>NC_135741.1:22525000-23770000 GCF_041903045.1 Epinephelus lanceolatus | reverse complement strand
CTGGGTGCAGAAATCCCAGATCACAGGGAGACCCAGCTGTGGGAGAGGGGGGAGCTTGAAGATACATACAACCTTGTGTTTTAACAGCTGCCACCACACTTCCTTTCAAAGCAGAACACTGTATACACACATACACATCACACAGGCTCACCACTCACACATACAGTATCAAAGTAACCACACGTGTCTCTCCAGTTAATCCGAGGGACAACTTTGATGTTGGGGTACAAGAGTGGGGTCTGACAACGTTGACAGTGAGCCTCCAGTCAGAGCTGCAGAGCTTTGACCATTCATAAAGAAAACATCTGCAATGGAGCACCCCCCCCCCCCCGCCCCCCCCCCCAACGATGATAACCATGCTGCTCAAAGACAGAGCCAAAGCAAGCTCCACAGCAGTGCATACACACATCTGGGCCTGATGTAGAACCCCCAACTCCACCTACCAAACATACACAGAGCTTCAAAGGGGCTGCCCCACATGGGACTTACAGTATGCTTGGTTATGCTACAATGTAAGCAGAGCTGGGGAGAAAATAGGAAACCGTGAAGGATGGGGTTGTGGTAGTGCACGGGGAAGAAAGAGAGAAAGATACTGATGGCAAAATAAATCTATGTAAGAACATTAAACGTCCTGGTGCACCTCCAGGCTGGGAATAATTTATTGACAGTCAGCAAAGGTACTGGCTATCTCACGTCTAAAAGGGAGGTAACTGTAAATACATGAGCTGATAAAAAAAAATAAAAAAATCAAAAGAGCAGAGGGAGGGAGTAAAAACCAGTCCAAGATGTTTCATAAACATCAGAACCAAGATTCTTACAACGGGGGAGAGTTTGTCAAAGAGTACAGAGGGTTAGTGATACTCCCATTGGTATCAGCTCTAAAACCATACTCCTTTAAAGAAATCCAGCTGGAAGCCTGACTGCACAAGGCATTGATTAGACTCATATACAGAGTAGAGGAGCCAGTTGTGCAACACAGAGAGTATTGCGTTGTGTAACAGCCAACAACTAGTGGACCCCCTTATCCAGAGAGCCAGCCAGCATGTTGACGTCCTTGCTCATTCAGATTCTGGTAAGTGGAAAGTTTGCTGGGAAACTGAATGAACCCACCCCTTTCTCCTCATCCAACCACCCTGCCCTTACAACCCCTTTTCACTTCCTGCCCTTAACACCTACCAGCTCACACCGCTCTGAGGAAACATTTCACAAACTGAGGAGGTTTTACTGGCAACAACAACCATGCTTTCTGCCCAAGTAGCATACGTATTTACATACAGGGCCATCGCCTATGTAGCTCTTCAAATTAGCCGCACACCCGCGCCTAGACAGAGAAACAGCACCTCAAAATTTGTACTTGAATATTATTTACTTTCATTGCATGTTGGGACAAGAATTCCTATTATTTACAAGTTAGTGCAAAGCAGAAAGATTTGTCATTTGTCATGCTGTTTTGATGATCCTCCCCATGCCAAGATTATCCTATTAATCTGAGCAAAAACCACTTGAACCTCCCAAGAGCACAGTTTGAGTTTAGCGATTATGATTTTCCATAAGATTAACTCCATTAAAGAGGCTATAATTCCAGTTATGCCATTGGCAAATCACGATCTGTTGCAAGTGAAAAAGTTAGGCTAGTATAGGAAGAACTGTTGACAAGGGTAATGTGACATGAGTCCACTCATGACAAAAAAACAATGAGGATAAGAAATGATAGAAAAAATAACAGGTCCTTTTGGACATAGACATTTGCTCTTTGAATGCAAGTGACAACAGAGACAATAATGTTGTACATCCGAAGCCTTTCTTTAAACTAGATACACAGTAACATCTAGTAAAAGAAAAAAAAAAATCAGATTTTTTGCAGCAACAGAGGATGCTTTCAATGATTTCTCCCCATGAAACTATACATTTATAGATCTTGACACATTTACAAAGACCTTCTGTGCACTGATTTATTCTAGAGAAAAAAAATTCCTGAAGAACAAAGGCTAGGAAGAGGGAGGAAGGAGGACTAAACGATGGGCAGAGGGACACGGGGAGAAGAGCCGGTCCCTGCTGTGGAGTTACTCTCGGAGGGTGGAGAGAATGGGACGGGTAGACTAGTCTGCTCCCCTTTTATCTTCCCAGTCAGAGAATCACACGTGCAGACAGAGCAGGCCACATCTGGAACGCTCGTCTACTTATCTGTCCTGCTCTCTCAGGATCCCAGAAGCTATAAATCACCCTGTTTGTGTGAACCCTGCACTAACTCCCCCTTGCCTTCATCCATATCCATCTAAGGCCAATCCTCAGGTCTGCCCACCATACTTTTAGGAATGCACCTGAGCCCTTCTCGTTATAGAACACTGAATGGAAGCTATGTTTGTACCAATTATATCATCCAAATTTGTTTCAGAAGACCAAGTTCACCTTGAAGAAAAGAAAAGGCAAATGGTTTAATCAAGAGGGACACATGGGTTAAAAGCTTAGTTCATTTTTTAAAGCTAACGACCACAAGGGAAGCCATACGGTATTTGCAGCAAATGGCCTTTTGACTCAGCTGAGATCCACAAAATTAACAGAGAAGTTTTCGCTCTCTTATCGCAGCTGAAAGCCCAGACTGATGCAACATAAAACTGTGAAGTCAGCCAAAGTGCAAAGAGAGGCTCTTGTCTGTTTGCTCTCTGAGCGATTGACGACAGCCAAAAAAAACCCCCACCAACAGACATGACTGGAACCACATAGTCAGGGTTTTCCACAGTGTTTTATATGGGAGATAGGTCATCTTACCTGAAATTTGGGATGATTCTATTGACTTATTTCCCCGACGTTCATATGAAAGTTTGAACTTTAGACTAGTCAACTCACTCTGCAAGTAAGAAAACACTTTGTAAAAAGGTCGACATTGAGCAAATTATAATCCATAATCTTAAACATTGTCCAAAAAAATGATTGCGGATATTATGAGAGTAATTTGAAACCATTAATCACATTTTTCAATCCAATCCAATCCAATCCAATCCACCAAACCATGTTTTAAATGCACTTTGCAACATGTGTTATGAGCATTGCACTTCATCCCATAAAACAAACAACAACTCAGTACATAAAATCAAAATACTGCCAAACTGCACTAGTTTTACAAGGTTTAATTTTTGCAGTTTTTTTTCATGTTATTTATAAAGCAGCATTTGGCGAGGGAGGCATTACATTTCAGTTCAATTATGCCAATATGTAATTTAAATGTGTTTCAATGTGTATTGAAATTATAATTTTATTAACTTTAACCAACTAGTGTTTCTGGTGCCAACTAATGATGGTAGCAACGTTAAATCGACTTCTCAACTAATCATGCACATCCCTATCTAAGACTGCCTCTGCTGATATCTAAATACATGACCATTAACCTTTAGGGGAAAAGATGAATGGTCCCATTTCACATAGCAAAGGACATACCTTTAATGAGTGTGACTATTGTTCAGTGTCCAAGACAAGATGCAACAAGATCTGCGTGGCTTATCGCAGCTGCTAAACAATTTCCTCACTGTACTCTTTCTGTACATCACAGCGCAAGATGAAGCTGAATGTCTCAGGCACAGCTCACTTTGCCCTTCTCACTGTGTGAGCACTGCAGAGCCATTTCTTAAATTTAATAGAGCCAATCACCTGATACTCCAAAATGTACTTTCTGATATCAACATTAGATTAGATCAAACTTAACGCTTAAATGTTTTACTAAAATCAGGTTAGTGCAGCAGTAACAGAATCTTGATTCATATTAGAACAGCTACTTTGACCACAGTTCCCAAGCAATGACAGACATGACAGCTGCTGCAGTGATGATGCAAATTTCCCCGGCTGTGGGACGAATAAAGGATCATCCTATCTTATCGTTTCTTATCTGATTCACTGACTCCTTGGCTCTGACTGGTTGTTTTTGGTGCGCCGCAGTAAATTCTAACAAATGCCATTAGGGACAACGCGTGCATCCCGAGTCTCTTATTTGATATTTCCTTGCTCCTCCATCCTCGTTTGAACCAGAACTTGTTCTAAGGCGCCATCTTGAAGGCCATCCCAAAACTCTTTGTTCTGCTTTTAGGACCGAGGATCAAGGAGTGAGGAGAGATCTCTAAGGAGCAAGGATGAACAAGGATACAAAAGAGCAGCCTTCACAGAAATCTTTTATTGTCTGACAAACCCCCCGATTCAATATCAGTTATTGATTGGACACATGCCGCGCTACAGCTGATCAGACTGATCTGATACATCACTGGAGTTTCATATCGGAGAGAAGACGAACCTCCATGAGAGACTGCTCTACATTTCTAATTTTTAAAGGGCATTTGAAAGACTGGCTCAAGGCAAGTCAGACCTGTATTACCCCCCCCGGACATGTGCAGCGACATGGGTAAATCTGCACCTCATGATAACACGACAGCACTTTACAAATGTACCACCTCTTCTCAATCCATCTCAGCACACTCCAACAAGAAATCCTGTTCTGGTCTCTGCATTGTTGCACCTTCATTCCATCTATCCACCTTTTGACAGCTCATTTCTCCCATTCCCATCCCACTCAAATTCAACTTAGACTTAACCTTTACAGTGAAAACTGCTGTGAGCACCGCAGCACTTATATGAGCACTGCAGGACTTTATTACCTTACTAATTATATTCATATGATACATTATGTCATGATCATCTGTATTATATTGCACTGTATGTATTGGATTTGTTGTGTTTCTCAATCCATCTTGGCACAACTTCAACAAGAAATCCTGTTTTGGTCCTTGCATTGCTGCACCTCCATCCCATTTATCCACCCCTGACAGTTTCAACTCTCCCAATTTAACTTATTGTAATTTAATTAAATTTAGACTTTTACTGTGATGGCTTTTATGGGCACTGCAGCACTTTGTAACTTCATATATCATATACACAATGCCAGTGACTTATGGACTTGCATTGTTTCGTCTATTCAGTATCCATAGCCTCTCGATCAACTATTTTGCACTGTATCATATTGCACTGTACGTATTGGTTTTTCGTTGTGAATTATTGTCTATCTGTTTGTTATTTGTTTTACATATTATGACTTATGTGTCCCTGTTTTTGTTTGCAATTTGTTGTTTTATATATTATGACTTCTGTGTTCCTGTTTTTGTGTTTTTTAATGGCCTGAGGTCTTTTTAACATCATGCCGGAGGACTACAGTTGAAAATTAGCCTTTGGCTAACACCAGCACATTTACAGCAATGTTCATTAATGTGCACTGTCCTCTAAAATAAATTTAAAAAATAAATAAATAAATAAATAAATTAGAGATTAAACTCAAGTGTATCACTCCCAAGTTTTCTCTTTTTTTTTCTTATGATTGACCATCTGGTTAAAAATCTGAACACCAAAAGGAGCAGAAACAAATGTCTTTGTTTAATAAAAACATTTTTCTTTTCATGATTTCCCCCATTATGTTTTATAATGGAGGAAATTAAAGTCAGAGAGAGTGTGTCTGTCTGCCAAAAAAAAACAAAAAACTTTTAACTCAGTTATCATCATTTCCATTCAGTCACATGTGAGGCTGATAATTCCTGAGCATCGGGTTTGTTGAGTTACAGAATTTCAATTTTTCCCTGAAACATTTAGCCTGATAAATAATTTCCATATTCTGGGTTATTAATAATGAATTTACGATCAGAAAATCAATAAATTCAGATGCAAATAATAAATAAATAATATAAATGTATTCTGTGTGTCTAAGCAGGGCATAAGACACAGTATAAATACACAGCGAAGGTTGTTATTTATGTGCGGGTGTTTGTTAAACGGGGAGAAAACACTGTTGCTCTAGCAGTGATAACTCTGTATCTTTAATTTGTATTTGCACAGTGTACATAACTGAAGGCACAAAACTCCATCAAAAGTCTCTACAACTGTTAAAGCCGACTGATCAGCTGCCACCATCATCAGAAATGGACGACGATTCATGAGACATTTCAGAGAGAAGCCTCTCTCCATGTATGGTTTCCTTGTGTCTCCCTATGCATCCCCGATGGGAGAGACTAGGACGCAAGGAAAAGACACAAGTGAGGGAAACACGAATACAATTTAAGGGACTTGGGATGCGGCCAAAGTGAGGAGGAGGAGGAACATAATTTTTTTCACAGACTTTCAGTCTCTTGTAATGCCATGTAAATTTCATCAAAAATGACAAAAAGTTATTTCCATAAAGGTGACCCACTATACCTAAATGTGTACACAAGTTGGAGAGCACTTTTACAGAACGGTGTACAGTGACAGCCAAACAGAAATGAATAAAAAATCTTAATTCATAAAAGGTAATATGTCACTGAGTAATGGGTGCATGAGTCAAAGGTATTTAGGTCGATGTCTCTTTGTCTGTGTCTGTGTGTGTGTGTGCTGTACATCTGAGCCACAGCCATGAGCGTGTTAAAGTGACCTGACTGGACAGGACATGAGACGGCTGGAGGAATGTAGGGGCTGTTCAGGCTGACATAACCCAACAGAGGAATGTAAATACCATCTGCATGACCACTCGCATATACACACACGCACACACACACAACACACCTCTGAGGTACAGCAAATCACTACCTTCTCTCTTTCCCTCTCATTTTATCATTCCCCTGTCTCCTATGCTTCAATCTTTCTCTCAGGGTCCCTCTGCACTTCCACCCCTCGCCCCCATTTACCTTTCAGACCACTTAACAGAGCAGTGGATAAAAGCCACAGTAGCAAGCCAACACAATGAGGGTAAGGTGGGATATGGGCCACTCATGGGAGTGCAGTGAATCAACTGGAAAAAACCCCATTTTAGGACGCTGGGGTTCACTGAGCCTCTGAGCCTCGGCTCTGCCCCGGCTGTCAGCGGTGACAGCAGTTGCACAAGCATCATTTGAAGTGGATATGAGCCGAGGCACTTCTAATCACGTTGCAGGTTTTCGGGGTCTGCACACCCGGCTCTCTCCACTTGTTTCCTTCACGTCTGCCTTCCAAGCCTGGGGCCAATTCTCAAGGGGACGCTTCCCTTCATGCACGAACGTATGCATACACGCGCAAACCCACACCCACACACTCACTTTTATGTTTCGTCTACATCTCTGCCCCCATTCTGAGAGAGTAACGGTTCTGTCAGCCAGGCAAATAAAAACAATCCTTGTCAGGCTCGTAATCTGGGATAAATCATGTCACTATTATATGAGCAAGTCTCTCAGAGGGAAGTGTTCACATGCTCTGTATGTTAGTCTATGTCTGGGTGTTGCGCAAGACATGATAGTCTGTAAGTTAAGACGATGCCTGTGGCTGTAAGGACATTATCTCCACAGGGCAGACATTTCACTTGTCATTGTTCATCACTTGTGGCCTATATAATGTCCTCTTAGACTTAGACACACACACACACACACACACACACACACACACACACAGAGCACACACACAGCACAAACTATCTATCTACAACACCCTCCAGAACAAAATGTACAGTACTTGTTGGGAGGATTTTTGTGGGAAAACCTAATGCCAAATGTCATCATATCAAAAATCAATGACTGGAGTTTGGATGCAACTGATTACATTCAAATGCCTTAAACAAGAGCAGTGGAAAAATACATTCCCAGGCTTGTGAATGGCCACGCACAGTCAGTGCATAAATCAAGCTACACAGTAGGTTACCGTTTGCCTGTCAAAAAATGTGCAAATTAATGCCTGAAGGCATGCTGCCAGCCTTACATGTATCATATCACTGTAAGTAAGCTACACACATATTGCCTCTACGGGATGATTTAGTGTTGTGTCAGGGTGCCCCTGTTCTTCAAAGACAAACCTTTTGAAAAATAAAGCTGGACTCAGCGTTTCTACTTGGCACTTTTATGCTGGTACGAGCAGCTTTCGGAGACGAGGCTGTATTGCTTCACATCTTACATTTGTCTGAGCTAGCAAATGCAAAGTTGACCATTTGATTCCTGGCAAAGTACAGAAATTTCACACGGGGTGAGCTGACAACTCGAACTGATTACCTGAGCGTTGCTTGCGTGCTCTTATGCAAGGAATTCATTTCTCTTTCCCTGGCGGTCTACAGCTAAACTGTCATGCCCTCAAAGTACCTGACAACATTTCTCTGTGTCAGCAGAAAATACTATTTCTTGAAACAAAAGCTTTCTGTCACAGTCAGAGGAGATTTCCTGCATTTTTTTGCCAATGGAATCGCAACTTACGGTGCAGGCTGAGGGAGATGTTGATGGTGCGAATGTTGGTGACAGTCTTAAGGTCAGGGATGCTGGCGCACTTCAGCTGAGTAGCGGCAGGGGTGTCACCAACATCTATCCAGCAGACGGTCTCGTCAGCATAGATGAAGTCCATAGCCATAGTCTGCTTGGTGGCGATGGAGGGCAGGCGGGATGTAGAGCCACTGAGGGAGGTGCAACGGATGTCATGAAGGTTAGCAATCAACAGCATGGGCAGACGATCCACCGGCTCTGGAGAGGGTGATCAGGACAGGGGAGCAGAGGGGAGGGATAAGCAGTGGAAGAGAAAAAAAATAAGGGAGAGGAGGCATAAAGGGGAGAGATATGAGGAGGAGATGGAGAGGAGCCAAAGGTCATACATCCATTGCATATCCTTAATACATCTCTCACCAGTTAACAACTTTACAAAACAACTGGATGTGCAAAATCGTGCAGTCGTGACTGCCTGATATAACACAGCGGGGATCCAGTTTCAACAAACTAATCAACTCTTGTTTTCTTGCCATGGTTAGTATGAACTGCATACTTGGTCTCTGTTGTACTTTTTGGTTGAGTGTTCTCACCGTTTTTGGCTTTGCAGGAGCGGTTGTCAGGCTGTAGCAGGTAGCCCTCCACACAGCTGCAGGTGTAGGAGCCGTCAGTGTTTGTGCACGTCTGACTGCACGTCCCATACACATTGCACTCATTAAAATCTACGAGAGAATAACACAGTGCAATAACAGACACAGTCAGTGATGAAATAGATATTATAAAGCACTGATTCACAAATCACCTCATTGGGTGTACCTAGACACACCATCTTTTAGCACTAGGTAACAAAAAGCAAAGGTTACTAGCAAACCCTGGAACATGAATTTATCTTTGGCCCTAAGGGAAGTGTTTTGATAAAATCATCTCTGTGTGCTGCCCCACGCAAATTCCAGTCAGCAAGCATAAAGTCAGAGTAATCTGATGATTTTATGAATTTTACTTTGCCCAAGCTAGAACAAATCTGCAAAATCACCCACTCACCTTTACATGTCTTTCCATCTGCAGCGACCTCATAGCCGTTGCTACAGTAGCAGAGAGGCCCATCATGAGTCACAGCACAGTGAAACTGGCACCCATTGGAGGCACAGCCTGGTGCTTTTTCTGAAGCAGAGAAAAACACAAACAGAAAACATTTAATACTGTGGAGGCAAACATGGGAGGGGGGCAGCCTGTTTAAGTAATTGCCTGCTTGATCAGTTTTGTGTGCAGATCAGATTTCTAATGTTAATCTTAATCCCAGCACAGTCTTCACAGAACCATACTGTCATATCCTATCACATCTCCACTGGGAGATCAGATAGGATTGTGTGTGTGTGTGTGTGTGTGAGTGTGAGTGTGAGTGTGAGTGTGTGTGTGTGTGTGTGTGAGTGTGAGAGAGAGAGAGAGAGAGAGAGAGAGAGAGAGAGAGAGAGAGAGAGAGAGAGAGAGAGCGAGCGAGCGAGCGAGCGAGCGTGGGGGTCGTACACGTGCATGCATGTGTATTCATCTGTGCATGTGATAGACGAGGTGATTTGAATGCGCACACGTTTGGGGGTCTCTTCTTTCCCGCCCCCAGAGGGAACTCAAGGACACATCCTTTTGGCAGGAAATGAAAGAGGAGCATCCACACATCCCCTCATGTTGCCAGCTATAGGCTGTGTGTGTGCATGCAGATGTGTGTGTCTAGGCTAGGAGATAAATGGGGTAGGCTTGAGATAGTGGCACACATCTGATATTTCAAAACAAATGATATTTCAGACAGCTTCTATCAGCTTTAAACCTTCAGTAAAGAGTGTTGTGACACTCTTGTAGTCAGGCTGATAAAATATTTCATTACTTAGGTCATGTGTGAGTCCACCAAGAACAGGCCTGTGACCCACACTGGGTAGGTCCTGCCCCAGAGTTCAATAAACTTTTCACAGAAGTCACAAATTGTGAGGGCAGAGGGACATAGATTATCCTGATCATGATCAGCTCGCATTTGTTCAACAATATTCTCTTTGTCTCTTCTGTCTCTCTTTTAATGTTCCAATTCACATATGGAAGTTCCTCTCTCCATTTCTGCAAGCTTTAATCTCGAAATTAAGATTGATGCTGACATGATATATGACAGGCATGCTGCAGTCCTACACCCTAACAACACTCTATGACAGTGGCCACAGCAATATTCCGTATCAGTGTGTAAGACCTTTCCATAACCTACTAACACTAACAAACCCCACACTGATCTAAAGAGCTAAACTTGAGTGAACCTGTTGAGAAACATCCCCATTAATCATGTGCCAAATGTAAACTCCAATATAATAAAACTGAAAATAAAAGAGGCTTCCACGAGCACAAAGACATTTGCCTTGGCGTCCAACAAAAAACAGTGAATGGTCATGGGCACAGTATTCGTACAGTAGCTAGTGATAGTATGGCTGTGAAGAGCGGAGATTGAAGGAGTGAAGGGCCCTTATTATATAAAGCCTGCGGCACTCTTGGCCACAATGACCCTTTTGTTGTGGCCCCACTGAAAGGAAGAGTCCCCCATCAAACACTGTGGCCCATATCGAATCCATTCACCAAGCCCCACACTGTGAGAGACCACAGGCAACTGGAGTGCGAAAAGACCCAGAAAATACACCTCTGTCCAGGGTCATTTTGTTCCTTTTTGTGCATGAGTGTCTAGCTGTGGGTGGGCGATGTAGACAAAATTAGTATTGCTGTAATTATTAACAATATATGTCAATATCAGCCTGTGATGATACAAAGTATTAAGATTACATAGCAAAATCACATCCATCCATTTCTAATGGGTTTTATGAGATCGATCTGTTCTAATCTATTTTAATTCTATAATTTAAAGAAAAATGTCACCAAATTTACCATTACTTTAACGGATTTAGGTGAAATCTAAATTATCAGTCCTTTACATATGAGAACCATATGGTATGATATGCTCCGTTACAATTTCATAGATAAATGTTGGCATTGGTAATATTAATGCCCAGCTTCTACAAGCTCCAAAAATGCATCCAAAAATATACTTTAGGGCTTACTTTTTATTCATTTTTTGGCATATTCCTTAAAAAAAGTATTTCTCCTATGAGGGAGTCTGGGGGAAAAAGTTTCTGGAATGTGAATCTGCAAATCCTTTTGCTTGTTCTAACCTCAGAGAGTATTTGTAGTTGTACGATAGCAGGAAGAGCAGAGGAAGGGGAGAAGAGAGGAGTGAAAATGCGAGGAGAGGAACAGAAAACAACAGAAGACGAATAAACATAAGAACGGAGGGGGGGGGGGGGGGGGGGGGTGGAAACGAGTGCATAAAGGGCTTAAGGATGTGGAGTGGTTAGAAAGTTCCAGCTCCGAGCAAACAAGCAACATCAGCGTGTTAGACATCTGACCAGGGGTTAATGAACGAGGCAAACAAATCACACAGACACACTGGAGGCCTTCAGTCCTAAACAAGCATGCCAAAGCCATTGATCCTGTTACTGCATGGATGGCAACCCTCAATTTCACTCATCTATAGCGCTTTAAAGGGAAGCGGGGAGTGAGAGTGTAAGGCTGTTTGCCAAAGGGCCCACTAGAGTTTCATCAGAAGACATCTCACATCTGTGTGTACGATTAAACAGGCGTCAACAAATTTCTGACCAAAATATGAAGCATATACGATAATGACAGTACAAGTTCAGATGCATCATATTGTGACCTCCTCGAAGACATGCATGATATGATATGCATACTATGAAAATTTGTCTGGAACTAGTCCTGCCTTATTGTGTGCCGGAGTGGCAGATGACATTACCAACACATGCAGAGAATAAACAAAGGGCAAATGGGTAATTTGCATTAACATAGAGACTATGAGATAAGTAACTTTATTTTTGATTAATCATTATTATTTTTACTTTATTTATTTGAATCTGATTTTAAAATCACTATATGTATTATTATATTTAGCAATATTTATTAATTTTATCATCTTTATTATCCTCTTATCATTATTTGCTCAGTCCTTCTTCTCTCCCATCTCTTCTTTATCAGCTAACATAAAGAGACACCTACTCATACACAAATACACGAGTGCCCTATGCAACCGCCCTCAGTACAGCAACAACAAGCAGTTTGCATATCTATAATAGCAAGAATGCTATTATACCTTATTATTTTTGGTTTGTTTCATCTTATTTTGTCAATATGCTAATCTCCATAAACACCATATATGTCCTGTGTAGCCCCTTTTACACTACCTCTTCAAGGCAGGAATATCATGTTGTTATGCCACCTTGCCTTGCTGTATATAAGATATGATTGCAAAACAGGTCTTGCCTTAAATCCGCCACGGGAGGTAGTAACAGCACCAAAACGGTGTCTGTTATAAGCAGGACAGTCTGAGGGACGAGGTCAGGGGCACAGGTGTGACGTTTTGATGACATGTTATGCGTGTGACCCACTGTGGGGGATTTAAAAAGTAGCTGTTAGCAGTAAGCGGCTAACTCAAGAAGTTAGCTCAGGAAGAAGAACAGCAGCCATAAATGTCCGCAAACTGGGACAACTATGAGGTCCACCATATATCACGTTAATGCCGCTGTTGTTGTTTAGAAAGCGCTGCCGATGCGTATGTTATATGTCACATTATAGGCCAACACTGATGTGTTACATATCACACCCGTCACGCTTCTTTTGATTCCGCAAAGCTGTGATGCTGTCAAAATGCAAATGAAGCATAAAGAAGGGACTTCCTAGCGGCTCTGCAGTGCGATCTAAAAGCCAAATTTAAAAAAATAAATAAATAAAAAGAATAACAAGAGAGGCAACAGAGAGACGAAGAGGAGAACCGCACTTGGACACTGTCCAGGGGCAGTCTGTGAGGAAAATATATGAAAGTTGACATTTTCCTCTAAAATCTAATTATGTGGCTGACAAGCTGGGTGCAACAGGGTGACGCAGGTTGAGTGAGACAAAGACCGGGTGGTGCTGGGGTCATGACTTTAGTTACACAACACAACTGTAACGACTGAATGATTTCATAAACCTAACTCCTTAAAAAGATCAGCTCATCTATCCATCAGGTGGCTTGAGAAAAAAAGATCCCTTTTTGTCTAAAATATAAAATAAAGCCTGCCTGCATTTCTACATCCAGAGGCCATGACTGAAAGCACTAATTAAACCTAACAGTCACTTTAGGCTATTCCACTGTGTGACATCTTAAAGAGAGGTAATTCCCAGGACATTCCTACCTTTGTGCTCTCACTGTCTGGAAACAAGTCTACACATGTCTCTGTCCTCTACCTGCAGCTGACATAAGTCTACCGTTTTCCTACATGGCTCCATCAAATTACCTGATTTCTACTTCTTAAACTGAATGATTTGGACACATGTCTGTTCACTTTGTATGGATACACAAACCTTTTATACTTAATTTGCATCCTAGCTTTGCACATAATAGTATGAAGAATCTGATTAAACTTTGAGAATAACACCCTCATTTAAGTTTAGCAGATTTCCATGCTCATTTTAACACACAATCAGTCATAATTTAAGACAAATTCATTTTTTGGAAGTACTTTCATTATTTGGATGATTCCATCACACACAGAAGTTGGTGGTAAATGCTGCATTACTGAAAAACAATAACTGTTGAAAGAGGTAAATCAGATTTAGAGGAGAAAATGATGTGTATATCCAGGTTGGTGGGTATGTATAGCTCAGTAATTATGAGCATAAAAGTGTATTCATTGGCAGCTGTGTGGAGCTGCAGAGTCAAAGGGGCAAAGTAACCGTAAGCAAACCCAAGCAGGGCAGTGGCTTGAGTAATGAGCAAACAGTAGCTATCGTAGTCCCAAACAGTGGCAGCATGCTGCTCCAGACGCTTGAACTTACACAAATACTCAAACACGAACGTGCAAACACACACACACACACACACACACACACACACACACAGTGGCACAAAACATTCCCAAACACACAACAGTTTAACTTGCCCGAGAAAATCAATACTCAGATTTTCTTTAATCTGCAGCCCATTATGAGCCAAGAAATACAGTTTCACAACAGTGTCTCTAAATACAGTAACTGGCAAAGACTGGCAATAAAACAGGTCTTGTCATGCGAGACAACTCTAACTGCAGCCAATAAACTCATTTAGGTCAAGACCCACTCATGAATAAAGATGAAAATGTGGTCTTTCCACAGGCAGCCTCAAGTCGCCTATGACAGATTCTCATTCCACAGTTAGTGGGACATGAAGGACAATGAAAGCCCACTGCATGCATAAACAATAGCGTCAGGCCACTACAATAATCAGGGTGCCTTTTGAGACAGCGAGAAAAAGGGAAAAGCTCTCAAGAGTACCGCCATGACCCCATTCTCTGTCTTCCCTATCAATCAGTCACTTCTTAGGGAGGCAGGTCTAAGGCCTTGCCCCCCAGCAGAGGCCCCATCACCCACAAGATGACAGAGAAAGGACAAATGCCTGCCTCCAGATCAATGAAAAGACTCAACTTTCCCCCATATGACAGCAAAAACAACATAACTGCCAATTGTCTGAAAAGGCTACATTTAGTTTTAAAAAAAGAAAAAAAAGCTTTTTAAATATAGGTCTGGAACTGTACTTTGTGTTTTGGCCAAAGGATGGCAAAGAAAGTTAGACAAGCAAACTTTAGACATCACATTGGGAAACATTCTCAACATCTACCTTTTACATGCTCTTGAGCAAGGCATACCTTTTGCTGCATTCAGAGAAGGTTCTTGAATGGGAAGAGTGTTTTCCACCAGTGTTTATCAGGCTTGCTAAGGCGACCCACAGCTATAGTAAGCATATGGTACAAACTGGGGCTACTCTACGGCCAGTCAGTGTTATGATATTTAATCTTGGCACGGCAGCTGACATACGTAATAATCTTTTCTCAGTCATACTAAGAGAAAAAGGTTTTCAGAGCCTTCAACGGACACTTTACAAAATCAGAAATGTATATTTTTCCTCTTACCTGTAATGCATTTATCAGTCTAGATTGTTTTGGTGCAAGGTGCTGAGTGTTGGAGGTATCGGCTGTAGAGATGTCTGCCTTTTCTCCAATATAATGGAACTAGATGGTGCTCTGCTTGTTGTGCTCAAAATGCCAAAAAAATACATTTGAAAACTCAACAGCAATGTCTTTATTTAGAAATCATGACCTGATTTCTCAAGATAATCCACAGACTAGGAATGCACCAATTTATCAGCTCAACATCAGCATCGGCCAGTATTTACCTTGTTGACTACAATCTATCTATCTGTAAATAAGATGATATTCATTGATGGCAGTGGCTAACATCTAATAAACTCAACACCGTCTCTTTCCAGAAATCATTACCTGGTTACTCAAGGTTATCCACAGACTTTGTTTTGAGTAGTTTCATGTAGGCACTACTTACTTTCTACTGAACTACACCCATCAACTGTATCACTGTGCAGATGGAAGCATGCATCTACTGTTAGCTCATATAGCACCACTGAGGTAGCCAACATTACAGCTCAGCGGAGGAAGCCTTTCCATCCATGAGTAGATGTACACTTCCTTCTGCGCTTTAATATGGTTAGTGGGTTCAGTTAAGTAGAAAGAAAATAGTCCCTACACAAAACTGTTCACAACAGTCTGTGTTTGAGGTGCATCGATGGTGATCAACATCAAATTCCCTCTCCAATATCAAATTATTTTGCTGTGAACACTTCTTTCAAACAGCTGTAATTATTCAAGGTTCTTGCCAAATACTACATTTTACAATATTAGATTATTTCACTAAATAGCTACCTTTTTTTCACTAAATAGGGCTTGAATGCATCATAATGTAACTCAGTGCAACCTTCATCAGGAGTTAATGGCTGCTTAGAGCGAGCATTAACTGGCTCTCCTCCTGCTGATCTCAACACAGATTTGTTGCTCACCACATAGCCTTATCAGGGAAACAAAGGGGTGCATCATCTGACGCAACAACAATGAGTTTACTGTGTCCTTTGTTTCAAAGGAGACCCAGGGAAGATCTCGTTTTGTCCCAAACATGTTTTCTTTTGTCCCCAGGACGATGGGAGGCCAGCTGCTACCAACCATCTCGTCACACAACAGTAAGATCACAGAGCCTATCTGACAAAAGTCAATTTTATTCTTCTTGTACGTGTTCATTGAGACCTGCTCTTAGGCCTGATAGATGTGACACAACAGAAAAAACAGTGGCTACTGCCCAATGAATATCATCTTATTTGCAGATAGACCGATTGCAGTCAACTAGGTGAATACTGGCCGATGCCGATATTCAGCAGATAAATCTGTGCATTCCTAGTCTGTGGAATATCTTGAGTATCTTGAGTTGAGTATCATGATTTCTAAATAGAGATATTGCTGTTGAGTTTTTCAGATGTATTTTTTGGTGCTTTGAGCACAACAAGTTGAGTGTCATCTAGTTCCATTATATTTGAGAGAAGGCAGACATCTCTACTGATATCTCCAACACTCAGCAACTCACACCAAAACAATATAGATTGATAAATGACACTACAAGTAACAGTGTAAATATATATATATATATACAGTACAGGCCAAAAGTTTGGACACACCTTCTCATTCAATGCGTTTTCTTTATTTTCATGACTATTTACATTGTAGATTCTCACTGAAGGCATCAAAACTATGAATGAACACATGTGGAGTTATGTACTTAACAAAAAAAGGTGAAATAACTGAAAACATGTTTTATATTCTAGTTTCTTCAAAATAGCCACCCTTTGCTCTGATTACTGCTTTGCACACTCTTGGCATTCTCTCCATGAGCTTCAAGAGGTAGTCACCTGAAATGGTTTCCACTTCACAGGTGTGCCTTATCAGGGTTAATTAGTGGAATTTCTTGCTTTATCAATGGGGTTGGGACCATCAGTTGTGTTGTGCAGAAGTCAGGTTAATACACAGCCGACAGCCCTATTGGACAACTGTTAAAATTCATATTATGGCAAGAACCAATCAGCTAACTAAAGAAAAACGAGTGGCCATCATTACTTTAAGAAATGAAGGTCAGTCAGTCCGGAAAATTGCAAAAACTTTAAATGTGTCCCCAAGTGGAGTCGCAAAAACCATCAAGCGCTACAACGAAACTGGCACACATGAGGACCGACCCAGGAAAGGAAGACCAAGAGTCACCTCTGCTTCTGAGGATAAGTTCATCCGAGTCACCAGCCTCAGAAATCGCAAGTTAACAGCAGCTCAGATCAGAGACCAGATGAATGCCACACAGAGTTCTAGCAGCAGACCCATCTCTAGAACAACTGTTAAGAGGAGACTGCGCCAATCAGGCCTTCATGGTCAAATAGCTGCTAGGAAACCACTGCTAAGGAGAGGCAACAAGCAGAAGAGATTTGTTTGGGCCAAGAAACACAAGGAATGGACATTAGACCAGTGGAAATCTGTGCTTTGGTCTGATGAGTCCAAATTTGAGATCTTTGGTTCCAACCGCCGTGTCTTTGTGAGACGCAGAAAAGGTGAACGGATGGATTCCACATGCCTGGTTCCCACTGTGAAGCATGGAGGAGGAGGTGTGATGGTGTGGGGGTGTTTTGCTGGTGACACTGTTGGGGATTTATTCAAAATTGAAGGCACACTGAACCAGCATGGCTACCACAGCATCCTGCAGCGACATGCCATCCCATCCGGTTTGCGTTTAGTTGGACGATCATTTATTTTTCAACAGGACAATGACCCCAAACACACCTCCAGGCTGTGTAAGGGCTATTTGACCAAGAAGGAGAGTGATGGAGTGCTGCGGCAGATGACCTGGCCTCCACAGTCACCGGACCTGAACCCAGTCGAGATGGTTTGGGGTGAGCTGGACCGCAGAGTGAAGGCAAAGGGGCCAACAAGTGCTAAACACCTCTGGGAACTCCTTCAAGACTGTTGGAAAACCATTTCAGGTGACTACCTCTTGAAGCTCATGGAGAGAATGCCAAGAGTGTGCAAAACAGTAATCAGAGCAAAGGGTGGCTATTTTGAAGAAACTAGAATATAAAACATGTTTTCAGTTATTTCACCTTTTTTTGTTAAGTACATAACTCCACATGTGTTCATTCATAGTTTTGATGCCTTCAGTGAGAATCTACAATGTAAATAGTCATGAAAATAAAGAAAACGCATTGAATGAGAAGGTGTGTCCAAACTTTTGGCCTGTACTGTATATATATATATATATATATGTGTGTGTGTGTGTGTGTGTGTGTGTGTGTGTATGTATGTATATGTATATGTATATATATATATATATATATACACACACACATATACACACACACACACATTACATATATATTTTGATTTGAAAACATTTTTCTTCCCAATGACTAGGAATGCACCGAATATTCGGTAACCGAATATATTCGGCCGAATATTGCAAAAAACACACATTCGGTATTCAGTGGAATAAGTTAAAAGCAAGACCGAATAATAGCGGCGTGTTTTGATAACGCAATCAAACAGCGTGCCGTGACGGGCGGATTAAAATGTCGGCAGTGTGGCGATCCACCGGCATGGCACTCGCATTTGCGACTAAAAATAGTTTTGAGCGAGCAAAATAGGCTTAAATCATTCAGCACGCTGTGCGGGCAGCCTACAGATTTCAACATCCAGCAGAAACGAAAGGCGAATCCCACCGATTGTGGGTTGAACGGGGGTCACAGACACAGACAGTAATGCATTCCTGTCAAATACGGCGGCCATCGGCTTACCGGCAACGGACAAGTCGGCTCCAATAATCTCCTCTTCTTGGCATGTGGACTGCCCAGAAGTACCTGAACAGCCGAGCCAGCCGAACACAGGTATGTGACGTGTCAGAGGAGAAACGAGCCGTTCAAGGCCCACAAACCTCACCGCACTTTAGGGACTGTTCGTTACTTGTCAGGGGAGGAGGGTGGCTGGTTGATTCTTATTTTATTTATTTATTTTATTTTGATCCCCCTTATGTTCATCACTCATTGATGCTGTTTTTGAAGTATGAATAAGCCAATAAGTAATTTATTCCATTGAAATATCATTGATGTATTATAGAAAAGTGATTTATTGTTTTATAAATGACAAAAGGCACATCTGCCTCATTTTCGCTGTGGTATCGTGATACTACTCAGAACCATGATATTTTCATTGGTATCGTACAGTGGGTCCCAATTTTGGTACCGTGACAACACTAATCTGGAGGGGGTTCATCTGCAAAAACTAATGAAAAACTAAACAACGATATTCGGTATTCGGTACTCAGTATTCGGCCAAGCGTTTAATATTATTCGGCTTCGGCTTCGGCCACAAATTTTCATTTCGGTGCATCCCTACCAATGACAGCATAAAAATATGGGTTACTCTCTCACTATCAATCCTATACACAAACAACAATGCCAACTAGTCCCAAACTTTACCACACACTATGAAAATGCTGAGAACATTTATTTCAGTGAGATAAAATTCCTGCCTAACCTTGCTACACTCTCCTTTCTAACTACTCATGTCAACAACTTTTGCAGAATTACTTGGACACGCTGACTGACAAAGTGTGCTTTCAGACACCAGCGCCCAGGTATACTTGCACAACCCGGCAGTTTGTACAAGCAAACACTAGGATGCTTGTGAAAGGCCAGGCCTTTCCCTGAAAAGAGGGGAGCTCACAAACAGCAATGCCAAAAGTTCTGGACACACGGTCGGTGTGTTTGTGTGTGGGGTTATGGGTGTGTTTGGGTGTGTATTAGCAAGAATGTGACTGTGTGAGTGTATGCATGCATTACGAGAACATGTAGGAGTGTGACCAATGCCTTACTTACTGAGGACAGCTGGACTTGTGTCCTCAGGGACAGGCAGTGCATGTTGTGATTGGATGACATCATCGCTGTGTTGTGTAAAAGCTTGTCTCGCGGTGATGACCAGTGTGTGGGATACTAACACTCTCACCCACTCTGTACAACTGTCCACTTCATCAGCCCAACAGTGCTCCTGCTCTTGTGGACAAACCATATCACACTTGAATGCTCTGACTAATGCACTATAACTTTTTAATCTAATAACTCCATGTAGGAGATCTATTTATCAACTCAGTGTTGATCTATGCAAGGGGGTCCAAAAAGAAAACTCTCTATTGCATGGGCAAACAGTGTACAGAGGAGAGTAACATGTACATATATTAATTACACTGTAATACAGGCCAGGAATTAATTGTTGGAAGTTGCCTTCAATAGTGGCAGATAGTTGTGCAGCCTTGTTTGTTGATGTTCAGTTCCAGATTTATATACTTATTTAGGTATTTATTACTTTGAGTTAAATATTCAGTAGTCCAAATTTATTTAGGTATTTATAACTTTACCTTACATATTCAGTGTAACACTTATCCAGTTTCTAATAAAGTCAAAGATTGTCCATTTCTGACATTGGCAATTGTTTTCTGCCGGGGGTGGGGTGATATTGGCCGATTAAGCAGCTATTTGCTTTTCCCTCTTTCAAGCTATTGTTATTATTTTATCAAAAATGACTCAAATATATATATATATATATATATATATATATATATATATATATATATATATATATATATATATATATATATAATTTTGCAGATACTGGAACAGGCAACATAAACTTTGGTCAATAGTTTAAAATTAGTAGATGAGATAAGGTGATCAGAGATTACAGACATTGTTTGAGAACCTGGCAGACCAACCCATGTTCCAGGACTTTGGTCCACTGAGACTTGATTGTAAATATTTGATTAAGTGTTTCCTTATTCCAGGAAGAGGGATTTTTGATCATGAACAGCACAGTGAAACAAGCGAAATGGACAGAGACACAAGGGTGTGCTCAACAGAAATTAAAAGCATGTATCCCAACATGAGTTATTGCAACTACAAACAGCCAGCACTTTAGACAGCTGTATCTGAGGACTGCCTGGCTGAATACTGAGGCAATCCTCCGTGGACAGCCAGTGTTTTCTTCTTTGTCCGCCGCAACAAAGACCGAAACTATGGAGTCAATATGTTCCATCGCTCATTCTTCTATCGACCCTAATTAATAGTAGAGGATTTGATGGGATTCTTTTCCAGCTGCATCCGGACTGAATGCTCATCATTCCCACAGGGATTGGGGAAACAGCCTCATAGCTGAGCTGATTGATAGATTAATGACTTTTTTCCCCAGAAAGAGAAATTCCATTGTAATTGCACAAGCCAGAGTAGGCCAGCTCATTAAAAGGCCTAATAGAGGAGATTATTGGATAGAGATTATAGTTTTGGATGGGAAGACAAGGAGATGCTAGCAAGGAGAAGCAGGCTGGTCATTTCTGACCCACAACAAAGGCTGACACTCTTGTCTCTGTGCAACAGAGGGGATAGAGAAAATGACGATACGATCACTTCTGAGTGTGATTTGCAGAAAATGGGAGTTAGCAGATGTGTATGCATGCCTTTGTGTGTTTATTACCTCTGCAGTGAGGGCCTTCATCCCAGCCATCAGAGCAATCAGGGACTCCATCGCACACTTTGCTCATATGGATACACACATCCATGTCCAGGCATCCATGTTCGTTAACAGGACATTGGTTCACCCTGTTGTGTGAGCCTGGAAACAAGCAAAAGACATGTAAGGAAAAACAACAGTACAGAGCAAAACATACAGAGAGACAAAAACCTATACACATATAAGAGAGACCTGAGCACAGAATATGAAATACAACAAAGATACAACACGTAACAAAATGCAAGCACAAACTATGGCACCAGAATAGGGCTGCAAATAACAATTATTTTCATTTTTTCTTGAATAATCGTTAGTTGTTTGGTCTATAAAATGTCCAAAAAAAAAAGCCCAAAATGATGTCCTCAAATGTCTAGTTTTGTCTTAAACCCAAAGATATTCACTTTACTGTCAAAGAGGAGTAAAGAAACCAGAAATTATTCACATTTAAGATGCTGGAATCAGAGAATTTGGAATTTTCCCAAACAATAAAATGATTATCAAATAAATTCAACAGTTAACAACTAATTGGTTAATCATTGTAGCTCTACATCAGAAACAACCTCCACATTCCTATGCACAACCTGTGTGATGATGACGACAGGTGAAACATGGTCGAAATAGTCCTCAAAATGTCTTCAATGTTGGCTCAAACAACTGAGGAAATGTGTCTTTGACTAGCTGCCTTTACTCGGTGCAGTAGGTTTCAAGTTTTTCAATTAATTTCTCTCCTGGTGTGAGGAGGACAGTGTCATCAATCAGCATTAAATAGTCAATTTAGAAAACAACCTCTACATCCTTGTTAGCCTCATTTTTACACGTCAATCTAGTTTAGCTGTCGTGAGACAACAGGCAACAGGTTAAATTCTGCAGTGAAACATAAAATCATAACGACCCTCTGGCAGATAAAGGGTTCTGTTGGAGTTCTGCTCTGTTCTGTTCTGTTCTGTTGAATCTTTAGCACGAGAAACAAAATGTTCCCTGCATGCATCGAAGAGCCAAATATTATGCACATGTGACATATGTGCACACATTCAGTTACTGTGTACACCCTCAATGTGTACAATATGGCAAAGCAATGAAATGTGGTCTGCAAATGTGATTATCTGGCAGAAAATACCAAACGCAAACACTGACAACGATATATTGAATCCAAAGGGGCGTAGAGGCCAAAGGACAGAACGTGATCTCCTCTGGTCCAGAAAAAGCAGAGACTTTTTTTTTTTCTCTTTTTTACCAGCGTCACACCAGAACATACAGTAGATGCAGTCTCTTCCCTTCATTCTCTCCCACTCTTCTCTCTATCTCTCCTCTCAGCCCACACTGCACAGCAAACAGTTTGCTTTGGCTGTTTTTCTTCTTCCTCCTCCTCCTCCTCCTCCTCCTTCTCCTCCTCCTCCTCCACCTCTCTTTCCCTTTCTCTCTCTCTAACATCTGCTGACCCATTTTAGAAAAACACTAGAAGCAGAGAAAATAAAGTTCACCGCCTTCACAGGAAACGATCTGTAGAGTTCTGCGGGTTATGTACGGTGCTGAGAGAGGCTTTGAGAGGATGATAGCTGAATTTGTGCAGCCTGAGCTGCAAACCTGTTTCAGATGCCTCCTTCAGAATCTGACTTACACAAAGTCTTCAGTGTCTCAATATTAAGCAGCCAAAATGCAGTTCATTTGACCCTTAATTCTGCCTTATGCGTGTTTCTCCTTATCTGGAGTGAGGCTGAGGATAGAGGGTGATGTACTGTAACAAAAATACAATTGACTTGGCATTCAGTATGCCTTTGTGTCATGCACATCCAGTTAAGATGTGGGAAGTTATTAGGTCTTAGAGGAAAGTAAAAATACATCTCTCATGTATTCTTGCAAGGCATACCATCATATAAATCAAAGTGTGGGTGTGCGTAAAGACTTATGAGGGAGAACATTTGCCTGCATGTCGGTATTCCCTGAAGAAAACCACAAGCATTCCCTCTAAGTCCTCTCTATCCATCCAAGAGATTAGTAACCGCACACAGATCATAAAATGTAACTCAGTTAAAACAAGTACCTTAAAGTGACAAGAGCTTCCATAATGATCCCACCACAGCAGCCTGTGTGGAAAATGTGCCACGTTCGAACAGAGAATTAGCTTCTAATACATCGGGCTTAGGGAGAGGGAGAGCTCTCCCATCTGGGGGACGCTAGCATATTAGCAGCTCTCCTGCAGCCTCGGCCTCTAAGCCTTCCTGATTTACATTCAATAAACTGCCAACCTGGGGATTTCTACATAAACTGCAGTACTGAGAATAAACCGCCATGCACACTGGGAATGAAACCCCTGCCAAGGATTTATCATTTGTCAACAGTTTTCTCTGAGTATAAAAGACAAGTCACAGTGAAAGACATCTGAATGACACCCACTGCACAAATCTGTGTCTCTGCAACTATGCATACAATAAGCACACTTGACAGAAAGTGATATGCTGAGGACTGAGCAGACAGGCAGATAAACTAATTCACTGACATAATGTCTGTGGTAAACTATCCCAGGAACCAGGTGCCTGCACAGTGCACACTACAGCCACCAAAAAAAAAATGAGGAGAACTCTACTTTCCATCACACACTCCTGCCTTTCCGCTCACCAGGCAGCAGCAGAATAAGTTTTTGGAAATACACTAACAACTGCCAGCGATACACAACAGCCGGAAAGAATTGTTTGAGTTCCACAACACAGTAATACCTTGGCAGGAGCTGAATAGGCACCAGCAGCAGAAAACTAAATAGAAAGGACAATATAGAGGATTAAATAACTTTGCAGGAGGGACAATGGAGATGAACCCTGTACTCCCTGCTCCAGTTTGGGAAGTTGTTGGCAGTGTATTACAATAAGCTCCCCTCATACTGGCAGTAGCCATTTCCTGCGTCATCTGTCAGTGAAAGCAGAGCGTTACTGTGCAAATCTGACGGGAAACAATACTGCAGAACTTCTTTTGTCTTTTTTTTTTCAGATGCACAAATACACACACACTATACACATTCAAGTCTGTAAAATATTTTATTCTGTAGCTGCTAACTTTTAAAGGGGTTTACTTTCAAAGTGCTGTTTTTGTCCAAGGTTTTAGAGGAAAGAAAACAACACAAATAACTTATTTTGAGCCAAAGGAGGATTTGGAAAAATTCCTACTTCAGAGGATCAACTAATCTTTGTGACACAGTGACCAACTATCTTTATTTAGCAATAAAGTTTTATTCCTTATGAAATGTTTTGGATCTTTGGTCTGGTTTATCCCAGAAAAACTTAAGTGGCCCTTTAAACCAGATAAGTAAAAACGGTTCTCTTAAACATGGCTTGGACCAGCCCAAGATTTACCACAGTCTTATTTAGACTTTCCAGTTACATGCACCACCATCCAGACAAGCACCTCATGACAGGAACAAAGAAATTGCAGAGGAGATCGTTTTACTGCTGGAGCCCAGAATTGCATTGTTGTCACAAACAGAAAGGCGTCTGCTCCTTTTGCTCCTGAAGCATTAAGGTTTTTGACATCTGTCATTTGGCACCTCACCCTGTCAAATTAGATTCATGTGTCAGTGAATCAACAGTACGTAAAGTAATATATCAAGTGTGGAGTGCCTTTTCTGTACTGAAAGATCATAATGTCAAGATGCTCCAGGCAAAGCCAACTACAAGTTACAGTTCCATGAATCTGGAAACTACCCAGAAGCACTTGGCTGTATAGACTCTGTAGAAGTCATGTTCCCATTCAATCTCGCTCCGCCCCAGATGCTGGGGAGAACAAGAACTAAAATAACTGCCTCTTTATTAATGTTTAGGGAGTAGGCATGAGACAATATGAAAATTTAGTGTCATGATTATCCTAGCCAAAATATATGCATATATTTGCCTTATTGTCCTGGTAATCATCCAAATATGCTTACACTCTTAAAATGGCAACAAAACATAGTGGAATCATTTTACTTTACATTTTGTTAAAAGATGGTAAAATCATATGGCTTCCTACCCTATAAGGAGGTACCAACTGCATATTTACAGTCCTCAAACTCTTTTGCTGGGTGGAAAGATGCGACTTCAGGGTTTCCACATATTGATATTCCATCTTTGGAGCTGGACCGTTCATTAGGTGCACCGTTGTAATATATACGCAGTTTGATAATTCACTGCACCACAGCGCAGAGCGTTCTCTGTACTTCCCCTCGCCCCCTGGCGTCACACAGATTCTAATTCTGTGGGAAACACTGTGCAACTCATGATTAAAAGACTCTTCTCTCTTTTCTTTTTTGTATACTCAGCTTGAAAAGGATAATTTACTCCATATATGAATGCAGCATGTACTCATTTCTAGAGCATAAAGAGAACACTGAGTTACGAATAGAAAAAATGTATTATCATTACAGCAGCAGTCTTTAACAGGATGTTAAAAATGTACTTATCAATGTAAAATGGTGCTGTTTTGACATGTTGACTTGAATTCATTCCCTACTTTTATCAGGTTGCCTTTGGTTAAAATAGAATATTATGAGTTGGTGTGATATTATTTCTTTTGTCACTTATATTTATGGACTTAGATCTTTCTCCCTGACTCTCACTAATAAGGCTCAACACAGATCGTTATCTTGTTTAACTTAATCTTAGTCGACTCTTTAGTTAGGAAGTAACTAAACCAAAATAAAGATCCATTTCAGAAAGCCACTTTCTAAAATATCATAAACTATTCTAGATTAAGCCCTAGTTCTGATTTAATTTATACCCTGTCTGGGAAATCAGCACTCAGTGTGTTTACAGTAAACACAAGCAACTTTATCTTAACCCTTAACTTGCAGTGCAGCATTTCAGCTTTCAGCTCCATTTAATTCGCAATCCACATGCCTCTGTGGCATACCATTTATTTGCCAGCAAAACTATCATTTTCATTGTTATGTAGATTACACATAATTATATTTTAAAAATAAATGGAACACTTAAAGTGGAGCCACTCACAACATGCCATGGGACTATTAAATACTCAATTTAATTAAACTTCATAACTAACTAAAACGTCTGCCCTTATCAGTTCATGTTTTAACAGACTGACCGATATTTTATCTCTTTTTAAACAACAACAAAAAAAAATCCAACATGAAATATATCTTATCATTTACTATTCTGGACAAAGTAATTCATACTTTTGTTATCATACTTAATCTAGCAAATTCCTATGTGCTTGCCTCGCCTTGAGTCAGAAGTGCCTCCTTGCTCTCAGCTTATAAAAAATGCAACTGCTAGGATTTGTCTGAGACCAAAAGATAAGATCTATCACCCTGTGGCTTACATTTCCTACCACGCTCGTATTACTTTTGCTGTTATTTTTACTTTGCAAAATGCCTTGCAACTCTCCTTAAAAGTTCCATAAAACATAGATAACGTTATAAAATGATAATCATCTCCATCTGTGAGGGGCCACAACACAGAAATGTGAAACCACTTCTATTTGCAGGTACCTTTCTGAAGCAATTTCCTCTCTCACTTCAGTGCAGACAAAACCACAGCAAGGTACCAGAAAGAGAAGTGAACACATGTGAAATGAATAATTTAAATATAGAGATTTTGCACGGCAAACAGGATAACACAATCTTGAATGTGTCGTCAATAATAAAAAGGTATCATATGCCTTACAGTATCATTAGCAGATGCTATAGAATGTGCTATAGGAGAGAGGGAATATATTATCCAAGAGCCATATTTCACAATAACTTAACATGTCACTTCAATGAGATAGCGCTGATTCTTCAGTAAGTTTGGCAGCCTTGGAGACAAAAGCACTGCAATTGAGAACAATGTAAGAAGCTTGGCAGTGCAGTGGATAACAGACAATGAAATAGAGGGAAAATTACAACCCTCACACCTATTAGAGGGCAGAGTGAGGATAATTACATTATTGCACTAAACTGTGTGATCAGCTAACAGTGATATTAGCATATCCCCACTGTGTCCTCAGGGATCTTAATTGTTAAAATCTTTCTCCAATCTGCTGCGCTATCTCTCTCCCTCTCATCTCTTATAAGAATCACATATTAAAGAAATGAGCTCTGGGATTCGTCATGATTAAAACATTGTAAACTATGAGTCATGATGCAGAACTTATGTTCAGCTTTATTCAGTTTATTGCAGCATGCAGTCTTTGGAGTGAAATATGACTTTGTGGAAAGACAATATTACACATTTCCCTGAGCACGGTGTAGATTCAGGTAATGCATCACTACCTGTGTCACCTTCAAATAATTCCCCCAATACAGAGTGCAGTCATCCCTCGCTTGTGGCTCTGGGTTCCACTAACTTGTCTGACCAGCGCTAGGCATTAGGGTTGTGATGTGAAAGGACGATCTCCCCTAGTGCGTGCTCCCCTCCAACACCTTAACCTCTGGACCCCACCATCCCCCCACCCCTCAGTTTCCGTAGTTATGCAATGACCTTAAATTTGGATCCCCTGTCGATCTTTTGTCCTCAGCATAAAAGCCTGCTTTTCTTCCTGCTCTTCGGGTTCCATGCCAGCCCCTGACTGACTCCCATAAAGTCTGCTGTCAGCTCAAATGAATATGTTGTGCGGGGTGACAGGCAGGCCTACGCACTGACTAACTCTCCCCTCTCTGGAATCCCACTTTACAGCAACATGCACAACAAGCACATGGCTATGCCAAACCCTACGGAAGCAGCCGCAGCACACAGGACTAACAGTACAGCCTTACAGTATAGCACATTGTGCCCTCACTGGAACAAGACATGATGTACTCTTTCTTCCTGCGTGCTTACTATAATCTTAAAGAATGAACATAAATAGCAATAACCTGAGACAACATGACTTAATACATGAAAGAAATATATATAACTGTATTCTACTGTGGATTATTGTGCTTTATTTTATCTAGTCTCTTGACTATAGGAATTAGCTTCTATTGAGATCCTGACTAGGAGCATGTTAAAGTGATACTCCCCCCAAAAACTGGGTTGTACCCAACTCAGAATTATGTCAGTGGAATAGGCTTTGGCTGTTCAATACAAGCATTTCACTATTAGTTCCTTTTTCTATAAAGAGTTAGAGAGTTTGAGCAGCACATTCAGGGTGACAGCAGCATTCAAAAATAAAGTAAACAAGCCAAGTTAGCCCTCTGAGCTAATGTGTGCTAGCTACACTAACAATGGATTGCAAATGTGCAACACTTTTTCTCACAATGTGTCTGGGTCTGCAACTGCCTTTACTGGAGAGCAGCGTGAAAACAAGGAGCACTCACTCAGCTAAATCTGGGCACCAAAACATCACCCAGACTGCACACTGGCTGACGAAAAAACAAACAAGTGCTCAACGCTAATCTTTGGTTTTCCAGGAGCAGTGCTGCCCAAAACCTATATTTAGTGTTTTTAACATATGAGCATATTAATGGACAGCAGATAGATGTGAATTATGGCACACAACTAGTGTGGGAAATTTCTAAGGACATTTTCAGATTTTATTCCCCTCCACTGAAACTTTTTTTAATCCCACAAAAACCTTCATAATAAACTGACATTAATTTGATCCACAGTTATTTTTTTACAAACTGCAGATGATTTACAGAAACCTTTCATGCCCGCAGGGGGTGAGTGTTTGACACTTAAAAACGATAAATCTTGGTGGAGTATCACTTAAAGCTGAGGTTTTTTTTTTTTCCAGCAAAACAGCAATTCAAATCTATTAAATCTGTGTTCATCTTGTTCAAACAGTTAAGTCTGTTAAATTTGTTGCCTCAGAGTAATATGGTATGGTCTCCAGCTTCAAACACAATCAAACTGTCACTGTGTAAAATGCACTGCACAACATTTCCCCAAAGTAACATACAAAGAGACAGCTAGCAAAAACAAACCAACAAACCATCTGCAACCAGGGGGGGAAACTGTGAGCCAATTACCCCAGAGGAAAGACTGCAGATGAGATATGAGGAACAGAGATGACTCGAGTCTAGCTTCTCCACCTGCTTTGACAGGCAGAGAGGAAGACAGTGGGACACAGGAAAGAAAGAGGGAGAGAGGGAGACAGGGTGTGGAGGAGACAGCAGAGAAAGCGAAGTGGTGCCTGTGTGGCGTGAGAAAGCCCTGTGTTCCCTGCCTGTTGATAGGCCGGTGAAGCTGAGGAGGGCTCAGGGCCGCAGACCAGAGGGATTTACAGGGCTTTGCTCCTTCCTCTGTGGAAGCAGTATGTCAACCACTGCCACTACAGACCCTCCTGCCCCTGCATGGTGCCCCCTGCGTGTACAGCTACACGACTGACTACAGGCAATGAAAAGACACCCCCTCCCCACCTCGACTTCACTGTAAAAGGCGGTTTCTACAAAGAATGGATCAGAGCTTTACAAAGCCATTTCCATTTTCCTCCACAGCCTAAATGCTAATCTGCTCATTTTCTCCTATACAAAGGCTTTTCCTGTAGGATCATCCCGTCTCCCCGTCGCTCCATGTCTCCATCCCATCCCACCACCTCAGCAGTCGACTCTTCCTGGTCGTCTTGGAGAGGCTGCTGAGGCATGACAGTCAGATGGACTGGACAAAGGACCTGGCTGGCAAGCGTCCAGAGTGGACTCGAGGGCAAGAGATGGACAGATAACCTTGTTGTGTGGCCCACGGCCGCCTCAGGCAGCTGCACTGAGATGATAACTCAATCTTGCCATCAGACCTCCCCACCAGCTCGGGCCCCAGGCCACGGCATCCACTGACATGGGCCAGAGTGTGTAGGCCAACTGACATGGTATGGTTGTGTGTTGGGAGCTACTTTGACCACAGTATCGTGCCACTACTGTTACATCAGACCAACTCTTTGAAGGAGATTCCAGTGAGCAAATTGTCCTGTTGAAAGCAAAGACATAAAATCACATGTCTGCTGGAAGCTTAACATGAACGTGTGTGTCTGGATTTGAGATCCACATTTGGCTATTGTTACATTAAATACTTTCAGCCTTTTCAGCCAAGGGTCCCTCCGTTTCATTATGAAACTGCATTCCAGGACATATCCCTTCAAAATTACTTTCAAGCATCAATAAGGTAAAACAAATGAATTTGTGTGCATCTATATGAGTGTACTACTTCTTCCATCCTATGGAGACCACTTTAATGACAGCTTTACAGTAAGACTACAGGGAGTGGCTTGTCATTTGCAAGTGTTAACTACTCTTGAGTTATCAGCTCATTTTCTCTCCCTGAATGAAAGTGGATAGCACTGCATGGGAAAAGAAAGGCAGCATATTTGCATGATTGAGATGCATTTCACCCCCTGCTGGGAAGTCCTCCTGCAGACATTTTCATGCTAAATCAGGGGCTAAAAAGTCTAACAGAGAATTAGGCGCAGACAATTGTTGCGTAAGAAGTTTTTTGATGATGAAAGGGATTCCTTCATGGCAAGCACTTCTCATGATGGAGAAAGTGCTTACATGCTAGGGCTCATTCAAACATCTGTTCCCATTCGCTGGCTCAACCACAGTAAATGTGGTTCACGCAAGAATCATAATTGCATACAGACTTAGGATGCAGACAGGGAGTCAGTGTTTTGTACAGCAACTGTTCCAACAGTGCTGTGAAATAAATTGAAAGCTGTGACACAGCACTTTCAATTCTTACAACAGCATGAAAAAAACTGTAACCAGAACGATTAGAAAATTAAAGTTGTGTTTGTTCAAATGATAAACTATTATATGCTAAAAAGTCTTAATTTTGGGACAGTGACATGAAAACTACAGCCAGGACCCATCTCCAAAACCTTTAACCAGTTACTGTTGTAAAATTACCTCATTCAACTCTCTATGTCTCTCCATAAATAAGCCAACACATGAGAAAAAGAAGTGAAGTATGAAATAGTATTGATACTAGTACCTGTTATGGATACATCTTTTTATTCCAAGATTAAAAAAGACCAATGAGAACATTGCACACAGACTAAGGATGCACCAATTTTTGTCCGAACATCAGTTTCAGCCAACATTCACCATGTTGATTGTCATCAGCCTATAGGCCTACCAGATGCCACTCACTGATGGCAGTGGCTGATGTTTTTCTGATGAGTCACATCAATTTTGTGCAGGCTTAAAAGCAGGGCTCAAAACTGTCAGCGTGTCATCATCCAAGGGACAACAGAAAACATGTTTGGGATGAACAAAGATCTTCCCCAGGACACCATCAGGATGAAAAGACATAGTTAACCCACTATCAATGCGTAAGGGACGTACCCCTATTTTTTCCCTGATAATGCAACATTGTGAACAGCAAAACTGTGTTGAAACGGGCAGGAGGAGAGCCAGTTAACGTTAGCTGTGCAGCCAGTGGTTGGAACTAACGGCTCAAGGAAGCTGCATTAATTTATATTGGGCTAAGCTAAATTAGTGTTACCATACATCCATCCTTTTATCCACTTTCATCTGCTTATCCAGGGCCAGGTCAAAGGAGCAGCAGGCCAAGCAAAGCACCCTACATGTCCCTCTCCCCAGCAACACTTTCCAGCTCCTCCTGGGGGAACCCAAGGCGTTACCAGGCCAGAGGAGATATGTAATCTCTCCAGCTTGTTTTGGGCCTCCTACCAGTGGGACATGCCCGGAACACCTCTAACGGGAGGTGACCAGGGGCATCCTAACGAAAAGCCTGAACCACCTCACCTGACCCTTTTCGACGCAAAGGAGCAGTGGCTCTAATGTCTGTGCTCCTCACCCTATCTTGAAGGCTGAGCCCAGCCACCCCACAGAGGAAACTTACTTCGCTGCTTGTATCCACAATCTCATTCTTTCGGTCACTACCCAAAGCTAATGACCAAAGGTGAGAGTTGGGACGTGGATGGACCAGTAAATGGAAAGCTTTGCCTTCCAGTTCAGCTCCCTCTTCACTTCGGTGGTCTGGTGCAGCGCTTGCATCACTGCCAAAGCCACACCAAACTGCCAATCCATCTCAGATGATGGTATATTATATAAAGTAAAAAGGGTTTTGAAGTTGTTGGTTTTCATGTGAAAGAAGGTTAATCATGTATTAAATGTGTATAATTGAATTTGTGCTCATTTAAAAAATAAGGTAATGATGGCTGAATGACTTGAAAACAGTTCCATTATTGTCTTTTTAATGAAGATTTATTTGTTTCAATGGCACAAGAGGGGGAATAAATAACAAAAAAAGGAAGAAAAGAAACAGCAACAACAAAAAAAGATCAGCAACATTATCTGCTATCAGCCAAATTTTAATTTTGAATATTGGTATCAGTATCGGCCCAGAAATTCACAGTCGGTGCATCCATAACACAGACCCAAAAGTATGGTTAATGAAAACAGCACTCACACACAAAACACAACCAAGAGGCCTTAATCCACATCTTGTTGGCTCATCAGTCCTACGTGGACACTACACTGTCTGCTCAACGTCTGTGAGCAAAGCCAACATAAACATGAACAACCCTCACCACTTTATCTCTGCTAGATACATGCAAGATAACCCTTCAACAACATACCACAACTACCTATCAGAGCATTAAAAGCAGCAGTCCTGTACAGAAAACTACCACTGAGACACACAGAGCATATACTCCTGCCCTGAGGGCACGTGTCAACCACTTCCTGAGCCCTAAGCCTGTATGTAATTGAGGTGAAATGGCTTGTCTGAGACCAATTGAAGTCATGCAATGAGGGGGAGTCAGTGCAGTCCCTGGGAGAGGATAAAAGGGTCACACCTGCAGACAGGGGCCTGTACAGGCAGACTGCTGATGGCTATCTGAGTGTGTACTAGGGGCTATAAGAGGGAGGTGCACATTGGGGGTCTCAGGGCTATGACGGCCGAACAGCTGGCAACCTGCCCAGATCCCCACTGATCCATTTAGGATGACAAGTCATGCAGATCTGTGTGCAAAAAAATGCATCCACACGTACCTTCCCATCACTCTGCTTCAGTACCCCTCTAATAAATAAGCCCAAAAGCTAAAGGATGCTAACATGCAACACTGACCCTCAGCATCAACTGCCGCTTAAACCACAGCATGTTAACGCCTCATGGGACGCAACGTTAAAACACAACTACTGTGGCAGAAGTCTGTCTTTAGCTCCTCGACATAATTACAGCCCAGATGAATGGTTTGGGAACGACAGGCAATTAGACCTCCAGACAGTATGATACTGAGGAGTGCACTTTCTTCCAGCATGGGTACCAGAGGTGCAGATCAAAGATCCAAACCAGACAAAAGCACACGTTTACAACACCCACCACTGACAGCAAGTGAATTCATGATCATCATAAACAAAACAGGTGGTATTTACCAGAAATAAAACCGGTGCTTCAGCCAAGTAAGCTACAGTCATCGTGTGGTTTTCAACGAAACACTTGAGGATGAGTTGAATGACGCAGGCAGATACTTATTTTCACAAGTACCCTTTTGAAATGATAATCTATTGAAAGGAATACTATGGAAGTTTTTAATGGACTAAATTATTTGTAACCCACACAAGAAAACCTACAACTGTGTACCGTGATCCCCAAATATTTCGCTATCCACAAAATTTACACAGAATGCCTCACCCCCAAATTGATCAGTAGTTAATAAATTACACCCTCTGTGTTACGCTAAATTCATGAAGAAATCTTTGTTATTCTCGCATATCTTTTACAGTGAACGAAGAATCCAAAAATGGAGAAAATTGGTCGGCCAACTTGCAAAACAGCAAATCTATATCCAAACATTTGTTTACAGACTCTCACACAACTAGTGTAGTATAATCCAAGTCTCATTTATCCAGTTGTATACTTAGTACTTCCTAAACACATGCATTTTTGCTAAAACTTTACTATTCAAAATACTTCCGCATTAACAGTGTCACACACTATCATTGCACCTGTGCTGTTTGTTGTAGTGAAAATGTTTATGCTTGGGAAGTACTGAGCATATGACTGGATAAATGAGAATTTAAATGTGGGAGTTTGTAAACATATGTTTTGATATAGTTTTGCAGTTGTTAAACACAGCCCCCTATGACTCATCAAGAATATTTGCCTTTTTTGGATTCTCCGTCCACTGTGGAGGCATGTGAGGAAAAACAAACGTTTTCTTCCTGAATTCCACATGACATGGTGAGCAACTGACATAAATTATCATTTGAGGAGTGGAGTATTCCTCTAAGAAACAAAGCTCCATGTTGGCTGCATGCACTGCCTGCTCTGTCACAGTCTGATTTACACGATGGCCAGACTGTGGGGTGATCCCACACCAAGATCGGAGCACAGCCAGCCAAGCTGCCACAAAAGGGACAGAGGAAGAATTGAAAAAGAAAGAGGAAGAAACTAGGAGGAAAACATTTTAGCCCTGTGAAATCTCTGCGAGTACTCTTTGTAAACCAAGCCTGTAGTTAGTAATTAACTTGAACTGGAGATAATGTCATAATTATAGCAGCATGCACTGCTCTAATTCCCATCAACATTAACGCACATAACTAGACTGTGGTCAGGGGGCATGTTGGGACAAAGGTCTAGAGAGCAGGGAGTCTTATTGGAATTCTCTGACTTTCATAAACTAAGTCTGAGAGAGAAAGTTCACCTGCTTTTGTAAACTTTGCGGCTGATGAAAGAGAGCAGTGGATGAACACATGACACCTTGAGCTTTGGAAATACAAAAACTGCATCAACACAAAACTTCCCCAGTTCATCCAGATTTCAGTCCCCCTCTTGGATGGATCAGTGTTTGGCCTGCCTTTTCATCTACCACTTCCCAAACAGCTCAGTTGAGAGCAGCCTTGTTTACAGCCCACTGGTCAGATTGCCTCTTGTAACGCTTCCCGTTGGGCAGGCTGATGACCTGCAAACTGTTTCACCCCGTGAATGGAAAAGCCAGGATAAAAAGTAAAAAAAACTTCTGCATTCCTCTGAGTCAGAGCAGGATTTTAAATAACCTTCAGAGCCATACTCCTCCAAACTCTTCCGTCTCCATCTATGCTGGCTCAGGCCCATTCACTCTGCAGCTTTATCTGCAGCGCTCCTTTCCAAACACTACTCACATTTAATGGATGGATCAACTAAACGTCTGTGGATAAAATCACAGTCTGGCTGCCTTTCATTGTGATACTTAAAAGGCGCCTTGCCTTTAGACTATGCTTGTTAGTCTGCAAACACATAGCACTGTACAGAGAAAAAGTGCATTAATTGCAGTAACAGATACTTATTATGACTGCCTCAGAAACTCATATGAATGAAGAAGCGCCTTAACTAAAGGTAAAGTGACAGGCAGAGTAGAGCCCATGGGAAGTGGGTAATTGAGCAGAACATATCTTGATGTTCTGGTGAAACACCGCTCTCCATCTCTCCATTCAGAAGATGAATCGCACCATTGTCAGTGTCACCAAATTACATAAGTGCTATGGAAAATTCACTCAGTTCAATTGCTTAGTAAAGAGGGGCAGAAATTGAATGGCCGCAGCTTGCTTGAGTGAATTATGTGGGTCACACTTGCATAAAATTGCTCACGTTCTGTGATTGCTGTTATTTACAAAGCGACAATTGATCATTTTCTGTCCCTTCTGAAAACTCCTTCAGCAGTTTTTTTTGCTGAATTTACTGAATGCTTTTAAGAAAGGCTAAGCTGTTGGAAGTAAATTCTGTATCAATAAATATCAGAGAGTGACAGAGAAGACGACAGAACTTTTTATTAGCTGCAAGCTGTAACTATAGCTCACTCTGTCAGTTGGTTGGTTGGTCCACAAAACTTTCCCCACTCTTAAGCAGCCACCGTTTTTGCCCTTGGAGGATGAAATTTGGCATGGAGGTCACAGCTATTGCGAATTCACGCTTGTTGTGTTCAGCTTCACCTTTGTATTTTAGCTGTGAATCATAAAATGCTTCATCTTGTCACCCTCCGCTGTCTCACACATTTTCAATCCCTAATCCTATGCGTTAATACCCACAATAACAAGTCCCTTAATGCTGGGTGTCAGCTGCTTGTCTCTGTGCGCCAGACTATTGTGAGAATGCTTGTGGCATGACAGATGTAAGGTGTGGCACATGCAGACAGTAAAATCACCATTAGTGCCCGCATATAAACAGAGGGAAGGCTTTTACCAGGGAGAGTTTATGGATGGAATGGCAGGATGGAGAGGCTGACAGATGTGAGTGGCTGGGACAAGACTCTAAGGGACTGCACAAATCCCACAAGAGGCCAGACAAGAGCAGACACATCCCTGAACATTCAGACTAAACACGGCCGCATAATTAGAGCTATAATTCAGCAGAGCAGCCCAGAGCACACACTGTGAGCCTGTGTCCTTCGTAGAAAGGGCATAACCCACCCTCTTATTCAGGCCCAAATTAAACTGTCTGAACATTGTGCTGTTGTCTCTTCAAAGCCATTTAGAGGCAGTGAATATGATGTTATATAACTTCATGTGCAGCAACAACATTGCTAACAACATGAGGTATAAAAAAGGTTGCAATCTTAAGTAAACAAAGCTGAGTAAAACCAGTAATAGTCCTCGTTGCCCTGCACCAACAGCTTGGCGAGAACACGAGAGCTGACGACACAAGCCTGCTGAGAGACAGTTTTAGTAGCTACTTTCATGCACGCATACTTACAGATATCTGGCGATTCGTCCGAGCCATCTGGACAGTCCTTCTCCCCGTCGCAGCGCCAGCCTTTGGAAATACAAGTCACCTGGTCCTTACATACAAACTGCTTAGAGCTGCAAGTCTTGGGCTGGTCATCAGCTTTGGGGGCTGAAAAAGAAAAAGGGAAAAGTTGATGTGTCATCACAAAGAGCAACTGTAGCTGGCAATGCTTTTCAATCACAAATACATTTAGAGAGAAGTGCAATTCTCCAGCTCCCAATCTAAAAAATACCAGCATTAAAGCGAATGGTTTTTTAATGTGTAATAATGTCTTTAAGCACTCTTTTAAATATTCTCTCCTGTGCAGAATCTATAGGAAATTTCCAGCTTCCAGCAACATAGATCTTAGCTCAGCAGGGCAAAGCAACATGCAAGGGTCAACCCAAGTTTACAATGATGTTTTTGTATCAAAAGACCCACAGGCACACTCTATTCAGGAAAAAAAACTCCTCTACAAGTTTACAACCAACAGTGGTGCCTTTTAGTTCTGGGGTTTGTTTGTTGTTTCCTCTCTTCTTACGGACATCTCATTTCTTTCCGCTTTTTTTTTTATTACTCTTAAGGTGTTTTTCAACTTTTACCACAGAGGCTCTTTCATGTGTCACAGCACAGACATAACTGGGCATTCAATCACCGCCTGACCCATGGGAAAGTGCAGAGCGCGGTAGTTCTGGGCAGTAAGTCAGCACAGATTGTTGAGGTGTACCACAGGCTAGAAGCACCACAGCAACGCTCATGACCCATCAGCAGTCTGACACAGCTGACATGCTTTAACTCAGCCACACTCAGAAAAAGCCCTCATCAAACGGAGCTCTACCTACACAGTGTTGCATCAGTCTGTCAACACCGAATTAGTCACTTATTTAAAAATGTATCTTAAAGGTACAGTTCACCCAAATTGCAAAAAAAAAAGAAAAAACATATTTTCTAATCTATTTCTTATGGTGTCTAGCCACAGAGATTTGGATTTATTTACCCAGGTTTAAGCTAAGATAAGAAGATAAGGAGATTAGACATATCAGCCTCCACCCCTATACTGCTAAGGTGAATTGAATTTCAGTTGTGCTGCTCTCAACACTGGAAATCTATATTCTCAAAACCCTTGTCCCCGTCTCTCCTCACAATCTACAGAACATGTCAGTTTTTTATCTGATCTATTTTTCTGGTAGAAAGTAGTTTCAATTGTTTGTTAAGACACATTACTGCTCACATTTTGATCATAAGGGTTTAAATGATGCAAGAACAGTCAATTGAAACTACTTTCATGGCTGCATACCATTAGGTGTTTTATTTTGTAGTTTAAGTGAATTGATCCTTTAAATGGAAGACAATGTTAAAAACACCTAAAGGTATACTAGGCAAAATTTTCCTTCAAAACAATGTCCCCCCCCACAGTGGATAGGTGAGGTCGAGACTTCATCAAAAGGTAGTGACCATATGTCAGACTGCAAGCAGCAGGCATCCAAGAGACACAGTGCAGAAAAAAACAAATATAGCGCAGCTAAACACCAAACAAGAATGAATCTGGGGTTGGCTTTTACTTTCATTTTAACTGGCAAGTGTGTTTACAAACTATAACTGCCAATCATGCATGGTATAGCTTTAAAGGCTATATGCAATAATGAGAGTAAGAGTACATTTTGAAATTCATTGATGGCATAATCCTTCACTAAAATAGGCAAATTCAAATCCAACTTAGATACAAATCAAAGCTGAATTTCTATGGAAACATTTTCTCTCAGAATAAGAAAGAATGAAAATAGGTTGCCAAATATATACAAGTGAAATTCTTCCTGTTGCGCGAGTGGTCAAAAATGTTACACACAATAAAAAGAAAGACCACAAAGACCATTTCTGGCATGAGGTTGCTGTTACTGTACTGTTGTGCAGCAATGCTCGGGGAAGGACAGCGCCGAAGGTCTCATTGTGATTCTCTGCAGGGACTGAGCCCTCTCTCGCCCTGGATGACTTGCCTCCCTACGTACTTGGCAGGCAGAGAGGTGTTTGGGGTGGGCGGTGGGGTGGGGGTGCACCGCAAGGGGGCTGGGATGTGACTGAAATCACAAGAGAGCATGAGGCTAGTGTATCATTGCAATCACGTTCCTTTTGACTGTCAGACCAAAGGGTTTAGATCCTGGTCTTTTTTTTTTTCATGTGACAGTGAAGTGTATGTGTAAGCACTAAACACTGAGACTACTGAGTGTCATGTTTTTGTAAATACAATTAGAAGCTGAAGGGTTGCAGGGATCAGATCACAGCTTTCCTTATGTGAACAACACCTTGATATTTGAGGAGATTAAGAGAAAGAGAGGGAGGTGGGTTTTAAAATGCAGAGCGTTCGCTCCCTTCTTCTCTCCACACAATGGTAGGGGCAAGGCTTACAAAACTAAATTCAAGTGATGCAAGAGAATGAGATTTAAACTCAGCCATGAAACGCTGTTATACAGAGTGCGTATCAAATGTTGTAAGAATGTGACAGGATATAAAATTCGAAATGAGTGTGAGACAGAGAGCTGCAAAAGAATGGATAGAGACCAATGACTGAATCAGTTTCGACAACGTGCACACACCCAGCCCCTCGATGAAGCAATGAGAGAGAGGCGAGCAATGGCCTGAGGCCAGCTTGTTAGTTTTGCTTCCTTTTAGATAACCAATGTCCTGGTACATTTTGTATGGTGGTAAATACATTGGATTTGCCTGCGCTTATATGTTGCCATTTAATCTGCCAATACGACCAGCAGCCAAACAGCCACACTGACTGAGCTCTGAGCTGAAATGAGTAAAAGCATCGAAGACAGGCTGCTATGTGAAGGCATTCCCTCCATCTCTCTGGTCCCCCGTGTGAAGCAGCTGGGCTGAGCCAGTTGTTCCCTATGAGTGGGCATAAAACTGGAAATAAAACATTGTGGGTTCTAATTTTATCATCGCTTTACACACCAGCATGAAATGACCGCAGAGGGGAGAACCTCTGAGCCTAATTGGAGGTTGTGGCAGAGGAGGGGTTAGAGACTGGGGGAAAGACTGGCAGCCTTCCCCCTCAGCAGTCCTCTTTCAAAGCCCACTGAAATATCTCAAACAGAGATGTGAATTGTTAATTCAGCCTGCAAAGTCGCCTTTTTTTCCAAAGTTCCTGCCAAAATGCTGACAATTTTTGGAGGGTCCAAATCAGGCTGGGATGTTAAACCATTTGAGTCCACTTTTACCTACAAAAGGGAATGAAGACGGCCTTTATTTGGTCTCCTGGGATTGGACCAACAGCAAACACCAATCCCATTGAATCAAGGTACATACTCTACTTACAGGAACTCCTATGAGCCCAGTGTGTTTGCCTCCAACACAGCCCCCTCCTGATAATGCCATTTGAACTAAAGTATTTCCTGCCACAGCTAAAAAGCAACTTGATCACACTGCTGTGACTAAATGGTAGGAAATCCCACAGTGTTCGACTCTTCTATTCACACAAACAGGAGGATTATCTCATTAAAAGTAAGAATCTCTTGCAGATGATCAACTTCTTAAAGTTAGACAAGTATGGTATACACGTCAACATAAAAAATGGCTCCCTTCACATTAAGATAACCTGAGAAAAACAACCATCCTCTGGGTATCTATTAGAGCAAAAAAAAAAAACAAACAAAAAAAACCACCTAATTAGAGAAGAAAACGAGAAAACCAATTTCCACAGACTTAGCTGAAACCCTCAAGAGTTTTGAATTTCACACCATTACTCAGTAAAAGCAACTTTGGACGCTCTACAGGAAACAGAGTTTCTATTTCCGAAGATAAATTACACCATGTACGAATATCTTTATTTGGCTGGTTTAAAAAACCCCAAAACAAACAGCTGTCTTCCACGAAAACCAAAATGCCTGTCTCTGTCACTCTAATGTAGTTACAATATGTTGCACTGACAGGGTATTTCAATTATAATATCTTTAAAGCAGAGTAATACGGCAAAGGCTTTAAATGTGGAAGCAGAAGACCTCGAGGCTACTGTACACCCAAGAATGCCTAAAGGCCAGTACACTGTAAAAATGTCTAGAGTATTTGTCCATTATTAATGTTTCTACTGAACTTAACATCGGATTAAAGAATTTTTCTCAATGGTTTTAAAGCTCTTATTTAGAGGATTTAAAGGACACTAAATTGGGATGTTTGTGGTCAAAATTAGAAATGAAGTCTTTCCTCATTATTTTGTCAAATCAGGAAATGTTAAAAATATACATTAAAGTTTCCTCTATGCTCATTTTCAGGTTCATACTTGTATTTCATGTTCCTATTAGAACATGCCTGCATGCTTTAATGTTCAAAAAACACTTTATTGTCCTCATACTGTCTGTGCTGAGTCATCCTCTGTCTGAGTTTAGCGCCTGTCTCTTAAAGCCCAGTCTGCTCTGATTGGTCAGTGTTTCCGATTTCGCCACGTCTCAGTGTCTCTGCACCATCATTGCAGCCAAGGAATTACTGTAGCTGGGAATAGCAGCCCTTTCTACCATTAAAATGTGTCAATAAAAGCTCCTGAACACAACCTGACATGCTCCAGCAGGTATCTGATACAAAATCAGGGAGTGAGGGATTACCAACATTGGCAACCAAGATGACATGTTTACCTGACATTCGCCTATAGCTACACATACTTTAGCAGGGTACATGCAGCCCGCGAATGACTGTAATGGTTAATAGTGGCACTTTGTAAAATCAAAAATCACCAATTAAAGCTAACTAGACACAACCGGAGGTGTTCCCATAGGAATGTGATCCGAAATCACAGAGAAATTAACATTATATTGGAAAAAGAGATGACTTGTTTCCCATGTAGCTACATCTAGCAGTGTACTTGCAGAAGGGGATAAGTGTAACAGAGAAAAGCAGCGCTGGCTGCCATGAAAAATTACTGATAAAAGCTCCTAAACACAACCAAACCTGTTCCAGCAGGAATATGATCCTCTTAAAAGGTCCTTTTAAAGTGCTGAATCCAGTACATTTGGTCATTTTAATGCCCTGAGGGGAGAATAAAGGGCTACACATGATTGTGTAAGAAAAGTTACACTGACTTACAAGCTTCTCCACAGTGTTGTCACTAAAAAATTCACTGAACAAATGTTCTAATCCTGAGTTGACGCACACACCACGCTATAAATCACTGAATTGCTTCCTACTATGCGGATGCTCCGGCTCCAGTTGGCTGACTTGGTTTGATTTTGAGCACACTGTCAGTTGTACGGAGCACACACTGTATTTCCTTATGCAGGGCCACTGGAGCTCTGCGCTGTCTAAACAGTGCACACTGAATTACCCCACAGCACTGTGCATGGCAAAAAGCATTAAACACGAGCGAATGAGCAAACACATAAACGTATACAGAGCCTGGCTCTTATAGAAACATCCCTCCTGAGCACCTAATAAAAAGAATAAAGTTTCACGGCCAGCTTTTCATTTGCAAGAAGAAACTTAAGGTGTCGTTTTGCTTTTATGTAATCCAAAAACTTTATTAAACAATCTCAAAAGGCCGAGAGCAACTCTGTGGGATGGAGCAGGATGGGATGGTGAGTAAATGGTGCTGTGGCACCAATTCAGCAGCCAAGTGATGGAGGCCTCCAGACACCATCACCAGCTGGGCCACAACACTGACCCACTTCCCCCCGCTCCGATCTGTCTCTCTCAATACAGCCATCCCTGCTCTACAAATCAACTCCAGATCCATGCAGCACATTCCAGCACCTTCTAATTGATTTCATGTGTGTAGCTTTGCCTCAAAAAGACAATCTGTTACAGACGAGCAGCTACATTCAAAGAAACCAAATGGCTTTGCTTTCGAATTCAAGGGAAAATGACTTGTTGCTTGTTTCTCCTCGCTGTGAGACGGGCTTAGAGTGCATATACAAAGTGTAACAGAGGCTGACTGACTTCATGCTACACTTCATGCCACCCTAACACCAACGACTTTTCAAGAGATTTCACTACAGCAGTTGAATTTCCAATGTTGAAATAAAATCATGAGAGTTTTACCACAGTAGGGGTGCGCTCCCGTGATCTTGAGCATTTGTTATGAGGTGGTCTACGCTGTCTGAAGTCTGTTGTATTCTCGTTTTCTCTGTCTTTTTGCTGTTCCAACAAAGTAAAACATGTTTAATGTTATCGTTAGTTTGTAGTATTGGTTCATACAAATAGTAAAGAATGGGTGCAGTAAACCAGATGGATGGTAAGCGCAGAAGGGACTCCCAAGAGGTGCGAGAACGTGAACGAGTCTCGGTTCTCTTAGGCTATGGAAAAGCAGGAGAAACTGGTGGAGCTGTGGAGTGAATAGAGTTGATGTTTAATTCGGCGTGTATCTGATTCACCATCCAGCACTTATTTTAGTGAGAAATCTTGATTTTTGAAATGGCTCACCACCCATGGTCTCCACTAAAATGGCACAGCTAACAAGCATAGGCTGGTGTTGAGTTTAAGTGACAAAATCCAAAATGTAAAGTTTGTACACCAATACAGCTTATGGATTATATTAATGCCGAATTGACAAGAATACTGTCAACATATAACACCTTTTATTTATTGTGTTTCTGGAGTTATTTTTATGAAGACACGTGAGGAATTGTTCATATGTCATATTTCTTAAAGGGAGTTTGGTATAACATTTTCCACTAGGAGCAGGACAGAGAGTGACCTTAAAAGGAATCTAATTGTAGTCATTGCAAATAGTGACCCTGCAAGATCCCCAGTCTTAATAAAATCTTATAATGTGTGACTAAAACAGTCGCATTGTCTTTAGATGTGAAAGGGTGTCAGACTCTAGTCTTTCAAAGTGTTTTCAAAGTCTTCTAGTGTATGGTAGCCATTACTTAAAAAGTTCCGTGATAATAACATGTCATTCAAATGCACACAGACTCAGCTGGAATTCTCACCAAACAAACTGATATGTGAAATTTACTTTTGTTTCACAAGCATGCCTCCAACACTGAGGACAACCTGGTATTCAACCAACCCAATGCCCTTGTGGATAATTTCCAGGCTGAGCAACAGAGCATGGATTCTATTAAATGCTGTTAAAAGATAACAGTACGAATGGGAATGTGAAATGACTTGAATGAATGAGTAAATAAATGGGTCTCTGGGTACAATGGCAGCCACAGGAGAATGTGGAAATAAAACCGGACTGTTTCTCATCACTAGGGATAGATCGATACGGATTTTTTAGGGCCGATGCCGATACTGATTTTTTTCCATCACTCTTAGCCGATGACCGATTATGGACTGCCGATTTTCTTGAGCCGATATTTGGGGCCGATACTGCTTTTGCTCCCTCAATTTACATCCAAAAAATGACACAATGATAACAAATATTACAGGTCTCAAGTTTAAAATAATAAACATTTATTGAACAATAAAAAATACTAAAACAAGATGGAAAGTTGAGGTAGAACAAGTAGAATATTATTATTATTATTATTATTATTATTATTATTATTATTATCATACATTCAAATAAAAAAAAGAGTTCAGTGCTCTTAAATCTTCCAGTAATGCCTTTATAAAATAAACAAATATTTAAGCTGAAGCATAAATAAAACAACAACTACTGTACACAGTAGGATTCGCTGCATGTGCGCTGCAGGGTCTTCCGGCAACACAGAGCTGCCCGTGGATGCCTGTCTGTAAATCATGTCAGGGAAAAATAAATCCGCGAACCCATGCACGTATCGGCCGATGCCGATACAAGTAAAAAAACTCAAATATTGGCCCGATATATCGGCCGGCCGATGTATTGGTCTATCCTTACTCATCACCCATCACTTCTCACCTTCCTGGTCCTCCACTGTGGAACTCAGGACTTTCAGAGTGTTTCAGGGAGTGGGGAGAAAAAAAAATCAGAGCGACTACAGTATGTTAATAGACCCCTGAGGTCAAGTTTGAAATGATTTCTCTGTGCTCAGTTGAGCAGGATTTCAAAGCAAGAACCCATGCATTATAAATAACAATTAAAACCAAACAAGGACCACAGGGAAGAAAAAGAGGGCAGAGGCAAGCCGTTATTTTGAATGTTGTGCTGTATTAATTATTCACATGGAAGATGGACTATTTTTTTAACAAAAGTCAGACCATTTTAGATATAAAACTTGGAATATAAGAGGGTAGAGAGTGTGATAAACACCAGAGGGGGGACCAAGTCATTGTTTTGCAAGTCCTAAACTTAAAGTTTCAAGTCCTAAACGTGTCACAATGCTTTCTTCACCAAATGCACTGGCATTTTAATAGAGTAATAATATATAAACTTTGAAAATATTATAAATGCTTTTTAAAATGTGTGTTTATTTGTTAAAACATGTTTGGTAAAACAAGTGCGACTGAACCTTAACATAAAAAAGCATGGCATATACAGCACTAGTAACCACAACAGAATGAACTTTGTGCATTTCTGTCCTGTCTTGCTGCATTTAACTTACCTTGTCATGAAAAAATGTCTATAACTTTCTCTTCCAAAATTCATAAGGCATTTTCTGTAAGACTATTCTTTCTTTAAAGTGATATTGTATGGCGCTGTTTGGTCCGCTTTAAACGAACCCTGGTCTGCTTATACGGATAGTTCGGTTTGTTTGGCGTGGTGTGAACACCCATTCGAACTCTGAAGCAGACCATACGAGCAAACCCTGGTCCACTTGAAAACTGGGGGTCTTGCAAGTGAACCCTGGTGCGGTTCGCTTATAGTGGGAATTGCAAACGGACTATCCAGCAACCAAAGACAACCAAAGAGAGGAAGTGAACCAAAGAGAGGAAGTGACATAGAGCGCAGTGTATTCTGGGTACAATAAAAATACCAAAGCCAACAGTGCGAACTGGGAGAAAAAAAGTTTGAAAAAACAGACACCCCCAGACTGCATAAATTTGGTGTTGCTCCATTGTTTTTGTGGTGACCAAGCCGGCTGAAGGGGATGGATTTCTGTTTTCGGTCCTGGTTAAACGATGAGTTGGGTTTTCTTCTTCCTCGTGCTTTTTTTCTTCCTGGTCAGTGGTCGTTTCAGGCAATACCGCCCCCAAACGAGCAGCTTTAGTAACTGCATGACGTTGTCAAGGCGGTTTGGTCCACTTTAAAAAGTGCAGTGTGAAAGGTAACCGAACCAAATGAAGGTGTGAAATTTTTCGGCATTCCCCGCCCAATCGAACCATGTCCCCCGGACTAGCCTGGTGTCAATGTCCCCTAAATCAAACAAAAAGATTAGTCTAAAATATTAGTCTATTCAGTAAATGAAGGGTAATTAATTGATTCATTGTGCACTTTTTAAATATACTTTTAAATATTTGGGCTTGGGGGAAGGTATCAAGAATTTACCTTAAAAGGCTCAAGTCCAAGTCAGGTCACAAGTTACTGGTGTTAAAGTCCAAGTCGAGCTGCAAGTCTTTTTTGATTTTTTTTTTTTTCAAGTTGAGGCTACAGTCATCAAATTTGTGACTTGAGTCTGACTTGAGTCTGAGTCATGTGAGTCCACACCTCTAATAAACTCTTTCTAATGTAAAGCCCTGCCCTGGCCACTGCTGCAGCCACTGAATGAACTTCTTCAATGGCCATGCTGTGCAGAGCCCATCCAGACCACTTAGCTTTGTGTCAAGCTACAGCCAAGCACTGGAGCACTTTAACCAGCTCACAGTGCACATTCAACGACCATAGGCTATTTGAGTTCTAATCCACAATAGCTATTTTCAAAGAGGTTGAAAATGCATAAACAGCAGAAGGCTGAGTTTGAGTTAGCGCCTGCTCTTGTGCCTGAAAGCCCCGTTTTTGTGTCATCGTACAACAAAAGGGTGCAGCTTTGACCTGGGAGGTAACATGGTGAGGCTCTGCAGAACGTCACAGGCCAGAGCAGCAAAAGGCAACGCCGTAAAAGACATACACAAGTGAGTGTGATTGATGGGCATAAAGATAAACGTAAATAGGTCTCATGGTGCCTTCTAAAGAGTTCTTCCACACCCGCAGTGTAGTCTATGCATAGCACAGCTCTGTGTACCCATAGAGGAAAAGTCAAACCAGATTCAGCTGTTATGAAAACAGAATATGTGAGCCACAAAATGAGGGCTGGACCACATATATTGAGGCATTCACTGCAACTAAGATGAATGTAAATCCTGCTTTGCCTCTGTCCTCTGAAGCTACCTGGAGAAAACCATCCAAGGCTACAAGAATAAGGTACAAATACAGTATGTTATTAAACAAAGATTTACTTGAGATGAAGAATGAAAGTGGATCTCTATGAATCTCTCATTAGATTCACTCTAAAGGAGGCAGGAGGGAGGAATGTTCCTGGCTCAGTAATTGCTGGGAATGACTCATAAACAATACAACAAATGAGCTGTCATCCACTTCACATCTTAACAGATGACCTCTTTGTTCAGCAGTGAGATCCCATAACTTGACTGTGTGATACATAAAAGTCTCAACTTCACATAATGTTCCTTAGATGTTCTGAAAATGCAGAACGCACCAAAATGCATGAGTGATTTAACTCTCACAAAGTATGACTGTCCTATAAAAAAAGCAGAAAATCACAGTGAACTAGTTACTTTACTTTTACATAGAAGCTGTAGACCTTGGCAAGCACGGTTAAAGTCAAAGATTACACACACGCCCTTTAATCTTGATAGTATTGTTAAGAACCACAGAGTACATTCAGCTGGTTCCCAGACACACACAGTGGAGTTCTGAGGTGATAACAGAATCAGACAAGGAAGTATAAACTAAACAGGTTATAAACAGCTATTAATAATAGTTTTCAAACTAGAGTGAATTTGTTCAAATATATGCACAAGATTTGAGAGAGTTCAGGTGAAACTACTGCTCATTAGATTTGGCTGCAGTGTCTCAACAGGTGTTTTTCTGTGACAGGTATCAATATGGAAAACATGTCTGTCAGTAACACTGCTTATTGTGATGTGAGCACTTCACTGAGAAATGATTTTACAAGTTGTTTGATAACAGTTTATGATATCATCATAACAGATGCCTGATAGTTGCAGATATAGTCTGATAGTACAGGCATAATAGATTATGGAGCAACAGAAATGAAAGTATGTACATATGTACATGTTATTTTTGTCAACATACTTAATGTCTCCAATCTTTTTAATGCTTCCTTGTGAGCTTTTGTTAATTGTGGTAATGGGTAAAGTATTAATGATATGATGAATGTGATCTGTTCATTTTCATGTAATGTGCATTAAATGAATGTAAAAGCAGTCGTACCCATGGGTTTTAAGTAGCAGTGTCACATTACGCTTTGAAAGGATGCATTCAGTTTATATCTTGCTGTTGCATTTTCAGCGCATGTTGTAACCTGGCAACATTGTATGTAGACTGTTAACCTTTCTAGGGACACGTTGCATAAATGCATTGGCAGGTGTCAGCTAGGTCAGCTGGGTGTACTACTTATATATTCATATATTTGGGGTGTTGTGCTGATAGGCTAGATGATCATGAGGCTGCAAGTTATCAGATTTAAAGTATTGAAGTTGCACTAAATTACAGAATATATACTATAGCCAAAGTGGCCAAACCATGTAACTACAACTTCCGGGTCTGTCACATGATGCCATTGGGCCCAAACAGACTTTTTACAAAGACCTCCACTGGGAAAGGGACCTCTGTAAGGGATACATTTGAGCGTCGCAACCCCTGTGAGACGACTCGTTTAACAAGCACAATTTGATCCATTCGGTCCGATAACATTTGTAAAGTCTAGAAGAGCTGCACAATTAACTCATTTTATCCCCATTTAAGTTAGCAGAGGGCTAGTCTCGCTCACCAGACCTTTCTCAAGAAAAGAAAGGTCTGGCTGGGCCGACGCTCACTTTAAGATTGGAAAAAAAACGCCCCGGCTGCTTGTATTTCTTTCAACCAATCACAATCGTTCTGGGCGGTGCCACAGCAACAGCGCGCTTGCAAAAATATTGCCGGGGGGAAACAGGTTTTGGTGTAACATGCCCACAAAAATACCACCTACAGGACGCGAACCATGGCAGAAAAATGGCTACGTCCCCGCAAGATCAAACACCGCAAAAGCTGGTAAAGGACATGTTGAAAACTGCAACCGGAGGTGGTAGGGCGGGACTTCAGCGGGTGGCTCGTTCCGCCCAATGAGAGGCTGATCTATGCAGCGAACTTCTGCCCACTCAGACTGGCAGAGGGCTAACTCGAAAGCAGCCTGCTCAACTGGAGAGAGTCTCTGGTGCGCTTGTGTGCAATTTAATACACGGAAGTTCAATCTCTTTGGCTTTGGCTTTATGCACCACTTAGCAACTTTCATAGGAATGAAAGAATCCCCACTTCCAACACTGCATCCCATTCTCTTGATACATCCATGATCTTTACACCATCAGCAAAAATCCTCTACATTTGACTTTATATCATGATATATCCATACATAATGTCAGACAACACATTTTCTGGACAATCGTTGAAAAATTGTTGGCTTATTAACAGGTTTACCTGTTATTGTGCTGAAATGATGATGATAAATACATAATGCAATACTATTAAAATAAACTGAATTTTTGTACATTTTTTATTATTTTATTACCATATGTTTGAGCTGTTTTTTCATTTTGCTGTCCCAGATCTCAATATCTTTACACTGGATTTGTAATATGATGTTATATATGTCGCAGTATTGTATGCCTTTAAAGTGCATGTTAACCGAGTACTGAAATTTACGCCAGCTACAGTAATTCTGATACAATGCTGTTCAGATCTTTGCGACAACACAAGTAGCACAAATGTTTGTTTCATGCAGAGCCACAAACCGATAACTGAGAGCCGTGGCTGTGACTTTGATGAAAGTAAACAGCTTTGACACATTGCAGCAGTCCATGAAATTGGAATCTTATCTCCATATATCAGATTCTCCCCCCTGACCAGGTGTGAAAACAGCCGAGGGTCCCTGTGATCAAAACGATTCTCCAGTCTAGCGCAAAGCCAACGTCATCCGCAACATCTGAGGTGTACATGAGCGTGACCCGGTAAAGCCAATGGGACCGACAAACAAAGAGCAGCAGCAGAAAGTGTCCGAAAGTTCACCATTAATGGTGTCGAAGCAAAACAGGAGTCACAGAGCCAGTATTCTCACAGCTGTGCCAGGTGTCAGGCAAACGTTGCAACCCTCTGCAACATTTGAACAGCTCTCTGCGTACTCTCTTTATGAAGTGTGATGTATCCTTATCTAAAGATGTGATATGCTGATGTTAAAAAACCCCACTTATGTCTAGGAGGCATCTTCATATTTGACAAGAAAGGAAAGCAGTAATGCATAGCGAGCCTGATTATATCACCGACAAAACACCCAATGAATCTTACAGAGCTGCATTAACACCCACCCACACACCCTGTTTTGTTAAAGAAGCCGATCCGTTTCTTTTTTTTGGGTCTTAGGGAGCTAAACAGGGTAAACAGTGATGTAGCTAGCAGAAAACACCAATTACAGTACACCCCTGCTATTCACAATCAACAAACACTCTTTCATCTATGGTCTCACGCCTTCAATATGAGGGGAACAACACTGAGGACATTTATGTTAATCTGGTTTTACCTTCTGGTCACAGATGATTGCAATGTAGCGCAGGAAGTAGAGGGATAAAAAGGGGATCTTTTCTGCAGCTACGGTCAAGAATCCCACCGCCTGCTATTATCATTTCACAAATATTTTCACTAGGTCAAGACCAAAATGCAAAACACCTGCACACAAGCTTTACATTAAATCTCACTCAGAAGCCAAAGAATGTACTCAAAACTGCACTCTTTGGCTGCATTTCAATCCATATATTTTATACCTTTTTATCCTATGTTTCTGTGAGGAGACTTTGAATGGCAGACAATCATTGAGGGGATTATCTGTGTTACCTGATAAGAGTGCATCAACAGACAGCCTCAGGTGTACATGGTTACAATAACCACTCCCCAGTGACCTCCACTTGGAAGAGCTAAAGAGAGCAATCCAAGTTCTATTAGCTGTTGAATTTGTTTGAGGGATGCTGAATTTTTCCAGCAGATGTTTCAAGTGACAGTTCTAAGGAAAAGGTAAAGCCAGGTCCCATTAAAAAGGTCAGGCAAACAGAGCGTAGGCTCCTCAGGAATTCAACCTCTTTAGCCTCTGACCCACATTTACACTTTTCACCGACGGGATTCTTCTGCCTCTACATGTAAGCTCAGTGGTCGTAAAGCTATCCAACACGGATGTCTGATTCTTAACAATAAGTAAATATGGAGGGTTTCATTTAACATAGGGCCATTCTGCTGCATGAATGCAGAATGGAATTAAAACTACAAATAAAGCAAAACTGAAATGCTATTTTCTCAGCAAAATGCTAAAATGACTGGTAAAATAATAAAGCGTTTTATTTACCTTAAAGGAATACTTCACCCACAAAATAACCATTTGTAAATCAATTAATTGTGCTGTACTTCCTTGAATTTATGAAGATAACTTTGTTTTTCTCACATTCCTCTACGGAAAATGGCAAACATTGGCCAATATTGATTTAATGATTGATTGGGGACCACATTTAACAACAGTGAAACTATATCAAAACATCCATTTTCAAACTTTCACAGAACTCATGCAGTAAAATCCAGGTCTCATTTATCCAGTCATATGCTCAGTACTTCCCAAACACATTTTCACTTTAAACTTCACTAATTAAAACTGAACTAAAAGTGAAACTTATCCATGGTCTCTTCTAAGCCAGACTCCAATATTTTTTCTTAAATGACAATGCATATGTTTCGGAAGTACTACAACAAATTGACCTACAAATGGTCATTTTGTGGCTTACACATTCCTTTAATGTCAACTAGAGCTGAAACAATTAGTTGATTGATTGTGTAGTCATTAATCACCAACTATTTGGATAACCAATTAGGGTTGTGACTAACAATTGTTTCCACTATCACTTAACTGTGAAATATTTCTTAATTAATCGTTTGGACAGTAAAATATCTGAAAATAGTGAAAAATGCTCATCACAACAAATCCTTCAAATTAGTTGTTTTGCCTAACCCAAAAAAAACTTAATTATATTCAATTTACTAGTACAAACATCACATACAACAAAGAAAAGCAGCAAATCCTCACAACTGAGAAGCTGGAGCTTTGGTATGTTCTATAATTTTTGATTAAAGTTGACTTAAGCGATTGATGAATTACTGAAATAGTTGCAGATGAATTTTCTGATGATCAACAAATCATATCAGCCCTTTAAACTGATTAGTTGTTCTTCAAGCAAAATGCCAACCATTTGATGTTTCCAGCTTTTCAAATGTTAGAATTGTATGCTTTATTTTGTCTTATTACTATCGGAAACTGTATACCATTGGTTTTGGACTGTTGGTTGGACAAAACGAGCAATCTGAAAATGTGCCTTTAGAGTCTAGGCTCTAGAATATTATATTTTTCTTACATTTTGTAGATCAGATAATTGATAAGTTAACAACTGAAAGGATCTGCAGATTAATTAGTCATGAAATAATGATAGATAATGAAATTATCTTTAGCTGCATCCCAAATAAAGCTGGGAGATATGATGAAAAATCAAAAACAACCATCTTTTTGACGAAATACCTCGATATCAATATTGTGGCTATACTGTAGGGTTGACTATTGGTGCTTTCACAAAATATTGACACAATGAGATTTTTGATTTTAATTTTTTTTTTAGTGATTTGGATATAAAGACAAAGTGGGTAAAAGCAAATAATAGAAAAGTTGCATCACTTTAATGTAATGCAGCCTTTAAAACCCAGAAAGACAACACTTGGAATAATACGATATCCGAAATCTAAGATGTACGAGTGTTATTTGATGATACTGGTATAATACTGATATATTGCCAAATCCTAGTCCCAAATGTCAACAATCATAAATTTAGTGCAAGCATCAACTCAAACTGTGTTCACAACTCTTCATTTTCCCTCATTCACTAGAACTACAAGGCTCTCAGTACTGTGCAGAACTTGACTGGATCTTGTCAGTCTAAGATGGATGACACCTCTAATTGCCAAGATAATAAACTAATCAACACCAAAGATCAGTAACAAACAAAAAAGGTCTGTCCAATGTTTAACTGTCAACTATGGCCTCTTGACCTTTCTCTCACTAATCCTTTCCCATTCGTAAATTCATGCTGTGGCCCAGCGGTGATCCGGACAAATCCAGTCCAAGTGGCCAGCCTTAGAGCTTATATCCACTCACTTGACCATCTCTACCCTTTTGGACCAACACTGCTCCAATGGGAGGCTGACAAATCAACTGTTACTAATGACGTAACACATACACACACACACATATCATTCCCATCCCTAACTCCCTGTGATGTAACTAAGTGTCAGTTTCAGAGAGCATCCCAGACTTATTCTTGAAGTTCATTTCGCTTCACCCGCCCTCACCCCCGGCTCTTCAGCTGGTCCCTCCCCCCCTCTTTTGCAGTCACATCTAAGTTGGATTAATGGTCTCCCTGTGTCCAGATGTTACATACTGATGGAGGAGGTGGGAGGAGCTTGCCGACTCCTGTAACCTCTGCTATGGCTTTCACTCTGAACAGCCTCCATCACAATCTAATGAAACTTACATAAGATCTCCCAACGTAGAGAAGGGCGGAAGCTATTTTTGTAGAGACATTAACAGTGGCAGCTGGCTTCAGTGGCAAAATTAAGGTTTTAATGTGTTAGTTTTCCTTTGGGCACCAAAGTAAACAGAGGGTAAAAGAGTGAAATGAAATGTCAGGTTGATGCATGCATGTACACAGCTGTCAGGTCTGACTTGGGTAGTAGAGCGTGACTTTTTCAGTTTTTTATCCACAAAATATTATGGAAGTCTGACAATATGTTGGCTCAATATAGTAGCCTATGTGCTTTCTGGGTAAACATACTGTGTGTAATGTTAAATATTGAAGGTGGCATATGTAGAACAAACGCAAATAAATGTGCTATTTTGCACCTTCAGGCTTCCCTTAAAGTGCCCAAGAGAGGAAAGGCTCAACAGGTCTGCAATGCATTGTCACAAGAGCAATGGTGCATTTAATATCTCATTATTACTATCAGGGATTCGGGAGTATTAAGGCGCTCCCGGGACGTAACAGGATAACTGTTCATTCCACTATCACACAGTACCTGGCTGTCACTAATAAGTTGTGATTCCCAGCCAGCCACTGACGCCACACGTCGGGACAAGCCGCGCCATTAAGATTACACCTTTTACGAGCAGACACAACTGTTGTTTTTATGTGCGAAGAGTAACTGAAAACAAACATGCAAGCTGATCTGACCGATCTGACTCCCACAGGTTTGATGTGAAACTCAAGCCTGCTGCTTCATTTTTTCTGAATAAAAAATCAGCACGTTTGGTTTGAATGGTAGCTATCAGCTGTAGCCACACACACAACAGACACGAGGAATTGTGTATTTCTTGAAAAAAAAAGGGAGAGGGGGGGGATATAGCCATTTTGTCGCAGTCAGTCAGAAATGATGTCGTTTTGTGGAAATGGGTCGTTCATGCAAGTGCTTGTCTTTTACCTGCTGGATATTCCAACAGTGAATAACCTCACTGTCTGCCATCCTTACAGGCAGGCCCATTCTGTCTGCTCAGACAGGAGCACTGCTAAAAAAAAAAAACGCAGACTGATTTTACGCCAAAATAACCAAGGCGCTGCTTATTTGTGCGCTACTTTCTGTGATTAAAGGCTTTCCTAATTATCGATCTCTTCCTCTGGGGAGACTGCTGTGGGCACACTGTGTTATTGTCAACCTATTTGCGGTGTTGGCTCCAACTCTGGTGAACACAGGCCTGTGCACAGATGCTTTGCAGGAGGAGGAAAAAAAGTGGTCATGCTTTCTCGAGTATCACAATGCAAGATAACACAACAGGCTTCTTACCTACGGTTGCACCGTTAGGAGATATGATCTCCAAGCAGAGTATAAATCCCAAGTAGAACAACCTCATCGCCATCTCCTGAGCAATGCTCGGCGGCACTGCTGTTAGAAAGGAACAGAGGAAAAGTTGGCTGGATTTCTCAAACCGAACAACCCGATCGACCACCTCATCCGAACCCCTTCAATGGTCCGGGTGCGATTGTCCGTTCAGTTGCACCCTTCAGCCCCTCAGCACGGTGGCGGCTTCAGACGGGCTTCAGCAATAAAAGGAGAGTTGCTACAGCCCGGCGAGGCTATAGGCAATGCAGCAGCACAGTCATGTATATTTCTAATTGATTATCGGCATTCAAACATGATGCACTGTGTAACCTCCGTCTCTCAGTGCTTTGCTGGGGTCTCTTGTTTCACCACACCATGCCACCAGAATCGTCCACACGTCCAGGAGCGCTGCAGCCGCCGGCTCCTCTCAGCTCATTCCGTGCCAAACTAAAAAGAAAAATTAAAAAGTAAAAGCGTTTTTTCCCTCGGAGCGCCAATGCCTCCCCGTGCTTGTGGTTGCATGAGTGGATGGTGAATCTCAAGCTCCAGCACTGTGGACGAGCCCGTGACGTAAGCTCGGCTCCTCAAAAAATGGGATAACTGAGCGGTGAGCTCCGTGTGCGCATGCCCTAACACACCTCCTTTTCTCCTGTTTCATGCGCTTTTTCATCAGTCGTGGAGGTGGGAGAGAGAGGCGGTGCTGTATGCAACTGGCGCTCTGGGGTCAGCCATGTTGGCTCAGTATTTCTACAAAATCCTGATTTTTATTTCTCGTTACAAAATTAAGTGATGATGAGTAATTATAATATTGCAAAGTCAATGAAACACCTGTGAAACACCGACATGCTGCCTACAGAGTTGTTGAACATAGTGTTTTTTCTACTATCAACAGTTATTTAATGTAGGTCTGCAGCTTCTTCTGCTTTTACCACCAATCATATGGTTGATAAATCCAAAATATCACTTTCAAATTGTTGTATTTGTATAGATTCCTATTTTGAATTGCACTGTCTAACAGAAGCCTGTAATAAATTCCTGACATTAAAGGTACAGGTTACTCAAAAATCAATGACAAAAAAAAAAAAAAAAAAAAAATCCTACGCTTCCTCTTACATGTAGTGCAATTTATCAAGATTGTTTTGGTGTGAGTTGCCAAGTGTTGGAGATATAAGATATAGATGTCTGCCTTTCTTTCAAAAACTCAACAGCAATGTCTCTTTCCAGAAATCATGATCCAGTTACTTAAGATAATCCACAGTCCTTGTTGTGAGCAGTTTCATATAGGAACTATTTTCTTTCTACCAAACAACCATATCACTACACTAAAGGAAGTGTGCATCTACTGCTAGCTCACCTAACACCACTAACCTAGCTAATGTTATAGCTCAGCCAAGGACGATGCTATTAATGTTTCATCTAATGCTTCGAAAGCCGATCTTGTTCATGAGTAGATGCACACTTCCTTCTGTGCGGTGATACTGTTGGCAGGTGTAGTTTGGTAGAAAGATAGTAGTAGAATAGTTCCTACATGACACTAGTCCCACATTGCCAGACCTAGCTCTGCAGTGCTGTGTAAGCGCTAGAGAAAGGTCTGGAATCACAACTATCTGTCTGCTATTGGGGAGAAATAAACGCTCTGGTTTGTTTTTGTTTCTTGAAACTAATCATAGTAATTTGGATGGCACTAAGCCAAGGATGCAGTGACTGTGATGGTGCCCTTGCAAAACAGTTCGGGGTTGAACTTGTTTTGCGGGAACGTTTGCACATGGGGAGGCGAGCACTGTCATCAAAATGGCCGCCACAGAAAAAGAAACCGCAGCAGAAACATTAACAGACATAAATCAATTGTGTGATTTAACTTTTAGTGACAATAAGAGAAACATAATTTGATAATTGGTGCTCTAGAAATGAGGTCTGACTATACTTTAGCTCTGGAGGAACTCACTGAACCCATAAAAATCTCAGACATCTGCTAGCTGTATGTGGCTCTAGCAGAACATTATTATGACCATATCACAGTAGCTCGTGTGAAGAGGAACAGATCGCTACATCAGTATAGTCATTGTCAATGGCGCATGCTGCTGCCAGGGTAAAAGATGTGGAAAATCAGCTCTGGCATGAGAGTCCTGTGAGACTGAGTCTGGGCTTTTCTGAAGTGAGTTCACAAGTGGTTATGTTTGTTGTAGATCTTTACAACAATTCACCGAAAGAACAGAGCAGGCATGCTATATTATAAAATCCATATCTTCATCAAAGCTTGACATTTTCAGCTTGTTAGTTGTTAGCTCAGTAGTTGATTTGGAAACGGTAACACGCAGACAATGGAAGGAAGGTAGAATGCCGGCCAAAATCAGCACAACAATGGCAGGTTTATAGCCACAGTCAGTTGAGTCAGACTAATATGAAACTGCTCACAACAAGGTCTGTGGATTATTTTGAGTAACCGGGGCATGATTTCTGGAAAGAGACATTGTTGAGTTTTTCAAAAAAACAGAAGAAAAATAAATAAAATTTTCTTTTCTTTCTTTCTTAGTGGGGTACTTTGAGCACCACAAGCCAAGTGCCATTTAGTCCCATTATATTTGAGAGAACGCAGATAGCTCCAACACTGCAACTCATACCAAAATAATCCAGATTAATAAATAGCATTACAAATAAAAGGAATAATATGTATTTTTGATTCTGGGTTGGACTGTCCACATTTAAAGTTGCACCTACAGATTACAAGTCAAGACAGAAAAGCACACAGTGAAACAGTTCATTGAGAGGTGTATGTGTGTGGAGGCCCCTCAACCTCTGCAATTCTTCACTAAATCATGCCCCCTAGTGGTGCATGAAAATCAGAACTGAGGTAAGGTTGCTATGAAATGTAGGTGGTTACATGTTTTTAATTGAGCATGTACAGTATTTCAACAGTCTTCCCAGCTTTAAGTAGATGTGATTATTTACAGAACTAACATGTGACAGCTCACAGTGCGGCATCAAATACTCCAATAATCCACAAAGATTTTTATAGTCTGTAAGCATTCACCTTATCCATTCATTATGCACTATGTCAAGTAAGAAAACAAATGAACCATATAGATAACTACATCTGGATGTAAAAAATGAAGTGATATCAAATATTAATAAGTTAACAAAGAAAAATAGCTCTTACAAGAAAATACAAGTGGCCTCTGAAATGTTTACAGACTTAGGCATCTTCAATGAAAATCAAAGATCTATCATAATTCACATTATTAAAAATTTCATTTAAAAACAGGCGCCAACTCAGTAATGCAGCTGTTTATAGCTTCATACAAACAGCATGTAAGATTTGTAAAATTCTTCTTGAAGTATGATTGGGTAGACTCAGAAACCATCCAAACCTGCAGGGGGCGCTGAATACTTACAATACAGAGGCACATGTAGACTGTAACTCATTTCACTAACACAACAAAAAGAATCCAACCATTTAATGTAATGTTTGGTAAATTTTACATGGCAAATCCTCAAGGAAGGAAGCTCTGATTAAAGAGTCATTTGGTTATAAAGAGAACATGAGAGGATCTTTGCCTCCACCGCAGACGTTCTGTAACTGAACTGCCCGTAAATGACTCTTTTTGCAAGTCTGTGGCGTTACGCAATGTGTGTCTCCTTTTCCCACCGGCATTTAATCGTGGGTACTAAAAACAACCGGTGTGTATTTCACACAAGCTGACAGTAACCTCGATGCCACCGGTGTTAAGAATAAGCGTGCCTTTCAGGGCTTTTCAGCTTACAGATGTTTACTCAGAGCCTGAATCACAGGAGAGAATGTGAAGTATGTCGAGAATCTGTGAAAAACATGCCTGAGGTGTCTGGATATCTCTTGAATCCCAACCTATTTTCACTTTGCGCATCAAAACAGAATTTAAACACAAAGAAAGTTAGAGGGAAAATAGTATGTTGGATTTTTTTTTTTTTTTCAACCAAACCACCATTTCATGTATCTTATTAAAGCCCCTAATCAAGTTTGCTGGGATTTTTTTTTATGTTAGCTAATGTGTTAAACTCTATTTACATTGCTGTTTCTCCTGTTTGTCAACACAGTAAATAAACACGATTGCTGGTGTCACCTCAACCTGAGAATGTCCCCTTTGTGGGAGGAGGGTTGAGCATTGTCATCCAGGAGAGACAGACGCCAGCATGCTGTGTGGGAGACAGCTTGAAAGAGTGCCAGTGTAAACACTCCCAGACCACATGTTCTCCCAGGGCAGAGGGGCTGGCCTCACTCCAGGCACATCTGCACACAATCCCTCAGCTTTTAGCAAGCCAGCCAAGGAGACAGAGCGGGGCAGAGGAGGGAGTGAGAAGAGTTCCCAGACAGGGGGAACCTGCTCCTTCTGTGACGGTCGTGTCAATTATGAGAGTGATGACATCTGAGAGAAACAATGAAAAGCAGCATGCAGAGGAAGGATCACAAGGATCTTCTCCCTGCATGCAAGCTCAATAAAAATTCTGTGTGTGAAGGCTGACCACCATCTTTGAATCTGTACGTCTGCATCACACCACTCAACTCACGTGCCAAGGTCTGCTTGGCTACAATCATTACCCAACCTGCCCATATCCTTGAGAGAAGATGGATTGCTGCATAAATCAAGCTCCAGACTCGCACACAGCCTCGCTCTGCATCTGTAGCTCCACTGAATGCATGAAGCACACCATAACTTTGATTTTTCAACTAATTTTCCTCTGGCACACTCATTCTCTTGTACAGAATAACCATTCCAGCTCATATTATGCCTAAATGTGAATATAAATGTACTCCCATCTGTCTCTGACATCTCCCCTAACAGCTTCTCTTGGTTACTGCCCTTCAGTTTGCTAGTAAAGTGTGGCTTTGTGCATGTTTTCACAGAGAGGTAATTACTGAGCAAGCTATGCTGACAACACCTGAGGAATGCGGAGCATGCACCAGCAGCCTGTGTTCTCCTAACCCCCCTCATCACGCACCCCAACTCCCTTCTCCCCCATCTGTAACCCTCCCCCACACAACCCACTATCCAGAGCCCCAGTCCAACAATAAGTTCAGCATGACATTTTCACAGGAGTTTTAGATTTGCAGATAATGCAGGTGTTATTTTATGTAATATTTTGGTTGTTCCACCAGGAAACATTCTTCAACTCTAGATTATGCTAGATTAAACTGCTGGACCAACAGCATTCTATTGCAGCATTCAGTTACAGTCTTTTTTCAATCTGATAGGGGAGGAAACCCTATCCAAAAATCCACAGCTCCCAACAGGCCCCACTATTCCCGTTACTGGTGAAAACACAGTGTGTTGGCTGAGTCACTCCCCAAACTGTCCTTGAGCTCTGTGGAACTCACAGCCCATCTGGCTTAACACTTGGACACACATATCAAAACACTGCATAGATTGAAACGGGGTGAACAACTCTGGGTGACCTAATTGTGGTCTGAAAACGGTCCAGTCGAAAAAAGCGTCAATATCTGGATGGAGAGAATTATGGCGATGCAGAATGTTATTTTCATGCAAATGGAACCAATGCATCAAGTTTTGACATTGTGTGGATGTAATGTGTGTGTGGGAGACAGAGAGACAGAGCTAGAGAGAGAGAGAGAGAGATAGAGAGAGAGAGATAGAGATTATGAATTCAGCTGAGCCTCTCCGTCTGTCTGACTAGACCGTCATGATGAAATCAGGATGAAATCCCTCGTGCATCTAGATCAACATAAGTATACAGGCCTGTCCTCTGTCTTTCTGTGTTGCTAAAACTGTGCGGATGTAGATGCATTATGCAAATGCCATGGCTAGAAAAAACACACTGTATGGCTGAATGAACAAATGCATATGTTTTCTACACACTTGAGGGCTAATCAGTCAGGGTACGCAAGACAAGACAAAAGGGTCAGGGGATTTAGTTGCCAGGCAACTTCTGTTGATAAAAACACCTTTTTTAAAATCATATGAGAGATGTCTAGAGGCAAGACAGCCGAAACAAGGAAGAGGGATGGAAGATCATCTCTGACTTAGTTAGGCTGTTATCTTACTAAGAGTTGATTGTAAATCTGGGTCTGATCCAGAAACAGAAAAACATGAAAATCTGAGCACCTGGGTAGCCAAATGGTTACATCGCATGCTACATAACTGTAACGTCCTCTGGTTCGATTCCAGCCTTTGTCGCATGTCATACCCCTGTCTGCCTCTTCTCTCTGAGCCCCCCCCCAACCCTCTGAGAAACATTGAAATTAGTAGAGGTGCTGTCAATCCTTCCAGTGTTTATATTATATTTTTAAAAATGGCATTGCATGAGAACTGATGGAGTAAATTAAACACTGGGTCCACTTTAAAGGGACAGTTCACCCCAAATTTAAAAATGCATATTTTCCTCTTACTCGTAGTGCTATTTATCAGTCTAGATTATTTAAGTGTGAGTTGCCGGGTGTTGGAGATACTGTCCACAGAAATGTCCGCCCTCTCTCCAATATAATGTAACTAGATGGCACTCAGGTTGTGGTGCCGAACTACTACTACCGAACAACAACAGCTAACTGTATCACTGTGCAAAAGGAAGTATGCATCTACTCAAAGAGAGGCACGACGCAATATGAGATGTAAATATTAATGGCGTCTTTCTCAGCTGTATTGTAATGTTAGCCAGCTCAGAGTGCTAGGTAAGTTAGGAGTAGATGCATGCTTCCTTCTGAGCAGTGATGCAGTTGGCGGGTATAGTACAGTACAAGAAAATAGTTCCTACATGAAACTGTTCATAAACAAGATCTGTGGATTATCTTGAGTAACCAGGTCATGAAGTCTGGAAAGAGACATTGCTGTTTAGTTTTTTAAATGTATTTTTTAGTGCTGTGAGCACCTCAAAGTGAGTGCCATCTACTTCCATTAAAATCGAGGGAAGGCAGACATCTCTACGGCTGATATCTCCAACATATAACACTTTATACCCAAACGATCTTGATTGACAAACAGCACAGCAAGGGGTGATATATGTATGCGTTTTTGATTTTAAAGTGAACTGTCCACTTATGCTCCAGTACCACAGGCAAATAAAATACCATTTTCAGGTAAGCATTACTTTCGTGTTTTAAATGACCACTTTCCTTATATAACTTCCAAAAACGTGTATCACTTGCGACTAGATTACTCCATATGTAACATGATGATACAAACTTAGGACATTTTATTTCACTTTTGTCTTGTTGTCTCATTAGATGTTAGCACAGCAAAAAGAGAATGCATTCAAATTACACTACTGATATGCTGAGGGATTCCTCTGTGATTCTACATTTTATTTAATTCGTTCTTTATTTAAAGGCAGTAATCTATCTCATAGAGCTCCCCTGTTACTCAGTAGATAATGGACAGCCAGCCGTAAAGAGCTGCTAACTATGAATAAATGTCATTTGTTTAGTGCACTGTGATGGTCTACATGCTGTTTCAAAGCTTTTCCACCCTTAGGAGATACATCTGCTTTGTTTGACAAATGGCCAAAAATAGAAGAGAAAGCCAGTGTTGACTGCAACCAGATAATCAGATTGTTTTTACATTATTTTTTAATTTGTTTTTCCCTTAAAATACAAGTATTTTAATGACAAACATATTAACTGGGGTCAAAATTAATAAAGATGGGCCAGACAAGATAATAAGGTTGTGACACTGGAGTTTGTCAGATAACATATTCTAATGATTAGGCTCTTTATTCCTGTCGGTATCAGGTGTTTGAGAATGATTTGTTTTGGGTGTTCTCCTCCACACCAGGGGTGTCAGAGTGGTGGAAAAAGTAGGAGTGATTACTCAAAGCCCCAGTGGGAGAGGTGTGCTCAAAAAACCTGGAATGAAAAGTTGGATTTGTTTGCAAGTTTTTATTTAAGTAAAACTGGCTGAATAAATTATTGAGAAACTGAACTTTGTATAAAATAAGTAGTGGATGCTCTCTGAGGCCACATTCACCCTTAACAAAAGGTATAAAACGGTTTAGTGACCCCAGCATTAGGATTCATCTTATAACGCAGCTAGAACCAAGTGAATGACTGCCTATGCTGCTGGAGCACCAACGCATTCTGTCATGTGTTTCCCCAAAAAAGGGAAATTGGGGTTCCAAAGAAGAAAAGGGAAAGAAAGAGAGAAAATAGAAACTAGCTTTTGATTTCTTTCAAAGTAAAAGTGAGCACAGCTAACACAGTTTCACAGTGGTTCAGATAATATCAGCAGTTGTTCAGACGGAGGGCAGTCAGACAGCCAAGAATCAAGCTTGCAGCATATTTGCATTGTATAAATTAATCAGTACCATCACAGAAACTGCTTACGCATAGGAATTTGGTGCTACGCCCCCGCTCCACACCTTATCCTAACTATTTAAAGGTGTCACCCAGATGGCATCAGCTCAAACTAGAAGGGTTTCAATAACTGTTTGAAGCTGAACCTGTGTGTATGCATGGGGGATGATTGGCTTTGACCAACATAAAGCTCACACTACACCAAGAAATTAAACTTTCTGGGCTTTGCCATTACATCAAAAAGAAAGAAGTTTGTTTAGGACATTCAATAAAACTTGATGGAAGTAAGGTAAATAGTTTATTCACACTTCATTAGTATATTTAATCATTGTATACTGGAGAAAATGAACACGTTGCTACCTACTGCATTTATATTTGTATACACTACATTTACTATGATCACAGTTTCCTGAATAGTTTCGTTGATTTAGTTAACTTCACTTTAACTAGAGCCAGCTTTGAGACAAGTTTTTATTTTCACATTAAAATTCAGATACAGGGCTTAAGGAAGGATATTACACATCAGGACAAAATATAAAAATTTCTATAAAAGTTATTTCAGGTCACAGTGAGTCATGTCTACTTCCTACTCAGGAAATAGCAACAGGCTATTCCTTTTCACTTCTGTTGCATTGCTGGCTCTTGACCTGGACCTCATTTAGCTTGACACTAAAACCAGCTGCTAAGAAAATATTGACTGAGAGGGGCAACAGGCTTGCTTTTGCACAAAGTCTCAAAATCACAATTTCCACGCCTGACTAGTGCAGTCAAAAATATTTATAGATATATATTTATTCTGAATATTGGAAATGGTTTCATTACTCAATTTCCACAGTATCTATACACCAGTACCAGCTGAGCTTTCTGGTTCTCTCTTACTGTTAATGTTTACCTCAGTCACTCTGAGTGAAATGTTTGGTTTCCTTTGCATTTTTTTTATTACTAAGTAATTTGTACCATGACCAAAATAAAAGTAACTGAAAGAGTGAACTAGCGCCAGTGAGAGCCCCCTGCTGCATCGCCACATGTCGCTGTGTCTCAACCAAACAGTTGCACATGAACACACCAAACCAATGGCCAACAAGCATGTATGTTCTGCACCTACGTGAGAGGACATAGCCCTCCACACCAGCAGACTGCAGCCATCTGAAATCATCATTCAAAAAGGAAAACCGGAAGACTGTTGAGCCAATGAGCACACTGACAACACAATCCAGTGTTGAAAGTACAGAGCATATTTACTGTACTCCAGTGAACAATAGGGGTGTAACGGTACACAAAAATCACGGTTCGGTACGTACCTCGGTACACAAGTAACGGTTCGTTTTTTTTCGGTACAGTAATGAAAAAAATAGACAACTATTAAATATCTTTTACTTATTGGTAACCTTATTAAAACATACCACCACAGCAGTTAACTCTTTTTACACAATTTTTGAATGAAACAAATATATATAAAATCCTGCTTTTTCACATTGTTTGAATGAAAATAGAAATATAAAAGTGAAAAATAAAATCCTGCTGTTTTTTTAACACATTTTTTGAATGAAAAATATAAATATAAATTTCTGCTTAAACAGTTTTACTCAATTAAAATAAAAAGTATAGTGCAGCTGGTCAGCTTTAAAGCCTGCTCAGATTCAGTTTTACTAGGAACTTACTTAGCTTTCCCACTTTGTTAAAGTGCAGTAAACAAAACATGCTTATATCTAAAGTGCAGCTTAAACAACTTTTTCTAGTTGTGCCGGTTAACGTTCAAACTCGGGTGGTGTCGCTTTAGATGCGTTAGCATGTTAGACGTGTTTCCAAGTACATAACCGACCGCTGTTCTGCAGTGTCGGCACACTGCTTTTGTCTTGTCCACTTGTTTATTTCCATCTTCGTATTTTACCCTGAAACCAAAGTGTTCCCAAACGGAGGACTTAAGGTTTGCGGGTGGGTCTTCAGGTTCCTCAGGCTCACTTGCCATGTTGTCCAAATGCGAGAATGCGCTGCATAAAGTGAAAGCGGAGATTTACGGTCGGACTCGGTCCGTCACTCAATTATGTCCGTCGGGGAATTAGATATTTTAAATGGTTCGGCTCGCAAAAACGGAATTAAAATAAAATAAAATAATATCCTGCGCCCAATAATTCGGTACAGGGTCATGCCGAACCGAAAGTCACGTACCGAACGGTTCGACACAAATACATGTACCGTTACGGCCCTAGTGAACAATAACACAAACCATCAGGAAACATCTCTGCTAAAGAGCTTAATGGCTAAGAAAAAAAAAAATCTTACCTCATAATAGCAAGTTTGTTTTGACCTCACTTCTTTAAAGGCGCAAAATGATTTAAGGGCGATTTATACTTGTGCAGCAGACCCTACGCCATAGCCTACGCACATGGCTTATGCAGTTGTGAGCATTTATATTTGTGCGGTGGTTTATCTGTGTCACTCTGCAGTTAAACCTCCAAAACACTAGTCAGCAGCGGAGGTTTCTGTGAAGTGCTATAAAGTTTAGTTGACTCAAAACACCCATAAACACACATTAAACATGGCTTAATAGAGACAATGTCAAACACAAGCACACAAATCAGCTTCACTATAACTCGCAGCATTCATAGCCAAAACATTTGTCCTTTGCTAGACAGATTTTCCCTACAAATACAACATGCTAATGTTTTTAGCACAAGCCTATGGCATTTTACATTGTATAAATTAGCCTAGCGGCTAGCAGATTTTCTCTACTCATATGAAGCCAGGGACAACAGCAACATTTAACAAAGTTAATGTTACAAAATTTGACTCCATTACAACTCACAAGGTTCAACAACAAAACAACTGTCTTATACTAAACACATTTTCCAAACAAATATAAGATGCTAACGTTATTAGCACAAGCCTATGGCATTTAACACTGAATAAATTAGCCTAGCAAAGAGCAGTTTTCCTCTGCTCATATGAGGCCAGGATAAATCACACACAAGACTTAAAATGCTATTTTGTGGAGGCTTAATTTCTTCACAGTTTATTGTTTCTTATCTGTGAAATTAAAGTAAATAAAAGCTTTGTTTCCACTGAGGGAAATGGTTTTCAGCTTACAAAAATAGACAGTAGGTCTGCATCACCGCAACGCATAGTTTCATTACAGCGTAGGGTATGGCGTAGGCTCTACGTTAATGCAGAGCCTACAGCATAGGTACAGCGTCGATTTGATGAAGGTGTGTGAGAGAGACTTAAACCAAGAGAGGAAGGGCAGGGGGCCCACATGGATCGTGCATAGGGCCCAGAATTTTGTGCTACACCCTTGATCATGACAATAATATGCCTGACTCGAACAAACATCTGCTTTACTGCATTTCTTCATATAGTCCTAAACTCTACAGGGTTACTTGCATGAGCGCTTGTGGGATTTAATAATTTTAACAACATATCTGGGTATTTATCTCCTGTGTTACCATACAGAGGCTGAAGAGGAGGCTTGGGGGCATGAAACCCTGGGATAAAGTGTGATATCGCACATTAAGCATATAGCCGGTGTAGTGAGTGAGTGTGTGTGTGTGTGTGTGTGTGTGTGTGTGTAGCACATTAGAGTGCTGTGAAGAGCGACTCCAATCACTACCGCTGTTCCTGGCTGAATTTCCCTGCTGGCTGACGTCAGCTGACTGCCTCGGCTCTCCGCTCCTCCGGACACAGCGCCGTGAAAAAATGCTGCTCTCTGTGCCGCCAAGGACAGGATTCAACCCGTACAACGGCTACACCGGCAAAAACATCAAGAAGGTAAATAACAACACTAATACCCTTTATTTGTGTCCTCTCTCTTCCTGTAACAGAGACTAATTTCTCGATGCGGTGTTGTTCCGAGCTCTTCAGTTAAAAGCTGCTCGGCTGTTTAAGCTGCAGTGTCCTTGAAAGTGGATCACAGGCGACGTTTAAACTCTCTTACTTGCTGTTGCAACCTTTGCTGTCGGCTTTCTGATGTTGTTGCTACACTGTTACAAACTACCGCGGACCCGTTACATTGTTGCCTGTAGATTACTACAACAGTTTGCTTTCGTTTTTTTCCCCCGACACGGTCGCTGTTCTCTTCCTATACCTAGCCTGCACTATGGAGAGCCGCTTATAAATGTGCTGTAGATGCGCGTTAGGCTGCGAACAAGCTAATAAAGGCTAATTACAGTCGACTTTATTTTGGATTCGTAAGGGTTGAATCAACTGCGTGATGTTTAGGTGATGTTTTCATTGAATTAACCACAAGTTAGCAAAGTTTTTTTTTCCTCTTTTACGCACCGATATGCCCCACCCCTTCAGTCCTGCTAATGATGACGGGTTTTGCATGGCACTATGGAAAAGAGGAAAGTTACAGAGCCCGTGCAATAATGTAGATGTAATATATGTGGCTGTGTGGGATGTGCTGTCATAGAGCAGTGACAACAGAGCTGGAACAATATATATGGTCCCATATTGATTAGCTTGTCTTCCCATATGAATAATTCATGGGGCAAGATTGTTATCTATTTTCAGCCACCTTTTCTGTACAGACCATATAGATTTTTCAGGTTTTAAATTCTGCAACACGCAGAAATTACAGGATTTTACAGGGCTGCTTTCATAAACAGTGTAAATGAAATAGTCATGTCGAGGATTTGGAGCATTTTGAGTGTGAATTCTTGAAGAAATTGTTAAACTATTCATATTTCATGCCACAATGCGTCGCAAGTGAAGTATGTCGATGGCTGACTCTCAACATTTCTTGAATAACGTGAGCACAGTGCTGAAATCAAATACCTCCCTCCTTCCCTATGTTATTCCCTTCCCTGCCTCTCGGCTGGCTGGAATTCAGATTGCTCAGATTAATGACCTGGAATTCCTGGAATCCTGGATTCAGACAATGTGCTCATTTCAAGAAGGGCTCTGCAAACTCAGACCTTTTCCTTGAAAGAAGACATGCACACACTTTTTTTAGAACACATTTCGTATTGTTAGAGCGCCAAAGTCACACAGAGGGAAGACTTGTAAATCCAGTGTCAAGTGGTAACCCCTGGTCTGTGTCTTTTACTACGGGAAAAAGGGTGGAGAAAAGAAAAGGATTAAGAGACACTCCCCCCCCCCACCCTTTCCTCTGCTTTCGATTAACCCCCCCCCCCTTTTTTTTTCCCTTTTTCCCCTGTGTGCTTCACATACCTTGATTTCTTGTCTGTCAGTGGTTCAGTTCACATGGAGAGGAGAGCCTGAACATTCCTCCTGACTGATGCATCCCTTGTCCTGACTTTCTGCTCTCTTCAGGGTGCTCCATACCTGTTGAAAACAGACTCTTTTTAACTGTCACAGATTTTTTTCTGGTGCTTTTTAATGAAACTGGACCAAGTCAGAAGAAGGAGAGCAAGGAGAAGTCTCACATTTTAGCCACAGGACGACAAGAATTATTATTACTTTTTTATTTGGTTCTTTCTACCTAACACGCTGCAGGAATATCATATAAAGAGATTTAGTCTGTTACACTATGATCTTTTCCACGGTGCCTTTTAAAGTGTCTTTAGCCAAGCAGGTAGGACTCCACATTTTTGGATATTACGCTCTAATTTAAAATATAATAAGTCATACATTCGCAAGCATGTACTTGTTGCACACCATGAATAATAACTGTTTTGGCAACATAGAGATTCTGACTTTGACATTTTACTTGTGCATAATTGAAATGCTACTGTATGGCGATGGAAAGTACCATCATGTTGATGATGATAAGCAAAATATGTTTTATTTTGGAACTAATTCAAATAATTTATGCGTTTCACACTTTCCAAAATGAATAAAATTACTTTTGCTAGGGTTTTGTAGCCAACTATATGCTTGATTAAATTAAAGAACAAAAGGTGCACAAAAGGTTTGTATTGCCGGAGAGATGTAGCTTTCAAGCATTGGATAATAAGACTCATATCTCTGCTATTACTACAGAGTTAAAGGCACACATCCTGCCTCACTTGGCACTTATTGTTCTCTCACGGATGAAAAAGTCCTTGAGTCACCTGCGCTCCCTACAGGTATCACCTCTGCTCCCTCCAACTGTAATCACCTCATCAGTCTTCAGCTGCTGCCGTGAGCACACTCCCTTTCTCTGCATCACGCTGTTGGCCATTTAGAGTACTTATGCTTCAAGCACAACCATAATATTAAGACAAAGAGGTGATTTATCTTACTGCAACTATAACTGCAAACTGCGTGATCGTGATTGGGATGTAAGGAGGACTGTATATTTTTCCAGCTTCTCTGGACACAGAGTAGTAGTAGTAGAGTTGCTGGAAGCAACTGAGCATCAATTTTTCATAGGCAGGATAGGATTAATTTGTTATTACACACTTTAAAAATGCCTCTTTTTTAATCAATTTATCATGCCAATAGTAAATGGTATATGCTGCATGTGTACAGGAGGATTTCCTGTATTTATCTATTCCCACAGAGCTGTGATGCCTCCAGGAATGTAGCTCAATTTTACGATGACAGCTTGAACTCTAATGCTAAACCAAGACATGTCCCCCACAACCCCTGTCCACTTTAAGGAGAGAAACACAAACATTTGTGTACTGCAGAGGAATGTAAAGAATGCTCAGAGATGACACTGTGATGCATGTAAGAAACAGTGCAAATAGTTTACATAGGCAGCTGAGGACTGAAGAGTAACAAGAAGGAAGGAAATCAGTAACAGGCTTAGAGGTCAGGTTTTGGACACAGGCTAACTGAGACGATATGCAACCTCACAAGCTAGGAAAAAATGTGAATTGTGATCCCAAATCATGCACGTTTAAGACTCTTATCATACTTTCAAACCTTTCCTTTCTAACTGTGTTTGTGTTCTTCTGAATGCATATTCGCCTGTGTTTGGCATTACCTTACATGGGTGGCAAAACACCTGGAGCTGGGGCAGATGGGGAGTAGGTGTGGATCTGACTCACTGCCATCTTTTTCTCAGAAGGAGCCTAGCAGAGCGGCCTTAATGAGACACTACCTTCTGACTTGAGAGCACATGAGAGGGATTAGTGTTTTGCGCTAACAAGCTCAGATCCTAATTAGACAGGCCTCACTAGTCAGGCTTGGGCCCGGACTCGGTCTCCCATCAGATCCTATCTCCCCAGGCCTCTGCAGGTGCATCCCTCCTGATAGTCTGTGCGGGCTGCCTACAGTGAAGGCAAGGGAAAGCACAGGAAGAGGCTGTGATTGTGGAAAAACAAACAGCGCACTATTGATGCTTAAGAAGAGAGGGAGATTAGAGAAGAGGGCCGAGATGAATGGGCTCTGTGAGTCACTGTGATTTTCTCAGCTTGACTGAAAAGACAGGGAGTAAGTTATGAAGGCTGATTCCTAGACAGTTTGGAAAACATAAGGCTGCTGGGTTGCGTGGATAGAGTGAAGCTTGCAAAGGAATCACTGTTGTTGCTACTCATGTCAATAGAGTCTGAGAGGATGTAGCTAAGTAATACGAGATATCAGAGTGCACATTTGTCTTGTATTTGGGGTTTCGCAGTCAGGTAAAATGGCTTTTTATTAGAGAATATTGCATTCATGTATTACACATGCATTTTCATACATGCTTAGAATGTATCTTTAATACTATGTCAGTTTCCCTAGTTATCCTATCTGTAGACCAGGCTGTACATCACACATCAGCTGGCTACAGATCTATGTTTGATATTCCTCTAGTCTATGTGAAGGGAACACAATGAAATTGCCTCTACAGTTATCAGATACACAGTTTAAGTTTTACAAACATGACAGAAAATAGTTTGACTTGATAATTATTTTCCTTCAACAATAAGATGAAACCATGTAAAAGTTGTATTAATTCCACGTCTGAAAGGGGCATAAAGTTTAACTTAATACTTGATGTTGAACATAGTTTTGAAAAGTGTCAGAAACGTAAACTAACGTTAGAGGAGTGGGAAAACATTTAATAAGTGCATCTAATGTAACGTTAACGTTAAAAACAACAACAGCTAACGTTAGCTACCTTCAATCGGCAGCAGAACATTCAGCTAGCCAGCTAACTAGCTGTTAGCTATCCTGTTGCTTCGACACTAGCATTTTAAAGCTTTGAGAAACACCGTGTTTGTGAGCTTATATTATATTGCTTGACGCAAAAATAACGTACTAACGAACGTTGACATGTACCTAGTTTAATACAGCTCTGTCCCGTTTCCCTTCTACCGATATTAGGCGCTGTTGTTGAACTTCTGCGTTGACAGACGTTACTAATAAAAGTACCGTTAGTAGTGTGCATTCAAGTGCTCCTCGGATGGTCCGTTTTTCCGAGTTTTAACACCACAAGGAAGCTTGAGTTGAGAAGTCGCTCTTCTGACCAAGTTGTGTTCATGACTCTTCAGTCGTAATGATGAAACAATATGGACGCTACAAAGATGTGTTGTATTTTAAATCTCAGAGCGTTTAACGTGCCAGTAGGGATTCATGTTGATACCCATATGTTGAAACAGTTAGAAGCTATATAATAATATAATATACAATATAAATAATGGTCACAACCTTATATCATATTACACATTACATGTGTGCAAAATTTAATTTGTAATATGTGAATTAATAAAAAGTTTTTAACGTCAACCAAATATTTTCTGTCATCCACCATGTTCCTGTGTTATTGAGTGCCCTAGGGATGACATTTTTCTCTAGACCGGAAGTTAGCATTAGTTAGCATCATATTTGCTCCCTTGTCAAAAAAACCCTACAGAATTTTCCGTTAGATTTTGAATAACTGCCAAAAATATAAGATCTGTGGCAAACAAATATTTATATTCACAAATGAACACCATTTTCATGATTATTGAAGCCTAAATGCAATCGCCAGAAGTAAAAAGCTAATGTCACCAAACACACACCACAAGACAGTAAAGCCGTGTTCGGCACAGCTAGGTGTGGCTTTAGTCTCATTAAGCCACTTGCCTGCAACTGCTTTTTAAGACATGTAGAAACTTCAACTTGCTCGAGTGGGGTATTTACTGACGTATTTTATGTTGTAGAACAAAACCTGGACATCCCTTAAGCTTGTGTTAACCGCAGACCTTATTTCAGGCATCTCACCAAAAACCCACTCAAAAAATGTATTGACTTTTAGATGAGGGAACCAGGAGTGGTCAAATGCTAACGTTTTTTTTATAGCTTTTGGAACTCATTTCTGGGGCACTTTGTTTGAGGTCAACTTCGTAAATCTGCATTCACATGGAATCAGGGAGATGGTAGGCTAGATGGCAAACCAAATATCATTTTAGTGGACGAGAGCAAGACAGTGAAATTAAAGGGCCAGTGTGTAATATTTGGCATGGTTTATTGTCAATCTGAATCTGAATCTGAATATTCTACCCATTAATATGTATAGTGTATAATCGCTATAAAATAAAATTCGTTTGGTTTTCGTAGCCTTATAATTATGCTTTTATATATATATATATATATATATAGCAAGGGCCTTGCTTTAGAGAGGTCGCCATCTTGCGCCGCCATGTATGTACGGCAGACTGAGCAGACAATCCAGCCAGCCAGAGAACGCGTTTCGCGTGTATAAATAAACCAACGAAGACAGCGGAAGGAAGGAAGAAGGAGGAGGAAACAGCAGAGAGTGTTAGTAGTTCGTCGATAGAGAGTAGTGAAAAGTTTTTTTAGTTATAAAGTTTGCGAATGGACCACACTTACCACGCAACAGGAGAGAATGAACCCGAACCGTCATCTGCGAAGAAAAGAAGACGCAACTTCACTCCTTGTGATGCACTCTCTGCGGCGCTTTTCCTCCTGATGATATATCTCCCAACGATGGTAGCAGTAGCACCGAATCCCATTCTGTGCATTCAGCCTCTCTTCTCGCCCACTCAGCATCAAACACATGGAGTTCCTCATCTGTGTGCTCCGGCTCAAACAGGTATGGCTCTGGATCTGTGTCCGCTACAAGAAACTCTTCAAAATCGCGTTCACAGTCGTCCATTGCAGCTACTATAGTCCGGAGATATTGCTAGGCTAAATAAACAGCTGAGCTCTGTTTACAGGCTACGCTGTCAGTCAGTGTGCGGGCTGGAGATTGGCGGAGCAGAGAGGGGAGGGGGTCCCCACTCAGTATGGTAAACGAGTATGTGTGTATGAAGTGTGTCTGTTACGCTAGAAGAGTCAGAGTTTGGGACGGAGTCTTTTACCCCCTGGAGTGTTACCGGAGTTTTTGGAGTGCTCAAATAAACTGGCCTTTTTCCCGAACGCTACTCTGGTCTCCTGCTCGTGAGGGATTCATTACAATGTTGCAACATGGCTTAGATTTCTAAATAAACATTCACCTTGTCGCTAGATAGACCTACTCCTGAAAAAGTTGTGCGCAAGGCTTTTTGTCCCTACGAGGCCACCGTCATTTACCCAATGGGAGGGGTGAGCGAGTGAGCCCTGCAATCTAGAATTTGACCACTGATGTCACTGTTTTCAACCCATTTTACACACTGGCCCTTTAAGCGAGGTTGTCAGAGAATACCAGCAAGGGTAATCGTAGAAGGCATTGTGGTTCAAAGTTAAAATATTTAACTTTTTGCCATCCTCTGGACAGAACACACAGCCAGATGTTACTACGTAACTCCTTCACTCCACACGAAAACAGTAATATGATTTGATATATTTAATTTCTATTCTTTGTAAACAATATGGCATTTGCTGTCACACCATAGTGTCGTGCATGTTTTGTGTTACCGTCCTGCCTTTCTGTTGGACTCTTCGTTTTTTTTTCTCGTGCCATCTAGACAGTGTTGTTCGTCTGCTTTAATCCGTCTGAATGCAGCATAAGTCCTGTACCAAAATTTTTGCTGACTTTCCCAGTTGTTCTGACTTGAGGGGGCATTCATGTGAATTTTCCCAGTGGAGAACTAATTTTTCAGATTATTCCAACACCACATGAATGCAGGGTAAGAGCTCTTTTAGTATATTGGTTGTAGTATGTTGGCAGGGACATGAAGACTGATTTGAACTTTTTTTCCCCCCTACATTTTCAGATCATGTTACAACATCCAAACCAAATCTGAATCCAATTTAATTTTGTAATGTGCACATATTAGACTGTGCATTAAAACATTAATGTGTCTGTGTTTCTGGAATTCAGCCTGCACTAGCTGGTGAGAAACAGATCCACCGCAGAGAGAAATAGAGGTGTCATAATTAGCTTGATTCTAGCAGTCTTCTGACAACTCCCTCTCTGTTAATAAGCTGGTGGTCCAGCGCTGACCTTGTGGTGTCCAACAAGCCATCCCATTGTTCCCCGGGGCCGAGCCTGCTGACCCTAACTAATCAAACAGTTCCTCCTCCACCAGCAGCGGGAGGGAGGCAACACCAAGGCCAAACTTAGCTGGCATTTTATTCCCATACCAATTTAGATTTGTTTATTCCAAACCATGGTTCACAGTATTAATTGTGTCTTTTAAATGCAAGCATTGAAAACAGCCATCACATAAAAATATTATGCATACGCACACATCTGCACACACATTTAAGATTCCCTATCATTGCCTTATATGTGGGCATGTTTATGCTGATGAATATATTGCACAACCCATAACATGCTCATTGCATGCATGTGTTGATGTGAGCCAAGTCTGTGCATACTGCTCTCATGCTTACACACACAGTACATGAGCAGTGTGCAGTGGCATACTGAACTAACAGGTCATAAAATCAGCTCAGCTTAGGTACAAGCACATAGCCCAGGGGATGTAATTGCCAACATTACATTCATCTGAGAGGTGGTGGCAAAAAAATGTGGCATTCATGCTTAGTTTAGGAGTATATTTACTTAAAAGGACAGTTTATCCCAATCTGAAACAAAACATTGAGTGGTATCTGGCCGCAGATAGTTTAGGCTTTGAGTATTTCGCTACAACCCCAAGAGAGTTGTGGGGAATGGAATTTGGTTTTTTTGCTGCTCAGAGTACTGAGACATTAAATCTGAAAAGCCAATATAATTTTTTCTTGCCCAGAAACAATGTCCTGGTTACTGTGGATAATCCGCAGATCTCCCTGTGAACAGTGTTGATTGGAAGTGTTTCAGAAACTCCCAATGAAAACTCTCCTGCAGGAGTGTGGAGCTCAGCCACGTTAATTCCAACCAGATTTCATGTTATACGCTTTGGTTTTACGTTTAAATGGACTCGGTTGCCACCACAAGTTGGGCAAAGCATAGTTCCCATGAATGCTACAGAGTTTTACAGTTTACATTTCTGCATGCAAAGTAGCATTTCTCTCAAGTCCTGCACCGTTCAAAAATAGGTCAGTTTGCTAGGCACACTTAAAGATAAAACAATAAGGTAAGGTCTCAACATTCAAACCAACATTTCTCAGTGATAATCAGTGATTCATGTGTGTTAGCTATACAGATACAGTGGTCAAGCAATGATTCAGTGTCCCAGCCTTCACTAAGGCATGTAAAATACATGTACGTGCAAAATGACATTACTGGAAAAGGTAAGGTCAGCATCGCTACAGAACAGTTTTAAAGTTCTTGCAAACAAAGAAATATTATCTGAAATATGAGCCTTAAAATCCTCAATAACATTAGAACAGGGTATATAATTGTCTTAAGGATTTATTTGTCAACAGCTAGTCTGTTTGGACAGTCTTTCTCAAGTGGGCATATTTCAAAGGGGACATTACTGACAAAAAAAGTATGAGAACTACTGTATTAAGGTATTGATTCATACAACATTAAAGACTGGATCTTACTTAGCGTATCAAAATATTGCAGCCCTCTTCCATTTTTGCACAGACTGAATGGCCGCCATTCATTTATCTTCTGCCCAAGCAAGGTGCACTGTCGAGGCTAAAATGCTGCTGGCTGCTTGTAGAGGATTTTGATTTATTTTAACAGTAAATGTTTGAAGTTTGTAGGGGGCGGGGGGATGGGGATGGGGTTGTTCTACTTCCCATCCCGGAGCGTATAAAGAGCCTGTAGTATATTGTCTATACAAGTGTACACATTACACCCATATGCAAAGATAGTCCCTGTATGTCTGACCTTTTAATATGAATATGTGTCTGTTTGTGGTACATGATGTAATCTCACGTGTTATTTCTCACTTTTCCCTTTGAATTGCATTGTATTTTTTACTTACATTTTCCACTAGTGTTGTCACAATACTGGCAATTCTAACTTCGATGCAATACCCTGAAACATATAGACATTTGATAACCATTTTCAAGGGCACACAATTTAACATTTTTGTTAAAAGAGAACAAGGCTATAATATGACAGGGATGACATTTCTTGGCTAGTAGCAGAGAATAACAGAATGACTGAGTGAACATTAGCAATAAGGGAGAGCGGGAAAGCCCAGCTGTTAGCGGGATATCAATACTGTGGAAAATGAATAATGAAACGTCTCAAATATACATATGTATTGATAAATCGATACTTTTGTCAACACTATTTTCCATCTCATCTCACTGCAACCAGTTACTGTGTCTCATGTTCTGGCAAACTGTGTCTTTAATTGACTTTCTCCTCACACATCTGTAGTTTTAGCAAGTCACTTAGCAGACCAGCTGCTCTTGCTTCATATCGAGTCTGCTACTGCATCCCTATATACATTTAATTTCATGCACCTAACCATCCCAAATCTAACTGTGCCTTCTGTTTGTTTTGCAGCAGACGTATGTGTCCCCCTCCAACCATCAGATGGCTCCTCCAAGCCCCAACAACAACAGCAATAGCAACAACAGCACCACCTCCATCAGCAACAGCAGCAGCAGCAGTGGGGGAGAGCAGCTGAGCAAGACCAACCTGTACATCCGTGGCCTCCACCCGGGAACCACAGACCAGGATCTGGTCAAACTCTGTCAGCCGTAAGTCACCTAAAAAAAAAATCACTCCTACTGCTACACATACACTGCGTAAATCTCTCTCAGGCTGCCCCGCTGCACACAGGTTAGAGTTGCAGAGTGGATGACGACAACAGAGTGATGGATGCATGGATGGATAGGCGATGGCTGGCTGGCTGAATGCATCAAGGACTGCATGACTTTCTTACATGTGAAATGCGCATTAATGCTTGAGCACACCTTAGCAGGTATTTCTGGAGTGAAGAAGAGGGCCACGTTTTCATCCAAATGTTTTTAAAGCCCATCGTTTAGTGACCTTGTGGAAAAACCAACAATCATCCTGGCGGCAAACTGAGTCCTTTCACTTTGGCAAAGCCGAGTGCAGACTTTCCGACAACTAGGTACAGAATGTTTAGTCTCCCTCTCTCACGCTAATTCTCTCTGTATGTCTCCTCTTACTCCTCCTTAGACTTTTGACCTACATGAGTTATTGCTCCTCTGTGCTTTAGTCTCGTAGATTACCGTCAAACAGTATGATGACATTGAGGTTACGCTATCCTTATTCAAAGTCATATTCTGCACTATAAATACCACGCTGCGTTGCTCATCAGCGTGAGTGCGAGTCTTTGAAAACTTTGTTGTGGGCAGCGTGTAGTCTGACATCAAACAACAGCATCATCCAATCCATCTGATATGTTTGTTAGGCCTTCAGTGGAAGACATCAAAACAAGTAGGGCTGGGATGAATGGTCTGGGTTCACTTAATTGAATTCTGGAGCCTGGTGATGAGGACCAGAAGAACAGAGGAGAGGAGTGAGAGAAATGGAGGGAAAAAGGGGGCTAGAGAGATTGAGTAAGGGAGAGAGAGGGAGGGAGGGGAGAGGAGAGGCCTGCTATTTTACAGCTGTCTGGAAGATATGGCTCACATGAGGCTGCCCAACCCTACAGGAAACGGCGAGCCCAGGGGAAAGGGAAAGACAAACAAGGGCAATGGCATGAAGGGGGTGGATGGAGAGAATCAGAGGGGGAGGAGTGAATGGAGTTCAGGGTTTGTGTGTCAGGTGGTGTTCTGTGGGGGTAGTTCTCATATTTCTGCTTTTACAGAGCAGATAAAATCACTGCATGAAATTTGCCTTTTAGCAGAGCACATTAAGGCCGATGTAATTCTCTGTTAAACTAGACTGTGAGAGGATTCTGTATCCAATAATTGTTAACAGGGGAAATGCTTGTAGATTAGGATGTAAAACAGTCAGAGGACAAGTCATGGAGGGAATTTGACTTAGTTAACTCCAGTTTGAACAGCAAATGTGTGCATAGTATCAGGGCACAACACTCCCAGAGCTCTCCTCCCCCACACCAAGAGTTGCTGTATGCATGCTCTGAGATGTACTGTGTAGGGAGTGAAGGATGAGAGGATGGGATGGGGGTTGGTTCTCCATCTCCGGCCCCTGCAGTTGTCTCTCTCTGGGTGCCTCGCTACCGCTCTGGTTCTCGCCCTGGTCCATTTCTGGTGGTTGACCATGGATGGACATCGGGGCTGGACTACGCTGTGCTCTCTCACACATGGCTGCGTCTCCAGCCCCTCTTTTCGCTCTGCATCATGTAGCCCAAGACCTCTGAGCGCAATTTAGTAAACGGGTATCTCAACTGTGTAAGCAGGGGAGTGCAGCAAGCAGAGCTCACAGCTTAAATGCGACTCATAATGTGAAGTCAGGGACTGGTGGGATTGCTGTGCACCCACAGTAATGATGCTTGTTGAAATATAGGAGGACAGTGTTGGCGTATCCGCCCAGCCCAGTTGGTGGCATGTTATGGCCTGGAATCAGAAATGCACCATGAAATGGTAATGATACTGGGTGGATTCAGTTTGCAGAGAATGTGTGTAGCGTTTTATGTCTGTCCGTGATGCCTTGAATGTCAAGGAAAAAAATATTAATAGAGAATTTAGAGCATATTTCAAAGTGTTTTATGTAGAGTATGAACACAGATAATACCTAAGAATGAAGATTAACAGGAAATCAGACACACAGGGGTGTAAAGAGCAGGTGCCCTCCATCAGAGGACAGACCCTTGTAAGTGAATCAGATTGCTGTTTCGGAAAGATGTCTGAGTTCAAAAAAGAGTTCACATAGAATTAAAAACAGTGTAAGTTGCTATACAAACCCATCTCTGTCATGGTTTTCTTTCTTTTTTTTTGTAAAATAGTAACAATCTAAAACAAACACCACATCAATTAAAAATATATTTTTAAAAACTCTAAAAAACATTTGAGTTGAATTAATAATTTATTTTTCTTTGGTAATTCTGTCACACAAATAAGCAATAATGATTGCTGGATAATATGTATGTTGATGTTTTCCAGTGTCAAGTCTCTATTTGATCATATGACGAGACAATATGATATACGGTAGCTAGTTCAGACACAAAGTCTGTGGGGACTGAGAAGTTTATCACATCCACAAGCCGGGCGAACAGTCTCTGCAGAAAAATACTCCGCCAAACACTTCTATTGGGTCATAAATTATGATTGAGAGGGATTATTTCTGTCTGAGTTTATACATTTTTAGGAAAATCCTGCACAGTGTGCCTTTAAACCACCTTGGTGACGGAATAAAGATTTACAGATTTCTTTTTTTTCTAAAGGGAAAGTAATCCTAAATTAAGAAACAATTTCATTTTCTATTTGGAGTAATCCAACAGATTAACTGTCAGATTACAATTTTAGCAGGTCATCGCATAAGCCTTACTCATGGAGAATATTTTGAAAGTGACTCTTGGAGCCCAGACGAGATGGGTAGCAGTGCTGTCAGTGTGGCTGGATGAAAGCATTGTGGGAGGCACTAAGACCCAGCGGAGGGCAGAGCGCTGCCTTGAGAGAAGCTGGTTAGTAGAATGAGAGTATGGCTGGGAGCCAGCATTGGACAGGACAGCCAAGGAGAGGCATATCAGATTACACTGCATGCACATGCCTGGAGAGATGGGAACCGATAAGACACTCTGCCGCACAGAAGCATTTGCCCGAGCCAGGCACTATCCTATGCATCTGCAGTGTCTATAGCCAGCCAGCTGGATAGATAATACAAGATTTTTGTATTGATAGTGCATTGTGAAGCATCCTGAAAATGCAAAAGAGACATTTATTTTTACCATGTTGTCATGTTGGATCCCCCTCGAGTTACGATCCCTATCGACATCTCTGTGAGAGCAGGGATGAATAAGATATGTGGAATCTATAGTTTCTGTAGCATGCAGATACCCAAGGGATATTAGTCTTATTTCATTTAATCTATGTCCCACCCCTCTGTAAAGATTTCCCTTTGCACATCATTTATTATCAGATGGTGTAATTGTATTCAGTGTCACTGCGCTGAATCTGTCAGGTGAATTATAATTCAGTCATCATTGAGCACGATCCCTTAGGGTGTTTTGAGTTTAGAGAGAAACCAGGGTGCCTCAGCAATGTTGCAATGCTAATATTGAATGTAAACATTGTTTTCCAGCCTAACCCCTCAACGTCATTGTTTTTATCAGGTATGGGAAAATTGTGTCCACCAAGGCCATCCTGGACAAGACCACCAACAAGTGCAAAGGTGAGGCATGAAGGCATCAGCTGGTTGAAACTGCTGAGAGACAAACAGAGATGGCAAAGCAAACTCAAAAGTGTTTAATTGTTTGACATTTGTGTTGAATTTTACATGAGATTAATTGGGAAAAGTTCCTGTTGTATGAAAACTAAAATTACAGACAGGCTGTTTGTAACTTCACCTTCACCACTTCACCAGTCTGGATAGGTCTGTGAGACAGGTATCATTTTGTTTGACTGTAAGAAGTTAAATCATTTCAGTTGTTCATCCATGCTTATACTAATTTTGCTATGACAATTGGATAATTGGGGCGGCAGTAGCTCAGTCCATAGGGACTTGGGTTGGGAACCGGAGGGTCGCCTGTTCAAGTCCCCGTCTGGACCAAAAATATGGAGCGTGGACTGGTAGCTGGAGAGGTGCCAGTTCACCTCCTGGGCACTGCCGAGGTGCCCCTGAGCAAGGCACCGAACCCCCCAACCGCCCAGAGCGCCTGTCATGGGCAGCCCACTCTGACATCTCTCCACTTAGTGCATGTATAGGTCCAGTTTGTGCATGTGTGTGTTTGGACCTGTGTGTAATTGACAACAGAGTGAAAAATTGAATTTCCCCTCGGGGATTAATAAAGTATATAAAATTAAATTAAAATTTAAAAAAATTAAAAAATTAAATTAAATAAGCCAAAAGCTGTTGGTAAATTGACCTTTGTCAACGTAAATCATGTTGTACTTTGTTCAGGTGCTATTGTTATATTATAATTAGGGCTGCAACTAAGGAATATGTTAATTATCAATTAATCTGTTGATAATTTTCTTGATTAATTGATCAGTAATTTGGTCTAGAAAAAGTCATAACATCATGAAAAATGACCATCACAAGTTCAGTATCTTGTTTCTTTTTTGTCTGACTGGCAGCTCAAAAGACAAATTTGTTAGGTTTACTATCAAAGAAGACTAAGAAAACCAAATACTTTTCACAGCTAAGAAGCTGGCACTAACTCTCTGGGTTGGAGAGAGTTGCTGCCTCAAGTGAGGGAGTTCAAATATCTCAGGGTCTTGTTCACGAGTGAGGGTAGAATGGAGCGTGAGATGGATCGGGGGTTTGATGTGGCCTCTGCAGTAATGCAGGCGCTTTCGATTTACTGGCCCATCTACGTCCCAACGCTCACCTATGGTCATCAGCTCTGGTTAGTGACTGAAAGAATGAGATCGCGGATACAAGTGGCCAAAATGAGTTTCCTCCGTGAGATGGCTGGGCTCAGCTCTGAGGAGCTAGGACATCTGGAGGAAGCTCGGAGTAGAGCCGCTGCTCCTTCGCGTCGAAATGGGTCAGTTGAGGTAGTTCGGGCATCTGTTCAGGATGCCTCCTGGGTGCCTCGCGCTGGAGGTGATTCAGGCACATCCCACTGGTAGGAGGCCCCGGGGCAGACCCAGAACACATTGGAGGGATTACATATGTCATGTAGCCTGGGAACTCCTTGGGGTCCCCCAGGAGGAGCTGGAAGGCGTTGCCAGGGAGAGGGATGTAAGGGGTGCTTTGCTCAGCCTGCTGCCCCCGCAACCCGGCCCCAGATAAGCAGATGAAAATGGATGGATACATTTTTGCTAAAATGTTACTATTTAAAACGTATTGCACACATCAGGTGCACTACTCGCCAGTGTGTGAGACTGTTTATGCAGAAGTGTTGTAAGTAGTAACGTTTTGCAAAAAAAGGGTTTGGCAAGTACTGAGCATACAACCAAATAAATGAGACTTGGATTATACTGCACAAACTGTGTGAGAGTTTGCAAACTGATGTATTGATATAGATTTGCTGTTGTTAAGTCGTACCCCTATTATCCCAAATTATAAAGAATATTCACCTTTTTTGGATCCTTCGTTCGTCATGGAGGCATGCGAGAAAAATATTTTCTTCCTAAAGTAACACAGGGTTAGTTATTAATAAACATATTATCATTTTGGAGTGAAGCATTCCTTTAAGATTCACATTATGTACCAAACAGCAGTGCACTGTGTGGTTAATATGGAGAGTGTTGTATAACTCTACATCTGTCCTCCATGGAGCAGCACAGTCTAAACATAACTGTCTCCTCAGATTCAAATACTACTAATAAGAGTGCTTCATGAGCTCAAATGACATGCCTGTGTCCATAGAGTCCTGCGGTATGCATATCTCATTGTCATAACTTGTACGTCTTGCTGTATGTCTCGGTCCCCGCAGGCTATGGCTTTGTTGACTTTGACAGCCCGGCCTCAGCTCAGAAGGCAGTGACAGCGCTGAAGGCGGGTGGAGTGCAGGCTCAGATGGCCAAGGTAAGAGCCTCACTTGAGACGTCAATATTTGGTGGGTTTGTTTCTCAGAACTTGGTGTCAGCTTAAACCAAACTGCTGGTCAGAGTCAAATTCTCGGCGCGTGAAAAAAAAAACCCCTCTCGGGCATTTTGACAGTGACTCAGCAAAAAGTAAAAAGGATGAATTATTAATTACAAATTAAATGCTGAATTATTGACCTTGCAGCAGAAAGGTTGCTCCTCGGCCTTATCTGCGTCTTATAAACGTGTCTTTTTAAAGCTGTTGCAAGCTCTTTCTCTATCCTGCTCTCTCCCCATGTTTTTTTGTTGCTATATGAGCCTCGGTTCAGGAATATAAGCCAATTAAGCCTCAGCTTGTGTGTGCGCGCGTGCATGTGTGTTTGCTGGGCGGTGCACTGGGTGTATGCTTAAATCAGGGTATTTATGGGGTTTAATGCACTGTAGTATAGCTGCATGCACAAACAAGAGCGCGTGGATGCACACAGGTACACATGTGTACACGTGTACATGATGCGTATGTGTGTTGGTGACGGTGTTGAGGGAGCGTGTCCCAGGCCTGCTCTCTGAGCTCCCTGTACAAAGGACCTGTCTGTTCTCCCTGGTGGCATCTGACTCAGTGTCTGAGCAGCTCCCCAGTCAGCAGGGCCCTGTGCCCAGCCACCCGCCCTGTCAATACACACACACACACACACACTTGACAATCACACACGCACTTTACCAGCCTTGCCTCAACCGGATTATGACACACACACTCAAAGCCACGCACGCACGCACACACACACACCACCAACACCCTGGGAAAGCTGATCTCTCGTTAAGCTGGATCACTGACATTCATACGGCTCCTTGCTCACAGAATAACTTGATTTCACTCACCCCTTCACTCCGGGTTTACAACGAGGCTTATGTTTGCGTCAGAATTCTCTCTGACTCATTATGACTCATTCGCGGTTGAAATCCGCAGCAGGTTCTTCTCTGCTCGCTCTCATGGGTTCGCATCTCAAGTTCACACTGCTGTGGGTGGAGGAGGAAGAGGAGGGGGAGGAGGGAGCTGAAGGAGAAATCACCTTCACCACAGGTCGCAGCGATTACACATGCATTATTCATGGGTTGGAAATTAATTCACACTGCATTTACAGGTTTTTAATCACATCTGCACTCTGAGATAATGAATATGCATAATGGTTAGAGGGTGATACAGATTGGTTATTTTACAAGATGCTGCTGGTCAAATAAATCAGCTCGAGCAGGAGGCAAAGAGAAGAAAAAAGCCTACAACGTAGTTTGAAAGCATAAAATGAAACTGTGGCACTTGAGGAGTTTTCTAATAATTTCAAATTCAGATTGGGAAAAGCTGCATAATTTGTCTGATTTATGCAAGCCAACAGAGCCAGCCTCTGTGCCTGCATTCAAGGTCGGGATTACCACATGAATGTAACTGCTTGAATGCAAGCGACATATTATTACCATGACCCAGGAAACAGAATGATAATGTTTGCCTTGTGGGGAGGGTGATAGCACAATGCCTTAGATGTTCTTCAGATCATTTCCAAAGGCCTTTGTCCAAAATGTCTCTGCTGTGATTCTCCACTGAGCGAGAGCACGTAATCATTTCAGATCATCCATGGATGGAGGAGAGCCATTAGAAATGTAATTATGCTTTGATATCACATTACCTGGATCCTGCACTTTCATCCTCCTAAGAGGCTAGTCACACACAATGGGCCTGTCTTCTACCCTTTTTGGTAATAACGTATGGGTGATGGAGTATGAGAGAGGAGCGTGGAGAAGAAAAGGAGCAAGTTGGATGTATAAAAGTTGAAGAGACAGACATAGAGAGCCAGAATGAGAGAGAGAGGTTCAGCCAGAACACTATCTCCACCATCTCTGGATATCTCTTTTCTCCTCAGACCTCATCCATGCAGCTCACGCCAAAATGAAATCCGCCTTCAACTTCAAACTCTGTACCCTTTCTCTCAGGCTATTTTTTAACTGTCTGATGACCTGCACCTGTCTCCCTTCCAAATATCAAACACCTCAAACACTGCCTAATAAAAGGTTAAATAAATTCTCTTGTAGGTTGTAGTTCCTGACATCATGACACAGTTGTGATTCTGCCCCACATCATCGTTCATTAATCCTCCTGTGGTTTCTCTCCGTCCAGCAACAGGAGCAGGACCCCACCAATTTATACATCTCCAACCTGCCGATGTCCATGGACGAGCAGGAGCTGGAGAACATGCTGAAGCCCTTCAGCCAGGCCATTTCCACTCGCATCCTCCGTGACGCCAACGGAACCAGCCGAGGAGTGGGCTTTGCCAGGTATAAGCTTGTACTCTAAACAAAAATGGTGATAAAAAAGTACCCAAAAGCAGATATTTGGCTCGTAATCATAGGGAAACCTGTTTTGGTGCTGTATGGCTCCATCTTTTAAAGGTGCCATACAGAGCCTTTGTCAGTTAGGGCTATATAGAACCATTAGAGGTGCTGTATAGCACCATATTATTTCTAAATGTTAAGCCTTGGGCCCTTGAATGACACCAGATGATATCATGGACATCTTCCACAATGTCCCCCAACTACTCCATGATGTGCTGGTCAAACACAGGCGCACATTCAGTGCAAGATTCCTCCGAGATGCACCACCGCCACAGGAAGTCATTCCTGCCTGTGGCCATTAAACTTTTCAACTCGTCCCAAAGAGTGTCAGACACTCTGAGCCAATAGACCAGCCCTCGGACTTAATACATCTGTCAGCAGTTATAATTCCATAGTTTATTTATTATATTTTTAACTGTGCAATAGTGACCCAACAGTACAATAACTCAGTACACTAACTGTGCAATAATTCAACTGCAGCAATATTCTTTTCAGTATCTAATTTAGTGGTTCCCAATGGATCCAGCTATGGGGTCCAAATTTCTCCTTAGTCATTAGTCCACACAGTTTAATATATTCAGTGTCATACTTGTGTGTGGCCATGTTGTTGACCTAGTTAGCTGTCTCTGTTAAGTAACTGTCCATTATTCACTTACGCTACACCAGAAAACTGCACTTCAAAATAAAAACTCTGTGCTGGAAATTCATTGTACATCAAAATAAAGTGTGTTTTTACAAACTCCACACATTTGCGAGTCACTTGCGGTCTATTCAGAGTGGTCCCGTGGACTACTGTTCCAATTTATTATTATCAACACTACTTTTGAATGTATATTCAACACATGATGCACATATGGTACATCTTTTTTTGTTTCTATTTCTATTTATCTATCTTGTGTTGTACATTTTAGGATCATACACTTATTTTTATATTTCTAAAACTTTACATAAATGTAAATACTTATATATAAATACTTATTATTTCTACCTAATTATAATATATTATGCTATACATCAGAGTAACAGTAGCGGACCACATTTTCATGAATAATTATTAACAATATCTCACAAAATGTTGCCTTTAAAGATTCAGAATGCTGTTCTAAATGCTAACTAAGAAACACATTACATAACCTTTTCAAACCTTGAATATTTCTGTGCACATGGGGGCAAAAAGGTTGAGAGCCACTGATTTAATATGTTACCCTTTGGAATTACACTGTTTGCAGGTTATTTTAATGTAGTGTTTTGATCCTTTTCCAGCAAACTAACCTAAACTGAGCTGACAAACCAGTTGAGAATCTCACAAGAACAATACAGAGGCTTTAAAGGTTCTTTACTGGGTCCTCAGTTTAGTTTAGTTTGTCTTACTGGGGAAAGAACCATTAGAGAACCTCTGAAAAACTGCACAGGGGCCTGAATGTTCTCTACTGATTTTTCAGCTTAGTTAAGTTTAGTATACTTGGGGAAAAATAACAGTAGAGAACCTCTTAAGAACCATACAGGGGCTTGAACATTACTTTGTGCCTCATAGCACCTCAACCCACACTGCAGAGCCGCTGAGGAACCAACATTTTTACTGTTTATTTAGTCACACGTATTAGGACAGCTGGTTAAGTTGATTAGTGATGGTGCTATGAAGAAAATATCCAGCTGCATGTTTCAGTATAACTCATGGTGAGTGAGCCCTCTGGTGGCCGGTGCAGGAAATGTAAACACACATGGTGATAGCCTTGTAACTTGCTACTGTTAATCACTGTGATTGTTTGTAATTAACACTTACCTTTTCCTTGTCTGTAGGATGGAGTCAACAGAGAAATGTGAAGCCATCATCCAACATTTCAATGGAAAATATATCAAGACTCCACCTGGAGTACCAGGTGAGGTGTCTTTGAGGTTAAAATGTCGTCTCTTTAAAAAAAATCTGTTGAAGAATATAACCCAAATTATAAAATGTCATATTTTTTTATGTATAAATTCATATAACGTAACATTTTCTTACTGCTCCAGTGCCACCAGAGCCACTGTTGTGTAAATTTGCTGACGGAGGCCAGAAGAAGCGTCAGAGCCAAGGAAAATATCTGCAGAATGGCCGGCCCTGGACGAGAGATGGGGAGACTGTGAGTTTATTTCTTACATCAATGACATCTGTGAAAATGCTTTATTATATAACATTGCTTGTGTTCAGCCTCAGAATGACACAGCTCTTTGTCTCATTTCTCCAGGGAGGAATGACCCTCACCTACGACCCCACCACAGCCTTACAGAATGGGTCAGTGCCACACTCAAACAAATACCCTTGTAAACCCACAGGGAGTGCGATCATGTTGTGGTGACTAATAGCTCTGTGTGTCTCTTTCTGTAGGTTCTACTCCTCCCCCTACAGCATCGCCCCAAACCGGATGATGGGGCCGACCTCCCTCTCCCCGTACATGCATTCACCTGTGTCCACCTACCAGGTAGTTTCAGACCCTCAGAGCTGCGTGGTCTAAATTGTGAAAGACTGGAGTTTGCTGCTGTCACATACCGATAAAGTCTGAAACAGTAGTTGTCAAAAAATGCTTTAAATCTAAAAACAATACAGCTAAATATATGAGGGTTTGCTTGTCTGTTTTCTGAGTTGTTCAAACCTTTTATGTAATATTCTGCTACACATTTGTCTTCCTTGTTCCTGCAGGTCCACAACCCATCCTGGCTACATCACCAGTCATACATCATGCCACCCACAGTAAGTATCTTTAGGCCTTCCTTCTTGTTTGTGTTGCAGCAGAAGCCTTTTAATATTCTGCTGCCTTCACATTCTGTCCGTCTGACTAACAGTCTCTTTGTTTTAATGGCAACCGCTAACACTGCTGTATGCCTTCTTTTTATAGGGAGCAGTCCTGACGCCAGGAATGGACCACACCATGTCCATCCAGCCGACCTCCATGATGGGGCCCCTGACGCAGCAGCTCAGCCACCTCTCCATGGGCAGCAGCGGCACAGTCAGTACAGAGCAGAATGTTCAGCATTCAGCTATCATTAATGTTTAGCAGTTAAAGATGCATAGGGTCTGTGATTGTGATAAACTGTACAAGAAGATAGCTAGTGCAAACCAGCATGATAAGATCAGATGGGATGTTCTTCTTGAGTTGCAATTCCCCTTTGTACACTGAACAAAAATATAAATGCAACACTCCTGTTTTTCATGAGGTGAAATAAAGATCCAACACTTTTTCTGTGCACACAAAACGCTTATACTTCCAAATTGTGCGCACATGTGCACACGATTTGTTAAAATCCGTGTCAGTGAGCACTTTTCCTTTGCCGAGATAATCCATCCTCCTGCCGGATCTGTTAAATCAGGATGCTGATTTAACAGCATGATTATTACACAGTTGTGCCTTGGGTTGGTCACAATAAAAGGCTACTGTAACATGTGCAGGTTTTTCTTGAAAAAGACATTTATTAGGGACTACGAACTATAAATTTCCCATGACTAGAGCTAAGGATATGCATGTTTTGGTCACATGGGATTCGTCAGTGAAAAGATCACTTCTCCAGAATGGCAGACGACTTTGAAGATGAGCAGTTCCCCACTCAGGTTGCTTACGATGATGGACTGCAGTCAGGTTAAGACCCTGCTGAGGATGACGAGCATGCAGATGAGCTTCACTGAGACTTGTTCTGATGGTTTGTGCAGAAAGTCTTTCATTGTGCAATCCAGCTGTTGCATCAGCTGTCCCAGATGGCTAGTCTCAGACGATCTTGCAGATGACGAAGCTGGAGGTGGAGGTCCTGGACGGGCGTGGTTACACTTGGTCTGCGGTTGAAAGGCTGTTTGTATGTGCTGCCAAATTCACAGAAATGACGTAGGAGACAGTTTATGATGGAGAAATGAACATTCCTGTAGTCAGCATGTCAATGGCATGCTCCCCCAAAACTTGCGACCTCTGTGGCATGTGTTTTGTGATAAAAACTGCACATTTTACAGTGGCCTTTTATTGTGACATCCCAAAACACAGTTGTGGAGTAATGTAAAGGATAGTGTGTGCTCACAAACATATGTGACCAAAATTTGAGAGAAATGTATCAGTTGAGAACATGAAAGAAGTCATAGCTCTTTAATTTCAACTTGTGAAAATGGAAGCATTAACAAAAGTGTTTATATTTTTGTTCAGTGTCTTTTAGGCTGATAAAAACGGATGTAATTTGACATACATCTTGTCTAGAGCAGCTTACTTGAAAGTGGTTTAATTGCCGATGTAGCTGTTATGTTTAATGAACTTCTCATCTCCACTCTCCTGCAGTATATGCCTGCAAACACTTCTATGCAGGGGACCTACATTCCCCAGTACACCCAAGTGCCTGCCACCAACATGTCAGTTGAGGTAGTAACCTCTATTTTCTCTCACTACAACATTTAAATTGTTATGTTAAACAGTCACTCATGGATTTAATCTTTGCTTTCTCCCTCGCAGGAAAGTGCCGTCCAACAACCTGTTGCCATAGAGACACCCACAGAACACACAACCTACACCTACCAGCATAACAAGTGAAGAGTTAGCAGAGGTGGGTTTTGATCATTTCCAGTGTCTCTGTGTTTGTCTCTGTACGTCCGCACATCTTAAAGAACACTTCACCCCAGCAAATGAGCATTTGTGTAACATTTACTCATCCAGTGTTACATCAAATGTGCATCTGCTGAACGAAGAATCCAAAAACAGAACCTTTTTCATGAATTCAAATCAAAGGCAACCCTGTTTAACAAGGGCAAAATTATATCAAAACATCTGTTTACAAACTCTCAGACAACTCGAGCAGCATAATCCAAGTCTCATTTATCCAGTCGTAGGCTCAGTACTTCCCAAACAGTCAGCCCTCTCTAGTGGAGAAAGTGAAACTTATCTATGCTTTCTTCAAACCAAACTCCATTGACAAAAACAGTGATTTTACCTCACTGAACACAAGAGCTGCTGGTCTGGTGCTGCTGGTCTACAGCTGCCTCGGTCAATTAGTTTGTGTTATTGTGTGACTTTGGTAATTCCAAACTAACCCTTTAAAACACTTAAGTCACACAATAACACAAACAACCTAACTGACTGAGGCAGCGTTAGATCAGCAGCATCCGTGTTCAGGGAGGTAAAATCTCTGTTTTTGTCAACAGAGTTTGGCTTTGAAGAGAGCATAGATAAGTTTCCCTTTTAGTTCAGATTTCTGTCAGATAGAGATGTATATTTTTCATGTACTGAGCATACGACTGGATGAACTAGACTTAGATTACACTGCATGAGTTGTGTGAGAGTTTTTCAACGAATGTGTTGTTATAATGGGGTCCATGTCATTGGTTCGACAGCCCACTGGTTCGACATCCCATTAGTCCGACTGTTCGCGGTGCTGAACGGCTCGCGGCGGGCGTATCGTGCGCCGCGACCGGCTTGAGGCGGAGCAGGCTCATGGCTTATGAGTTTGTCACTTTGTTTTTCATTTTAACCCACACCATGATCTTTTCCTGACCCTAACCAAGTGTTTTTTGTGCCTAAACCTAACCAGGCCTTAACCGCAGGGCATCATGATGATTTCGGAACGGACTTCGGAACAATGAGTTTAATATGGTTGGAACAATGGGATGTCGAACCAATGGGCAGTCGAACTAATGGGCAGTTCCCGTTATAATGTTGCTGTTGCTAAATGCGACCCCTATGACTTCAATTCATCTAGAATTTTTCGTGGGGGCATGTGAGAAAAAGTTTTCCTCACAAATTCAATGTAACACAGGGTGTGTAACTGATATCCTGCTAACACCCAAACTTTTGTTTGTTATGCATTTTTAATTCCTCCTAGCTATTTGGGATCAGTAGGACCCAATAAGTATAAAAAACTAAACATTAGCAATGATTATTGAGTCCAAATGTCCTCAAACAAGACGATAATAAAGTTCAATGTCTTCAAACGAGTCCTTCCAAATTAACAGTGTCTTAGCTTGTTACTGTTGCTAGAATTGTCCACTTTTGTGTCGGGATCGGCTGCAGACTGACTTGGCAAAGATGGCTGCCACCTTGTTTTTACATGGATTAGTGTATTGTGCTTTTACTACCACTAGATGGCACAAAAAGTGTCCATGAACAAGGACAACAGGTCTAAGTTAAGTAGAATGAAGTATGAGGTCAAGTAAACCCGAAATGTGATGTCCTCATATGAGGATACAGAGTGGACAGGAGGACATACAAATGGTCATTTGGGGGATGAAGTATTCTCTAAATCCAAAAGCATTTTTTTTGTCTGCTACTGCAAAAGGAGACAGTGCAGCTGTAGCTCCTGTGTCTAATTGGCTGGTCTTGTCACCTTGTGTCAGATCTTCCTCTGGAGCCAGAGTGACTCTCAAGGGGCCCCAAGTGCTGACAATTGGCACAGCGACTCCTCACGTAAGGCACCAGACACTCGGGAGGAACACGGACTGTTACACAGAAAGGACACAATAAAAAAAAAAAGATATTTTCTACAAACTCATATTTTAAAACAAACTCTTTTACTCCAAACATGCAAGGCTGGAGGCTAACAGGCAATGGGAAATGGAAGAACAGAACAAGGAGCTTCTATTTTGATAACAGTCACACACACACACACATACACACACACACACACACACACACACACTACACATGTTTAAAAGATTTTTTTGAACGTTGTTCATCTTCTTTTCTAAAACTACTCTGGGGAGCTAGAATGAAACCAGGAAAAGAACATTTCAGCACCACATTTTATTTTGAGTCATATTTTGTTTTGACCTTTTTTTCTTGTAAGATATGCTGATTTGACTTCACTTTTTTTGTCTGATACTTTCAGGCTTTGAACCTGCCTTTTTGTACATAATTCTTTGTTTTGGTGTGTTTCTAGCTTCATGTGTCCTACTTTGATTGATCGGTGCAAATATTTGAAAGCTTAAAAAGAAAGAGAAGTCATTCAAAAAGCTGATGACTCATGGTTCAGACAGATATGGTGCTGACTTGGATTAGCGTCTCTCGAAGTGGCAGCAAGTTTATCAGGTATGAAACTTTACCTGAGGTGGTATCGCTTCTTTTTGGCACTTGACTCTCGAGTAATTTATAGTTCCAACAATCTCGACAAAGCTTCAGACAATCAGACGATCACAAAGAAGAGAAAATTTAGGGATGATTTCAAAGAGAAGACGTCTTTAAAAAACAAGCTAAATAGATTAAAAGCATTCCAGAGATTATTATCAGAAGGTTTTAAATATTGGTTTGTGTCGAGCTGCTCAACTTGATGAAATCCAAAGTTTCTTAACAGGGATCACATCTCACACAGAGCTGCCTGTAAATAAGAGATTTAAATTTATTTAGGCTTTCTTTTGATTTCCTTTGATCAGTGTAGTAATGCTTCATTTATTTTAATAACAATATTATACCAAATTGTCTGAACACAGCAACGTATGAATCGCTGTTTTCAGTTTTGTCCCTTTTAATTAAAAGGGAAGCTGAATCTGCATTACATCCCAAAAAAATGTATTTTCTGAAGCAAGATGTTGTTATTAGAGTATGAAGTTCTTATTACACAGACATGGAGGTCAACTGGTAAAGCGTGGCTCTGTCCTGTTATATCCTCAGAAAACACTATCAAGGTTTATTATGGATGATCACGGCCAGTACTGAGATGCTTAATACTGGCCATCGTTGTGTGTTTGCATCTACTTCTGCATTTCTGTTTTTCACCCTCATGTTTTTGTTTTTTTTTTACATTTCTTATTTAAAAGTTGTTTTTTTTAATTCAGTTTTAATACTTTTAAGATTGATCCTATTTTTCAAAGAAGTTTTGTTTTTTATTTTTGATAGTATGTTGTGTGCTTCAGATAGCGAGAAATAGATGTTTTTAACTTCTTTTTTTTAAATAGTGATTTGTTTGTACGTTTGCATACTTCACTCGGTCTGGTTTCAGTGTTGATGTCAAAAAAACTTTAAAGGGGAACACCACCTACTGTAAGAATTCAAACATGTTTTTTCCATGGCCTAGGAAAGTTCAATCAATATTTGTGAACATGAGCTGCTCTCTCTCAGAGCCAGAAACCAGAGAAGTAAGTCTCAAACTTGTGATGTCATCAAGTAAGTCTGCAGCTGCTCCATAGACAATGACTGATTTTTATACCCAAATGAGCCTTATTCTATTGTAAGAAATGTTCCCATATAGACGAAAACCCCGTGACGTTGCAGTAAAAACATTCACTTCCAAAAAGGGAACTGGCACTTGATTAAAATTGCAGATATATAAAATTGGCAAACTTGTGTATTTCTTTTGTCATTTGGGTACCTGTCAAAAAAGGATATCTGACGGCAAGGTAAAGTGGGGAAAATATTATACACTTAATTTTAGGTAGATAAAAACTAAGCAGGTGAGGCGGTGTTGTGCTGTTTCATATAATGTACGTGTCACTGAGATTTTCTACCTGAAAGTTATTATAAACATTGTGATTAACATCTTTCCTAATTCATTGTCTATGGAGATGCTCCAGACTTTATACTTGATGACATCAAAAATTTGAGTTTTGGATTTAGGAGAGAGTTCATATTTACTAATATTTTTGGACTGTTTTAACCCAGGGTGGCACTGTGGTGTGGCACTGTCGCCTCACAGCAAGAGGGTTCCTGGTTCAATCCCAGGAGGGAGCCCTTCTGTGCAGAGTAGGCGTGTTCTCCCTGTGTCAGCGTGGGTTTTCTCTGGGTACTCCGGCTTCCTCCCACAGTCCAAAGACATGCAGGTTAATTGGTGACTCTTAATTGGCTGTAGGTGTGAATGTGAGTGGGAATGGTTGTCTGTCTCTATGTCTCAGCCCTGTGATAGTCTGGTGACCTGTCCAGGGTGTACCCTGCCTCTCACCCAATGTCAGCTGGGATAGGCTCCAGCCCCCCTGCGACCCTCAAGAGGATAAGCGGTTACGAAAATGGATGGATGGATGGATGGATGTTTTAAACCATCGCAATAACATGTATGAATTTGGAAAAAGGGCGAGTTCCCCTTTAATGTTCTGTTTTGTATTTTTCTTTTATTTTTTTTTACAGGTATTTCAGTTCTGTCTGTGTCACAACTGTTGGCACTTTGCTAACATGACTCCTGATCATGGATGAATTATGTGTGCTAGGTTCAGACGCATTGTTACAGAGTTGTGCCCCAAGCAGTTGGGAACAACGTAAGAGAAATATATGTTTAAAAACCTCGACTTACCTCATCCTGCCAGAGAGATGTAGATTCAGTTTGTGTACAAGGTTCACAGGCAATAACCGACTACACGAGGTCTCTTGGCTCTTCACAGCTGGTACTGTGTCCACATCCTTTAACTCTTCCGTCCAATGTTCGGAAAACACGCCCAAGGTCTGATGATCTATGCAATTAATTTATTATCCTTATAAATGCAATACTACAGATATCCAAGAGACACCTCACATTACGACGATGGATCACCTCACAATACGACGTCACGTTCTGGCTTTTAACATTTTCATTTTACATACGTTGAGATTTGTTTGTTTTCTGACTGACACATTCATCGTGGGTTCATTAGTTGTTGGTAAAATTGCTGCGTTAAAAGGGAACTATTTCATACCAAAATGTGGTTGTTAATATGACTGTAAAAATGTAGGAACTTTGAGTAAAATATACGGCAGGTGAGCTTTATGTGAATGAAGGCGGGTGTTGCCCACTTGTCTACCCAGCTTTTTTTTTTTAAACCATGTAGCTGTAATTCACCATTCCATCCAGCTTCAATTTTTATGTTCTGGTTAGACTGTGTGTCTGGTCCTGTTTGTTAACTATCTTTCTTGCTGAGTAATTGATGCAGTTGGACATTTTCATTTCCAGGAGAAAATTAAACTTCACAGAAATGCCTTAGATTTCACTGGAAGGGATAGTGAAGTGCTACTCAGATTTGATGGGCTTGTTTTTTTTTTTATGCACTGTTAATGATGAAAAGATTTTTGTTATATCAAAGTACTCTGAACATAGATCTATGAAGCAAAGAAATCATTTCATCTTTAATATTTTGTGCTCCATTGTCATTCCATTTTTTTAAGAATCCAAAATACTGAAGAAAAACTGAGCGGTGGCTTATTGAGTCTAAAGAACTATTGCTGCTAAATGTTTAGAGATCTTTTAGCTGAAGGTCATTGAATATTACAGTTACACATGGGATCAGTTTGTAACTCATGTTCAGAGATGTCTGTGCAGTCTTCTGTTTGTTTTGTGCATCAAACGACCTCTCCTCAGTAAATGTTTGTCTGTCTGTGCCATGATGCAGGTCTTTGTCTTCTTCATAGAAAAAAACCCAACAGCTATTAAACTTTTAACTTGGTTTGATTTTGAACTTGTCATTTTTTTAATAAAATTTTTTCACTGTGGTTTGTGTGCTTTTTGTTAAACAGCGAACCATTGGTAGATTATACACTGAACAAATATTCAAACGTTTTCAAATACTTGTTTATGCACTCAACAGATACATTTCTCTTACATTTTGATGACAAAATTGTTAAAACCTGTGTTAGTGAACATCTCCTTTTTCCAGATAATCCATCCATCTTACAGGTGCGGCATATCAAGATGCTGATTAAACTGTATAATTACTAAACAGGTGTGTCCTGGGATGTCACAATAAAAGGCCACTCCGAAATGTGCAGTTTGATCACACAACACGAAACCACAGATGTTGCAAGTTTTGAGGGAACTTGCCATTGGCATACCCGTGAACCTAATGTTCATTTCACTACTGTAAAACATCTCCAACGATGTTTCTGTAAATTTGGCAGTACATCCAACCAGCATCACAACCGCACAAGTCGGACGACAAACTGCTGTCAGGTCAAAGCCCTGGTGAGGATGACGAGCATGCAGATGATCTTCTCTGAGATGGTTTGCGCAAAAATTCTGCAGTTGTGCAAATGAATTGCTGTATCAGCTGTTTGGCTGGTTGGTCTCAGACAATCTGGCAGGTGACAACGCCGGATGTGGAGGTCCTGAGCTGGCGGGGTTGCTCATAGTCTACAGTTGTGAGAACGGTTGGATGTACTGCCAAATGAACATAAATGGCATTGACGACAGCTCATGGTAGTGAAATTAACATAAAATTCATAGGCAACATGCAGCAACGAGCATGCAGATGAGCTTCACTGAGACGTTTTTGATGGTTTGTGCAGAAAGTCTTTGGTTGTGCAAACCAACTGTTGCATCAGCTGTCCTGAAAACCAAAATTTGACAAAAATATATCCACTGAGCACATGAAAAAACTCTTCTGTTTAACTTAAACCCGTGAGAAGAAACTGTGTTAACTTTTAGTTCAGTATATCCTGTAAAAGAGATGATCCATGTATAGTTTCCATACCATTTCAAATCATTCAAAATTATGAGTTCCCAAAAAATCTATATAGGGGCTCCACAAGCAAGGAAAATACTTTCTTTCCTTTTCATGATATGTTCACCTCTCCAAAGCTAGACAGGCTGCCAGTTCTCATATCCACATTCCAATATAAAGTGTATCCATGTTACTCCATAAAAGTGCAGTAATCCATCTGGCTTGTCAAAGTCCAAAGTCAGTGAGAAGCTGCAGAGTTTCAGCAAAGTCCCTAAGGTACATCCCTGTGAACAATCATCTTTATTTACTTTAAATAACAAAAATGTGACAAATAAAAGCAATAGTTGGGCAGATCAGTGGATTGAATCTGTAGGCCCACTGCAAAGTCTGGCAATGTGTTAAAAGGTGGATATGGTAAATGGATGCTGCGCTTCGATGCGCACAGTGACGTCACATTTTAGCAACGCAAAAATTGAGTTGTTTTTTTTTTTTCTTAATCATGATAAAATGCCCCGACAACTCATCCAGAGGACGTCTGCTGTGTTCCACATGTTTTTATTAAATCACCCTGGAATCTGTGTGTAAAAGCAAAACTGTCTGATATCCAGAAAGCTATCAAGGTCACTCACCGTTAGATCCTCACTCATCCTGTGGTGATAAATTAAAATAGGCCTAATTAATGCAGTTACTGGCGCTGCGCCACGTGCGTAAAATGCGCACAGCGCCTCTTTAAAGTGGAGACGCACATATCGATCCAGCTGCTGTGAAATGACTGCAAATATCGAATAACTCAAAAAGAAAAGACAAAAATAAAAACAGTCACGGTGAACCAACATATAACTCTCAGTGATGTCAAGTTATTGGAAAAACTTGTCACTTTATCCCATCACAGAATCTACCTTATCACGTTCACACTGAAATGTGACGGGCATTCTAAAGTGTCATAGAGCAAAGTGAAAGAGACAAAACTCAATATACATGCTGGCAACTCTGAGGCAAGCTGAATAAAAATAAGGAATATTCTATCAACAGTTTATAATACAGTACTACATGAGGTTGCAGTTAGCCCAAGTCGCTGTGTCAAATAGTTGCAGACCCCCCATCAGCAGGCCTCAGCTGTTGATAAGACTGAACATGTAGCAGGCAGTATGAGTGAGGACGCAGTCAGGTGTGGAGGCTGCATCTACATAGTTAGATATGGACTTGATCTCAGGCCTTTTGAACATGATTGGATGAGACTTTAGATCACAGAGGTGAGATGTGACTGTGACATCACACGTGCATAAAATGGAGGTGAAGGATTCCACGGTTGCTATGGTTTGTCTCCAGGTGCATCATTTATACACGAGATCATCATTTTAACACAAACAAAGCCGACAGCGGTCAGAAAAGTTTTCTCTCAGCTCTCAATCGACGATTTCATCCAACTTAACGCTTCTGCTGAGGACTTGTTGCATCCCGACGAGGACATCAGTCTCACAGACACTCACGGGCAGCGACTCAACTAACTTCCATCATGGAGACTGTAAGATTTCAACACTGTGACTGTTTTTCTGTGTTTTACCGTCGAGGCTTTGAAAGCCCTCAGAGTTCACACATACATTGTTAACAGGCCTTTGAAATTGAAACTCACAAAATTTGACATTTTAATATCAAAGAGATGAATTCAGAACAAAAAAATCAGATACATGGTTTTCAAAGTACTATATTAGTAACACTTTATCTGGATAGTCCAGATAGTTTACAGAAAATCTGTCACATTTCAACAGCTTATTAGTTGAGATTCAAGTAGTGGCTGTTAAAATTAAAATACTTAGGCTATTTCTCTTATTTGCTTTCATATACTCCTCCCCACCCTGTAGATCACATGGTATATGAGAGTGAGAATATTTATATTAAAATACTATTTATTAACCTCAGGGGAGACTGTACCAGATCAATTCATCTGTTCATTTAAAAATAAACAAAAACATTCAAAATGGCTGCCTCGCCGAAAAAATAATCATTGAATCAACTTGTGTCTTATAAAATAATTTATATCACAAGTGTATATCAGCCAGCTTCCAGCTAGGGTACAAAGTAATATTGTGAATTTAAGTGTAGCCATGGGTCCAACTCTGAAGTACATGAATTTACTGTGTGATTCCCAGCAGATATGTGAACATAGTAGTTTGTGGTAATTTAAGGAAGAAAAACTCAGTTTGTTGAAAGGACTAATCATGCTCATTTACTGTACTTGTGAAGCCTCATACTAACATGACTGTGTATTGCAGCCTTCTGCACGCAGGCCACAGAGAGCCAGGAGGCCTGCAGCCCGCAGACAGTGCCACAGTTGATCTATATTGAGCCAGAACTACATCTCACAGAACCAGTTTGGATTATCTGGTGCTAATATTGTGTTAAAATGCACTAGAACACAGGAAATGGCATCTACTTAATTGAAAATGTTCTGGGGGAGGACCCCCTGACCCCCCCAGGGATTTATTTCCTTCATACATCCATGTCTCTGTGTGTTCTTCACAGTACAACATTGAATCTACACAGTTCTTGTGGATGCTGATCCTAACTACAAACTAACTTGAGTAGTCTGTCTAGTTAGTCTGTTTTAAGGCTATGTAATGTGCCATTTGTATAACATATAAACATGTCTAAAGTGCCCTTGAAAACATCCAGAACTTAGCGCCCTCTTCAGTGGCGAGAACGCGCTGTATGTGCCCTTTTTTTTTTTTGCCCCTGCCCTTCAAAAAGTCTGTGCACGCCACTGCATGCTGAGGTATGTTTGAGTCAAAATCATCAAACTGCCAGTGAAGGTTTTTAATCACATATTTCATTATGATTTAATTTCTGTTTCTTCTGCTCCTCACAGGTACCTGGATGGCCGGCTGCATCCTTACAGTCTGGCGTTGGGGAGGCGCATCAAGCAGAGGCTCTGGGAGCGTCTGGAGCATCCAACGCTCACCAAAACAGTCCGTGGGGACGGACTGGTTCGTGTGGGTGCGTCATACAGGGTTGAACACTATCCTCCCCAGTATGAGGTGGACACTTCAGGCGAACCAAAGCCCTGGAGACCGCCACAGACATGAGCTAAGCACTGAATATTACTCGTGTTAGCTCAAATATGTAAATAGTTTGTAGTTTAAGTTAAGTTGTGTTTGTTGTTTGTTGTTTTGTTTGTTACCAGCCAATTGCTGCCACATGCTCCACCTGCAGACATTGGACAAACATCTCCACCAGCAGCTTCTAAAGTTTCCTGCTCCACCTTACATTCATAGCCTCTAACAGCCACGGTCAGATTCAAGCTCTGCCATCCACAGCCTCTGCCAACAACCTGCACCTCCACCTGCAGATTCTGGCAGACTGCTGTAGCCAAACTTCCACCTACTACACCCTCTGCCAGCAACCTGCACCTCTGCCTCCACCTGCAGATTCTGGCAGACTGCTGTAGCCAAACTTCCAGCTACCACCTCTAAACTGTCCTGCTCCACCCTACACCAAAAGCCTGTTAAAGCCACGATGAGAGTTAAACTGGCCACACCTCCACCTACAGCCTCTGCCAGCAACCTGCAGTCACCGCCTCCACCTGCAGATTCTGGCAGAGAGCTGCGGCCAAACCTCCACCTAATCCAGCCTCTGCCAGCAACCTGCACCTCCGCCTACACCTGCAGATTCTGGCAGAGAGCTGCTGCCAAACCTCCAGTTACTGCCTCTAAAGTGTCCTGCTCCACCCTACACCAAAAGCTTGTCAAAGCCACGATGAGAGTTAATCTGGCCAAACCTCCACCTACAGCCTCTGCAAGCAACCTGCAGTCACCACCTCCACCTGCAGATTCTGGCAGAGAGCTCCTGCCAAACCTCCAGCTACCGCCTCTAAAGTGTCCTGCTCCACCCTACATTCAAAGCCTGTCACAGCCGCCATGAGAGTGAAACTGGCCAGACCTCTATCTACAGCCTCTGACAGCAACTTGCAGTTGCCGCCTCCACCTGCAGATTCTGGCAGACTGGTGTAGCCAAACTTCCACCTAATCCAGCCTCTGCCAGCAACCTACACCTCCGCCTCCACCTGCAGATTCTGGCAGATGGCTGTTGTCAAACTATCGCCAACTGACTAAACCAGACTCCCTCACTGATGCCTACAGATTCTTGTAACTGTAGCTCCATCTCCACCCTCCTGCAGCAACCTGCACCTCTGACTCCAAACCTGTTGCCATGTGAAGACCTCAGTGGAACAGCAGGGAGCAGAGACCCACTTGTAAATACAGCCTTCATAAATAACCTCCTTTATATCAGTTCTCTAGGCCTGTGGCGTTTTGAGAGATAAATCCTCATATAGGTTAACAATAAGATGGATATGGATAAGATAAAATGATTCATCTAGTAAGTATTTTTTTAAAATGTTCTTTTCACACCTAATTGCTCACACAACCAAGTGACAGCAGATTGCTTTCTGCATATAGATCAATTAATACAAAAAAATGAGACAAAAGAGTCTACATTGACGAGAACTATTGCCACTTATGGTAAATATTTATAAATCTTTTAGCAGAAGGTCGCTGAATATAATCCAAGTCGTATATGGGGTCTGTTCAGAGATATCTACCCAGTCTTGTCTGTTTCTTTTGTGCATCAAACGACTGCTCCTCAGTAAACATTTATCTGTGCCGTGATGCATATCTTTGTCCCTTTCATAGAAAAACCCTAGTTATTAAAAATGTAACTAATATCTTACAAAAGACATGACGCACTTTAAAAAAAGCCGAGACACACGTCCAGGTTCTCTCATGTTTATCAAATGTGGCAGTTTTTTATACCAAACCCAAAATAATCTTGAGGTAATACACAATGAACAGTCACAATACATGAGAATTTATTTCTAAAACAGACTTGAATCTAGATAAAAATAGATACGAAATACGTAAAGAAAAAGTATATTACACTGTTCAAGAGGCTGTATATGTCTTAACTATGTACAAAGTTCAAAATATACTGAATATGCCCAAAAGTTGCTGTAAAAGAAAAGAGACTCTGAAATACATAAAATAGACTTTGAACTTCAATTTACAATCGATTTTTATCAAGATAAGGGTTTTTTCTTTTACCCCTGCTGTTTTAGGTTGTAACTAAGACTGTTTTGTTCCACTTGCAAGTCCGTGGCAAGATCAAACACTCTACGTTCATTATAAATCATACTCTGAGGCAATGTTTTAAGTCTTTTGTGCCTTTTAATCAAACAAATTACAAAAATAGTTATTTTAGTTGAAATGTTTATATTAAGGAGAAAAACAAAAGCAGAATAAGTCTCATGCCCAGTTCCAAAGAGACAGATTTTAAGACTAGATGCCACTTAAATTTTAGTTTTCCCGGTGAAGTCAATTTTCATTTGAAAGTACCACGAGTATCAAACATTGACAGTGACAACAAAATGTAGCGTTACTGTCGTTATAAAAATGATGCAGCATTATGCAGTCACATCCCTGTAAGACATAAACATGTAAACTTTGTATGTCTGCATCAAGCTGAACATTGCAGCTCAGAGTATGGTTTGTAAGTCAGTACATTTCTGGCTGGGCGATTCAGAACACGCAGCGTTTCAGCTGCTTTACTGATACTCCATGGGTGCACCAAAAAAACAACAGAGTGGAGTAGAGGACCAGGAGGCAGTGCTTGGTGCTCCAGCAACATCCCGTCAGCTACAGTCAGCTGAGGGCTTGATTGACATTAAAGGATGCAAAGTAGCAGAGCTGGTTCCTGATCTGATGAGCTGGTGTGCAAGTCTTTCCCAGAGCAGGATGTCTGTAAGTGGATCCTGCTATTTAACGTAGCTCAGCCATCGTTGTGACTCGTGTTCCTCACGTAGCGAGCTGACTATACAAGTTCACAACCACGCTAATATCACAACAGCTTGTGGTTCACTATCTCCCAAACCATCCTTCTCCTGAAGTAGGGCATGTGTTTCTGTGAAGAGAAGAGAGGCCACGTAAGACATTTTAGGCTACTACAATGATAATTACTAGATAAATATTTGCTTGTGATTACCTGTGTGAACGTGATTGGCTTGTCTTTGGTAATGTAATCTGCATATTTGCACGTGAACATTCCACAGTCACTACCATTCATCTGCTGTGGGATTTCCTGAGGGCAAAGGAGGAATAATGATGTTGTTGGCTCTTCCATGATGCAAAGTGAATGTCACAATGATAAAAAACAATTACTTTACGAACTGCTAAGATTTAGCTTTGAAAATTCACTTCCTCTCATGTTTTAGTGTGAAGTTTTTCCTAGACCAGCATCCAGTATCATGAGACATTTTGTTCTTGACAGTGCAAAAGCATAAATAAATTCTGCTCGGCAGCAGTTGATGATTCACTGTCTTATCTAGTTGCATTGCTGTGAACCCGCAGGTTTTTAGAACGTTGCAGAATGGCGCATTGCAAGTACTTGTATGTTTCAACTCAACTTGTCGTGAATCTTTGGCCTGAACTGGGCTTTAAAGAGAAACACAACAAATTACTAAATTAAGATTAAAAGAATTCATGACCAATGTTTGCCTTTTCTGGATTCTCTGTTCACTGTAGAGGAATGTGAGAAAATACAGGTTTTCTTCACTAATTCAAGGCAACACACAGTGAGTAATTTATCATCAAATGGTAATTTTGCAGGTGACCTACTAGTGGGCCCTACGGTTGTGCTGTAGATACAACCAGCAACCAGTAAACTAAGACTTTTTCCACAGGTGCATCATTCTGAAGCGAGGAGATGTGCTGCTTCCCAATATTGCCCGCTTGATGGATGTGCCAGGGAAACAAAGTAGGCTGTATGCCAGCAGATGATTTATAGGCTTTTCCTTCTCATGTAGTGCTGGGAGAGGCTTTCCCCCTGTTCACAAGCCCCATTATTTGTCAAACTAACTATTAGCTACCTAGAATTCACAACAGGCTTTACACAAAACTTGAAGAAAACTTTACAAGTAGCTGATGTCATCTAATCATTTGCAAAACTACAAAGGTGGTGCAAATAAAATAACTGGAAAAAGTAAACAAAACAATATCATGAATATGATCCCTCAAATGATCTTTCCTCAAATTCACCTGCAGAAACCTTGTTACGACTTTTACTTCCTCGAGATAGTTAAGTTTGATCGTCTTCTCGGTCACTGGTTAACAATGCCGCAGTGCAGCATGAGGCTGGACAAGCTGACTAAGGATGAAAGCACGATTTGCTCCAAGAACTACAACCTGAAACTTTCTATTCATAATGGAAACCTATCCCAAAATTCCTAAATACATGCAGTTTGATGACACAGCACAACTAGTTATACCTCATGTGTTTAGGACTTACATTGCGCTTTTTGCTGTGCATAGTCCAGCCTGAGGTATCCAGTTCCTTGCCCTTCTTGTCCTTACTTTCCTGTTGCAGGTAATCACTGGGGAAACAAAAATGAATTACTTTACACACACTTTGATGGATCATAAAAATACATTTAGCTCTCTGAATATACACTGCTCAAAAAAATAAAGGGAACACTTAAACAACACAATGTAACTCCAAGTCAATCACACTTCTGTGAAATCAAACTGTCCACTTAAGAAGCAACACTGATTGACAATCAATTTCACATGCTGTTGTGCAAATGGAATAGACAACAGGTGGAAATTATAGGCAATTAGCAAGACACCCCCAATAAATGAGTGGTTCTGCAGGTGGTGACCACAGACCACTTCTCAGTTCCTATGCTTTCTGGCTGATGTTTTGGTCACTTTTGAATGCTGGCGGTGCTTTCACTCTAGTGGTAGCATGAGACGGAGTCTACAACCCACACAAGTGGCTCAGGTAGTGCAGCTCATCCAGGATGGCACATCAATGCGAGCTGTGGCAAGAAGGTTTGCTGTGTCTGTCAGCGTAGTGTCCAGAGCATGGAGGCGCTACCAGGAGACAGGCCAGTACATCAGGAGACGTGGAGGAGGCCGTAGGAGGGCAACAACCCAGCAGCAGGACCGCTACATCCGCCTTTGTGCAAGGAGGAACAGGAGGAGCACTGCCAGAGCCCTGCAAAATGACCTCCAGCAGGCCACAAATGTGCATGTGTCTGCTCAAACGGTCAGAAACAGACTCCATGAGGGTGGTATGAGGGCCCGACGTCCACAGGTGGAGGTTGTGCTTACAGCCCAACACCGTGCAGGACGTTTGGCATTTGCCAGAGAACACCAAGATTGGCAAATTCGCCACTGGCGCCCTGTGCTCTTCACAGATGAAAGCAGGTTCACACTGAGCACATGTGACAGATGTGACAGAGTCTGGAGACGCCGCGGAGAACGTTCTGCTGCCTGCAACATCCTCCAGCATGACCGGTTTGGCAGTGGGTCAGTAATGGTATGGGGTGGCATTTCTTTGGGGCGCCGCACAGCCCTCCATGTGCTCACCAGAGGTAGCCTGACTGCCATTAGGTACAGAGATGAGATCCTCAGACCCATTGTGAGACCATATGCTGGTGCGGTTGGCCCTGGGTTCCTCCTAATGCAAGACAATGCTAGACCTCATGTGGCTGGAGTGTGTCAGCACTTCCTGCAAGACGAAGGCATTGATGCTATGGACTGGCCCGCCCGTTCCCCAGACCTGAATCCAATTGAGCACATCTGGGACATCATGTCTCGCTCCATCCACCAACGCCACGTTGCACCACAGACTGTCCAGGAGTTGGCGGATGCTTTAGTCCAGGTCTGGGAGGAGATCCCTCAGGAGACCATCCGCCACCTCATCAGGAGCATGCCCAGGCGTTGTAGGGAGGTCATACAGGCACGTGGAGGCCACACACACTACTGAGCCTCATTTTGACTTGTTTTAAGGACATTACATCAAAGTTGGATCAGCCTGTAGTGTGTTTTTCCACTTTAATTTTGAGTGTGACTCCAAATCCAGACCTCCATGGGTTAATAAATTTGATTTCCATTGATAATTTTTGTGTGATTTTGTTGTCAGCACATTCAACTATGTAAAGAACAAAGTATTTAATAAGAATTTTTCATTCATTCAGATCTGGGATGTGTTATTTTAGTTTTCCTTTATTTTTTTGAGCAGTGTATATCTCATGTAACAAACAAACATATCTGATACTGAAACTTACAACAATGTTCGGCATGCTTCATCGTTGCTTCCTCCCATAGAATCAAAGTACATGATAGCCTTTTTGCGGAAATCCACCACCTGAGAGAAAGAGTTGCACGATTAAAAATGTACAAAATATATAAATTCCAAGACTGTTATTTCCAGGTTCACAATAATGTAACTGAGGCTTACAGAGAGGCACCAGTGCACCCCCAAGTGGACAGGAACAAGCAGGATGTCTTTAGAAAAGATGTCCATCTTTTTGGTCCAGCGGCGGACAGCAGAATAGCCGCTGCTGCGCAGCTTGGGATAGAAAAAGGTGTTGAACGTATTGACTGATGGCAGGTTGGGATCCTTGCTGCGCTCCACCAGCAGGTTCATGTAAAAATTGATCACCTTGGAGAGAAAGGAGGCAGAGTTTCTGAACTATTACTACTACTACTACTAGTTTCTGAATTAAGTGAACAATCAAAACTGTATGGCTCAGTTCTGCAACAATTATTACATACACAATATAATCTAGGTCATGTTTTTTCTAACATGTACTCACCTCATCATTGAGCCAGTTGAGGTTGCTGAGGGTCTGCAGATCCTTGCGAGTCAGGCTGAGACCAAAACCTTCACTTAAAACTTCATGATTAGCCCCTCTCAGCGCCCTGTTCACTTCACCCTCCATTTCCTAAACAGAGAGACAGCACATATGTAAAAAAGCAGGATATGTTATATTCATTACATATGAATTTGCCCCAAAAATCATACAGCTTGACAGCCTGCAGAAACAAAATAGCCAATAGTTATAACACCCTGTTTTATTTTGAATTCTAGAATTTTAATTATGTCCCGTTTTATTATTTTAAATCAAAAACGGTGACTTAAATAGTGGGGAAAGATTATTTACTTAACTACCACTTAATTTAGGCTGCATAGCGCACTTAATATCAGCTTGAGGGAATTTACAATAAACCAACATGCACGATAGAACACCATTCAGGCAAACACTTTGCCCGCTCTTTACTTCCAATTGCTTTTCTTCTTCATAAAAATAAATACATAATCTTCTAAGTGGAGCAGGTCTATTTGGTGGGTCATTAAAATAATTTCTACACATGACAAACACTGCATGCTCCACACCTCTGTGAGTTCAGGAAATTCTGGTTTCTCTTCCAAAGGCTTCGGTTCTTCTATCACAAGAGTCAAAGGAACCTCCTTCTCCAAAGGAACTCGAACGTGGACCTCCACATCTGGGCTGCGCTGCCCCTCTTCAGACAGGCGCTGGGAGCCAGTAATAACGTGACACAAGTTAGTGGGATAAAAAAAGGACGAGAAACAATGGATAATATAACACTGAATTTGAAAGGAGGGCTTCAGTGGTGCATGCTTACCTGTCGCAGCAGCTGGGCAGCCAGGGCCTCCTGCTCTTCTATCTGTCTCCGTCTTTCTCTCGCCCGGGAGTCATACATACTAGTCCTACAGTGAAAAAAAAAAAATATATATATATTTTACTCTGTTCAAACATATTATCAGTGAATAATGGATCAATAATATAATTAGATACACTGGTGTGTACTTACAGTTCTTTGATCCATAACTCGGCTTGGAAACATGGCACACTGTTGAGACAGAGAAATATGTTATTGTATATGAAAATCAGTGAGTTAAAATTAACAACATTTGAAATAAAAAGTTTTGACATATATGTCTTTGACAAAGCTTGTTTACTCATATTAGACATTGCGTCACTATTTACTACAGTGAAATGTAGCTTGTGATAAAACAATGTAAGAAACAAAATATCAACACTGACCGACACAAATACTAACCTTGAGCTGTTTTGCTTTTTACCCTTTTGTTCATTTACAATAATTACAGAGTCACCATCATGCGCTGCAAGAAAAGACAAGGAAATTACAACCCAACTAGAAATACAAAAGCAAGGAAATATTCAATTCACCTGTGATATCTATATATCATATAGCCAGATATATCTGTTTCACAATGGCTATATTTATTTTTATTAAGTGCACAACTGGGTGAGAAATTTTACCTGATGATTGTGTGTCCTGAGAGGAGTTATCCTGCAGAGCAGATGGGGAGGGAACTGATGTGAGAGTAGCTGCTCTGCTGGAGCTGAGGTCCGTGTCCAGAGACCATGACTGGATCCCTGGCCTGCTGGAGGCCCCAAGTGGGCTGGGGAGGTTGCTGGAGCTCTGGCTAGACATCCCCCTCGGGCTGGGGGGGCTGCTGGGTCCCTCTGAAGTTTCTCCTGCTGCTGACCCAGCAGGAGAAGAGAACTGTAGCAGTCTGCGGCTGGTGGTCAGGAAGCTGGTGCTGATGAGAGAGCGACACGGGTGAGATGAGAAAGCAGACATTATCTACGTTAGGGGTGGGAATCTTTAGGCGTCTCGGGATACGCTTTGATTATGATTCAGAGGGTAACAATTTATTATAAAACGATTACCGATGCATCTTGATTCATTAAAATTTTGGATTTCTAAAGGCCTACATGATTTATTTTCTCACTGTGTGACTACTTACTACTTTTAAAATATAATGCACTGTTTTTGTAATGACCCACAAAAGATGAACAGATGAATTTACATGTATACAGTGTGGCCCTTGTCCAGGACCCTTTTATATTCAAATACACAGAAGCCGAAATGCATCTATACCCTAACTTTAAACAAGAGGGGACCAGTCAGATTGTACCCATCTATGGTCGCTTAGCCAGCCCACTGAGGATATTTATGCTGGCGTGGTGTTCAGTTTTTGCATAGTGTAATATTTCACCAGAAATGCAATGCAATTCACGTGATGTTAAATAATACTTTTTTTAAAAATTAAACTGTATAAATTCATTACTTAGAAAGCACCAGACAGTCTCCTACCAGTATGACAATATCAAAATGAGGAGGAAGTGTAACGCTCCGCTGTGTTGCTTAAAATGTTATGTCTTCAGCGCCAGAGCAGCGTGTAGGCTCTTTCTCTATGAGCGCCAGGGAAAGTCAAGACGGTGAGCGGGCGGGCCAGCCGCTGGGTGTTTACGGTGAAACAGACTGAGTACAGAGTTGATTTAAGTTGCTTAATGCTGCACCGGGTGTTGGTCTCGTTTGATAACCTTACTGCTGATTGCTGCTCTGCTTCGTTAATGTCCCTGTCTGGCATAGAAAGTTTTCACACTATACTTCACGTTTGTCTTGCAAATTTAATTATTTAGACATTAAATCAAAACAGGCCTCTAACTGCTGCTTTTTGTGAAGATGAAATACAAGTTAACTTTATGTCCGCGTTGTAAACTGTCCAGGTGCTGCACTGACCAGGTGATTGAGTTCCACCTCTTTCGCTCTGTCAACATCACATTATTAATAAACATTTAGAAACTCAATCATTAAGATTTGTGAATCAATGCCGAATCTTCCAAATCGTAATGCATCAAAAAATCAATTATTTACCCTAGCCCTAATCTACATGCAGTCCAGAAAACTCAAAGTGATCAAGGATAGACACAGAACTATTAAAATGTATTAAATGCAGGGAGAGTTTGTGATTGCAGCAAAGATGGATACTAATAGTTGTATTCTTTGCATGCCAGTTCTAGCTACAAAGCATACATGTGACTACCACTCAGGATCACTCAACAACTTCAAGGCTACACACAGTGAGCAATTGACATGAAAATTAGAGGTTTGGATAAAGTACTACTGTTGAGTCTATAAGCTTTTGGAGCCCCCCACTGGCCTGTGACTGAATTCTGCCAAAATGTCTGTACTCTGTATTCCTTTACATTAGCATTAAGAGTTTAATTACAGCATTGTTTAAGTCTACTGTATTTGTATGAATACGTACAAATCTCTGTGTGACCTCACGATGCCATGTGAGCTGCCGTTGTGAAGGAAAGATGACTGACCACCGGAGACCATGGTCAGAAGCTGCCTGTAGACCTCTTTCTCCTCTTCACAAACAGACTGGACAACACACAGAGAAGAACCATGAAAATGACAGAGAAAGGCAACAACTGAGTCAGAAGGAAGTACATTTTTCATGATGTCTGACCTCCTGTGCTGTACAGTGGCGTCTGGCACTGTGCACGCGCCCAGATGAGTTGCTGTGTGTTGGGCTCTGCACTACTTTGATGGGAAAGGTCTTCTCATACATGCTGGTGCAGGAGCTGCTTGCCGCTCCACTAGACAAACTGCAGACACAAAATGACAGTGAGGCATTTAAAACATCAAACTGTATAATGACACATCATATGACAAAAAGACAGCAATTGAAATATTTTCTAGAAGGACAAAGATGTGAGGAATACCTTGGTGTGGTGTATGGTCGGAGGTTTAGAGGCCTGCCTAGCCGTGGAGAAGGGTGCAGCTTTGGGGTGAAAGAGGGTGGCAAGTTTACTGAGTGCCCATTTGTTTTTGGCACTTCACGATGTGTAGGACTCATGCACACTTGACGCCTACAGACTTTTGATCCCATAACGGACTTCTCGTTGCGCAACCATTCTAGAGTTGGGGAAATATAACAGTACATTATTATCTTACTACTGCACAAACATCAGCAACCTTGATGCAAAAGCTTAAACAACATTTCGAGTCACCATCTAACCTGATTTGGATGTTTTCCACTCCAAAGTTGTGGAGGGAGCAGCAAACGTCTCATCCAGACAGTTCCTGTCAACAACCTTAAAATAAACACATATATGACATTATTAAAAAAGGCAGAAAAAAATGTGTGGCGTCTCAACAGTCAGGCCCCAAACATTCATTCCTTACCGGCATCCTGGCCCAGACTGCTGCTGATGTTGAGGGCTCTGGCTGGGGTTCTCCAGGTGGAGGACCAGGGGAGGCAGGCAGTATATTTCTCAAGGTAGGGCTCACATTGTTCCTCATCCATGTAGCCACAGTTGAGCTGTGATTCTTAACCCCTTCAGCTGCAACCTTGACTGTGTCAATAAGATCTCCTGGATTAATTCAAAACAGACGAGCAAGACTGTAAGCAGGGTGGATCTGATTTAACTATATCATCTCATATACTCACACCACAATATGTAACAAAGTGAGTGATTACCCATTCGAGATTTCTTTACGATTAAGCCATCTTGTGCGATGTTATGTCCATCCTCCAAACTAAAGGCAAAAACAGGTTGATACCGTGACTTACAGTTAATAACACAGAAATTAAAATGAACACTTTCTTCTCACAATGACTAATGTTTGATACCGTAAATGCACAGCAAGGCTTAGAATGGCGGTCCAACAGCAGCGGTAGTAACACTGTCACATACAATAACTTCAAAGTAAATTGGGGTCGGTCTTTTTAAACCCACTGACTTGCGGTTACACTGGGGAATCATGCTGGGAACAGTTCATACCATTCAATTGGTCTTTTCCTTCTTATCGGACTTTCCCTCGGTGCCCGGTGTGCATCAGAGTGCTCCGCAGCTGGTACACCATTGCGAAGATTGGCAAAGCTTGTTTCAATCCATTCGTAGATTTTATTCAACATGGCTCAAAAGTTTGGGAATTAACGCCGCTGGTTTAAAAATAAATCGCTATAGCTGCTTTCAGTCTGCCTGTCAATATAGTCAAACCAGAGGAAGCTAATGCGCTTCATTCGACCGAGGCAGGTTAGCGGAGGCTATTTCAAAGGCTAATACTCCTCACAATTATCATTTTACTTTCGCAGGAAACGAGCTAACCGTTAGCTAGTTAGCTGGGAACTCGCTAGTTGCCTAGCTAGCACACTATGCTAACTGCCTCGCTAGCTAACGTTGTTAGCTAAACGGCTAATTTATGGAAGTATGTTTAAATCCCAGCAGGAATGCGATAAGTCGCAACCAACGCGTTCGGAAAAACGGCTATCATTTTGAGTCACGGCCTAACTCATGTATATATCCTGAACGTGACTTTAAATTGCATATAAACTCGTTGAAGAATGTTATCTCCCGCTTCTTCCTCATTCAAAACCACAACATGGCTGAACAAGACGCTCCATCAATGCACGCTGTGATTGGATGACTGGATGCTGTAAATTCGAGTGTACCCGTCATCTACTGGTTGATTGCAGACTGGAGGAGACCATTTAATATCACGTCACGGCCGCCGGCATTGACTTCTGAACACAATTTTATCACATGTACACACCACATGCACGCGATTATTTAGCGTTAGGCTACTATTTTTGTCACTCTCATGTCTTCTGTGTGTCTTTCGCACTCACGCACGGACACAATTGCGCGTGGAGGAAAAGCCGATCTTGTGTTTTCTGAATTTTGTAAATAGATTTTGAATGAAATAATCGAATTTTATGCAAAACACAGGCTAGAGGCTAGGCTAGAGTCACAGTGTGAATTCCCACGTCTTAATCATTCAAAATGAGACATAACATGATCAAAATGGTTTTCAGCACAGTAGCCTTTCGCTTTCTGCTATAGGGGAGACCAGGGTCAATTGTGACATCTTAAAGGATAATTCGGCATTTTTCAACCTGGACCCTATTTCCCTGTGTAAATTGGTCAAAGAGACTGATGTGAACAACTATTTTTGAATTTGGTCCAGTATTGAGGGAGCAGTAACACACTATAATGGAAGAACAAGGGGCAATTGAACACAGTCACTGTATGTCCATTAAATGTGGTTATTTTCACCACAGAGTAGCTCAGATTGTTATTATAAGTGCCTGAAGTGTCTCTTTAATTTTCATTTGATCCGGTCTGTTTGTTATTGCCTCACTGCTCTGAAATCTCACAAGATGTCACAAGATGTCTTCAATTACAGCCTGTTGCGTGGCTGCTGGCTGCTGCCCACTCGCTCATTACTAGACCAATTTTAAAAATTGTTGTTCACATCAGTCTCTTTGACCAATTTACACGGGGAAATAGGATAGTTAAAAGTTATTCTTTAAATTGCACCAATCAGAAATGAGACAGAACAATGAAACTCATGCACATAGTCTGTGATGGTCCCTCTCCGCCTGCCAAAGGACAAACTGATGTCTCATACACTTTAAAGTTTTCCTGTCAAGACTAATTTTTGAGGTTGAAAGTAATTTTTTGTTCTACAGTATTTTCCTCATACTGTCTTAATTAATCTTAATGTCGATGATGATGATATATTTGGCATATTTAGCTTTGTTGTTTCTACCCAGCAGAGTATTTTGCGTGGTATGGTTGGGGTCAGTTAACCAACACCATCAAAATGGTGTGCAGCTTAGCGCTGATATTAAAATAGGTGGGGGGGTTTCTAATAATTTGAGAAAAGTGTTTTGTCTTCAGTTCAAACACCTATGTAGCCTATACTCTATTTACTACATATTTTGTGGCTTGGTTCCGTGGGCAAATCTTTTGCCTCTCATACCCCGTTCCACCAAATGAGCTCTGGCTCTTGAACTGGTTTCATTCAGGGCTCTCGGAACTTTGGCGCTATCTAGTCAACCAGCCCATGTTTCCACCAGTTTTGTTGAACCATTGTAATGAAGGATTTGTCAGCTTTTGTTCTGTTATTACAGATATTTGTTTTTGCCCAAAAAACAAGCATGACTAATGACACCACTGCACACTCTTTTTTGCGTGGTGATTTCTCACATGACTCCTCTATTGTTGCCCTCTCCATCCTTTCTTTTCAACCTGTAGAATATGACATGTTCAAAGAATCAACTTTGTGTTTCTGATCAATTTATTTTTGGTAGAAATGCTCTGAATGGTTCAAAATTAGGTGCAAGAATCCAGACAGAAGTGGTTCCACAGTGGTGGAAATGAAAATCAGTCTGGTGACCATGGTTCAAGTCTCACCAAGAGCCATTTTCTCACGCTTTCAAACTCTGCAATGTCTATGACTCAAAAGTTGTCTTTGCTTACTGTCTTGATATTGCCATATTGTCTGAAAATAAGTGTGGTTTTCAACTGCTATTTTTGGTTTGTAATAGTAGCCCAGCATTTAAACTTAAATTTAAAACCTGGTTTGAGCCATTTACTTTTTACACATCTTATAAGGTACATTTGTAACATCTGTAATTGTACCAATCAGAAACAAGACAGAGCCACAAAACTCTGACATTTTTGTTTTGCACTAAAAGACGAGGCCTCTGTCTTGACACTCATTTTACAAACAACACTGTAATGATGGATATTAAATTGTTTAACTACATCTATATTCTTGGAAGTTTACTGCGATTCTTGGTATTTCTATGAAGGTAAGTGTGTTGTTACAATCGCCTCTGCACACGGAGGTGGATGTAACATTTGACTTCTAGTGTTTCAATCAATACCGTTGCTCTAACATTGCTTGTAAAATCAATTGATGACTGTCAACAAATACAACACAGATACAAGTTACCTACATAAAAACTGTATCCAAATAGCTCAGGAGGTTTTTGAGTATGAGGCCAAAACCAAAAAATGTTACAGTTGCCCATGTCATCCCCTAAATTAAATTGCCACACAGCAAAAATGCAGAACGGGAAGAAATCCTGTTCAGTAAAAAGATAGAATCACATTCTTTAGCATAGTAGTATATTTTGTCCAATAAAATGTTATTAAATACGAAACAAAGTGTAAAATATGACAGCAACACATGGCCTTTATGGCCTTTCTTTAAATACCATTAGCCTAAATAATTGTATGGACCAAACAGCCAGAGGAAACACTGAACAAGCAGGCACAAAAATACTGTTTTGACCAAAAAAAATTATGATAGGCCGAAATATATTCCCAGTGTGTGCACTTATTTGTTCACAAATCAATAGATACCCACTGGTTTTCAGGTAATTACCTTTAAAAAATAGAACTACGGTTCACAAATAATCATAGAGGGATCTTAATATACAGCTGAAATAATCAGAGAAGTCTTTTATCTGCAGAAGAGTGCTGATAAATAACACACCTAAGACGTGCATTGCATATTAATGACACAAATGTGTTGGCAGGTAATTTAATCATTGGAGAATATTTATAATATCATTAAGATACCTCCACAAGGTTTAGTTGTTTGGGCTGAAAATATTAAACTGAAATTAAGCTCCCTATTCTCCAATGATAAGTGCCATAATTAGTTTTCCTAAATGAATTTCATAAATTGAGTTTCTTAGTAATGAAGAACAGTAGTAAAGGTAATGGAGAGGTGTCAAAGCATTTCATTATTTATCAAATCAGACAGACCCAGTGATTCCATTCATACACAATCACCCTTTAATAAATCAACACAGTAACACCAATGCTCCGGTGAAATGCAGGGTGCTCTGAAAACAATACACTGCATCAGTATCATCAAATGAAGGTAATCCAAGGCCACTTTAGATGACTTGCGAATTAATTACAAGCTCCACGCTTACCATTTTATATAACACACTTTCTGAAATACATCATTCTGTCATAAAAAAATAAACTTCAAATGTCATGAAATATACAGCATTCAAGCCCTTCCACAAATGCAGGCCTTATCAAAAGTTAGAGTAAATCCATGCATGTTTGGCACTGTCATGTTTGTATTTAATTGTCACCACTTCAAACCAACTAAATAGGTTCAATTAATATTAAGACCAAAAACTATAATGCCGACAATCAGTGTTGGCGTTTCCAGTTCAAACACACGTTAGACAAATAACATACTAATAATAAACAACACAAGAATGTGAATGCAATGAATGACAGTCTCAGAGTTAAATGGAGTAAAACCAACACATATTCAATAAATATGAGTAACAAATCAAGGCAGAGATGAGTAGCTACATCCTAAATCCAATATTTTCAGATTGTCATTCAAAAGCAAAAAAAAAATCCCCTACCCTCCAAAAACAGTGAAGGGGTTTCTTATTACTCACAGTATTGAGACAACATTAGACATGCTTGAGAACACAGGAAGAGTCACATTTGTATTAAAGTTGTGCTTTCAGTCACAAAATCAACACCCACAGCAACAGCCCAAAGATAGGCCGACTACACTTAGTATAGTTACGGCTTTTTAAGAGTCATGCATAATGTATAATAGATCTCTTAAAGAGCTCTGACATCTATTGTCTGTAGGACATTTGTGATATCTAGGCAGGCATGAACATGAAGACACCCATACAGCTTCGGATGAACACTCACAGTATGTTTTATCTACGTTAAATGGAGGAAGATTACTGATTGTTTCTCGCTGGTAAAGCTAGTAAGCTAACCCCATAATGTGGCGTGGGTTCACAACATGCTAAAGAAGAGGGGAAAGGCTGTAGATATTTTGGATGTGAATGCTAACGCACATCTATGTACATGTATAGCTGTACAAAAGATTCACAACCTTTTTGTGGCCGTATCAGTATCAGGCAGAAAAAATTAAAATAAAATGGAAAGCACTGCTATCACAATCACCAAAATTTTAGAAGACTCTTATCTAGTCTAAATTCCCATCCCTTCTCTTCAGGTAAGAACGGTGGGGCAATGGGTTACTCTTGTTTTGTTCCAAAGATTTGGAGCAAGAAAGAGAAGATGTAGATGATATCCAGGTAGATGTTGAGAGTGGCGAAGACATACTCTTCTGGACTCAAGGTGTAGCGCTTGTTGCCCATGACGAGCTGGGTGTCAAATGCCAAAAACTGCAACAGAAAATAAGTCAGTAAGTAAGACATATTGTTTTTTATTTCTGATTCTGATAGTCCATAATATACAATCATGTCCATCAATAGCGGCTCTTACCATGGTAAACAGGATGGCTCCCAAGGCAGCGTAGGTGGCGTCCAACCAGGGTACCTAAATGGCAAAAATGACATGATTACATGCGATGCCAGTGTTTAGATAACCACATGAAAGGTCCACCATGTAACATCTGAACAGAGGTGGGAACAAATAGCCTATATCAGAAAGTATCCTATTATAAATTACAAATACTTGCTTATAACATGTATCAAAATCAAATACAAATTAGTGGTGTGACAAAATGTATACAAGAATATATTCTATACAAATCGATATTATCACATTTCAGGCATTTAGTAGTCTTAATATGGGTTTGACCTTGACACAAACTTTACATTGAAAACAATAAGCTCTGCTTATTTCTCACATCGGCATATCTTGGAGGTGATAGGCTACGAATTCAGGGGTGCATGCTAGATGGTTTCTGTCAGTCAAAGCAACCACTGACTAAATGAGTGAACAGAAAATTGACACGCAACCGGAGGAACTGAACAGTTGGGCCACGCTGATGCACAAGTTCTTTAAGAAGACTGGCCGTTAAGCAGAACGGTCTGACTAGCTACAGTCTGAGGTCTCAAGACTTAATTGTGTTGCCTGTACTTAGTGCACAGACTGAGCTGGGAAAGACAGTTTTTATGGGCTCTGCTCCTCTCACTTGGAATAACCTTCAAACTACAGTATGTGAACTGGTCTCTCTGTCTGATTATAAAGCTCTCACAAGTACAAGGATGAATGAATCAGTTGGTTCTTGACATTGTGTGTAGGTGTCCTTATATTTCTTCTTGTAGTTTGGCTGTAACTTTCTGTGAGCTGCTGTGTTGTCCAGGTCTCCCTTGTAAAAGAGATAGTTGATCTCAGCAGGACTTATCTGGTTAAATAAAATAAGGATGCCTTTTTCAAGAGCAATAAATATAAATGCCACGGAGAAAGTACATTTCTAAGATCTCCAACTTTACAAGCAATCAAAAGTGCAAAAAACATAACCATTACAGCAGAGAGGGTTACAGTTCAAAGTAGTAGAAGAGAAAGAGAAGCCTCCCCCTCCACCCTACACCAACAACAACCTAAAAAAAACAGTATTCTTCTTTGTGTGGTCCCTAACACTGCAGTTTGGGGGAATACAAGTGCAATACGATAGTTCACAATGAGTGCAGGGCATGCCACGTGATTCCCTTACATTAAGCCAAGACTGTGATTGCTCAATCAATCAATCAATTTTATTTATAAACCCCAATATCACAAATCACAATTTGCCTCACAGGGCTTTACAGCATACGACATCCCTCTGTCCTTAGGACAGAGCAACTGAGGAGGGATCCCTCTTCCAGGACGGAAAATACAAATTACAAAATACTCAAGGTAATTAGATATGTATTCTAAATAAATTTCATTGAAATAATTCCTTACTATGTGTTTGCATTAGCCTTGTGTCAAATATTTGCCAGACTTTACATAATACTGAACGTAACTACTGTACTATAATCTTGGTGTCTCATCCTCCACACACAGTCTTGCATGACACACAACTGATGTAACTGCTTGCTTTGGATCGTCATACTTACATATTGAAAGGGAAGGACGAGCGCCAGCACCAGTCCAGAGATGAACATGACCATGCAGAAGACGAAGAGCACGCCTTGGTATGATGTCACATCAAGCTGGATGGAGAAAACACATGAAATCAAGATGAAGTATGTTCATCCAGAAGCATGAAAATCTGACACACGTTAATGAATTTTACTCTCAATGCTGCATATAATATATCACATAATATAAAAGCACAGCAAAAGAAAAATGACATTTTCTCACCTTAGTTTGGAAGCTGAAGATTGTGACCAGGAGACAGACTGCTGCTGTGATGCCCAGACACATCACTACTGACTTGGTGTTATAGAAGCTATTGAGACAAGAAACATCCAAACAATACATGCTGAGAATGTTTCAAGAAAACTAAAACAGAGTTCACAACACAGTTTTTGGCCACACACACAACCTCACATACTACGAAGAACAAAACCATTATCTGGATGCAGCAGCCATCATAAGAAGAATCTAAAGCAGAGAGACAGAGACAATGTAAAGTAACTCAAGACAGTACCTGGACAGCATCCCTGTCATGTAGGAGAGTGAGAGTGTCTGAAACAGGATATATGATAGTCATGTGAGAATGCAGGCACTTGTGTAAAATCTCAAACCATGTGCGGTGAGCAATAACTTTCATAAAATATAAAAAAAAATGTATTAGTTTTAGTTCATTTTAGCTGCTGTACTTACAAAGATGCACAGCAGAATCAGATTCCATGGAAACTGTCTCCTGTAGGAGTGAGTAACACAGTTTTAACATTGTAGGCGATTTACTTTTTTATGTTCTACATTTCACTATGACAACTTTTACCATACCTTGGTGCAGAGCAGCAAGACAGGGTCAGATATGTGACAAAGAACACAACACTGTTGGACAACAAAAAAATTGTGTCAGTTAGACAGAAGTGACATGAATCAAAATTGTACAGAGTAACTCTGTATTCCTGACCTGACACTGACAAACTGTGTGACTTACTAAGAGGCCCAGTACCAGCCAGGGTTGGCTTGAATGTAGTCCTTCACTGGGTCACTAAAAGAAACATAGTCTTTGGTTAGCACAGTACCCAGTGAATCTGATCAGAATTACCTGTTCAATATTGTTAAACATGAGAGAAAACTGGTCTAACTAACACTCACCAGAATGTGAAAAGAGCCACAATAGCGAGGGTGACCAAAAGCTGGATCATCAAGATGGCGTACACCTAAAAGAAAGCAAGGCAGAGTCAAAAAAACATGTTGTAATATTGTGGACGTGGTATGTGCTGGTCAGGTGTTCAAAGTTTAACAATGTTCATTTGAGGTAAATTATCAGTGATACACTCACAGCAGAGCTAATATTGTGATCAATGTGATGCTAAAGCTTTTGATACCTTACGGATGAAGACCCTCCTGATGTTGTGATCATCCCAGGTGAACTCTGTGAGCATCTCAACATCATTGTAGCATGGAGCACTGGTGCCTAGACAACACATTTATGTTGGATGTCAATCTATTTGTTGAAGATAATGACACAGTAACTTTACCACCTGGAGGATTAAGTGTTGCCATACCTGCCGTGGCTTCCTCATAGCTGGGAGGAGCTGGTGGCACTAAGGCCTCTCCACTGGAGGATCCACTGGTGGACTTGTTTGCAAGTGACAGCTGATACAGCAGCACAAAAGACGAAGAATTAATTATCTTTTAGTTTATAGTTGGCTGCACATTTCAGGTGAAAGTTAATCAATATCTGAAGGAAAAAACCCTGCATTTAACAAGAACTTGGAGCTGTGAAAGGTTTCAGATAGGCCTGCTCATCTACCAGTGTTGCGTGTGTTTATATTGCTCCCCAGAATAACTAGTTAACTAGTGTGATACACATACATATAATCTCTCCTTGAAAATATTAAGTTGTAAACATCTATGGGTCAAACTAAGGATCACAATATAATTCAAACGATTTGGCATGGGCAGATTATGAGACAATGGGCCCCTGGGCTCCCACTACCTTTTCTACACAGAAGCAAGAAAACCAGACTTTGTAGTGGTTTGCCTATTTTTGCGTCTCTTTGATATGATTTTGTGTCTTTTTTTTGGTAAATTTAGTCTTTTTGTGGTCATATTGTGTCTCTTTGTGGTGATTTTGAATCTCTTCCTGTTTGATTTGTGTTCATTTGAGTAACATTTTGCAAGTGAAGTGAAGTTCTCTTTGGTCCCTGAGCCTGTGACCTGTTCAGTAACCCATCTATGCAATTAAGCACTATTACAAGTGAGTCATACTGCAGGAGCTTCTCCAGCTTGTTAAATGAAATATGAAAAGCATAAAGATGTTGCTGTGTGTGTTGTATTGTACAAGGGTGAATTCTAATAATTTATTTAATCTATTTAACTGTAGCAGCACTGGTAAAGCAAATGTTTTTTTTATTCATGATTTGACAATGTTATAACTAAGCACAGGCTCAATTATTTGGTGATACGTTATTATTTGGGAGCTAGATCCAGACATGCTGTAGTTACGTTTTTTGTAATTAGTGTTCCTCCGCCAGGAAATTTGGAGTCAAACACTTAATTTCCACTATTCTTGTGAATATTTATGCATAAATGTTTGCCTTTTTTTGTATTAATTTATGGTGAAAACATCTTTCATTTCATAACATTTCATTTTATCAAAATAAAAGTCATTAGGTACTTTAATGTTTTTTTGTTTTTTGGAGGGCAGGGGTGGGGAAGATGACAAATGCTGCACATTGAAGGGGCTGAAATCTACACCTATATGGTAGATACTCCAGCCTTAATTACATCTATTTGACTCGAAATGCAGCATTGTAAACAGTATTTTGTTCACTTAACCCACTTTTCCATTGAAAATAAGTGCTTTGGATATTGTTGTAAATTATTCTGAATGTCATTCAGTCGCTCTACATTTAAGCTATATAACGTTTTTAATTATACAGAGTGATTAAGGTACTTGGCCTACCAGGCTGGACCTGCAGTCTGCCCTACCATCTTGTATTTTATACTTAAGATCATGCCCCAAATCCCCAGTGAATATGGAGATGTGACTACTTTCGTAACTAAAGTTATAGTGGGATAAAAACATCCTTTCAGACTGCTTTTTCAACCTGCCCCGGAGAGAAAATCGGTTGTCATGGTGACGCAACATGGTAGACCAGTCTGTGACGCATTTCATTCACATAAACTCCGGTTTCACTCCACTGCTTAACACTGAACACCACAAAAATACATCAGCATACATGACAAAATTTAACAAGGATAAGACACCATGAGTCGGTTATGTAACAGCTATTTTGCAGCTAACATTACACAGAACAAGTAATTAAAATCCACTACCCAAGTTCTAGTTATCATTCACTGAAATGGATATATCTAATGGTATGTACAGCTGAATAGCCGACATTGCTATTAAACATTTCACAGTAGTGAGTCTAAAGGGAGACACGCATGTCAGTAGGCTGTTATATAATAACCGAGGCCCAATACAGAAAATCCAAAGACAGATCTATTTTAATTGTCGTAATTAAAGGTAGAAAATGACCAAAATATGGACTGAATGCCATGATGCAAACTCATACCTTGCCCTGTGTCATGATGCCTGTCTGTCGTCCCGCAGTCTTCCTCTGTGTGCCAACCAGTCAATGGGGCTGTGGTGTCTCCTTTCTTGATAACGTAGTTCTTGCAGAGTCTGTCTGAAGGACTGACAGCTGTGAGAAACGACCTCGGATTGATAGTGTTCTTCTTGCTTGCTCACACTGGACACCCTCTGACGATTTAGTGATGTAATCCCCAAACAACGCAGTTAGGACTCGTGCAGATACCCCTCCTTCACCCACGGAGGGATGTTCTAGCAGCATCCAGGTGAAGCTGCACCATAGAGAAAGGCTGGGACTGTACCACAGCAGCAGGGAAAACGGGGAGGACGGATGCCTGCGTGGTGCGTTATGAGGAGAGGAGTCCAGAGAAATCTGGAAATACGGTCTGCAGCAAAAACTAGGAAAGGGATATTTCTAACTTTACTCAGTGCTGAATAAAATGTTGTCTGTGGGTTTAAAATAGGTCTGAAATTACCTGGAACACAAGTGGCTTATATTTGGGGAAGGTGAACAATTTATAACTGTAACTTTAAAATTAATTTCCATTTATTATCCACATAGCATTCATTTAAATAAGTGCTGCTTAGGGAGTATTTACTGCTAATACATGTTCCCTTAAAAAAACAATCCCAATATATGATATTGCATCATGTGGATTATTTGGAAACCCCAACTGATACTGCTGAATAAATATTATAAAACTTCAATATGTGGCAAAACAAATTCTGGTTACATCAAACAACTATTCATTATGTACAATATGTACACTTTTATTTAAAAGTGTAAAGAGCACAGATGTGTTAAAAATAATACAGAAAAAAATGTCCTGTACTGTAGATGGTGCAGAAAAAGCATTCAAAGTCAAACTTATCAACTTATTTCTTGTTTAAATTTAAAAACTAACACAGACGCTGGAAAAGAAAATACATAAGTATTGTAAGAACTGACATTCAGATTCTGGTCTACACGCTAGTTATCTTTGGATATTCATTGAGCTCTCTGTGAACTATTTTCACGTCTGTTTTTAAACATATGATGGAGCTACTATATTACTGACTCACATGGGGATACAGACAGATGAAAACAATTATATGCTGTCAAACACATCTGTGGACACAATGAGGCAATAACATGTTATCTGGAATACATCATGGAATGCAGTTTGCTTAACAAATGAAGGTCAATATGGCCATGTTCCAACGGACAGGAAAAACAAAAAAGTAACAAGGCAATATGTAAAAAATGAAAATTCAATTGAATTTTAATCTCCCAAAACATCCCCTTTGGACTTTAATTTCCTTCACTGATACATATGGCAAAATATAGACTTATGACTATTCCAGTGGAACACATGAGGTCTCTAACTGGCACATTACATGTGAAAACAGTAAAGCATAGATGAGTGTAATGTGGTCCTTCTATTCAAAACATCTCCCCCTCCCCTCTGGTTCCTTCCAGTCTCAGGTCTGTGTCGTTTCTGCCCAGAGTGAACAGACTGACTACAGCCATCAAAGCTGCCAGCATCATAACTGCACAGCCTCCAAACATGTGTCTGGTGCCGCTGCCCTCCTCCCCTGCACCTGTTCCTGATATCTCCCCATGAAGCGCCAGCAGCCCCAGGCAGGCCAGCAGGTGCAGAGGCAGCCGGAACCAGGCCAGCACCCCAGCACGCTTTTCCTCTGGGATCACCCTGCCCTGGAGAAAGCTGACTGCAGGGAAGTAGAGCCCACAGGCCAGCTCCAGCAGCAGGAAGGCCAGGAAGGACTCACGAGGTCTAGGTTGGCCTGGGGTAGTTGAAAAGGTCAGCATGAAAAGGGAGAAGAAGGCCATCAACACAGCCAGGCAGAGAACATGGCCAGGCTGTAGACGGTAGCGTGTGGAGGTGGCTAGGCGGTAGAGCAAGGAGCCGGCCATACTGGCAGCCATCAGACAAGAAAACACTATTCCCAAAGGAGGCCCATGAGGGTCCAGTACCGGGGTCCACAGGAAAACAAAAATGTAGAGGACACTTTCAAACAGAGCTTGCACTCCACCTAGTAGCATGACTCTCTTGTCTGATAAAAGGCAGCGCAACCCATCATGGCAGCTGCGTGAGAAACGGGCCCTCGCAGACAAACGGGTCACACCTCCATTTGGAGCACCTAGAATAAGTTTATGTTTGTCTCCCTCGTGGCATTCTTCAGCCTCTTCCTTGCCCCAGTCTGTTAGTACCACCCAGCCACAGCCCATCAAGCAGGGGACCGCCAGAAGAAAGGGGGCCACTGGTCCTAGGTGGAGCCATTCAGCCAGCAAGTTAGCAACCAGCCCTGCTCCCACGGCGAGCCCATGATTCCAGGTAGCAACTTTGGTGAACGTACTTGGGATCCACTCCTTAGGAAAATCATGGACATCTACATGACGGTGCACGTACCAGGCTTCAAATGTGGTGGTGAGAAGGGATGTGGACAGACCCCCCAGGATCCGACCCACAATCAAAACAAAGTAGTCTGTGGACAGCTTGGTGAGACAACAAGCAGAGTAGGACAGGCAGAAGAGAAGACATGTCTGTCTGCGGCCCAAGACTTGAGGGAGCCATCCTGAAAAAGGAGCAAACAGAACACAAGAGGCCAGGCCACACACATATAAGATGGCTATTTGAGATTCCAGGAAGCTGTAGTGGCGGTACAGTTTGTAGAGGTAAGGACCCTGGAGCCAGTCTGCCCACAAAGCCAACAGGTATGCCCGGAGGAATATACTCTGGAAGCGACGGAAAACTGGGTTGGCCGTGGCAGTAGGAGTAGACTGAGGTGGGGTGAGACGGCGTGCTGCGAGCTCCAGGACAACACACAGGGCAAGCAGGAAAATGATGGCAAGATATGCTGTCACCAACATGGTGTGATAAACTGCACCCACTTGAGGTCAAACCTGGGGTCCCGGGGCGTTTTCAGCTCTCTTCTTTCTATTTCTCAGCACCTGAGGAGAGAAAGGATGAACAGGATGTACATTCAGAAAGATGAACGTTGACGTTACCGTTGAATAAGTTGTTAATCTGTCATGTGAAGTCGTAGCTAACTTTGCTAATAAGCTTGAACTCCAACGAATTTAGTTAACTACTCAACTAAAATTGCATTAATCAGTTACGGAAGTTACCTGCATCTATGACGGAAAGCTTGACTTGTGACAGTTCAGTTTTGTTTACTTAAACACGTAGACTATGCTGCTGTTGTTTAGCTAGCGCTAGCATCCAAGCTAACCTGCTACTGACGTTAAAATAAAACGTTATAACTTCCGTTGCTATCCTGCCATACGTTTCCCACCATATTGCAACATACTATATGATATATCTTACCGTGCCGTTTGACATCGGTCCCATATTAGTTTCACGACGTACCCAAGTGATAACATTAAACATATCTGTCGATAAGTGATAGTGTATAAACGGCTACATAGCTAACAGAGCATTCACTTCCGGGATCCGGGATCTGTGATCTCACCACAAGATGGCGGCACTGCTTTGCTTTCTGAGCTCCAGGGGAAGGAGAAAGTTGTTGCCAGACTTTCTCAGAGGGCCAGTCCACTCCAGGTTGGATTTGATTAATTTACTAAAACTTGGTCATTTAAAGGAACTAGCTCATGAGAAATAGTTTGTAGTTTTTGTGTTGTTGTTTTTGTGGGGTTGTTTTTTGATGAACTCCTATGACTCCAACGTTACAAATGTGTGCAACATGCCAAAGGCTAATGACCATGAGCTACTGTTGCTCTGCTCTGTTTGACCTAGTTTTAGCTTTGAAGGCAGTCACGCCTCTAGGTGACTTTAACATGCACACCCAAACAGCATACAGGCTATAAACCTGTGTTAGATAATGACAGTGCCATCCAGCTAATGCAAACTGTAGTTGTATGTAGTTGTACTCATCCCTGAGATCTATACAGTCCTAACCAGTGGTGGAAGAGTACTCAGATCCATTACTTAAGTAAAAGTACTAACAATGTAGAAATACTCTATCGCAAGTAAAAGTCCTGCATCCAGAAACCTGTGTAAAGGGGAACACCACCTACATTAATCAATCAATCAATCAATCAATTTTATTTATAAAGCCCAATATCACAAATCACAATTTGCCTCACAGGGCTTTACAGCATACGACATCCCTTTGTCCTTAAGACCCTCACAGCGGATAAGGAAAAACTCCCCCAAAAAAAACCCCTTTAACGGGGAAAAAAAAACGGTAGAAACCTCAGGAAGAGCAACTGAGGAGGGATCCCTCTTCCAGGACGGACAGACGTGCAATAGATGTCGTACAGAACAGATCAGCATAACATTAAGAATTCCAATATGTTATTTCCATGGCCCTGGAGAGTTCAATCAATATTTGTGAATGTGAGCTACCCTCTCCAAGAGCCAGTAGTCTTAAACTTGTGATGTCATCAAGTATAAAGTCTAGAGCTGCTCCATAGTTAATGTATGAGAGCCTGATTTTGTGGACCCACAGATGTTTGTTATTTTTTTAATAACCAGATGAGTTTTATTCTACTGTAGTGCTTTCTGCCCTGAAACAGAAAATGAACCCATGTACTCAGAACACTCCCCTGGCTGCTCTCAGTGTCATCTGTGACATATTTTCAAATTAATTTTCCATGCAGTTGCTCCAGATTTTACACCCTATGACATCATAAATTTGGGTTTTAGCACCCTAGTTTTTTTGATCTGGGAGAGAGTGTTTCATGTTAAGGCTACTCATATTCTTGGACTCTCTTATACCATAGAAATATATGAGTTTTGAAACTGGGCAAAGGTCCCCTTTATAAGCAGGGTGCAAAACTAACTTTTTTAACTACAGCCAAATGGCAAGTGTATCCCCAAATTTTACCAGCCACTTAGTAGATTACCATTGATTTTTTTGGCTAGTGAGGGTAGCAAATCTACCAGCCACGTGCATATTTTAGCAGCATTTGGCTAGTGGATGGTGCTAAGTTTGTACCCTGAGTATAAGTACTCACAACAAAATATGATTAAAGTACTAAAAGAAAAGGTACTCGTTCTGCAGTAAAATGTCTCCTGTGACTGATGTATTATGTATATGCCATTATTAGATGTAAGAAGATGAAATCTGACGGGTCATGAGATGATTAACGGGAGAGGTAAGGAGAAAAAAACAAGTTCTTCTACACAAATATTTGATTTTTAATGTGTGAAATATGTAATACTTTGACCTCTTTTGGCCCTTAACAGTTATTGAAATTAAACGTGTGAGACATTTGAGGGGAAAAGTCTCTTTGGTGCTTTTATGTAAGAGGTCACGAGTCAAAAAGATTGGAAACCAGTGGTACAGTATTTTGTCTTAACAAGGTGTTATATTTTACAAGGTTATCATATGTTTTTATGTGAAATCTTAGGCAAATAGCCTGATGTAGTGTAGTTAAAAAGTACAATACCTCCCTTTAAACTGTAGTGCTGTGGAAGTATAAAGTAGCATAAAATGGAAGTGTGGAAGTGCCTCAATACTTTACTTAAGTACAATACTTGAATGGACACAAAAGAATGACACACAAACAGAGTAATACATAATTTGAACTTTATATCATTATATCATTTCTATTTAGGAAGAAAGATTTACAAAATGTACAAGATGTGCTCAATCAGCCTTAATCAAACAAGCAAACAGTGAGAAGACCAATCAAACACGATCTCTCACCCAAAAATATCTCTTGTGTTTGTATGACAAACATTGGGGGCAGAGGAAGGGTGCGTGTGGAGTGAGTGCTGGTGATTTCAGGGATTATGCTGGTTGGTTACATCATCTGATAGCAGGAAGTGCGTCGAAGATGTCTGAGAATCCCTACTACATTATGCTCCTGTGCAAAGCCCCCTTGGCATGGCCAAACCCCCACCTATTACAGGAAGGTCACTACATTCTTCTTTACACCGAACTCATCCGTCCGATCCATCACATCAGTTCAGTCATTGATACATAGACATTAGGGTAACATAATATTTACAGCAACAAAAATTAACAAAGGAACTACACAACCCAACATGCATGGGGCGTCTCCATCAGCCCAGATGTCATACGATATAGTGACACAGACACAATGTTTTTGTGAAATAAACTAAAATGCCATTGACTTATGAAGTTGGCATATTCAAACCCAAGGTGTGCCGAATGCTTTCTGGAATAGTAAGAGACAGAATGAATCCCATTGTGTACAAGTGACACGTTAAAATAGTGGTCTCATTCCAGTACAAATGCAGATGGTATGTTTGTGAAACAGTGATACACAATTACCTTAATATTTCAGATTCAGCTATATATTATATACAGGTTCCCTTTCTCTTAACACAGACTGACATAGTCAATCATCACTAATGGTCCCTAAATATAACTGTCTTTCAACTGCTGCTTAGTGATGGCCTGTTGATACTGTACGGTTTTAAGGAATAAACAGAAGTGAACTGGCTTTTATTCTTAAGTATGAGTATGAGTATTATGAGCAAGTGCACAAATGATTTGTCCAAAAGGGTAATACTAAATCTACATGATAATTTATTTTTTTACTGGAACAATGTCTGTCAAGAGGTGTTGAGGTTTATGTGTATACATGAGCTTGTATGTGTGTGTTTATTCATCCCAAAACGTAGTATGAAGATCAATAGTGAGTCAAAAATATGTTCGCTGCTGCCCTCGGTTATCCTGAAAAACACTCCTCAGATTGCACAACTCCTTGTTCCTCAATTTTCAAGGAAGTCCTCTCCTTGGAAGATGATATCTGTGCAGATGTGTGTGTTTGTGTGTGGTGTACTTAATGTTTCTCTGTAAAACAGTTTGGATCTGTGTGCTCCACGAAGAAGCGGCCTGCTCAAGGGTCGATGCGAAAGGCCAACAGTTTGTCGGAGTGCAGATTGTTGAGGGTGCGCAGGTCCGGCAGGCGCAGGAGGAGTTTGGGGAAGAGGGCGGAGTCATCTGGGCGACGGCGAGTGATCAGTGACCTTAGGGCACGGATCAGACCCTCCTGTAGCTGTTCCACAGCCCGCATGTCTGAGATGCCAGAACGATCTGAGGAGCACAGAGGACGCCAGTGTGAGTGGTTGACAGACACAGTTACAACATTATTGGTTTATTAACAAAGCGTCGCTGCCCTGCAGCTTTTGCCACTGTATTTCTACTCATTAAGTAAATAGTGTGCCTCTCTCACCTGCAGAGACCAGCACCACAGCCATAAATAGGGCCATTTCATCAGGCTCCAGCCCCAGGGAGCCCAACTTCTCGCTGAACTCAAACATTGCGTCCAGTAGAGAACCCATGCCCAAGGCCCGCAGAGTGGATAGGGGGTAAGTCTGGCCATTCAGGAACGTCACCGTACGCTCCTCAGCATTAAACAAGGTACAGAACCTCACCATCAGAACCTAAACACGCACGGTACAGAGACAAAGGAACACAAAGATAAGTTTGAACCAAATAATTACATAAGTAATACCTGATGAGTCACAAATAAGGACTCACATATTTTAAATAAATCAATTGGAATGTCTGTCATTACCTGAAAGGTGCCTGATTTGAGCAGCATGACTTGGTCTTGTTGGCTAAGCTCTTGAAATCCTGGGATGCCCTTGGCAAACTCTACCACCTCCTTGACAGCAGGAGTGAAACACTGCGAGAATGATTCCCATATTTCCTGACTCGTGCGCTCTGCCCCTGATATGGGCCATGCGTTGAGGGGACAGGCCTTAGAGGAAAACAAGGACAGAAAAAATCATAAGTTGTTGGTCAGACAAAACACATCACAAGAATTTTGATCTAATTTAGTATGCTTACTGCTCTTACCAGCACTTTGGCTCCTGGAGCTAATTTCCATGGGCAAGTGGGCTGGTTTTGGGTACTTCCTGCATTGCGGAAACTGTTATGATTGACAGAGGTGGCCCTTTGAGAGGTTGTACTGTTGGACTGCTCATGATTCTGGTTTGTTGACACTAGGTAGGTATAGCGGTTGTTTTCCACATTGTGGAATGTAGCCTGGTTGTCATTGGGGGCAGCTGGGCATAGAGTGGCAGACGCAACAGGGCATGACTGATAACTCTGTGCAGGGTTGGGGTGAGAGGAGACTTGGGTAAAGTTGGCATCCTGAGAAAAGGAAGATGTGTTGTTGTTGTTATTGGTGGTGATGTTAGCCCTCTTGGCTGCTCTCTCCTGGCCGTTGTTGTTGCTGCTGGTGAAAATGTCACGGTAGGCTCTGGAGATGGCCCCAATGGCCTCTTTTGAGTTGCCATCTTCTGGGCTGCTGGGAGCATCCCTCACCGAAGATGAGTCCATGTCCATGGCAGCCGACTCGTTTAGGCTGTTCATGTAGCTCTGCATCTCATCCAGAAGTCGCTGCTTCTCTCTCTTGGGGATGCGGCCAAAACGCACAGCTAGGGAAGACACAAGAAGCAAGGACAGATTAGCTTTCAGTCATTGTGACAACATGGACATTGACACTGGACATGTTTTATGCCTTATGTTTTCAGAGTTGTATGTTTTTTGATTGGAAAGAATGCTGTCTAAAATTTCATAAAATTATGATATATGCCATTTAGGAAAGACAGGACTACTACTGTTACTTATGCCGGCTATAAATTAGATTAAGCATGGTGAAACAGTTTCCTGTTACACCTCTTTATATATACATAAGAAGCATGAAATCACCTTAAGTGTTGAATGATTCAAGAGGAATCACACAAGTTGTGAGATAAAACTTCCCTCTCCTCACCCATATCCCCCATCCCCCTTTCCACAGTAACCATCAGCTGGAGAGGCTATTTATAGACCCCCTGCTACCATCTGCCTCATCCTCTCCTCTATCCACCCCTGTCTCCTTCCTCTCCCGCTCCCTCCCTCCATTTGTAAGTAGGGCAGTGGGGCAACGTGAGCGTGATGTCACTGGTACTGAGATCGTGAGAGGGAGAAGGATGAGAGAGGTGGGCTTGAAGCGCATAAATGAGTTGCGAAGACAGTAGTCTTCGCAACTAGTAGACAGTAGTGAGAACATGAACATGAAGAGGACTGACATGAGAGATGGTGATGCATGGAAAGTGAGAGTGTATTTGTGCAAGATGGAGTTAGATAAGGCAGGAAAGTTGAGCTGGTACAGCTTCAAAGACTTTTGCAAGTATAGCATGTCTGAATTTTCTTTTTGAAAGTGGAGCAGAAAAACTGTATAGCAATTCCCATATGTTATACGTAAGCACTTTACATGAAGCCACAGTGTTTGGTCAAGTGAAGTGACTTGGCCCAGTAATATGCACAGTACATATTGCTATGTTTACCAAATATACAGTGATCTGTTCATTGCCAGCAGGGTCGCTTGATGAGGATGGGGCCAATAATGTGGCATGAGATTAATCCCTTTCATCACGGTTAAAAAGAAGCAAATGCAGACTAGCGAGCCGGTGCTCTAAAAATGATGCTCTGGTTAGAGGAAGAAAAGTGTGCCATCATGCCAACAGACTTAATAATTTGCCTATATTGCAGAGCCAAAGTCACACAGCTGCCTGGTGTGAAATCAGGGTGTACTATTTATTGTGGGCTGCAGGCAGTTGCATGCGGTTTTCCTGTTTTCGTAATGATTGAGGCAGAGCAAAAAGGGGTTTCTAGGTTGTGGTCCTGAATGCTTTCGAAAATCGCCTCTAAAAGGGGCGACCTGACTGTTTGTTCTCTCACTGAGTCGTATTTTGCCACCCTATTTTCTCCGTGCACCAGAAGTGTCAAGCACATGCAGAAATAACACTAACCTGTTTACTAGATTAGGCAATGCAGGGTACTGGAGGGTGGAGATAAGCAGAAACCATACTGAGAGGAAGAAGGCAGGCAAACTACACCAAGTAGGTCATGATGTATGCAGGTCCAATTCTGTATTGTTTTTCTAGGTCAGCCCAGCTGTTTTCTTAATCTGCCATGATAGGTGATCAATCAATGTTGAGCTATCAGAACTAAAACTAGGTGATGTGAGCATCACACCTGATAAAATCTGTCACAACGGCTGGCTGTTTTCTGCACCCTTTGCTTAATTGTTGCCCTATCCCTCATTAATTGCGGTAAGATATTCTGTGGGCATACACAAGGTAATCAAGTTGACCCTGTTCCAATTTCCTAAAATAATTCCTGTGTTTTCTGCAGTTTTCCAGATGATAGATAGCTTCGGGGACTTCAAGGCTCCTCTTCTCATAAATCATTGTCTGAGGGGGAGACGCAAGAGAGCTGAGGGAACATGGTGGGTACGTGGATGGGGAGGGGCTGTGCTGAACAGGAGTGTGGAGTATTGTGGGAGGATGCTGTAAAGGGCATGAGAAAGACACCTAGAAACTTAAGAGAGAGTAGTACAAGGCCAGATGGTAATCTTTGGCAGTGCAGTGACACAGTAGAAGGGCAAGGCAGGTGCAGGTCTGCTGATAAAGTGAGTGACTGAGCCAGTGGCACGATGACCTCAAAAGACTTTCCGCATTACATTTTTCACACAGACCTACATATTAGTACTGTGCCTCTTTCAGGCCGCCCATTTCCCTGCTGCTTTGGCTAATCAGAGCACTGTGGCATTCTGGCAGAGCTGCACGAGGGCCTCTCTCGTTAAAATGTGTCAGGATGTCTCACCATCTCTTGACATGCCAACGGAGAGGCATTTCTTGAAGCGGCAGTGCTGGCACCGGTTGCGGTTCATGCGCATGATGAGACAATTCTCATTCTTCACGCACATCTTGTAGTTGATGTTCTGCTGGATGCTGCGGCGGAAAAAACCCTGAAACAAACAAACGAAAAACAATCTCATGAAACTGGAGCACCGAAAAGCAACGCATTGTTGTAGCATTAATGGTCCAATACTTATTTTCTGCAGTATCAGTACACCAGTACTAGCTGCGCTTTCTCACTCTCTCTACATTTATTCTGCTGTTCTCGGCTACTAACCAAGAAAAGAAGTCGTTGTTGTCACGTTATAGCCTTGTTACATTTATTTTTATCTTGTTTTTTCCCCGCGGTATTGGAAATGTTAGCAAATATTGGTATTTTTCAAGTTATTGTATTGAAAACAGAAAGTCCAGACTTACCTTGCAACCCTCACATGCATGCACACCATAGTGGAAACCAGATGCAATGTCCCCACAGACTTTGCAAAGCAGGACCATTCCTCCTGTCTCTGTGGAAGGGTAAACAGGTAGTTAGATAAGCCAAAAAACTTTAATAAACGTATTCATCTTTGAGCGCATCGACACAGTGAGGAAACACTTACTTGTGAACGTTCCTGTGAACCCGCATGGCCTCTTTCCCGCGATGGGGTGTGCATAGGTATGCTGTGGAGTGGCTGCTGCAGGGGGGGGACTGTAGACGTCTGGGAACTGGAATACCAGTTTGGAGGACGGGGTGGTGCACCCACTTGCCCTGTGTTTCAACGCCCCAATCTCTGTGAAGGTAACCTCCTCTGGAGATGAGGGCTGGGAGTGTGAGGAGGGTGACTGGGTCTGGTACCCGCTGGAGGGGCTGCCAGGGCTGGGGCTGGAGCTGCCGGAGGACCCTGCATACAGGATGACTCCTGCAGAAAGGAGAGAGAAAAGAAGACATCAGACCTGTGAGCTGAGAGTTTGTGGTCAGGTGATTCAAATTTGAGTTAAAACTCTTAAGTAAAGCACACAATGTTGAAATGTTTCATAGGAGTGGCCAGGTGTAGCCACTGAAAATCTTGGGGTGGTACACCGAAACCAAAAGCGATAACTGAATTTCAGGAATTCTGCTCTGCTGTTGTAGTGCAGCCTATAGGCCTATCTATACAGCCTAACTTTGGAGCGTTATTAAGCCCCCCTACTGACAAGCTGCGCTGACATTGTTAGAACCAAGGGATGCCTTAGGTTGTCTAGTTTCACAATATACCACTGTCTTCGGGTATGTATGTATCTTCTAGCTTAAAAAATGAGCCTGCAGCTGTGGGCACCTTTCTTTAATTACCTTCCAAATAGCACAGCACACGTAGTACGCAGGTGACATGGTACTATAGACTGGCACCCTTTGAGTAAAGCTCTATAGACTGGCACCCTTTGAGTAAAGCTCTCTCCTGTGTATTTTGGCTCTCTGAATTAGTTGTGTTCCCCCAACTTGTGCTTCTTATGTAGGCTGAGCGATCTCTATACAATTATTTCCCGCCGTGTGAATGACTTCATGTAATGCTGCTGCCCTCTGATTGTTTCTTTTTTCCAATCTAAAGGTCTGTGATGTGCTCTTTTCTATCTGGACAAAAATGAGCACCCCACAGCCTCTTGAAGACATTCATATTGGCCTCCAGTTATTTTCGAAAGAAGGACCAGTGATTGTAATAGAAGGGCCATGGGCCCCCTGCACCCCCCTTGGTGGCGCCACTGCTTACTGATTTAAAAAGTCATTGGCTGAATATAAATTGTATCATAAATTTAAGTTGGCCATCCATATGTTTTTAAAACCGCTCAGCTACTGTACATCACTGGATGTGATGTAATGTTGCACAAATTGCAGGCAGCAGTGAGCAGCTCTGACAATTTGCTGCGTCGTTGCCTCATCCTGAGTGCAATAGGCGTAATGTTGCGCTCAAGCGGATAAAGTGGGCGCTAAAAATACTGCTGGTAGCACAGCAACAAAGCAGACGGGCTTCCTGCAGGAGCACCAAGGACGCGTTTTTTCCCTAAATCAAATCTGCGTCATGCTAATGCATTTATATAGGGACCGTGTAAATATGTAAAGTGTTTTCTGTTGTTGAGCTGTGACTGTTTCTGAAGTTTCGCTTTCCTCGCACCCCCCCCCCCCCCCCCCCCTCTCTCTCTCTCTCTCTCTCTCTCTCTCTCTCTCTCCTCGCCCTCTCTCGCACTTCTAGTCATGCGTTGTGGATGAGCTGAGACACGGCCTCACGTGTCTGCGGGGTCTGCTGCCTCCTCCGCTCCAATAATAGCCTCGCTCCCCTGGCACCGTGCCCAGCGCCAGCTAACAGCACGACACCTGACCGCCGCCTCACATGCATGGACTCCTGACACGGTTACTGCCCGAACCAAATCCGCAGTCTCGTGTTGAAATACATAACAATCTCAAGTCAGATCTGTGTTTACAAACACACGCTGACTGGGAAGCTCCCCGGGCATGAGGTGGCACCAAGTCTCAGCCACTGCTGTTCGTGCGCCACCAACAGTTGGAGAATGTGAGTCACGTTTTTGCAAAGGAAAAGCCTCAACTGTATGGACCGGACTCGTCTAATGTTACACTAACAACTCAGTGTACAGTAGAGAGACCTTCAGAATGACAAACTGCATGCAAATCAAGTTCAAAATAATCTAAACAAATATGGGTCCAATTTAAAACTCCATTCATGATTGGCTTGCACATGCAACTGAGTGAATTTCCAACATCCACAACTTGTGCCATAGTGCTTCAACCAACTGAGCCTTGTATATGGAAATCATGCATTAGATGCAGTCGGCCTGTTGCCCTTTGCTGCACAAGGTATTTGTTTTAGCTCCACTGTTTTGATAATCCCCCAGGCAGCACGTGTTGCCGGTTTGTTGACTCATGCCAGAGCCATAGACAGACCCAACAGACGGGCAGGCCTGAGCCTCACCTCTTCCTGAGCTTACATGCAGACAGCCACGGCCCAGTCCCCGCTCCACCCAAACACATTGCATGTCCACCTGAAGGCTCACATGTACAGTAAGTGTTTATGAATGACCCTTAGAGACGCTGTGCTGTAAACACTGTCAATTAGCAATCCCTTTTACAGTCTGCTTTCACACAGTGCAGGAAGGAAACTATAAAACCTGCATGTATCATGTGTCATAGTGGAAAGGTCAATACAATTTAAATGTAAACTTTGCACACTCCCTTCTTCTTCTTGCCCTATTGTGATTACAGATTAGTGCTACAGAAGGCAGCACTTGTCATTTGCACTCATATCTCTAAGTATCCACAATACAAAGAATAAAAACAGCACTGCTATTTTTATTCTCTGCATGGGTAGCTTGTAATATCAGTTTCCAAATTGAACTGTTGTGGAGGCATTCCCTTACTTCACATTACATGAAATTCCTTCCTCAATGCCCATGTTGAGCTTAGCCTACCCGTGCAAACACTAATCTGCCTGGGACTGGAGGCAGGCAGAGAAACGTGAGCAGTGAGCTTCACAGGCGCAGCAGCAGCAGCAGCTCCTCTCTGTTTCTCTCTCGTCCTTTATCTCTTACTTTCACTTGTTCGGCTTATAATGCAGGGGCATGGAGAGCCAGCAACACAGGAGAGATAGCTTACAGTTAAGGTGACCATATTGTGTGTGTTTGCCCTTGTGCTGCAAAGTGTATAAACACAGCATGTGGTTTGCTTCTTTAGAGCAATGCAGTGTTTTTATGCTATAGTAAAAATAATGTAGGATATAGGATGCAAAAAGAAGAGTTGTGCTACTGAGCATTGCCAATGTATGAGCACTACTTGGGTGTTTGCAGTAGACTTCATTAACTCGGGCTTGTGTAAGTAGGTCAATATCACAGGAACTTGATAGAATTGTATGAGCCTCCAGCATCTCTCCAAACTGATGCAGTATCACACTCAGGCTCATTCAGTCACCAGAGGAAGTGTGTTAGAGGATCACAGAGGATAGCTGTGATTTATTTTATTTATAAGCGCCATGATGTGATTTAAAATCTTTAGTCTAATATCCTGGGGGTTTTAGGGTGACTGAAATCGCTTCATGTCTGGCACGCGCTCTGTCAAACATAGATTGGAAAAACATCCTTTTCAGGATTGTGCGATTTTATCACCAACATGCAGCCTTAGTGTTACTAATCCGCTATCTGTTTCAGCATCGCTTGGAGAGCGCAGCGGATGAGAGGAGAGATGTTATATTTAACAGCAGAGTCACGTTCCAGCTGAAACGCACCCTAAGCGGATGTGCGCCCTGAACCGATGAGTTGGGAACAGATGTTGCAGAGTCAAAATCGAGTCCGCTCCTACCGCACTGTGAGCTGTGTGATTCAAACAGGAGGCAGGGATGGGAGGGGGGTGCTTTCAATACAAGCAAAAGGCGCATGAGGCGGGAAAACGTGACGAGAGAGAAAAAAGTTAATGCATGGAATCGCTGACCCACTGACCAAGCTCACCATCACCGCAGGCGGCATCAGCACAGAAGCGTCCGTGAGAGCGGGGAAGCGGCGGGGCGGGAGGAGGGCCCGGGTATCTCACGCGTCGCACGCGGCTCTGCGAGGGAAGCCACGTGAGGAAGCTTTTGACGGAGCTTTCACTGGGAAGACATGAAGCTGCTGCGCTCCAGCCAGGAGCCAGAGCTTCTACAGCCCGCCAGGGGCTTATAATTAAAGAGCCAAATTAAATAGAGCAGCATGTTATGCGGCCGGGTGGTCTGACTGTGCACCAGCAGCAGCACCGCCTGCACTGTCAACCAGGCGCTGTATCTAGTTTAGGAACAGTAGGTGAAGTATCAGTATGTGGCCAGACCCAAGTTTATACTGTGAGGGAATGCCTTTGATAATAACATTCACAGGCAACTGTAAAATCATTTAATTTCTGGTGCATTATTGCACAGTTTAATATACACTTTAGTTGTTTTCTTTAAATCTCCTCTGATAATAAAATTACCCTTCCTTCAAATATATTAGAATAGGGGAGAATGGGTTCAGTGTCCCACTCAGTTTGTTTCATTCAGAGACTCCATGCTGTCAGTAAGCCTTGCATCACATGTCCTACCATATTTTATTGGGGTACTTTATTATTATTATTTTTTTAGATATTTCATTTTCTTTTTGTGCACAGATGTCCTGAATATATTGACTTTTTTTTTTTGCATTGATCTCAGTCTGTGAATCTTTTTTGTGGCTGTCCAGCTTAGATGCAGTTTTTTGTCACAGTTTGCAGCAGCCCTAAGACGCAGATATTTCATTACCCATATATTTTGGGAATACTGTTTGAATTTTTGGCTCTTTCTTCTTCTTTATTTTTACTCGCAATCGCATAATGTGAAATGTGAATTTTATTGTTAATTTCACCAGCCTTCAAAGTAATGTGGTTATTTTATTTTATATTTTTTAATATTTTATTTTATTTTATTTTATATTTTATTTATTTTTTATTCTTTTCCTCGGGGGTAGCGGGATGACACTCAAAAAATTTCTGGCGAAGGATACTCAAACCCCCTTTTTATAGCCCCCCCCCCCCCCCCCCCACACACACACACACACACACACACACACACACACTCACACACACACACTCTTGTATTAGCTATTACATCTATTACATGTTTTAACATGTTGACTTTATCAAAAGTGTTTATCAATCAGATAAAAACCTGGCACCAAAGTAATGATAGTTTCCAACTGATGGTGAGAAACATGGGTTTTAAAACTGCTCAGAATAATGCAGAAAACTTCCACCAGGGGTGTGCCAGAGGAGGAACATACTGTACATGTGTGCATAAAGTTATGCAGCCGACTGTGGGGAAGGTCAATGGGTCTGACTTTATCATATTAGTATCTTTTGGCAGCTAAATGTAATCTAGTTATAGTACAGCTGAGCACATTTATATTGGTATCAAGAAAGACTATACACAGCTGACTCACACATCAAAGTACAGTTGAGCCTTCACATGAGGTCAATGATGTTTCATTAAAATACTGAACTAGGCAAAAACATATTGCATGTTGAACAATTTGCATAATGAAGATGTACAGTTATACATTTTTCTAAAATTTGGGAGTATGTAAACTGTAAAAACTGAGCTCCAATATGCTTATAAAAGGGAGGAATACATAACAGGCCAAGTGTGACAGTATATATCTGCAGATGATCTACTTGGATCTATTTTGTACTTTGTATGGCACAAAAGAATCATTACAATAATCTTTTCGGTGAATTCAGCCTTTGCATGCAACCCTCCCACCCATTCATCTCTGCAGATGAAATGGGGGCTCTGTGTCACCGCACACACACACACACACGCACACACGCACACACTCATACACAATCTCATTTGATCTCGACTTTATGAGCCATACAGCCCCACCACTGCAGCCATATTTTTGCCAAGTTATGATGATGTTTATGAGCTTTGTTTAGATCGCCACACTGACCTCATGAGTGAGATGAAGTCATGTGCATTCCAATAACATATTGAAACATTAAAGGTCAATGAAACCAGTTCAAGGTGCTCACTTACATTTAGATTGCTGAGAGGAGAAATATATATGTATATTACCATTTAAATAGAAAATAAGCAATGATTTGAACAGTAAAATATCTAAATAAAAGATTGCCACAAAACCAAACATCCTCTAAACATCAAACACCAGTGAAGCCCAGCACATGCAGCTGACTAATACTACAGCTATTACATGTGATTGCTCATTTTACTGCCTTCCTTGTTCCCTGACAAACACCGGTTTGCTTTATCAACATAAACACAAAGTCATAACTCGAGTGGGTTTAGATGAGAGTAGCATGTTGACGGTGCACAGGCTGCGCCCATCACCTGTGCTGGAACGTGACTGTCGCTGTTGTAAATGATTCACCGTCAATTAGTAGAGGAGAGCAGGAAGCATGTGCACCTTTGGCTGACCTCGAGAGAGCGCTGCCTAATGCTACTTAACGGATGGGAGTCCTGCGGTTATCAACTTTTATGCTGCAGGCAATGGCCTTGATTATAGAAACAAACACGCCCTTTACGCTCAAAGTGTCTTTGTTTTTTCCTCCAGCGAGATGATAAAGAGGTAGTTGTAAGCAGTTAAAAGTTCTGGCTCTGGGAGATTATGATTACAGAGACAGCCAGTGTACAGTAGCTCCACGTGAGTTTGTTTTCATGGAGGGAAACAGGAAGTAGCCAGTCTCACTACAACCATATGGTGCGGCTCGCTGTCAGGAGAGCTGCACTCCAGGCGCTGCGTTTGACATTTGAACGCAGCGCTGTAACTTTTTTTTTGACAAGTTTGCGTAAAATCTGACAACAATGATGCACTTTTATGGAATCCAAGAACAAGCTGGCGTGATTAAATTCCCAAAGAGGGAACTTGTGCCAAAGTGTCATAAACCAATACAATTAAGCACTATAGTCAACCTCTTGCATGTAAAAAAAAAAATCACATTTCGTGCATATAAGAACTCACACATAGACAATTGCACATACAATTTCTAAATATGCACATAAATAAAATTGGAGCTTTAAGTGTTTTACACAATCATTCAAACAATACATAATGGGAATGCCACTTTGCGTTAATTAAATATTTCTTACATTTAAATAAAAGTTATATTTTATTTAAGGTGTAGGCTGAGTCATAGCTAAAATGTCATTGTTAAAATAATCTATTGATTGTTGGCAACATGAAGAATGAAACCGCTGAACAGTGGTCTTTTAATCAATTCTGACTCCCAAACAGTTGAGGCATGCCAGACATTGCTATCATAATGGAGCGGTTGCCACATGTCAAATATAAAGTTTAGATGAATCTTACCTCCACCAGGGCTGTTATCCATATCTCTTGTTGATGTCAGTCACTTTAAACAGGCTTGAAGATACACGTCCGTGAATGTCACTAGACTGGAGCAAAAGTCTTTTGAAGACAGGTGAGAAAGTCAATAAACAGCTTTGCGTAAAACACCTGCTCCATGGAGCGCACAAATGGGAAGAAGTGATGGAAATGTGTCCAGTGCGCGCAAAGTTGCTTCCCAGTAAATTGCAGACAGGTGTCTCTCTCTCTGAGTGTGCTCAGATCTGGTCTGACAGAGGTGAGTTGTGCGGGCTTGTCTTCTCAAAGATACCTGGATGCCTTCTGTGCACAGGATACTGCGCCTCGGCTCGAGCGCGTGTGATGTTTCACGAGCGGAGATTAAAAGATTCTCATGAATTCTAAGAAAGTGGAGTCAGCAAATCCGTGAACGGGGTGTCAGGCCTGACATACACACCCACGGATACAAACACCCACATCAATCACGTTTGCAGGTGAGTAAGAAATGTGACCGCCTTTCCGTTCGCTCAACTTGTGTTGTGTGTGTTTGTGTGGGATTTGGCTCACTCTTTGTATCTCGCGGAGTCCCTTCTCTCCCTCTCTCTCTCCTTCACGCTTTTGTGCCTTTTCATTGGCGGGGATCTGGGGCTGAGGGGAGTTTGATGCGCTTATTCGACCGTGGTATGTGTTCAGTAAAGCCACGCTACATGTGCGCGCTGCATGTGCCGGGGAGAGCGCTGCCCTACTGATACACATTTTATGCAAAACACAGAGCGTGTGGTGCGCAGGGATGGAGAGATTGGAGGATGAAGCACATGGACAATAGGCGTGGCTCACCGTGACTGCTTGTTCTCTGACAAGCGGCGCTGCAAACGGATGGTAAACACAGAGACACGCCAAACAACAAGCGTCAAGTTCAAAGCCCATGTGCCAAAGGAAACTGTAGATGTGCAACTAAACCTATGTCACGGCAAAAAGCTGCTGTTGGAGCGAGACGTAGTGCAAACTTTTAACTGTAGCTAAACTTAAGTGTTTTGATTGTGATTGAAATGTTAATTCCTGTTTGATAATTTAAACTTGTATAAATATTTTCACATGATATTTTCAAAACTAGATCCACTCTGCACGCGTCAGTTTTCACACTTTTTATTTGTAGTTATAATTTGAAAATGTGTTGGCGCAACTTTAAGTTCTTTAACATTCATACTGCAACAAACGAAGCCTGCTGTGTATCAACATGCAGGTCAACTGTGCACAGCTTGTGGAAAGCGCCCCCCAGTGGCAATTCATGGCACTGTTACATCTGTCTATCTATCTATCTATCTATCTAGAAAAAAGTTTCTTACAGTGTCAATGTGAGAGTACACATTGATATTGCAAACAACTAGCTTTTGAAAAAGCATCCATAGACTCATAAATGTGCAGAAATCTCTATAATAATCCATCTTTCAGTCAGTCAGAAATTACATTCAACTGAGTATTTTTTTTTATCACTTTTTAGAAGTTTTTCATTTATTTTGATAGTTCATAGCTCTAGCGCCTCAGCTAAGTCTGAAACCAGGTTTATTTTTGTTTATTTCCCTCTATTTTCCCTCTCTTTTTACATCTAAGCTTTTGAAAATCAAATTCTGACAATGTAAATACGTGTTTTTGAGTTTTCATTCACTATTAAAGTGATACGCTATTGCCGAAAGGTCTAAGGTTATCAGAAATGACTATAATTTGTAAATATTAAGACATACTAACTAATTATACTTCCTTTTAAGTCCCCTTTTAAAACATACTTTTATCGGACACCCTAAGACTGTCTTTTATTTCTTCCGTTTTTATACACTTAAGTGTTTTTATCAGTTCTTTTAAAAGTTGTTGTTTTCATGTCTTGTCTGTTTTAATTATTAGCATGTAAAGCACTTTATAACTGTTTTGAAAAGTGCTTTATGAGTAAACAATAGAATAGACTTAATTACAGAGTGATGAGTCTCTGTGGGTGGAGGGAGGTGGGAGGAGTGGAGAAGTGGTGTGGGTATGGGAGGGCACCCCTGTGACTTTGGGGATGATTCTTCTTCTTGCTCTTGCTCTTGTTATTGTTATTTTTCTTTTTTTTAAAAATCAAATTATTTTATGTTGATGTACAGTATCTGTACTTTATTTTACTACCTTATTTGATCCTACCTCTGTGCGTACTACAACATTTGATCCCTTATTGATCTCAGGGTATCATGCACAATTGTGAAGTTCAGAGAAATGAGCCTTAAATGTAGATGTTGATTATATGTGGAATCCATCTGCTCAATAAAAGATATTTAAAAAAAAACAGTATTGCAAAAATATTGCACGAGTTGACTCATTATTGCAGATGATAATATAGGGTATTATTATTATTATTATTATTATTATTATTATATGCAATAATGGGTCAACTTTTGCAATACTCCTTTAAAAAAAATACTATAATTTGTTATTATTACATATTGAGTACAGCATTGCACTGGTAAATTAATAATATTTTTTATTTATTAATTTTTTTATTATCAACTTTTAGATACAAAAGTTTTTGTTGAAATTAACCTGATGTAGCTAATGGTTTTATTAAAAAGCTGCAATTAAGAGTCATTTGTACTAATATATAAGCCTGTTTGATCATTTTACATCCAGTAAGTTGCTTTAATGACTCGTTCACTCACCAATGTTGCTTTAATCCCTTCCTCGTGCTTATTGGTGTGAAGCTCTATATAGACATTAAGTTCATTATCCCCCCAAAAGTAGATTATACTCAAACTAGACAGGCAAGGAATAGCAAATTTAGTATTTATCATGACTCAGCCTACTTATTTTGTTGTTATGTAATTACATATTTGTTTATTGGGATTTTCCATCTCCCCTTCAGTGACAGGATGGGTGCTGCAGTCCTGCTCTCCGTCACTAGGGGGAGTCACAGTGCCATAAATCCGCCCTCACGGTAGCTTCCCATCGACGCCCCAGTCTGTGAGCTGCCGGGACACAGTGACGGATTGGCAACAAACGAAGGTAATCTGACAAATGACTGAAATGATCTCTGAAGCGTGAGACCAAATGGCGTGATCTTTACAAGCTGCTGTGTTGTAGTTGGAGGACTTCTCAGAAGACTGCCCCCCCCTCCATGACTTTGTTTTGTCTCCTTCACAGAAAAACTTTCGGCGGTGTGCGTGCGCTCCTTCATCCACTATTTATGTTTCAAACTTCTGGGGGGAATGTGCTCGCGTTTGGAGCCGAGGCGTACGCTACTCCAGGCGAAGACGAAGGTAGGATTGTGTACTTTACATAAATCATCTCCTGCCGTGATTAATTGGATGTGTCTGAGGATAAACGTAGCTCGAGCTGCGTCAGTCCGGGTGTGTTTACTGTATATGTGTGTGTAAGACTCAAGCACTCATCATGAGAACACGTTATGGCAGGGCACGAGATAATTACAGGCTGCTCAAACTGTTTGGGGACTGAACAGAACAGAAGTCGTTGCCAACATACACACCTGCAAAGCACTGCTTTGCCCGAGGCTTAGAAGACAGTCTTCATCAGTGTCTTTCTGTCTGTGTGTCTCTCTGTCTGTCACCCATCCCCTAACCGCCCCCCCCCCCCTTACGCACCTTGAATGTGTGCTTTATGTGAATGATGCCAGTGAGGTGTGTGGCTGATGAGAGACTTCACTTTATTCCAGGCTCAACCCCCTCCCTGGTTTGCTTTAGATTAGCTTCCAGGACGGTTGATTAAACTCAGGAAAGCAAAGCAAATGAGTAAAGAATGCAGAACATTTTCCAGTAGTAGACTTTGTGGAATTAGCCTCATGATCAGCAGAGATGGGGTTTTTTTCTTCCATCTGGGCAGAAAAATAGGAGAAGTAGACCCTTAACATGCTCGACTTATACCATATCCATATTTATATACTAACCCCGCATGCCAAGAAGCAACAGCGAATGAAAACTTAGTGTTTTTTCATGTTTCCTGCTCAGTATTTAGTGCCCAACTTTCTCACAAGGGCAGTTTTATGTGCAGGGAAGGAGGCATGGAAAAGAAGACCTTTCCTTTTGAGCTCACAGATTTGCAGTAATTACAGAATCACTTCCATATGTGGCTCTCTGGCTGCCTTCTCGCTGCCCCCACCACCCCTCTCTCTTCTTCCCCAATGTTCTCTCTCTTTCCCTCTCCTCTCTCTTTCATTTGCATTCTCCCCCTATTCCTCATTTTTTCTGCTTTTTATTTTTTTGGCTTCGCCCTCACGCACCCAGAGCGATTTTTTTTTTTTTTTTTAAAAACCACAGCTTAAACAAAGTTTATGATAATCAGAACGTCCTGGCATTTTTGGCAAACGGCTGTGCTTTTTGGTGATTCAATTAGACCATGCTTGCCAGAAAAAAAAAGAAAAAAAAGTTGTGTGCTTCAGTGAGAGAAGCAGGCTAGAGAAAAGAGACATGGACGGGCGGAGGGAAATGTTGAAGAATACGGAAATATGAAAAAGAGGAAAGCAAAAGAATGGGAGCTCAGTGAAGAATTCGAGAGGCAGGAACGGAGCGTGAAGGAGGGAGAGGTGGAACAGAAAATGAGGCAGCGAGAAAGAGAGAGAGAGAGAGGGAGGGCTGGAGTAATGCTTTTTGACAGAGGTGGGTTCAAGATGGGTTCATGGTGACATCATGGCTGATTTTTGAGGAAAGTATAGACAGGAGAGCCGTTCACCTTTCATTGGACACACATGTTGGGGAATAGGCAGAGCGCTCATGTGCTGGCACACACGCTGGTAGCTGCGTCGACAGCCTCTGAATGCACCCCAAAAATATGCACGAAGAGCACACGCATACACACACACACTCCTCTTTTTATTTTCTCCTCTTTTCTCCCTCTCCCCCTCTCGTTTTCCCTCAGTTTCTTCTGCAGTAAAAAAGCTTTTGGCTGGGTCTCTTAACTGTTCCAAGCTTTGTGCTCATTTGTTTTTGTTAGAGGAGTACATAGTGGTATATGCCCTTCGGTCCCAGAACACATACATTTCTCCTTTGCCATGAGTAACTCATTTTCCTGTGAGTAGTATTCCTCTGTGTATGTTTTTACTTCAAGGCGGTTGGACTCTAAATGAGCGCACTTTGCCAGGCGGGATGAATGAGCTCCTTCATTTCACAGGATGTGTGTTTAAGTCTGTAACCAAGAAAGTGCAAGCAAGTGTATATTTGTGTGTGTGTGTGTGTGTGTGTGTGTGTGTGTGAATGTGTTTCTGCATGCGTGTGTGTGCACAAATGAGCGGGGTGTGTGTGTTCGCCCTGCATCCCCTGCCTGTCTCAGTGTGGCACCAAACTTCACATGACATCAATCTGAATGTGGGGAAATAGTGATCTCATTACAGGCATCTTGTTACTGATTAAAACCTGCCGCCACAGGCACCAGCTCCCTGCGCCCCTTCTCACCTCCCCACCACCAATCCCATCAACCCCCCTCTCCTCCTCTTCTCCCTCCCTCTACAATCCATCCCTCTCTCCGTCTCACCCCCCAGTTCTCTTTCCCTCCCCTCTTACTATTTCACACCCCTGTCTCTCACATTCCCTGTACCACGGGCCCTCTCGCCTTCTCTCCTCCCCCCTCCCTCCATCTCACTTTAACCCCTCTAACCTCACTTCCTCCCTCTCTTGCCCCCTCCATCATCCCCCCTCTTTTCCTCTTTCCTCTCCTCTGCCAGCGAGCCTCAGGCCTCTCCTCCACGGCTCCGCGAATGCAAATACGTTGAATCTAAAGTGGAAACACACGACCGAGTACGATGTTTCCATGAATATTTCATATCTTCATAAACACACCCAGAGACGCTGCAAAAGCCGAACAATGCCTGTGTTTGCCGGGTGACTTCCTGTGAGGAATTGCCTCTCTCGCACGTTCGACTTTTTGTCAGAGCCCACTGTGTCTGGATTGATCTCAGGGCAGTGCGTTATGATGTCACAGGCTGAAGTTAATGATACGAGAACGGACGGGGCCATAGGCCATGTTTCCAGTGGTGCCCAGAGAGAGAGATAGCACCCTGATCTATCTTCATTATCCCCCACTCTGCAGCCTCCCAGACACAATGATCATAAATCTCTGCCTGGAGCACACTTCACTGACACTGAAACACAAACACTAGTAACCTCTGACCTTCTCGCTGCTACTGCCTACGCGTACTCACCCATGCGCACACACACACATATTCACAAGAGCAGACGTGCGTGTTGCAAGATCTCACACACACACATGCGTAAAGCTTAAACACAACCCCTGCTCAAACTCACTGTCATAATTTAATAAGGAGGACAGCATGCTCCGCGTACTAACACACACACACACACACACACACACACACACACACGACTGTCATGTATACTCTGACACAGATGCATGGTCTAAGTGGGCCTGATGGCATCACACTTTACAGTTCACATCACTCTAATGGCTGATTTAGAGTTCTCGCAGCTTCCTACGGCAGTATTTACCCTCCTGTTTCATATTGTTTTCATATTGCTGATTTAGTACTGCTATGTAAACAGTTAAGGGATTTCTATTAGCCTTAGTGGCCTCATAAGCAACACATAAATCAAATGTAAACGAGATAAGGATCAGCTGAAGTGCCTTTTGCCGTGTGGCTCAGATCTGCGCTTCCTGAATATAAGGTTTCCGCAAAAAGGCAACACTGCTTATCCATTCATTCCCTCTGATTATGTACCAGCAAATCCACATCAAAAAATGCATGAAAGAGCATTTCAGGCGGCTACTGTGGACCATATGTGGCTGTTAGGATCGGAAGCGCTATAGGAATGACGAGAGCGAGGCCGGGCACTTGTGTTTTTTATTATTATGATGGCTTGACTTTATCCTGGAGACATATTGGGGTCAGTGTATTTGGGGATAAGATCTCCGCCTGTATCAGGTCAGTTGATTTACAAACAGAATACGTAGCGGTTATATCAGGTCTTAAATGTACAGATAGCTGTGAAGACCAAAAGAAAAGTTCCACATGCTGCATTGGTTTACAATTCTGCCTCAGACTGAGATTTGTGAGGATGTGAAGTGATGCATGGCCAATATGCCTGAAGGGCATCGCTTTAGATGAAGTTTCAGAATAAGTAGTGCATGTATAAGTTGGTTATTTTGAAAACGCTTGCTGCACTTACTTGGCTCAGATATTAATTAGACTAGATTTTTTCGTGTTTAAGAAACATGCATGTTTTTACATTGGCTTGTTTTCCTCAGGAGGTGTAGTTTATCTTAGCTCTGCTGCTGAGGTAAAAGTGCCCGTTGAGGTGCCAGTTGAGGTGTGCCCTCTCCCTCCCATCTCTGAGGTTTGAGGTGCACCCTATAACCAAAACAACTTGAGAAACATTACATTCAGAAAAACAGGGCACACGCCCAGAACCACAAACACATAAACACAGATCTGAAACATATGATCTCATATGGAGAGAGGGGCACGTTCAGGGGCACACCCAAATCTGTCGCTGCTGCTGCTGCTGTTGCAGCACAGCTCTGCCATCTCACACGGGAACTTCCCTGCAGCTGATGTGCCACAGCTAGTTTCATTTTCATAGCTGAAGTGATTTTAGGTGAAGAAATCGGCAGATGTTTTTTTTTTTCTCCAATAATCTCTGATTTTAAAACAATATTCCTAACTGCATAATGTTTGGCAGGATGTTGACAGATGTTGTGTAGCCTAAAAAATGTTGGATTCCAGCTTTGGATGCCAAATTCTGGTTTTCATTTATCCTCAGTGAGAATGTTTTAGATATTCTATCAGTTTTCTTTGTGTCTGATACTTCCTTAATTAGTTTCATAAGGGTCCTCGTACTTTCTTTAATATTAAAAGGGAACTGTGCCATTTTTCAAAACACACATGTTATTCCTATTGTCTGAGACGGTCCAAAAATATTAGTAAACATGAGCAACCCTTCCAAATCCACAAACTAGAGTGCTAAAACTCAAATTTGTGATGTAGGGTAAAGTCTGGAGCTGCTGCCTAGACAATAAAGCAGTCAGAAGAACGTTCTGAGTATATGGGTCCATTTTCTGGTTCACAGCTGAGAACGCTACACTAGAGTAAAACTGATTTGGGTATAAAAAAGAAAACAAACATTATGCGAGTCCACAAAATCAGTCTCCCATTCATTGTCTATGGAGCAGCTCCAGACTTAATCCCCTGTGACATCATAATTTTGAGACTTACCCTTCTGGTTTCTGGCTTTGACAGAGAGCAGCTCATGTTCACAAATATTGATTGAACTTTCCTAAGCCATGGAAATAACATTTGAATTCCTAATTTAGGCGGTGTTGCCCTTTAAGTCCTGTCAGTGGTAGCAGCATCAGCAGTGGTAATAATAGTAGTGATGTGATGTCATCGCTCTGGGAAGATTGTCATACAAACATTACAAGCAATAAAACACAGTGCCAAACACAAATATGAGCTAGACAAAAACAGCACCTACAGGCCTGTAGTGAGCAGACAGGTAGGGCAAAAGTCCATCATGATCTCATGAATCGCTCAAACCAGGAATAAAGGTGAAACTACTTAGACTCTGTTGGAATTAAACCCATTGGCTCGCCATTAAAGGATCATCTGCACTAAATCAAAACATTATAATCTGTGTTCAGGACACTTAAAAACATCCTCTCCTGTTAAACTGTGACTTTATCGATCAAACACAAATGATCTCAGATCACGACACGGCTCCGCTTTTCGACGTGCGCAAACAGTTCGTAGGTAGTGCAGGTAAACCAACTCTTACACCAAGAAGATGAAGGAGAGAAAAAAAGAATTCACCCGAGAGACAAAGAAGGGAGAGAGAATTAAAAACAGAAACTTAAGCTCTCTGGGCCTTTTTCTTCCCTCCAGGCATTTTGTGGCTTGTGAAAAAATGTGCTGTATATTTGAAGTGTTGGGTCACGTGACAAAGGAAGGCTTTATGAATCAGAGAGTGTAATTATTTCTTAGTGAGTGAGAGAGTGTGTGCCTGTGTTTGGGGAGTGAAAGAGTGATTTTTAAGAGGTAGAGACTGCGAGGGAGGAGGAGGAGGAGAGTGCGAGTCGGGGAGTGAGTGAGGGAGAGAGTGAGAGGCTCACTGCTACTCTGTCTTTGCTGTCAGAAGGACTCTGATGAACGTACACACATCTTTTCTCCTTTTTTTCCCCCCGGCTAGCTCCGCTCATCAGACCGCTCCGTCAGCCGCTTCATCTGACCGTCTGTCTCGTCAACACCAGAGCGGGTGAGTATTTTATCCTTAAAAAGTTCAGATTGTGTAAGTTAAGTCATTGTTTGTCTTCCTTTTTCCTCTCTCGCTGTTAACAGAGGGAGAGACTGCACTTTTTTTTTTTTTTTGTTGGGAATGGGTCGACAGTTTTAATTGAAGACAGAGACTCAGTGTGCAAAACACTTGAGAGGCTTTCAGACAATTAATCATTGTTTTCCCTGAAATCCGACCACATTTTTCATGTGTAAACACCAAAACGTCCTAACACACATGTTTGTTTGCATGCAGCGCTCAAGCGTGTTTGTTTCTCTCTGTTTTATTAATGTGAGAGTGACACTGAGTTTATATGAAAACATACTGGAGCATGTGTGCCGGCATGTGCGTGTGTGCACATATGTGCTTATTAGTGAGTGTTTCAAGTGTTACCCAGTGCCTGTGGAGCTCTTTATTATTAGCATATGTGTGTGTGTGAGTGTGAGTGTGTGTGTGTACATGCTTGCATGTGTTTGATGTGTATGAATGTATTCACCAGAGGAGTCACCAGTCCTTGACCTGTTTTTTTTTTTATAAGCAACATATGAACACTTGGAAAAGAGAAGCATTGTTTTCCACCTTTTAAACAGCACAGGCTAATTCCTGTGGAGTGAGGTGTGTCTGAAACTCTGCTCTTAGTTTACATCCAAGTTTATTCATTGTGTTCCCATAGTTAGCAGTGTGTCAGTGCGGATTATTTATTGACGCTGGCGTGTGTGCTAGGTTAACAGGTTCCACTTGTTACAGCCGTGTGTAACACAGTGCCTTCAGTGCTGTGTGATTTGGATATCAGACGATCAGGCAGCTGATGTCAGAGTGTAGCTTTGATTTTATCGCTTCAGCAGCAGTGACTGGTCAGTAGGTAAACCGCTGCAGCTGGACTGTCTTGGCTTTGCACCTGCTGTCCACTGCTTATTTCCCCTGGCGGACTTGACATAAGTGTGAGGGACAGTTTGATCGAAGCGAATTGAAAAAAAAAAAACCCCACCCACACGGTTGAGTGAGGGATGCCTGCTTGAAGGCCAGTGATCTCTGTGGCGCCCTCCGCTGTCATCTGGTCTATCAGTTTGACTCTGTCAGTGACATCTGGAGTGGAAGAAACGGAGCTCATCTCTGAAGCAGAGTAATATCAGTCGTGCTCTGCTCCTCCAGAGCACCACCCGTGGGTCTTTCTTTTTTTTCATTCGAGGACGAGTCGTCCATGCAGAACAGCTTTTACCTTCATGGTGTTCAGTCACAGCGTTTTGCTCGTCTTCTCTGACAGTTTGGAATCACTTATTATTTGTGCTCGCTTTTATAGGCTCCAGATGGGTATGTGTCATTACTCATGATCCATGTACTTGTGATCACAAGTGTGTCAGCTGTACCAAAAAACATTCTCACATTTTTGTGGCTGTAAATATTTACACATCAAGCAAATGACCAGCCTTAACATACTTTAGTCGATGCTCACATACTGTCAGCAGTAATGTAGCAGTAAAATGTGCAGTATGTTAAAGGAAATGGCTGCTGTGGAACGAAATCTTCTTTAGATTAAACATGTCATGGATCAAAAGTCTTTAAAAAATAATTGAAACAGGAGAACACAATATTTATAACAACAATAAATAATTACCATTTTGTTTGTTAGGATCATTCCTTCAGTAAAACCATCCATGTTTAAAATGTCACAAATCTGTCACAGATTTCTAAACCTGGTGTGTTATGTAGTAACGCCTCTCAGGTGCAGATAAATCTGAGGTTTTGTGGGAACCACTGAAACAACTGTTGCCCCATGAAAGCTCCTGTATTGCAAAATCTGCTAACAGTCCTCCTTTGTGACATGACTTTGAGCTGTAAATCTGGGAGTTGTTGATACCTGTCTTTTTCTGGAATTTCTATAGCAATTAAGGCCAAGTTGTAGGGAGGGGTTAGACAGGTGGTTTTAGGGGGCTCTCTGCTACCACACTATAATTAACAAGGAAACTATCTGCACACCATTTCCTATGTCTATTTTTGCAGGTGTGCCGCTCTGATTGTGAGGATTTACATTTTCAGCCTGCCTTCAAGCTCTCATTAAAAGATCTTCTGGCACAAAGTTGAAGTTGTGCGTGAGTGTGTGTTGTGCTGCATGCATGTGTGTGTTTGGGCCTGCTTGTGTCTTGAGTGTTGCTTTGACTCCTGGGGCTAAAAGTGGCGGTGGTGAAACCCATCCATTATGCATCTCTTTATACAGAGAAAGGATTGTTTTCTCACTGAGTCTAGGGAAACACCTTCCTCGCCGCCTGTGTGAATCATATAATTACAAAACAGGACGCATTAGTGGCACCAACCTTTCAAATCCAGAAGAGTAGCCATCATGCCGACTGTTGCCACCCTAAACTTTCTTCTATTGCTTTATTTCCTGTCTCTCTGACTCTCTCTTTATTTCTCAAAGTTTCTTGCCATCATCTGCCTTTGCCTTTTCCTGTTGTGGTGTGTTTTCTTGTGTTGCTGGACCCACTGCTGAAGTCTTCATGTCGAGCACACCAAAGAGCTCTACCACATCATGGAAACAGCAAGCTGTCAGGATGACTTCATCATGTCACAAAGTGTTTTATGTCTCTCTGACTTCTCACTCTTTCCATACTTCTCTTCTCCACCACTGCGAGTCAACACAGTCTGTTTTGTAACATTATGTTCAAACAAAGAGAAGAAAGAGAGAACGAAACAAAGATTTAGGGATTGGTGTTTGACGATTTTATAGATTCAAAAACCAGGATTGCATAATGGCACTCCCCAGTGGCACTCATGAAAAACAATACCTCTTTAAGTGACAAGTGATTACACAGAGGTGCTACTTTGCATTGTTGCCGTAAGCAAAGACGTGTTTGTGTGATGCCAAGAGCAGTCAGATGTCAAACAAGTTTGAGGTGAAGGAATGCCGGTCTGTTTAGAGACACTGGGCCGTCTGTCACTAGGTGTCTCTCTCAGGGCCATTAGCCAGCCACTTGTTGAAAGACCGGGAGCTGTCAGCTTTGCATCAGATAGCAGTGTTGAGGATATAGTTTTCACAGCCAAAATACTGCTGACGCCAGCAACGAGATCAGATAACACTCCCGTGATGTTTCACTATGAACATTTTAATTCATCTGTCACAGTCCACAAACAGTGGCTCTGTGTGGGCACATTAGGCAGTGATTATGACACTAAGTGATCATGTTGCTCCGAGCAGTTGGAAAAGCCAGTCTGTCAACTCAGCTAAGACACATGGGCTGTAAAATCATTGTTTAACTGCTGTGGTAGGATGACTTCACCCACGACCCAAAACTTAAACATAACCCTCTCCGTTTCCTTTACGAAGTTACTGAACATAAATCACTTTATGATGTTGACAATCGGAGGACAGTGCCTGGAAGACATACAGAGTTTTCTGTCAAAAAAATGAACAGGAGAGGACAAGTCAGAGGTGGAAAAAGAGTGAGAGGATTCGGTGATTCTGCCAAGCTTTCCCCTGCCAGGATACATGGTACAGTTCATTTGTCTCGAGGCTGTGAATTTACAATTCAATCCTTCCAACAAAAAGGTTTTGACTTGCTGCTCTGCTGCCTGGACTGACTGGCACATATTTTTTTTTATTTCACCCCTGCAGGAAATTTCTTAAAATTACATATTGTGGCCTTCTGGGGAGTTCAGGAAACCCAGAGAAAACGTGTGAACCCGCTCAAGCTCAGAAAAGCGAAACAAGTTTGAATTTGACTTCAAAGGCAAATATCCACAAAGACAAACATACAATTATAACTCAATATAACATCACACACAGTTACTGTAAAGTTTTTTTCTCTGTTTCCCTTACTGCAACAAGAAGCGTCTTCCAGTTAGCGAAACCCGGGCCAGCCATGGCACCCAGAATCCTGCTTATACGCCGAGTAATCACCTGTGGTTTCTTGTGCTGACTAAAAAACCCACTGCCTTTCTTGGTTGTGTGGTGCACAGCTTCCTGAGATGCCGTGATTTATTTGTTATGTTTGACTGCAGTTCTTATTGCCTGAGGGGCCTCACTCCGTCACAACGGTTAAGGCACAATTGTTGTTTTGCTCACAGTGGATTTGATACCCTTTGTTTGACAGACATTCAATCTGTGGGAACTGTTCTCTCTCTCCCTCTTTGTCTGTTTCACTCTTGCTCGATTCTACGTCCTGCTACGTCTTTTTGTTCTCCTCAGCAAAACAAGGGAATCTCATTCTCTCTTAAGCGTGTCTCGTCTTGTTGCGCTGTCTCCAAATTGTCCTCTTGATTGATTTCATTTCATTTGCTACATGATAACAATCAATGGATTATCTCAAGTGTAACCAAATGAGTCTGATGAACTGCTGTGAGGTCTGACACGCCACTGTTTACAGAAACAACCAAAGTAAATTTAAACTGCTACAGCGCACCTCTTAGGGAACGACGGAAAGTCCCAGCAGCAGCCGTGAACCCACTCATAGCCGGCCCTGGTGCTCCTCGGCTGCCTGGCTGCTTGCTGCCTCCTGTGTGCCCCCCAGGCTCAAGGGAAGTGGGGAGGCCCTCCATGCCCATTTGGCCCTGGCTAACAGGGGATGAGGTCACTCCAAATTCCCCTTATCCCCTTATAGCCCCAGACGGGCTGGCGAAGTGAGCCTACCACAGGACCCAACATAAAACATAAATGGCTCTGTAAAAAGCTGCTGGGCTGATGTGACTCATTAAAAAACACTGGCGCCAACTCTTTTATTAATTCATTATTGTGTTTGGGGAGAGTAAAGTTACTGGGTTCTATTTTAAAAGGCTGTGTGTGTCTCTCTGTACTCCTTAGCTCTCGACTTCTTTCTTCCTCGGTTTCTTTCGTGACATATATGTGCGAACGTAAAGCGGCACTGCGGTTTATTGTGCTGAGGCAGGATTTTCCGCCTGCGTCTGTTGGCTCGAAACCCATTTAAAGCTTAATTCTTTGGATTAATATACAGTTGCTTTCAGTTGTGGGAACACAAATGTCACACACACACAAGCACACGATCTTACTCTCCGTCGTGATCCTTCTTTTTCTCACACATTTTCCTTTTTCTCTTTATTGTTCTCTCTTCTCCCAGCACTCTCAGACAGATTGCGCTGCCTTTATGGGGCCTGGTTTGAGTTCATGAGGCAGATACCCAAACGGGCCAAACGCTGGCCAAGTACATACTCATAACACACATGCGCACACACGCACACACTCATTATGAGCCTGTGCGTTGCTGGCAGTTTTGTTTTTCCAGTCTGTACCTCTTCTCCCATTAGGCCCACTGTGAAATCTTTAGTGATGTTTTTGTGTGTTAGCCACACAGTGGAACCGCTGCACAGGGTCATGGTACAAGTTGTATAAGCAGTAGATGGATGGAAATGGGGAGCGGGTGAAGGAGGCGGGGGGGCAGAGAGGATTGGGTATAAGGACATGATTATAGAGAGGAGATGCGGGTGGGTCAGAAAAGGGGGAGTAAAGAATATCAAAAGTAGTTTAGATGAGGGATAGACTGAAGAGGGGGGAAGAAAGAAATACAGAGAGAAAGAAGGAAAGAAAAAGAAAGATGGCAGTATGGCTGTGTTGGCAGGATGGGGGTGGGTGCCTATCGGCGGCTGCTCCTTCCTGAAACGTGGCCACCCGAGCCTGCCTGGGCCCTGGATGCACATGTGGAACAGTTTACTGTAATGGAACTCTAAATTAGTGGTGGTTTGAAGCTGCCTGCAGCAGTAGGGTGTAATTAACTGGCTCTGTTGAAAGAGAAAGAGCCAGAAAGAGAGGCAGGGAGGGAGCCAGAGCCCTGGAAAAGGCAAGGGGTGAGAGGTGTGTGTGTGTGAGCGTGCGTTAGTGGGTGCTCTCACACATGTGTCGAGGCCTTTTTTTTCAGTGCTTGATTGCATGTGTATGCGTTTCGGACTGTGCGGTGCATATGTGTGCGTCTTGGAAAGCTCTCCCTCTTTTTCCTGGGCACGGCGCCACCTCCTAGTGCCCCCCAGTGCCCAGACCCTGTCACTGTTCCTCTATGCGTTTTCTCTCAGTTCAGCAGTTCACCGGTTCAGCCTTAGATCTTTTTCTGCCGCGCCCCCCCCCCACCCCCCTCATTTCTTTGTTTATACCGAATTCATTACCAAGATTTTTTCCCTGTCTTTTCTCCCGGATTCACAAGCCACAGCAGTTCCAAATTCCTTGGCTCTGCTCTTTTTCAAAGCCACATTTAAAAAACAAGCTGATCACACCACCCACTCATGAAATCACGCTAGGGAAGTGAAAGTCAGAAAGAAAACATGAAAAAGAAAATGGGGAGGCTTTGCCGGGATTCCCCCCCCCCCCCCCCCCCCCCCCCCCTTTCTTGTATTAACAGTCAACAGTGGGGCATAACTGCAGCCTTGTCCACACTTGAGCCTGACTTGTCTGTGCCTACTGTGTGGAGTCACAGTGATGAGCGGGCTGCAGGAGGTTAGAGCCAAAATGACTCTGTGGGATGGGACCCTGACCTCAAGAGAAGATAGTTGGAAGTGACAGCAGCAGTTAGCAATCAGTGGATCTCATTTTCCCTACCCTCTACCCCCATCGACCCCCCCCGCCCCCTCCCTCCCTTCTTCATGGACCCCGTGTCTGGGCCTCTGGTCCTGGGGGAAAGAGGCAGAGAGGCAGGCTGCTGTGCTAGGCTGGCAGCAGGAACAGAGGAGCTCTTTATAGTAGAGTTCTGGTGATTTAAATCATATGGCATAGCCTGGAATCACTGTAGAAGTCTGGAAGCTCTTCAAAACTGCAAGAACAAGAGCTCTCTCTCTCTCTTTTTTCCCCCTCCCTCCCTCCCTCTCGCTCTTCCCTGTTATAACTTTTTCCAAACTTCTTTCTTATTTTCTTTTCCCCTCGCCCAGTCCCAGTTTTTCTGGCTTTTCCTCTCACAGCTCACTCATTCTTTTTCTCTCACGTCTTTATCTGTTTTGGTTCTCGCCGTCCTTCCTCACTTCCTCTTTCCTTCCCATTCCCTCATACCTGGTAGCATGAGGCTTGCACATCCTTCTTACATTAGAGCGGTGGATAAACTATTCTCCGTCCCAGAACGCAGATGAATCGTGGTCTCAGAGTTGACATGAGGTGAATTTTGTTTGTGGAGTCCGGAGAGGCTCTCGCAACAAACTGCTGATTGTATTGTCATGTTCGTGCCAATCACAAAACACTTGCACTCATGTTTTATGTGGTGAAATTATTAGCAGGCAATAACAAATCTCTCTGCCTTGTCTTCCTCAGAAAAGTGAATTGGATGACCCCTCTAAAGTGGAGTCACTAAAACCAGAGGCCTCATCGTCACTCATCCATTCCCCACATCCTGAGAGTCTTCGAAAGGACACGGATTTCAACTTACCCGGGGATTTCCAGGTGTTGTGAGAGCCGCTACTTTCACCCAGCGGCCTGCCGCAGACCCCTGGGTGTGCTTCGCTGCCATGGCTACCAACCGGGAACAGCAGGTGGGTCATATGACCGGCTTCCCACCTGCTGTCTACCCCTTCGCCTTCAACTCCATGAGAAGCCACTCCCCCTTCGACCTGCTGGCCAACAGCAGCCTGTTTGGGAGATTCGGTGCTGACCTGCCCAAAGAGATGGCCGCTCTCTGTAAGTCATTTTCATCACAGTGTGTGTGCTGGACTATTCCTCCCTCTCACGTATCATTTTCCATTTCAACTCCAACTACATATAGAGTCCATACCTTAATTTAAGGCGAGTCACATTATACAATTTGGATGTGCAGTGGAAAGAGGAAAATATGGCTATTTAAATTGCACTTCATTATGTGTAATTTTGTGGAAATGGAAAACCTTAGGGTCTGTTTGTGATATAGGACGAGTGGTATGAAGAAAAAAAAAGCCTGCAAAGAAACCATGAAGAAAAAGTCCACTTTCATCAATACAATGATTACTCTACTCCTGTGGTTTCCGTATAGATGCTCGTAGATGGTGTGGTTTTGACCACAAACTCTGGCTCTGGCTTCGCTCGTGTGTGTATGTGCATATGTGTGTATGTGTGTATGTGGACCTCTCGCAGAGCTTTTGTGAGGCAGACAACCCACAAGTCTGCAATTAGAGACAAAACAACATTCTTTCAGTGTGAGGTGATGAGTGCTCTGAGCATCAACAAATATTTAAAAACGAACACAATTGCAATTCAAAGTCTTATCCGTGTGTTTCTTTAGCATGACCACACAGCTTCTTGTTGGGAAAAAAAAAAAAGGTGAGCTGAAGACTGGTTTCAAACAAACAACCAGACATACCACAACAGCTTGCTCCAGCAGTGTCAGACTTGTAGTTTCAGACCTGACCACAGGGGGCACTGTTGTATGCTGAAGCACTAAAATGGGATGATGCATGTACCTCAGAGCACAAAGAGGAGATTGTTGGCAATCTAGAGTGTTTTTCTGTCATGGAAAAACTAGTAAGATTACACACACGTTGCCGACATACATTGCTCTTTGTTCTACACACCTGCTGGTTTCAAAAGGCAGTTTTTAAATCAGCGTTAGGATTCTAGGTCAGGGAGTATCCTTGTATCAAACCGCCGTCGAAGATGTCTGTGTGAGAGAAAGGAAGACAGAGAGTAAAAGAAGCACTTTGGTTGAGGTTAGGGCTTGAGGTAAAGGTAAGCGGGAGTTATTTGAAATCTTATCTGGGTGCAGTGCTAAGGGGGCGGCAGGTGGTGGTGGGTGGTAGGTGGTGGAGGGGCTATAATGGGTGTGGGTGGCAACAGCTGAGTGCAGAGCCCCCCTGCCTGTGTGCGCAGCCCCCCCTCTCTCCCCTACCACAGCATGCCTGAGCACCTCTCCAGCCTTTCAGCCGTCAATCACTACCTCACCCTCACCCCCTCCTTCCTCCTTGCCGCTGCTGCCCACCTAATCCTCAAGGTATTTTCACAGAACCAGAGCGAGCGAGCGAGAGAGAGAGAGCACCTGGGGGTAATGTCCTAGTGTGGTGGAATCCAAGAACACACCCTGCTAGGAAAACACACAGATACACACATGCAAACACACCACCAGAGACACTCTTCCCACTCTCTCTCTCTCTCTCTCTGCCTGTCGCTCACACACAGAGCACTTCTTTCATCTAAAAACTAGAAACATACCCCTGACGCAGAGTGAAATCCCACCACACTGACAGATGGATTCTTTTTTGGGTTTTCACACTGGCATGAGTTAAAACAAAAACAAGTATCAAAAGCACAAACAGACGCAGGCAACCACATGCACTGGGGCCTTCATACATGACTGCTTGTACTGACACATCCACGCTGGCAGTGGTATCGTTCACAAGGGTTAAGGACTGCAATTATTCGGTCTAAGCTCTGTGGCAGGGCTTAAACAAGGCTGGGGTCAAAGATTAAGTCGGGATCATAGTGACAATTAGCGTCGACTCAGCTTTATGTGCGTGGATTGACTTCTTTTAGCTGAACCTTATTATTAGCTGATCAAATCAATGTAGTATTGGTCTAGTTTTATTTACTGTGAATATTAGAATCAACATATTTAGTCCTAGGAGTCTCAAATCAGCACAAAATTGAATTTTTCTGTATTTTTTTTACCCAATTAATTACCTTAAAGTACATAATAGAATATTAGACAATAGAATATATCAAAAGCTGTGGCTAATGATAATCAGGTCATGACTGTTTTGGCTATTTGAGTAGTTGTGTACTCTAAAAAATATCATGACATAGCGAAACATGAAAGTTCCTAGAGACCAAGAAATGTCCTTGAAGTTTGTTTTTTTTTTTTCCAGTTAATCGACTAATGGTTTCAGCACTACACACGCCTGCAGCTATTTGTGCTAAACCTCATTCAGAAATACAACCGAGTATCAGTTCAGCTCTTGGCCAGTGAATGGAAAATTATCAGCTGCTAGTATCGGCTTTTAAAACATCCTTTTGGTGTATCCCTTGACAAGGAATGTTACAAGTCATTTTACTGACAGCAGTCTCATTCCCCCACTCTCTTAAACGTTAGCGGGGAAGACAAAAGGCCTTGGTTTGGACATTCCCCAGGCCCTGTTTTTTTTTTTCTCTCCTTCTACTTCTTCTCCAGGAGTTGGCTTAACAGGCCTGCTCATTGTTGTCAAGGCTGTCTGTGGGCCAGACTGAGAAAATACCTTCCACATAAAGGGAGTAGCACTGCGGATATTTCTGTGTGTGTGTGTTTGTGTGTGCAGTAAATAGTGCTGCATTCTTGCCCGGCTTCAGAGCTCCGTGCGTAATTGTTGTTAGAAAAGGTAGCCTGGGTGACACCTACCTTTGTTGGCCGTGCATGCTGCGCCGACAGGTCGGAGCACCTCCCACGGTGGCGCTGTGTTTTGGCACCAGAGTGTCTTTGGAAATACCTGTTTTGCACAGTAGTGGGAAGAGACAGGAGAGGGCAGAGATGGCTGTGTTTGCACATGCAGAGATAGCAGGCTTTTCTTTATTCTTAACGCAGACATGGAGGAAGTAGACCCAGAAAACATTAGAGCTTTGCTTCAGCATTCAAGTCATGTGTGAATCGTCACTGTGGGTGTGCTGCAAGACTCCCATCCTTGCCACCCATGTCTTTATAAACGAGCAAAGGTGTTGGTTCATCCATGAGAGGGTCTGACAGCTCTCTGTGCAGTGTGTAGCAGAGACCGTTATCAGTTGATCCCTGTCATTATGGGAGCCCTTCAAACAAACAGTTGGAAGCCCATTAAGGCCACTTACTATGTGATAACATCACCACTGAGCCCTGAAACACCTCTATAAGCTTTCACCAATCAGGGCTGGAGCCCTGGCCCCAAAGCCAGCCACAGGGATGTTTTGAAAAGCTAGTAGGTCATTTCCTTCAGCCCACATGGCTCGGACCAAAATCTGCAGTCCTTAGCTGGGCTCGGACTTTCCATTCAGACCGTAATTTTGAGCTTTATGTTGAGTGAGAAAACCCATGAGAGGCTCAGCTGTGAACCTTTTCAGCTGCATCACAGTGGGATGAAATTAAAAGGATTGTATTAATAGAAAGGAATGAGTAGCGTGTTGAAACTTGTGTAAAAGCTGCCTGAGACTGCTCAGTTGTGCCTCTAGTGGAGACAAGGTGAACAGCTGTTTATGTAAAGTGTGTGTTGGGCATGGATTTATACAACACACACACACACACACACACACACACGCACGCACACACATTAGCATACTGGCTGCCAAGAATGTATGCATACGTACATCCTCGTATGCGCATGCGCACGCACACACACACACACACACACACACACAAACATAAACACAAACCATTAAGTCAGACAGACTGTGAAAAGGACCAAAATGTTCCAGCAGAAAAGAATATCCTCATGCAGAGTGACATAATTAAAAACACTCATTGCATTCTTAAACACACACACACACACACACAAGGAGGTCATGTTGGCTTAGGGAGCTCAGGGAGTTGCGTAAAGGAGCCATTTTGGTGGGAAATGTGGTATGAGAGGGAATGTAAAAGCGAACCTTTAAATGGAGGAGAGGGACAGCGGGGAAGGATGTCGACGAGCAGAGTGAAGCTCTCCGCTGGATGCGGAGCGGAGCACAAACAGCACATTGTGCCGCTTTATTTATTTTCATAAAGGTTGAAGTGCTGGGTTTCAGCCCGGCCTTGGTGGAGGTACTGTCGGTGGGTACGTGCCTGACTGTGAAGGTTTGGATTTTGCATATGTGCGTGCTTATGTGGGTAAGCTGTATATTTGAGTGAAGGGAGGGAGGGGGGCGAAAGAGAAAGTGAGCTATGTATGGATATGAACATGATGAGCTCAGCCCGGCTGCTGCCGCTCACTTCCTTGAAGGCACAGGCTTCCTTACAGGCACAGAAAGAATCCCATCTCTGTTTTCTTCTTCCCTTCCTGTTTGCTCTTCAGAAATGGTGATGTCACCGCTCTTTTAAAACTATGAAAGGCCCTCAGAGACACCTGAAAGTTATATTTTCTGTTTGCTCTTGAGAGCAGAGCTGATCCATCTCTGACCTCTGTCAGTCTCAGTGTCGTTTACTGATCTCTGTCAGATTTATTGAAGGGGCCGAAAAAACAGCCAGTGCCTGCGGTGAAAACATTATAAATGAGGATTTCGAAGAATTTCAGGAAAAAACTTCAGGAATGAGACATATGTAGTCTCTTATTTGAACATTGCATATGGATTATAATCATTTAAAAGACTGAAACAGAGCAGTGAAACAGATTTGTAATTATGTATGAGGTGTATTTTGATACATTTCAATACTATCATCCCTGATCTCTGATTTAGGATCATCCCCTGCCAATGTTGTGCATCTTTCTTGAGAAGTATTGAAATCATCATATTTTCTGAGCCTTTATCAAAACCATACAAGAAATCAATTCTGGACAGTTTCTGTATATAGGTCAAATCCTGCATGTGTTAAACCAGAAGTGTAATCTCTATCCTCTATCTAGTCCACAGACCTTGTTGTGAGCAGTTTCATGTAAGAACTATCCCACTTTACACCAAACTACACCCGCCAACCATATCTCTGCACAAAAGGAAGCATGCATAGACGAGAGGCTCATGCTCGTGACAGCATTAGATGTAAACATTAATGGCGTCCTCTTCAGTCGAGCTGTGGTGCTAGGTGAGCTAGCAGTAGTTGCCCACTTCCTTACGCTCTTTAATGCGGTTGGTGGGTGTAGTTCTATGGAAGGAAACTAGCTCCTGCATTAAACTGCTCACAACATCGTCTGTGGATTATCTTGAGTAAGCGGGTCTAGTGCCATTATTTTGGAGAGAAGGCAGACATCTCTATGGCTGATACCTTCAACACTCAACAACAAACACAAAAACAATTTAGATTAATAGATAGCAGGTAGGTAAGAGGAAAATATGTACTTTTGATTTTGGGCTGAACTGTACCTGTTATCAGGAAAAAAAGCACCATTATAGCACCATCTGCTCGCTGGCATCTCTGCTCCTGTGACCATGAACTACATAGCAAATTAACAATGCAAGAACTGGACCATTTGTGTGTACTTGTGTGTGATGACAGCACGTGTAAGCGCTGTTTGGCGGTGTCCTTGATCTATCAGTGAGACTGGAGCCTCCTCTGCTTTAATAAACAGCCCTGCATCGTCTGACATCCCGGCTTTCATCTCCCTTGGCGACCGCTAGCCTCAAGATGACAGCTCTCCGAGGCGCTCCTCTCTTTTTTGGAAATCGATTTCCCTCACATTGCTCTTTTTGTATTTTTCAACCATCGCTGGCCATGGTTCAATAGATGAAGGGGAAAAAACGGACTGAAAGGCCCACTTTGTTTTTCCAGTCAATTTAAAGCACCCACTGAAGGAGTTTTTGTGAAACTGAGTGGAATATATGCTCCTCCGATGATATCCACCTAAACCCTGTCGGCTTATGCACTCTCTTGAATTCCCTTGCTCTTTTCTCTCTCCTTTTTCTCTCTTTCTCCTCAGCCTTCACCTTGGATTTCCTCTCGTTATCCCTTTGTGCAAGTTGGAGCCAATTTGCCCTAAGTGCTTGAAACTTTTTTGAAACTTTTGCGTGTGTTTGTGTAGTAAGTGTGTGCGTGTGCCTGTGCCTGTGCCTGCATGCCTGCATGTGTGGAAAGTCAGCAAAGGTTGCTGGTAAGGGAGAGGCCACAGAGTGTACTACAGCTCTGACACGATGACAGATGAAGATAAAGAGGCTACTATTAAAAATGGGAGGGGTCTGTTTTCAGATGGGCCTTTGTGGGCACGTGCAAGACGAAGAGCGCGCAATGGCGAGAAAGGAGGGATGGGATCTCAGAAGGCGTGGGAGGGCACACAGGCACAGGACAGGCCTATGAGAACAAGACGGGGGGTTTCGTATTTTTGGCCGCACAACTAAAAGATCTTTCTTTTTTTCCCCCATAGAACACGGGTAGCGAAATGTCATGACAGTGCAGATAGAGGGAGAGGGAAAGATGGAGAGTGAAAAAGACTGTTGAAAGATGGCCAAGACTGATAGGGCTCTGAAAAGTAGCTCTGTTAGGCCTTTGGTGAGACCAGCATGTGAACAGAGGCCAACATGGCCGCCGCTGAGAAACGGGCTCTCTCATAAGTCATGCCCCACTCTCCAGACACCTCTCCTCAGTGACACATCAGGTATCTTCAAGAGATATATTGTGAGAGAGTGGAGTAGATGAGTGGATAAGATTACATGTCTCGTCAGAGATGAACATGTGTAAAACCTGCGGCTGGGGGAGTAGTTGATGGATGTGATGAGTAAGAACGCGAGGATTGCGTTCTGTTTTCGCTAACAAACAACAATGTACCGTCACTCAAATAAATTATTACTTTTTAAAATGAGTTTATGAATGTTTTTGGGTGCATTGATCTGGTTCTTTTGGCCCTTCATAAAAGAAAGACTTCAGTGCTGGAATTATGGTCTTTTCATAAAACTGGGCTGTCTATCAGGATACAAAAACTTTTAAAATTGGTGCTACATTACCAGAGAAAACAGAGAAAGCTTTTGCTTAAGAAGTAGAAAACCCACAATTACCTGAATGCACTATGCCACACAGGACCAATAAATACCCCTGTTGGTGGTTGACCTAATTTGAGCTCTTCTGTTTTGACCAGGCCCCCGGGAACACAGCTCAGCCTTGCTTTTAATATTTCCCAGTGGCCACTTGCGGTATTGCAGCGGAAAAAAATCCTCTACAGCCTAAACACATTTTCCCAGTAGACCACTATGATAAAAGAGACATCTATAAAACTGTTGACAAGACACCTCGAGCTGTAGACAAGGTCAAATATGACTCTTTCTACTATGAACTTTTCATCCAGGAAAGTTTTATATTTGTAAAAATTTCCTCAAGCCAAAAAAAAATTTAATAACTTCTGACATCATCACAATAAAGTTTATGAGTCAAGTGGGAACTAGGGAGAAACACCACTGTGCATATTCAGTGGGCCACATACTGCGGAAGATAACACAGAATCTAGAAACTTTTATGGTGACTCCACTGGACTTAATGGCTGCCATCTTGGGGTCCGTTATCTAGTTATTAGCACACATCTATGGTTTTGTCACAGGAAACAATATGGTGGCCAGCTGATAACAAGGGATAATATATCTTTCTAAAAACATTTGAGGCGAGACACAGGCAACGCAGTAACAGAAACTTATAAACATATTTGATCAGCGCTGCCAAGTTTGGCAGTCTGATCTGAATTTTGTTTTTAGCCCTCGCTTTTAACACAAGAAACTGTATGATACCCACTTCCTGTTTACTAACTCTTGGGAACTGCTGAAAAGTACACTAAAATATATTTCTGAGAATGTTTTAGGGCAGAAATAGGCCATACTGTGAGAGAATCTTGGTTTACATTTGATCAGCACTGCCTAGTTTTACAGTTTGATCTGAGTTTGAGACAGAGAAAGGAGCGGCTCTCTTTCAATCCACTCTCATACTCTTTGTGTCCGTGGTGGCGGGCACAAGAAAAGTGGAAGTACAAGCAACAGCTCATGAACCAGCGAAATATGTCATCTGGCAGATCTGACCTGGGCAATGAGCACGGAGATCTGAGCGCTGGTGAGATGGAGGAAAGTTACTGTAGTTAATTTACACATACTACCCTCGTTGTGATACTAAGCTGGTTGAAAATCAGGTTAGTATCACAACATTAACTTAAAAAAAATATATATAGGCTGTCTGGTTTTTTTACTCTGTGTGTGTGTGTGTGGGGTTGTTTCTGAGTGTGTGTTTCTGAGTAACCTGAATCTGTCTGCGGTGGGAGGGCGCTCTGAACTGGTGTTCAGTGTCTCTATCATCACCGGCAATCTGTTTCAGCACGTCCACACACTGCACACATGTTCACATCAGCAATGAAAAAGCTCTGCATTCCTTTCAAAATCACCATGCCGCGTTTAGCGCATAGGCATTTGAAAACAAGCCATCTTTATTGCCTCACACACCACTGCGCTGTTGACTGCTTGGCTGGAACCTGAACGACTGTACACAGAGGAAGTGGCAACAATGTGCTGTATACGTCTTATCTGTAATCGGCATCACAGCGTCAGACAGTAGTAAAGCCTGATTTTCCTGGGCTCCGGCCCACGTGGATCCATAAGCAGTTTGGGAGCAGCTGACCGAGCGTCTCTATCTACTGTATAGATAAAGAGATGAAACATCACATCACAAAAGAAACATTAAAGTATTCTGAATCTGTGTAGAAGCCTGATCTAATCAGCTCAATTAAATGTGATCGAAAGCAGCAGTCACACAAAATGACCAGTGAGTTGGCAGCCACTGAAAATGAAACCTTTCCAAAACCAGAAACAAAAGCAGCGAACTTTTTCAAGTAAAACAAATCATGCAGTTAGGAAAAAATGGCCATAGGGAACTTGATGAAATGGGGAGAGTATTTGCAGAAACAGATGGGGGTGGGGGGGGGGGGGGGGGGGGAATTAAGGAGAGCGATGGAGAGACTTGTGAGCCAGAGAGAGAGGGAGAGAAGGAGGGGGGGCAGGATAAGTTTGGGGGGAAAGTTAGTGGCCCAGTGGGGGTTTCTTCTAGAGTTCAACCTCTCTGGCTGGGGAAGGAAGGGGAGGAGGGAGGGGAGGCAGGGACCGGCCTGGGTCAGCAACAGTATGGAGTATGTGTAGATTAGATGTCTAAACTCGCTCTGCAAAACCCTCTGAAGCGCTGGAAGACTCTCAGCTCGCAGCGCTGTGTGCCAATAAGTGGAGAACCTGGGGTTAGTGGTCTGAATTATGGTCTCAAACACAGTAAAAAAGAAATGTCAAAACCAGGAGAGCGTCAGATAAGGTCCATAAATCTCCAAAAACAAAAGAGCTTCAAGTGTGAGCACATGATATTATAAATCGATTGTGTTGCCGGTCCAGAGAGCAGCCCTGGCAAACAACTCTGATGTTACAAAGAACATTTGAACACCAGGGGATTAGCCAGTTTTTAGTTTCCAGGATGCTGTTTGAAACTAGCAGCGAGAAAGAGAGAGAAAAAAAGAAAAACACAGGAAACAGACGAAAGACGAGTGTGAGAAGAATGCTTGTGGATCATAAAAATGTGACTCGTGGCAGCGATGATTTAATCTGAAATGCATCCAGATCAGGACTTTTTTTTTCTTTTTGGGATTATTGTGTAAATGGGTGGAGAGGTAGAAAAAGAAAAGAGTTTGACAACAAACTGTTAGCAGGGGGCATCTTTGATATATAACAGTGTGTTATCTAGCCTCACTGTCCTATTCCTGCTGTCATAAAGCTTCCTCTTTATGACTCGACAGCTGTATGAAGAAACACATAAAAACTACTGATGTTGTTTACTGTTTGATGCAACAAAAGAGCTGTAAAATGTGTGTGCCTGTGTGTGTGCAAGGCCCACATGTGTGTATATGACTGCTCGAGTGTGCCAGCTCAACAAAAATAAACAAGAGCTCTCAACTGAAGGAAAAGCTTTTAGGTCAATAAACATTTTAATCGAAATCATTCAGAAGAGCCCGAAACATGAAAACACGGTTTCCTTCATGAGACAGGAAAAAGAGTGAAGTGTGAGACAGACGAGGAGTAGGGAGGGGAGGGCACTGTGTGTTTATGGAGAGCGTAGCCAGCAGCACAGATTGACAGGAAATGTTGTCTTTTTTGCCTGCTGGGCTGTACCACTTTTACTGGCCTGACAGGGGGGAGATGAATGTGCGGGGCACACAGACTAAAGCCATTCTATTATCATATATCTCCCATTGTATCGGGCTGTTTGCTTTAGCACAGCCAGAGTCAATCCGTCTGCTGAGCAACAGTTAGGACCAGTGACAGACTTTTTTTTTATTGACCGCCTATTGATTTCCTTTGATTTACCGTCACTGTGAGGGCACTGCTATGCTTTATATTGAATTATTTTAGAGATGCGCGTAACAGCCTGCATTAAAGAAGGCTTAATGTTTGACAGCCACATCACATCTGCATCCTTGCATCTCTGTGTATTTCTTCGTGACGGTTGCAGAGAGATAAATCACAAACAAGGTCAAGAGAACCTGCGAGAAGTGTGAGCGGCACATGGTGTGTTTGTATATTGGGGGTATTTGTCTGTGTAAATGCACGGCGGGGATTGAGCAAGGCAGCCCTCATTCATCACTGTTAAAGCACTTCCAGAGGGAGAGACAGAGAGAACTGCCCATCCTCTGTTCCCTCAAACAGACAGAGAGGAGGGAGGGATCTACCCTGGCATCTGGTTTCTGGGTTCAACCACAGCACAATGTTCTTTCTCTCCCTCTCCCTCTCTGGCTTGCTTTCTCACACACACATACTCACCCGGCCAGTGGCTGGACTTTAATATGGTTATGATTAGAGACGGGGGCTCAGGGAAGGGAGGGGAGGGGGCTCATATTTACTGCAGGGGAACTGGGGGAGGTGCGATGGAAAGACAGACAGAGACAGGGACCAGATCTGAATGGGACACGAGGGGAGGGGGACTGTTTGTTTGCATTCTGGGCTGAAATATGAAACACAAAAGCAGCACGGACAAAAAAAGCAAAAGAAGAATGGGAATAGAGTTTTGTCCTCTAACCAGATCAGTTCTTCCTCCAGTGCAGGCTCTGCTGGCCGGCCCCCTCTCCTCCCTCTCCCTCCCTCCCTCCTCCTGGGTCCCTCGCTCTAGCCCTCCCTCTCTGGCATTCTCTCTCTCTCTCTCTCTCCACCCCCTCTCAGAGCGTCATGCCGAGGCAGTTGGTTCGCTCCGCCGTGTCTGGGGCTCAGCGAGAGCTGTGAGAGGCTGTTATTTAGGTCTGTTACAGCAGACAGGGAGCAGCTCACCCAAGGGCAGGGGGAGAGTAGAGAGAGTCAGAGTCACGCTCAGCTCAGCTCAGCCAGGCAGGAACCAGATCTGCATTCCAGCTGAGAGGGAAAGAGGGGAAACTCCAGCATCGGCAGGAAAGGGCAGCAGAGAGAGTGACAGTGAGAGATAAGTGAAGGCAGGGAAGGGGAAGGCAGCAGATTCAGCTAGCTGTTGCTGCTGTTTGTTGTTGTCACTGCTTCAGAGAGTGACGTGAGCGGTGGACGCAGGGGCAGGACGCAGGACGCAGGCAGGACTGAGCGCTCATAGTGATTTTTGCCGAGGGCGGGGGGGTGCCATGTTCGACTGTATGGAGGCTCTGGGAATGGGCCCCCGTCAGCTCTATGATGTCACCAGCCGCGGTGCATGCATGCTGCGGAAGGCGAGCCCCTTCTTTGCGGGGCTGGACCCCTTCGCTTGGACAGGCAGTGCCAGCGTTCAGTGTAAGTGGCATACTGTTTGGATTTCTCGTATGACACAATAATGTCTGTCTGTCTCTCCCTCTCTCTCTGTCTCTCTCTTACTGCTGGCTTGCTTACCCCTCAGGGCTCGGCTAAGGGGGCTGCTGTCAGGGGCTAGAGAGCAGCACAGGAAAAGACTGGGACAGACAGTCTCCTCTCCTCTCCTCTCCTTTCCTCTCCTCCCCCCCCCCCCCACAGCCCACAGCCAGTTTGAGCTGCTCAGCCATCTGAAAGAAACTCTCTGCTATGATATGATACGCGCTGTGTGTGTCTGTGTTTTCGTGTACTTGCGTATGTGTGCATGTGTGTCCATGTTTGACTTGTGGGTTTGAGCCCATGGAGTCAGGTTTCAGTGACAATGTGGAGCCACCTGAGGTTTGACCTTGCCAGGTGCTGTATGCTCAAAACAAAACTATGAGTATGCACAGATGAAAGACAGTCAGGAAGAGAGAACACTGGCGGTTTTGGATACTCAAACAGGCGAAGCTCATCGTTCTCTCTTAATGTGGGTTTGACGCTACAAGTTTGATCACTGAAGTATGTCGCCTGAAAGGTTATCGACGAATATAGCCTGTTCTGTACTACATATGTTAAAAGTTTTGTGTAGGCTGCCGCAGTCCTCATAGGTCAGAGGTTTGTTTATGCTTCTGGATACGAGATGGATAATGATATTCCTCTGGAGCCATGAATTAATAAGTAGATGAATTATTTAATGAATAAATGGATGAATAAATTAGAAATGTGGAATGCATACACAGTCTTAAAAAGCTGAGGGATATTCTTTCTTTCCTCGCATTTTTTCAGTCTCGTTTTTCCTCATGCTGCTTCCTCCTCTGACTTCAGACAAGGCTCTGACTCTAACAACAGGCCTGTCTCTGGACAGACAAAACTGGGGTCCATTTCCATACACTTCCAGGGGGCCGCTACTGCTGTGAGAGAGCGTGTGAGAGTGGAAAAGGAGTGGGGGGTGTGTATGCATGGTATGGGAGAAGTGTGGAGGAAGCCAAGCCAGATATGACAGTGGAAAAACAATCAAGAATACAAGAAGAGATAGAGCAGAGGGATAAACAGCTGAACTGTGTTTTTGTTTTCTTTGTGGGGAAGCGTTTTGAATTTGGTTCTGAATTTTTGTGTGTGTATTTTTCTGTTTGTTCGTCCTCCTGCTTTTTGTTCCTTTTTACTGCCTCTCGGGGGGAGTCATCTGTCTTCATTAATCGTGAAGACACCAGCGTTTCAGTGGCTGTCATGCACACTGGCTGAGCTTTAATGAAGACAGATGCCCTGTCAGTGGAGGCCGAGGCCAGGGGGGACTCCAGCCAGCCCAGCCTGCTCTGCTTAAAGCAAGGGGAGCCCTGATGATAACAAGATGAGATTTGTTTATTTAATCAATCAGGCCTCTATGGCCTCGCCTTTTAACCCACACACACTTGCATACATTTGAAAATTAGGCCATCGGATTCCACAAGTACATTTTTCTTTTGGGTCTTTGTTTCCAGAAAATCAAAGAGATAAAAAAAACACTCCTGAGAAGCTGCCCCGAGGGTGAGGGAGCTGAGTCTAGCAGAGCAGAGCAAAGTGGAGGCTGGTGTGGTGTACTGTTTCAAGCCCTCTGCGCCCAATAACCTTTGTAAACAAGGCAGCCCTATCCCGCATGAGGAGCCATATAATGCCTCTCTTTGCTGAAGCGGTTGCCCCTCATTGTCCTCATCAATGAGGCTGATGAATTGATGTTTGAGTCTGATATCTCATTAAGCCAGCCCAGCTGCACAACAGAGGGACCTGTCTGGCTCCTAATGCCACGCTTGCACTCAGCACGCACTCTGCACACAAAAAATAACCAATGGATTTGTAAAAGGAGTCACCTGGCTCTGGCATGATACTCAACAGTGAATTACTATGGTCAAACTGTTTTTTTTTGGTTTGTAAAAATAATTAAACAGTGTGGGAAAACGTGTGCTTTGGGTAGAATTTCATGACGACAAAGTAGAAATCTTCAAATGTTTGGTGTGACAATCTGAAAAACGTTTGCCCCTTAAATCTTACCCTAAATGAGTATATCCTATTGTGCTGGCTGTAAATCTCCTGCGGTGATAAGTGTCACTGTTGTTGGCCGTTGGCCCGGGACAGTTAGAGGACTTAAAAGTGTGTGGTCAGTTTTCCTGTTTTTTTTGTTCGCCAGTGGAAGACCTCAATGTCAGAGGTTAGTGAGAGGCTACGGCCTGGCCAATGTCAGATCTACACCATGTGTGGCGGCGTTGTCAGCTCGCTGAAAAGTAGACCCTTTCAACCAGCTTGGCTTGTGTAATGCTCTTAAGTGCCTTATACCACGGACCTGGTACTACATCTGAGCTGCCCCGCGCGTAAGGATAATGGACACTGATTTAGTCATACGTCAATGAGAACTGAATTAGTCAACTGCCAGGGAAGCCATTTGAGAGAGCCTATGCAGACCGATCCCCTCTCTGTCAATGTTCATTTGCTTAGAAGAATGAGGCAATTACGATTAGCAGTTCTCCAGGGTCAGAAGAAGGGGAAATGTGTTATTCTCACCAAAACATACCCGTGGCTCGATCTCTCTGAACACTGTTTGGATACTAATTGTGATGCTCGCGAGCGATACATACAAGAGAGTGACATGGCAGTAACAGATTGCCAGAGTGATCCATCACTGTGTGTGTAATCACACACATGCACAGGCACACACGTCTCTTTGTTTTCCCTTAATGTGCTGTTCAAATGTGAATTGAGGATCTAATTGAAATGGGGGTATATCTCGGCAGCAATGGCAGAGAAATAAGAGCTTCCTGTGACCGCTGGCACATTCTGGCCCCCGATCATTTTCTCCCTGATGGAAGTCCGCAGTTATTTCATTATAATTACAAAAGATTCAATTAAAAGATTAGAATGCCTGAGGGGGCAGGACTGGGAATAGATAGTGGTATCTTGGTTAGGGGGGGTGGTGTATGTGTGTGTGAGAGAGAGAAAGAGAGGATGAAGGAGACTTATAGTGCCATGGTTGCAGTTCTAATGAGGATGTGTCAGTGCTGTTATATACATAAACCTTGTTGATCCTTTCCAGATAATGTCAAATGAATGTGCTGAAGTTAAAAGGCTTAAGTAGTCAGCTGGTCCAAGGTCACTGAGTCGTAATTGATACGACCGAGGGAAAGACCTTCACTTGTCTCTGAAAACAATTATGCCAATGCAACTAAATGAGCTGTTTGAAGTAGAAAATCAGTTCAGAGTGAAATGTACAAAACACTGAAGCATGAGAGGAACCTTTTCTGTGCTGTAATTCCAAACTGTAATCGGAAAAGCGACTAATTTTAGAGTGCAGTGAATGGAGAGCTGCTATTTCGCTAAGCTGCTTGCTGGGAAAAGGCGCATTAGGGAAGGTGTATATAAGTGTGTGTGCATGCATAGACTATATGTGGCAATGTATGTGTATATGCTGTCGGTATGTCTTCATAATACTGTATTTCGAAATAGATTAGGCAACTGCAAAAATCATTTTGTCGTATTTCCACTTGCACTCTGCAATGACAATGAATGAAATCTGAACCTATAATATTAAAGTGTGGGTAAAGCCAAAATAAATATGGGTTATGAGTTTGTCACACCATAGAAAAATGAATCACTTACCACCCAGCTAAATTTCAATGATGGTCATAAAATAGTGACAGGGACGTGTCAGCTGAAGGCACTGAGCCAAAGAACGAGCTGCTACAAAGCGACAGACTCTTGTTAGCAGCTAACCCAGTAGCACAAAGCACACACAGCCTGAGCCAATGAACAAACCACTGCATAGTGATAGACTCTTGTTAGCAGCTAACAGCAGCTAACGCTAGCACAAAGCACACATCCACAGCAGTGAACAGTAAGATTCATGATTGGGCTAAAACGAGTATGTTCGTGATGGCTATTTGCTTTTGTTTTTATGATTGTGACATTTAACAGTTTTTTATTGAAGTATTTATTAGATTGAAATAGCTGAGAGAGCTTGTTGAGCACAGCCAACTCTCCACTCACACACAGGGAATGAATAATATGACAATGATACTACGCCTGCTAACGTTAGCTTTGTTAGCTGCGCCGTGATTTCAGGCCCACCCCAAAAAATCCTGATCATGAAAGTTGTGAAAATCAGTTTACAGTCCAACTCTATAAATGAGTCCTACACAGTTCCCTTTACACATGTTTCAACAAGTATTTCTGACATGTATAATGTGTTTAGAAAGAAATCTTAGACTTTACTTTACCCGGACTTTAAATATGATTTAGGTCAATTCTAACCATATAGGTTAGTAATAGGATATTTACTGTATATATTTCATTACAACATGGAAACATTTTCACAGCATGAAGCCATATTCAGTATAAGGACTACTTGTGTTGCAGTATCACACCACCTTGCTAACAGATCCGTCTCAGCCCTGCAGTAATAGCCGAGCCCATTAATAGGCAGTGCCGCCTATAAATAAACAGTTTCAATCCCTGCAGTTGCTTAAAGTTATTTCCACAAGCCCCCTTTTCATGTGTGGTTTTTGCTTATGCATAAATATGAGCGTGTCAGCCCGTGCTTGCGTGTGTCGAGCCTGTATGTGAACTCCTATATGTCAATGTATGCAGTGTTTACGTGCCGGTTTGGCTGGCATTCGGGCACCCAGACTGCTGTGTCAAATGCAGAGACAGACAATGTGCCAGCCTGGATTCCACAGTCCTGTGTTGGAATCCAGCTCCGTTCTTAACAGCGTTTATAGCCCCTCTGCAGCGTCAGTCACACCACTGTAAATAAAACTCATCAACCACCGTGAGGAGGCTGGATCTGTCACCTCGGACTCACTGTCCAATCTTCCTGATGTTTTTTAGAAGTGTTTCACAAGAGTGCTTACGCGGAAACATTACAACAAGTCTCGTTCAGCTCCAAAACTGCAGAGCACAACATGACAGAACAGGCTGTTATGAGGCAACTGGGCCAACAGTTTGCCCCTTTGTATCAGCAGAGTATAAAATGTGGACTTTTGTAAGTTGTTTCACAATAGTTTGCTGGTCACAGAGGTATTGTGGCTGCCCACCCTAACACCCATGTCTGGCTGCTGCTATTGTAGCTGTTTACTGAGAACAGCTCTCTGCCTGCCAGGCACATTTTCCCTTGTACAAAGGCGTGGGCAATTGGCAGGCAGTGTCTGTATATGTGCATGTGTGCGTGTGTGTGTGTGTGTGTGTGTGTGTGTGTGTGTGTGTGTGTGTGTGCATGCACCTTGCCATTTGTGTGTGTGTGCTGTACTCACGCATGCACCTGTGAGAGTTTATTTCGCTGGTGAGCACGCAATGTACTCTTGCTCTTGTGTGTGTTTGTGTATATAGTATACAGTATATAGGAGTGTGCATATGTCAGCTCGGAGCCATGTGTGAGTCGAGTGTGAAGATAGCAGTTCTGTTACCACCGTGTTATTGACTGACAGCTTGGCTCAAGCGTTGCTAGGGGCTCACTGTTATGAGAAGCGGAGGGCTCGGACGGCCAAGCCGGGACTAGAAACTCAGACGAGCCCGACTGTCCTCCCTCTGTGTATGTGTGAATGGGCTGTGTTTACGCAGCCGACAGTGTTTGGCAGGGAGTGGTGGGCGGCTGGTGTAGTACAGCTATTATCTGGGCTCAGGGGTGGAGAGTGATGGAAGAGAAATTGGCCGAGGCACGGAGGGAGGGGAGGGAAGGCCCGCTGGCGTTGTTTTCGCTTGGACATTAGTCAAATTCTGCCAATGTGCATGTGTGCAACTGCCATGACCACTGTTCTGGAAGTGGTGCATGAGTTCATTTGTATATACTACTTTCATTACATCATTTGTTTGTGTGTGTATTTTGCCTGTGTGATCACTGAGGGGGAACAGGTGTGTGTGTGTTTGTACTCTAACAGGCCTGTAATTGTGTGCCTAGCCGACAGTTTGGGACTTTTTAATGGGAAATATGTCAATGTTATATTTATATCATGATATGAGACTAGATCTCATCTTAGATGTTAGGGGGCAGCAGTAGCTCAGTCCATAGGGACTTGGGAACCGGAGGGTCGCCTGTTCAAGTCCCCGTCCGGACCAAAATATGGAGCGTGGACTGGTAGCTGGAGAGGTGCCAGTTCACCTCCTGGGCACTGCCGAGGTGCCCCTGAGCAAGGCACCGAACCCCCCAACCGCTCGGAGCGCCTGTCATGGGCAGCCCACTCTGACATCTCTCCACTTAGTGCATGTATAGGTCCAGTTTGTGCGTGTGTGTTCGGACCTGTGTGTAATTGACAGAGTGAAAAATTGAATTTCCCCTCTGGGATTAATAAAGTATATAAAATTAAAAAAAATTAAAGAATTAAATGTGGTAAGTGTTGTCTTTTCCTGGTTTTAAAGCTGCATTACAGTAAAGTGATGTAATTTTCTGAACTTACCAGGCTGTTCTAGCTGTTTTATTATCTGTCTTTACCCACTTAATCCTTAAATCCACATTACTGATGATTATTTATCAAAAATCTCGTTGTGTAAATATTTTGCTGAAGCACCAATAGTTAACCCTACAATATTGCTATAATATTGATATTGAGGTATTTGTTTTTTGTTTACCCACTGACTATAGTCGTTTTCAGACCGCACAGTTCTGGGGACTCCTGAGAGGAACTGCACACTGGGGAGCTCCCCCAAGAAACTACACTCATTCAAGGCTATTTTTTTCTGTGTGTATTTGCACTGCCAATTTGAACACTGATGTGAGGTTCTGTAAAACTGGTGGTTTATATAGCAACGTCCATTTCGCTTTGACAAGTAAAAATCATGTTGTTTTTCCTTCGTCACATACAGTATATGGTCATTAAAACCTAGACTTCACTGGCGGGCCATTTGTCCGTGTGTTCCATTTTTTTTGTCACAAGCTGTTGTTTGTGACTTGTGTAATTTACACGGCTAACAAGTTTTTTTAAAAAATGGGGATTGCTGATGTTGCATTGGCTGTGTTAGACCAATCAACGTGCACTTATGACATCTGGACCAATATGCTTACTTCACTTGTGCTGGGAGAGTGCCTACTCTGAAATAGGAGTTGAAGTGGTTCCTCAAAATGGGGTTAAATAACTACGATCATTCCCAGTTCCTCTGGTGCGTAGACAACAAAAAGGAGGTTTCTTCTACTAGGTTCTTGGAACTATAAAAAAAGTTCCCCTGGTCCAAAAGCACCTTCCATTTACACGTGCAAATGAAATCAGGTTATACGCAGAAATCAGGTTAAGACAGGGAACAGGAGAATGTGTCCACATCTTGAAAACTTTACATACAGCTGGTGAGTGATCAGATTTCTCTAACCTACTGTCATATTTTTGATCCAAGACCACACAGTTTTCCTTTTTACTGTGCGCATATTACTACTCCATCCACAGCTGTGGAAACTGATTATTTATTCTACTTTCTGTTTCTGTTTTAGTCAGATTTTGGATGTATTTATTTTGGATACATGGATGCACAGTTACAGTAATGACCTTTCCTTTCATCCTGCTGCATTGCATTCACAGCGATGCATTCCCTGTGCTGGCTCTGTTATAAACCTGCGCAAACATGGCTATGAAATCAGATTTCTCCTGCAGAAATATAGCTGTCTAAATCTGGGGGTTTTTGTAAGAAAAAATAAACCAGGTTACTGCAGAAAAAAGACAGTTACCAGGTAACTGAAGTGAGTGTAAACACACTCACTGCCTCAGCGGGCCCCTGCAGGAAATGTCTTGCTCTGAATCTGACACAAGAAGTGCATTCTCACCTACACACATGACATGCACTCACGAGCAGGTATGCATGGACACAGAAAAAAAAAAGCATATGCTCTGCAGTGACTACTCTCAGAGAATACATCCATGTCTTCACTGTAGCATGACCAGTGATTAAATGAGAGCCGGCTGTAGTCATCCTGTCAGTAGGCCTGGATTTATCAGCTCCTGCTCCACTGTTTGAGCACCTCACATTTGCCAGAAAACACTGAGAGAAAACCAGCCAGCCAGACAGACAGCCAGTTAGACAGGAAGTGATCCAGCAAAGGAGTTCAGGGCTGCTCGGGATGATTTATGTGTTGTTCAGGAATGCTGAATGAGTTCAGGGTGCACTTCTGTTATGGGAACTGACTGAATGGGCATTGCTTGCCTTCTCTGTGACGTTTTCATGTTGCCTGAATGGTTATAGTCTAAATGTCAAAATGTGACGTTATTGCCCCATATTACCATGGAACTTCCAACAAATCGAGAGGCAGACAGAGAAGGAAGTGAATCACTGAGGCCCCAGTCTGAATTTCTTGTCAGTGCTCAGACAGCCTCCGCCCAGACGCCGAGTTGGGCAACCTGTTGGCGGTTGGTTGCCAAGCAAAAGTGAAAAACTCTGATATGCATCATTGCCCCACCAAACTACTCAAAGCAGAAGTTTCTCAGAGCGACTTCTACATCTGATATGACTGCGAGTGTTTTTGCCAGTTTTAGGGGACTTTGTGCCAGTGGTTTAAAAATCAACACACACGCATGCACTGCAACTCACTCAGACATCAGGAAGCCACAGTCATTTTCTGGCTGCTCTGTTACTGTCAATCTGTTAATCTTACTCCCTGTCTCTGTTTTTGCTTTTTATCTCTCTCATAGAGCTGTTTTGAGAGTCCTTTACAAGTGAAAAGATAGAGTAAAACCGTAGCTGTAAATGCAGATTGTTAGATGGAGACATCAGTTAGATGGCCAGGCTGAGGAAAAAAGCAAGAGGAAACGCTTAGTGTCGTGTGAGCTGACGCATGGGCACACACATTTACATGTTGAGTGGGAATTAACTGTGGGTTACTACTTGTGGGTGTGCTTGTTCCTTCCAATAAGAGGTTTGCGTTTGCACGCTTTGGTCTGCGGTGCTTCCCCAATGAGCTGGAGTGAATACTACTGTTGTTGTTTATGTTATCCTCCTTTCCCCTCACTTCCTCTGACAGAGTGAGGCTGCAGCCAGGGCCGGCTACTTCTACTTTTGTAGGTTTCTATTGTTGTGGAGAGGAAGCAATAGCAATTGAACGAGCGCGAGTGGCCTTGCCAGAGACAGACAGGTGAGAGCCAGGGCTACAGATGGTGAGAGGAAGTCTGGGAGGATGAGAAACAACCTGAGGATCAAAGGACTCGGGGTTTGCCTCGATGACTCTCCCCTCTTCTCTCCTCACCTCGCCCGTCTGCCTGCCTCCGCTCTCTGTCTGCTTCCTCGCCTGCCCGTGAGTTGTCCTGTCTTGCTGACATGATCAATGGCCCAGGCCTGCGCCGCATTGCCAGGTTTGGGTTCACTCTGCAGTCACCGGAGGAGAGCCTGTGTTCCTCTCTGTCTTCTGGTGGGCAGATGAAGAGTCAGCTGGAGCTCACCGCAGGGATGAGGGGGCACATTTTTTCCACAGATCTGCACTTGACTGTCTGCTCTTTCCTGCACCACCCATAAAAGGCTAAAATTCTTTCATTTAAAGTACACTTCCTTTAATTTCCCCTCTCTTTTTTAATACCTCCTTCCTCAGGTTTTGTTCAAGGACGTTTGAAGGAAACCTTTGCAAGGTTCATGGGGGACAGGCAGCTTGGTGTGCAAGTTTGTCTGTTTGAAGCCAACTTGTGTGTTTCTTGACAGGGTTGTGTGGTGCAGGAAAGGGGAGGGGGGGGTGTTGCTTGCTGCCAAATGTTGGCTTGGCCGACTCCATCAAGAAAATATCAAAAGGGCCTTTATGAGGTGCTGTAAAGAAGAAAGGGTGTTTTCAGAGCACCACCAGACTGCAAGGGTAATTCCACTTTTTAAAATGTGCCCTGAGGATACAGGCTTATCCCACCTGCCGCCTTTCCTGCTCTGCTTGTACGCTTTCTTCGGGGGAGCGAAAGATAAAGAAGTGCGAAGTGTGTGTGTGTGTGTGTGTGTGTGTGTGTGTGTTGGCAGGAGTTTGTAAGACCATGTCATGTTGTGTCACTCTCAAAAGTCCAGAGTTTTGTCATTAGCACTCAAGGCAGCTGACATATGTTAAAGCGTTTTTCTCCACACATCAGTCTGGACTCAGATCATATGTGTGCATCATGTGCGTTCACATGTGTCCGTCTCTCTCTGTGTTTCATGGCTTTCTGCTGGTTCTGACAGAAGGGTGTAAATTCCTGTAGAGGGGTGTGTGTGTGTGTTTTAATGTCTGGTTTCTCACTACTCCTGGCCAGTTTGGTGTGTTTTCACTGCTCAGACTTGAGCCATCTCCTGGTTGGCAGCCCAGTTTTATCATAGAGCTTGTTTTAAAAGACAGCTTCGCAGGGCCTCTTTACAGGCATGTGTTTGTGTGTGTGTGTGTAGGAGCCCAGGTAATGAGCTTTCTGACAGCTGTTGAAAGGCGTTGCTACTGCTCAGCACCTTTAATGAAAGCCTCCCCCCTCCTTGTCAACACACACACATTCCTCCCTCCTTCCTCCTAGCTTTTGACTTCCTCACCATATAAACTATTCCTTTCGCAGTTGCAGGCAGGTTACATTGTGAGTGATTGTGTAACTCAACACAATAGAGAGTTGATAGACCTCCCACCTAAAAGCTTGCAGGTGACTCAACTGTGTGCAACAGAGCTTGAACAGAGCAGCAGTATCACATGTAAGAAGGTGTAGCAGCGAGGGACATAGAGAAGTGGCTACAAAAGCAGTGACGGAGATCCTCCGGAAAGACTGGTACTGACAAGAGGAAGGAAATGAGTCTGTTGTGTGGGACCTTGTAGCAGAAGCCTCAGAGGGATGGCAGGAAGATGTGGGCAGAGAAACAGAGAAGGAGAGTGAAACATGCTGGCACCGCTGACAAGGGTGTGGTACTTTCTTTTCCTCTTTCACAAAGCCTAGTTCTTCATAGAAACCTTTCGGCACGCTACTGGTCACTCAGTGAGCACCCTGTGGTGCTGTAGCCTCTGCCACGGGGTAGAGGGCCAAGGGCACCCTCGAAGGCCCCACCTAGTGTGCCAGCAAGTCTTCCAGCCCACTGTTCACCATCCTCTCTCAATCTGCTCCCCTTCTGCCACTGCTGTCTGCCCAGTGCCCACCCCTCTTTTTCATAGTGAGCCCTACTGTGTGCCCCTCTCTCTCTCTCACACACTGCCTCCAAGTCTCACACACTCTTTTACTGCCCAGTGCATTCGACAAGAACACGCAAGCTTTACAGGCTGTTTAATGAAGGTAGAGATGGAGACAAAGGCCCCACATGCCCTTGCTTGCAGTTTAACACGAACAGAAAAAAAACACATGCACAATGAGCCGCACACACACACACACACACACACACACACATACACACACACACACACACAAGGATATTTTAATGGGGAACAGTGGAGCTCACTAGCGCACTGTTATGAACAGCCCTGCATTTGCAAATCAAATAGAGACTGCAGAGAGTGGACAGTGCTGCTGTCAAACGACATAAACACAGAAATGTGTCTGTGCCGCTCACTTGTGTACTATACACTACTGTACTGTACTGTACTGTACTGTATGTACACTGTCCTCACACAGTCTGTGCATTTGCTCCCACATGCCAAGACTAGACTTGTGGAGCAGTGTCCCACTGAAGATTCAATCACACCAACGAGTCACGTAGACAAAATCTGCAGGCCTATTGTGAAAGAATACTTGTTACCCTGCCAAATTGTCATATGCTGCTTAGTTAAAAGGAGTGTGTTGCAACACAAAACACGAGATGCATAGTCACGGCTTTTGCTCACATACATTAGGAACACTCCCGTTTCCAGTTGAGTGAACAACAGGCAGCTTCAGTGTTACCAGAGAGTCTCTGTTTTTTCTCGATCGTCTCTTCCTATTCACTCGCCCTCCTCTCCTATTGTTTCTGTTGAATCTGAAGGGACGTCAATTGGCCCAGTTGACTTGACCTAGAATTTAATGTAATTGACCTAGTTGAAGTCACCTTCAGCTAAACAGCTATTTCTGTCGTGTGCAGTTACATTTCACATCTAATGAGGTTGTGGAGAATGATGTACTGCACATCCCACTCACGCTGAAGCACTTTAGTGTAATGTACGGGGGTGGAGGGGAGTTGTTGTGTGTGTTTGTTGCCGGTGAATATTATCCTCCTGTGTGCATGTGTGTGTAGTTTGTAGCCATTGAATAGTATCTGTGTGTGTATATGACCAGGGGATTAGGACTGGTCATTGCAGCTGGGCCACTTGTGCACAGAGAGCACTGAGGGAAGGGATTAGGGAGTAAACTGATACTTAGCAGGAAACGAAGAGTGGCTACTGGTAACCCAACTATCCCTCCTTCTTGCCTCTCTTATCCTCTTCTCCTCCCCCCCAACAACAGCAGCCACCCACCTATCCCACTCCTCTCATCTCATCCGTCCGTCATCGGCTCACAGGCCTCGGCCGGCGGATTGTCATGCAAATGGTGCCCCAGGCCTCAGAGCGCTGATAAGGAGGGCCTCTCATTTCACAGGGCTTTGTTTTCTAAACAGTGATGAGCTGAGTTGAGGAGACTGGGGAAAGGGGCTCAGGGCGGCTGCCTGAATGGGCCCTCTCACTGTGGCGCCCTGGGGTAAGTGGTGCGGGGGATTTTGGATGGAGCGGGCTGAATGAGGCGAGGTCTGGGAGGCGGGTACAGGAGTCATGTTCTCTGGCAGGAACCAGGTTCAACGTGTTGACGGAGACTGATGTATTTTCTCTCTCACCGCTGTCCGAGATTTCTCCAGGATGGCCTTTCTCTGTTTGGCTCGCTTTCTTCCTCCATTTAGACGCTGTCAGTCAGTGTTCGTTACTTGACGCCACATATGGTTTGTCCTTTTCTAAGGGGTTGTCAGCGCTCGGTCTGGAGCCTCATTTGCTGCTGTTATTATTGCATAAACACAGAGGTTCATGGCACGTTCAGAGGGTTTCTGCTCTCCCACTGACCCTGCTGCTTTGTTACATTCTGGCCAGGGAGATATGAGAACTGCTGTAGAAACATTCAGCGGGTGTAAACTTCAGGTTTTAGATTGATTTGCACATTTGGCTTTGGGATGGCTCTTAAAACTAATGGAAAACATCTTTGCCTCCAGCAAAGTACAGCTTTCAAAGGAGGAATTTGAATGTGGATTCTGAATAGGCAAATATAAAAATGCATATGAAAAACAGATGTTTGAGCAGCAGGCAACAAATGAAAAATGTCTGACATATTTCTGTTACTATCATTAATGAGGTAGTAGCCGGGCAGTCGTAGCAGCTGTAGAAGAAGTGGTAGTAATGGTCAGCTTGGTCTTGAACAAGACTTGCCCTCAGGAGCAACTGTGTCCTCTCCTCCCCCTTTCCCCCCTCGGCCCCTTTCTCTGTTTTTTATCAAATTCCTCTTTTTATGCCCCCCTTTTTTTCTTCTTTTTGAAGTCTCCCCTCTCTTGTAAAAAGCCAAGCTGGTGGTTTTTGCTTCAGCCTTGGGTGTGAGAGAGGGGAGGAGGGGGGTTGTAGGTTAAGTTTAGGCTAGCCCTCTGTGCTTTCCATTGAAGGTGCTGGGGGGAGGTGGGCGCAGTAAAAGTTAGAATTTTAGAGCCTCCCTGTTTTTTATTTTATGATTGGCTTTTTTTACGGGCTGGGAGCTACAGCTGGTGGTGTGAATAGCTGCCCAAGGTGACCGAGTCCCAATAAAGTGTAGGCCAGCCGGGCTGGGGCCTCCAGTCCAGCCATGGGACCGCCTTTATAGGCCGCCTTACGAGCCTAGGCCTCTATTAAAACCTGGCAGGGCTGCACTGAGGAATTTAGGGCCAGGAAACAAGAGAAAAATAGGGTTTGTGTGTCAGGGGGTGGTGGGATGCAGAGTTAAGGGGGGTTGAAGTTTGAGGGTAACTAAGGGTGAAAGTTGAAAGAGGTGCTGCTGGGTAAGTGGACGTTCAAGTGTGCAGCGTATGGATTCCATACTTCCCCCGAGCAACATGTGTGTCTGTGAGTTTGTGCAGGCTTGCATGTGTGACGGGGGTCTGGTGCTGTGTGTGTGCAGCGGCTTATGTTTCTCAGGGGAAGTATGGAATCCATACGCTGCACACTTGAACATCCAAAAGAGCCTGAATGTGTTCCTCTTTGGAATAAAGTGAAGTTTAATGTACCATAGCAAGTATGCGACTCGAGGTAGCGCCGACGTCACAGCCGAGCTTGAAAGATAGATGAAGATTTTTGCAGGCATGTATGTTTGACATGTGTCTTCTCTGTGCGTGCAAGATGTCATCATGTGCTGGTGTCAGTCTGTGGAATGAGGAAGAGCCAGCTTTGACTCCTGACTGTAAAGCTCATTCTGCTACCTGGCCTTATCAGACAAGCTGTCGATCAAAAGCACTCTTGCTTACTGCTGTAAAAAACAGTTTTGTCTCTGCTGTCAGACAGTCATCCTTCATTTGTTTCTCGGCGTGCACACGAAACAATAAACTCCCCGAACCTGCACCTGAGTGCTGCCCTAGGGTTGTAATTGGTGCCTGGAATAATATAAACTGTAGCCAGTAGTTCATACTCTATTCCTCCTTCTCTCTCTTATCTTATCATTTCTGTCCCGCAGAGCGACAAGCTAAAAAGGAGCATGTGATAATGTATCTCAGTCCACCTCCAGGCCAACTAAACATAACCGTTACTCAGCATCTCTCACTGGCCTCACAAATCAAATTTAAAAGGGAAAGCTGTCAGCTGTCATATCATATTTGAATGCAGTTCAACACACTCAATTATCTTCTACATGTATTGACAAGTGCACATTTGACATTTCAGTCTAGCCGTAGGACAACGATTCGTGACAAACCATGTGCTCATGTGCTGTCCTTTTTTTTTTTCCTTTCTTCTCCATAGCGGTGGAGACCCAGAGCACCAGTTCAGAGGAGATGGTACCCAGTTCTCCGTCTCCACCTCCCCCACCTCGTGTCTACAAGCCCTGCTTTGTGTGCCAGGACAAGTCCTCAGGGTACCACTACGGGGTCAGCTCCTGTGAGGGCTGCAAGGTGAGAAGAACCTGCCAGAGCTGTTTGAGGTCTGCTTTGTCTGGATGTATCACATACAGTTAGAAAAATGCTGGCTTGCAATTAGAGCCGCACTGAATAGCTTCCAGCTTCCTTCATAACGTTGACATTCATATTCTCAATCAACATGCAAATGCTGCTTCTATTTTTTCTTTTTGCATGTCTGTTCATTCTGATTAAACCTGGTATTTCTGCACAGCTGCATATAAAGATAGGAGATGATATGTTGGATTGTTTCTGACTTGTGTGATCCAAACATTTCCAAACGTATTGAAAAGTGATAGATGTAATCATTCCCAAAATTTACAACAACAAAATATTCTTCTTCAATCTATATTTGCTGGCGTTTACCCTTCAAAAAAAAAAAAACATTTTCACTAAGGTTTGGACTCCCACTTGCCACACACAAAGGGAGGCACGCACCTGTTTCAACAGGAGGCTCTAACAGCACCATAAATTTCAGTGATTATTATTATTTCATCATCATTTCTCTCCCTTATTGGATTAACCTGCTCCCTGCATGTATTTATGTGGACAATACTGCTGAGTTATGTTCATTAAAGAAAGATGTTTAAAAGACCAAGTCATTTACTCTGACTAATCACTTTCAGTTTGAGTATCTTGATAAAGGATTTAAAAATATTCAGGGTGATAACAAACTATGATGACGTACATTTGAAGCTTCAGTTGAAAACCTTAATAGAAATGTCAAATGTAAAAAAAGAAGACACACGGTACAGCCCTAGTTACAATTTATTTTAGATATTAGTCACCTGTCCTTTTCATGAAGATAAGAGGGAAATAACAGCTTTGTTTTTAACGTGGGTTCGACTGAAACGTGGAAAATGAAGTGAAAAGGCTCAATCACTATAACAGAGTTAAAATGTAAGAATGTTTTGTTCTCTCCTGCATTCAAGTGAGAAAAAAGAGAGGAAAGAAGGGTGATTATGAAAGAGAAACAGTTAAATGTCACATCCTAAATTTGATGACTTGACTATACTATAATACACAATCTCTCTCTCTCGCTCTTGCCCTCTCCCCTTTTGTCTCTTGCTTCCTGATGCTCCAGGGTTTCTTCCGCCGCAGTATCCAGAAGAACATGGTGTACACCTGCCACCGAGACAAGAACTGTCAGATTAACAAGGTCACACGCAACCGCTGCCAGTACTGCAGGCTGCAGAAGTGCTTTGAGGTCGGCATGTCCAAGGAAGGTGAGCCCTCCGAGACCTGGGTCCCAAGAGATGGAGAGACCCACTTCCAAAACATGGATATTCACTCATGTGTGAATATCCACAGACACACACACACACACACACACACACACACACACACACACACACAGGGCTGCAGATTCTTTCAGACATAGATCAAGACACAGTGAGATATACCCGAGTACCTTGGAGACGTTGGCAGGCAGTTTAAATTCTACTTGGCTCGGATCAGATTTTTTTTTCTTTACCACCAAAGGAAAGATCTGACCTGATTCACATGGTGTGAACTTATTGATCTATTAATGCTCAGTCACAGACTCTGGGAAACTATGCAGCAGAGAGTGCAGAAGCAGATGATGAGCCTCGCAGGGGTGGTGATCAGGGCGAGGCTGGGCACTGTACCAATCATATGACTAATCGCTTTACGAAATGATCTTGACTTCCTGTTTCACCACAGAGCCTCGCCCCTCTGGCCAGCACAGACACTGCTTTCATTCATAAAGACAACAGAGCAGAAAACAAGATTTTGACTTTTTACAAAGCTGGCGGCGCCAGGATTCACGCAGTTTGCCGAATCCAACACAGTTTAGTGACCTTTTTAGTGTGACCCTGTGTGTGTAAGTGGCAGTGTCTTGCCCTTCACAGAGCCCGTGGGACATGTATGTGGGTGTAATGTTTGTGTGGGATGTGTGTTAAGACCGGGATCACATTGTGCCTCTGCTATTACTGGATATCCTGAGAGGAAGGAAAGTATGGGAGGAGGAGGGAGAGGAGGCAGAGAGTGGAGGACCAGCTTATGTGCACCGGTCAAGTGGATAGAGAGATGGACAAGGAAGAGAGCGGGTGATAAGAAAGAGATAGCCAGTGTCCGTCCCGTGCTAAAGGAAATATGTTAATACTGTTAAGAGCAAACCTCCGTTGCTACTGAGTTCTGGTTTCCACCAGCGAGCACGGTGTCCTTGACAGTGGCGAAAGACATAGAGCATGAGTGCAGTGGATGTTTTTACATGTGATCACAGATAAAGAACAGGAACATTCTGTTGCTGATCTGTCTTCCATTTTGTTTTTCTGTACAAAGCGGTGCGCAATGACAGAAACAAGAAGAAGAAGGATGTGAAGGAGGAGTTGGTGCTTCCAGAGAGCTATGAGCTGAGTGGAGAGCTCGAGGAGTTGGTCAATAAAGTCAGCAAAGCTCACCAAGAAACCTTCCCGTCACTTTGCCAATTGGGCAAATACACCACCGTAAGTGGCGAACACACACACACGCACACACACACGCACACACACACATACCCTACACACCACTGTTCACTCATACTGTGTGTGGCAACATTCTTCATGCTATGCCGTCACTGAGAGCTCCCAGATTGCATGCAAAGACGTAAATTTACCGTAGCTTTCCCAACATAGTAGTGGTTTAACTAATTCAGTTCCCCATTAAGCCATCTGTGTGGCCTCTGAATGATTGATGCAACATGTAAATGGATTTTTTTTTCTCCCTTGATTGATGTAAAATGTAAATGTGTTGTGAGGCTCGGACACGCTCGTTCTTGATGCAAACAGGGTTGCACACCACCTCTGTAACAATGATCTGTGTGTGTTTGGTTGTGTGTGTGTGTGTGTGTGTGTGTGTTCAGAACTCCAGCTCAGACCACCGTGTCCAGCTGGATCTGGGTTTATGGGACAAGTTCAGTGAGCTCTCCACCAAATGCATCATCAAGATTGTGGAATTTGCCAAACGGCTGCCGGGTTTCACGACCCTCACCATCGCTGACCAGATCACTCTACTTAAGTCTGCCTGCCTGGACATACTGGTGAGGAACCAGTGTTTTGGTTCTTCCTTTTGTCCTCTTCACTTACTCTTTACTTACAAATAAATTTATTTGACAGATGAAGGAATACTGACATCTGGTGGCGACTAGTGGTAGTGCAGGAAGGTTTGTTCAAATAATAAGCCTGGTGAATCTTTGACATGACAATTGTCATATTACTTAACCAGTTACGTCAGCAATTAAGATTTTTGCAGCAAAAATATGTGAAGAGATTGTAAAATATGATGATTTGTATGATTTAAACTACTAAACAATATATAGGACTACAAGCACAGCTGAAATGGTTAGCCGAATTATCAATGAGGTGATTGAAAGAACTATTTTGATAGTTTCAGCCATGTGTCATGGAAAAAAAAAATCATTATTCCAGCTTCTCAAATGTGAGGATTTTTCTGCATTTAGGACATTTAATTTGACATTGTCCTGATACATACTTTTTCCTATGTAATAGCTTTGTAATGTAAGACTTTTACTTGTTACAGAATATTTTTACAGTGAAGTATTGCACTGTAAAGTTCACAGTATTGACACTGTGAGCTGATACCCATCAGTTAAGTTACTGACAATGTTTTGGTGCTGTAGAAAACCTTCTTACAAAGTTTTCCACCCTCTCTTGCCCACAGATGCTGAGGATCTGCACACGCTACACCCCAGAACAGGACACTATGACCTTCTCAGATGGGCTGACTCTGAACCGGACTCAGATGCACAACGCCGGCTTCGGACCACTCACAGACCTGGTGTTTGCCTTTGCTGGCCAGCTTCTACCCCTGGAGATGGACGACACCGAGACTGGCCTCCTCAGCGCCATCTGCCTCATCTGTGGAGGTACTGCAGCGTGCACATACACAGTGACACTGTTGGTTGTAAAGAGGAAGTGGTTTTGGTAAATCTGTTTCAGTATTCGTGGCACTACTTTCATAATATCAGTAAGACAAAGAGCTAAAAAAAAAAGTATGTGTGAAATGAATTTTATTTATAGTAAAACTTTTTTCAACTCTAAATTTTTACATTTCTAGTATGTAGCAAAGAATATAATATAGTGTTTCCACTCTTCATCAGACCGCATGGATCTAGAGGAGCCTCAGAAAGTTGATAAGCTGCAAGAGCCTCTACTTGAGGCTCTGAAGATTTACGCCCGCCGCCGGCGCCCCAACAAACCTCACATGTTCCCCCGCATGCTGATGAAAATCACCGACCTCAGGGGCATCAGCACTAAAGGTCAGTGTGAAGAGAGTAAAGCTGAGAACAAGGTTTGATTCTGAAAAAGGCCTCACCGCTATCATAACCAATTTGTAACAGTTTTAGAAGAGCTGGTACAGATTCACTGACAAAGAGGGCTTTGTCAGTACCAAACCTCTACAAGCATTAGTCTTTTGGTTTTTAGTTGTGCTCCCTATGTGACAGGGGAAACGTGTCTTTAGAATACTGTTAATAGTTAACTATAATCATCATGTTATTTGCTTCCAGGTGCCGAGAGAGCCATCACTCTGAAGATGGAGATCCCGGGGCCGATGCCTCCTTTGATCAGGGAGATGCTCGAGAACCCAGAGGCCTTCGACGACCAAACAGAGGGCAACGAGAGCCCGCCGCCACCGCCGCCGCCACCTCCACCACCAGCCCAGGTCAAGCAGGAAGCCGAGGACGAGGACGACAGCTGGGCCACAGAAAACGGCAGCGAGCCGTCGCCGGAGGAGGAGGACGAAGACGACGACGACGACGTGGGGGACGAAGATCGAGACAGGGGCTCGGACAGTGACGGGGAACCCTGGGGGGTCCTGGATGCCATAGATGGGTCGAGGAAAGGCCTCATTGGGAGGGCGCAGTGAACCGAGCATTTCATACAAACATGCACATACAGGTTCAAACACACATACATAGAGACATACAACACAACCTCACTCACTCTTCCACCTCAACAAGATGCTGGCCTTCCCTTCCCTCTTTCTCTCTCCGTACTGCACATCACTGTGTCCTCCACAGCAGAGCACAGCAGAGCCTTATATGTACAGACACTTCTAACTCAGGCCACATGGTCCATGACAAGTGAACTACAGAAAAATAAAGTAAAGGAGAGATGACAGTAAAACCGTATGAACTCCTGGCATAGCCAAGAGAGAATCTAAGGTGACAAAAAGAACAGAACAGTCTCTTTTTTTTCCACTATTGTTGTTTATATCGAAATAGGGGAACGGCCAAAACCAGACACCAGAACTGAGCAGTTGATTCCGATGGATTACAACAAGCACATTTCTCAAAAGAAAAACAAGCGTACAGGGCAAAACCAAAATGAGTATGCTAATCTTTTGTTTTTTTGTGGTTATTGCTTTTGAATATTGTTTTCAGTTTTCTTTTTTTTTTTTCAATTTATGAATAAGTCCATACATATCTATATACCATTATATTTTTTGTCTTTATTTGTTATTCTGGTTTTATATATGAATCCTTTTAGACGAGTTTTTTTCTTTGAAGAGCTTTCCTGAGAAGATATTCCGAGGGAAAGAAGGGTAATCAGAACTGGCTGGGTCTTCCTTATCAGCTACATATGCTTAGCTGGGGCTTTTTTGGGCACTTTGGCTCACTGTGGATGTCAATGATAATCAACCCAGAGAACTATTGTTATGTTGCAGTGACTTAATCAGTTTCTGTTATCAGGGAATTGGCATTATTCTATTTTGCTCTCGTTGCAGCCGGCTAATGCTGTCAGTGCGGAAAGTAAGTATCTTTGTGCCAAAGTTAGGAACAGTCATCTTTGGAGCATGAGTTTGACTACTGGCAGGGACTCCAGCCACGATCCAGCGATCCTCACAGCAGCAGCTCACACATGCACTAACACAAACCTCAATCTCACACACTCAAATGCCAACACACACACACACACACACACTCCGCTTGCTCTACCCTCAGCTGTAGCAGATGTGCCGACCTGGCATCGAGTGCCCGGACAGAGATTTACACTTGACCGTATATGTAGCACTTTTGTGATCCTCTATTCAAGCAAGGCACATCTCCTTCTCTGAGAGCAGAGCAGCTGTCTGTGAGCTCATATCTCCGTTAGCATGTCCAAACTGATGACAACATTTAGAAAACAATCAACCTTAGAGCACTCCCCGATGATGTCAGTAGACGAATGCACACTTTCAGCAAGGATTTTAAAGAAAAAGCATCCACACAGTAGCAACATCATGCATCAACGATCATAGACATATGCAAGTGGAAAGCAGGAATCTTTATGGAAGACATTTTGGAATCAGACTCAGGGCTTTTCAGTAAGGACCAAACCCTAGCTGCTTTCAGGCACGCTAGAAACAGGCAATATTTATGTGTGTATTCTTGACTCCGTTTTTTGATCAGCTCAACCCCTCTGCGTGTACATAGAAGGTAACAAGTCTTGAGAAACAGCGTGGATGCCAGTCTGACTCTCCCCAGAGGGGGGACAAATCACCGTGGTCGTCATCGCTGCCCCCGCCTGTGCTCGCGCTGGCATCCATGCAGCAAACTGCCTTCTCATCCCAAAAGCCATTATATCATCTTGTCTTCTTGTGTATATCCTCACTTCTCTTTAAAGGAGCTGTGGAGGATTATGTGTTCTCATGTATCATTTCTTTATTGCCAAAATGTCTCGGTAGGCGATCAGCTGGGAGAGCGCAGCTGATATACAGTACAGAGGTTTTTTCTGTCTCTCTTTGAAGCAATATGAACATTCTCTCTGTAGCAGTGAGAGGTCCCATCTTCTGAGTATGGGCAGGTCTCCTCAGTGTGTGTGTGTGTGTGTGTGTGTGTGTGTGTGTGTGTGTGTGTGTGTGTGTGTGTGTGTGTGTGCGGGCATGTGTGCGTGAATGCTTTAACATGTTTTTGAGTCATTGGGTGAATGTCCTCAGCATGGTGCTGTCACGCAAAAAAAACAAAACAAAACTCTTGTGTGATGACCTCATCCCTTCTCACTCCCTGCTGGGCTGTCATGATGTTAATGATGGTGACGCAGGCAGAATATTGAGATTATGTTGTTTCATGTTTGTTTTTTGTTTTTCAACATGGCCAAGGTGTTGTCTACCCTCTGTTTATGTCAACTCTTGTCATACAAAGAAAAGCCATATAAACAGTAAGAGGCACAATAAACTACTTTTGTGAGATTACTGGACATTTTTATTTAAAATTCCTGCAAAAACATCTTATATGATCAGGAATCTCACACACAGATGCAAAATTATTCACGAGTGTACTGTCTTCTAAAGCTGTAAAGAGGTATCTTTAAATATGCAATACCACATGCATCAGTAGAGGGAGCTCTTGCACCATGGCTGCAGTGTGCCCTGCATGCAGCAGTGTTCACCCTGCATTGAGGAGGATAAGAGCAGGGTCTGTTGGGTCATGGAGAGCTGTGGGTGCAGAGGCTAATAAATCACAGCCTCCTGCTGAACAAGGACATCAGATAAAGGTCTGTCCCTAAGATGTGTTCACTCTGCAGTTGGGGGTAACATAAAGTCCCATAGTTTTGTCTCAAAGAGTGGTTTAGGTAGTTAAAAAGTAAACGTATCTCTTATGATTTATTCTAACTTGTACAGGAAGATGTACACCAAAACATAACATCTAAGATCAGATATAATTAATGTTGCTAAATTATACATACATAAGATGACACATCAGATATTATTGGTCGATTAATCGGTTCTAGATGGTGCAAAGATGCCAAATGTTCTCATATTCCAGCTTCTCAAATAAGACATGCTGCTTTTGATGTCATTGTGAATTGAATATGTTGGGGTTCTGGACTTTTTGGTCATATAAAACAAGATATTTGAAGACATCGTCATGAGCTCTACAAAGATCTGATGGACAATTTTCCCCTTATTTATAATGTGTATCATGTTTTATTGTGATTAATAGACTAAACTAAGGCAGTAATTGTAACATAAATTTGGGGGCACACATCCTCCCACTTATTAAAATACACTCAAGTGCCCCCCAAACACACACACACACACACACACACACACACACACACACACACACACACACACACACACACGATATATTGATAAAAATATGTACAGTGGCATTGCCATCCAAAATAATCATTAGCAAATGCAACATACTGTCATTATTATTGCTCCCAGTTTTAGTATGATAGTGTACTGCAGTTACTTTGTGTGGTTTCCCCAAGTGGTGTTTCCATACCCAAGCAGAATCTAGACTGCTGTAGGTGCAATCAATGTCAAATCAAACACTGTACTGTCTCTCATTACTCTTAACTGTATTAAAACATTGGAGAAAAAATTATGGGCCCCCCTGGCAGATTTGGTGCCCCCACCTTTTGTTGACTCCATAGCTACGGCCTTGGACTAAACCATTTATCAAAGAAATATCTGGCAGATTAATTGATAATGAAAGCAATTGTAGTTGCAGCCCCAGATATTAGTCATGTCCATATTGGAGGTCTGCCAAGGAAAATGAAAGTGATGCTTCCAGCTAAACAGGCAGAACACGGTCCAGCATGCACTCGGATTTTATTGGACTCGTGTGATATTTGATCTTTTAGAAGAGAGCATCACCTGAATGTGGTTTGGTAATGACCTGTGAAATGTGAAAGGACATCAGGGCCTTAAACTCAACTCAAAGTCAACACATTTGTGAGGGTATCTTTAAAACCTGGATGTACAGACCACTTTTGGAACAAGCAAGTGAATAAAAACAAGAAAAACCTTTAAACATTTTTCAGTTTCCTTGTTAATGTCACCAAAAATCAAGAGTTATACATTTGTAACAAATTTATCACCCTGAGTACATCAGTGTCACTGATAAGCTCACGCTCTCTTGACATCCTGATAAAGAACAGGAACCCTCTTCGTAAAGGGCTACTGATAGTAAACATCTCTTTTTTTCAGCGCACCAGTGTGGGATACTAATGCCTCACCTTGATTTTATTAATAGACAGAGAGAGAGAATCAGAGGAGGGTGATAAACAGAGATGAGATTCTATCAATTATATGATTGCTTTAATTAACTATCATTAAAGACAGATCAATAACGCCAGACTGGAATTAAAATAAGGTCCATACATTATACACTATTTTACAAGGAACAATCAAATGGCCTCATATACCGAGCCCCTGGAAGGTGTTGCCATGGGAACCCATGGGAGGGTTTGGGTGTGCTTGGGGGAATTTAAAGGAGCCTGCACAAGATTTCTATATACTCATCCTTCCACATCAATGGTGCTGGATTAACTAATTACTTTAGGTATGAAGGCTTATTCACTGGAAATTAAAAAAATGTGTAAAAAGAGAGGCCCCTGGAAAAAAAGGTATAACTGTACAATGAATTAATAAAGGGTAAAAATCTCCCTTGTAATATTCTTGCAGCCTCAGGACATCAATTATTCATAAAAAATAGTAAAGAATCCATAAAAGTAGGTCATGAGTGCGGCATACCAAAGAAATTAATTTGAATATTTAAACAGAGAGCGAGAGCACATCCGCTGAGTTTGCTCTGAACATGAGCAAACTGCAGCGGTACCTCAGTCAACACACAGGAGAGATAATGGAGCAGGAGAGGCTGGCTCCTCAGAGAGTGATCGGGAGGATAAAGCTCACTGAACCCAAGTGCTCCTGGCAGCAGTTAGGGAGGAAGGGCCCGGGCTCAGGGTGTGATAAAGGCAGAGAGTGACCTAGGTTTGATGTGATAAAAAAAACTGGGGTCTTTCTATGTGCACCTAAAGCTATATACAAGACAGAGAGGCGCATATGTCATGTACTGGATGCACGGGTCGCAATGTGAAACAGCACATCATTTACAGTGTGCCTCTTACTCGGGTCAAAACAGACAAAAAGGACATGTTCGTCATTTGTTACATATGCAGCGAGTCCGTGGAGGGTTGGGAATCAGTCAAGGGAGGAAAGGAGAGGTGAGGGGAAGGTGAGAAACGTTTTCAAGTACAAAGACCATAAATTTAACACCTTCCACTGTGCGAGCGGAGAGGCAGGCGGGCGATCTTAAAGAAAGGGTAATGGAGAAAGTGATGAAGAAATGGGTAAAGGTATCTGTGACAAGAGTGAGAATGGAGGGTGTGCCAGCTGGGAGGAAGAGGGAATAAACAAGGCCAGGTAGAGGAAGGGGTGATTTGGGGAAGGGGAGCGAGAGCTGGGGAAAAGCAGGCGTCGGGGTCATAAAAACTAGGAGATGTGTTCTGGCCTCTGGGTCTTCATATCTTTTACATTTCTAATTAAAAGAGATAAAGAGTGAGGGAGTCATCAATCCCACAGTGATTTCCCAGTTAAGGTTTTAGAGGGGGCTGTAAACTAGGCAGCCCGGCATCATTGATTTTATAATTAGCTATCGTCACCCCAGACTTAAGATGGAGGGAGTGTGGTAGAGGGGAGCTTAAAAGAGGGAGCCGGAGACTGCCCGAGGAGTGGGAAGGCACAAGGATGAAGATGATGAGGAGGTCAGGCCTGAGGGGAGAGTGCGGGGAGAGCCAAAAGGTGAGTAGAGAGAAAATCCAGAATGAGAAAAATCTGAATCAGGCAATGAGCCAAAAGGGAATACAGGTTATATGGCTGCGTGAAAAGAAATGGCATAGTTAATTACCAGTGAAATGTCATGTGAGGATCAAAATATTGCTATGATCTTTGGCCAGAAAAAGACACATTACACCTAATAATGGATACATAAACCATTTTATTATACAGAACCCCGCCCAAACCCTGTTACATGACTGATAAGAAAATACACGGCGGTGTACATGTGGGATAACCTTCGCACACAAAACTTCAAAACAAACCATAACCACTGGAGCTTTATTGCAACCGGAGACGGTGTCCCGACGAGGAGCACTCGTACTGGAGCTCTCAGTGGAACAGCAAAAAACATAACTTCCCTATAAGACATAAAGTCAGATTACAACCACAAACGAGGACTATGGAGAATACATGTGTAGCGTGCTATCTTCTGGGGAAGGAATATCAGGCTCCTCAAAACACTCCCACTTTTATACAAGGAGACTCAACATGTACTGCAACACCAGAATACCCAGTGACACAAGGTAAACGAGAGGTTCGTGATCCTGTTCCTTCAGTTCCTTTCACCTTAAACTCAACATGCCGGCATCATTCCCTTTCATTAGCACCAATATCTTGCAACAATATAACTCATATATCAAATCTTAATATAGTCAGAGTGAGTATCTGAAATGTAAAAACAGAAAGTGTAGATAAAATATATACGTAAACACAACACACAATGGTAATGATTAAGATAATGATGAGAGGACATATTGTTAAGTATCCATATATCAACTTTTCATCTAAAAACTCTTCTATAGTAAAAATAGGGTGCAAATACAGCAGATAAAATCAAGCATCAAAGTGTCTAGCAAATCCTCTTTTAGCCAAGCATGGAAAAGTTTGTCACACATTGCACAGACAGTTGTGTGAAAAAAAAAACCCAAACACAAACTAAACCTGAATATAGTTTCATTGCAGCATAACTCAAGTTAATTATAAATAGAAAATCATGAAAAATGCATACAGTATTGATTAAAAGGTAGGCAGCAATTTTTATTAGGCAGTATATTGCCGTAGGGCTGGGGGAAAATACCAACACCATGTCATGGTGTCAGGATCTATAAAGATGATTTTCTTTGACTCTTTATTTTCATTGTTTTAGGCACAAATTTAGAACTGCATGAAGATTTCTGTACAATACAAACCGTAACAAACGCTAAATATCCAAATGGCCAGCTAGTAAATTAGCATTTCAATAATTATGTAATGTAAAATCCAGGATCGTTAACGTGTAAAAACCGCAGCTGATCCATAGTGAAAAGCTTACGAGTGTTCATTTTTATAATAATGATGATATGACGTTACTAAAGTAGAAAGTTGCATCTGGCATCTATTTAATAGCTTTTAAACACAATCTGTTCAATAAGCTTTCTATTTCAAATGCTTGTCCATCTTATAGCGTGCCTCTGCATCACTAAATCTCCTTAACTGCATCTGCATGACAACAATCAACTGCTAACGCGTGCAAGAAAGTGCATATCAAATCTTACTTCTGAGTAAATGGAGGAGAAATATGATGTCATAGACTTACATTACTGCAATATAATTCTAGCATGATACTGTATCATTACTTTATGCTGCCGTGAATAGCGCTCAAAGCTGCTGTGGAGAATTTAATGCTGGAATAGAGTTTTGCCATGATTTCCAGTGGAGCCGGGCCTGCACAAAACATCATAATTACAGTGCCTGTCATGACTCCTAATCACAAATGTCATAAAAACGACATAACATCCATCGTAAAGCTCTCGACATAGCAATGATTCAACAGAAATCATTCTGCTACAGCCTGCGAACTCTCAAACGCCAGAGCCCATGCCCCAAAAGCACACCGCTTCAAACTGTGCAACAGTCTTATGTCAGCCACCATGAGCATTATGTCATTCCTAACAACAAAACAGCTAAAAAAAACACAACAGTCTAGGAGAGGAAAACCGAGGTTCACGGCAGATACGATGTAAATTGCATATTAACATTTTGTCTATGTGGTGAGTGAGCTGTATATGTGCTTGTTAGTGGAAGTTACGTGGAACCACACCGACTCCAAGAAAGTCCTCCTTCTCCTTTTTTTGTTCGCTGTGTGGCTGTGGCTGGATGTCCACTGGTTACCATAGTGAGGTGTCGGCCAGATCACTGGAGGAGGACACAAAGCAGAGTGTGCGTGTGTGGAAAAACTGAAAGAAACACACATTCTGGTTGAAAGAGGAGGTTAGACTGAAGGAGTGGGTGAGTGGGAGAGAGAGGACTTTAATGATGCTGAAAATTGGCCCGTGACTGCGGTACACCCCTCAGGTAAATCATTGCTACAGCTTGCTGTCAACTTATCTGTCCCCTTGTCCTCCCATCTCGCCCCTCCCACGCCCCGGCTCTGCCTCGCACAGTCTCCCCCGCCTCACCCTGACTCAACTTCTTTTACGACCACATATTCAAAACTTCCATCTTCCAGCCATACTCGCCCTGTCACCATAAATAATTGGTCACATGTGTCTGTGTGCATTAGCAAGCTTTGAATTCATTGTGTATGAGTGAAACCGTTTCAGAGTGAGACCCAAGGTAAAAAGCAACTTAGTGATCAGCTACTATGCTTAGCAAAAATTTAAACTATTCCATTCTTCCTTTTGAGATACTTTTACTTCTCTACATTTAAGAAAGAAATATGATACTTTTTACTCCGCCGCATTTGTCTTGCTGCTGTGTTCACTAATTACTTTGCAGAGTAAGGTTGTACACACAAATCAAGTCATGAGCTCATAAAATATGACGCATTGCTGGAGTTTAAAACCAGCCGGCATGACAGGGAGAAATTTGTTGGCTTGTTTGGCCTCAAAGAAATTTTCATTTTAATATGCAGCCAGGAATGCAAAGCCCCATTTTTCGAATAGTAAATCTTCAACTGTGCTCGATTTGTTGTGATTCACTCGCCCTTCATTAATCTAAAATAAATCCCACAATATATTTCAAGGGGAGGGCAAGTAGCATGTCCATGTGTCCAGTCACATTATTTTCACCCTTTAGAGGCTATAACCACAGTACGATATGAAATAGTTATGTCAGCGGCAACATTAAATACTTACATGTGTAACAGCGTGAAAGACATTGATGAAGGAGTTACTTAGATCCTTTACTTAAAGGGACAGTTCACCCCTAAATCAAAATTGTGAGTGTGTGTGAGTTGCCAAGTGTTGGAGATATCAGCTGTAGAGATGTCTGCCGTCTCTCCAATATAATGGAACTAGATGGCACTCGGCTTGGGGTGCTCAGAGCCCAAAAAATACGTTTGAAAAACTCAACAGCAATGTCTCTTTCCAGAAATCATCACCTGGTTACTCAAGATAATCCACAGACCTTGTTATGAGCTGTTTCATGTCGGAACTATTTTCTTTCTACCAGTCTACACCTGCCAACTGGAGGCAGAAGGAAGCTGCATCTACTCATGGACGAGAGGTTCATGCTCGTGACAGCACAGGATGTAAACATTAACAGCACCCTCCTCGACTGAGCTGTTAGCTCAGTGGTGCTGGGTAAGCTAGCAGTAGAGGCACACTTCCCTGTGCATGGTGATAAGGTTGCCAGGTGTAGTTTGGTATAAAGAAAATAGTTCCTACATGAAACTGCTGACATTGCTGTTGAGTTTTTCAAATGATTTTTTTTTGGGCGCTTTTAGCACAGTAAGCTGAGTGCCATCTAATTCAATTTTATGTGAGAGAAGACAGACATCTCTACAGCTGATATCCCCAACACTCTGCAACTCACACCAAAACAATCTGGACTGATAAATAGCACTACAGGTAAGAGGAAAAATACGTATTTTCTGATTTGGTGGTGAACTGTCTCTTTATGTAAAAATACCATGTCAACAATATAAAAATACTCCATCACGAGTAACAGCTCACAGACAACAATAGACAGCTATAACATGACAAGAAGCCCCAGCAAGACACTGCCTGTTTGTTTGTGAGAGGTCACAAGCTTGGCAACCACTTGTTGAATTGTTAACACTGCACTGTATTATGTAGTGGAACAGAGGTTTGAAATAGCATAAAATACAACTACTCGAGTAAAAAGTACAAGTATCTCAAAATGGTACTTCAGTAAGTTAGTTATTCATTAATATTCACCACTGGTGAAAGAAACTTCTCCTCAAAGCCACGAACATTTTACTGTAAATACAAACACTTCATACTTAAATACTGGAAAGAATTTTGAATGCAGGACATTTAATGGAGTATTAATCCTATGATACCTAAGAGCTATGGGTATAAGCAGTTTTTCCTCCTCCTGTGTGTGTGTTTATATTTTCTGTGAATGATTATGTGTGTCTGAGAGGGAGGCTGTACCTGAGAACAGTGTCCGTGTGCTCAGGCAGCAAAAGTGCTGTTTCCTCTCCAGAGCTGTGCCTTCCACACTGAAGTGTATCAGATTCCTCCTCCTTAACACCAGCGAGCAACACACACACACACACACACACACACAGTTAACACATGTCTGTCCAGAGGCTATTACAGTCTAATAACTTGCAGAATAGCGGCCTAATTGCTTCTAGGAGATAATGTCTGTATCAAACGACCCACTGCCCATGTTTAACTGGTGTGCACAGCTATCAGCATGAACACATAGCTCATTTTCAGTATCACATGCAATTAGACTATAGTGATGCTGAACAGCTCAGATAGCGTGTCTCACCGAATCAGAGCTGTGCGCCAGAGTGTCAGCGTCAGCCTGGTGGGGCGAGGAGAGCGGGGCTGGCTGGTTGATGACCACTGCGCTCCTCTCCACTTCCCTGGGGGAGGGAGGAGGGGTGGCAAGGAGCAAGGAGTCCGGCTGGCCCTGCTCACACAGGCTGTAGTGCCCCAGAGGTCTTGGTGGACGGAGGGGCTGCAAAGCCTCTGGGTTCTCATCCTCAGAGTCAGATAACGCACTGCCGGGCCGCCCTGCCAGATAGAAACACAGGCAAAGAGAAAGCGGTCACTTTTCCTCAGAGCGCTGCTCCCGTCACCCCGGCGACACAGGCCATTCTGAGCAATATTTAGGGTTGCTGTTGAATGATAGTTAACACTTTTATTGTTCACATCTGCAGGGCATACAGTAGATTAATGTGTGGCTCCATTCACCTGTAGAGGCACTCGGGGCAGCGCTCCACTTGGCACTGGCCGCTGTTCCCATCTTCTGCTCCAGCTGACAGATGTACTCCATCAACTCCTGTAGTGGAAAATACAGCCATCATATCACACACCAGGGCGGGACTTTCATCATGGCTTCAGCAAGCCGTCACCCTCATAACCCTCATGATGTCCAACTTCTTCCAAGCCAAAGCCACATAAAATTGTTACACGGCAAATACACAAACACCACACTTGCTATTATATAAATATCATTATCACTGTTCAATAAACATTTAAACATTTGTTTGATTTACGATGTGTCACGGATTGGCGGCTATGCTCCCATATGGCAGATGTTAAAATTAATCTGGACACTGATTTTTAAAACATTGACCATCTACTCTGCCAGTAGCAAACGAATGTGATGGTGGTTAGCCAACAAAAACTCTGCAGGCACTTTAACAGCGGCAGCACTGACTGCCCTGAAATCCACTGATTTATATTGCACTATAAACAATTTATATTGCACAATAACAACTAAGAAGACAACAACAGACAGAAGATTCCCAACACCTGGGACATTCACAATCCCTGTATACTTGTGTATATGTTACATTAGTAAGCTTTAGGACATGAATACATTATTAATACGGCACTTTCACAAAAACAAATATTATTCATAGAGGCACTAAGCTTACGAGTGATACAAATTGTAACAAAACCTGTGCTAATGTAATGACCAAAATACAGCAGTTGTCAGGTGATTAGAATAAAACAATTACAATTTACTTGTTAATAAATACAAGCCATTCATTAGCCTTGAGGCTTTATCAGCTGATAATGAACAAGGCACAAGGTCAGTCAATGTGACACCATACGTGCACTGTTTACACATGAATGTACCATCTCAAAGCAGGATAGTTTTCCCCTTTTTTGGACAATCTCTCCGTCAGCACAGATTCAAGTTGTCCACTGTGACTTATCAAACTGTGTTTCTCACCTGTTTCTCTGCATGTAGCTGCTCCTTCTCTTTTTGGGCGACCCTCAGACTGGCCTTCAGCTCCTGGAGCTCCCTGCGGGTTTCACTCAGCTGAACCTAGAGGCCAGATATCAGAGGACGACAGGAAATGTTAGATTTCGAAGGGGACACAGAGGACTTTTATTTAGACAAAATTAAAGACATTTACACCATAAATTAATGCAGAAAAGGCACAAATGGGTGCTCAAAATTTTCTGGATGAGGATCCCCCATTTTGTATGTATACCCAAATGTTAAAACTGTGCCGTATATACAGAGTGAAGTTACAATGATAGCTTGAGATTTTGAAGAATTACTTTTTAAAGAGATTAGATGAGAAGATCAATACTACTCTCATTTCTGTATGCAGTTTAATTCACTGCAAACACACTGAAGTCAACTCACAAAATGACCCTCTAACAGAACACTTAATACAATAACTTCTTAGGAGTCTTTCTCACCCGGTTACAATCCTTTTCTCTCCCGAGCTCGACGTCCAGCTTCACTCTCTCCATTGTCTCCTCCTGAAGCCTCTCTTCCATCCTCTGCATCTCTGTGTTGAGTTTCTCCAGATGCTCCTGGTCCTTCTGTCAGGGTGACACACATACAGAAGTTAACTTGTTACTAGTTTACTCACTTCATGTCAGTCCACTGACATCACTCCATATCTGTCATACTGCATCTTTACTGGACTTTTGCTACTGCTGCTAAAGTTTGCACACTAGTCGTACTTTTATATACATGTTTTTATGCCTAAATGTAATACTTTGAACTTGTATTGGCTAGACTTTAGTATAAATAATAGATTTGAATCTTATTGTTTCTTAAAAGAATTTCTTTGCAAAGTATTAATAATAAATCAAATATAAATAGCCACTTCTCATCCATAGATGTCCATATGTTTTACAAATTTTGTGGTTATTGAAACTCCAGAAGGAAAAATTAACCTTTGGACTAACCCTTCCCTTCCCTCCCCACCGTGGCTGGCTTCGGATGAGCTGTGATGTCTAAGTCATATAATATTAAGAGTGACAAGAGAAGGAAAAAACATACAGGGATGCAGGGAAAATGAATAGCCACAGAACAAAAAAAAAAATCATCTCTTAAAATATGTGACTTATTCTCTTTGTAAATCTATGTGAAGTTTTAATAGTGTGCACAATTCGAGGATGACGCATTTGCAATTTTGTTATGCTTGCATTGTTACAATAAAGTGTTAGAATCTGGAATCTTCTCGGTATAAAACATAAATTTACTTCAGGCAATGAGGCCACTGGACCATGTGTGGAAACTTGAGTAAACTTCACAGTTTTAGCACATGATGACATAAACAATGTATCCCACTGTGGAGAGCTAAGGAAACATTTTAGCTTATAAGCCAACAGATGCATCTAACAACACAACTCAGATAGTTAAACAGTAACGGGGCATAAGCTTAATATATTCAAACCTTTAACTCTACCAAGGTACAAATACATGAAATCTTCTAAATTCTCCACTTCAGATTTGATGTTCTGCAGCACTACAGTACCTCAGCAGAGCGCTGCAGGGTCTGCCTCTCCTGGGCCCAGCGGGCTCTTCCCTCTCTCAGGGCCAGACTGGAATCTGCAAGCTGCAGGGTGAGCTGGGCAGCCTGCAGACGAGCCTGATGCAACTCAGCCTGGCCGTGGTCCCTCTGGGCCACCATGGCACTCAGATCATTCTTCAAGCCCTCTGCAGCACGCTCTGTCGTGTTCAGACGTTCCCGTAGGGCCCGCATCTCCTTTAGTGTGGCCTCGTTCTCCGCCTGGTCATAGAGGGACAAGAGAGCATGTGTTGGCTACATATCTGTAACTGTTAGGTGATTTGTCAGTCCTGAAAATAACTACTACTGATTTTGAATGCCACAATAATCTAATCTAATCTATCTGGGGCTGGGTATTGGTACTCAATACCTTTAAGGTATTGACTGAAATAACTCTGTACCAAGTCGTATCAAAACTTCTATCAAATGATAGTGGCATTTGATTGTTTTTGCAAACACATCTAGTATCTTTAACTATCAACCCAGGGATTAATCGCAACCATCCTTTCAATCCCAGCTCCTCTGGGTTCTAAATAAATGTCCGACCTCTTTCCTGTGGGCTGTGGTGAGCTTCTGGGTGAGGGTGGTGATGCTGTTTTGGAGCTGCAGGACACTTGTGTCTCTCTGGGCCAGTGAATTCCTCAGGCCCTGAAACTCCTTGGACAGACTTCGAAGTTCACCTTCTGTCTGTTCCAGTTTGGTCTGAAACAAAGACAGAAATTAAACAGATGGGAAGAGACTGTGAGAAATGAGAGAAAAGAACAACGGAGACACAGGTTTTAACATGATATACAGCATGTTCTGAATTATTACTACCTGCAGGCTCTTTCTTTCATTCTCCTCCTCTTTTCTCTGAGCACCTGCCCTCTTTGCTCTTTCCTTCATCCTGCACACACAGATTTGGTTAGTACTGATAATCAAAAGTATTCATGAGATTCACATAAAACAAAAAGGAGAAGAGACATAGCAAAAAAAAGAAAAGAAAATGTCAAACCTTTCCAACTCTGTCTCTCTCTCCACAGTTCTCTGAGTCAGGGTTTTGATATCCTCCTCCAGCTCTTTGATTCGCATTTCACTCGCCTCCCTCGCATCCAATAAAGCACTTTTCTCCTGGGCTAGTGATTCTCCAAACGCCTGCTGCTCCTAACAGACCAGAGGCATTTTTAATTTTTATGAGGAATTTTAATTTATCATGACATAGGCTAGGCTACCCATATAAAATGTTTCACATTTAACATTTTAGTGTAACAACCCAGACATTTTATTGAATTAATGTAGATTTTTATATTGAAAACGAGAGGATATTGTTTGAGCGGAGACGTGCTTTTTATCTGAGAATAAGGGCACAGACACAAAGAGAGGTATGGAAATGATAACAGGCAAATCAGTCCTAGTCAAATGATCTGGCACCTTGTCATTTGCATAGCTCTATACACCACCTTCTGCTCCATCTCCATCTCGTGAATCTTTTCTCGACTGTGCTTCAGCTCTCCTTGCAGTCTGGTGATATCACTTTCTATTTCTTTGCGTCTCCTGTCCCAGGCGTCCCTCGCCCTCCTGTACTCCTCCTTCTCTTTCTCCCTCTGCCTGTTTGCTGCCTCCAGCGCCTGCAGCAGCTCAGCGCGCTCTCGCAGACATTCCTGCAGTCGACTCTGACAAGAGACAGGAGGAAGCAGGCAGCGGATGGGGAATCATAATTGTGCTGTAGTCTTTGTGTGCCAGCAGTAAACAACAATATTGATTTCCCAGCATATGTGTTTTATCAGCACTCATTAATTTTGCAAAACTGAAAACATACTCTCCTTCACTACCTTGTAAATCTATTCTGTATTTGTTATGCTCACCTGCAGCAGTTCGGCCCTGGGCACTACCAGCAACATATCTGTGCCTCCTTCCTCTCCATGGGGCTCCTCCTCAAGGGTCACCAGATCCTCAAGTGGCTTTGGAGCGCAGAAAGTAAATTTAGAGCTGCGGGAGCACACTTCCCCCTTAGCATCGATATATGCAAACTCATACTCTTCGGAGCTGGCCTTGGGTAGGTAGGAGGCTAAAAAAAAGTGGAAAAAGACACATGTTGACATTAATTATTAGTGGAAAATAACGGTGTTTCAAAGTAGCCCAAATATAATTTTTAACTGGCTTCTCCAATATAGGCTATTACAGGTGGGAAAAAAATCAATACAGCTTAGTATCGCAATATTTTGTGTAGAAATATTATATCAATACTTGGATGCCAAGTAGCAATTTTTTATTATAAAAGTTATTAATATTGCAGTACAACTTAAATTTTTAGTAGCCTACCAGAATGATAAAATAAACTGCTTTTTCAGATTCATTTTGCTGCAATAAAAATGACTGAAGTGAGATGAACAAACTAAAAACTTTATTTCACTAGATAAAACAGATGTTGACAAAGCTCTTTTTTGAGGACATCATTTTCAGTTAAAAATAGGTAATAAATGGCAATATATAACAATAGATGTTTTTGCATTTGTCAACATATTGCTAAACCTTTAAAAGTGCAATGATATTGTAACATGACTTAAGTATCCTATTGTATTGTGGGGCCTCTAGTGATTCCCATCCCTACTATATATTGTGTTGAACAAAAACAAGTGGAAGCTAAGTGCACAGTGGATATATAGGTAAATGCCTTTAATTTTTGGGAAAGCTAATCCAGGGTGTCTGCAGGTATCAGAGAGCTTTAATGCTTTTAAAGACCTGATCAATACACCTTTTAACCAAAGTTAGGACATATTTTTGGACAAATCATGGTTTACTTACTGAAGTATCGCAGGTAAGCATTGCAGGCAAGTAGTAAAGATGTGGTCTTTGGCAGAGGTTAGTGTTATGTAGAAATATGGTTATCATAGTGAGTAAAGTCAATCTAAATTTGCCAACAGGTAAGTGCAAGTATGAAGTAAAATGACAGTATAATAGTTTTTTTTTTAAATTAACATTAGAAATGTGGACTTTTACATAGAAAAGCTTCACTCATTTTCACCAAAAGAAATTTAAAAAATTGGTAAATTAGATAAAAATGTCTAAAGTAGTTCAGACCTCACAAATTCAGACTTTGAAGGCCTTAATGTTGTAACATTGAATTTAAGACATTTTAAGACTTTTTAAGGACCTGCAGACACCCTGTAATCACCTGTTAAGATTGCTATAAATCTCTATGAAATAGCCTGATGCTACTTTGGTATTCATACAATACTAGCCTTTATAGAGTTTGTTCATTTTATTTGTCATTTATATGGCTTTAATATTGTAATGCATAAAATATTACATTTTTAAAATTATATTTCCAGTAGATTTTTTGCTGGACTGCAGCAACTTTAAATGAGCATAATGTTGCAGTGCAGCTTCCGACCGACAGCGGCAGCACTGAGGTCATTCAGCACAGGTGAGCAAGGGGAAAAAATGGCGTCGTGCGCCATTTTTGATTTCGCAGCGGTCGCAAACACTTCAGTGGGAATTAGCTGAGGTTTCGTCACATTGTACTAACCTGGTACATACTTTCTCCTCCTGATATATCATTAAGAAGTCCAGCTTGCCTCGACCGACTTCCCGTTTTCTTCCGTCGAAGTATTTACTGTGCACAGGAAGCTGAAACAGGTTGGTGACTTCAACGGTCCTGATTAGGACTATGTTAGCTAACTTTTAACAGGTGTTTCTTCCCTTTGGAGATGCCTCTTAAAGTAGAGTAAAGTGTCTGCTTTATGGCCACATATGGTGCTTAGAGATATACTTACATTTTGTAAGATACACTTGTTCTCTGTCTAACTGGGGGTCAGCTTAGGGGGTCAGAGTGATTAACCCTGGTCTTACGACGAAGTTTGTTACCTCGTCAAATGATGCTAGAGTTTAGGTTACCGTTAGCCTCCGCCTACTGAAGTCAAAGCACATCTCCAATGTCTTAAAATGTGTCTTTGTATGAGTTAACCAGCAATGCTACTAAATTCCCTGTCTTACTGGGGTTCGCGTTAGCTTAACGTTAGATAATAATATCGACGTTTATCTCCATCCGTTCAGAGTGATTAGCCCTGGTGTTACGACGAAGTCTGTTCCCTGGTGGAATGCTGCTAACGCTAGTGTTTAGGTTACCGTTAGCCACCGCCTGAAGACGTAAAAACACATCTCCCATGGCTCAACATTTGTCTTGTTTTATCTTGTTCGTATGATATATTTTGTTTGATAGCAGCCACGTACACATCCAAGAAGCAAATAGGCTTTGTTTAGAGTTCGTTAAATTGGCAAATTCAGTGACTTATCTGTGAGGACAGGTGCTCTGAGGGGCAGCCTGCGTTGACGGTGCTGCTGTTTGGCTAGCTCCAACAAGCTAACTGCTCATTAAACAACAACGTTTTCGCAATCTGCTATATTTTACACATACTATATTAATACGATACCTGTTCAGTAAGAAGCAAAAATAACATTTTGTTAATGGTGCTAGTCATGTTTTCTGTCTCACAGAAAGTAGAGTTTCCCTGCATTGACAGTGCCACTAAATGATTTCTTGTTATTAGCATGCAGTTGCATCTTCGTTTATTTCCTTGTTTAACCATATGCATGTATCTCCACATTCTTAATCCTCTTTCATTTCTGTCCTCTCCTAATAACAGAGGCAGGAGCTGATGATGTTATACCTCCAGCTTCCCACTCTGACCAAAGAGCAGCCAGCCACAGCCCGTGACTTCATCCAGCCCATAAAGTAAGCTAACCTAATATTATCCTTATCTCACACAGGCTATAGCTTTAGGATGATTTACTTTTTTCTGTTTCACAACACGTGTACAATAAAGGGGGCCAGATGGAAAACAGACAGGAAGAATGACATACAGCAAAGTTTATGAGCTGTATTGTAACTTACAGCACCCGCTCAGGTCACAGTGCTGGCAACCTTTTTTTTAAATCACTGCATCGCTGATGATGATAAGGAACCATCAGCAGTTTCTTTAGACTTTCCTCCCTCTGCTCCCCTTCCAATGCAGAATGACATTGACAGTTAAGTTAGTGATAAATCACTCTACTAGAGGTCAATGCCACACCTGCTGCACACGTGCCCCTCACACTGAATCAGGCTTATCAGTTGCCACTGATAGACAGGACAGAGCACTGTATTCTCCCATGAGTAGTGGTAGTCAGAACAGGCTTTGACAAAGGCATTGTCTTTGACATCCTCATTACTCAACCTCCTGCATCCTAAAGAAATTCATTCAAACCATGACAGAAACTGTGTCTGTGTTAGAGAAAGTGCTGTGAGTGATATTTCTCTTTTGTACAGGATATTTTCCTTTTTACATCTGTGGAAATACTCTTTTAAGCTAGAAACTAACTAACATTTTCCTCCGCTCAATACGCCAGTCGCTAGCCTTTTGTGTACAAGAGAGCAATTCAATTTACAGAAACATCAATCTCTTGCTGAAGGTTTTATGTGTGGATCTAAGCACCGTACCAGTATAGATTCTGGCTAACTATGGGAAATAAAATACAATTAGAAAACAAGGGCATGAGTACCCTGGAAGTGCACACAGCAGTTGACATCTGTGCCCTCTTGATAGTCGGCCGGGGCCAATGCCCAAACAAATGTGTGGTAGTCCTTCACTGACGACCATCCCACCTGAGGAAGAAAACATGCTGTTATTTTACTGTTGAATACATGTACTCGTTATTCACTTGATTTTTGTGACAGTCATTAGATTAACAATACCTTGAAGAGCCCTATCCAGTCATTGCTGGCCCAGTTGTGCTGTGAGCTCAGTGTGTAGTGGCAGTCGACTCTGCTCTGAGGGAAGTAACTGCAGCCCACGTTTCTGAACTCCACCAGCCAAGCCTTTTCCATGGCAACACACAAGAAAGGCAGGCTATTCTGCACCTACAGGAAAAGAAACACAATGTTCAAACATGAGTTGGTAATTGTTCTTTTGGTTATTACATCCAATTTCAAAGTAGAAACTGACACACATGGATAGATGAGCAAATTGTGAAATAGGTAAGAGGTGACCGCTGGAGAACAAACAAGACAGAGCCGGCAGTCTGTGAATATTTATTCAGTGTAAGGAGATATCCTGACTGAGCACACACTTCGGGAGAAGCCACCAGAACTAAACCGCAGTGACAGCGTGGCCTTTGAGCAACAAGACATATTACATGTTTGTCAGTAGAGCTATTTTCAGTCATCGTCAACATCATTTGCTATTGTACACCGTCACGTGTAAGCATGGAGTGCAAGGTGTTTGGGGCCCTCCAGCATGTATAGGGCTCAAATTACACCTGCAAATACACTGTGAATTTTGAGGAATTCTTGCCGGCAGTTAACCACTTGGAGATACGTGTCACTTACAGAAAGCATTATTTATTCATTTAGCACTGTGTGGGGGATTGAGTCCTCCACGGGTCATATGTGCTAAAATGCTAGATGTACCCTGTCATGACATAAATTAACCAGACTAATATGACAGCTAGGGTTGGAAATTAACTTCTGTGCCTTGTGGATTTCTAGGATCTTCCGGCCACTTAATATATTACCATTGTTTTGTTTTTGGCTGCTAGGTGAAGCAAATTCAGCAGCCACTTGTATGTTTTACCAGCATGTGGCTGGTGCTAATTTCAAACCCTGATGACAAAATGTGCAAGGAAAACATCTAGAAGGAACTCTTACAGAGCACGTTGCAATTGTGGATTAACTGGTTCTTTCCCATTCTTTATATTTATCTCCTGTGGTGGAGTCATAATCCAATGTAATTATGTGGGTGTTGAGTTTTCTATTTTAGTAAAGCATCACTCTGAACTTAGGAATGAGAGCAGAAACTTTGTTAAATATTGCACAACATTTTGCAGATGCCTTCAAAACCAATAGATCAGTGGCAAAACTATACAGTAGCTTTCGGAGGGTTCACATTACATAGCACGAGGCTTGAGGCCCAACAGTAGCACATGTCGAGAAAACAGTGTGCCGTGCATGTCGATGTAAGCTTAAGAAGATAAACGTGTAAACATGACGACTTAAAGCACATTTGAAACTGTACTCGGTAATTATCACTATCCAATTAGTTAATGTGCTGCGCGTGCACGTCAGGCGAGACAATAACAGGCTTTGTTAAATACAAAAGACATCTGCGCACATTATCTCTCGGCCGTCTCGCGTATCTCGCTTACCTTTTATCGCCCTCACTTCTCTGAAAACGGTCTAAACGAGCCGTCTCTGTATCAGATACAGGAGTCACTGTGCGTGACAAGACAACAAAAACATGAGAAACACAGACGCGTTTTTCCTCCTCGGGCTCAGTTGCTCCACTAACCCGAAACAATAACAAAAAAAGCCAAAGCAAAACACAAGCATGACAGCTTCACTTACACCGCGGAATTATGGGAGCTGTTGTTCACCACGTCTATAATATTCTGCTGAACAACCGTTCTTTAAACTACAATCCCCAGGCTCAAAGCAGAAGAACAGAGGTCGCACTGGACGTAATATGATGCTTCTCATCAGGGACCGTTGTTTTTCTCATCGGATGTGAAAGCACAGAGTTCTATTGGTTGTCCGACAGAGGTGTGCAGAGTGACCAATGGAAATCAGTATCTCTTGTGTGCGATGAGGAAAACAACGATTAGCGATTGAGACTGCGAAACGGATGTGCGGAAGAGAGCAATCTGACCCTTTTTAAAATTTATGTTATGATTTTTTTTTCACATACAACGTTCACCTCACAGGCAACAAAGATAATCTTGCATATTTTTTTTGTTTGTTATTATTGCGCATATTTTTAGCGGCTGGAAGTTGGACAATACACACTATGAAAGCTATTTATTTATTTTATTTATTTGTTTATTTATCAGGGACAATGCATATTAATGAACAGTGAACTGTAAATATACCATCATCCGCAGTCCCTGGCCAGATCTGAGTTTGCAGCCTAAGTAATAAAAAAGTTAGAATGACATGAATTTGAAGGACAGTAAAATATAAGTTCTCTGCTACCTGCACATAATCTATTTAATTTAATAGTTCTTTGTTTATTTATTTATTTATTTATTTTTGGCTGATCACTTAAATCAATGTCCCATAAGGTCCAGTCAAGCTTTACCGAGTTATAACCAGAACTAAATCCATGTTGCAGGTATGATGGGGATTTTAAGTTTTATCAAACAAGTCATCCCACTTTTGAAAAGCACCTTAGTTTGGTAATTCAGAATCAGGTTTATTAAGAAGTTGGTTTTCACCTACCAGAAATTTTCCATGGTGTTTGGTACATACAATAAACATACAATGCACATATTAAGAGGAAATAAAAAAAGGCAAAATACTGCAACAGTCAAGAACATAAATAGAGAATAGAAAAGTCACAGTAAACATATGAAAAAATACTATAACCAATATGAACAATACTGCTGTTTCAGAATTAGAAAGCTGTACAGTTTTGTGCAGCATGTGCAAAACTACTTAATGGCTTGAGAGGCTCAGAGTGTGCCTGCTAATACTTGGAGGTGCAAATGAATCAGCATGATGATGTTACAGCGCAGGACAGCAGATGGCAGCACACCATCTGAAAACCCAATGCTTTACATTCAGGCTGTCACATGCAGACCATATCCCTAAACCATGTAAAACACACAGTGCATGTCTTTTAGCCTCCTCAGGCTGTCTCACGGCATCTTGGTGCACATTTTGTTTTTGTCTTTTTCCATTATGTAGGAAAGACATTGGATAGAAGGAATATAGTATTAAATCAGGCTGCAACATTAGATCTGAAATAGAAAAGTGGAGATGCTGAAGGCTGACGTCTTCTTAACTTTACATAAATTAAGCCTGCTGCAATTTAGGTTTTGCAAATATTAGGACAGAGCAGCAGAGTATATCACTGGCTGAGTAGGGAGATGACAGTACCTCAGGATGCGGAAAATGTTACTCTAAAGTTGCTGAGTGGCAATGTGTTGGAGTAATTTGTTTAATTGTTTGTCTTCGACCAAAATGCCCAATTGTGAGTTTTTATATGAAATACATATTTGAATATCGGCTTTGTAATGAACATAAACTCCGTCTGAATAGATTTAGAGCAAGAGTAAATATGATTATTAAGGGTGTTAAAACAAATCTCCACTGCAGTATCCTCAGTACGAACCAGTTGGCTGCCTGTAACCACAAAAAGCAAAAACCCAGATCACAGACGTGGAGATTGAAATTACTATTTAAGATTTAAGGTTATCATGCCTCAGTAACCACAGCTTAAATAAAGCTCATCCTATGTTATTATAGTTATTGATGTTCTTCCCATAGCCAGCTTATTTATCTCTGCTCATTGATGAGTCAATCCAGTCACACAGTACTTTACTCCTCCTCAATTAGTGAGTCCAGTTTGGCTAATTTAGTCTGTTGAAGACACTATAAGGACGCTTCATGTAATTTTATGCCGACGGACAGTCGATGTTGAGGCCCTATAAATTGTGTTTAAGTGGATTAATAGTGTGCTGAGCCTGTGTGGGCAAAGTGGTGCTGCAAGTAGTGGCTCTCTATGCAGTTGGATAATTAAATAGGTTGTACTGCAATGACTAGCTTTTTCAGGAGCCATTGTTTATGTGTGTCTTAGGTTAGGATGTTGGGAAATGAATTTAAGAAATGTTCTTAATTTGATTTTGTTGCAGCTGTAGGTTCCACAAGATTCGTAATTGGTGTCTTGCTTCTGCTTTATTGTTATTGTTTCAATTAACCAGTATGAAAAGCCGTATGCATGAATATAAAAATAACTCTTTATGAATTTTATATGTACTCTGACTCGTGCTGGCTTTGTACGTGTTTGCTAATTGTCGGGTGTTTTTTGTCATTGTTATTTCAGAGGAAAGTATGGCAGACTTGAGTTAGCCTTGACTTTGAAGCCTCCCTGTTGTGTGAAGTTAAAAGATGGCTGTGCAGTATGTGAGGCTTCACCCTAATAGAGACTAGACTGAAAGTGGATTGTCCATGAAACTGCTTGATCTTGACCTGGCGGCCTGCTGTTATGGCTCCTCTGTCTGTCTTAACCCCCAACCCCTAACACATGCACGCACATACACACCCATGCATACTTTTTGTCTTTGGGAAGTGTGTTCTGGACTAATGTCAATGCTTTTAAGCATTAGGTAGAAAAAAACACCCCACTATCAACTGTTCTGGCACAAAAGCATGCATGCTGTTTATTTATCTGTTGCAGAACTGTTCCACACAAATTTAATCCCTGTCGTCTGCTGATTTCTAGCAGCCTGGCTTGGAATTCCTCTCAATATAAGAAAATGGTGTAGCCCCTGAGTGCTACTGCAGTTTTATTACCTGAGGTGGTCTGTCTGAATATAGCTTACCACATGTCTCATTCAAAGGGAATGGCAGGTATGTGTCACTAGTCATAAATTGTAACTTGCCTTCAGCAGTAATCAGTTGCCAAGGAAACCTCAAATGGGATTATGACCTTCTGTTGTGTATAGGCAAGTAAACTGTTAGAGTTGTCAACATCCAAGACAGAAACATTAAAGATTTATGTCAGCAAACAATTTATTTTCTCATCATACTAAATTAAAGCGCGATGTGTCTTGTGTGCGAATAGAGCTTTTAGAAATACATTTTTTTTTTCTATAAAGGATGTCGTATTATTTAAAGCAATCTGCGCTTTTTTGAGTTAAATAACGGCCATCACTGCAGGGTGAGTGATGTAATAAGTGAGGGCTGTGTGATCATGTAGTCAAAGAAAGGCATTAGAAAGGTAGAAAACAAAGAAAGAGGGAGTAGGAGCAGAGTGCCTAGAAGGAGGGCAGAGTGTTGGGAGGGCGGAGATGGAGAAATGGGGGACGGTGGTATTTAGTATGCACGGCCAAGCTGCCCCATCTGCTTAGCGCAGCAGTCCCTGTCGTATAACTGTCTACAGGCCGTGGGCCACATAAAGAATGTCTCAGATTTGATGTAATTCCGCAAAATTAATGACAGCTTTACTCGGTATGGGCCGTGAGGGAATGATTAGTGTTTGATCGTCCATCTGATCAGTTCCCTTGGCTGGCTGTAGGAGAGATGCCCCACTATATGCCTGCATGCTGTCTGTGACAAGCACACACAGATATACCTATCCCAAAATCATCCCTGGGCCCCCACGCTCTAGTTTTGGCTTGAGTTCTGGTTCCCGTTTCCCTCAGCACAGACAACCAATATCTTGTTAAAGTCTCTGTGCTGTGACACTTCACATCAAAATGAACACCTACTGATGGGCTGGATGCGGGTCCCACTGGTGATGTGATTCTGTACAGGGCAGTTTTTATTTCAGGCTGTGCAGTATTTCAAAGGAAAGTGGGCCAACCAGCATCCAATTTAGAGAACTCAGAGGTCACACTATGACCTTTTACAAGATATGCTTTACTGCAGCTGTGATTGGAATTGGGTATTAGTTTTTAAAAGAGATGGGGAATGGATTGGGAATTTGAGCGAAGAAATTGATCCGCTGGATGGATTGCAGGAGTTGGACAAGTGGAATTCCTCTCCTCCTTTTAATTCAGCCCCACCTCAGCCGGCCCAACCCCCATCTCTTTTCTCCTCTTGGGCTGCTGCGTTTACAAGCGAAGGGGGCATTCTGTTTTACAAGTGAGCCTGGTGCGTCTCGGTGTGCTAGCAACATTAAAATTGAACCCGTCTTATCTGTGCAAAGCGTGAGGCTTTACATCAGAGGCTGTCGCGCTGCTGCCATGAGGCTCCTGTGTGCTTTTATGTAATGTGGTGCAGTCAAAAACCCAGCGGACAATTAAAGTGAGCTGATAGATAAACAAGTGATTGAAGACAGGGGTGTTAGTTTGTGGAATGTAAGGTAGAGTTGGGGGAGGGCAACTTCATTGCTGAGCGGTTTACTATTGTTAACAAGGCCAAATCCAACACATGACACACATTTCTCAGCCAAATCAAGTGTCATCATCACTTTATAAACAGATCGATGTGGGGAGAAATGTTGTTTTCAAAGTCGTACCTATTTTGTGCTGAGTTGCATATGGCAAAGCTAATTTCCCATCTGACCATTAGTACTCTGGTCCAGTACCAAGCACAGGGAGCCTAATTCAGCAAAGGCTTGGGGAGGGTTGTGTTTCTGCCAACACAGATTGTTGGACAGATTGGCAATCCTTCACTGTGTATGGATGCAGTGTTTTTCCCTGAAATTGTTGGCCATTATAACAAATTACTTGCAAAAACACCATTAAAGTAAACAAAAAACCCTCTTGCATCTGTTTTGATGCTAGGCCTGTTCCAGTTCAATTGCAGCTCAGTTCATTATCCTCTCTCAGTTTTCCTCTTTCCTCAGTATTTTTCCATTTTTGTACTCTCTTCCATAACACTGTCTTTCCAAATTACTTGAACGTATTTCCTCCCGCCTGGGTCCCCCCTTCCCAATCGGCATCCTCTGATCTCCTTTCATTCTGCTTTCTTTCTTGGCCCACTCCTCCTCCCCCACTGCTTTCTCTTTCTCCTCCACATTTTATATTTTTGGCTGAGCTGAGGACCTTTCTTAGCGCAGTGACCTTTCTGGTTTTAAATTAAGCCCCACTGCGGCATGTCTCTCTTCATAGACCGCCGGTTACGAGCCTTCAGAGAACCGCAAAAAAATAACGATTCTGATGAAATGGCCCCTTTAAAAAGCTCTTCCAAATTCCTTTTACATTTTTCTTCCTCTCTTCCCCCCTTTCTGGTTGCATTAATATTCACACTAATGAGGAACATCCTAAAGAGCAGACCATGGAAAATGTGAGATGAGATGCATGCACATGCCTCCCCACATGCACATCGTACACACACTGTTGCTCATTGCTAATGGGTTCTAATCAAATGTCATGTATGTTTGAAGTGATTTATGAAAACTGGGCAGCGTAAGCTTGCAATGTGATTGCTTAATCAGAACGAGACCATTTTTCAATGGATAACCCAGTTTGTGGCCTTTTAGAAGATACCATGCTTTACATTATGTGATTAATAGGCTTCTATTAAATTGTATTTAGATGATGAAGAGGGTTTTTTTTTTTTTACTGCACTGAGGTCATGTTGTTACCTGGTTGTTCCGAATTTGTTTCAACACTTCACATATGTCCAGAATTTCACAGTATGATGTCAACGGGCTGGTGCTTTGTTAGAAAACAAGGTGATGATAAACCTCAGCGTAGCATCGTCATATGGGACCTCCCAGGTGCTGAGTAAGGCTGTAATGGCCTCGTTCGCTATCATCATCCTCTGGTCTCCTGTGCATTGCTTTCGGTAAATGAAAATGAGGAATCTGAGTCAGTCAACCAAAGCGTGATACATAAATGCCTCAAATTAAATTGAAACAACATGAGCTGTGTTCGCTTTCCAAAGCCACAATTAAACCATACCTGTTCATTGCACCCCTATAAAACTCAAGACAGAGAAAGCAACAGCAATCACAGGGAATAATCAGAGCAATTAAGCCCTCCAGTCAGGGCTGTGCTGAGGGCTGTTTCGGGCCTCATGGGAAAAGGTTACAAGTGAGTGTTGTAGAAGTACAGTGTCTTGGAAATGCTCTAAATTTAGGTGAAGAACTACCAGTTTTTTTTAATGAATACACCTCTTTACTATAATTCAGATGACTTTGGGTGCTATGCAGACATATAACCTTTATTTAATCAAGTAATCTTATTGAGGTCAAAAATTCTTTTGCAAGAAAGCCCTGAGTACAGCAGAAGAAATAAGCAAAGAGAGAAGACCACAATCAGATAGATAGATAGATAGATAGGTGGAGACTTAATGACTGATTGACTTATTTTATTAATCGTGAGGGGGATTTAGGCACCCAGTAGCTTACTTATATACTTATATAATTTACTATTACTATTACATATATTATTACACAACATATGCAAAAATGTGTACACAAAGGGATAGGGAATATAAGCGAGAATAAAAACACACAACAGTGAAATGATATTCTAGTTCCAGAACTACAGAGAGCTGTTAGTATAATAGATATGCTTATGATGGTACTGCAAATGTAGGTGGTGAACAGTGCAGGTATTGCAATGTAAAGTGATTAACTTGGTCTTTGGTGTGTACATTAAACATACAAGTAGAGGCAGTAAAGGCAAAGTACTGCAACAGTCAAGAACATAAATATAGAGCAGAAACATTACAATAAAGATATGAAAAGGTATACACACCAGAAACATAGTTTAAAATCCCACAGTTATGTTAAAGCTTTTTAATCTTTGCAGGCATAATTTTTTCCATTGATAGGGCGCATATTATTTGAAGGCAGTCTTTTCAAACTCAGTATTTATCTGTGTGGTGTCTAGAGTTAGCCGGTCCTGAGATCTGGTCTGGTAGTTTTAGAAGCCGAGAAGAGATGTGATATATTAAGTCAGCTTTATTAGACGACATTTATAAACAAAGATGATGGCATGTAATTCTGTGCCCGATGCTAATGGAGACCAGCCTGCTTTTTCATATAGTGCACAGTGATTACTATATTTATCTCCTGTAATGAAGCATGAGGCACAATAGTACTTTGCAACATTAAAGACTTTTTTTGTAATTCTGGAAGAGCTTAGCACCATACTGGGTTTATTGCACCGGGAGGATGGCTGTATTGGAGCACATCAGAGCTGCACTTTTTCCAGTTACATATTTTACGTCATAAAATTTCCACTGACACCCTCAGACGCAGACACAGTACCAAGAAAAAAAAAACACTCTGTGGAAAATTAAGAGCAATGCGATGTGGAAATATGCAGACATCAAATATGCTGGGTTTCTCTACTCAACAGATTGGTCCTCTCCGCTAAGGAACGAGCACACTGTGGCCTTGAATATTAATCCCCCCCCCCCCCCCCCCCCCCCCCCCCCCCCCCCGCCTATATGGGCTGCATCTAACAACATGCAGAGATGATTTCTTGGGCTTCTCTCCTAAGGTGCTCCTTGTAGCCTTGGTAACCCTAATGAATTATGGGCCAGCCCAGTTAAAACATGTGTGGTATTACCCCATTCCAGGGTGTGTCCTCCTGGGTGTCTATGAATCACTGATCTCATCAGACTGGTTCTCTCTCTCTCTCTCCTCCCTACTCCTCACATCTCTCTCTTTCTCTCTCCCTCCCTTCGCTCCCCTCCCCCATTCCCTGTCACACTCCAGTCCCCTGGGGCGTCTGTCTGGGATCTGCCAGGCTCATCAGCGTAGGAGAGGAGAAGGCTAACTGGGAGCCCGTACTGGCTGTAAATCTGACCAGGGAGGGAGGGGAACCTGCAGTGGCCACACTTCCACTGCAGCCCAGTAAGTCCAGCGGCCCCCCCAGTGCACTGAAAAACCTTTTACTTGCGTCAACATGTGCAGGCACACACATGCACACAAATACTCAAGGTAGTTTTTACTCAGGTGTTCAGGTGTTCACTGCCATCATCGCTCACCTGCAAGTGTTACTGCAATTAGCTAAACTTGTCTTAACCTGAGCGTGATAATGAGTTCTCATGCTATATCTTTACCATTTATTCACCTGGTGCCGGTCAATCGTGTGGGAAAGATATAGCATGAGTGCTTGTTATCACACTCAGGTTAAGACAAGTTTAGCTTACTTGTCTTACATGCTAGCAGAGCATTTCTATAAAGGGAAAAAATATGATTTAGAGCTTGTAAGATATACAGAGGAAGGGTGATTTATTGTTGATCCATTACAATGCAATGTGTTTGTTTGGCCGTATCATAAAAACACAATGGATTAAATTATGCCTTGATAGGCCTATATCTGGGACAGAAGTGTCTCCAATGTATACACATATTGTATGCATAGGAAGGACTGTCCTTTTTGTTTAATTTTTACTATTTGCTAGAAAGAGGATGGTGGCAAATGTTTGTTGCTAAGGAGGTGATTAGAGTTGGGTGGCATGCTATCCAAGGATTGAGAAGTATTATTTAATCTATGGTGCTATGCAGAGGTAATTTCAGTTTCAGAATTGCTATAAAGCCCTGGAAGCCTAGCACAGATCTGGACTGCAATGCAGTGAGGTGGGCCCTTCTCTCTCATACATACATTTAGCTGGGTGTGATACCATTCCATACACATAGACACACACCCTCCCTCTCCTTATCTGAGAAATAAGCATTTTTACAGAGTTTGAGCTGTAAAAGGAGAGGAGCAGATAGCCCATAAATCTAGCCATAAAAACGTTAAGTTGTCAGAGGTGCCATCAGCTATCAATCGTGTGCGGCAAGCTGATGAAGGGGAAATAGGTGATAAAAAACAGCATTTTAGGGAAATTATGTCCAGTCTTCCATTTGCGAAGTGCTGCAGTCGCATCACGGCAGAATCTTAATCACTGGCTGGTGTGGCCAGGGACTGTTCCTCGGTGTGACAGTGAGGAGGAGCACACCCTGGTGGGAGGGTTGGATATTGAGGAGGAAAGGAGAGCCGTAGGGGAAGAGGTGTGGGGGTGGGGGGGGGGGGGGGGGGGGGGGTAGCAGTGTTGTAGAAAATTATACAACTAGCATAAATCACTTCTACACTACCGTTTTTCTCTCTCCCTCATTTTCTCGCTTCCCCCATCTCCCTCACACACTCTCTCCCTCTTTCTCTGTTCCTTTCTATCCTTCATGGCCGTGCATCTCCCTCTCCTCATTTGCACTCCCACTGCTCCTCACCCTGATGGTCCCTATAGCTTTCTGCCCTTTTATTCTTCTTTCAGTCTCTGGCCATGTGCTTCATTTGAAGCACTGCTGGTCACCCACACTACCCCACTCTCCATCCATCTCAACTTCATTTCCACTGTGGTTTGTTTACATGCTTTCTTTATTGATCTGCTTTTTGTTGCCTACCAGGGATTTATCCCCTGTCCATGCGACTGTATTAGCGAACCTTGAGATTGACTTGTCTCTCTGAGATGGTTTAGATATAGTCTGTACTTGAAATAAAAGAAAATACCATCTGGGCTGAAGCTTATTTCACACTTTATCAGACAGCGCTGTGACATGATTCCTGGTTGCTTCTTTATAGTGGAATCCCCCCCCTCCAAATAGAAAAACAACTGGTGATGGTTTTATATTCAAAGGCATTTTAATACAAGGCGGATTCACTGAAACAGCTGCAAGATGAAAGTAAATTATGTTATACCCCATAGCTGTTTTTTGTATTTTAACTTATGTATAATACAGCGTGTGTGTTTTTCTGTGTCAGTGGAAGTGAGCGTGTGCTTGTAACGCAGAGAAATTATAGAAATGCATCATGTGAGAGTACCCTTGCCTATTGAATTGATAAATGCCTTCATTGTCTGATCTGTGACTCCCCCTTTAATCTAAGGTCATTTGTTAATTAATTTGAATAGCCTTACAGGCTCTGGTTGTACTCCAGTGATCTCGGTTGAGTGATGTCATCCCGCACTGAGCAGACTTTAAGCACTGCGAAATGGATGCAGTGATGCATGTTCATCTGCAGTGCCCCCTCTAGTATATTCTTCCCTGTGTCCATTTGTCAGGGGAAGGTGTTACTGAGCACAAAGCAGTCCTTAAGGAGAGAAAAGTGGCAACGCTGTATTTCTCACTTAATAATGGTGACAAAGACAGAGTGGACTATTGATTGAGTATGTAGAGCTTAATAATTCTAGTTCTGATGAGTTTATGAAGTTATGATATTCATGTACGACTGCCACAATGCTGGCTTCACTCACCAAAGTTACTGGTCAGCTACCAAGTGGTTCTCTTTGGTCCTGGTGGTTAATGTTGAGACATTAAAGATGCTCCCTGGCAGTGATTATGGTTAGCCAAGTCTTGTGTCAGGGGCTGTGCTGCCACCCTTAGTTATACTGCGGTACTGTAATGCAGTATCCATTCCCACGTCAGTTTTGGTGGGCTACTCTGCAGTTTAGTCACACAGCATGTGTTTGTGACAGAGGGTAGTTTAACAACACATCTAACCTTACTGCATTACAGCTAGTGTACCAGTGAACATGCAGGCTTTATGTAAAATGGACTGTCACCAAGATATACTGTCCACCTGTGTTTGAGCTTTTCTACCCTCTCACTGCCATTAATTAAAAAAGATAGGCATTAACTTTGTGAGCAGTGCTGTCCCCTCCGCTGCATTTTAGGTTTTGTTATTATACTAGTTATTATATTAGTTCACCACGTGTCTCTTAGCATTCTGATGCTTTGATTTATAATTGTTGATCATTTGGTTGATATCTTTTTTTACACATGAAATGTTACTCATTGGTATCTGTTGGTGTTGCTGCTGTCTGAGCATGAGGGCATGAGCATGTTGTTTCCCCACATGTACAGTATATGCAGAGCTGGCTCACATTGAAACGTGCAAATGAAAACTGTTAACTGCTCACCAGCCAGAATCTGTCGAGCAATTCTTATTTTTGGCGTATAAACATTGCCAGAAAATCTGAAATTAAAAGGAAATGCTCTGATCTCATTGTTGGATTACCAGGAGACCAGGAAATTGGCTATTTATTGTCTCTGTTTCATTTGTCAAGGTTGCAGTTGGTTTTAATGCGTCGTTTTTGAAAGTTAAGCTTCCAAAACCTGGCCTTCATTTTAGGTTGCGCACTTTTGCAAAGCTCTGAATACCATTATGTTTACTATGTTTGTAATCACGTCATTTTTTGTATGTTTAATATTTTGAAGATTTGATAAACTTATGGGGGTTTCAGATCGTGCATATCCTCCTTGGATCCTCAGACATTTGTATTTCCTCATATTGAAACTAATTCCAAAAAAATGCAGATGACACAAATAGCAGAGTGAATATGACAGATTTAAAAGATGCAGGATAATTTTTCTGGGGTTTTCTGCTGTAGGGAGTGGTTTTCCTTTCTGATGAAATGTTAGTGCAGTGACAGCTGTATCTGCCAGGGGGCAGTCGAGCACACACATGAAGGCAGCAGAGCCACAGACAGTCCTGCCTCTGCAGATCTCCATTTCTCCCTTTGTGGCAATATTGCTCTCTGTTCTTCTATCAGAGGATATTTAAAGCAAGTTGCTAATTAAGCATATTTGCATATCTGTGAATCATTGTTGAAATTAGTACTTCTACCGGTATTTGAATTATTTTGAGTCATGTATATAGTTCTGTGAGGCTCTGCTGTAATTATAAGCTCACTGCTTTATATCCCCTATTAATGTTCTCTTCATTAGCATTAAATCATGTCAGTCATTTTCCATTTGGAGGTCAGAGGAGGCAGAGTGAGGGATGGAGTGAAAATGATCTTATCTATAGGACAATGTCTGTGAAAAAAGCAACGTTAAGACTATAACACATTAATGTTAAAGCATTCAAAAAGTTTAAACAGCATACATAAAAAGAACATTTATTCACTCTCCAAAGTAAGCTTGCCAGTTACAGTTCAATGAATTCAAAATGTGGAGTTGTAATTTTGTACCCATAAAACTGTTAAAAGAATTTCATTCATTTCACTACTACTCATTTCACTACTCGGCCCATTTATGAGCAATAAGAAATAGATACATTAATGTTATTGCACATCTGAATAATGGTGCTGCACTAAACTTCTTACTGAACATTCACTGAATGGTTTTGTTTTTTTCCTTTATTCCCAAACCAAAGAAAGTAAAACCAAGTAATGGTTCCAGGCCACTAATGATGAAGTTTTGGAAGCAGGTTCCATTTTTTATTATTATTTATATTCGTTGTAATGCTGCTTTATGTGTTTATAATAGAACATAATAAAATTAAATATTGTTGTTTGTTTTCATTCACAAGTAATTTGTTTCCTGCCTCTCAGCACTTTGACTGTCGGCGTGATTAAAGGTTTGCAGCTTTTGCTCAGTGGGTGTTTGCACCAAAGTATGTTGATTGCAGAAGTATGGTTGCATAGCACGCTGTGTAGGTCTATCTGTTATGGTGCTATAAAGGTGATTATATCCTAGGTTTAAACTTGTTTTTTAAGCCCAATGTCACTTCTGTTTCCTCAGCCCTCCGTAGAAGAAAAGTCGTAAACCTTTTTTTTTTCTTTTCGAGCAACCGTGTTAAAAAGAACACCTGTAACTCGACACGCAGACTTCTCCAGTCAAATGCCAGGGGCAACTTTATGACTCATGAGAATGGGGACACACGGCTAAATAGATAGTTTGTGTACAAGCCTATCTTCTAGTCGAGCATTCCCTTGGTTTCAAACAAAACCTGCATTTGGACAACATCTGAATGGAGGCCATTTTGGCTTGGTCCTATGTTTGCACAGCCCTGGGATTGTGCAGGCACTAGTGGGGGATGGGTGGGCTGCTGCTGCTACTCCTACCCTGAAGACTCCTGTTAATGTTTAAGTCATTCTGGAGCCGCTGGGCTGGGAGACAGATTCAGTCAAAAAGCATTTGAGCACCCTCAGGTCCTCAGAGTGATTTACTGCGTATTTGGACATCTGCAAAGAGCTTTTGCACCTTGAAATTCTCTCTCTCCCACTCCCTGACTATCCCTCTTTGCAGTAGTAAACCCTTGGGAATGTTCTGTCATACTGAGTCACCTTGAAGGTATCCAAGGTAGAGTCACTTCCTGTCACCTTCTCCCTCAATGATCCACCCCTCCCTCCCTTCCACCTCTCCATCTTACCTCATCTTTCTATCACCTTCAAACCTTCTGCTTGGGCCTCAACCACACCCCTCTCGTCTCGGCCATCAGATTTAATGTGTGCTGTTCCTGTGTCTCTTAGCCCACCTCTTGCTCACCAGCTGGACACATCAATCCATGTGACAGGTGCTTGTCAGTCTGCTCCTTACTGGGCAGTAGCCCAAAAAGGAAACACAAAGTCTTAGACAGCACAACTTTATCAGGGGAGGAGAAAATCTGTCAATATATGAACATATCTTTACAGGTTATCTATCCTCACTAACAAGACAAGTGTAGGTAACTGATAAGCAGTTATGAGTAAGTTGCGTTACCTTGACAAGTTGTATTTACAGCTTTGTTGCCTATGGCGGCCACCCTGAGTCAAGTGAAGAGGAGAGCCGTCAGTGGTCATCAATAACAGGTCTGTGTGGTGTGGGTGGTGCAGGCTGTGTGGCATGTGTTTTAGAAGTGATGGCCAGAGGCCTTCTGTCCCTGCAGCTCTGAAAATATGGTGTCATTAGCATCTGTGTCTCCATAACTGGGACTGTTGCTGAAGAGGCCCAAACATATCTGGTATGCAGTGTTTAGGAGGCACGCAGACAGGATAATTGCTGGGCAGAAACTGGCCGCAGCTCCAGACTTTCAAGTGCTCATTGCCTTTGAGCGTTTTACACCCCAAGTGGCCCCGGCGAAACAAGGTCTGCATTGATTTATTGCTCACCCTTAAGTCTTTTGTTTCTTAAGACCAAGGACAACTCAATCAGCCACCAAAGAAGAAGTCTCAGAATTGAGTTTGTAATATTATTTATGTTTGACTGATTAGTTGTTGCACAAAGGAGTCTGAATGCCATAGAGGTAAAGATGTAAAATAGATGTAATGTGCTAAACCTTTATCCCTTACTAGTGCATTCCCTGAAATGTTTGACTGCATTTCATAACCACAGCAGCCTCTCTGCCAGTGCCAGTGATTAAACACAAGAACGAAGTGTTCTCGTTGAGGTGGAGTGAGATTTGGAACGTTGTCAGGGTAAATCTGAAACAGTATCTGCATAAAAAATAATTTATGTTGGCTAGCTTTTGCTGCAACATTTTTCTTGTATGCCAAGCTATTTAATAACAGTGTAACATAAGTGTAGGGCTACAATGTTCTTATTCTGTTTCTTTGCTTTTATATATATATATATATATATATATATATATATATATATATATATATATATGTATATATATATGTATATATATATGTATATATATATGTATATATATATATGTATATATATATGTATATATATATATATATGTATATATATATATATGTATATATATGTATATATATATATATATGTATATATATATATATATATATATATATATATATATATATATATATATATATATATATATGTGTATATATATATATATATATGTATATATATATATATGTGTGTATATATATATATATATGTATATATATATATATATGTATATATGTGTATATATATATATATATATATATATATATATATATATGTGTATATATATATATATGTATATATATATATATGTGTATATATATATATATATATATGTATATATGTATATATGTATGTGTGGAGAGAGATTTTTTTTGAATGGATACACAATTGAGACATTTCAAGTAAAATTACGCCAAAGGATTAACTGTCATGTCTCCCTCTTTATCTCTCCATGCCTCCCTCACTTTCTTGTTAAAACACACAAAAAAGAGTTCATAATTAGTTGCATATGTTGCTCAACTGGCATGCCCATTTATTTGTGTGTTGGCCAAGACATATTTACAGTCAAATGTTATGTCTTGCCATAAACATATTTATTGTTATATTATACACTTGTGGGGATGGCACAGTGATTGACACCACAGTGCGGAAAAGAGTAGAGAGGCTTTGTATGACTTTTCATTCCATTAAGAGTGATTTTATACCCAGCAAACGGCAAACATAAAGCAACTACATCTTTGTTACAATTATGGTCTTGTCTGTGTTGTCAAAAATAAAGTGTTATTCAACATTAAGCAATTATTGCTTCAGTGGGATGAAATAAAAAAAGCTGGACACAGTAAAAACAACACTTATCCAATGTAACCCAAATGGGTTGTATAAAAGCTGCCTTTATGTAACTTTAAGTTTTGTTTCTGGCTGTGTCAGAGAGGTGTTGGTGCAACCGTAAATTTACTATTTTGTGCCCGCATCCCTAAATATTTTGTTATTTAAATGTGTTTGTGTTTTTCTGTATTATTGGGTACACCTTACAATATAATGCAAGCCAATGCAACAAATCTGAAATATTAGTTAAATGAACTATTCCCTGACACAGCCTTAGTAGGAGTTAAGATAGTTTGAGGTATACTGTATTCAGTTGCACTATATTATCCAGTGTTTCTCTCATTGTATTCACCAAGTTTGAATTTGTTACCATGTTACATGAAAAAATGACACATGCATGTCTGATATTTACATGTTGGAATCCAAACGGGCTTTTGCTGGCTACAAGGATATTACACAGTTTGGTTGCATTTTGACAGTGAACGAAATCTGTTAAAAAAAATCTATTAAAACAAATTATCCGTGCACAATAAATGTGTTGTTGTTGCCTCAACCAGCTCAGTCCAAACTCTGTAACTTTTGGCTTGTCTCAGGATTTAGCTCAAATTAGAGCCGGAGTATCCTTCCATTTGAACAAACCCCTGCTTAGCCCTCTAAGGTATGGCTTGAAGTATGCTAAACCTCAGCCAGCAGCCATTACTTGCCAGCACTATAAATGCCCAGATGTCAGTACCTAAGCAAAGCTTGACATGAGGAAAAATGATTAAGACAAGCCGAAGCTCTGATACGCACACAAAACACCAACAGCTGTTGAGAGAGAAATATTTCCTCAAGGCTATTGTGTCAATTAAATCCATCAGAACTGACAGAACAACTTCATGTTCATGAGATCCACAATGCTCTACTATTCCCATTGAGGTTAATGACTCATTTCAAATGTACTTTGAAGTTTTTGTGGAAACTTGAAGTTTGCATATATACTGCCATGTAACCCATTCAGTCTCTAGCAAGAATTAAATAGTGACCAAGACTTTCTGGCTGTTTGATTAGAGGGTACGTAATGCCTTCCATGTTGCTCTGAAATGGTTGCTAGTGGTGGAGACATAGACTTGGAAGGCGGTAGTGAAAAAGAGTGACATCAGCATGTGTAACTGGAAACATATGAAGTCTAATTACGTAGTATCCGTCTTTGCCGTAATGGAACGTGAGGTTGAACTCCATAACAGGTGTCAAAAAAAGACAGGAAACATTTTTTGAATAATTAATATGGGAAAATCGTTGAAAAGGGCAGCAAAGGCCTTGGTGTTGCGATGTTGTGCAGAGGTATATTTCCTGTATTTGGTCAGACGTGGACGAGAGAAGACAGATCCTTTTCTGCTGCGAAGTTTGAACTCCACCCACATGACCAAATAAGCCCCCAAAGTCACGCTATACTCCACCTTTCTTTGATGTGATGCAAAGGGTTTTGTGGTCTGATTAAAAATAATACTGTTTTCCTTTTGCGAGGACTTTATGACAATGGTATATGCATATACTCGTGTAATTATTCACAGGGACACATTAAGGCTCCAGACATGGGTGTGTGCTCATGCAGACATGGAAAACCCAGTGAAATCAAGGGAAAACTGCTTAGATGGAGGGAATTAAAGACCTTGTCAAATGACCGTTAGTGGTTAACTCTCTAGAGGTACAGTTGTGGCAGTCAAGAGTGATGCACCACAGAAAGTGAGTCATATTCACAGCTTTTGCAGTTGCAGATGACTTTAAGGACTTGTGCCAAATCCAATCATAAATAAACAGACAACCACCCACTGAAAGTTAAAACAAGCGATTGGAGTAAATTTCATTCCTAAATTTATAGCCCGAGTTCTTTATACAAAAACTGACAGTAAGTGACTGTTAAACAAGATTAAAAAAACAGTTTATTGATTGTAAAAGGTCTAGTAAAGAAGACCTTTATTTTTGAGTTACGATGTGATGAAAAAAACTGTGAAAAGATATGGCTCATGAAATATCTATAAATACTCATATTATAGCCCAAAACTAGAGCCTAAGCTTTGTATAATAGTTTTTGTTACACCTAATTTGAGAAGGGAACATACACTTAAACACACATTCCATGTTATACTCCATGTATGTGTCAGTCAAACATAATGCTACCAAGAGATTTTTCCAGCTACAAGTCTACCTCTTTGCTCTTGCACAATCATTGTAGTTACAGAGAAAATATTTTACTCCTCAGTAGACATATAACTATATAGAACTTAAGTGAAAAGCATCTAGTAGGCAGTGCACTGTATGCTTAAAAGTGTGAGATATTTAGAAGTCGTGTTTCAGCTGCACATTCAGCCCAGCACTTGCTGGATTCAATTGTTTTATAGAAATGTATTTTAAGTCAGGACTCATAATGCACAAAGGAAAAACAAGCATAGAATCTGACCAGAGTACATACACATTTGTGTTAGTTTAAGAGGCTTTATTTTTCAAGCAATTTTTATTTTCAAAACTTACCTTTAACTGTCCATCAACTAAATAAATTCCCCTAAAATTGGTACAGAATTAATTTTAGTGTCTGTATGTGCTTGTAATTGTTATCAAGATTCCAAAAGTAATCCCTTGATCAGACCGCCATGCCCAAATTGTCTTTTGGCATATCCAGATTGTATCCAGATTGATTTTAGGAAGTCTTGACAGAAACAAAACACATAAAACGCAATTTCTGAAAATCAGATGCAAACCATATTTGGTGGTTTGAAATTCTCATCACATTTCTGCAGATGTGTCTGAGTCTGGATGCTCTTACCGCTCAAATTGGATTTCAAAGTGTCTTTGAACACAACACACAACAATAATGCCAAATCCAGAAGGACGAAAGTGCTTAGCGAATCCATGCCGCTACCAGCAGAGCGCTGAAGAGGCCAGCATGAGGAACAACAGTCCGTGGACAGATGCCAAAACAGATTGTTTGGAGGGCGACATGATGGGCCGCCATGTCTCATGCTTCTGTGTCAGAAAGCTGTGTCACAAGTGTTACTAAGTAGTCACTATATAGTTACCAATGCTTACATTGTTACCACAGCAACCCATGTAGATAGATTGGTGATGTCCAGACACACAAATCTGATCTGATTAGTTGCAGATATAAATGCTGACAGTCTGTTTTTAAGATCCAATTTGAGAAATAAACTTGATTTGCCTGCAGTTTGAACATAGCCTAAAGATCCTTACAGTGAAGACGAAATTGGGACATTTTGGATCTGAACTGCATTAAAGCTGAATGATTAGTGTTTTGTCCACCACTGCACCTGCATCACATCTCAAATTTAAAGGAAATTTGTCATTTTCATAAATTCAGTATTGAAATTGCAAAGCCAGCCAAAGTACATTTAGCACACTGGACTTAAAATGAGAAGTTATCTATTTCTCTCTGTTTTTATCTCTACATGTCTGTTTATCTGCACTGTAAACCAATCAAACCACTGAAATCATTCTTCTTGATTTATGGTTTTCACTGGAGCTGTGTCAAGCCCTCTTGTGTGCATTTATAGCCTTCTTTGCTGTGTGTGCGTGTTTGTGCTGGTGTGTGGTTCCTACAGCCTGGCATTGTTGGGAAAACCTGTCACGCTCTGATTTGTTTCAATATAAATTAGTCTTGCTTGGACGGATAGATGCACTTGATAGAATGGCACCACTGTTATCTGTCCCATATGGTGATATGATGGTCTGTTGGTGCATGTGTGTGTCTGTGTGAGAAACATGTGGAAAGACTGGCTCTGAGAGAGAGAGAGAGAGAGAGAGAGAGAGAGAGAGAGAGAGAGAGAGAGAGAGAGAGAGATATCAAAAAATAGAAAATCAATATGTGGCAGTGAATGTTGATATTGTGCAGGGCTGCAGTGTCTCATCCTATATATCATTTGAAAATATATTGATATACCTTTAATAGTCAACATACTGCCCTGCCCTGAGCTGGAGCCAGCAGCCAGTTAGCTTAGCTTAGCTTAGCATGAAAAATGAAAGGGCAACCAGCTACATATTAACCATGAAGTAGAATACCATTGACTTCTCTTCTCCACTAACTCTGGGCAACAAATTTTCCAGAATGTTAAACTCTCCTTTAAATCAACTTTGTGACTCTTGTTCAGTACATTAAATGGTTAAAACCATGAAAAAATTGAACAACACTCAAAATTAGCTTCAGTTTGAACAACAAAGGCTTGATGACAGAACATGACCATACTGGGCCTTGGTCCTTTTTTAATTTATGAAAATCAGAGTGGAGTATCCAGATAATTTTTTGATTGGCTCTTAAATGCTGACACACCGTCTGATCCTCACTATCAAGCTTCTACTATAAAGTATAAGGAATATGCAAGATAGATTTTATAATTCAGTTTTTCACTCTAAATTTTAATATTGATCACCCACGTGTGGAGACCGGCCGGTCACTTTCAGAGCTGATTCTGTGTCAGTCACCTGCATGCACCGCACGAAGGCCAATGTTGAATGTGAATCGGCAGGTCTGCCTTATATCTAATGTATGAAATGTTAAAATGGTCATGCTGCATTTTTATAAATTCACCCAGGCGCCGTCTCACCGTCCACCATTAACGAGCCTACAACTACCAAGTAGAATTGCGATGCTATTGATTCACCTCACACGTTAACACTCAACTCAGAGTAACACACAGCCAGAGAGAGATACGTGCACCACACTGGGTCGCCAGGTAAAGATACAAATAATTGCTAACTGTAGCATCACATGGCTAGTGGTTAATAATGAGTTTAACAACAGAGTCAAGCCTTTTAAAAGCTTTGTGTTGGATGTAAGCAGCCGCTGCTAATTAGCTCCTGCTAACACTCTTCAGACAGTCCTTCAGCTCTGCGTCTCACCTGTTTACAGCTGCAGGAAGTTTGTTGATATGGTGGGGTGTCGGGTGGTTGGAGATCAGACCCTCTGTGCAGTCCTGTTGTCTTCCTCTGGAACTGTGAAAGACGTCCACACTGCAACATGTTTTACCCTCTAGGCAGCGCGCTGCAGTTGTTGTTCTTCTTCTCCTCTGTATTTATTAGCGGCTCACAAACCAAGTTTAAAGTTATGTATACTGCAACCCTCTGTGTCAGGTTGTGTAGATGCTACCCTTGTTAAGTCAATGAAAGCAGTCTGGCTTCTTATTATTGGCACTATTATTTGATTATAATTTTAATTAATGAAATTATAAAATTTAAAATTTATCAGCCTGATATATATCGTGTAATACAGACACATGAATGCCAGGACCCAAAAGCTGTAGTTCATTCCTGTGCATGCTACTCAAAGAAATCGCAGTGACCAGCTCTTTTCCAGCAGCAGGGGGTTTCTCCTCTCCTTTTGCACAATGCACAGTCAGCAGGAGTGGGGCAGGCATGTGGACACTGCTTAGCACAGGAGTGGGAGTTAATATATTATATACTGTTCACACACCTTTACCTTCTTGTAAATTAGAAGTGAACAGTACCTGTATTTTTCCTAAACTGTTTGGTAAAGGATGTTTGAGTCATAAGGTGCACTGAACATATATTGCATACTGAACTAAACAGTCAAAATAATCTATTCATGTCCAGTACTTGCACACATGGAACAGAAAATCTGGAGCAAGAGTTTTCCCTGAAAAGTTTTTGCAGTCCACTAGTGTTTATCAGCTGTAGCATGCTAGTTGGCTTAGTCCAGTTAGCCGGGTTAGAAAAGCTTAATGGACAACAATTTGTGTCTAAGTGTATGCCAACATTGTTCAACTGAAGTTGGGTATATGTGAAAACTCAGAAATTTAATTTTACAATTGCATCACTCAGATGTGTAAATTAGCAAATTGAGACAAATACAGATTGGATGGTGAAACCTTCTCCCCACAGCTTTCAAGCAGCCTCCCACTGCAGGTTTGGACTGTGCCAAAGTAAAAGCTATGGAGTGTTCAGCACTGCGTATAGACGACTTTATTGCTGTTCTGTTGCTAGGGCAACAGCTTAGGTCCCCACCCCCTCCGCGGGTGTCCTGTGGTCTCTGGAACTGAGGCGTTGGCGGTGGATCCTTTGAGTCTTGTGGGATGTGAGGTGGGGTCCTAACACATCCCACAGATGCTTGATCAGATTGGGATCTGCAGAATTTGGACGCCAGGTTGACGCCTTGAGCTTTATGTCATGTTCCTTGGCGGGCCATTCCTGAGCAGTTTTTGCAATGTGACGTAGCGCATTATCCTGCAGGGGGGGGGACCAATTCTATCGAGGAGTGTTGTTACCATAAGGGGGTGTATTTGGTATGCATTAGTAACCTGTAACCTAGTGCAGTTTTGGAGAAAATTAAGTTATTTAATAGTCAGTGGTTCATTGTCAACATACAACAGAATTTTCACTAAAGAGAAGTTACAAAAATGTTTGTGTATGCTGTCAATTATGGTGCTTAGGAGGGTAGTCTGATTTGGCCAAAGTGGGGATCATCAGGTCAGACTTTTAGAAATTGGAAATTGGAATTGTCAAGAAAGAAAAAATGCAGTGAAAATTGGTACAGATGTCTGTAGGATGAATCCTAATGACTTTGGTGATTCCTGACCTTTATTCTAATGCTACAAATAGATTCACTTGCGATGATTTGTGTTTTAGATTGAAGTGTCTCAAAAATTATTATTTAGGTTACCATATTTTTACAGACATTTATGTAATTAATTTGATGATCTCTTAACTGTATGACTAATTTTTTGCTAAATTAATGACATTCCCATCAGAGGCAGCTGTACTATGCTTGGTGATGGTTAGTAAATTTTAGCATGTTGACATGCTAAACTAAGATGGTGAATACAGTCAACATCATAGCTGCTAAACATCAGCATGCTAGCATTGTCATTGTGAACATGTTAGCATTTAGCTCAAAGCATCACTTTATCTTATCGGAACCTCACTGAGCCACTATCATGGCTGTAGACCTTTAAGATCTTTAGTAAGTAAGCGTCTCTCATCCTGCATACCTGCTTGGATCCGTAGGGTGTCTCTGCCCTCCTCATGTGAATAAACAGGCAGATAAGTGCTCCACAAGGACATGCTATGTGCACAGTGTGCGGTAACCATGGAAATGGCTTCTGTGCACTACTGTATCCCTGCTTATACAACTGTATTTTCTTTATGAATAAAAACTATTCATAACTTTACACATCAAGTCATGCAGATGCCCTGCCATGCGATAGTCCTCATTTTTATGTCCTGACAACTCTTTTATACAACAATTATAAATTTCAGTGTAGGGCTGACAAGATATCACATTTTCACTACATGATTATCATGGCCAAAAGAAGTCACACAAGAGGTACTGGATTATTTACATGATATATCATATGTTTGTTATTAACATCATTTTGGATAACCGGCGCCTTAGTACCTGCCCGCTGGCCTCTCATTGAAAAGACCTTCATTCTTGTTTAAATATGACTTTAAAATTGTCTTGGGTATTGTCGCAAATATAAATATATACCTTGAGAATGAGATTTTCTTGGACTGTTTAAAATTACCTTTGTTAGGCCTTCAAACCCTTACCTAGACGGGGCGTCCTCAGTAATTACAGGCTCTTTTCAAATCTTTTTTATATGTGAAACCAGCCCAGACGCTTGATGAAATCATTAGCATTATACATTTCTGCAAACAATGGATATGCTACATTCGTATGTTTAATGCATATCATATCAATATTTCTAAAGGGACATAGTATATGATCTGACTTAATCATCAGGAGGTGAAGGGTATGGTCGATGGCATGACACGTAGGACACTTGCCAAGCTGCAGACCACTGCAGAGTACTGTTGAGACAGCAAACAACAAAACTGGTTGTTTTTTAGCAGGTCATCCCTGCGTTTTACAGTGGCTTTTTAGTCACCAAAACTGATTTTTTTTTGTGACTTGTTGCTTTGCTTCCTGCTGGGATAGTGCCACAAAAAGTGGTTGCTTTTTACAGAGACGTCGCTGCTTTTACAGCCAGAATAGTACCACCTGAAGCGGATGTTTGTTAGTGAGACACTACTGTGTTTTCAGCTGGGATTGGGCTTCCAGAACTGTGTATTTTAAGCCAAAACATGATCTTTTCCTAACCATAACCAATTGTTTTTTGTGCCCAAACCTAAACACACATTAACCCTGGTGTTGTTGAAATGTAAAGTTTCACTGTATTCGCTAATAATATTGTACAAATGTATCGTGTCTGTGATTTGCAGAAATGTACAATGCAAGCATTTATGATTGGGTAACTGGGTTGGCGAGTAACTGGAAAACTATAAACAGGAGATGTAAGTTAGAGATGCCTTTGTTCCTACCTTCTGTAGAGATAAATTAAATGCGTCAAACGGACAGTTTCTTTCAAAATCAAAAAACAATTTTCCCTCTTACTTGTAGTGCTATTTATCAAACTTAATTGTCATGGGGCGTCGGTGGCTTAGTGGATAGAGCAGGCGCCCTGTATACAAGGCTGTTGCCGCAGCGGCCCGGGTTCAAGTCCAGCCTGTTGCCCTTTGCTGCATGTCATCCCCCCTCCCTCTCCCCCTTTCACACTTGGCTGTCCTGTCCATTAAAGGCAAAATGCCCCCAAAAATATCTTTTAAAACAACCAAAAAAAAAGATTGTCTTGGTGTAAGCTGCCAGGTGTTGGAGATATTGGGTGTAGAGATGTCTGTTTCCTCTCAAATGTAATAAAACTAAATGGCACTCAGCTTGTGGTGCTCAAAGTGCCACAAATCGTGACCTGGTTGTTCAAGATAATCCACAGACCATGTTGTGAGCAGTTTCATGTAGGTACTATTTTCTTTGTACTGAACTACACCTGCCAACCATACTGTGCAGAAGTTGGTGTGCATCTACAGTTAGCTTACTCAGCGCCACTGAGCCAGCTAATGTTACAGCCCAGCCGAGAAGGAAGCTATTAATGTTTACATCTGCGCTGTCATGAGCACGAGCCTCTTGTCCATGAGTATATGCATATTTCCTTGTGCACATTGAAATGGTTTCTGGGTGTAGTTCAGTAGAAAAAAAATATGAAACTACTTACAACAAGGTCTGTGGATTATCTTCATAACCGATTTATGATTTCTGGAGACATTGCTGTTGAGTTTTTCAAATGCATTTTTTGGCACTTTGAGCACCCCAAGCATCTGGTTCCATTATATATTAGAGAAGGTAGACGTCTCTATGGTGGACATCTCCAACAGTCAGCAACTCACACCAAAACAATATTTATAAGATGCACTACAGTTGAGATGAAATTTAGTTCTTTTTGTTTGTTTGTTTGTTTGATGTTTTTTTTTTGTTTCTGGGGTGAATTGTCCCTTTAAGCATGCTCATGGGCCATTTGCAATTTAAAAAGAGTGGATGAATAACCTTTTAAAGTTCAACAAATACAGTGCACAAAACATATCTGCTTCATGCTTGGTCAGAAAAGGTGCAGTATGCACAGCTCTGGGTGGAGCATTCTAAGTGAATTAACAAATGCTAAATTAAAATGGATGGAAGAAAAACATTCCTACGGAAATGTATGATTAAAAAATACATGTTGCTAAGTGTTGTATTATTTGTGCCAGAGTGCACTTTGGCACAAAGGAGTGATTATTTACAAACACACACTAAAAAGAGAGAGCTTCTTTACTATCCCTACAGCTGAACTACATGTACTGTTCCCTGTATGTTTTAGGACTAGATTTTGAAGCCATTTTGTGTCTTTAACAAACTCTTGATGGCTTTGCCTGAACTGTATTGCAGATTCCTTGTTTTTTATGTGCCTTCACATTTGCTCAGATCTTCCTCTGTGGGTTTGGTAGATGGTCAGGACCACCTTCAGAAGCACATCCGGGATGCAGTTTTTTCCACATCTGCTCCCAAACCTGAACTGGAACTATTGTAATCTTGGAGTTAAAAGAGTTATTGTTGTACTTAAATAAAACTGTTGCAGCCAAATGTCTAATCGGCCATTGAGATGTGTTTCAGCAATGCTGGAAGGAAGCAGCAATGAACAAAGCTGATAGAAAGCAGCTCAAAGGGATCCCTGGACATCGCCCCAGTGATCTTTATTACATTTCACCTCACTGTAAGAGATTTAGAGTGCCTTCCAAATAGCATACTTTTTTTTTTTTTTTTTTAACTTTTAGTAGGTATTACAGCTGCCCTGAAAAAGTACACACTGTTGCATGCAGTGTGCACACAATTGGGACATACTACTTTCTCATAAAATTACGCACTGAACTTTGACCATCTTTCTTTTATATCCATTACCTTGGAGATAAAATAAACGTCACTCACCGAGTGCTCCAGAGACGGAGATCAAAATGGAGAGATCTGCTGTTGTTACTTTGCAGTGTGTGTAGTTTAAAGTTATAACTGCACAGATTGTACTTTCTAACATTTTGTATTTGCGACAGTGAAATTACATCTGTAGTTCTGTCATTGTTATTTTTATAGTTATGTCCTTTTGTTGTTTGTAATATTTATTATTATTTTGTGCTCTGAAACAATATTCCTGTTATTACTATTAGACTGGTCATCAGTTACTTGAATGCACTGTCATCCGTCAGTGCGACTTCTGACAGCTGTCAATCAGCTCTCAAGCGGGCATCTGTTTGCGGCAATGTGGATGTGACATATTGTCCACTGCACCAAGAATTGTGGGTCAGAATAGCCAGAAAAGCATGCTGGCTTGCATACTGCAAAATCATACCGGATGTAGTAGAACATCCTGGCATTTTTGGCATACTACATTTGACATACTATGTACTGGGACATACTAAATCTTTTTCTGGCATACTGTATGGTATGGTAGTATGGGTATTGGTACACACAGTTAGTAAAACATCCCAACATTTAACATCTTTAGCAAAGAGTGGATGGCCCACCAGTCCCACACACCTGTATATTCTATTAGTTTTCCAGTCACTGGACAGTGGTGGCACAAAGGAAATATACTACTGGAGAGTGACATAGTGTAACCTTCTAGATGGCATTGCTAGTTTTATAGTTTTTAGTCCATGCTACTATATCTTAAGTGCAGTAGCCTCATCACCTGTTTTTAAACATAATAATGTTTTGGGTGGTCTGAAAACGTTCAAGAAATGGCTTGTCTGCTATACCTTCCCTGAAACTGAGTCATCCAACCTTTCCTCTGCAACACTGAGTCAGAGGAGCAGGGAGCACACAAATCATTTACACGACTGCAGGTAGCACTACTGCCACAGAATAGTAAAGTGCTTCTACTCAGAATTCTAGTATCTCCTTTGCCCCATAAACTGGTCATATGTTGCCTCATTCATTAACAAGACTGAGAGTCTACAGCCATGCTAGCACACATTTGAGGCTGTGCTCAGGCACAGCTGTGCTTTGAACCAAATGCTTGCAACAACATGCTGATGTTAGGCGGGTATAATGTGTACAATGAGAGTAAAACCGAAATATCACTGGCTGTATGGAATCATTTAGTATTACTGTAATTATTATATCACAATAGAGTGCCCCAGGAATGAGTCCTAAAACCTAGAAATGAGTAATCATTTTAGCGCTCCTGCTGCCCTAGTCTTGAAGTGAATGGGTTTTTGGTTAGGTGCCTGAAATAAGGTCTGTGGTTAGCACAGGCTGAAGAGACTTTCACGGTTTGTTCTATGACAGAAAATACGTCATTAAATACTCCACTCATGAATGCTGGAGCTTTTATGTGTTGCTAACAAGTGACTAAATGAGAATACAGTACGTCATCATGCCGAGCACGGCTTTACAGCTGAGCTGTGGTAGTGACATTAAGTCATGTGACTGTGGTGCACTTTGTTTATAGCCTAACGTTAGCTTTGTCCCTCTGGTGATTGCATTTCTTCTTTAAAGATCATGAAAGTGGTGTTCATTTGTGACGATTATCTTGCTAAACAAAAGGTGAAAGTATCATAAACTGTTGCTTGCCACGAAGCTTAATTTCTGCAATAATCCAAAATCCAATGGAAAAATCCCATTAGCTATTTGACAAGGGAACCAGGGCGATGCTAACTTGAGCATCGGTCTACAGAAAAACGTTATCCCTGTGACACTCTATTTAGTGATATGGCAGTAAGTTACCATTACTGGAGGTGTCCTGTTGACCCAATACAGCGCTCGACAGTGCGAGCGTTTCACTCGCATTTGCGACTAAAAATAGGTGTGTGCGAACTGTAAAAAATATTTAAGGGCACGTGCACATAAAAAAATCAGCTGAAGCAGCCTATATTTTTGTCAATAAAAAAATATGATAATCTAACCGCAAATGTTGGAGGAACTCCAGCTGCCTTCCCTCCTCCCTGTGGGACACGGTTATGGGCAGTTTTGCAAGCCACTGTCAGCACAATGAATATAAGTCCCACTGTTGGCAGGGTGGAAATAAGTCAAAGTGTGGCGGAGGAGACAGACTGGGTTAAGCGGCGGACCTCCGGGGAAGCCCTCTCCCCTCTCCCCTCTCCCCGCAGTGAGGGACCGTTCTCCAAGCTACCGCTGCTGGGCAGCGTGGAAATAAGTCATACTGACCGGGTTAAGCGGCGGACCTCCGGGGAAGCCTGCTCCGTTCTCCCCGCAGTTAGGGACCGTTCTCCACGGCCAGGCTGTCGGCTGGGTGGAAATAAGTCAAAGTGTGGCGGAGAAGAGGGACCGGAAAAGCGGCGGACCTCCGGGGAAGCCTGCTCCATTCTCCCCGCAGTTAGGGACCGTTCTCCACGGCCAGGCTGTCGGCTGGGTGGGAATAAGTCAAAGTGTGGCGGAGAAGAGGGACCGGGAAAAGCGGTAGACCTCCGGGGAAGCCTGCTCTGTTCTCCCCGCAGTGAGGGACTGTTCGCCACGGTACCTCTGCTGGGCAGGGTGGAAATAAGTCCTGCAGAGTTTCAGAGGACCTGGAGAATGTTTTAGGATAGGAATAACATTATATAAGATAATCATATTGCAAAGATAATATATATATACAGTACAGGCCAAAAGTTTGGACACACCTTCTCATTCAATGCGTTTTCTTTATTTTCGTGACTATTTACATTGTAGATTCTCACTGAAGGCATCAAAACTATGAATGAACACATGTGGAGTTATGTACTTAACAAAAAAAGGTGAAATAACTGAAAACATGTTTTATATTCTAGTTTCTTCAAAATAGCCACCCTTTGCTCTGATTACTGCTTTGCACACTCTTGGCATTCTCTCCATGAGCTTCAAGAGGTAGTCACCTGAAATGGTTTTCCAACAGTCTTGAAGGAGTTCCCAGAGGTGTTTAGCACTTGTTGGCCCCTTTGCCTTCACTCTGCGGTCCAGCTCACCCCAAGCCATCTCGATTGGGTTCAGGTCCGGTGACTGTGGAGGCCAGGTCATCTGCCGCAGCACTCCATCACTCTCCTTCTTGGTCAAATAGCCCTTACACAGCCTGGAGGTGTGTTTGGGGTCATTGTCCTGTTGAAAAATAAATGTTCGTCCAACTAAACGCAAACCGGATGGGATGGCATGTCGCTGCAGGATGCTGTGGTAGCCATGCTGGTTCAGTGTGCCTTCAATTTTGATTAAATCCCCAACAGTGTCACCAGCAAAACACCCCCACACCATCACACCACCTCCTCCATGCTCCACAGTGGGAACCAGGCATGTGGAATCCATCCGTTCACCTTTTCTGCGTCTCACAAAGACACGGCGGTTGGAACCAAAGATCTCAAATTTGGACTCATCAGACCAAAGCACAGATTTCCACTGGTCTAATGTCCATTCCTTGTGTTTCTTGGGCCAAACAAATATCTTCTGCTTGTTGCCTCTCCTTAGCAGTGGTTTCCTAGCAGCTATTTGACCATGAAGGCCTGATTCGCGCAGTCTCCTCTTAACAGTTGTTCCAGAGATGGGTCTGCTGCTAGAACTCTGTGTGGCATTCATCTGGTCTCTGATCTGAGCTGCTGTTAACTTGCGATTTCTGAGGCTGGTGACTCGGATGAACTTATCCTCAGAAGCAGAGGTGACTCTTGGTCTTCCTTTCCTGGGTCGGTCCTCATGTGTGCCAGTTTGGTTGTAGCGCTTGATGGTTTTTGCGACTCCACTTGGGGACACATTTAAAGTTTTTGCAATTTTCCGGACTGACTGACCTTCATTTCTTAAAGTAATGATGGCCACTCGTTTTTCTTTAGTTGGCTGATTGGTTCTTGCCATAATATGAATTTTAACAGTTGTCCAATAGGGCTGTCGGCTGTGTATTAACCTGACTTCTGCACAACACAACTGATGGTCCCAACCCCATTGATAAAGCAAGAAATTCCACTAATTAACCCTGATAAGGCACACCTGTGAAATGGAAACCATTTCAGGTGACTACCTCTTGAAGCTCATGGAGAGAATGCCAAGAGTGTGCAAAGCAGTAATCAGAGCAAAGGGTGGCTATTTTGAAGAAACTAGAACATAAAACATGTTTTCAGTTATTTCACCTTTTTTTGTTAAGTACATAACTCCACATGTGTTCATTCATAGTTTTGATGCCTTCAGTGAGAATCTACAATGTAAATAGTCATGAAAATAAAGAAAACGCATTGAATGAGAAGGTGTGTCCAAACTTTTGGCCTGTACTGTATAAGATAATAACATTAAAGCCAAAATTAAATTGCAATACTTTTTCAAAACTTGATGATTTTACCTTTCTGTACATTTTGTATACAAATTCATTAAATAATTTTGCTTGTCTATTGTCTATTTGCATCACGTTTATTACGGAAAACACATTATTTGATCAATTTACATTGTGCCCCTAAAGTTCTTTGTGCGCTCCTTGCTTTTTCAACTTAGGAGCACATGTAGTCCTTGGGAAAAAAGTTAGCGCCAAGCCCTGCAATAAGCATGTGCTGTCATCCCAATGTCCAAGTTTGAATGCTGCATGTCATTTCCATCTCTCTGTCCTCTTGTTTCCTGTCATTTCTCAGCTCTCCACTGCAGTTTAAATATTGTTATACTTAATACTGTATTTCATCTTTAGGGAAAAGTTCAGTAGAAGCAAAACTAGATCTACTTTAAGTGGAGATAGACCACTTTTTTGCTTTAAGTTATCATTAAATTAATGTTGATTGCGCAATGTATTGGCTGTAGAATAATGGCACTACCTGTGTTAAGAGTGGTCCCCTTCAATCCTTGCTCTCAATATGCATTCTGTCTGCCAGTGGGTATGATCTCCTGGGAAAATGACGGTAGTGTTTACAGCTCAATGGAGATGTGTCAATCATTGTGCAACTAAAACAGGAAGAGGATAGCTCTGTTTTTCCCACAGCTGCTTTCCCAAGTAACCAGAGAGTATCAGTGTCAGTTCTTTACTTCTATTCCAAGTTCTATTACTATCCCCAGTAGCCAGATTGGCAGATGGTGAAACAACCAAATTAACTGCGGAAACCTCCCATTCTGCCTGCATTTAAAAATGCAGAGCAAAAGGCAAAAGACATGCAAGAAAAGTCTAGATGCCACTTAGTGTCGTACCAATATTCTCCAGGTTTATCCTTGTTTCTGGTTCACTAGTTGTGTACACAGATGTTTGTGCATTTATGGGAAAAGCACTTTTAAGTATTACTGTTCAGTAATACCAAACAAAGTAGACCTATCACATTATGTTAAATGCCCAGCCTTTTTTCAGACTTCATATACATTACTCAGTGATTGATGGCTGCAAAAGCAACAGACCATGGCTCACTCTCTGATTGCCTGTTTACAGGGCTCTGACACTTTTATAGCCCTCCTAATACCATTACAAAGTATTACTTCAACAGCGGGGCTCTCGCCTTTCCTGTAGGATTAGATACAAAGGGCTGTTTGCTGTGATAACTTGAGGCAGCACAGTTGTGAAAATGAGTTTTTGTTGAGGCTGCATGAGGACTTATCAATGTTTTACCTGCCACATTGTCAGTGGTGATCTGGCAGATTTGATTTAAATGCACATGCATGAAGACAGAAAATTAAAAGTGTTTCATAAATGAGATATCAAAATATGTACAATAACATTAAAAACCCTTACTACCCTCACTGTGAAGGGGTAATGAATATGCTGATCTTGTAAACAAAAAAGCCCTGCAATTAATTGTAAATGGCAAAAAGCTTATAATATTTGAATGGTCACTGGATTGGTTGGAATATTTGCCCTATGCATGTAAAGTTCAGGTTAATATTATCTTGGCGGTAGGCTAGTGTAATCAAATGTCAGTTGATGTGCCCTAACAGGGCTCCAACTTTGTTTATTGATTAATCTGCTAATTTTTTTCACGAATAATAATTCTTTAAAAAAAATGCATTATTATTTATTTGTATTTATTCATTTATTTTTGACCAACAGTTCAGGTGTTCAGAGGTAATCTGATCAGATTATGGCTTTTGGATTGGATCAGATCTTAAAAATTGGTTCTTCAAAATTAAAAAAAAAAGAAAAGAAAAGAAAGGGATTCTGAAATCACGTCACCCCGTTTTGGTTTTGATCTGGATCAAACCTTTTAAGTAGGATTGATACACCTTTGATCCAAAAATCTTGGATTATCCTGATTCCAGCAAAGGGATGAACTCAGGGTGGATTTTGGGAATGTCAAATGTAAAAACATTTTTAAATCTGTCACATGTATACATTTATTTATATTGACTTTTTTGACAGTTGCAGTGATAAAGTAGATTAGGCTACCTATTAGGCCTTACAGTATATTAAAGTAGAAAACCATGAATAAATAAAGTTTTAGTCCCCATAACACAATCCACCAAGCAGCTGTCAATAACAAACAAAAGAAATACTTAAATACTTAATTTTAACTTTAATTTATCACGTTGCATTAATTACAGTGACAGTCAAAAGTAGTTTCTGACAATTGCATCCGCCGTACTGTTTTTTTGTCTCTTCAAATTAAAACATTTAAAGTGGCCCCATGCTGGCTATTCTACCTGTTGTTCTTACATAGCTATCTTACATTGGGATATGTTGTCCATTTACAGCACACCATATTCAGGTGATCTTGAAGAGTTAGTGTTTGGATTTGGAGGATCCAATCCAATGTTGCTCTGAAGAAATGGTGCAAAAATAAGATGTTTTATTGATCCTTAATAGTTAAAAATGGGATTTCCATATCCAGATCATTGTGATCCAGATTAAAGTTTTCTGACAACTGGGTCCAGAGTATTCAGTTTAATGTGGTAAAGAAAGAAAAAGCAACAAATGCGAGGAACCAACCAAATGTTTAGCATTTCACCTTGAAAAATGACTCATATGATAAGTAATTTAAAAAAAAGTTAATTTTCTGTTGAAGATGAATAAATTAATTGATTAATCATTAAAATTATCTCATCATGAAGTTGGTCTTTAAGAGTCTTTAGTAAAATTCTAGAGTGTGGAGGAAAAGGTTGAGATTAATGATTAATTTTCTCTGTAATTAACACTGATTATTGTTAAAGGACAGACGTTGTAACCAAAGTGAAGCAAAGGTTTTCAAGCATTTCTGAAGCAAATTAGAATTATCGTATAGCACAATTGTTAGCAGCACACAGATATAAATATCAGGGCTGGAAATATACTTACCTTCTGATTTGATACTGTCAATTCGATATGCGTTGTGGGTTTTGTTTTTTTTTTTTATTTTTTATTGTGATTCGATATTAGGTTTATTGTGATTTTTTTTTTTTTTTTTTTTAAATGCAAAACTGTGGGGAAAAAGTTGACTATATCACCAACCATGTACTATATCAACATTGACTGCCACTCATTAATCTTCTTTCTTTGTTTCATATTTAAAATGGGTTAAATTTGATGTCATTGTAGAACTGTGTGCAGTATACTGATTCGCTCCATGCCTCCTTGCCACGCTCTCTGTCTCTCTGTTTACCACAAATTAGACAAAGAGGCCTTTTTCATAGAAAACATTTTGGCTATCCACAGTACATAACAGGTGTAAAATTTGAAATCAGTGATGGCTGAATTCCATTCAGCTCTTTTGATTTCAGGTTCCTGGTATTATTCATGCTGCCTCACTGTCACTCTCACCTGGAACACTGGAATATAAGCAAGCCATCATTAGTGTTATCAGTGACACCTTTGCTTTTCCTACTGTGATGAGTCAAAATGTCTCCTGTGAGAAAGGTCTCGTAGCTAGGTTGTGCACCCAGCTCTCCCTTCATCTCAGTCCCTGACACTAGGAGCATATTTTCAGGAAGGAGAGCAGGCAAAAGCTCTGGAGATGGACCTTCAGGAGCGTCTGTAGCTACTCACATTCAGCCAGCGCAAACCCCAATGTCGGGGTCATGACAGGCTGGGTTTAATCTGTGTAACGGCAGCAACAGTACATTTGCTGATCTGGCGGGGAGTTTATGTTTGCCTGGCTGAATTGGAGCAGTTGTGTATCTGTGTCCTCGGACCATCCAGCATTTTCTGCTTTCTTACTTCAGCTTTTTTTTTTTTTTTTTTTTTTTTGCATGGATTTCACGTCGCCTTACTCACAGACTACCACAATAAAAGCGGCAACTTATTTCCCTCTCACCATTTCAATTATATCATATCAGGCATTAAAGATTAAAAAATGCAGTACTTAAGTGAATGGATTTTTCCCCCCCTCACTTAGAAAATATGATACAATAGAAGTGGTTTTGGAAAATGCTCATATGTCAAGCTGACAAGTTCCTCTTGGTTTGTGGGAATCTTAGTGGAGAGCTATTGCGCAAAATATAGAATGTTGCCACATATTAATGTATTAGGCTATTGGAAATGCTCTGAAATCATTTTTGGGCTTGTATGAGAAGAATAATTTGGAGCATCACCCAGACTGGAGGGTTGCTGGCAGTGTCAATACTGAAACACTGTATGTATAAGGTGTAGGCTATACTGAAGGGTTCTGAACATCAACATTTCATCATCCTCCTGTGGTTGCATCTTTTTTTTAGCATTTCTCCTTTGTGGCATTTAAACTGATGCATAGGTAACAAAAAATAAATAAATTCACAGACACATGTTTAAATCTAAATGAATTTTATTCAGTGCAGACAGTCTTAGTCCAGACTCAGACTACAGGAGTTTTAAAATCCTAACCAGTTTTGAAATGAGGTTGCAGAGAGCACATGAGGAGAAACTTCACAGATGCTCTTATCTCTAATCTTAAACATTCACATATGATATTATTAGATTATCAGCGTGAATACACAACCTCACATGATCTCATGCAGATGTAAACAAACCAGAGACTGCTGTGTGCAACAACTTCCTGTAATATTAACAGTGTTTTGCAGTGAGAATAAAAGCAGAGGGCTAAATGAGTCTTGAGGGGAAAATGGTTGGGAAGAGGCCATCAACACAAGGTGTCTATTCTTCAACGAAAGCCAGAGGTGAAATTTTGATTGTCAGTTATATGCTGCATTCAAATGCAACTCATGAGCTCGTATTCATGACATGGGAGGTTGTTTACACCAGTGGTTCTCAACTGGTGGGTCGCGGTTCAAAAGCAGACTGCACATCTGTTCTGAATCGACCCCAAGTGATTTGTGATTGTGTCAAGTTTGTAAAAAAAAAAAACACACACTTCATTTTAAAGCACAGTGACTAACAGATAGCTACATTACAGAGACATCAAACTAGCTTGACAACATGACCTAAAGCAACTATGATGCTGAATATTATTAACTGTGTGGACCTTGAATTAATGATAAAGGACAAATCTGGACCCCGTGGCTGGACCAATTGGGAACCACTGGTATACACGAAGTCATGAACTCGGAGCTCTCAGAAAATTTTCACTTACCTGGTTTTGAGCACCAACAGGGGGAGATTCATCTGGTCGTTTCTCGTGAACACCGTAAACACAACCCCATTTGAACGCAGCATTAATATCTGTCAACAGTTGTAAGCTAGCTAACATTAGCCTTGAGGGCTAGAATGTTTACTGTTGCTTGGCAACACTGTCAGTTCCTTCATACTGGCATGATCATAATCATCCAGATTTTAAATCTTGGATATCAAACATGTTTGAAATTGAAATGCCGATGAGTCTGGCAGCAGTTCTGGAGGTTCAAGACTGGATCTGTAAACCTCTCACATTATTGAATTTTCTCTTCTTATTGTCAGGAGGGGTGAATCTGGGATAAACAGGCCTAAAAGTCCTGGAGGCTGATCCCAGCTTGATACTACAGCCACACTAGCAGCACTGTGAGGCTTTTCTTAAGCACAGCTGTGCTTTGGGCTAAATCCTAGCCTGCTCACTGTGACACTGCAAACATGCTGATGTTTAGTCAATTTTATTTATAATGCCCAATATGTTATTTAGCATGTATAATGTGTCAGTGAGTGTTAACAGACATTTTCTAATTAACGCTAATCACTGTGTCATTAGGATTCATCCTCCAGGCACCATGGATATCTGTACCAAATTTAATGGCAATCCATACAATACTTGTGGGGACATTTCAGTCTGGCCCAAGTGGTACTATCCCCAGAGCCACACTGTGTGACTAAAGTAAGTAGCAGTCAGTTGCCAAGACAACACTTCCTTTAGCTGCTGCACAGTAAAAGTGTTTCAGTCTGCCTTATCAATAGCTTGACACAGCAAGGGGTGTAACTGCAGCTCTAAGGGCACAGCAAGAGGGAATGACCAGGAAACGGCAGAGTTCTTAAATAAATGTCAGCACAGCAACCGAGGAGTGAAACAAAATCCAAATCACAACACGCAAGCTACCTAAAGCCAAATGTGGCAAGCCTTTTAAAAATGACACATATGTTGAGCCACACATTTCGCCGTGTTAGCTCAGTTGCAGGCACAGACCTTCGGGCGAAGTTCTGCTGTGTAGCAGAACCATAATATTGTTGGGTCAGTGTGGTTACCCCCTGCTGTTAGGGCACAGTGGAAATGCCCATGAGCGTGCCACACCGCAGTGCTATGGTGTGTTATACTGAGCAAGTGAAAAGATACAGGAGTGTTCCATTCCTTGATTTAGACACTGCAGATTTGCTGTCATATATTTGGTATTTTCGGGTGTAAAACAGTGTGTAACCATGTAACCATGTACTGTTTGTACTAGACTTCATGCAAGGTACTTACTGTATATTATGTCACATGATTTGTTGGTATTGAAATCCGCAAATTTGATTTATTTTGTGAGTTTGGCACAGAGTGTTCATGGTGTTTCCCCTTCCAGTGGAACACCATGTGGGGTTTTATTTGGAAAAATATTGTATGTACAGCAGATGAATCATTTTTGGATCCTGTTGAAGTGTGCCATAAACTACACAATTTGAAAGATAATGTTGCAAGTCAAGAAAATCACATTTGGCATCAAACTGTTGAGGTATAAGACTGCAAAAAGACGGAATTATAAAGAGCACGCACTCAAGTTGGTAAGTCACTGGATAAAATGCATTTGAATATGGAACAAAGCGAAGTAACCTTGCTAGCAAGCTGGTGTAGATGACATATACTGTTCAAGACGAAAGATGGAGTTCACTGAGTGATTTTACACAAAACTAAATTGGGCGACAAACCAACAACAAACAGCGACTTGAAAAATAATGTTTCAAATCATGAAACTTGCTTGTGATTCATGGCACAATTCAAATGAGATAAAAAAATTACTTGTCCTTGACAATTCACTATCATACACACAGTATTTTTTCCAAGTAACCGTTGACTACTGTACCTATTTCTAAGGTCTCATGGGGGACACCAGAAGAGGAAGAGTTCTTCCTCTGTCTGTAGTGTTTCAGTTATCCAGCCCCCCCCTCTTTTTCCATCATTGCTAATGGCGTCTGTGAGCCAAACCAACCCGAAATCCTGAATTTTACATCATGCCCCATGTCTTCATGTTTTTACTTTCAGCAGTGTCTTTCAGAAACAGATCTAATAATCAGTGTAGTTTCCTTAAATATTTTCTTGATTTTGTTTTTGTAGCTGCTGCTGCTGTGATTGCTGAAGGCCCAGGCCACTAACAGGCAGCTGGGACGCCATGTGTTTGAACAGCCCCCAGATCTTCTACATGTATCTCCGACCAGCACCCAGCAGGTAACGCCATCTGAGAGGTTTTTAAGCACATTCATCAACCTCCAATTTACATATTTTGTCATATTTAACTGATTTTTCAATAAAATGGTCGTACTTTCAGATGAATGCAGAGACCACCAATAAACCAATCATTTTTTTATTTTCCTCTTTTTATGGCCGAGACCGCAGCCTTACTGCTGTAGGTCGAACTAAATGGAAAGTATCAGTTAAATGAAAACAGCCTCAGAAAAGTCACTCAATAGGAATTATCAGCCGAGTATTGTTCTTGTTTCCTGTCTCTTTATGGGTATCATTTAGTTGATCACATGTTCACATCTCTACAGTAATAGAGATATACTGTGGATTTGCTTAATTTAAAATAAAGATTCTGAAGTCTCTTCGCTCACTGTTAATCAGAGACTGACTTCAAGCATTAACCTCAGACTTTGAACATTTCAGGGATTTTTTTACTGCTTGAATACAAATGCTTAACTCAGTTTTCTGTGCAGGTACAAAACTGAAGTCAGTGTCCTAAATTCAGAAACACTTTTCACTCTAGAATTGCAATTTGAGTGTCTTTCGTAGAAGTGTGTTAAAGTTTACTTTTCTAAAACTGCTTCTCATTAACTCTCCCCTTCAAGCTCACAGCCCAGAACATTAGTGGTGAGGAGGGCGGACTTGCAAGCTTGTTTTCACGCCTGCATCTATTAGAGAAGAACCAAAAGCATCGAAGTAAGAATTAAGATGTAAGGTGAAGAGTGGAAGAAAAACCAGTCAGGGTTTATTTGCCGTCTAGCCATAAAATGGATGTAAAACCTGCTGGCACTTGGAAGTTGTTTTCAGGGAGGATGAATCAGCTGCAATCGGAGTTCCTAAAACTTTGATTGATGTGAATTATATTCATCTCAGTATACTGATTTGCTATGATTAGAATAACAACAGACAGAACACGAAAGAACTTGATAAAAGTGCATCATTATAGCAGCACAGGGATATAGAAAGCAAAAATATAATACAGAATTATAATAATGAAAGCAGGATGTCAATAAATCATGTGATAAGCTGTAGGATGAGACACATTTGAAAAGCAGAGACAGATGCTTGTTACACTCAGCTATCTGAGCATGAAAAGGTCGGCATACGTAAAAAATGAATAAAAATGTAAAGAATCTTTTTTTAAAAGTGTAAATTATTTCCTTCCTTCATTGTACTCAGTACAAACAAGATTTCCATGCGAAGGGTATGTATTTATTTGGATTACCAGGTCTACAGAAAGCAATACATACAGTATATAAAGAGAGAGTGCACTTTACACGTAATCAGTATATTGAATATATTGACATATGTAATGTAATGTACAGGACACACAGATACTGTATGTTGTAGGTTTTTTTTTACTCCCCTAAAAACACAAAAGGGAGGTTCAGAAAAAGTACTGATTGTAGGCAAAAACTTTTTCTTATTATTTTGGTGATTTATCCTTCGGTTTGAAGACATAAGAACTTGTAATGGACTGCTTGACTTGAAAAATTGGCCTTAAGCAGAGAGTCACAAAACTGCCCTGAATGTCCCCAAAAATGAGACTTTTATCTTTTTATTAAAAATGTTCCATCAGAGGTTTCCCCTCCGTGCCTTCAGTCATATGGAAAGACTTTTTTTTCTTTTCTTTTTTTTCAAATGGTAGATATCCGGTTTTGGAAAAGTTCCTCTCTTGTGGTTATTATACCCACACACAGTATGGGAGCAAGTTGTAAAAACGACATTTTCCTTGCTCAGTTGACTGAGTGTGCATAAATAAACACAAACAAAATCTGTCTGCCCAGAGTATCCATCACTCTCCCTCAAATTGCTCCTAGTCAAGTCAGTGTGTTTGCGTGCAGGCATCGCTCTGTGTGAAAAAGATGACTGTGAGAGTCAGATCTCATAGTCTCTCTAAATAGGTATTGTGTATCCACAGTGTGTGTAGTGTTTGTGCAACAGATCACAAGATAGGACATTCATCAAATGTGATATCCTCATACTATTAATTTCACCAACCAAAGCCAACAGTCAAATATCTGAGGGCAGTTATTCTGTATTTTAGTAAGGCAAGTTCTGCATGTATGATGTAGTTGATGAAAACAAAGGTATTCACTTCACCAGAAAGAATAATAAACCCATAGCTTTTTCTCTGGGGTGTGTGTGTGTGTGTGTGTGTGTGTGTGTGTGTGTGTGTGTGTGTGTTCGTGTTCGTTCAAGCAGCGAACACCGATGTTCCCTTGAACTTGACCTACATTCACAGAAAAAACTGATCTCTTTTTCTGAATTTATTCATGCACAATCCATTTGTAGGTTTTCAGCTGCACAAACAAACAATAGCAATACTGTTCTCTGTATATTGTTTTCTTGTGCGACGTTGTAATTGCTGCTCTAACCTTATGAAAACACCACAAAGGTCAATTGTGCCATTTCTGATGTGTACATTGTAACTGATTATGGTGCTAATGACTGCTTGGATGGTTAAGCTGCAGGTACTTAGGCATCACAGTTTCTCAGAGACCTCGCACTGTAGCATGTCATACCTGAAAAATAATAAATTTTTAACACTTCAGAAAATATTCCTAACATTTGTTAAACTCTCATGGGTTGCCCCATTGCTGTTCTTGTTACACATCTACGACGATGCGTACACAAAGAAAGTACAGATGTTAGATCTGCAGCACAAAACTGTATTTTTCTCCCTCTCAAGCATATCAAAGTGAATGAAATATTAACTACTAAATCCTGGGTAATATTTTTTATGATTTTTCCATCTTGCATTACTGATAGACATTAAAAAAGAAGGCCGAAGGCAAAACAGGATAGTGATTACTTTAATGAAAAACATACTCAGAGGTGACTTTACATTACATTACATTACATTATAGTATATTTTACATCACAATTTTAGATTAATCAGCATACATTGAATGAAAAAGAAACATAAAATGTAATGACTTATTAATGTTTACTACTATGGCTGCTGTACTACTAAAAGATGATGTTGGATTTATAAAAAAATATAATTACACAGTGCAAAAAAAAAACAAGAATGGAAAATCTGTCTCGTATTATTGCCAGTCTTGTCAGTGTATAACATTTGATGAAAAAACAATCACAGAAATTAGATAAAACTTTAAACATACAGAGAGAACACATCTACAGAGTAATGTTTTTAGTAAATGCAGTTTTAGGTGAATATAAGACATAATTTTGACATCACTGCAGTAAAGAACAACTGTGTCGTACTGCAGGAGTTCCTAATTGATTTAAAACAGTGATGCTCAGTTAGAAGCCTGCGGGTCACATCTGGCTCCAGCTTAAAACTGCCCACCCGATCAATTTCTCGGCTTTAAGAGCCGGTGCCTTGCAGTCAATTCAATCTGTAGTTTTAGGAACGTCATTTAATTGCACTTTATACGGTAAGGTTGGATGGCTAAACAATGAAATGCTTGTAATGTACTGTATTGCTGTACTCTACCAACTCTCAGAACGGACTTCCCCAGATTCTTGGCCAAAGTCAGCCACGCTAAATGGTCGTTCTGTGTTTACTCTGACCTTAAGCAAGGTCATGAACAAATATTTCTACTTGGGAGTATTTCCAGGGTTCCACAACAGTCAAAGCAAGCTTAAGAGAAGGATTTACACCAGCACGGTGTTCTGTGGACCACCAGTATTTATCGTGAAAAAATTAGATGATTTATCAGTTCATTTAATCAGCTTCCTAAGATTCTGTGTTCCCTCTCCATTTACAAAGTGTGACTATGTTCACACTGTCAGTTGAGTGTTTGAATGTGAAGTACTCTTGATTAAAACCCTGAATAGAGACTGAATTCTGTCAAATGTTGCAGCTGTTTTCAGGTATTTTGTTCACTGCAGAAATGCTAAAATAAAAGATTAGAATACAGTTTGATCTGCTAATACACACGCTCCATTTAGCACTTTTTGCTTCTACATTGCAGTCAACAACAAAGTCAAAATGCCAAATTCTAAAAAATGCTGTGAGTCATGGAAAGCACTGTTTGCAGTTATGTAAAAAGGAGTTACAAACATTGAAATTTGTCACATTCCCCCCTCAAAGATGATGCTTGTTATTTCTGAAAACCCTAATTATTGCTATCCATCTTTAATAAATAATGGCAGCACTCGTCCTGGAACATGGTATCCAATGATGTGTAATAGATTTTGGAGATTCAACAACGAATATTAATCTTTTATGTGTTTTATTATTTTTGATTTGTATTATGCCACTAGAAATAAAAGTTTTTCAAACATTAGATTAATTATTTGCTTTCTCATTTTCCAGATGATATCTGACGTCATTGTACATTAGAAACGGATTTTAGTTGTTTTGTTATTCTCTGCATTGTTAGTCAACAGGTTAAATCCAGTCAGAATGGCCTGATGTTGCACATTAATTTGTTCTCTGTATCTTAGTCTCGAAATTATTGCTATATAACTACATGTAAAACCCTCTCACGCATTTAATATCTTACCGATGCGGATTATTTTACAGCCTCTTCAATCGTTAATTGTGCAATTAAATAGAAAATTAATTAAAGCGCCGATGCAGTTTTCTGGTGATACAGTAGCACAGTTCAGGGTCCGAAGTTTTTGGAGTTTTGTTGGCTTCTCCATAAAATCCCACGCAGGAAGAAAAAGTGAGAGAATGTGGTTTTTCATCGCCCTATTACTCCTCTGAATATGTTAATAAAAGTGCTGGTTTGTATTTAAGTGTTTTTATGGAATAATTCGCAGAGAAAATAACACACGCAGCTTTTTAAAAATCACCACTTTAAACAACAAAATGCAAAACACGGAGGAGACGGGAGCTGATTGGAATGTTATTTGAGATTCTTATGTTTTATTTTATTTATTTATTCATGTTTATACTGCAGATAACTGAAGTTTGGCTGAATGTGTGTCATTCTTGCATTCACGTGCGTCTTTTATAAGAAATTCAGATTCATATGAATTATAATAGGCTTATGAATGAATATTAATAATCGAAAGGGAGCACATACTGCAGTTTCACATCCTTTTTTTTGCCAGTGTAGACTTTATGACAAAATGCATGGCAGGCTTGGCCTAAAAGACTAATGATTAAATAAAAAAATCATCGAATTTGAATTAAAATCAGATTTGAAATCCGATGTTTTGTTTCTTCAGGCTGGACCGAGTAAGGAGAGTCGCAAAGTGCAACTAGAATTTCTGATGTCAGAAAGATCAATAAGACGCGCAGCTTAGCGCAGAGTTAATAAAGAGCATCATCCGTCTGCAGCCAACTGCTTTTAACATACTTTTATTATTTACCGATAAGATTAAAGCAGATTCATAATGAGTTCACTTAAAATAAATGATTGCTAGACCCTTTGTCAGTGACTGGATCCCGCTCTCCACAGGTTGATAAGATAATTCGCAGCTTTTGTTTTGTTTCTTCTTTTTTTGGCTCACCGTTTTTTCTGTAGGATCGGATTTGGAGCCCGCTTATGCAAACGGCTACTGTTTTTAGTTTACGAGCGAGGTGAGAGAGGTGAGGGGTGTCCTCTCGTGAGCACACCCCAGCTCCGTCTGAACACTGCGACTTTGAACTTGAACTTTGTCTTGCTCATCTTCATAATGCCTGCAATACACTGGCGCGAGTGAACCTGCGCTCATTTTAGTCTGCGCATGAATTTGCCTCGCTGGCCTGTCAATCCATCTCTGTTCATTTACGCCCATGCGCAAAGAAAGGAAGAAAAAAAGAAAAGAAATCCCTATCAAGTGTGATGCACCAGACAGCAGGCGACAGTACAGATTTCCACTTTGGCCAGTCTGTCTTTAATTTGACTCAAGCTTTGGTTACTTTGCACTCCACTATGTTTTTGTGGTACATGAAACGTGACCTGGAGGAAGTTTGGGGATATCAAAACATGGCCGAATTGTTTGCTCTGAACAATTAAAGGCTTTTAAGCCAAAAACTTTTCAGTATTCAGGACAACCAGTCATGTCTATCGCATTATATATAATCAAATATCCAATGCATGCGCAAGAGAGAGATCTGATTTGGACCTATAGAGGAAGTCAGCCATATTTTGAGTCCGACTTTTAAGTCTACGTGCAAGAAATAATAGGAATAATCACTTTCACATATATGAAGCCTTTGTGCGCATTTATTGTTTTCATGCGCAGTCTGTTAAATTTTGTTTATTAAAATAGGATTGACTATTTTTGCTTTCCTCGCTCTTATAACCAACACCTCATTAAATGTATCATGTTTAATATTACGCAGGTTCTTTGCTATACGTCAGCTCACATAAACACATTCCTCTGCTGCAAGCATCGCGTGAAAACGACTGGCTGATCTGGAGACAGCAGTTGGCAAATGTTTGTACATGCATAAATATTACAGTTTAATTGCTTTATTTTACCTAAAGCGCGTGACGTGTATGGCCTAAAGGGCGTGAGTCAATAGTTGCATGTGCAAGTGTGATTGCAGGTAGGCGCACAGAGACAGATCACATTGCGCACAGAGAATACTTCTGCAGCTATTTCAAGCTGTTTATTACTGCGTGTAGTAATCATCTAATTTCATATAGGCTTAGACCTGCGGTATCAACTTAACACGCATGGATAGTGGTAGTTTATATTAGCAGCCATCTCGAAACTCCATCACAGACTCACCCTCACAAAGAGCGGAAACATGCACTAACATGATGATGATGTCGAATTTAAAGTGACTGAATTCACATTTGCTCTCAGTGGCCTCACCGCCATGTTCCAGATAGGAAAGAAAAGCTGCATTGCTGCAGAATGTTTTTTTTTGACGCCACCTCCTTCTTTATTGGCTCAGGTACAGCAAGTTCCCGTGCATAAATTGTGCGCCCAGTCTGAGATTCACATCTTAAATACACTAGTAATCAGTTTAATCCAAATAAGACTGCTTTGTCAAATGCCCAAAGCATTTTTGTGATAGACATTTACGTAGCAGCGTGGCCTCGGTGTTACTTCCTGCAGCAGTCTGTGTCCTAGACGCCTCTCACACGCGCTCATATAAACAATTTGGATCAACATATTAGGCGCCTTTTACTTTTGCCTTGTTGATATGATTCAGAGTGTGACTTCCTGTGCACCATTTCACTTTAAGATTTCCTCACATCACAGCGAGTTAACCAACAACAAGCAGGTGCGGACATCATTTTCCAGTCCGCAGCTCTTCCAAACCAACAAGCCATGTTGACTTTAGGTTCTTCAGACAGTCACTGCAGACTGCAGGAGGAAGTTGTTGTGCTTAAAATCGCTTTCTGTAAATTTCTCGATTTTTATTTGGTGTCTTCAAGCGAAGTGGGCTTCACAGCGTGGGCTAAATAAACTGTTTGCCAGTACCAAATATAGTTTGCTTCACGTTTTACTTCTGAACAGAAACATATAATCTACATGTTATTAATTGTACTGCAAGTTAAGTGGTACAGTTCACATTATATGGTATTCCATAAATTTTGTCTTTACGCAAATGTACAAATATCGCCTGCATATGAAATATGTGATAAATTGTCAAGAACATGAGGGTACATTTAAGTATAAAAAGATATTCAAAGGGGGAAATGTGCATCTTATAGATGCGTTATCAAGGTGATGTGAGGAGCGAAATGTAGAATTAGTTATTTCAGTTTTAATGATTAGAAACAAATAATTATGTATGTTAGAAAATGATCTGCAGAGCTGCAAATGAATGCAAGTTCGTTCACGTTTGCACTCCTCCAGCTCTCAGGCGAAGTTAAAAACTGATATAATTTACCATTTTATATACTCGGATTATTGTTTGCGTTCAAAATTAGTTTTTATTTAACACTACATGGCTAAAGAGTTTCTCAGTGGACTATACAGCGGCGTGTTAAGCTCCCAAACATCCACCGCGCGTGTCCTCAGCATTTTGACACATTGTCTATTAGTCGACATTTACAAAGCTGCATGGTGTTACAGTCTGTAATGCACATTAAGTGGCGTGGAAATATTGCCCTATACAGCAAGCCTCGAGATTTAGGAAGATACCCTTGAAGAAGATTATTTTTGATACAGATTTCCATTTCCAAGGATTTAATTTCCTCCCGCACGTCAGCACAGTTTGCCTAAAGCTGCCGGCTGAAAATGGGGTGACCTTCAAAAATAACAATATTTTCTAAATGGCCCGGTTTAATCAGTTTATTAGAATTGCTTATTACGTTTACAATATACATATTAAGCATTAGAGGGCGTCTAATTTCAAACTATTTCTAAAAATAAATCCTCATCAGTTGCAGCTCCATACAGATCTCTGCGTCAGACAACACATCAAAGCATTAAAGTGTTTAAAAATGCCCCTATGTTCATGTTTGTTCACTTTAACATATAGTGTGAAATATGCCCAGAAAGTTTAAAGCGTTTTATTCAGTGAGAGAAGAAGTGAGATGATTAATGATGAACGTGTGTGTCTTTTGTTTTGCTGTCTGGACGGATGGAGCGACCGCCTCTCTTAACTTGAACTTGGACTTCCGAAGAGACGCGTCAAACTGTGGATTTATTTTGTCTGCTTTCTCACCGGCTTGACAACCAGACTGCTGCGGGAAAATTAACAAGTCACTCCTGCAGCACTTTTTGTAAGCAGCGATAAATATAAGTATTGACCACATTAAAAAAAACAACCTATTTATAAATCATAATCAGATATAAGATAGGACAGGCTTAGTCGAACAATAATGAAGAGACACGATTTGAGAATGTTTTGTTATATAACAGTAAATATAACAGTAAATAAAACTTACAAAAAAAGTTTAATTATAATCTTGTGTTTATTAACCACGCTCCTTTGGTGTCCCTGTGTCACAGATGCATATTATCTGATGGGGCCGCGCATTTACAACTATGTCCATATTAGGATATAAGAATACACTTTATTGTCTAAACTTGTAGCCTGTTGCTGTGCAGATATTGTAATTACCAGCTTTTGAAAATAACCACATGTTTGTATCTATTTATGTATTCATGCTTATGTAGCCTGTTTTCTAAATTGTACGACATTCTGCGAATGTTTGAGGCTCAAATGTGTGCCAGTGCACCGTTGTTGTATTTCTAACTAATTTAACTACAGTTCACGCTTTTGTCGACGTTATGAAACTACACTTTGTTTGATATAAACAAAGTGCAGAGATATCTTCCTCTTGAATATGGTAACCCTCGCAGTCGGAGTCATACCACTGATGTTTTAGTAGCAATATGATAAGCGCACTGAATAAAAAGGCTGTAAAGCCCGTGTTGTATTTTGTAAATCCACTTTGGCCTTTCTGTGGCGGTGGTCTGCCAGCCTGCCCTCTGTCCTCTGGGCGCGGCTCCGCCTGGCCTGCTTTATTTTGCGGTTAAGCCACAGTCATCCCCTCCTAGTCTACCTGCTCTGGGTGAGGTTAAACGACTCAAATCAGATGTAAATAAGGCTTAAACTGTAGTGTAGGTATTTTTATTCATGCATGGCTTTGCAAAAGCGTACAACAGCGAAATATATTTTTATTATCAGTGGTAAATAAAAAGATGGGTTTACCTCGTGGTGATTAAAAAACAGAAACTATCCACCAACCTGAACAGAAATACTGCATTTCAGAGCAGCTCGAATGTCTAAATAATAAAGCCTGTGGTGCACATCTGTTAACTTATACGATTAAGAAGAGTCTGTGTCACATGTATAAGAAGATGTTGGTGGGTAAAGTGAGTGTAAGGGGGGTTACTCCCCCCACACCTCTGTATGGCCTAAACTCGACACTTGTATCCTCTATTCACTGTACGTCGTTTCACGAATACTTAAGATAATTTCGGTTTGCTTAGCAAACATGGCTCCCACCCAGTGACACCAGATTATACAGTGCTGTAATAGATCTGTGATTTAAAACTTGAAGGCTCGGTAGTTAGTGTTTGATAGAAGTCATGTTGCAAGCCGGACCTGCATTTTAAAATGTGTATATGCAGCAAGATCCTGTGAGAAATGCGACAACTAGGAATGTGTGAATCTTGGTGCGAGCTGAAATAGGAATCAGAATACTCCATAGTATGTTATTTACGCAAGTTAGGTTGAGTTAAAATGTTCCTCGCTTATAAAAATCTCATTCCGTTTGTCACGCAACAACACTGGACTGCCCTAGTTACATATTTTGGACCACGGTTGAGCATTTTCTTGACAAAATCTCGTCCCTTCCTGCGCCCTGACTGTTGGCCCAGAAGTCCAGTGGTCTTGGCTTATACCATTATGAACATTTTTGATCGTAAATTAAAGCCAGGCTAAACGGGAAAACACCAGATTGAAATGCTGTTTTAGTTTTGTAGGAATGTTTTCATGACAGTGGACTGTTCTGCAACAACAGTCCACTTACTTACACACACACACACACACAACAATACGAAGCAAACACTCAGGATTTTGCAGAGGAGAATGTTGCGTTAACATAAACCTTAATGCAAAATACATGTGATGCGCCAGACCAGGAGCGCGCGTCACACACGCGCAACTTCCAAATGAGCTCCAGTCTTGATTTACTATGAGATTTATGCATGCACTACAGTCAGATTTTGTCCATTCAATTAGTCCAGACGTTTAATGGGTCCAAAGTTTATTCCACTGAGTCTGACATGTTTATTTACTCAAAATCCTCGAATCCTCATTTTGAAAATGCGCCACGACTATTGGCCTTTATGCTGTTTAAACGTAAGAATCTGTTTGGTTATTTTTGGTTGAGGCAGTCCACTGTGAAGTGAATTTACCACTTGGTTTACTTTGATTATAAAAAATGGTTTTATCTCAAAGCTTAGCCAGAAGCTGGCTGGAAACTCGTAAACACAAACGCAACCTGATTTTCAGCATGCATGGCGCAGACTCTTACCTGCAAGCTGTCAACACATTCTTGGATCGCTACATCGCTTCTTCAAAGACTTTTTATGCTCAAGGATTTGCATCATTCCCGAGACCGGTGAGATAATGTTTGACAAGTAATAGTGTTGCTTTTTACTGGCATTTCTTTTCGGTGTCTAACTTATTGATGGTCTACACATGTGAGAGAGACACGGAGTCATTTTGATGCAGGGAGTGCACTGCAGAAATGGGATTTCCCCTAGCTCAAGGCAAGAGATACTGACTATGGTGGTAATTTCACTTGTTTCCATTGGAGTGTTTTGAGTCATGTGCATAAGAGATATGGGATTTTGAAGTAACTGATTGAGTGCTACAGCCCTGTAGTGTTGCAGGATCGAAATAACACACGCTGCACATATACTGCATGTATATAAGGGCGTATTCCGCATACATAAGATCCATTGCATCAGTCATGTGCACATGCAGTCAGTTCCTGAGAGCGGAAGCCGCAGGTAGGCAGCATTTGTATGGGGATGGATGCTCTCCCCTCCCCCACAAACGTCCGCATTAGACGGTCTCCCTCCGTCTGACGGGGCCTGTCTGGAAGGACATGATGTCTGGTTGTCAAGATATTTACAGCAGCACATCATGGCTGCTTGTCAAGATATTGATAGTCGTTTCAATTGACAGTTCCTGAAATAAGTGAAACCGCAGCTGAGATGAAATATCGCACTCATCCTGGCAGATTATTTTACGCTTTTTAAGGAAAATATTTTTTAAAAAAGCAAGTGGACAAATATTTACATTTGATTGCGCAGTATGCTGCGAAGTTCCTCCACAAACTGTATGCATGGCACTAAAAACCAGCCACCACCTTCAAGTTTTAAACACCTCAGGTGCACTAAAATGGACCCTGCGCCAGTTTTTGTTTTATATTTGTGTAACACCTTTAAGTCTGTGATGACGCAGCCTGCGTTGTTTCAGTGACGCACGGTTACAGATTTCGCATTTTACCCGGCAGTATTGGAATTTGGCCTCAGGAATTTGCTTATAACACTGACAGTCACACGGGCATTAATATTTGTACTTTCGCTCATGGATAAATATTTCTGGTCGAGTTGTAGGAATTTTGACACGTTCTGTGGTGACTAAATAGAAATTAAAACCCAGCTAATTAATTCCATTTTATTTTGTAACTTAATGTAAGATTACAGATGCACATACGCGTAATATCCAAGGTAAATTATAGCATCTGTGCCGCGTAGAGTTAAAGTTTCGGGGGAATTGTGGGTGAAAAATAACAACTTTCATATCAATAAGGTGTCTTAAGTAGTGTATATTCGTGTGTAAATTATTTACTTTTTAAATATGACGATAGGTAGTTAGTGTAACACTAAATATAAAGCTTTGCAATGTGAAATTTGAACATGCGTAATGTAAAAAAAAAAACAAAACATATTCCTCATCCTTTAAGAATCCACCTGTGTGTCTCCAACCTGCCCACTGTTTAGATAACGCAACTAAACGTTCACAATCTAAGTTTGATATATATTTTAATCCATTGTGAATTGTTTTGTGCAGGGCGTGTGTTAAATACTGGCTGAAGTATTGTCACTGTGGTGTAAGAGTGGCTCGCTGCTGCATTGCACATTTTGCTGCAGTGGAAATGCGCCAGACGCTTAAATATTTAATATTAGGCTAATCATTTATTTGCTGTCACCATTACCATATAATAGTGGTAGTAGTTCTTGCAAGTTAGTGATGATAAAGCACTTTATTTATTAATTCTCAAGTGGTCCCATTATTTGAGGTTTATCTTTATTATGTTGTTTTTTCTTTTTCCTAAAACATTAATTATAAGAACTAAAAAAAACGTCCATCATGTCAGTGTCAGTTTTGGAGATAACTCGATACAGTTGTGACGTGTGATTTATGATTATTGCAACACAAAGTGTAACATCATCAAATCATAGTATTTTTTTTCTTCTTCTAAATTCATCGTGTACTTTTTTCGCTGAGACTTTGCCGCCTGTTTGACCAACGCTACATCATCCGTGTATCCCTCGGGGGGAAACTATTACAGCACACACACATTTGGGTGTAATCTGAAAGTTAGGTTGAGTGATAACAAAATGTACCTAACTAAAAACAACACACTATCATTCATAAACTAAAAAAGGCGTGATCTTCTGCAGTCTGAGTTTTCATGGAAAATGTTAGTTTGGAGGGAGCCGGTTTCCTGCAGCGCAAAAGCTGTCAAATTCCTGATCCTTGGAGGAAAAAAAAACACACACACACCAAGGGATTATTTGGAGTTCCTCTTCTCTTCACACACAGCAAATATTTTCGAGTAAGGGTCTCTAAATAACAGCTAGTTTGCATGCATACTCTAGTGTGAAGTTCATTCTTGTCTGTCTAGACTCTGATTACGACCCTGTTTGTCTGCGTTTTTTTACCTTGACCTTGGACTTCCGTGCAGCTGCCGTTTGGATGAGCCCTCCGTAGTTGTAATTTCCTTGAGACAAAAGAAGAATAGTCTCTGCTCGAGGAAGGACAGGGGGTTTAGCTTCCGCAGTATACAAATACTCAACGGTGGCCTGATTATTCCCAAGACAACTCAGCAGTGCAAAAATGTTGATAAAGTAGGCACCCTTTGTAGGGCAGCTTGTAGCCTGCTTTATGAGTGACTCATGGGATAGGCATCACAAAAAGTCTACTTTATAGACACTTTGCGGGCCTATCCCATCGGTAATATTTCAAACTCTAAAATACAGTTAAGTTCTAAATATTAACCCATACGTATTGAAGATGAGAGGAATAAAGGGATTTCCCCCAACTGTTGTGGCTGTAGGGCCTGGTGACGAAATGGACTAGAAAGAGGTTTTGTATTTAGCAGAGAGCTCCATACCAGTGGCCTGTTCAAATCTGAGGGATGATTCGTGTAAAAATAGTGACAGAGGAGTCCATGGGGGGAAATGGTCCGCATTTCTACCATGGTGTCTAATTGAATAAGGTCTGTGCACACAGTCAGGCTGAAAGCGACTCTTTGTTCTTATTTTTTTTTCCTGGAAGTGTCAGCAGCCACTTCTATGTTGTGAATGAATAGCTCAGTGAAACAGAATCATCACATGAATTCGTTTAATGGTCATTTTAGTGGTCACATTATGGCTTAAAAAGCGTTTCAGCCTAATCGAGAATACAACTGAACACGTCTTTGCGCAGTCATATTGCGGAAATTATTTATAAACTAATGTTTGCTGCCATTAATTGTAGAAGATTACTATGATTATATCTTCAAATGAAAGATACACCATATGTGGTGAAAGGTTATTTGTAATGACGGTATCTTACCTGAGCTCTCACCTCGTCCTGTGGCTGTTGATGCTGAGGTGCAACGACACTCCTTCAACACAACTTTGCCAGAACTAAAACTCCTGGTTCTGCCAAACAAAACACACACGCACACACACACACCCTCAAGATACCAAATAGTTTTTCAACCGATACATTAATTAAAATGTATCACCCCATGCTCAAGTTGTATCCTGCTATATTTAGACTCCACAATATCAACCTCTAAAAGGCAACATTAATGGTAAATTACGCATTATTACGCCCTGCTGGAACAGTAATAGTCCACAACTAGTCTCAGAATCTCATCTCAGCATGTTAATAGGTGACCCAGTGGCAGCTGTATACGGGTTTAAAGGAAATGCGTCCTTCAGAAAAGCAGTGTTGATAAGATTGGACGGAGACATATTTGCTCTGACAGCACAGTATATTTTTTATGCGTAATACTTTGTTACGTAGTGGACATCAATTTGACTACAGACCAGGGTTTCCACATTTAAATCATATTCTTTTTATTATTACATTTAATAATTAAACTAAACCTCAGCCGGATCATGTTGCTTTCACTTAGTGAAATATAAAGATTGCGCACCAGTGCGCCAAGCAATGTAGGAGATGAGATTTAAAGATTTAATTTGTATTTTTCTGTTTTTTTATTTTCACTGTATCAACTGTGACATGTATCATATGCTATTATATTCTTTGGCAGTCCTGCAGTCGGCCAAAATTCACAGGTTGTTTTCGTTTGCCCCAGTCTTGAAAGTATCCAAACTCCCCTTTAAGGGTGTGGGTCTCGGTGATTTAAGCCAATGATATGACTCGGTGTTCTGCAGGAAAAAACTGTGACATGTGAGGCAGTGGGTCTTTAAAGGGCTGCGCTGCCCCAACTCACAAGCCCAATCTCGTAGGACTTGTTAGCGTATCACGTGCCAGATTCTTAATGAAGTGGACACACGAGGGTCTCGTGTGCGCATGCGCTTGGTGTAAAATGTAGTTGGAAATGAGGTGTCCGTCTTGGAGTAGTCGACTTTTAAAAAGCATCGGCAGCCCCTGATATGACGACTTCGCTGGTTCTGCATCCACGCTGGGCGGACACCTTGATGTACGTTTATGAAAAAAGCCCGAATGAAAACAACCAGACTAAAAGCCAAACAATGGAGGGACTGAGCGGTAATTGCCCTGCGACCCACTGCAGGGACCTGATGTCGCACCCCGCGCTGGGACGACATTCTGGCACCATAGCGACCCACCAGGGCTCCGTCTACTCGGATATTTCTTCTCCAGACACCGGCCGGCAGTGTCCGGCTCCTCAAACATCATCCAGTGCATCTTTGAGCTACGGTTATCCCTTTGGAAACCCATATTACGGCTGTAGATTATCTCATTCGCACAACGTGAACTTGCAGCAGAAGCCCTGCTCGTACCATCCCGCAGAGAAATATGCCGAGCCCAGCACAGCGCTGCCCACGGAAGAACTGTCTACCAGGGCGAAAGAGTTTGCCTTCTACCCGAGTTTTGCCAGCTCATATCAGGCTGTCCCTGGATATCTCGACGTGTCGGTGGTGCCCAGTATCAGTGCCCATCCCGAACCGAGGCACGACGCCTTGATCCCCATGGAGGGCTACCAGCACTGGGCTCTCTCCAATGGCTGGGATGGGCAGGTGTACTGCTCCAAAGAGCAAACGCAGTCAACTCATCTTTGGAAATCACCTTTTCCAGGTACGTAAAAATGATGTTTCATTTTCTTTTTCAAAGCTGTCTTCAGATTGTAATTCACATGATAGTCCAGCGGCTTGTAGACTTTTAATATCTGTGTTATCACATTAAGAGAGCTATTTAAATGAAGTCAGATACCTTTACTCTCCTGGGATGTTATTACTTAGTTTATGAATTTTATTGTGTGAAAGAGCCAATATCAAGTTACAGAGAAGTCCAGGGAAACTCTAAAATGTGCTAAATAAACATACAGCTGTCAAGCCTTATCTCAGTTATCATATGTTTTCCATAGACTCAAAGACTTTAAGCAGAGATATTCTTCAATTTGACGTTAAAGAAATCCACACATTTTTCCTTTAAGTGTGCGTAAATATCAGAATTGAGTTCAAGAATATTTGCAAGGCCCTTTAATGGTTAATACAAATTCAGAAACGGAGCATCTGCTTTCCACAGTTTGTGTTTTTTTTTTCTCGGAGTCATATGATGAATGTCCAGTTTCAGTCACGCAGAATAGGAAGCCACACCAGTGCATACCTTTGCCCCCTGTTTGATAATATAGTGACGAAGCTAGCCTACTGTGTTTGGATGGTGTCAATAAATCTCAGCGCCTTGCGATGTGTGCACATCCCCCTGCATATACCAGGATTCAGTTATTCAAGAGTTGCATTGCACACAGACCTCAGCATCATGTTTCACAAATGTTTCCCAACCACTGACCAGTTCACATTATAATCCAGCCTCGCCTTTTTACTTTACTTACCATCATACATGCAAGATATCTGATCATGGACGCAGGGGCCCGACCAGTATGCAGTTTACAGAGTGTTTACTGGACTGCTTCTTTTTACCACAAGGGTTTATTATCTATTTGCAATCTGTAGGTATTTTAATTCCCAGATAGAAAACTTCTCAGACCTCGCCTGAACCTCTCACGCGACATCTGCCCCCTTTTTTTTTACGTTGAAAATACACAGGAGCAAGCCACGCAAGCACGGGCACGCAGTCAAATGCGCGCGCACACATGCACAAAAACACAGGAACGCGCTGTCCATGTCTTCAGACATACCATATACACACAAACATAAATTGACACACAGGCACACAAAACTATTTTGCTTTAAAGTAAAACAAGTAAAACAGTGACCTCCGCTCAGATATCATAAATTTGCTTGTCACAAAATATTTAATAATAATAAAGATATCATGGAGCTAATGTTTGAATATCCATTTGCCATATTCTCACGAGCTGTGGAGAAATATCCACAACCCCTGACTGTAAAATGACATGGGGGCAAAAAGCTTCATGTCTCACAGCTTGCCACTGTTTCTCAAGGTATTGCCATACTTGTCCTGTCATGTTTCTCATTGGCTGTCCTAACTCAGCTTCAGCCTTGGCGAAAGGGTGTTATCCCAGATCTTTGCTTACCTGAACAAATAAGGTACAAAAAAGATTCAGAAATTATGTTTACTCTTAAAGGAAATTCTAGGAAGTGTGAATAAATTGTCACCTTTCACTTAAATTGCAAGTTTATGTTTATATAAAACTTAAAGTTTTCAATTGTAATCATGTCAGATCGTGATTTTTTATTTTCTAATCAGGCACTGACCAGCGTAATGCATCCATATTGAGGCTTATTGCAGTTTATACTTACACACTGGTACCCCGCAGTTCAATTAAACATCGAGAGATTTATCCAAGATATCGTTAACGAGGTTTGTTGTAGTAAAGTAGATGGTCAACCAGGAGATTAAGTATCGACATGCAGCTTAAGGAAAAACATCGATCACTCGTCCATTGAAAACAATGCACAATTGCAGTGGCTTTAACTTGATGGTGATTGTTCATTTGCAGAATAAACGGATGGCTTATCGCTGTGTGACACAAACGGAGTGTATTTTACATGAGCGGACTCTCTTAGGCGATTTTATATTTGCGTTCCTGCATGTCAGGTGCAGCACACCTGAGATCTTCACTGCAATGCATTTTCTCTGTAGTGTGTCCCTCCATCTCTCAACCCCCCATCCCTACACACACACACACACACACACACACACACACACACACACACACACACACTTGGAGTGTGATTTTGACCTTGAAAATGAAGCGATTTTGAAACTTCTTTTTTCTGTCACATTAGGTCAGTAATTAAATTTAAACATGTCTCAGTTTGCGACAGAAATACACCAGTCTTGTCATTGTGTGTCTTGTCAACACATTACGGTGTTAATTTGCGCTAATATTTTTCTACCATTTTCCCTTTTTACCCCTACAGATGTTGTGCCATTGCAGCCTGAGGTCAGCAGTTACCGCCGCGGGCGTAAAAAACGTGTCCCTTACACCAAGATCCAACTGAAGGAGCTGGAGAAAGAATATGCAGCCAGCAAGTTCATCACCAAAGATAAGAGAAGGCGCATTTCGGCCGCCACCAACCTCTCAGAGCGTCAAGTCACCATCTGGTTCCAAAACCGGCGAGTCAAGGAGAAGAAATTTGTCAGTAAATCCAAGAGCAGTCACATGCACACCACTTGATGAGATCAGCGTCCTCCTTGAAACTGCAACTCTTAACTTCCGATACATCTTGCCATATATTTACCTCTTGCATCAGAAATCCGTGGCTGAAGGACATTTTTGGCAGAGTGGTTTTTCTTTTTTAATTTAAGTTCCATCATTTCCATCGACCACGCCACCATGCCCCCTTGTTTTCAAGTTAGAGATAAAGCTCTACAAACTGTGAAAATGTTGAAAATTCACGTCACATTTGTTTTATATGAATGTACATATATAAATATATAATATTTAAAACGATATCTGTATTTCAAAGACAAGTATTGCGTGTTTTTCTTTTCATTTTTTTTTTCTCCAAGCCAAATCTCAGAAGGACTGATGACATTTCTAAGACTTACAACAAGCAGATCGAAACAGAGGAGACTGGTTTGATGTCATTTAAGAAAGATAATCGCCACATGGACATAATTTGTGGTAATGACAAGTTGAACTTGAGACTTCAACAAAAAGCTCACAAAGAGGACTTTCGAGAGAAAGAAATATTTCTTTTTTTTTTTTTTAAATATTCCTTCAGAATTTCAAAAGCTATGTTCCTCTGTGTGGGAAGTGTTCTCTTAAGCCTGGTAAAACAAAGGCTCCTGTGTTGTTAATCTGTATAGTGCAATGCCTTTTTATTTAATTCATATTATCTAGTATGGCGGAACTGTAAACTGGAATACCCCAAGACTTGTATGTTTTCCTTTGTCAGTGAAGGATTCTGTCATGCAACTGGAATGATTGTAAACCATTAAAAGTCAGTGAGTATTACACATAAATGCACAATCGTTTTTAATTTTTTTTTTTTTTTTTTTGTCTTTGTTAGTGTAGCATTGCAGCTGATCACACGCCTTGTACGAAGCCTGTAATTTCTACTTTCGTGCAGTATGTGAACTGTATTGTGGTGTTGAATTACGTACTGGTAACGTGTTTCATAAATAAATGATGATTATGAAAATGCTTAAATATTCAAGTCAATCAACCCATCCTACTTGCAGCATTTCCTTTCGTTTCAAGTTACACTGGTGTCATTAAGCAGCAGAAGCTCTAACCGCTGTCGTCTTTGCTCTTCAACTTGAGCCCATAACATCAGCAGCGGATGGGCGAGTGAGGATTTTATGTTGCAAAGTGCTTGATTAAGACTTATTGGGCATCCTGGAGTCTTGTTAATGGCTGCAGGAGATGATACAGCGATTACGCATGGTTATTGAGCAGCAGGGCGCGTGCCTCACACTTGCAAACCAAGAAAAATACAAAATAAATCAGTATATTTAGACAGATTTTGACTCCAGATAGAAATATTTTAATAAGACCTGCAGGATCTGGTGTTTCAAATGGATCATTTACAGAAACACACTCGACGGTTGAGAGAAACTCAGCCCAAATCTATCCCGCCCTCATCCCCAACTCCGAGCGCATTTTTAATCAAAGTGAATGCCAAAGAGATTTTACCTGTCACTTGGCACAAGTTCAATTTCAGAATCTTCACAAACAGCCCGAAAGGCAGTAAAAAGCGCTTTATGCGTCAGCTCTCACAGAAACATTTACAGGGTGACCACAGAATATTATTTTCAGACCTTTTCATATTCCACAGCTACAAATTAGTTATTGTTGGTCTAATAATAGGAACATTACAACCCGCAAGCTATGAGAGTTAAACGAGCACTTTCCCTTCCCGTCACCATGCAGTGTATTTAAAGCATTTGCCTACACTGTCATAACTGATTGTGCTTAAGATATTAAGAACAGCCTACATGCGTAAATTAAAATGGCAAAGCCTTTGCATGTGTAAATGTTGCCTGCGACTATAGCGCATGACGCGTATGTGGATTTTAGTTAAACCTGCTCTGTTTCAGTGTGTAAAAGGCACAGGTGAGTTTTGCGATGAACTTGAGGATGCTTTTGTTTGTCACCAGCATGAACTCCTTATTTATTAATCTAAACATGTATTATTAGTAAAGGTACATGCGCTCTGTCTGTTTCTGAAACACACACACACATTGAGCGCCAGAATCAGCCAATTGCGCATTGCGGATCCAGTATCTATAGTTTTGTTCACAGCATATATACTTACTATTTACAGATTTGTACTGACCGGTGCGTAAAGGTTTTTTGGTACATGCGGCCCGTGTTACCAAACATTAAGGCCCTAATGTCTCATATGCATATTAGGATACTTCCGTTATGAAAGTGTAAAGAGGAAAATATGTGGAAAATTTACATTTAAACATGGCTGTCCTGAGAATAATCAAAGCTGAAGGTGGTTGAATTTAAGATACTTAAAACTAGTCTATGTAAAGTCTATAATTCCAGTTTTAATCTGAATTAAACATAACGCATATTAGTCTAAAACGTCAGACGTAAATGGAAATAGATACGGCCTCTTTCTTTTACTTTAGTCAAAATAATTCACTTCAGAGGCCTAAATATTTTCGCCTGATGGTTCTAATGTTGTAGCTATTCCCGAAACCGTCCCCTCCACATTATAGTTGGCGTGCTGGTGCTTTGTAATTTAATTTCTCTATAGGCGACTCGCTGGTTGGACTGTGGTCACTTTTTCCAGCTCCTCACATCTTCTGAGGTTGTTGATTAGAATCCAAGCCGTCACACTTGAAGTTTTTGTTTGTCTGCTTCCTGGATTTTGTGGAAAGTTCTGGGTCTCCTGATTTACCCTTGACCATGACTATGCAGTCACTTTGACCTTGACATCACAGCGGATTGTGAATAATAAATAGGGGGCTGGACACCAATGCTGGCGGTTTGTTTGTAGGCAAACAAGGTGTTATTTCCCTGTCTAGACAGCCGGACTTAATGGCATGCCATAAATACATAAAAAAGGGGAAGTGTACCGATATCCTCTGACCTGCATTTCTGACCATCTCTCAGAGCTTTGCATTAACATTTGGGCTCTCTTCTTTTGTGTGTGTGTGTGTGTGTGTGTGTGTGTGTGTGTGTGTGTGTGTTTCTTTTGCAGAAGTCCACTAAAAGTAGTTGCTCTGGCCCATGCACTCTGGAACCGCCAATGGTTTCATGCACTCATCATGAGGTGTGTGTTATTGACCACGAAGGACAGGTAGGACTTTTGACGTCTCACGCCAACACCAGTAATCCGCAGCAAGCAGCCATACTGTCTACACAGCGAGAGGAAATGGTAATACGACGTCGCCCACAATATAACGATTAAAGGTATGGCCGTTTTTTTCCTACTATGGCAGCAGGCCTGCGTGGACTTTGTTTTATGACTGCTTAGCTCACAACAAACAATTAACATTGAGCAGACTGAATTAACGTACGGAAATATGACGGATAATATAATTGTAGCTCATTTTGAAATGATTATTTTCTTCAAAGTAAAAGGCGTATAGCGGGGATGAACTTGGGACAAAAATAAGCCTGCTTTAAATATAATTTATATATTTAAACTTCTGATAATAAGGAACATTATGACAAAAAAATATCATTTTGTAAAAGTTATATAGCAGTGGGTATTAAATGTTTGAGCGGGGATTCTCCACATAATCTCAAACAATATATTATAATTAAACTGGCAGAATATGTTGATTATTTTAGTTATAATTTAAAGGGCCAATTTTTGTTTTAAATGTACATGAATGTTTACATTTTAAATCCTTTAAGCAATAATACATCCTACAATGCATAAATATAGTAGTATACGCATATTTAAAGCAGTTTTGTTTACAATTGAAGAAGAAAATCTGGATTTATATTCCATGAAATATACCCAATTTCCTGGAAGTTAATTTTTTACTAGTATAACTCGTCACCTGAAGTAATCAAACACTACACGCCCGGGATTAACATTTACTATGCCGAAAAAAGGACGACCCAGGGTAAACTCACTTTACCTGACAGCATATTTTCAATAAAAAACAAAATATACAAAACTAAAAGCTTTTTAGACGCTTTGCACCCTCACCAGCCGCTGGTTTTACCTTGAAAATGTAAAATGTATAAGAAGTTGCATTGCTTTTTGGCTGTGTGTGGAGGCGTCAGAGCTGCAGGCCGCTGTCAGCCACACATATGAGACAGGGGGCTGATAACCTCTGGTGGTGACCAGAGGAAAATATCAGGAAGTGCTGCAACTCTCTCTCATTTAGAGAGATTTTAGTTTTTCACTTCACTCAATATGTTTAAATGATTGTTATGACTCATTTAGCTCAGGGTTGCTACTTTTTTTCAGTGAATTTGACAGTAAATATTGAATTTGGAGTTTGACAGCTGTTATTTTGATGCAGAAGTTTTTCCTCCCTGTTAAAGTTGCAGCTCTGCTCATAGTGAGTGGTGCAGCAAATAGAGAAGTTACAGCTGAAGCTACGCGGGTCATAATCGCTGTCAGATGTTTTGTCATGGGATTGTTGTTGAGATTTTATTTTATATTAATGCAATCAAAGCATTGTTTTGGGATTTCATGGCTCCGCTGTTGCAATATACCCGATAATGTGGACATCACATGTCGGAGCAACATCAGAGAGCAAAGATAACCAGGATCTGATGATTCTGACTTTAAATTATAATGCATTTATTTATTTTTCTTTGATGTTTCTGCAGATATGATCTGCGGCTATAGAATTTATTTAACAAATTTGACCGCAGTGTTGTTTGAAAAGTCACATTGTTAAAAAGTGCTTAGTTTTTGTGTGTAATTTGACTGACCACATGCACCGAGCGTGGTTTGAAAATTCATAATTTATTGATCATGAATACACAGTAGGTGAGCAGTTTATGTTTGATTATTTGATTTTTCTACATCACACACACACAACACACACACACACACACACACACACACACACACACACACACTAAAGTAGTTCACTCTCTCTAGAATTAAAAATTAAATTATTAAGTGAGTAAATAAAATAGTATTACCTTATTTGGTCAGATGCCTTGTGGCAGTTTTACAACTTTATACAAAGTGACCGTCAAGTTCAAATGTTTCTATCTATCACATGACGCAATGGCTTTACTATTAATGCTAGTTTGCGATGTTTAATTTGCATATATCTACACAGGTATTACATATAATATAATATAACTACTGATGCGTGTTATATTTTTATGGAGACTTTAAAATTTAAATTATATTATCATTGTTTCCAGATGGATGTAAACTATCCTTAATAAACATTTTTAAGTCATATTATACACTTTTTTTCCTGCCTGATGTTAGTCAGAGAGTATGATTTAGCACAGCCGCCTGAAATATCGTCTGTTGTAAACAAATGAAAAAGATCAGCCAACGCTTTCAACTTAAACGTTGCCACTTTTGTGGGATCTTTAGGCTTCCCTTGGTGGTTTGTTTTCCTTGAAGGAAGCTTTAAAAGGGTTGCACAAGGCTATAACTGTGGCAACCTGCCCGCAGAGAATCAAAGAGAGAAAAGGGGGAAGAAAAGCCCTTTGTTTAGGCTATTGCCCTGTCTGGACAGGACCAGTGGATTCCAGGAGGGTAATTTCAATATCGAGCAGACAGTGTACTAGACAGTGACCTTGACAGTGCTATATGCACCGTTTACCAAGTTCTTTTTTGACTTTCGTTTTGCTAAATGAGAGCACAGGGTCTGTGGCTCATGGTCACACATGACATCATCGCAGGGCTTAAGATGCACTGAACAGACGATCAGTTGTTTGAATGTGAAATGCGGATCTGTGGAGGCGCTGGGATCGGAGGCGGGGAGAGACGAGGCAAGGAGGCGCAACACATGGCCTCTTCCTCCGAGGTAAAGTGGCGATTTAAGCCTACAACGTTACTCATGACCATCCGGGCCATTTTGTTGTAAACATCACACTGCACTGTTTTGCTTTTGGTTGCTGTTATAATAACAGGAGAAGTGATACCAACACAGACCCCTAATTGCTCCTCATAAGACTGAGGCACAAGATATTATACTGGAGTGATGTTGTGCTGCATTGCAAGACTCACTAACTAGATGGAAGAATGTACAGGCAATGAGTCCACAGGACAGACTGACACCGCCACGGATCCCTGGGTCTTTCTATTTAAGGCTAGAGCAGGGCCCGATGCCTTTGGGTTAGGTATGGTCACAAGTGACGGATGCAGCTATCAAATATCGGCTGACTTGCAAATCGTTTCCCAAACCAATGTTTAAATGAATGCTAATGTTCTCACATAACACTTCACTGGCAAAATTGTTGCACGCAACCAGCGTCACTCAGCACGCATGAGCAACCCCTTGCACATTTTCTGCAAATCCCTCACTTCATAATAACAATTATTAATTAATTTAATCAGCCTGTTTATTTTTATTATTTGGACTCATATCAGTTATTTTGTTTGCAGGGTGCCATGTCAAGAAAGATGATATGCAGCTTTTTAAATCAGCGAAATAGCTATCGGCGCATGCTGGAATATATTCACATTATTTTTATAACCTGGGCTGTTAGCCCTCAGTTTAAGCTGCCACAGCATAAAACGCTGTTTATTCTATTTTACTGGATTTAATTTATTCGTCTTTTATTCATTTAAAAGGAGTATTTGAGTTCAATATCAAGTTCAAGCCACCGTGACTGTGCGTCGTGAACTTGAGTGGATTGACGGCGACGTACGTGCGCGCTTGGTTATATTTAGGAGTGCGTGTCATTGATGAGTCAAACTTTTTGTCCTTGGCTGAGTCTTACTTGTGTTTTTTTTTTTTTAAAATTGCCATAATTGAGACATATAAGCAGCTCCCCCCTGCTGAGTTATGAAAACTTTTGAGATCCATAAATTGATTTTGTCTTCCTTATATTTAGTGGAGAGGAGGGGCGGCGCTGAATTATGGATTTATAAAGGGGAAGAGGGACTGGAAAAATAGTTGCTGGACTGGTATAACATAAGAACGCTGTAAAGTCTTTTTAGATTAATTTTTCAATTAATGCTGAGTGTGCAGACCCGGGGGATGAACGTAAAAGACAAGGGTCATTCATAAGAATGTATTTGAGGATGATAGTTGTGCATAGAGACCTCATCAGAAATTCTTACGCCAGCTGTTGGCAGGATGCCTGGTGAAGTTTTCTGCAGAAAAAAATGCACTGTTGTGGAGTGTCTGAAAAGTTTTTTGTTGGGTAAAAGAGGCTTATTTGTCAGAACAGAGGCATGGCTACAGTGTGCTATATCACATATTTGTTCAGTGTCTTCAGAGCTGCATCTACAAATCAACTAATTAGCGAGATATAAAGCAGAGAGACTCTCGGCTGATTGAATCAGTTAAGTGCCCTCTGATATCTTGTAAAATTCATATAAAAGAATTGTGAGAGGTATAACAATCCCACCAGAGTTTGGCTGTGAACGTTTATTGGAGGTATCTGTTAAAGTTGTTCATGTGAGGTGTACTAGGGAATATTATGTGAAATATACCCTCTTAAAGTAACCTTGTAGAATATCGTCCTCTTTTACAGAGCCAGTGGCTTCAACCTGCTGACCCCGTTACTGTAAATATGAGTAGAGTGCGGCAATGAGCATCAGTCTTTTCTTAAAACAAGCTTGTAAACTTGGGACATCACAGCTTTATGTGACATGGAATTCAACCATAATTTGCTAGAAAACAAGATGTCATATGCACCCTCTCCTTCAAGAAAAATAGTTTTCATAAGAAATAGCATTTTAAAAACTTTTGCCAGCTTATAAAGATATTAAACGAGGCCATGGACAGTTCCATGAGTGTAAAAGGAGACGCAGCCCGGGCTCCTTTTGGACTCAGCATGACTCAAGTGAAGAAAAACAAGATTCTACATTTTTAATAAAAGGTTTATAGTATTTTTAAAAAGCATATAAACCCCTGTAATACAGAAGTTAATGTTTTGTTTTGTCTGAGATGGACCGAGTGGGTGGTACCATGTGTAGCAGAAGTTAGCCTGGACACGTGGTTTGGGGATGACCAATCAGGAGCCCCTCCAGGTTTAACTATGTTAAATGTCAGATTGCAATAAACTAGAAGCTGTTGGTCGGGCCCGCGGAAATGGGCGAGCATAATCTTCTTAATCCAGGGTTTGTGGGACCTTTGGTAAACATCCACACTGGAGACACATTTTACTTTCCGAATTTTAGAGCCTCAGGGGGACAACTGGCGGGGCTACCGTCGCTCTCCTACCCGAGAAGGGACAATGTTTGCTCCCTCCCGTGGAATCCTTCGGAGCCGTGCAATGGATACTCTCAATCCTACTTTAGCAGCCCCGTGTCTATTAACCCTTCTTTCAATCGGTCGTGTGAAATTAGCAGACCAGAAGAGGGCAAATGTTATTATAACAACGGCAACGGGAACAGGGAGACCTGTTCAGGTGGCAGCAGCCTCAAACGAGAGGATAGGGCGAGAGACACATCATCATTAACATCTGACCACGGGATGCACAGTGGAATAGGCAGCACAGCCGCCTTCTCCAAATATGATTATGGGACCGAGCAGCTAACGCAAGACCCGCCATCCTGTCAGTCAATGGAGTCCGACTCCAGCTCCTCTCTGCTCAACGAGGGCAGCAAGCCTCCATCCAGCGACACACAGACCCTGGTGTCACCGGGAAGCCATTCAAGCAACATAGCCGCAAGCGGAGGTGGGTGCTGATTTCTTTTAAACCACAATTATTAGAAACGCACGGTTCACGTATTATTTATAAGAGACCTGCACGTAGCGTACACTTGCGGTATTACATTGTCATTAGAGCTCGTTATGTTGATGCACAACTTGCAGCCCGGATCAGCCTGCAGGGCACTTGCGTGGTGTGCAGACGCCGCTAGGGGTTGCCCTAAAATGCCTCACGCGCCATGTGGTTGTGTACAGTTACAGATAACCTCACCTAACCATGATGCCCGCTAGCTTTTGAATAAATGATCAGTCAATGCATTTCCACACCTTAGACAAACTGTGCACAATAATGCTTGGTGTATTGTTCCACTTTGTATACACAAATTAGCGCAGTGATTTAAAGAGGTGAGGCGCTTTGCTTGACTGCATTGAATAGGGAGAGTTTTCTTTTTAATGACTCGTAAACAGAATTAATATCTGTCGCTGTGTACTCAAGAGTCATTTAATATGCTCTGAAACTCGCAAATAAGTAGGGGTATTTGCAGGCACGGCTTAATTATCACGTTAATGCTACTTTAACTGCGACAATAAAACTTCCTGTGACACAAACCGCTGTATACTGGTGGTCTCTATAGAGGGGGCTGAAAAAATACATCACAAACACGCATGTTTAAAAATTGTACAAAATTGAGCAGTCTCTGTTGATCCTGACATCTGTTTTGAGATCTGATATGTCCAGGCAGAGACCAAAACAAATCCAGTATTGGCTGTGTGAGTGTGTGTGTGTGTGTCTGTGTGTCTGTGTGTGTCTGTGTGTGGAGGAAGTGACAGCTTCCAGGGGCCAGTTCTCTAAATTTTTGCATCTGGGATGTTATGCAAAACACAGAATCTCCCCCAGATGACTGTAATACTCCCTGTATTTCCGAGGCCGCAGACATTGTTTTTAGAAACTGCTTTATCTTGATACTGCTTTACCTTTATAATATAATTTCTTGAGATCTATGATTCTCTGATTGCCCTGCAGCTTTCTGCTCAAATGAATGTTAAATTCACTTAGCACACAGTCAGGCAATTACCCAAGCTTCCCCTGGACAACTGACGCCCCTGTGGGCTCCCCATAACCTTGGAGGTGACCGTGATTTTGCAACTGTGGTGACTAATCCGCTGTATGCCCCCTCCTCCTCCTCCCTCTCCCCCCAGGTGCTCCGTGGTACCCGATGCACACTCGGACCAGAAAGAAGCGTAAACCGTATTCCAAACTTCAGCTGGCTGAGCTAGAAGGTGAATTCATGCTGAATGAGTTCATCACCAGGCAGCGGCGGAGGGAGCTCTCCGACCGGCTGAACCTCAGCGACCAACAAGTGAAGATCTGGTTCCAGAACCGCAGGATGAAGAAGAAGAGACTCATGCTGAGGGAGCAAGCCTTGGCCTACTTTTAGAGATGCGGCAGAAGGTGAATCGATAGGCAGTAAAAAGCCAAGCCTTCTACGCTCCCTTAGGTCTTATTTCAATGCATGCACTCATCTATCCATCTTTTACATTGCAGGCAATTATTACAATATTTTTCGGATATTATTTGTTTTTCTCAAAGGTGCGGGCCACACAAGCCCAAAAACAATCCACTATCTGGCATTCAAAGCTACAGTCTACATGTCAGACTGCTGTCATGTCTGGTATAATCGCACAATAAGCTGTGAGAATGTGTTTTTTCTGTGTAGAGAATATGTCGTCGAGCTCAGTTTGGGGTGACACATAATGACAACATCCTTTTTGTTCCATGTTTAGTCAGAGACAATGAGGAGGGAGCGAGGCCACTTGGTAAAATCTCAAAAATAGGCCTAAAAATAGCAGTGAAGTCAGAAAGACAGAGAAGTGACTGGAGCCGCACCCGCGCAATAATTTCTCAGAGGTTACAAACTGATCAGGAAGAATCTCCCTCCCGATTGCTTAACACGTCCACCGCCATAATTTGCTGGGTAAGATGTATATCATCCTTATCTTTGCATAGTTTTCGCCACGCTGTGTGGACACGTTCACGGTCACGGGCAGGAAGTCTGGAAGTCTGTGTGTCTGCATGAGCAGAGGGGGGAACTAAAACCGCAGTGTAATCCATATCGATATCTTTATGACTGCGCATTGAAAAAAAAAAAGAATTGCCATGACTTCGTTCATGTGCTAACAAGTTTCTAAAGGTATTTTTCTTACTTTTATTACCTTTCAACTTGTCTTAACAACAACCACAGAATCCTGCATGGGTTGCATTTCTTTTAGTTAAGTGAGATCACCGTCTTATTACGGTTTTGAGCTGCTATTAAATGTCCACGTCCAGATTGTACCCGTTAAAAAATAGTATATTCAACAATAAACTCGCCAGGATCTGTAATGGAAATATCCACGCGTACCAAGTACATTTTTAGGCCAACTTGGTTAAACAAGGGAACCGCCTAAAGTCGCAAGTGGCGAGGGAAATACGTTTTTAGGCCTAAAAAGAACATTTCTGAAACTTGGTGCTCGTCATGAAAATAAATATGTAGAAATTTAGAAAAAAAAGTTAATCATAGGCCTACGTGTGTGCTCCCTTAATTCGGGGCGAATGCAGTGCATCATCTGTCATGTATAACGAGTAAGCTATAGCAGTGAAATGTATTTGCAGCATGTTATTGATGTGAAATAGCTATAGGTCATGTTCTGCGGGCCACTTTTTCTGTAAGTGACTTTTTATACTTTTTTTTCTCTGAACAAATCAAAAACAAACAACCTTAAACATTTTTGACACAAACGTCTACAAAGAATGTATTATTATTGTTATTATTATTAGGATGGGAGGACGGAGGGCCTATTAGGCCCACTAAATGTACTTGCTCTTTGCAACGTGCTCAATGTTGTCACTTCCCTTACCTTGTACTCGTGTATAACTTTGTAAAATGAAATTACATATGTTACTATTTGCATCCTGTCCGAGGATCCCTTATCGCTATGTAATAGTGCGTTATGTTATTGATCGTCTTGTACAATATCGCATTCCATATTTTCCATGCCTATTCGTGGTTGTGAGGGTTGGATCTGTAGGCCTATGATATCATACTGCCAAGAATGGATATAAGAAATGGTATGCAACAAGTTTTACCATACATGACATTTAAAGAAACCCTGTTTCAGTGTAATAGCTGTTTGTTATCGTCCTTTTATTTCGTCCCTCATTGCATTCCCTTCTTTGCGCTTGTAAGGATTGCTACGTTGTCTTGTAAAAGTAATAATGATATGAATGTATATGCGTAAGGTCTTCAATAAACAGAATATTGAAACGTTTATTGGTGTTACCTCAGTCTGTCTTTAGGGTTGCCTCTCTCAATGTTGTGCTTTAAAATCAGCCTTTTTTTCTGAGCGCTGACTGGTGGGATTATTTTATTAGACGTGACCTGTAACAACAGTTTTAAAAAAATACATGTGGCCAACGCAGTGAAATGAGCATTAATGGGACATTTGGAAGTATTTGAGGGGGTGTTTTGTTGGCACATAATTGTACATGCTGTGAACTATAATCAATAGGAGCCCACACAGGTTGGTCTTGTTTTACTGTGGCCGCTCACATGCAAAGGTATGGCCATAGGTGGCTATGACAGCTTTCCATGCAAAATGGCGGCCAGATGCATGTGTCAAACCCCATCTTGGATTGAATATTATTTCACAGCAGCCTGGATTACTATCACAACTATACAACAACTGCATTAGTGTAAGCAAAAAAAAACAATTTTCACATTTTTTCCCTGGGCTTTCCCTTCAAGTTCGACCTAATCAATGTCACCGGTATGCTACAAGCCTATAATGGCGCAGCTAAACACGCAATAGCTCTGTAAAGCAGTAATAGGGTTACACCCCAGTGCTCCATATACTCAAGCCTCTTGGTCTGGCTGTGCATCCTGTATCTTCTGGTTTGCATTAGGAGATTTAAATGCGTGATAATAACATATAAAAACGTGGTTTATGAATACATGCACACAGATCAGATAGACAGGCTTTCTACATCTTTACAAACGACGGCGGTTTGATGATAAACCCATATCTAAAATCCACAAAGCTCTCCCTACTGGCAAGGAAGTGTAAAGCAATGCCGGACTGTGCAGTGTTTTCCTTTCAGCCAGCAAAGGAAGCATAAATGCGTCTGTCCCCAGCAGCTTCCAGTCTCAGTCAGTTGAAAGCAGGCCCACTGGAAACTGTACTGTCTCAATGTTGAGATCAGATGTTGGCTTTTCAGTGAACTGTGAACGGCCGCTGCGGCAACCGGCCTTCCTGAGCTGGTCTGTGCATGATCACAACACAAATACACACAAGTAAGATGACGTGAGCTCTTTACTAGACACAGTCTTCTTATATGCTGTATTAAGCCGTTTGTCTGTTTATCAATTAAGATATAAGATTCAGTGAGGTAAGAAACATAAATGACGTTGAGTGTTGCTTCTTGTATCTCATAGCCATACTGTAATGATGCTGACAGACGCTTCTGATATTTCTGCCTGATTACTTTGCTCCACTTTCCCAAAAATACCCTGCTTATGTATCCGTCAACATAACGCGTGAAGGATTCTTGAGTATTTTGAGTATTTTATATATAGTACATGTATAAGATGAATATAAGAGCTGTAATATCCTCCATGAAAGAAGAGCGCCGCCTGGACGCGCTATTAGATCGGGCACAATGCGTCATTTTGCAGATATCAAAAATAATATTAATGATAATATGCTGGTTTCATATGTAAATATTATGCACATCATGTAATTAACTAAATTTGTTTGTGAATATACAGTATATGTCCAGTCAAAATGAGACTAGATATAAATATGTGGCATCCACTGGTTCTATGTTTTGGAAAAATGCTCTCCATGCACATTTACGCATGTGATTAAAGGTGGTTTGAAGAGTCATTCCTATTCAATACCCACCTAGAATATGATCATATATATCAGGGGAGATACATGCGTCTGAATTTGAATCATTTCCTCCGTATAACAAGAGAAATGCAAGCATAATGTTTTGATATGCACCCTTTTACGCACTGACGACAGCATTCATGTGTCCGTGTATGTTTTCATCCAAGGAAATACACAGTGCATTAGTTTTCAAGTGGCGCCAGGCTGATGCAAAGCACAACCAGTAAGTGTACCCAAGTATTTGCCGCGATATGATAATAACAAAGCCTATGAAATAATACTGAGATCTTAAATTGCGTGTTGAATTTGATCATCCAGAGGACATCATTCATAACAGCTCCAATCTTTTTTAGCCTATCAAACGCGCTGTTGACCATGAAAGGAGATAAAAACTAGTCTTATGTTTGTGTGTTGCCTTGTTAAATGGCTTAGAGGAGAATAATAGATGCAAAATGCACCATGACGCTGCTGACTGTCCTGCAGCACCTCAACCATTATTTGTAAAAGAAAATCCTCAAGGTCATTTGTGTTCCAAATATTGTCTAAAAACTGTAACAGGCTACAAGAAACCTTGTACGTGCACGCGCTGATGAAATATAAACATCAACAAATGCAATAACTTAATTAGATTCCATTATTTATATTTGTAGTTTTATACGCTTTTGTGCTTGTAAAAATGCGCAAATGGAAAGGAGAGTGAGAGATATGGAATAGAGAGCGGGAGAGAACAGATATTAACCAGGATCCATGATTTTTAATATGGATATATTATAGTAGATTAGCATTCACTTAAACGAGGAAAGTGTAAACTTGAATTCACAGCGGCAGAATGTGTTAATACAAATGTATTTTGACAGCTAGAGAGCCAGTGTAAGCATCCCAACAGCTCACAACATTGAGCACAGCATGAATCGCGCTTGCTACCAAGATTAAATGATGCAAAAGGTGGTTTGAGCTTTTACAGGCTAGTTAGGCGATTCCTGTGTAAAACGGTGGGATTATTTGGACTGAGTAACATGGCAGTCTGCTCAACGGATATCTGAACATGGTAGTTTTAACTTGAACTTCAAACCAGACTTATCTGCTGATGTTACGCGTGACTTTTATGTGTATCCTATTTCTTTTGGGTATTGCTGTCCTATATTTTGCTTTTGCTTGTGACAATCTTATGTTGGAAACGTTTTGAGAGCTTTCACGTCCGAGAAAACTTAACACTGGACCTCGTCTTTACCTGCCATACCTTCTATCCAAAAGCTAAAAATGATCACTGCATGACAGCTAATATCAGTTTACACTTGTTTGTCTTGTCTGTATTTCAGTTATTATGTATAGTTTAATTCACTGGGAATCAAAATAACCACAAAAGAAACCATGGCGGAAAACCTCACGATATTTGGATTGTAAAACAGGATGAAATCTCAGCTGGCTTTGCAGGTCTTTACAATAGGTCTTTCACTGCTCCTGAGCACTTTTGACTTTGAGACTGGCTAAATCTGTTTATGGCGGCCTGTCTCAGCGTCCCAAAGGTCAGTGAGCTTCACAGTGCCCTTCGCAGAGAACTTGTGTGGCATGTGGTCTACGTCCCCCGCCACCCCTCTGCCGTTTATGGTACGAAGCTGGCTGGAGAAATAGAAAGCAATGTTATTCCTACTAAAGTGTGTGTGTGTGTGTGTGTGTGTGTGTGTGTGTGTGTTGTGGGGGGGGGGGGGGGGGTGGACGTGCGGGAGAGTGCGTGGCGTGTGTGTGTGAGTGAGAGAGTGTGTGTTTTGAAGGAGAGTGTTAATATGATAGAGAAAGAGAGGATAGGCAGAATGCTTAACATGAAAGATCCATATCGTTTCACTCCTTTCAGAAGTGTTATATATTGATTTTGACATGATATGAAATGAGTTCTCTATGAGCTCCATTTTTCTGAAATGTACTGTCTTATCAATTTGTTTTTCAATAGCATCGCACGTCAAACAACCCCTTAATGCGGGGTGTGAAGGTTTCATTGCTGCCTCGGAATAGCCGGATTCCTCTTACACCAGTTGTCTCTGATGGAAAGAAGGGAGAAACACATATTAGTATTGACAGTGACTGAGGCCGCGGTTGCACATCAGTAGTGGTTTCATTTTGTTGGTCTTGTATAGCTTATTGACGCATCATTACCATTTTTAATTTGGTATATTTGAAATCTTGTGACAGCATAGTAAGATTCTAAAGAATATATACAACATTTGTCAGCGCCCGAATAAATAGCTTGCTCAGTAATATTTACACAGCAATATCTAATCTCAGTTTTTAATCAGGTATTTTAAACGTTTTGAATGAATCGTTTGATTCCTCTCTTTTTTGCTGCCTATGGGGCATTCTTATTTAATGTGTTGTATTTTGGTGGTGGGCTATCCTCTCCAGGCCGACGCTGAAGGTCAAGTATGCAGCACAGAGCTGCACAACCGGCAGTGCCTGCTCAAAGCGCTCACAATTTTTATACAAGATGGAAAATTCTGTGTCACCTGTTCAAGTTTGTCCAGTATCGATTCCGTGCACATGCACTGTAGCCTGGACCTTTTTTGTTTTCTATAAGAATATCAATATTTTTTATGTTCAGTATGTTTTTAAAGGCCTGGCTCTGAGGAAGAGTTTGGAAAATCTGCAGCTCAGACGGCAAAGCAAACAGTAGGACTAAGTGTTTGAGCAGGCATTTCAACGATATCTGAGTCGGTAGCGTAAAGCTCAGAGCTTCTATTTTGGGTCCACATACTGAAGCGCTCGTGTGCAAGGCCAGCGCAAACTTAAATAATGCATTTTGACCCGACGGTGCAAAAAGAGCCAACCTAGTGCGCGCTTCGCCCCCATTACAGCAAATGTTCTAAATGCAGGATGAATTCGCACTAATTGGAGACTTATTAACAAATAAATTCTATGCAATTTTAGGCACTTATTCCATTTGTCACCTGATTGCCCCCCCTGCACGCACAATGCAGAATATTTGTTACGACAACACAGACGAGCTTTAACCAAATAATGACAAAAAAAAAAACAACAAGTGAAACGTTTATGTCTGACAAAAATTCAGAATATTACTGCACATAAGCAGGTTAAGTAAAAATATTATAAAACTCAATATTTGTTATCATTTTGTTATTGTCACCACACCAAGCGCATAGTCTGTAAATCAGCAAATTCCAAAACAACCCATCGCGTCATGGTCCGCAGTCCGTGCGTAAATTTGTGCCATCTTGTGCGTAATTTCCGAAAACGTATTAATTGGACAGTTAGTCAACCCTGAATTGTTTTCAAACACTGGCCATATTATCCCCGCTGATTTTATAAGGTGATTCAGATATTTTAGATGATTAACTGTGCAGCTAATGGAGGTCTGAAAATATCTTTTTTTTAGACTATCCGCATGTGACAGGCCATAGCCCCAAGTGCTTTCTGCACATAAATGCGCTTTATTTTGACGTTTGTAGAGTGACATCAGCCGTGGAACCAAGAGCCCCTCCAGCAAAATATCAAACAAAAGCTCACTTTTCACTTATCTAGATTTGTTCAAAAATAGATAGGATTGTGTATTCACTCTCCCTCTGCTCCCTGGTTTGCCAGGCGTTTCCAGGACATCTGAATAACACATAGGAGCTGCAGGCAGCAGTCACTATTGGGCGATTTCTCGAGATGTGAAATCATTTAATACTTCTAATAAAAAAAGTTAACACATTGTTGTGAAAGCTTTATGTCCTAGTGGTTGAAAGAGAAATACACTCTGGAGATTGCTCTAAATGTAACAGCAACACACATCCTTATCTCGTAAGCTATTGTTGCCACCACAAACGCTTCACGCTAGGTGCATTCACTGAGACCTCAGTAAAAAAAAAAAAAACAAGGCTCTTTAGTGTTGCTTGAAACTGTTCGCAGCTCATACAGCCAAGTTTAACTGCCCGACTTACATCCAATTAAACTTATCTAGGCCATGAGGGGACAGTAATATGATTACACAGGCTTCCCACATTTAGCCTTGACTTCAGCTAACTGTGCAGCAGTGTCTTGGTGAACTGCGCCCATTGTGTGTGTGTGTGTGTGTGTGCGCGCGTGTGTCTGTCTGCGTCTGTGTGTGTGTGTGTGTGTGGTGAATGTGTTGTATCCTTTGGCACAGGATTTATCGACGCAGAGCCAAAACACTGCAATATTTAGGAGCGCCATTTTTGAACTGAGACTTGTTCTTAACAAGAGGTTGACACCTAGGTTAACCATTGTAATTATGGTGCTAGGTAGCAATACATAGCTTAAATTCCACAGACACAGTCGTAAAGTTAGTGCTCCAACAGTGATATTTAAGCAAAGACTGGCAAATGTTTAGAGCAGCTTCTCTCTCACACTCAGCAGAACATTTCGACTATGACTCAGAATAGTTGGAACATATATTTAAAATAGTGTTTATGATTGTATTTGTCCTTATAAGACAAACACAGGACTCAAATACAACCCCTTTTTGCGCGCACCTCTGCATACACTTAGCCTGCTCATTTGGTGCAACCAAATCAAACTTTCCTGGGTCCTACTGCTAGCAGAATATCAGCTGCTGTGAGTGCATCCAGGAAAATTAGCACATGGTAAACCTTATATTTTGACTGATGGTGTGAGCGCACAAAGGCGAGAATAGCCGGTGTATAACCCCCGGAAAGGCGGATATTGCCAAGTGATGGACATTGACCGGTCATATTTTGTCACATTATGACAAACACCGCAGCCAGAAGGACTATTCCCCATTCGTTTAAACGCCTTAATTCCTCCTGTGTACTGTGCAGTCTTTTAAACTATTCTTTGGCATTTTTCAGTCGTCTTGATAAGCAGCCCTAACTTTTGATTTTATTAGTGCATCACTTATTCATACCCTCACATTACTTATTTATACCGCGCTAATACGCATCATTGGAATGATTATGATGAGGAAATGGTTTGACAATATTGTTTTGGACTGTCTGCTTTGGTTCTGTTATTGCCTGCTGAAAGAAAAGTTTTTATTTATTGTTATGGGACATTTTTAATTCAACAGATAATATTATGATCAGAGTAATACTGACATACGGATACATTTAAGAGCCGTCGTTGTGGACCAATTAGTATGGCGGCTTCTCAGTTTTTAGGAATTCAACTTCATAGTTAAGCCCCGCGTTTTATCTTTTTAACTACACGTTGCACTATATATTTATACTATTAAAATAGGAAATGACATTTTGATGTGCGAATTATTATTATTATTGTTCTGCAACTGCACAACACTGATGCTGCAGCATGTGTCGAGCATGTGTTCATGCAGGCCACAGGCCAGAATGTTTGTACAAATATTTCCCTTGCTGCGGTTGTTCATCTCACAAAAATTAGACTGATAGCTGTTCGTCACAGGACACATTCACTTCATCAGTCTTGTTTTTTTCGTGCCATTCGTCACAGCCACAGCCTCTCTTATTTCGATTAATTCGACTGAGATGTTAAGACTTATACAAAAAATGCCAATACTAAGAATTTGAGGCTTTTGTTGCGTTATTATCGGTCTAAATTGCACATTTTCTGAAATGGATACCCAAAACCAAGTTGCATAAAATGCGTTATGGTGTGAAAATTCAGCGCACTGTGTTGTTTTTTTTAAGTTGCGGAATATCTAGTTGCTGAAATCCAAATTCCTCTCATTCTCAAGGTTTATGGTTTTCTATAGAACAAAGGGATTTAGCGTTACTACAGCCATTCGGAGTTTTATGGTGGACGTAGAGAGGATTTTAGTGGTCAAATTCAAGTGCTGTGTCTGGACAGCTGTCTGCTTTCTTTGTACTTGGATGCAGGATGCATCATGTGAGACAACCTTTTGTCTGTAGGGGTAGTAAACAAGCTAATGCCAATGCCACCTTTTCCACAAATACGCCTGCAGTGGACTCTCATTTTCCAATGCTGAGGTCTTATGATGTTGCTTGTTGTTCTCCTTGCTGTTGGAAATCACCAAAGACACAAACTTTGTTTTCCATTATTTTTAAACAACACAGGTGTCCTATAAGTGATTGTAATGGAGCGATAGTGTTATTGGACTATTGGATAATAATTCAAAAGTCTATTGCAACATTTAGGAAGTAGCCTATAATCATAAACAATGGACCATCATATTAATTTCACCTTGTGATAGTATCAGTTAGTCTATAAAGAGTCGAGGATGGCCCTCAACAGTATAATTAAAAGTTTACAATGACGCAGGAAAGAACACGCAGGCGCATCTTTTCTCCAAATCATCCATTTATTACATTTTATTTGAAAAAAAAAAAAAAAGTCCAGAGGACATGTCTATCTTTTTAACAGTCACACACAGATAAATTTCGACATTCTGGTGGAAAATAAAATGATCACAGCAGCTTGGAACATCATCTGGGACTTATTTAATTTTAGAGAGAAACATCGGATACATTCATGCTGCTTGGTCAATAGGCACAGTCTTAGTGGCCTATAAGTAGCCGTTTACAAGAAGACTAATTGTTGCTGTGCTTTGAAGCTTATAGACAAAGGCTGCAAACCAAAACATTTAATTTTGATCGACTAGTGAGTCCAAAGGGACGTTATACTCCTACATATGACTCTGAATATTTTCAGAGTAAGAGGCTCACACATTGCGGTGATTTTCTGGGCGGTGTTGTTAATAACCAAGTGCCTACTGAATAAAGCTGAATTCAGCAATTTGAAAGGAGTAATTGCGCTTTTGCAGAGTTTGTGTTTATGCCACCAGGGCACATTTTCCCACTGCAGGAGAGATGCAAGGTCCCAGGGCTTTACTGGTAGTGCTCCTGCAGGAACTCAGGAACTTGGCTCTGGAATTGCGCAGTTGTCCTCCATGGACTCTGTCATGATCCAAAGTCAAAGGGAGTAATGAGAGTGGGCCGATTACTCTTGCTTGCACAGTATCCATGCATGCTGTGTATCCTACATTGCCTAACCGTTGGTTCAACTTCATTTTACAACATAATTATAGCCGTCCACCGCTGGTGTAGTGTAGCAAGGTTTTTCAGTTGGTGAAAGAAAGGAAAAAAAAAAAGAAATAAAATGGGTGACGAATTGATAAGTGGCATAATTTGAAATAGATAAGCCCGGCTCATCCTCACATCTCTTTAATAACCATGTGTGCAGCAGACTCGTGTGTGCATTGTCAAAGAATAAAACGAGATCAGAAAGTAATATAAGCCTTATAAAAAAAAGATCTGCATATTCACAGACCACAGTGTAAAAAATGTCCTGTGGAGTCTGAGAGATTTGTAGGAGAAAACGAGTCACCCATTGTTATTTGATAAAGCTTTTTTTAAGTAGGGAAACGGTGATCAGGCTCGTGGGATTGCTTTTTAACAGGTTTATACCTCATTTGGGCGACATTCACAGCGACTGCTGACACATCCTACTTTCTGAATGCAGATTTTTTTTCCCTGTGTGTAACAGTGTCAGTGAGAATAATTCCTCATTCTGTGACTAAAATATTAAAACTGACTGTACTTCACTAGTTTCTGGTGTGGATACTGATTCTTATTTAATAATAATAACATTACAGATTCATAATTTAATAATGGTAATAATAGTAATAATTCTTACCTGTAAAATTCCATAATACTATGAAATGCATGTCACTGAGTTCACTCTGCAGTTTGTGCCATGCCTGTTTAAGGAGCTGTAGCTGTTTAGCTAACCTACCAGCAGCCCATAAACATAAACACACACAGCACATATCTTTCTAATTGTCATAAGCCAGCAAACAGGAATCTGTTACTGGTTTTCTTAGTGCGCCTGTGGTGTTCGAAAATTATTCGTTTGAACCTCCTCGATCTTACCTAAAGCCAACCACTCCTACACATCCAACTCTTCCAAATTGATATATGACAATATCTACTTTCGATCACGTGTCTGCGGGGCGACTTAGACGGATTGCGCGTCATCTCGCCTTCCCAAATTTTCCCCTTCTGCTGCAGCTCGTATCCAAAACATCTATCTATAGTACGGAGTACGAGAGAGAGAAAGATGTTTAACTCGGTGAATCTGGGCAACTTCTGCTCCCAGACGCGCAAAGACCGGACATCCGAGTTTGGGGACAGGACGGGCTGCGCGTCCAACATCTACCTCCCCAGCTGCACCTACTACGTCCCCGAGTTTTCTGCCGTCTCCTCGTTTCTTCCACAGGCCCCGTCCCGGCAAATCAGCTACCCTTATTCCACAAATCTGTCTCAAGTACAGCCGGTACGGGAAGTTTCATACGGCTTGGACCCTGCTAGTAAATGGCACCACAGAAGCAATTATGCATCGTGCTACTCGGGAGAGGATCTGGTGCATAGGGACTGTCTTCCACCATCCACCATGACAGAAATGCTTATGAAGAACGAGAGTGTGTACAGCCACCACCATCACCATCACACCCATCCGGGCTCCAATCACCCCTCCACAGGTTTTTACTCCGGCGTGGGGAAAAACAACGTCCTCCCGCAAGGTTTCGACCGCTTTTTTGAGACCGCATACTGCAGCAGCACGGACAATCAGTCAGACAATTGTTTACAAAAGGGCGAGGGGGGAAAGCTGGAAAGCGACTCCCAGCAGCAGCAACAGCAGCAGCAGTCCACAGCCTCTGTACCCGGAGCCCCGGAGCAGGAAAAAGACCCAGAAGATGAGGAGGAACATACAAATTCAGGCTCATGCACTTCTTCCTCCGCAACAACCAAGGACGGCACCGCCAGCAAGAGCAGCCACTCGAGTAGGTATACCGACGCTGTAAAATGGGGGAAGGTTAAGGGGACTAGCCCGGTGTTTTGTCGGTCAGATTTTATGTGGAGTTTTATAAGCATTCAAAGGATTTTATTATAACCCTACAAAGCTCTTTCTTGCAACGAGAAGAATTTTTACGATGGGAAAGCGCTTTGAAAAAAAAGGGGATGTTATACAAAGACGCCTGTACGGTGAGAGTCTGTGAAATTTTTAAGAGAGAGCTATTGTGACAAATGTTAACTTTGATCATGAACTTGCGTTGGGCATTTTAAGGGATTTTCTCGTTGGGCTGTCGTGAGTAAAAACCAATTGGGCAGAACATTGCTTTTGGCGTCTTGTGAATTTTCTTTTAGCACTGGGTTTGCCCGCAAAAGACATGCTGCACAGAGAATTACACACTTTACGGTTAAAATCCGCTCCTCTCTATCTAGCTGACTGTCCAGCTGCCTATCTAACTATCTAATGGCAGATTAGACCCGTTTCCTGCATTTACAAGCAGGCAGTAAATGCATCAGAGCTGGAGAATCGAGTGTTTTGGCTCCTCCATATATGAGGAGAATGCATAGGTCTGCAATTTATGCTATTTCCTGAGTAGCCTCTGGGAAAAAAAAAAAAAAACATTAGTCCACTTCCATTTCCCTTTGCATTCCACCTCTGCTGCTGATTTGTATACAAGCTGGCACTACTATTAACTTGAATAACCAGCTCTGACTGAAATAAAGCTTGTTATAAAGTGTCTAAATGGCTCTTAGTGCAGCCACACACTTGTGTTTAGCCTCCTGTATTGCATTAGCCCAGCAAGGCTGCAGATGCAAGCTAACTGAGGCTGCCTCTCTTACACACAGAAAACAATAAAAAAAATCTATTTCCCCAGTCACCTGTTTGATAAGAAGTTATAGGGCCACAGAGGTCTGCATAGGCCATTGCAAACATGGGCCATGCATTTCAAGTCACTGCCAAAAGATTGTGTAAATTGTTAGTTTAGCTCCAGAGGAATGTGACGCACATAATGCGGCGAAATACTTTTGTTGTTGTATATTTGTAACAGATAAACACGTACTTAGAGGCTGTAAGTTGATATTATTTCCTCCAAGCGATTCGGATATTTAACACTCTTCATGGCCGGTTTATCTGATAGCCTCAGCCACTTTGCTTGATGAATGTTGACTGAAATGTTATCATTACTAATGCTACTGAAACTTCTCAGCATTTGTTGAGTCTACGCTCACCCCAGCACTGAAGCATCCATTTCTCCTTCTTTGTATATATTATAATTGCTGTTAATTAATGTGACGTTTTGCTATTTTTTTTTAATTTTATTTTATTTAAAATGTATTTATTTATATTTTTATTCTCCAGGTACTCCTCGCACAAGGAAGAAGAGGTGTCCATATTCCAAGTTTCAGATTCGGGAGCTGGAGAGGGAATTCTTCTTTAACGTTTACATCAACAAAGAGAAAAGGCTTCAGCTCTCCCGAATGTTAAACCTCACCGACCGCCAGGTTAAAATTTGGTTTCAGAATAGAAGAATGAAAGAGAAGAAGCTGAGCAGAGATCGCCTCCAGTACTTCTCTGGAAACCCCCTATTGTGAGCAGGAGCAGAAAAAAGGTGTCACAGTCTTTGGTTCGGTGACATTAAGGCCTACTCTTATCTCATTGAATTGTAATCGTGGGCATAACCATTTTCTAAAAGGAGCCCATATCACCAACAGTGCAATGTTAAAGTGGACAGTGGGAGTAATAGGCCTGCATGGGATAAAGTCGCCATTTTCTTATTGCCCCACGGGCGGCGGTGAATTTCTAGCTGGTCCCCAGAAAGGCCTACATGGTTAGAATAATCATTTATACCTATGCTGTTCTTGAATATGTCTCTATTTATCACGATTCTCCATTGTGTTTATTCTATTGTTCATATAGACATGTTTGTTGTTAAAATATCAAATGTAACAAACAGTTTGAATCCTTATTGCGCAGACAACTTTTAGCTCTTCCCCGTCCCTCTGGTCTTTGTATATACCATATCATTATCTAATTATTTCTCGACCAGAGTATGAACAACTTATAGCAAATCTCCTGGCTACATTTTTTCCGCCATTGAGAACTGTGACGTCCAATCTGTGAAAGTATATCTCCCCCCTGTACAGAGTAGCCTATGCAAATGTGCATTCGTGACTGTAAATAGGCGTATATGTTGAATTTCCTTTCCCCTATCCCTGCTGCTATTTTTCAGTACACTGCCCATACAACTTTAACAGCTTTAACGCCAACACTCGTTAAATTATTTGCTTATAAACATTGGTGCTTTGGATTCCAGAGAGGAGGAGCAGATTGTTGGCCTGTGTATCATTAATATAATACATATGAAATAAACAAAAACGTATAGGCAAAAAACAAAACGACTTTGTGCTTTTTGTGCTATCATTATCACAACTACCATGAATGATGTGCTTTTATTCCTCAGCGCGCAATGTGTGCTGCGTTTTGCTCGCTCTTGACTCGGAGCCTTTTTGGAACTAGCTCATAAATATGTGTATTACCTAAATCTGTTGGCCTGCACACACAACATTAGCACACTTTTAACTTGTGTTAATGACTAGTTCATGATGAGCCAGACAGTTGCTGTGGTAGGCTTGGTGGAGGCTGTGAAACTGAAGAATAGTGTCGGCGGGCCTACACTTGTCAGATTTTCGGCTATTTTAAGGTGACACCACTCTGGAAGATCATGTTTTAAATTGTTGCAAAGCGTGTTAAACGAAGATAGAGCTCAGATCTTAGAAATGTAGAGAAAGAGAGTGGAATGATAACCTTTTTAGTGCCCACTAAATGGAATCGCCACTCTTGTAGTCTAGACACTGCCATAAAGACAGAGGCACTAAATGGCTATTTTTTTCTCTTAATTGCACCGTCTGTTGGGGGGAATGGCGTTCACTTCCGCAGTAAATAGTAAACAAGCAAGCCTGGATGTCCGAAGTGGGGGGGGAAAGACTTGCCAAGAGGTTTCGACATGAACTCGGTCTGTGTAGTCTGTAACGTCAAACCAAACCCCAACCCCCTCTGCACACAACCGTCATGACCGCCATTCTTCTAATCTGAATATTGGAAAACCGCAGCAAATCCAGCCCTTGCCAGTGCAGAGATTTTCCCCTTGTGTAAGTTTAATTTAAATGATTTTATTTTTTAAGATTTGGCCCCAGTGGGATTCTAATGTTGTGCAGCTCAGACTCAGCCAAGCATTTGAAATAATAGTCTATTTGTCCGAGTTTAGCCCTAAACCTCAGCCTATTTCAACACATCAGTTAGGAATAAATGACTGTTGACTAATTGGACCTCGTGTTAGGAGTTATAACAAGAGATAGTTAGGGGAAAGGAAATCATAATTGGCATGTTCTTTTATTTCCAAATGTGTGTGTGAGTGCGTGTGTGTGTTGTTTTGTATTGCGCGCATGTGTATTTCGTATGTGTGTTCCCCAACATATGCGCATGATGATTGCACGTGTGCATTAACTACAATTTATAATTAAATGTAGTCTTTGAACTTCAATAATGTCAAGGCCTTCACCTTTAGCCCGCTGCAATAAAGTGGAATCAAGGAGCCCCTTTAGCCCGGAAATGTGTGCAGCGGCGGAGTGAGCCAATGGGAGTGAGTGGGAACAGAAAATGGAATGTGTACAGAGACCAACTTTGACCCCTCGCATTAAACTACAGCAGGTAACTTTGCCAGCTTTAGCACGCCCAGTAAATACACTTTATTGTCCTTGTAAAATGTATACGTTTTCACGCATGAGACGTTTTAAAACATGTTGGTATAAACTATATTTGTATTCTCTTAAAAAAAACAACAACAACATGTTGGTGTGTGGCTGTCGCAGTGTGCTTGTCGTAATGGGTGGTTCTGTTGAGTGTAAACATGACGGTTTGTGCGTGCGTGGGTGTGTGAGTCTGTGAGTCAGTCCATCCTTTGATTCCGGACTTTAGATGTGCTCTTGCTCAGGCTGCTGTGCGTGGATCAAAGAGGTTTAAAAATGCTGACAACTGCATGCTTCTCTATTTACTTCTGAGTGTTTCCTTCAGGTCAGGCTCGTTTTTGTGAATGTTGGAATAATGGTGAAGGTTTTGGTGAGTGGTTAAATTATTTTAATGCAAAGACAGAAAAGAAAAAAATGGAGGAAAATGCGTCCTGGTTGTATAACCTGCACGTGATACACACTTCTTTGCGCATGCATTAATGAATGACCAGGCAGGTTTTTACTAGCTACATGATTTGAGAGCAGGCTCTATCTGCATATGTCAGTGCAATATCAGGAAGGACAGGGGGCCGTTCTGATAAAAGAAAGGCGATGCACACTAGCGGAGATCAAGGCTATAGGAGCCCCTCTCTCGCCACACCCACCAACCTTGGCCCTGGGACGGTGACGTGGGTAATTTGTAGGGTTCTCCAACACACAACGTCACTAACGGAGAGATGCTGCAGAGGCTCCCTGCAAGTGTTGTCTGTCAGCCACACGGGGGCCAGGAGTCTCCCGGCCTCTGCACTGTTTTGTTTCCTCAACGGGATCTTGAAAACGTTTCCTGAGATGGATGCCTCGGTGACATCAGAGTAGTATTATTAGTCGTGGATACATCCTCTGCGTGATGTGCTGTGTGACAGGAGTGCAGTCCACTCATGCTGGAATGCAGCTCCTGCCATGTCTCAGTCTGCCTTGTGCACTTGGGTGTTGTGTGGTGAAGGAAAATGGCGGTGTGTTTTATGTAGATGAGGGCGAGCCAGGAGGGAGCAAATATAGCCCGGTGCTATTAAAATGTAAAAAGGAAATATTGATTAATTCAGCTCCATAAAATCTGTGAAATTATTTTAAGGAATCTCAGTGTTTTGATCCGATGCTGTAAACTATCAATAAGACTTTTCTTTTCTTTTTTGAATATAACTAGGCTATAAAGAAATAATATTTGCTTTTAGAGTCCAGGGAGGAGTGTGTGTTTATATTGAAAGTTGTACGATTCCTATAGGTCTATAAACCTAACTAAAATAGTATGGCAACATAAGGAACTACTGCATGCGTATTAGTAAATAACATAAAAACGAAATACATTTTTTGCTTGGCAATAAAATTAACAACTTGGGAAAGAAATATAAAACAGTTTGACGAAATACTAAAAAGTATATTACATTTTAAAAAATCCACACAAGGTTGCAGTTAAATAGGGATTTTTTTCGGTACTTTTTTTCTAATATTTCCTAATATTTTCTTGCGAATTTAAGGAAACTATTCATCAGTTGTAATTTGTAAACTGTTATTGTGTATTTAATTGGAAGGTAAATGTGGGGGTACTCCTTTTTCCCTCTCTGCACATACTAATCAAGGGGTTATAGGCTATTGAATGGTTTTATACTACAGTGTACTACTCACATCTCAGCACCTATCCTGTTCTATAGGGCCATAAAACAGTTCGACGCTGTAAAACGAGCTCTTGCTGTTGCTGCAACCAAATAACTCTCAAAACGCTTGAATTTACATTAGCGCATTTGCACTGTGATATTTATTTATTGTTGCCACCAAGCTTGGTGTGACTATAATTTATTGAAAGTTTTAACTTAGATATGGCGGCTGGTGTGTGTGTGTTTGGTGTGGTCGTCGGTGGTAATAATGCAATACTGCTGCACTTTGATGGCGGTTACCACTCTGCTTTTTAATTAAGAACTTACATGATTCTGGCACCATAAATTTGCAGTTGCGCATGGAGTGGACAGCAGCATGAAAGAGGACACAAAGCAGAACCTCCTCACGTCCAAACTGGAAAGACATTTCAAAGTGGCTGCCAGGAGCAAATTAGTTGTGTCGCCCCAGTGGCTCCTGATTAGTGCAATAAGGAAACCCGCTACCATGTCTTCTGTCCCGCAGCATTCAACACTCATACCTGTTTGCAATATAATAACAGGCTGCAGGGGTTGCAATCAATTGGACGACAATTTAGTGGCGAAAGCGCTGGCTGTGGTTCAGACAAGTGTAAAGACCAGGTAAAATAAAGTCGTCGTCAATTCCGTGTGTGTGTGTGTGAATGTGTGTGTAGGCCAGGGTAGGTTACACGTTGGCGAGTAGTGTGTGTGTGAGGAAATTCTTTAAGGTTTATTGCACTCAAAATAAAGCATGTACACATGTTAGAAAAAAAATACCCTCAGATTTTGCATGGAAAACTATCCTCTCTGCAAACCTGACTAAACGACACAGTAGGGTGTTAACATTTGCAGACAGAAAATCACCAAATGTGTAGGAATGTCTTTTGGGAAAACAAGGTTGCATTCGTGTTTCCATGAGAGAAGTAGACCTGGATAAACAACAAATAGCAACACAGTGCGTAATTTGTGATGAAAGCAGAAAGGCATGCATGCTTAGTGGAAGCTTTCCTCCATTTGTGAATAGACGCTTTGTTGTTTATACTCATTATGTACAAATGCAGGGCTAATACGCCCATTCAGTTCTATTATATATTCTTTAATTGCCCTCTCTTGGGCCTGCAGCAGCAAGGTGTGTTTCTTTTCAGTACCTGTTTGCTACTCTCACTTCTCTGTGACAATATTGTGTGTACGACACCATTGTGCATGACTATAGCTCAGATCTGCTAATATTCTGTGCAACAATAATCTCCATTTTATGATAATGTCAAATCACAAACTCGTGTTTTTAAATCTGTGGCATCATAATGCAAATTTTTACACATTGTTCAGTATGTGAAATCACACTACTGACTGCCACATGTGCAGTACTTATTCTTTGATTACGTCAGGTGTGTTAAATCCCAACAAGTACACTCCTATCATGTCATCTCTATGTCCTCAAAGTACTTATTTCCCTGCACTGCCAGGTCTATGAGATCATAATAACATGTCTAAGATGTGACATTGCTGTCTGCGACTCTTTCGAAATTTAATCATTATTAAGATCTCAGTGTTCCTTGAGAAGTTGTACACATAATTTGTTTTTATGTGCATGACTCCTTTTTGTGGTGCTGGGCTGAGCTGTAAGGTAGCCCGCAGGCTAGGTGTGAATGTGTCATAAAGCAGTTTTTTTGTGTGTGTCAGCGGCGTGAGTTTGTGAGGCGGGCTATACATTAGGTGTGGTTATTAATGTGTCCATACATGAGGCAGAACGTGTGTGTGGATTAAAGAAAGATGGAGTGTGAAAGAATATCCTTAATAACCCCCTTTATTCCAGGATTTCCCCTTGTTCTTCACTCTTCAAAATGTACATTTTCCAGGAACTACATAAAAGTTTTAACTTACGGGCGCATGCCAGTTTATAGTTTATATTATGAGCTTTATAAGGATTTCACGAGCCCAAGATGTTCTCCACACTCGTAAGTCCGCGTTATCCGCCCGTGTGTCCTCAATTAATATAAAAATCACCAAATCTGAAGAGGCAGGAGTTTCATCTGACTATCTGAGGCTGTTACTGGTCACATTTCTTTCATAAATGTGGGGAACGCTGGAAATGCAGAATGACCACAAAGACACTGCGTATCGGTTATTTTGAATATTTATTTCACTCACATTCATCTGATCACATGCAAACAAATGTCCCTCATCTTTAAACATCACCATACACATGCAAATGCAGTCAGATATTCAAATACCTATATCTCCAACGTATCTTGGCCTTGCCTTTGAAAATGATTCTGAACTGATCACACAGACAGACAGGCGGGCGCGCGTGCACGCCTCGCACAAACCAAACCAAGCACACCCGCATAGCTGCGGTGGCCGATTTCAACCAGCATTTTAAACTGGCTAAACGCATGTCATCATTATCTGTGTTAGGAGTCTTGAAATGTTTGCTGCTGATCTGTTGGTAACGCAATCCAATTATTTAAAGATCAAAATGCTGATGAGACATAGCTCTGTGGCAGCCCTGCAACCTTATACGGATTGGCCATGTTGCATTACTGCAGCCTCACTGAACATTTTGTGGCTATTTTCAGATGGGAAATCATAGAAATAACACATCTAGAAAATCTGAAATTAAGTAGGCTATTAAACCTCGTGGGGTTGATTTTGTATGACGTTTTTTCAGAGGCGAGAATCAGAAACTGGTGAGGTTTCTGCAACAGCGTATTTGTATCTGAAGTTTTTCGACAAACCAGACGGGTTTTGTTTGGACTGAATGTTTCAAAGCGTCCTGACTGCAGCACAAAAAAACACAGGCCAAAACAAATCAACACATGACACACGATACGAAGACAACGAGGCTTTTTCCACCCCTGAAGACAACACAGGGAGCTATAAAATAAATTTATCACGTGGGTTAAAAACTAACTTCATTGTATTAACATGAATACAACAGATGAGCAGCGTCCCCCGCGTTATTTGGTGCAAACAAACATTTTGCGCATTTAGTATCTCTTCAGCTGATAGGAGATGCCACAATAACTTTAGTGTGTAATGGTTTGTTTTTATTTAGATGTTTTAAATTACGTATTCAAAGTCAGTTTGACTGTGGCGAGTGTAACAGGCTCATTTTTTCAGATTCACAGTTCTCAAATTTCGCACCAGTACCATATCGTTGGCTGGTTTCGGCTGCAGCACAGTATTTGTTAATTGTTGTTGCTACTGATTAATATTTAGGAGAAAGTTTTCACCTGAATGAGACAAATTCAAACCCGAGAAGAATAGTTTTGAGGAGAAAGTGATGAGTAATTACCTTGTTTTTTGTAAAAAGGAAGTCTCAGTGCGCAAATACGCATCCATTTAAATAAAAGAGCCACATTTAATTCACACACCAGCTCCTCTGACCCATAATCTGAGGATTGGAAAACGATATAACGACAATGCAAAGGAAGACTGTTAATTTCAGAGCTGTAATATATTGACAGCACACATAAGCAACAAGACAGATCATTAAAATAATACAGTACTGTGTGTAACAATAGCTCAGGTATGCAATGAATTATTTATCAGGCAGTGAGATGTTTTGTATCAACAATTAATAAAAGAAAAAAAGACAAGAATAAACATTGCGCATGGCGTAATTCTGCATGCTTTAGTTTCCTTTTACACCACAATAATAAAAAAAAATCTTACAGGCACACCATCCACCATCGTACAAATTCCACCGCTTAGTTAATATTTTGCTGCTCATTTCAAGAATAGAAGCGCTTAAACAACCAAATGCGGCTTCATGAATTAACCAAGTCTTGTGAAAGTTAAATAATTTGTCTAAAAACATCTAACATGTTTGATTTTAACGAACTCTGGTGTCATTCTGTTGGAGTGTTAAAGACATTTAAAGAAAACAAATGCATATAAATAATCTGAGCGTCAAAATAAAAGACCTGGCCGCTGTATAAGGTATTCGTAATTAATGCTTGAAATGTATTGCTGCAGAGACAAAAAGATGCAAGTAAAATGAATATAAGATATCACATTCTTAAATTTAGCAGGGTCAAATGCAAAGTCGAACATTTTATTTTCAGGCTACTTCACAGCGTGAATGGTTGAAAACTACTGTGCGTATTTTAAGATTTTTGCAGTTTTAAAATCATAAAGAAGTTTGCATTAATGTTAAGATTTTCTTTTTGAAAACACACCTGCACACAGCTTACCTTGCTAAATTGGTGGTAACATTAAAATAAACCGATGAGAACAAACAAAAACAACAGACACAAAATGCACTCTCTGTCTTATGGTCGATGGCTTCACCTCCACAGCGCTGGCTCCAGGACGAAAAGGAAATCAACACGTTGTCTGAATTAATTTTCTTTCAATCATCTGAAGTTCTGAACTTAAAACGAATTAGAATACTAAAAAAGCCACGTAGTAGGTGCCCTTAAAAAATCCTGCTGCAGCAGCCGCCCTTTGTTCCCTCTGGTGTGGGCCTGCTGTCCTGACCAGCGGATGGTCGCTGGGTGGCGCTCTTGCTCCATCAAAAACCCTCCAGATTCCCCAACTTGACCGCGCTGACGTCACGTCAGTCTGGAGCATCAAGGCCACTTCCACTCCGCGATTGGTCTGAAAATCACATGACATGTCTCCCAGCATCCATAATTATGTTACTGATATTTTTGCACCCCCCTCCAAAAGATGTCAGCATCCTACTGTCCTTATTCTCCTGGAGTAATCCCGTAGTTCAGAGCAGTGGAACACCACAAACGATCACTGTGTTGCCAAATGCAAAAATGTCATGTCCGAATAACATAGCGCCCGGTAACTTCCTGATGGATTCCTTAATGGGAGGATCATCTTCCTTCAGGGGTGAGGGTTATTCCAGCAACCCCGGGATGTACATCCACTCAGCTGCAGAATACGGATATTCAGTGATGAGAAACATTGGGAAGGTTGGACCATCTTCACTCTCCAAAAGAGACGAGGTTCCTCCGAGCGCTCTGCCGCTCAGCGGCTTCCAGGATGCGCCCTACCTGTCAACACAGCTGGCCACATGGACCCCAGGCTCCAAAACCAGTAGGGACGAACAACCTGTTGCCCAGTGTTTACAGCCCTGCTCGTTTCCAGCAGGCAACGTCAAAGAGGAGGCGTTTTGTTGCCTCTATCAGGATGACAGCAATAAGGCGAAACAGACAACAGAGTCGGCCACTTACATCCGGCTCGGGGACAATAGCTGCCGGCCTGAGCAAACCGCCTCGTCCAGCGGCCGTTTCCAGGTGTACAACGGAGAGAGGCCGCAGCAGGACGACCAGCAGTTCCCCTCCGGCTTCTCTCTGACCCACTTGGCGTCATCTGTTGAATCAACATCGGAATCGAGAATAAGTTGCAGCAAAGCGGCGCAGGAGGCAACGAGGGAGGTTGCTGCAAAGACTGATGAAAGTCAGAGCAGGAAGGAAGAGAAGGCCAAGAGTGACAGCTGTTCAGATAACTCGGACGGGGAATTAAAAGGTAGACTTTACCCCCCCACTTCTCCTCCTCCTCCTCCTCCTCTTCCTTCCGCACACACGTACACATTCATGCACACAAATACACACATGCACACACGGATATTTTTAAAAATACTCCGCACGTGCATTAATTCTGTCATGGCTGTGAGGGCACGCTGTGTTGCGTCATGGTCCAATAATGCAGACTTGTGTTTGATAGCAGTCATGTAGGCTATATGGGCATTTGACTGCCTCGCCTAGCAGGGGTTATGGTGCCCGTGGCATTTAACACCTTTCTATTAATGTGAGAATGTGAGATGGGCACTTATCATTGAAATAAACACGCTCACACACAACCACACATATCACTCTTTCACTTTCCCTCTCACACACACACACACACTCTCTCTCTCTCACACACACACACACAAACACACACACTCCCTCTCTCTCTCTTACATGGGTCATTTACATTGTGAGACGTAACCATTTTTAACAGCACCATTTTACGCCTCAAAATGCTGGTATTGAGCCAACCTAAAATTCTACGGTTTTTGCTCCACAGTTGAGAAACCCTTTTGTCACAATGCCCTGGCTTATTTTAAAACCTCAGGGAACATTTGTCACCATTACATCTATCATACATGCATTTACACTTTTCTGCGTGGATGCAACGATAATTCGAGATAATTCAGTCCAGTATTTGCAACATAATTTTTAAAAGTTTAAGTCCACGCCGGTGCACTATTTTCCCTTCTTTTCGTCGGTGCTAACGGGGGCAGCTTGATGAGAATAAACCGAATTTGTCTTTTTATTTTCCGTTTGAGCAAACCACGAAATGTATGATTAGAAAATTAACTGTTAAACTGATTTTTATTAAACGGTAATGACCGATTGCTAATATTTTAAACACATAATAATAATAATAATAATAATAATAATAATAATAATTTGATGCTAGCTGCAGTTGATGTTATTGCACGTCTCTCGTTTTACTTTCGCTTTTATTTAAAATTAGTCTCAGTTTGTTGTATTATTTATGGATCTAGCTTCATACACGACGACCAACATGCTCGTTTTATTTTATTTTAATTTAATTAGAAGATGTAGCCAGGCAATGGGACCGTCATTTTGAGTGCGTGTGTGTGTGTGTCTGTGTATGTGCGCGCGTGTCGTGTTAATCCCATATTACTGAATTAAATGTTTTGGTAATGATTAAATGTGGGCCACACACTGAGTGTTCACATTAGGGTAATTATTACTGTAACCTGCATGTTGTGCTGGTGTGTGTGTGTGTGTGTATGTGTACTAGCAACAGAGGCGTTATTCCCTGGAGTCTGCAACCTAATCAAGAAATTAACTGAATGTGCAGCAGCGTGATTTTCCCCGCTATCACAGACATGCCTTGTTTCTTTGTCTTTATCTTTTTTTCTGAATGTGGTATTATGCTACAGAGACTTCCTTCTGTTTTGGGATGAACCTCCCAAAAATTACATTTGGCTCCGGCGTGCTAAGGTAATAACATTTTATGGGAGTCTGAGGTCCAACATAGACAAAAGAAGTGCTTACACACCCTTCTTTGATTTGATCTAATTATAGCTGTACATCACACAAAAGCAATTTGCAAGCAGTGGGAGTTTTAGCAAAAGGTGGGATGCACGGCGTGTTTAATTTGTTCAAGTGAGAGTCGCGGAGAGTCCACACCCAGGTAAACCTGCTCCTCTAAACTCCTCATTTTGATCCAGATGAATGCTGTTGTATTTGCATGTGAGACATGGGCGTGTACATCCAGCACACAGAGCATCCAGTGCTTTGATGGAGCTTATGAAGCTGCATATGATCTCTGCACAATATTACTGTCCGGGATTTGGCCACACTTGCTCATTGTTATTTCTCTCGCTCCGGCAGATGATTTATCCGCGGAAAAGACAACGGGAAGCTGGTTGAGAGCCAAAAGTGGAAGGAAGAAGCGGTGTCCCTACACAAAGCACCAGACGCTGGAGCTGGAGAAGGAGTTCTTGTTCAACATGTATCTGTCTCGGGAGCGCCGCCTGGAGATCAGCCGGAGTATCAACCTGACCGACAGACAGGTCAAGATCTGGTTCCAAAACAGACGCATGAAGCTCAAGAAGCTCAACAGGGAGAGTCGAGAACGGGAGCACAGTGCAGTTTTTAACTATTCCTGATGAGATATACACCTGCACGTACATCCACACACACTCACTCTCTAACACACACACACACACGCACACGCACACGCACATACATGCACATTCACACACACACATATGCACAGACATAGACAGACATACCAGACATGCATGTATCATCTTATAATGCATTCATTAATCATTTATCATATTTCTCTTTATGTGCACACACCACACACACACTCACATACACACACGGCGTGCCTTCCTATATGAACTATAAAACGCTGCAGAGTAGACCAGAGTTCCAGGTGAACACTTGCAGCAGCACTGGGACAGTGAGGTGCTATTACCTTGCAATGATAATTATAATATAACATGAACCAAACGAAAGGAGGAGGCAATCTCAATCAGTCTATAAATAACTCGTGGCATGCAAGCAGTTTCACTTTGCTGAGCTATAATGAATGTTTTTGCCACTTGTGCAGCTTCCTCGTTGGTGTCTGTTGCTGTGGCATATCCGTGCTGTGTAACGTGCATGCACAAGACGATATTAAGCTATGTCATGGCAAACGATTCCAAAACAATAAAAGGAGGGGGAAATGGAAAGGTATTACCAACTTTGTCCTACCCCTGGTGGTGCAAATGAGAGGGAGGGAGAGACACTGCGGATGAGAGAAAGGAGATCATGGCAGTTTTAATAGAAGTGAGAGACCATAACGTTGATTTAAATATTATCCAGGTGACCACAGTAAGTCAAGGTCATAAAATTCTAATGTCAGGTTCGCCCTGGAAAGCGTTGGGGGTGGATTTTATGATCTGCAAATATAATGTGCTGCAGCAGTAAAGATGCGTTTAAAGGTGTGTGTGGAGGAGGGCTAATCCACACAGCAGAGGACTGCAATGTGCAGGATCCGAGCCGAGGCGCTGGGCTGGAAGGAGCTACCGCCTCCACCCGGGATAATGGAGCTTCATGGGAGCAGGAGATAAGAAAGATGGTGGATAAAAGGGACAGCGACCGCGACGGCTGCAGGAGCAATAATAACAACAGGCATCACAGAAAACACGTGGATAACTAAACGCACCGGGGGAAGGCATCTGCAGGAGGCAACTGAAGGTAAGACTCATTTTTTTCCCTACGTAATATTTTTATTTCCTGTTTTGGAAAGTATGCCACATCTGTCAGTGGGAGCCTGCTTGACAGCTCTTGTGGCAGGCATGGTGCACGCCTGCACACGTCGATAGTTTATATGAAGTTGTTGATATCAGTCAGCCTGCTGCTGGTTTTCTGTTTTTTTATGTCACTGAAAGAAAAATGCTGATTGCTGAATATTTTGCTTTGTGTTTTTTGGATACTTACTGTGACTGAATATTTAAGTTTTGCTCATTTGGAGCAGCTGAATACATGGTTGTGCTGTGCTGCTATAATGCTATTTATGGAATTATAACAATAGCATATTAAGGCTAGTTATTTTTAAGAGCAAACAAGTAGAGGCATGCCGGGCTATATAAGTCAGCTACAGGATGTGATTAGAAAGTAGCTTGATTTCAGCTGTAGCAGACCATGTTGTGTATTATTGTGCTGGTACTCGCCTTTTCTCTCTGTGCTGAATAGTGTTAATCCTCTCTTGGCTTTTGCATGCTTTGTCCTTTCCATGGATTTTAACCCCTTTTGCGCGAAGCTGAAGCGTGGTTTAGGTAGTTTCATGTTGTTGGGGTTGGCTTCCTGGCTCGGCAACAAGAAACTGCCTTGATTACGTCAGTTCGTCTTCATCAAGGGCACAATTTCCGCTGAATTACCCCCTATAGTCACCCAGGTCCCCCGCAAATGGCATTGTAAATGAACTGAGCTGCAATACCTTGGACAGAGACGTTTTCTTTCTTTGCTGTTATTTTTGTGGTGGGCTGTAAAACCCTCTGAGGCTCTCAGAAGGAGAATAGGTTGTAAACAACATGGGGTAAAGTTTTAGACTGTGTTGTATTGCATCTGTCATCACTGGCTGTCTGCTTAGGTTTAGTGGTTTCAGCTGCTTTATGATGATCTGAATAGATGGATGGATGGATAGATACCAGCAGACAGATGGATGGGTGGATGGACGGATAGATGGATGGATACATGTCACATATTTGACTCATTAATTTGCCTGCCAAATGAGTCCGGGTCTGTAACAGGAAATGGATGCGTATTGACATTTCCATGACTTTATGTGAGCACAAGTCTGGTTCTTGTACACACTAACACACGGCTGCTTGAAATGTATTATTCCAAAATGGCGTGCGAATATGCTGCAAAGTTTTATACTGAGAATTTGCCTTATATTAAGATATACGTGACACTGTGTGATGTAAAATATATTTCTTATTATGGAAGCAAATATTTTCCACAAACTTAAACACACATAACAACTTTTAAACTGAAACTCAGACCAGCAGTCATCCCATCAGACGCCATATTTTAATAACTGAGGCCTATTTTTTCCAATTAAATTCCGGCAAACATTTGTGTGCGTTAAATAGCTTCACTAGTTCATATTGTGCTTTAAACGTTCTTAGCTTTTTTTGTTTAAAGTTAAGATATATTTTTATTATTTTTTTACGCCTGCTAATGAGCTGATGATACGTGCATGTCTTTTATAAATGCATTATATTGTCCTAATTTTATTAATTAGGATCCGAGTTTTTCAGGCGTGGCCCGAGATTACATATAAGAATACTTGTATCTTCTTTCTCTACCAATAGTCCCACTATTAAATGATATAATAGTCCAACAGGACTTAATTATTTGACTAATTGATGGCACGTATGAGCTAATTTGTTCATATCGGGAGCTATTACAGAAAGCCAGTGAGCCACTGACCATCACACATAGGCCCAATTTATTTAATTTAATACCCGCCTAACACAGTGATTAATTTGATTACTAAAATAATTGATGTTTTTTTTTTTTTTTTAATCAGAGGTGAAATTAATCTACACCACTATGGAAAAATAAAAGTCCTCAGGAAATGAGGAGCTTATCTTAAAGAAACACAATAACTTATTTATGGAACAGTCTGTTCTTGTGGCGCAGTCAGCATCTTTCCTGCAAGCCAGTCCAGTGTTTATACTGGTCACTATTTCCCCTTGTTTTCTCAGCCCCCCCCCCAAACACCCCCCCCCCCCCCCCCCCTCCCCCCTCCTCCTCCTCTTCCTCCTCCTCCTCGCTCCCTTTGGCGGTGGTGCAACTGGAAGAGACAGTCTGGAATCCAAAGTCACTTTCATTCAGCCCTGTGAATGAGTGTCTCCCTTGGAATGCATCACTGACAAAGACTTTACAGCGCTGGAAACAGCCCCGAGAGCTGCACAGATTCACCCTAAAACCATATACACATAAAGCAATTTATTTCACTTTGTAGTTGCGCACAGGAACTGAAGGCTTTAGTCAGCCACTTCCTTGGGACAGCTCAAGATGGGTTACTGCCACTGGCATGATCAGACAAGAAGCAAATATGCTATCGGCTCTCTTTTTTTCTTTTTCTCTCGTCTTTTTTTGACATAAATTATCGGCTTTTCTGGTGAGATCTAGGGAAAATGAACTCCTCCTGCTTTATTTCTAGGTTTTTAAAGTTGAAGTTAGCAGACTATTAAATCCAGAGGACGAGAACACTGTAACCTCCTTCACTGGAAAATGTTCAGTTTTTATATTGTGAACATTATTGGCGAAATTACGTTCAATATGTGGATTATTTAAAATTAATTAATTAATTAATTTAAATGTTTATTGATTTTTTTTATCTGCATTGCGTGATTTGAAATTGGCAATCAAATTAGCTTTACGCAGAAACATTTAGACTACAAAAATGACATAAATTAGGATTTTTTTTTAATTCAATGGATCATTGCACCGTCTCAAAGTCACTTCGCTTTTTTGTACTCAAGAAAATCTGTTATTTAAGGACGAAAATGCAAAATGTGTATCACTGCGGCAGGCCTAGTCTCATGAGAATATGTATTTTGATCTGTAACAGATATCAAATCATGTTGTGCTAAACAAGTGGATGGCTTTTATCAAGTGTTTTGCTTTAGAAATGCTTTTGGGGCTGTCTTAAAATAAAACATATAATTAAGAGGCGTGTTTGGATGAAACTGTTACATGCAGCGGTTATCCTGGTTACAGGACACTGTAATGCAGTTTGGGGAATACGCATCATTTTGTGGCCTTTCAGATCATCACACAGTAACTTTTGCTTGTGCGGTTCTTTCCGCTCAGCACATGGCTCCTTATAAATAACTTATCCACTTTGTATTTTCCATACATAGGGATTAATATGCTCCAAATGTTGCGTATAAAGATAAAACACTAATTTGGTTAAAGTGCACTGTGTGTTTGTGTGCGTGTGTTTGTGAGAGAAAGGCCTGTGTGATCCGGAGGTTCATGGACATGTGCGCTCCTCGTATGTGTGACTATTTCTTGCAGGAAATTACATTTAATAGGCTGTATTTATCACTGACAGAATAAATGATGTGCCTTCGCTCTGTCATTAGGTTGCAGAAAGCAGCAAATGTGACCGTATGTGTCTGATGAAAGAAAGTCATGTTACAGCGCATATCTCCAATCGTTCGTTTGTGATTCACAGAGCACAAAGCAATGACAGAAACTGGCTGTGCTGATGGGAGTGAAAACAAAGTTGAGACTCCCTTGACAATGAAGATGGATCATCTTTACCTTTACATGCACAGGAGCTTATTTGGTGGTCTACCTCTGTGCTTATATCTGCTTTATGATTATAATAACAAACATATAGCGACATGCCGCCTGTCATATCCACGTTTCACATATTTATACTGAATATTTGGTGTTGTTGTTTAATCTGCGGACAGATTCATGATTTTACTTGACATTGCTTTGATCAAGAGTTGTCTTTATTTCATGTTTACACTAAAAACTACGAAGCAAACACTGAGTTTTGATCGGTATGTATTGGATTAAAGGCGCAGGGCTTTTAACGCTTATTTTTTGCCAATAATTACCAATTAATCTGAGGCGTTTCTGCATTGCGGCGGCGTGGATACACGCAGACTGTCTCACTGTAATGATTTTGTGCGGCAGCGTCCAACTAAAGTATATCCTTTAAGAGCTTACATGAATAAGTTACATCTAAAACAGAACCAACATTGTGCACTTCAGCAAAGCTGGCTTTATGCAGAGCAGACATTTGCCCCATAGGCCTGTCTTTTGCGTCACGCTGCACAAGCAGAGCTGTCTAGTAAGTGTTCATTTATGAAAAGACAACTTTGTAGTTTATCAGAGAAATCTAAAAGCAGGACTTTTAGTCTACACTGTGGCGAACTGTTCAGTTTCGCCTGATATCATCTTTGATTGATTAACGAATGACTCTGCCTTAGAGATGTAGGGCAAAACATTGCATTGTACCCAGATGGAGACACAAAGTAGGCGTCATGTAAACCTATAGAGTGTAAGGAAAGAGTGTGTGTGTGCCCTGCAGTTTTTGAAGCCTTCAGAGGCTGTGATTTTGGACTATATGAAATAAATGGACTCCTTCATAGACGATGATAAAAGCAACCCCAACAGTTTCATTTGTCTAAACATGCACAGCTGCTTTATTATCTAGTCTTTATTTTCATGTGTTGGTGACACTGGATCCTATATGTTTAAAACGAAATTGCCAAGCCACTACTTTTTGTTGTGTTTACCATAGCAGGCTGTGTTTCTATAGGTAAACACGTTAGAGAAGAAGTGAAAATATAAATAGGAACAGGTTTAGCAAGGCAACAGAGGAGAAGAGGCATTTCTTCGGCAGTATAACCTTAAATGGTTTGGCTACAACTCCACTTGTGTTCAGAGACACCAACAGTAACAGACAGAAATCCCACAAATAAGGAACAAGACGATATTAATATTTAATTATGTGTTTTTTATTATCATAACACAGCAAACATGGATAAACGACTGGAATGGATACACTGAGAAAAAAAAGACAGGAAAAAAGCTCTTTATATTAATGGACACACGCACTAGCGCGCACACACATACAAACAAACACAGCATCACACCCCAAAACAATGCAAATGATTATCCACTGCATCACTGTGGACATAGATACAAGCTATATAATGTATTTATATGACCATATGTTATGGTAATAAATAGCCACTGAGCGCTTTTTCATTCATCTTTAATGGCTGCAGCAGAATAAACGGACGTAGACCTTCAACCTGCAGCAAGCACACAACTTTAAAAACGACCTAATTTAAGATATGGTAAATTTACTAAACGGCTGCATCTCTGTAAACATGTGGAGAAATGTTTAACTCGCCCCGCAGACTCGCGCGCATTCATCAGCGCCCACCAGGACACCGTTTGGCGTTATCCAGGTTAAGGTCTGGCGTCTGGCCTTTTAAATTTCATGCTTGAATCTGAACTCAGCAGCCATGACAAAACATCACACTCTCTAACGCGTACGCTGATTGCATTTAGTTTTACACCATGCAGTCCAAATTTTGGGGTATTAGATAACTTTATTTTTTAGCAAATGTAAGAATTAATTTTAATTTAAGTGGAATTTAGTCTAAACTAATTAGTGACGTCATGTGATCTTTGTAGCTTGGCGCTGACAAAGGCGAGATTTGCTTTCAAATCACAGAACTGAACAGTTTTTATTTTCTGTGGATGCAACACACACGGAATTATCACTCGTAAATTGTGATTTTTTTATTAGTCTTTGGGGGCATTTTGTATTTATAGAACACAGTGCACCCAGTTTGAGTTAATTCCGGCATAGTTATTTCACTTTTCCAGGTCTACTCATCCTTTTATTCAGCTCCTGTATCTTTACGTTTGCAAGAATTCAATTCATTTTGAGTTTTTTTTCTGTCTTTTATCTACTAATCCACAGTAAAGACACAAAAAGGATATTTCTAGCAGCCGTTACGCATGTCATCATACACATCACACAAAATAAATAGCCTATTACACACCAAAAACAAAGATAAAACACACATGCACACACACAGCATTAAAAGTCATCACATTTACACGCATCAGCATCACCGTTACTCAAAAATGTATAAATACACGCATGCACTAGAGTCACTACATCACAGAAATATAACCTGTGCAGCTTTAGGATTTAAAAATGCATCAGCCATGTTGTCATCCATCTCATCCAATCTGCACATGTGCACTAAACTTTTACTATTAATTCCACAATTAGTCTAATTTGTGTTCCCTGTGGCACTTGTGACTTCTTCGGTTACTCCTACTTGATCATATATCATATTATTTGCTGTGTCGCTGCAGCCCTGCAGAAGAGATCAGGGTTGTTTCACAGCCTACTGACAAGCTACACTAGTATATCGCAGGGAGCAAAAACGGTAAACTCGTGCCATCAGATCCAACAGTAACATTACCCCCGTTATGAAAGCTTTCATCTAGTTAGCTCTTTAACGAACCTTTTTACCTCCTCTGCTCTGCAGTCTTCTGCTTCCTGTCTTCGGCCTTTTTTGCTGTTTGATAGATATTGTTTCACATGCATAAAGTGGTGGTGGTTTTATGTCGAGCGAGGAACTCGGATGCAGTTCTTATTAACGACACGTTTATGAACAATCAAATGGTCCTCGTTAAAATTTATTGATGGGCATAAAAACATGGACGGTCACTAGCCGAATATAACCCGCTGTAGTGGGCTGCTTGTCAAGAATCTGAATCCCCTCCTCTCCTATCTCCGCAGATCCCATTTAGGAAATGTTTGGTGTGCTCCCTCGTTAAAAACGGTGCAAACTTAATTGTTGGTATCCTGCATCCTGGATTTTGATTCCCCTCTCTGATCTGCCTGCAGCCGCTGTGAATGCTTCTCTCTCTATTAAGAAATAAACAGCATTCCACAGGAAGTTATAAAGCCTTCACTTTATCAAATGTGCTGCTCCTGCTTTGATAAAGATAAAAGGCGTCAACGATTCAATAAACGCTTTAATGCTGTAATAGTATCCATTGCAATAACACGGGGCTACGGTAGATTTCGCCGGACAGAGATTGATTACACCATCAAATAGTGCCTTGCTCGGTTTTAGACGTATTGTGCGCAGGTCTGTACTGCGCCTAGAGAAAGCTCCTCTGTTAGATCTACAAAGGCACGTTTCCTTCATAAAGAAGCACGGTTGTTGGAGTTACCTCTAATGCGTCCGAGAGGAAGAGCAAAAGAGCATATTCTTTAATCCGATTTATGTGCATTGGGATCCCAGGATAAGTGGCGCATTGATCCACTGTACAATTTTTGAGGGGGTAAATATAATCACGTGTCGCCGAGGCAGCCAATAGCAGCCAGGGAAGCGTTGAGAAATAATTACCTGCCTTGATTGTTCTATGGCTAGATAAAAAAGTACACATACACTCCATATAATAATCGGATGCATGTAAAAGAGTCGGGGAGGCTTCGACATGTCGACCACGGGTCCCATAAGTAATTATTATGTGGACTCCTTGATCAACCATGAGAACGAGGATGTCCTTGCTGCAGCTCGGTTCTCGGCTCCCGGTTCGCACCCAGCCGGCCCTCGTCCGACGTCCCTAGTACCGGAGTGTGCCGACTATCCTTCCTGCAGCTTCGCACCCAAGCCACCCGTCTTCTCCACCTCCTGGACCCCTGTACACTCCCAGTCATCAGTGGTTTACCATCCATACAGTCACCAACCTCACTTAGGCACAGACTCGAGGTATATGCGGTCATGGCTGGAGCCGATTTCAGGCGCCGTGCCTTTCCATGGCTATCCGGGGAACAGCAGGCACTATGGGCTGAAGCCCGACGCCTTTCAGGAGCACAGAGCCGCCGAGTGTCTCGGCTCCAGCGGACGGACCTACACGGATTATCTGTACTGCTCATCCACTGACATGCGAGACAAGACGCAGCAGAATATCCCCTCTCCCGAGTCGGAGCTCCTGGCTTCAGGGAAACATAAAGACGAGAAGCCGGAGCTAGATCCGAGTAAGTTCAAGCTCCTACAGTCTTTTACAGCCGGGTGGGAGTTTTGATTTTGGGATTGTGCAAAACTGCTTTTGCTTGGAGGCATTTTAACATCCTGCATAAAGTGAAATTATAAGCTGTTTCATCCTCCCCTTTTCAGCTCAGCTCAGAATCGCCTCTGCTAGGGGGAAAGCTTTAGGAACTATAAAAGACAAACGCTACTGGGCTAATATTGGGGCTATAAAACCAGACGGGGTTGTAAACATGGACTCAAACCTACAGGAAGACGTTGAATTTGGAAGGCTGTGGCATAATGTTAAAAACATGCAAGGTGCTCTTTTTAAGCGAGCAACCTTAAACCGACATATGAAATAATATTCATCAGTAAAATGCTTTATGATGCATTTTTACGACCATGTTTTGACCCCGTGCCATAACACACGGCACATGAAGCCCTGTGTGAGCCGGATTTCACTCCTGTTTTTCAATGCAGGCCCTTCTTGTGAAGGAAAAGCAACATTTTGGCTCCAGTTGATCCCCAGTGGTAAAATAGGCTACATGCTTCATCCACATTACAATGGGAGCATGATATGCATATAGTTACATATTAATAATTTGCTCTTCTCTCTGGATCCAAAACAAATTCACATGGCTCTTGCAGCCAACTTGAGGAATGTAGGGACATACTGGAGGACTTTCACCACGGACCTGTAAAGGCTTGAACCACGGGCCATTTTATGGGCCAATAAAGTGAATAAGCGCATTGAGTATTTTACGACGGTGTTACTCACAAGTCAAGGGGACAAGGAAGCAAATCAGTGTAGGGTTGGATAGTCTGAAGCTTAGAATCTTTCCTTAAAATGTTTATCACCAGCTCAGCTTTAATGGTAAACTTGTGCATGCTTAGACACTGTTTTAATTGTAGCACCTTGTGGTAATTGCTATAAACCCAGGGACACATTTTTCAAATGCTCAGCACTAATGTGGTAATCATTTGTCATCGTTTCACTTTTTAAAATGTCTCACAGTGTTGCCCCAGTGTGTCCCATTTTTATTATTATTGTGCTTTTTTATTTACAGATAATCCTGTGGCAAATTGGATACACGCCCGCTCCACGAGGAAGAAACGATGCCCTTACACAAAGTACCAGACTCTCGAACTGGAAAAGGAGTTTTTGTTCAATATGTACCTAACTAGAGACCGCCGATTCGAGGTCGCGAGGGTCCTGAATCTGACCGAGAGGCAGGTCAAAATCTGGTTTCAGAACCGGCGAATGAAGATGAAGAAAATGAACAAAGAAAAGACCGACAGCAAAGAACAATAATGTGGACTGCAGTCAGAGAAACAAAACCATAATAACCACTAGTCACATGGACAGCACAGATGTACCAAAACACACGATGATGCCCCCCTCTCCTCTTCATATTTATCACTTTGTTGGATTTTTGTATTAACCTTAACTTCGAGGCTGTTTGATGCTGACTATGTTATTTTCCAGTGCACATCTATGTCTCCAACCTTAAGGGAAAAAAGAGAGGAAAGAAAAAAACAAACTTCTAAGGAGATAATTACATTCTGCTTTCACTTCGAAATACCTTTGTTTTTTTTGTAAGAGAAATTATACAAGTGCAGTTTTGGACACGTTAAAACTGTCTGAAGAAAGAGAATACTTGAATTCTTTTGAATTTCACAAACCCATAATTTATGATGTGAATGTTTTATCTTTCATGTTTTATTTCCTTTGTACGTTGTTGTGCAGGTGTAGTATTTTGTACAGAAACAGAACATCTGCGATCGGACTCGTCTGTCTTGTATTTTTGTGATAGTTGTTGCTGTATTTGTGCATCTCTCCCTTTTTTTGATTGTAGCCTTTAACTATAGAGTGTAGATATAGACCTCTGCAAATATAAACATAATCACTAAGTGCTTGTATGCTGTATTCATTGTGACTCAACGTGGGGATCATGTTGGCGACCATTTAGTAATTAGCACATGGCTGCAGGCAGGGCCTAACAAACACAGTCCCATTCAATATCAGCTCAACTAATTTCTCCATAAAAACGGCAGAAAATAGTGTTAACGAATCATTACTGGGCGAGCTACATGTTGCAAACACATGGATGTTTTCTAAATAATTTTGCCTCCACAATTCATGGTCCAACATGTTTTGCCCGACGAGCATTCCTCCAAGTACAGCTAAGGCCCAAATAAGCTCTCCCACCGCAACTAATGGCGAGGGCGAAAACTAAACGTTGTGAGCGCAATTAAGGCTTTAGCAAGAAAACATTGTTGTAATTTAGCTTTGCATTGCTTTAAATTGGGGTCGCACTTAGCCTTCCTTAAGCCTCAGCCACGTACATTTAGTTGTGCATATATTTAAGGATAAGTGCGCACACATTAAATAAAGGCGCAAATAGCCGTGGTTGGTGTTTTTAGGGAGAAAAATGTCAATTCTCCAAAAACAATCAGCACAAAATTCCTGCAAATAATCCCTTGTGTGTTTGCGGAATACTAATATGAGTATCTGCAGTAGTTTAGTTAATTTAAATTGTACACAAATTTTCTTTTAAGAGCTAAAAAACAAAAAAAGCCTGAGGCATGTGCGATTTTTGTTTTATTGCTCCCTATCCATGCCCCATATGTGTTGTCAGTAAACAGGTTTGCGCAGTGGTCACATTTCCAATTACGTATTTCTTTATAAATATTAACCACTGCTATTTTTTCCTTAATTAATTACCTTCTAAATAAACTTGTAGATTGCTAGTTTTATGCGATCGCCGTGCAGGCCCGCAGGCGATCAGAAAATGCGCTTACATTTTGAACATTTGAGTTTTAGAGTGAGAGACAATTTCCCAAGTCTCGCATTTGTTTCCTGGGATAGGCCCTAAATTGCCTTTTTGTGGTGGCAAACAATGCGGACAGGATGCTGTAATTTCAAAGCCTAATCCAGTGCATTTCCGCTCAGCTCGGACAAAAATGCCAGTTTTACAGCCCCTGTTGGAGCTCGGCTGTTTGTCTCAAATGCAGACGAACAAAGCAAACTCGACTAACTGGCTAGACGTCTGGGCTAAATTACTTTATGGTTTTAATGGACGGTGGTGGTGGACTCCTTCAAAGGAGAGTCATGCACACCGTGCAGGGGACTTTTGCCTGATGGGCCAGCCGCAACTCCCCCGCACTTCATCACAAGAGTGCTCTATTAGCCTACAATTAGATGGGAAAACGTCAATAGTTATTGTGCATAAATATGAGTGCTGCAGAGCACACAGTTATCTCTTATATAAGAGCAGGTAGCGGCCATAACAGGAAAAAGATCCAGCACAACTATTTCAAGCAGGCTGTAAAACTCCAGACTGGAGGCATGTAGTTACAGTGAAAAGATTCTTTAAATCTTTTTTTATTTAAGGTAAAGTCGTGATACATACAAGGCTTTGGACAAATGGGGAGAATCTCTGTGTCCACACCACAGTTGTCTCTGATTGGTGGATTCATTCAGGTTTAGGGGCACATGTGAACACTAGATGACGCTGTTGCTCCATGTTTTGAGCAAGGTCTGTGTGTTGAAGGGCTTCTTAACAGCTCTGTGGCTTGGCTGGAAAATGAAGAGTAACCTATCGATGACAAAATGACAGATATGGTCACCCACCGCATTTTGTGTAATAGGCCACAGAGCAGCACCCAGGAATGCAGCAGAGCTGGTTGTTGTGTCGGGCACAGAGTGTGTGCATAAACACTTATTTTGCAGTTTTTATTTTAATTATTATATTTAGTTTACTCATAACTCGTCAGTTAGATTTTTATTTCCGTTTTTGGCATTTTTTTGGTTTTAAAAAACTTGTCCAATATCCATGATTTTTTGAGTTAATTGGACTATTGTGGTATTTAATTTATTTCCTATATTATGTGCTTATTAAAAATAGGTTAATTTTGCTTAGACAGACTTTAATTTTGATAAAGGGCAGTGATATCTACATTTAGATGGAATAATATGGCATTATGTGTTTGGACTCTGTGTCTGAATTTTTGTTTGTATTTGTTGTTTTTTTTATTTTTCATGGTGTAAATTAAAAACTAACACAGTTAAATGAAGTTGAAAAACAAAGAAATACATAATAAACATAATAACAACAACACAGTTAATGAACAGGCACAAACCATATTTAAATATATAAAGACTTCTTTAATAACAATTCATAAACAATTACATTAGTAACATTAATACCATGAATAGCATCTCTGACAGCAGAAAAACAACATTATATAAGCTATTACACGCACTTCATACAACAACATGGTTATGATAAATATGACTATGATAATAACTGTAATAATTATAATAGTAATTGTACTGTCACTGTACAGTCTGTGCAAAAAAAACAACAACAGCTACCTGCTCATTTATTTCCATACTATGTGTCGGTGGTGACGTCTGTAGCAGCAGCTCAAAGTCCCCAAGAAGTGTGCAACAATGATTGGCAATCTGCATATTTATAGAGTGTGAAAGGTCTATAAATTCGCCCAGTGCGCCTTTCATATTTTACGATGATGTGTATAAAACGTCAGTAACCCCACAAAAACCACACTGGCATATTTGGAGAGGGAGAGCCCATGCAACTATTGAGCTGGGAATTGTGCGCGCGCTCATTGTAGCTAAACATCCGATGTAAAATTTTATGAACTCCTCCACGTGGGAGATTTACTGCTTATCCTCGTCGGTTTTACGGGGTCAGTAAGTGGCACCTAGTATTCACAGGTCGTGTTTATATTTGCGTGTGTCGGTGTTTTACAGCGCACGGTGCAAGTGTGTCGCCCTGGCCTCCCCTCGGTTACACGAGGAGGATGTTTTTGTCTTATACGTTGCGTCATAACTTCACTTTTGTCTTGCTGTTGTGTCTTTGGTGTTGTTTTCTGAGACATTTTTGTTTTCATGAACTTCCCCAAAGCTATGTTGACCTCCATGAGCCCATAAAAGCTCAGCTATATTCTGGAAATAAGTGTATAAGCGTCAGCAGGGCCTGACAGCAGTCACAGCTTTATCCGTGTTTAAAGAGGGAACCTTCCCTGCTTTTAACACTTCATAACCTACATGCAAAGACAACAAGCTAAACTATGAAGTCATACTACAGTGGAAATGCACCATGTGTCACAGTGTTTGTATTCTAACCACTCCACAGCTCCATTGATCAGCTTCTAACAAAGCATTTTTTGTGATAAACACAACATGGATCATATTTAAAGCCTCTTGGGTTGTTGGTTATGATTAGTGCAGCTCCTCTCAAGGTGGATATACGTAGGGCCCACGTCTGACCGGTCGTAGGAAGATGAAGGGGTGGGGGTGGAGGTGGGGTGGGGGGCGCTTGTGGTGGGGGTGGTTCGGTGGGAAGCTTAAAAAAAGGAAAAAGAAAGGAAAAGAGCAGCGTCTGTGACTGTGCCGGTGGAGCAAGCCAGCTTTAACCTTAGCTAACGCACATCCAAAGCACATGCCATGAGCCGGGTTTGAGCCTGCACAGCCTGGGAAAAAAACACACACTCACGACTGCGAGAGAAATCCGATGAGAGGAACGGCTCAGAGAGAGTGAGCTGCCGTAGATTGTCCAAAGGGGCAGCGTTTCTCCTAGTTCCGGTTTGTCTGCCTGTGCGCGCTGTGCGAGTTGGGACCCTAAACAAAAGGCTGCCATCATCCTAAAGGAGATATTCTGCTGCGAGAGAGCCCGTCTGCTTGATGCTAACTAAACATGAGCTCCTATTTTGTTAACCCTCTTTTTTCTAAGTACAAAGGCAGCGAGTCACTGGAGCCAACTTACTACGACTGCAGGTTTCCACAAAGCGTTGCCCGCAGCCACACGCTGGTTTACGGACCCGGAGCAGCCGCACCGGGCTTTCAGCACCCGTCCCATCATGTGCAGGACTTTTTCCACCACGGGACCACGGGGATCTCCAACCCCGGATACCAGCAAAACCCCTGCGCTTTGGCTTGCCACGGAGACGCAACGAAATTTTATGGATATGAAGCCCTTCCGAGGCAAACGCTTTATGGTACCCAGCAAGACGCAAGCCTAGCGCAATACCCAGACTGTAAATCGTCGAGCAGCTCTAACCCCGGAGAAGGACAAGGCCACTTAAATCAGAACTCCTCTCCCAGTCTTATGTTTCCTTGGATGAGACCCCACGGTCAGAATCATACAATTATTTCCTATTCTTTCTATGTTACTGTGTGTGCGCGCGTGTGTAGCCTATGTGTGTGTGTCAGCGTGTGTGTGTCCGCCTGTGTACATGTGTTTGTGTGCATGTGTGCTTAATATGCCCGAGTATACACGAGTGTGTCTCTTAACTATAAAACGAAATAAGTCAGGGAACATGATGGGGCACATAGAACCTGTACTGCAGGCTGCTGTAACTCTGCAGCACATGTCCATACAGGGCTGAATTTTTGCTTTCAAAAGTGCCTTTAAACACCGAATTGCCGATCACAGCTCATGACACCAGCTCTTTGAAGTCAATTATCGTTGACATAAGATATTTCACAAACTCTTAACGCACTAGGGGGATGGAGGAATAAGTCAAAGTTTAAAATATGGTGCTGCCACACACACCAGTACCATGCAGAGTGACAGGAGGGTTAGCTGAAACACAACATGCCCCGATTATCCAGAATCCGGGTTTTAGGGGGTTTTGGGGGGTAATTTGACCCACAGGCCCAATGTGGCTCAGACTCATACAGCCATAATCATAAGGGCTTTGTAGATATTACCTCCTCCTATCATGGATCATTCTGTTCAGGCTATCAGGCTACATTAACTCCACACAGGTGTAAGCGTCATTTTTATCTGCTCAGAGAGATATTTATCATTAGCCTGTCCCCATCTGTTGTTACAGTGCAGCTTAATCTCTCTCTGTTCTCATACTTTTCCCTTCTCTTATTTTCCTCATGTGTGTGTCACTCTCTCTGTGTGAGTGTGTATGAGTGTGTGTGTGTGACTGAAAATCTCAACCTGGCTTGCATAGGCCCTGTTGCTAGTGAGGAAAACCATAGTCATTTTTGTGCCTCTGCATGTAGTTTAAATACTCATCTAAAATACAATATATTGATTTTAGTTTGTGGGAATTTAGCTCCAATAAACTGCTGTGAATTTATCACACTTTTGCCTACATTTATGGATGTATGAATTGATAATTTATGGGCATTTTCTATATAAGTACAAGATATTCTCACACTCACCCTGTAACTCTTTATGGGTGTAAAAGTCGCAGCTCCATGCAGACAAATCTGTAAATGGTAAAAACACAAGTGAGAGTATGCTTTTATGAATTCCACATGTAATATGATTAATATTGCACATATTTGTAGACTTGCAGATTTACCCTACAGTTTGAATAAGGGCTTTCCCGCTCTGTATGAATGTGACTAGAGGTGAAAGATAATGAAGGAGCTGAGCGATTATTATTCATGCTTAGGGGAAAGAGGCAAATGCAGAATTAATTACAAGTCATCTGGATGATTTTTTTTTTTAATGAGGCACCGTGGTCAATCCAGCTAACCTCTTGGCTTTATTTCATTCAAGCCCCAGGAAGACGGAATGGGAGACAAACCTACAGTCGGTACCAAACTCTTGAACTGGAGAAGGAGTTTCTCTTCAACCCTTACCTGACCCGCAAGAGAAGGATCGAGGTGTCCCACGCCCTGAGCCTCACCGAGCGGCAGGTGAAGATTTGGTTTCAGAACAGGAGGATGAAGTGGAAAAAAGAGAACAACAAAGACAAGTTTCCGGGTCAGAGAGGAGAGGCTGAAGCCGAGGAAGAGGGCAACGAGGACGGTGAAGGGGAAGAGGCAGAGGAGAAAGAAGCGGAAGAGAAAGAAGAGACCAAGGAGTGATTTTATGGTCTTTTTTATGGTTATATGGCTGAAAAAGAGAAAAAAGAGAGGTCCCATAAACAGACGAAGAGTCACAAGGAGGCAGAGAGCGTCAACTTTATGACCACCCTTTCATTTTGTCAAGAGGGGACAGGAATCCCTCTTAATATTGCTGTCATAAATAGACAAAATTCTCCCTTCCCACGATTATCCTAACATGAATCGCATTTGGATTTTTATTTTTTGTTCAGTAGAAGCTACACACGCCTGTAGCACATTTCCTTTGATAGAACAGTTGCCCTTGCAAAAAAAGGGGGTCAATTAAAACGCATGTTAGATGGAAAATGGCTTAGCTATTTTTTACAAATTTGCTTTTAATAATAACTGTATCAGAAGTATAGCCAAATAAGATAAAACCATGACCAACGCCGACCTGTGTTGTAAATAGATGATAGCCTACATTTTAAAAAGAACATGGACGTCATTTCAGAGTAGCCTTTCCGAAATTGTAAGCGAAATGTAGGCCTATAACTTAGTAGTAAGTGTTCAGACATCATCGCAGCAGTTACATTGGCTGAACGGCCCGTGTGGAAACCACAAGTTTTATTATTCTAATTGTTACTGTTACTGTTTTACTCGTTTTCATGTGAATGGCCTAGACAAAGATAGCCATTAGCTCCTCAGACATCTTTTTCTAGGATTACCAGGGAAATGCAATCGTTTGAAATCCTTTGATGCTACCTAAACCTGGGGGAATTGCAATAGAGATTTCTGAATATAGAGATTTCATATGGTTTTAATTTTAAAAAAGTGTTCTATATCAACCTTATATTATTAAGTTATGTATGTAGCATTTACCCAATATACAATATACACTTGTTGAAGACAATTTGTGAGTCTTGGGAAGACAATTAGCTCAAAGCCAAGCAAACAATTTTTTTGAGATTGTACCACGGCACTACCTAAACTCAGAGCCTTGCCTTTGCTGAATTTATATTCCTCACTTGTGGCATCGCTCTGACTCGATTGCAAGCTCTTTTCCCCAACAACTAAAACTGCCTATAACGCACATTTACTGTGTATGATAATACCTGCTACAATTACAAGGATTTTGAAAGTAAGGGAATTTTTATTTTAATGTGCTGGTGATATAGCGTAGTTGTTTTGCACTGAATATAATCTTTATGTACGTCTTGTTATATATTGATGTTTAACAATATGCTCGTTTCCTGGTGTTTCTCCTGTGAAAGACGGAATTGTGTGTCCCCGCCATTGTTGATGTAAAATCACAAATAAACAAGATGGCTCACAATCATTTCTGTTTTTTATTGACATTACAGCGTCGGTTACTGGAAAATTATTCCCTCTTCTCCCTCCCCTCCACACACATTAAAATGAGGCGCATACATATGTGAGGTGAAAATATGCAGTCTAGTACACATTCAGTTACCTTTCTGCTTTTCTCTCTAACGAGTTATAAACTTTGGGATGCTGCAGAGCCAAATAGGAGCCTCAGCTTTCATATCCAAAAGTAATTTGACACAAATGATAAAAACAATTCAATGAAGATATGGCGCAACAATGTTGATGTTTTGATGATGCTTTGATTTCCAGCCCATATGCGCTCCAAACATTTACTGGCGGTGCTAGGAGTGAGGAGGAGGTGGTGGTGGAGCAGGAGGCGCAGAGCATATTGAATGGCCCCTTGACTAAAGTTTGCCTAATTTAAACTTTCCAACTTATTCGATTAGCAAAAAACGCCAGACGTGCGTTTGCAGACGTATCCCTTTACCTTTTAAGGAAAGGTTGCGCATCCAATTCACAGCATGCGTACTCTCCAAAGCCTGAGTCGTGTTTGATTCATCCTCTTAATAAGAAACTTCCTCTCTTCGGGGAGGACACCAAGCTTTTCTTAATGAATCTTGGGGATGAATAATGGCCGTTTGAGATGAGATGAACAAACATCTGGCGTGGTGTTAATAATCAGACTAAATAATGGCAAAGCTTGAGGGAGGCTTTATCCCGTCTATACCATGCAAAGGTGTTGTGTGAAAACTTGGTGTCCAGACAAACCTCCGGAAAGCATCACGAGCGTTGAAATCAAAGCGGATAAGAGGCCAAGTGCAGGCAACACCTAGAGTCTCCTCCTCTCCTCTCTTCTCCTGGCCTGTCCAGCTGCTGCTGCTTTCATGGTGACGGTTTAGGATAAACGGAGTAAATGAGCAGTCAACATGAAACGAGAGTATCATTGATGTAGCACCAACACTTCACTGTGTCTCAAACCGTGCAGCAATGTAGGTCACTCAAAGTCTTGATACCAGAACTCGCTCGATTATATTAATAGTAATCCGACACTACTTCTCCAAGTCATGTAATGTGACCTCCTCTTCCTCCACCTACTGTTTGCAGCAGAATTTCATCGAAGCTGCATTTTAATTTGAAGCCCAGTAACAGACTATATTTTAATTTATTAGTAGAAGTACATTTTGGCTAATTACCAAGGCCGTCTCCGTGTAGTTGTGTCAGTATCATGCAGCTGAATTATTCAGTGGTGCGTCTGTAGTCTGTCTGCTTTCATCCGCTCAGTTATAGACTATTTGAATAATCTAAATTAGTCTATTCGATGTGTATATGAAACACTATGCATGCAAATACTTAAACGTGAGGACTACTGCAAGGTGCGAGTGTTAGGAGACTCTTTTCCTCAAATTAATATTATTTTGTCATTAGGCCTGTCTTTAGATTTAATTCCAAATGTTAAAATTTTTATATGAAAAGTAGATTAAAGAAATTAAACGGAATCATTGCTTCTTTTAGACGCAGAAATAAATAAATAAAAATAAACAAGCTGCACCTTTTTCCCCAATTAACAGTTGTCTCTTAATAATTGTGTTTATTTATTTATTTATTTATTTTTAACTAAAATGAACTCACAGATAAAAATAGCAGAGCAACATTTATTCTGTCTGATTGGTGAAGTTAGTGTAGCCTAACAAATCGAAATGAAGGCTCAGTGTCACATGCAGGCTTTTCTATTATGTTTTATTTGCGTAAAAAGGCAAATTGCCTGCAAACTCATTTTTTAAATTTCAGTCCCTCTATGTAAGTCCAAGCTGGCACCACAAAATCAAATAAGGCATTTCAGATCTTTATTCTAGAGCTTTATCCCCTTCAATTGTGTGTTGTATTTTTTTCTGAATGGAACAATATTGCGTCAAAGCGCAGCCTTTCCATTCAGGGTGTTTATTTCTCTATTTACGTGCGTGTAGTCTTTAGAAAATTCCGGATGTGTCCCCAAGTCACAGTTATTCTGCGCCACGGATGGGGCCTTTGTGTGTGTGTGTGTGTGTGTGTGTGTGTGCTTTTACCACAGGGTTGACATTCCCAATAAAGTTTAGTGTACCTGCTGTAAACTTTATTGGCGGTGTAAAGGCACGGCTCGGATGCGTCTGCATCTTTTGTCTGTGTGTGCCGAGGCTCAGTGTGGAGATCACGGCCTGCAAGGACAAGATGCACAGCTCATCCAAGTATGTAACTCAATTTTTTCCCTGATTGTTTTGGGTGCGAGGGAATTTATTTAATTCGTTACTGAGATTGCATGCCATAATTTTCTTCCTCTAAAAAGCGCGGGGCCTGGCACTGGTGGGATTTATGGGATAAAACCTGCGTGCTAGGCTCAAATTAAATGATTTCTCCTCTATTGTTCTCTTCATATTGAATCCTTTTGCTCCTCTGTTTTTTTAGATGTATTTCAGTACAATATATTACTTGAAGGTGAGGATATTCTCTTAAAAACCCAGTGGCCGCCCTATATTCTCTTCATCTTTAAGAGGTAAAAAAATGTCCGTATTTTAGGATGCGTAAATTTTTCCTTCTGTGTGTGTGTAACTCATAGATCTTGTTGAAAGTTTGGACTATATTTACAGTGTTTGCTGTGTCCTTGTATAGCTGTTGGGGTGTTTTTATTCTCTGCAGGCTCAAACTCCACCTTTCCTGCTTTTCAAGTTTAAAAAATGACAATCCCCTGCAGCCACTCGGTTAAATTTGACACAATCTCCATATTACGCATGTACCTGAGGCATCTAGGTGATGTTTGATGTGATCAGTGGAACCTGATATCTGCTTACTGTCAGGTAATCCATCCCGAGAGTCAGCCAGACAGAGTGGCCCTAATATGGAAGTATAGTTAAGCTAATTGAAGTTTAATTAGACGTCTCCCTCTCTTTCTCTCCACGTCTCTCCCTGTCTCCTTTTCCTGTCTCCCCTCCCTCTCTTTCTCCCTCGCACACTTTTTATTTCCCATTTCCCGTTGGCTTGGGTACATCATGGCATACAGCTTGTCCACCAGGGGAACTGTCATATTTTTCTTGCACGTCTGATTTGTGACATATGGGGGGGAATCTAAGCATCGCGCTCCATATCGTGTGGCCATTTTTAGTTTTGTGCAATCGAAAAAAAGAAAGGGGGAAAGATGGGTGCAAACATTCCTGGTTGTTAAAGGGAGAAATTTACAGCTGAGTAATAAAAGTTTACGACTGAATCCTTTCCGCGATTGGCTGAGGCGAGCCACGTGGCACACGCTCTATGAACATGAACTTTATGCTGTTGTCTATTCTCTGGTCCTTCCCTTGTATCAGCAGCAGACTAAGCTGGGGCGTAGAAACCTCTTTTTTTCTTTACTCTAATATAAAAACACTACACAGACATTTTGGCGCTGCTTCGTGTGATATTCATCCGATCTCCGACTTCCTGACAGAGGGATCTTCGGGACAGTCGCCGCCTCTACCAGCCGCTGCGTTTATCCCCCCCGGAGGCAATAAAGCCGCGACTGGGAAGGGAAAAGGAGCAAGCAAGCCTGCTAGAAAAGACTTTTCACGGCAAACAAGACAGCCTGCCTCCGTGTGCTCCTTCTCGCCGGGATGCGAAGACAGTACGCGGGAGATGTGCGCTCTGTTGATATTTCCCACTCGCCATCGTGACCCCTCAGCTGCTGTGCTGGACCACAGTGAAGCTACAAACTACGGAGAGCCTGCTGGGGTAAGATTACACATATCTCTATCACTCTTTCTCAGTGTTTTCATGTTGTGTTTGGCCATCAGCCGGTGGGTTGCTGGGCTGAAGTGATGAATGATGCAGAGTGTGTGAGATCATGAGAAGGTGGAGGTGTCTGTTCTGTGGAGCTGTGACCTGACCTGTAGCCTGGGAGGCTGCTGATGCCTTGAGCGACTGGCATTGTATCTGACTGGCTGGTGTAGCAGCACCTGCTGTGTGTGTGCTCACCGCTTTAGCTTACATTAGCGGGGCATTTTCGAGATGCTGTGCCAATGTGCTGTAATAAATTGCCCACTGATAGTAAACTTTGTCATCACTCACAGGCCCTGCTGACCAGGGAGTGACAAATTTCATTCACGTGCTCTAATTATTTCTTTTTTCCATACTTGTTGTCACTTGTTATATTCAGTCTGTGCCAAGGGCCTGAATAACATATGCAATAACGCGCACGCGCACGCACACGCACACACACACACACATAGACTACAGTGTGTATACACACTGACACACGGTGTAGATCCCGGCAGTGCCCCCTAGCGATCAGAAGCGTTGCATGTGGAAGTGGGCGGGTGTTGAGGCTTGTTGTTTATGGCTGCTGGTTTTCGGCGGCGGTTCACTGCGGATGTCAGCTGACCCAGCTGATACACCGCTGCCAGCGAGTAACCGCCACGAGCTGACACCGAGGAGTGTTCCTGAGAGTCTGATTTGTTGGTGTCACCACGGAGAATGAGAGACTTGGTTTGTTTTATTGTTTTGTTCTGATGTAATGAGATGCAGCGGTTTGTTACAGGATGCTGTGACATAATCACTGACGACATTGTGATGGACAGCATGAGAGTTTATTCACACCATTAGCAAAAAAATAAATATATAAAAAAAAAATCACCACACATATCCTCATTATCACCAAAATCACCAACAATAACAACACTTATCTGACATGAGGGGACAGATTGAACTGCGGGTAATAAGTCACACATGAATTATGGTGTTTGTGATCAAACACACTCCACTTATTCGATTTTTCTTCAATATTTTGACAATAAAAAATAAAATCATAACAAAAAATCCAGATTAATTTGCAAATATTGTGAGCATGGGAAACACCTCACAGATGGGGCTACAACCAATATAATACAAGTGTGTGTGTGTCCCAGTGTGTGTTTAAAACCAAAGCAAATGTGTGTTTAAAAAACATAAATAAAAAGGATAAGGGATATTAAATTGCCCTTGCACCCCCATACAGTATAGTTTACACATTGCAGTGAAGTATCCAATGGCATCTTAAATACCACAGTGTGTGTGTGTGTGTGTGTGTGTGTGTGTGTGTGTGTGTGTGACTCAGACAGCAGTCCTTTCTTGTCTGCATTTGAAGTTGAAAGCGGTTTGTTTTATCAAAGCTCAGCCTGCTGCAATGCTCCCTCTGCGTTTTATTATTGTCTGCGCAGAGACCAAATATTTTTTAGTGTCATAAAGTGATTTCACGTGTTCCTGTCCCCTGCTGAAGGCTCAACAGCCTCCGCGCTTCAATCTTGTAAAACACAATTACTGGCAGAGCCTCGTCGCGGATGCCTTTAAAGTCTTATAACCTACTGTTACACACGTTGTTTGCTTTTCCCTTATGAAACATTGCTGTTGCAATGGGTCGTGTCTGCTGCTGCCCAACACTGCCTGCAGAGAGAGAGGGAAAGAGGGAGAGAGGAGAGGAAAGGGAGGGAGAGAGTCCATTTAATGCATGACGTTTGGGGTTGTTAGGTAAATCTTGGTTTAAAATAAGAGGGGAAAACCACACTCTATTGTTTGGCCCTGCAGTGTTTTTAAAACCAGAGATAGGTTCGCATAAAACTCCATGAAGTCATGAATCTGTCCGCATCACCACATTTAGAATCTCACTTACAAATCCCGACAGGGCAAAAATTTTGCCTACTAATGGTCATAATTTATGATGTGTGGATCAACATGCGCTCATTGGGCAACAGCTTCCTGAGTGCTTAACGAGCATAAAGTCGAACACTTCCGGACATTAATTGGGCTAGCCAGCGATGGTAAAGTGCTTATAGAGGGCTTTACATTGTTAGTATGTGAATTACTCCTTATTAGTAAGGTTAGAAGCGGGGGAGAGGAAAAAGCATCAGGGGCAGAGCAGACTTTGCCTCCCTCGCTGTGTTTTTAATCATGGCTGATAATGTAGAAATTTTACAGGTCCCGTATAACTAATTCTGACTGATGTGGTGCTGCTGGATATTGATGTATAAGAATGCAAAAGAGAGGCTATAGTTTCATGGACGTGGATGGGCCCTGTTGTGTTGCATAGGGGGGAAGCTGTTACACTCAGGCCTTCAGCATTTCAACCAATTAAAGCGCACATTTAAAAGCGATCTAGCATGACCGGAGCAAACCAGACAACCCCAACAAATGCAAGAATAATACAAATAATAATAATACGAATAAGTCCAAGTATAATAATAATGATAATAATAATAATAACAGCGCTGTCACGCATGATCTGTTTCTATAGTATGCGTCATTGCGCATTCACCGTCGATAACTACTCACTACAAATCAACAACACATACTATTCATTAATGAATTATTAATGCTAATTATTCATACTCATGGTTAGTACTCAGTATCAGACTATTGTTAATAATTCATCATTCATCATTTTAGTCTTGGACCCTCCCAGCTCTTTCGTTCATCGCCGGCTGTAATATCCTTTTAAAGATCGTGGAAAAGGTGCACCAAACGGCTTCTTTCCTTCCTGCATCAAAAGCCGCGCATGTGATTTGCCTCACGGGCCGCAATAAAACACTAAAACACGGGGGAAAGAATGACCTTTCTAATTCTGCACACTGGCGCACAACCTCCGCTGCATTCCTGCCTCTCCAGTCCACACATTGGCTTTAGTGTTCAGCCTTTATTTACAACCTAAACTTTATGGACCGGCGTGTTTTTGGGGAGGGGGTGGTGGAGGCTGCGAAAAAACAATTCAGCACAATCTGTGGGTTTTTTTAAACCCCAAATATTTTAAACATTATTTTAATCAAAAAAAGCTTTTGAAGCTCTGTTAATTTTAAAAGCGTCCTGCAATGAGTGAATTATAACAACTGCACGGCGATGACAACAGAAATTGTTGTAATGAAACAAAGACTTGCACACATGCTGTTTCTGACACCGTGAGCATGACAAATCAACATAACACTGACTGCCAAACAGCAAATTAATCACATTTTGGGCTTCATCTCTATGGTTTGAATTTAAAATCTGATTTTATTGTGCGGTTAAAGTGCTGAATATACTTTTTATATTTTCTGTATTTTTATATTTTTCTAACATGTAATAACCTTGTCTCTAAAGTGGGTTAAAAATCCATTTATATAAATTTGAATCCCAGTAGTTTCATCCTGCGTCATGTTTGATGTGTGCCATCACAAACTGATTCGTTACTTAATACCAAAGTAAAAAAGGACAGAGCTAATCCCAGGGCAGCAGTAGGGGGACATTACAGCCTGCAACTTTTGCGCTTTATTTGCCCCAAATTTGTGCGACGCGGATGTCACATATGGCCACGAATAAGGTGAAGGGAAACTTTTATTGCACCAGCTACTTCCTTCTCTTTGTTCTTGTCTCTTTTATGGGCTATTCAGGACTCCAAACAACAGACCAAACAGTGTTGCACGTTTAGGCTGCAAGTATTCACCCTATTGAAGGGATCAGTGAGGTGGACCAATAGGCTGCTGCGTTTGAACAGACATTTTCAATAACTGTATTGATTATTTTATTGCTATCTATTATGGCCTGTTGCGAAAAGCCAAGATAATGTGAATTATATTGTTTCAGATGAATGTGTGGAGCTTTCTATTTCCTGCTGTCTAAAACGCGCTTGTTTTTAAAAAAATAAAAATCTAATGGTGTTAAAGCTGCGCTCTTATCAGATGTACAAAAATAATTTAATTATATTGATCACAGCAAACTGAAAGTGAGTGAAGCTGGGTTGTTTCTGATATTATTAATGTGGAATTTTACGCATTTAGAGGCAGCACATTTCGCCCCTGACAGGCGCTCAAGTCTTGCTAGATTTTTGCAGAACACCTCTAAAGTAATTTCCAAACCCATCATTTGCTGCTGAGATAATTATCGGTTCCCCTTTCCCCTGTGTGTGTCAGAGGAATGTCGAAGTATGATCAGAACAAGGAAAGAAAAAATGACTGGAACATCTGCATAAGCATTTTAACACGTTGCATTTTAACTCTAACTTCTGTGCGTAAAAATTGCAAGCATACTGTTTATTGTTACGAGTTAAAGAGACTGTACCTGAGAGCTGAGCTCATAGTGAGCACCGGGGCACAGTTGGCCTGTGGAGGATTTAGTCTGACGTGAGCTGGACAGTCGCATAACTGATTAGATTTTCAAAGAGGGTGGCAGAAATGATCTTCTCAGACGCAGCTCTTTATAGTCGCTCGGACCTATACACACGCTATTTCCCTTTCACTTTATGCCTCCACGTGCTGTGCAGTGCTTTCATTTGTGAGCCTGGGAGAATGCTGCTCGTGTTGCAGGGCTTTGCTGCAGAGATAGTTGTTGGTGTGCTGGGGAACGTCACTTGTTTTATTGCCCTCACAGAAGAGAGACCATAAACGCATTCTTACCACCTACACCCTCCCCCAGTTCACTGCAAAAGCATTGAAATTGCTCACATGCCAGATAATTCATACACAATGGAAACATTAACAGTATGTTGGAAACTCGTCGATATGGCTGAGATAAACAGTAAATGCCAATATTCATTTTAGTCTTCACACAAAGGCGGCGCGTCCTGCGGGATGAGAGCATTTGGATATTGTAGCCCATCGCTGCAGTGGTGTTATGAAATTAAAACTGAGTTTTGGACACACACACACAAACACACACATACACACTAACAATCACATGAACTCACAGGGAGGGGGGCTGCTTTATAATGTAGTTAATTGATTTAATAGTTGATTTCCTGAGTTGCACTCTTTAAGACACATTTGGAGTTGAGTTCATGTGTGTTTTCATGCAAAGGTTCCGCCTTGCTGTGAGTGTGAGCACTGTACTGAATGACATTGCCCACATTACGCATCATACTTCCTCCATTAACACCACATATTCTTAAACTTAAAGTCAAAAATGCTCCATGCAGCCAGGCTGTATAGTGTGCCACTCCAACTCTACGTTGTGTTTATCGGCATTTAGCACTAATGTTCAAGCTCTGAGCTAAAAGCTACAGTTTCTCCTCAACTCCTGCCTCTCAATTGGTGGAGAATGGTCAGCTGACGTTGTCATATTGTCTCTCACCGAGCCAAGCCTCGGCTATAACACTCGGGTTTGTGCGTCTTAACCGGAGATTGGAAATTAATAATATTGAATCCTCAAAGTAGCCCACGTCCAGTTAGAGAAGCAGAAAGTCGAGGGGAAAAAAAGAAGACCTTGGAGAAAGGTGTGGTTGGTTGACACAGACGGGAAGGAGATTTACTGAGAAGGAGATTGAAAAGAGACCGATAAAGAAGTGGGGAGAGTTGGAGAGAGGGTTACAGGCAAGGTATGAATTCTTATTTCGCAAACCCGTCGCTCTCCTGCCATTTATCCGGTGGTCAAGATGTTTTGCCTAACGTACCCCTAAACTCCACCACCTATGACACAGTCAGACATTTTTCGTCGTACGGTGCCGCTGTGACCCAGAATCGGATATATGCACCTTTCTACTCTCCTCAAGATAATGTCGTTTTTGGGTCTGGCAGGGCACAGTATGAATATGGATCAAACGTGTTTCTTCAAGACAAGGACGTGCTCCCCAGTTGCAGACAAACAAACATGGGACTCAATACACAAAGCCACATTGCTCAAGAGTACAGTTTGGATCAAGGAAGAGCAGCAGCGCAGGACCAGAAAAGCAACATCCCGATCTACCCGTGGATGCAGCGAATGAACTCACACAGCGGTGAGTTTTACTACGACAAATAAATTAAGGAAATGGGCCAGTTTTACGATATGTCTTACCAAGAGAGTAAGTTACTTTTTATGGCCCCATAAAACATTACTGTATCCCCTCGACTTGTAGATGGGCCTTTACATGTGCAAACAAACAGCTTTCATATTAAGAAAGATATAGTAGCCATAATCAATGGCGTGAGACAGAGAGAATGCATTATGATGCTTTCATTATTTTAGATAATAAAGCAAAGATGCCCTCTGAGATATGATTTGTCTTTCAGTTAAAATGTGTTTATTTTTCTACACGGATTTAGATTGCAATTGTCTCTAACAATGAGCTAAAACTTGTGTTGAACTGCTTCAAAGTGTTACACAGAGCCCAGACAGGAGCATGCTTTTTTCTTTAATCTAAATGCCAAATGTGACCTCTCCTTATAAGCGATTAAATCAGTGCCTTCACTTTGTATTTCAGCAGGAGTGGGCTACGGGACAGACAGACGCAGGGGACGTCAAATATACTCTCGTTACCAAACACTTGAGCTGGAGAAGGAGTTTCATTTCAACCGCTACCTGACCAGGCGCAGACGCATCGAAATCGCCAACGCGCTTTGTTTAACAGAGCGGCAGATCAAAATCTGGTTTCAGAACCGACGCATGAAATGGAAGAAAGAGAGCAACCTGACCTCCACGGTGACTGGAAGTGAACAGACAGGAGCCTCCACAGAGGAGGAACGCAGTGGCGCAATGGAAGACGAGAAGGATGAGGACAAGAAGAAAGAATAGTTAAAAAATAAAAGAAGAAGAACACCTGATGACCATTAAAAAACCCAACATAACTACCTAAAAAAAATATATGGACTTGAGAGCGACTTCACTGCATGATGGCTACCCCGCAGCTTTCCCACTTATATCCCATGTTGACCACAGGAGTGTTGAGCCTTAGAAATCCAGAATATTTCAGCCACAGTATGGCCTCCCTGTGACATTTGGATTTTTTTTTCTATTGCAATGTCACACTTGTATTGTGAAAATAAAAAGAAGTATTGATTTTATTCCCAATGCCAGTAAAACTATGTATTTATCCTCCCCCACACTCCATCCATCACTGTGAACTCTTTGATCACCTCACAAATACAGTGTTGGTCAGACTTTACTTAATGTTGTACATGCACATTCCACGGAAGGAAAGGAAAAGGACCGGGTGGACACTTTATTTGATCCCTGTATAATCCAGTACTTGAATCGTCCGCAGACAGAAAGAAAAAAGTGTCCTGCATAAACATTTGCACGGATATAGACTACAGACACACACAACACACACAACACAAATGCCTGTATATAATCAACAGTATCCTATGTAAATCCTGTGAGGACTTATGTGCATTTAGCCGCTTTGATAGACGCTGCATTACATAAAAAATTGCGCTTAGCCCCCCTTTTTTTATTTTATTTTGTTCATTTGACACAATAGGCTTTCCTTGTGAGATAGATTTGTACACTAGTAATTCTTCACTTTTGTTTGGGAGTTACGAATTCATGTTTTGTCATAATTGTGTATCATGGAATAAAATATTTGTAAAAATTTCACCCTTTCGTCTTGTGGTTTTTGGGGAGCATTGCACTTTTCTGAGTCAGATGACCGCATAAAGAAAGAGTTCCTAAAATACGCACCAAACTAACAGTGGATGCCTGTTTGTACATTTTAATATTATCATGACCTTTATGGCGAAGAGAGGCCGTGAAGGCAAGTGGGTAACAAATAAGTATATAGTGATTTTTACGCAAATTTTGCCCTCTTAAACATTAAATATCCAACTTTCTGATTGGTGTCAAAGCAGCACGGGAATGAGCCATTGTCCAATATGTAGTTAGACACTATAACATTCCCGTCGCTGCATTATTAGGCTACTGTAACACAACTTTTAGCGACGTTCTCACGTCCATGTGCGTAAATATATTTCAACCAAATGCGCACTTTAAATCCTCCTTGTTATTATTGTTATTATTATTATCATTATTGTTGATATTGTTATTATGATTATAATTATTCAGATATGGGTGTGTTGGTGGACTCGCACTGTGTCAGGGGCAGAGAGCTCTGGCCGGTCCTGACCGTCCTGCTCCATACCAGACACCAGATGACGCTCTTGTCTTACTGTCCTGCCCTTTTTTGCGCTAAAGATCCCTGCCTGGTCCTCAACAACCAACAGCTCAAAGTTTACCGGACACGTTTCTCCTATTCATCAATATCCCCATTGAGTATCAAAGCCAATTTATGACTGGCCAACATGTGCACGTGATCCCATACAAATACCCCATATTTGGGCAGCGCACGTCGGATCAAGAATTAAAAAAAAGATACCAAAGCCTACTCCACCTATAAATCCTGGATTATTTTTTTAGGGCAGACAGCTCTGTATTTTCCAAAAGCGGCTACAAAGAAAAGCAATGATCAACAAAAACAAGGAAATAAGCGCAACATACATGCCGCAGCCCTCTCTAGTTTAAAAGTATCGGTGGTAGTTGGAGAAAAAAAATGAGCTCTTATGTTGACAGCTGCAATCTCAGGCAAACAAGCGAGACAACTTCTCCTAACACTATGTTTAGTTTCGATCTTTCTGGGCGCACGTCCAGCCGTTATGAGGGTGTTAATGTGAACGGGATATTCACTTGTCCCGTCCCCACGACCTCTGTTGAACGGGAGGAGATGAAAACTAGCCTGCGTGGCAATACGGATACTCCTCTCCCGTCAGGACCACAGATAACCATGGTCTCCAGTAGCTCGTCCGTGGGCGCAAGCGGGCTCAACTACGGCGGCAGCACGCTGCTGGGACGAGGGGCAGACAGAGACCCGGAGAGGAGCGCAAAATCCGGCGGCAGCAAGAGCCAGGAGAGCGAGAGAAACGCGGAGAGCACGCAAACCGTGAAACGACACACAAATGTGAACCAGCGTCAGGACAGTGAGCAGCAGCCACAGATTTACCCATGGATGACAAAACTGCACATGAGCCACGGTAAAGTTTGCCTGTTTTTCCTAAAGTGCGACTAGAGATGCTTTCCCTTATTCACTCTTTACGCTGCAACACTTCTTTTCGCCCGTTCCAGTTTCCCTCTTGAGTTTTATAGGCCAAACGCAGGAAATAATAAAAACTCGCGGTCATAAATTTTATGACAAAGGCATCCATTGCTCGTAAACCTGCTCTGTTACGGTGAAGAGGTGATCTGCGGGGTGATTTATGATGGTATAATTGGATAAGAGAACAAAACTGTGATAAAACTATGAAATAATATTCACAATTTCAGCTCCAAGTATTAGTTTTTGCCTTGCTTCGTTTATAGTCTTAGTTAATGTTTGACATTATCAGACTCTCTCACTGTGTGTGAGTGTGTGTGTGTGTGTGTGTGTGTGTGTGTGTGTGTGTGTGTGTGTGTGTGGGAGAAGCTTTAGCCTTAAATTGAACTCTGGGAAACACCAATGCCCTGACCCAATCATGAACTTTTCACCTCTAAAAGATTTGAATAGGCGTGCTCCTTCTCCATGCCCTGAAACCACTCGTTGAACTATTTAGCCTGCAGATGGACAGTGAGCACATTTGCTGCAAAAAAAGGAAGCTACTTGTGTTTTGTGTTGCTCCACATGCAAACACCCAGGAGCACACACACATGCAGCAGGGACGTTAGAAAATATGCGAGTCCAACAGCAGCAAAAGGCCTGTTGCTTTACTTAGCACGCCTGTGCACAAGCGAGGCTAGAAACAGGAAAACATCTCTGGAAAACATCAGTTTCCATTTTCTAATCCCACTTCTTTAGATTTTACACATCTGTTTTTCCTCCCACGCTGTTACACTCCCCTAACCCTCTGCAGCGCTATGAGGCCGAGGCCAGTGTTTACAGGGAGGCCAGCACATTATTAGTTATCCCGCTTTACATATTACAATAAGATAAGATTTCTGAAGTAATAGTCTTTGTGTATTTCATGTTTTAATGCGAGAGAATGTAGGGGACCCTCCTTCCTTTTAACTGAGCATATTTATTGGATCTAGTTAACCATCCTTATCAGCCTGGCATAAATTTTTATTACACAAATCCGCAGTAAGTAATATCAGGTTAAATAAAGATATTTGATCTTTTAAATGAGGGTGAGAGGGGACATAAATTAACAGATGTGTGCTTGTGATGCTTTTTTCTCATGGCTCTCTCTTTTTTTTTTGTAAATGTAATAATAGCCTATTATTCTATTTATTTCTAATGCTGCTGGACGCTAACCGATTTTAATACCACTTCAGAATCGGAGGGTAAGCGATCCAGGACCAGTTACACCCGCTACCAGACTCTGGAGCTGGAGAAAGAGTTTCACTTCAACCGGTACCTGAGCCGCCGCAGGCGTGTAGAGATCGCCCACACCCTGTGTCTAAACGAGAGGCAGATCAAAATCTGGTTCCAGAACAGACGAATGAAGTGGAAGAAGGACTCAAAGATCAAAGTGAAGGAATAAAAAAAAAAAGTGCACCGGAGAAGCGGGGTGCATGCAGCACGTTTTTCAAGCCCCTCACTGCACAGTGCTGGAGTGCCGCCTGACCTCCGGATGAACTGCTCGGAGCAATGACATCATGACACCGCTCTGTGTGCTTCATCACCAATTATGTGTCACTTGCTGCAGTTTGGGACCTAATGTATTGAATATCACTCACTTTGATCAATCGGTTTACATTTCTAAATTAATTTGCTGCCCATGCGATGATAACCTCACTTTGCTGCACGAAGGGGACAAGAGGTTGAGGGGAGCTGGGTCCTTCACGCTGCAAGGCTGCAGTGCACTGAGAGGCTGCACAATGCTACTACTAATAATCTATGTTTTTAATTAGGATAAGAGTAGTGGAGGCTGGCAGCTAGCCCGCAACATTTCAAACTCTATGTCAGCATCATGTGATAAAACTTTTAAGATCAACTAATCAAATGAAAGAATATTTCTGAGCTGTCCTGTAATCAACAGTGACATAGTTTTCCAACAGTAAAAAATACTACTTTTCCACCTCTTTTTCTTTTTAATTTCTCTAATATGTTGCAGTGGTTGAATGTGTGATGTGTCCAGTGAGCTAATATCTCTGTGAGTGGGTTTCTGTGAATGCATCAGCCCCTGTTGTCTGTCATATCCTTGTGAATCTGAATCATGATGTGTAATTCAGCGACTGTATGTGATAATATTGTGATGTGCAATGAAGCCATTTTCTCTCTCCTTCTGTAAACTTAAAGTGCTTGGTTTACACGAGGCACACAATAACTGATAGATGGCCTAATTGTCGATTGTAACCAATAAAGTCTCATTATTAAAAGTAAGGATTTTTCCTATGGTCAGTTTGCACATTTCTGTCTTTATTTGTTTGGATGTTGTGGCGCAATCACACAGCTGGCGTGTATATAATGACTTTTGTGCTGTTGCTACACTGAATTTCACAACTACAGAAATTTTACTTTTGCTTTAAAAAAAACACCCAGCTATTTCCTTTTCTTTTGTTTTATCCAACTGACCACGTTTTTTTTTAGCCTGGCCCGGAATCCCCAGAATTTCATTGACTGACAAACGCGCTCTGAAGTTTAAGGCCCTCATAAAACTTTATTGTCCCTTTTCCAGCACTCCACCACAGACAGACTCCCGTTTCCTGTTTTGTCAGGGAAGGAAGGGACACGCTAGCCTGTGATAACACTCGCTCACAACACAACATGAATGCAAAACTTTGGTTTCCTGTGGCCGCAGGACTGACGCGCCATCACTGTTGCGGGCCATATGGCAACTTTATGATATCACCCTGCCCTTTAATCCTGGCATCATTACACTGTAGTTAAAACAACACTATCTGCCAGTACAGAGGACATAAATGCCACTTGCTGGGTGTCTGTGTCCAGCACCAGCAGCACCAGCAGCAGCAGCTTTGCTAGAAGTAGTAGTATGACGCAGCATAGCCCAAGGTTATGAGGTAATTTCTCTACAGCACTACTTAAAGAAAATAAAAATCAACTCACCTCTTAAACTAATATCTTCCTATTCAACTTCCTTGACGGTTATATGAGAACCGGTCAGCACAGCGTCCACTTTCTCTGCGCTCTGTTAGGCCTAACCTATACGTGGACAATGTATTGAATCCCTTTTTGAATGTCTTTCTTTTAGGGTATTTTAAAGTTTACAAGGTTACATATGCCAATTGCCCCAAGGAGGGCCTGTGAATGGTGCATAGGAAGCACGTGGTGTCATTTAAGTGGGTTTTATGGCCTGGAAGAGCTGACAAACCTTCGATATATACACATCATATATAATCTTAACTGTCCGGAATCGCAGCTGCTGGCTTCCCCTTATCTGAGGAAGAAAGGGCTTTGTGGCAGTGAGGATGCAGTGCCTTTCTCCGGACAGTGTAGTCGGGTGGTGCGGAGGACTGAGAGCTGCTGCAGTAAGTTGCTTTTAACTTTGCCTTTGCAGGCCTGCGATTATTTCACCGTGCAAAAAAATATTGCTTGTTTTATATTAGCGTGACTTTGAATGCATGTTTGTTTGACTCAATAACTCAAAAATGATCCTTATTAATTGGCAGTGAATGTGCTTTATTTTCAATCACAGAAATATGTTTTTTAATAATCGGGAAAAATGTTGTTTTTGAGATGTTTTAGAGGGAATTTGGTGCTGCATATTTAGCCCGAAAGAAATCGGATTACACGCAAAAGACGCTCATGATTATTGGGTTATTATGAGGGTTATTATTATTTTTTTCGCAGCATCATATTTATATTAGCACCAGATTTTAATCTCGGGAAATTAAAAGCAAAAACCGGATGTTTTAATGCCTGTCAACACATCTGAGACACAGAGGCAGTCCGTTTCATTCAACAGTTTGTTTTGCATGTTAATCCTGTCAGTATGGGAATAGACAAATATTTAAGAGGTGACTGTGAGGGAAATGAAAAATCAAAACTAGCAAAAATCATCTGGCGTCCAGCTTCACCATCCACCCCACCCCACCCTCTCTGTCTGTCTGTCTCTCTAACGTACACACACTGACCCTCTCTCTTGTACCTGTATGCCTGTTTATTTCATAGAGTCTCATAGTTTGGTTCAGAGCTGCAGCTTCTGTAACTGAAACAATGTGTTCAGAGCAAAATGTGACTTTAGTTCTCTGTGATGCTGAACTGTTGTCTTAGTTGAAATACTGCACCATTAAAGCTATAAAACACAAAACCTGATGATTAAAATGCTTCATCTCACCGTGTCACCTTGACATGAGGTTAGTGTTTGTCCTCCTGAGCTCCTGTTGTTTTTAGGGTCATGTCTGGGCCAAGAGACAGATTTGATTCAAAGGCACTTTGCAGTGTAATTATGGCATCCAACTTTAAAGCCTGTGGAAAACTGAGTGTGTGACTGTTGCATGGTTTATTAAAAAATGCACCTTTTTGGCACAGTAGAGGAATATTTGTTTTTTGTGTGCCCTCACTGCAGGGGCAGATATTACTGCATTGATAAGTTTGGAGACTGATGAGGCGATGTGATCTTATAAGCTCGATAATTTTCTGTTGCTCTATAGGACACATCATTTAATTGGCTATATGTCTTAGGAAGCAGCTCAGCCTGGAAATAAGGGTCCTTTCTTAATCAATGTGTGGAAGTGCAAATGGCTCATTTTGATATCAAGGCTTGTGTGGATGAATGCAGCTCAGCTGACAGAGCAAGATGCAACAGGGGTGTGCATGATGCAGCATCACAGGCTGATGCAGGAATTCAGTTCTGATAGATAAACGTGATTTAACTCTCATCTAAATTAGGAGTTCCCACGCTTCAGGTTCACATGTTATAAAATCTGTGCACCTTCATGTATGTGACACGATGACGACACAGTCTTTGCTGTGGTGTTTTTAACTTTAAAGAATCAGGATCACTTTCTCAGTGTGTGCAGGGTTTGTTTTCAGGTATGCAGGGTGGTCAATTATACACTTCCAATAGGGGGCACTGTGTAACACGCTCCTGGGTGGGTGACACACTGTGGGGGCAACGTGTCCACGTAAGGGCATCGATCAGTGCTCTTTTCATGCCATGATTTTATTCTATTTCTCCCTATTTTTGGAGCAGTTGTAATGTCATATTTGCTGTTATCAGAGGAGTAAAATTATCCCCATAGCCTCCCAAACTAAAATAAAAAATGAATTATTTCCCTCCAAAAACAACACATAAAATATTTTCTCCACCCCAATAAATTAGAAACAAATTCGATGTGTGATGTGGCATCTTCACACAGGTTGCAGGACTTTTATTATGAACGAAATTATTTTATTCCTCAAATTTTGCAGTGATTGCATCCTGAGAGGAAGTTTGAAACAAGCCTGTTGTTAAAAATCAGCAACTCCAGCTCCGAACAATCTGATATCACTCCAGTAAAAGTGAAACAGTCCAAACATCCGTTTTCACTGCCATGTCCTGTCCCTTTCTCTGACCTGTGGAGCTGACAGTGTCATCATTCAATCCACGGAGGTCATTTCCGGGTGAGCACAGACTTCCCTTTGTCTGCAGCCCAAATAAGAACCATAAAGTCCCATTACATCGTTCTCGAGTACAGCCAGAATTTATTTACAATGTGAAGACAAAGTCGTGATTTTTTTTATTGACTGTTCGCCATAATTCAGGCGCGCTGAAGTCCAGGGATTTCTATTCATAGCACATTTGCCCAAGGAAATACCAAAATGCTTGTAAATTTACTTTTACTGTCTGAAAATGACCCGTCCTAAATTTTTCTGTCCTCGGTCCCAGTTCTGCAGGAGCCCACACATGTCAAAGCTTTTTCTAGGGCATGCCTCCCTTCAATTAGGGCTAGATAACAGAGGAGATCAGACGCAGTGGGACAAACTGAAGGATCATTAAGATGAAATAATAACGCAACATATCAAAACGCTTCGTTTCTGTGTTTGAACGCTGAGAGATTAACTGTAGGAAACCTGTAAGGGGAGGAAAAAAATGTTTTGGCTGAAATAAATTCGCGTGGCTTTTCGATTATTTTCTATCATTTGTTGCTCATAATTTCATTTGATTCATTTTTTATTTCTGAGTATTATTTGTACGGTGGGTTGGCAATTTTAAATTGAGCAAAAACGAAATATGGTGCACACAATGCACTCATTCATTTTAGAGTTGCACGCCTGATTTGTTTGACTTTACAAATACTTGCACAATTAATTTAAGGGATGGTTAGTGGGTAATTTATTGAAATAATATATCTGTTTTACGCGTAAATATTAATCCAACAAAGAGTACAATTTGGGCTTCATTGTTAGGAATTTTAATTTTCCAGCTTGGATGCAAATTTGTTTTTATTTAAAGGAAACTCTTCTTGATCTAATTTTCGTTTTCTTTCTTTTTTCCAGACAGTTCATCGGGTCAAAGTGACTGGGACCGTGGAGTTATCAGTAAGTGTTATCCATCGCCCCACGCCTTTCCACCTGGCTTTAGTCAAGAGATGTGACACTTCGTGGAGCTTGTTATTTAGCTGTAGGCAAACAGCTGGCTCCAGTGACACCACAGTACTGATGCTTGCACTCTTAACGAACCTGTGCTCATAGCAGGACTGCGGTTTAACTGCTCAACTCTGCAGCCTGCTAACGTTTCTATTTTTTTTCAATCTCCAGTATCAGGGTGCTTAAACAGAAAACTACCACTTAAGCTCGAATTACTGTCCTCCTGCAAACTACTTGGGCCTAGTTAATAGCCAGAAAAGTTGCGCTCTTGTTGCACAGGTGAGCTGGATTTAACACTGCAGTGTGAGTCTAATGAAGCACAACACTGCCATAATGAACTGCAAAACCAACCAATGGTTTCTGTGGGGCATCCAGTATCTAACACCACCTCTGCTCCCCTGGCTGCTGCTGTTAGAGGGTATTCATATCCAACTAGTCTCCAGTCTGTCTGCACTTCATTAAAAACTTTTTATTTTAACTGGACGATCCGGCTTAACGTTATTACACCTGGGGAGGGTAAACGTGCAAAGGCTATTAGGTTAAGGGTTTGATTAAAAGCGCATCGTAACCGTTTTCAGGAGGGAGCGGAATATTGCTGCACCACTGTCTGCATCCAGGTCAGGTGCTGCCGGCCACCAAATTAAAAACACGCCATGCATAGACACAACCTCCACATAGTTTCGCGCAGATTTATTTTGTTTACATACGTACATGTGTGAACACGCTTGTACGAGTGTTATTTTGCAGTAGAGGGGGGGAGCAAGAGGAGAAAGCTTAACAATTTCTCAAATGAACAAATGAAACATCAAATTAGTCCGCCTGAGGGCCTCATTTTTTGTACTTCTACATTATAACTAGTTATTGAACTAGGTGCACGATCTGAAAGCCATTTGTGGGGAGAAAGAATTCATTGCTGTCTCTCCATCAATAATCCTTGGCAGTGAACTATTGGAACCAGTCAAACGCGAGGGGTGAAACGCGGGTCAGGCTGTCTAACTAATATTAAAATGCGTCCGCCAGAGCGCATGGGGCGAGAGGGAGTATGTAGTGTGCGTGCAGCTCCTTCACACTGGCTGGGCGCACAACAAACAGCGTGGATTTAGGCGAGCATAAGCCAAATGAACATGAGTTAGATTTTTTGTTGTGTGTTACTTCCAAGGGATGCTTTGTTCTCCAATAAAAAAAAATCTATGAAATTGATACACGCGGAGAAATATGTAGATTGAGATGTTTTTTGACAGTGCTTTGAACCCCCCTGTGCATTTCCACTGTAATCAATTCCATTGATTCACAATCTGAGCATGTTTGCTGTTTTTAATAACCCCCCGAAACGGGTCACATGTCTGATATTGCATTTTTCATCCGAGGCTTTTCTCATTAGCTTCCAGAGTGGCAGGAAGAAAGGTTACCGAGCGGTCAGTATGGTAATAGCGAGCAGAAGAAATGGTTGGGAACAATAGAAACTTATTTTTCATCTGTGCTGTCACGCCGTCCCTTTGTATCCGCCGTGTTTGTGACTGAATATTCATATAGCAGCTACCTCAAAGGCAGAGGTTGAATGCTAAGAAAAGAGACCCTCTTGTCCTTTGCGCACGACGCGCTTGTGTGTGCATGCATATGTTTTGTTTTTTTGTAGAAAATATGTTAAAGTCGTTTTTTTCTTCAAGAGCAGAGCGCACGTTTTTTGTGATAAATTGTGCAGCATTTCTACTCTGAGTATTTGCTATGACACTATACTCTTCAGACACGATGACCTGCTTGCATAAAGGCTTTGCCTGAGACATCACCTTTGCAAGTGTCTAACCTAAAACACATTAGTTGTCTATATGTACCCTGTAGAACCGAATTTGTGTGGAGTACAAACAATCGCAAATACGTCTCTACAGGAATACATGGGCAACTGAAATACCACGCCAGCCCCAAAGGATGCTTCTGCCTCTGCTCCTCTTCACGTCTCTCTGGCTCCCTTTTCACCCCCTCCTCCTCGTCTTCCTGCTATTGCATATACAAGCATCAGTGATATACACACACAGCCTACATCCAGGCACTAGCAATGCAATAACATTGTCACAAAGTGTATTCATAGTCCAGACAGCCGTAGATTGTGTAGGTAGGCCACAGAGAGCAAACCCATGTGTGCAATGTGCGGCTACTACTGTGTCAGACCCTGTAAAACACGTTAGGAACCAGGGGTCGTTTAAAAGTGACTGATTTACGGCTTTTATTGCTCTATAAAACGCCTCTAACATCCTCGCGAGCGGTAATAGAAATGTCGTGCGCATTCTGTACAAACAGGACAGCCAGAGATGCCATTTCACGTCTCCTTTTTAACCATATTATGTAATTATTGCTGTGGAAATAGACACATGCGTTCACTCGCAATCTGGAGCTTTTGACCTCCATAGATTGACTCTGCTTCTTCTGCTCAGGCTTAATGTGTCTTCAAGTGAGCTTATGGCTTGTATTATTATTATTATTATTATCATTATTATAATTATTATAGTATTTTTCCTACTAGTAATTTTGGCTGTTGATGACTCCACAATTATCAGAATAATAAGGGAAGAAGAGGTGAAAAATATCTAGAGGTTGTTGAGCTATTTGGGAGTTAACCTCTCTCCCTCTTTGTCCACAGCTGACTCTGAGATAAGAATGGGAAGCATACAGCACATGACAAGTTTACACAGCCAGCCGGGATCAGTTTACAATATAGCAGCAGACCTCCAGTAATGTGGCTGATGGTCAGCGCTGCAGCCAGGAATAGCTTGTAACATTTGGAGGCAGCATGACTGAAATAATACTGTCATTTTATTACTATTTTAACTCTGGATGTATTTTTAAAAGAGTTCAGAGCAAACAGTGTACAGGGTGTTGTGCATGTCTTTGTTTACACATCAGTTGCATTTATTTCTGTATAGGTACAACAGCATTCTTTAAATTCTTCCTCTCAGCATTTTTTGTCATAAAACATGGGTTGTAGCTCGTCCACATTTTTATCTGAGGCCCTAACAAAGGTCACAACAGCCTTACAAGAAAGAGAGGACTTTTTTTTAATGTTGTTAAAACAATAAGCCACAAGGAGAAGGAAGAATAAAGCCAGGAGCAGTATTTCTGTCAGACAAAGCTTTAGCAGTATTAAAGAATTTGACCACTGCTGTGATTCTAGTTGTATTTGGTGTTGCAGGGCTGCTCTGCATGTGGGAGGGCTCTTTAGTTTGATGTGAGGGAGCACAGCCACTCCAAAGTGCTCTTACTCTCTGGTCTGCAACCACCAGATTTAACATCTCTGTGACACAATGTGACTCCCGTGCAATTAAAGCCAGCAGGTCATAATGTTCTGAGACCCTCTGGCCTGTGATAGCATAATGATACTGGTGCTCTGTAGCTCCACTGTGGTTGTGCTCCCCTGCTGACTGGTCTGTGACATCACGATGACGCTGCTGTGTGCACAGTGGTGCAGGCTGGTGTGTGGTTTCACAGATAGCATTGAGCTGTGTTGTGTGGTCTGTGATGACATTATTGTAGTGTTTCACAGGTGGTCTGTGGTCAATGACATGTCTCTACTCTAGTACACAGTTACATTTGAACATATCAAAGGCTTTTGCTGAATAATTGTAACTTTCAGAGTTAGACATTGTTATTAAAAGTTAAAGGCAGGTGTTACAGTTTGGCTTTTCTACTTTATTTACTATTTTACACAGGGCGCCATGACTTTTCTTGAGCAGCGCAGGTTTTGTTTCAACAATGGGGAGGGACACAAATGCAACAGGAAGTTTCAGTAGTCCTCCACCAGAAAATTTTGAGCATCTTCTGCACAGCAAACACTTAATATCCTGCATTTTAATCAATTCTTGTGCACCGATTTGTGCCTTTTCTGCACCAATTAATGGCGTAAATGTCTTCAGTTCTGTCGAAGACCTGTGCTACTTTAAAGTTTGTATTAGTGGGGGACAAATGCACATGTTCTAAATATTAAGGGGGATATGTCCTCTGAATCCCCCCCAAAATCTACACCCATGTTATACAGAAATTTTTGAGCATCTTTTGAGCACCAGACACATAATATCCTGTATTCTGGTGAATTTTTGTGCACCAATTTGTACCTTTTCTGCATCAATTAATGGTGTCAGTGTTTTAAGTTTTGTCAAAGACCTCTGCTACTTTAAAGTTTTTGTTGTATTAAGGGGGGAGGTGTCCCCTGAATCCCCCCCAAAATCTACGCCCATGTTACACAGACAATTCTGAGCATCTTTTGAGCACTTAACGCTTAATATCTTGCAAAAATGTGTGCCTATTCTGCATCAATTTATATAAATATCTTTGATTTATTCAAAATAAAAGACCTCTGCTACTTTCATGTTTTTAGGGGGTGACAAATGCACATTTTTAAAAAACTATTTAAGGGGTCGTGCCCCCTGCATCCCCCCTGAAATCTACACCTATGCTTTTCTTTATTCTTATCATTTTACTTGTTTTATTATAGAGTAACCTGCACCTGCCAGCTGTGACATACAAAGCAGCTTCTATGCCTGACAGCTCCAATCAGGACCATTTTTAATGTTATCCTTATATTTATCCTAATTAAAACTCTGAGCCTGAGCCTTTTTAATGAATAGCCCGGGAGAAAAAGTACATCATCTGAAAACAGACAAATTTCTCATGATTGAATGAAGGCTTTTGTTTAAGCAGCCTGACTCCTTCTGTCCACCTTTCTCACACATTATAAATTATCAGGCCTACTTAAAAAAAATCAACCACACCTCCACGCAGACTCCAGTCCTCTCTGACATTTATAGAGTCACAACAAACCTATTAGATATTAGTGCTTTCAGCGAATATCATCTCCACAAAACTGATGCAGCTCTAATTCTTAAGTGTATTAATGGAGCGTAATCTGTTTCACAGCTGAAGTGCAGTTGGTGAAGACTGTGCCTTCATTAATTAGCAGATAACCTTTATATAAAGGCGTGCAGGCTAACAAAATGATTGGTTTGCTATTGTTGTACCTTATCCTTGGCGAATCACCTATTGTCCCTTTGAATAATTGAGACCAGTGGATTTTGCCTGTTTTATTTTTTCCTTGGTCAGCAACTAGCTACTAGTTTTGTCCCCAAGATCAATTGCCTTGGTAACACAACCAGAGAGCGGGGGGGGGGGGGGGGGGGGGGGGGAGTGAGAGAGGGAGAGAGATAGTGGGAGACGGAGAGAGAGAGATTTGTGCCCACAATGGCGACTGTAGGTATGCTAAATACCTCTGGTTCCTTATCCGGGAACTACCTCTTACTCTGCTATTGGGCCATTGGGTCACGTGGTAAAAGTAACTTTACAGGGCTGCTCGCAAGTAGGAGGGCTTTATGGAGCAGAAAAACGACAAAGCTAGAAAAATTATTTTCCACTCCAGAAATTAATGATCATGAGCTCGTATTTGATGGAGTCTAACTACATTGATCCGAAATTTCCTCCATGCGAGGAATATTCGCAAAATAACTACATCCCTGAGCATAGTCCAGAATATTACAGCCGCGCAAGGGACACTGGCTTCCAGCATCACCATCAGGAGTTATATCCTCCGCGGGCGAGCTACCAAGAGCGCCAGTATAACTGTGCAAGCATCCCTGAACCTGACACGCCAAGGGGACATGGAGTACCCCATTCTGCGCACCTGCTGACAGGGAAAGGGCAGCCTGCATCATGTGAAACCCCACAGTTGTCCATGTCCCCCGCCACCCCACCGGCCGCAACCTCCGCCTGCAACCAAGCTACCCCGGAGCATCCAAACAGCACAGCCTCCTCCAAGCAGCCCGTGGTGTACCCATGGATGAAGAAAATTCACGTCAGCACTGGTAGGCAACTTGTGTGTTTATGTTCCCTGCACTCCTCATGCTCCTCTCTCCCTTTCCCTCCCTTTATCAGTCCCTCTGACTCCCATCTCGTTGCCAGCCCCTGCTCCGATAGCAGGGAAGCCTTTGAAATGGCACAATTGAGGCGGATTTACGACTCGGCATTGGTAATTACACCCACCATAAATTTTATAGCCGAGGTATACTCAGGGCAGCCGTATCACCATGTGGCTTCTGCTGTTATGTATTGCGCGATAGACAGAGGGGGAGAAATGAATAAGAAAAAAATTGAGCTTTGTAATCTTGCATTAATAATTTAGCTCATAGTTGGATGTGAGTGTCCTCTCATTACCCTGAGAAGTTCTTAACTTCCCATTTAAATTTCTCAAACAGCTAAACATTCATATCCAATAAATCTTTCCAGCCATATCTCAGTTGAGGCCATTCTTGTTTACCCCTCCTTTCCTCCCTTCTCTGTCTCCCTTTCTCTCTCCACTTCTCCTCTTTCCAGTGAACTCGGGTTACAATGGGACGGAGCCCAAGCGGTCTAGGACAGCATACACCCGGCAGCAAGTCTTAGAATTGGAGAAGGAATTCCACTATAACCGATATTTAACTCGGCGGAGGCGCATCGAGATCGCCCACACCCTGGTTCTCTCCGAGCGACAGATTAAAATCTGGTTTCAAAACCGCAGGATGAAATGGAAAAAGGATCACAGGCTCCCGAACACCAAAGTGAGATCCTCTTCCTCCTCCGGGTCCAACACAAGCTCAGCAGCCGGCGCTGTTGCCGCTGCCTCGGCCACTAACACTGGGGCCCCCGACGAACTCACCGGAGCACAGCATGGCGAGGATATTACCAGGTTATAAAACCACGAGCCACCATCGGGGGTAGAAAAAGAACTGGTTATTTATAGAACAATTATATATTTTGTTTTCGTAGCTATCTTGTGCGGTTTCCTTTAAGTCCAAAGTTATATAAAATGCATGTTATATAGCATGGATTACTGCGAATACCGATGAATTATTTTTACGTGACACACAGGGTTTAATTTATTTGAAGCTCAATTTAAAAAAATGATGTTTTTTATTAAAAAAAATGTTTTGAATGAAGGAAAAAAAAGTAGAAAAAATATACATTTTATCAAAATGTTATTGTGGGCCATTCTTTTTGCCCTGCTGCCCAAGGTGAAATGCACAATCTATTTATTTCAAACAACACTGGAAGGAAATCAATATAATAATAGTTATTTTTGGTATAAAGAAAAAAAAAGAAGCTGGAACACACCATTGATCTTGAACTTGTATGTTTTGGATAATAACAATGTGTGAATTACCTCGTGTATTTCAGAAACAGGAATTTCTTTTTGATTTACAATTTAGTTTTGTGGTGTTGATGTTGTGTTTAGACCGTTAAAAAGCAGATTATTGTGAAATGCAATAAACGGAGTGTAGTGTACTTGTGCTAATCATATTGGTCAATAAAACAGTGAGTGTCTACTAGTTTTATACACGTTTGGTCGAACTTCATTTCAGGCAAGATGAGGTCTGCTATTGTTTTTGGCTCTTCTGTTTTTGATGGGATCACCTTATAAAGTGTACAGATGTGTGAATACTTGAACATTTCACGAGGGGAACAAGAATCACTGTGTTTTCAGACTGTGTTTGTAAGTCCTGCGTCTATTAGCAATGTGTACAGACTGTGTGTGTGTGTGTGTGTGTGTGTGTGTGTGTGTTAAAGCCTCATTTATAATGGACTGAAGTTATTTCTAAAATCTGAAAATAGTTTGCGCTGTGCATTATGTGCAACCTCATCAGTCTGAAGGGCATTCAATTAACGCTAAAGAGAAGCCACTGAGGCCCTCCACTCCATCTGCACTGCCTCAGCCAGTGCTCCCTACGTCCTGACTTGAACACAAAGCTGCATGCGTTTAAAGGACATTTGCAATGTGTTAGAGATTATACACTGTTGTGGAAAATATTCTTATTCATTTTGTAACCTACGTAGCCTATAGTTGCTCTGCTTTTTCTATAGTTACACATGCGCCATGCGGCTGAGTTTTCAAATGTAAAAAAAAAATAAAATAAAAATAAAATAAAGCTGTGAGTTGCAGATAGATTGAATGCAATGCGTCATGTGGTGTTGGGGTGGTGATGGAGTAAACTAGCTGACCTTTGTTATCAGGCTCTGTAGCAGCGTCCTGAATGCTGTGTGTTTACTCTTTGCTTCTATAAACACTTTGCCATATTTACCTGCTGTCACTCCCATGAGCACTTTGCCTCCAGAGTGTGCAGCAGCTCGCGAGAATTCAAAAAAACTACAATTTAGGAAAAAAAAGCGGCGCGTCTCAGTGCGACGTCACAGTCCACAGGAGGACCAACACACTGCAGGACTGTTTACGACTGAAGATCTGCTGGACTCGTACAACAACTTGACTAAATATCTCCCAAACTTCCCCACTTAACTGAGTGTTTATTCTGCAGAGATGCATCTTTAACAGATCTGTGCAGGAGGACTTCAGCTCAAACATGACTCAAACCCAAAGAAGCGCAAGAATTTGATAGATTATTGAATTGTGACATGAATAGGCCTTATAAAATGCCTGGCGTAGTGGGGGGCAAAGGAGCACAAAGGGAAGAGGTATTCTCCATCATCAATCTTGCACTACAGAGCTTTGTGTTATGTTTTGGAAAACAGCTCTGACAACAGCCAGTTTTGATCCTACCAAATATTATTATGTACCAGCCCGCATCCTTTACCACTCATGCCCAGACGTGAGGGTTTAAATGGACGTTAAAATAAAGCACTTTAACTCTTTAACTGGACCCGAGCGGTTAACATCTGCTTTTTTTTCTGGACGTGGCTTTTCAGTAGAATGGTTGGTGAGACGGCGCTGAAAAATGAATCCAGAAGCCTTTATGTTGCTGGACAGATTAGAGAAATTAATGTGCTCGCCACAGTCGCAGCATCCCTCCAATCCCTTTCTAGGCCCTGTCGCCTCCATGTCGCGAGGCTGAAAAGGTACTTTATTGAAGTTTGGGGGCCGAAGTGGGAGGAAGGCCGAGTTCACCTCGAGGACACATTTTCTGTCCCATTAGGCTCATTTCAGTCTGGATGGCCGACCCCTCCAACCCTGTGACCTGACTCACTCTCTATACGTGTACCTTCTGTGTGCGCCCTCGCTGGTCCCCCCTTGGCCTCGGCTTTCTTTGTGGATTTTTCTGCGGTGTGCCTATAGAGAGGCCTGCGGCGGGGCATCACTGAGTGTGTTGCTCCCTTTTGTTAATCAGAGTGACCCAGGACTAGTGCTGAACTCTCGGACAAGTCCTCATCTCTGCATCCAACGGGACTTCCAAACATGGCGCGTTTTCTTTTGGAGCTTCTGGGAAAAAAAACGTGCTGGCAAAGATTTGTGGTAACTTTCAGCAGAGTTAATGCAGTGATAACAGACTGTAATACTCCCAGGGATTATGAGTCTGCGTGTTTAAACCTTTTACGAGCCTGTATTGCTGAGAAAAAAAAGAAAATATATTACATTTGTGGCATTTTTGTGCTACACAACAAGGGCGTAGGTTTAATTTCAATATTGGAGTGGACACATATTAAAGGGGGGGTTCCTCTGCTAGAAAATTTAGAGCATCAAACCTGCAATTACCCACATTTTACAATGATAATTGAACATATCAAAGGATTTTGCTGAATAATTGTAACTTTCAGAATTAGAGATAGTTATTAAAAGTTAAAGGCAGATGTCACAGTTTGGCTTCTCTACTTTATTTACTGTTTAATTATATATGCTAGGCGTGATGACGTTTCTTGAACAGCGTAAGTTTTAACATTGGGAAGGGACACATGCAACAGGGGGTTTCAGGGGTTCTCCAGTGAGCATCTTTTGAGCACTGAACACTTAATATATTGCATTCTGGTGATTTTTTTGTGCACCAATTTGTGCCTTTTCTGCACCAGGGTCAAAGTAAAAGACCTCTGCTACGTTCATGTTTTCCTAGTGCGGGGACAAATGTCCATTTTTGAAATAGTTAAGGGGACGTCCCCCCTGAAAGCCACACCTATACTTTTATTTATTTGCTTTACTGTAGCCAAAAAAAGAAAAAGAAAAATGTGAGCATCTTTTGAGCACCTATTTGTGCCCTTTCTGCATCAATTCATGGCGTAAGTGTCTTTAGTTTTGTCAAAGTTCTTTGCTACTTTAAAGTTTTTCTTGTTGGGAGACAAATGCACATGTTAATTATTAAGTGGGATGTGTCCCCTGTATTCCCCCCCCCCCCCCCCCCAAAAATGTACACCCATGTTACTCAGAAAATGTTGAGTATCTTTTAAGCATCGGACACTAAATATCCTGCATTCTGGTGAATTCTTGTGCACCAATTTGTGCATTTTCTGCATCAATTCATGGCGTAAATATTTTTAGTTCTGTCTAAGTCCTCTGCTACTTTAAAGTTTGTATTGCTGGTGGACACACATGTTGAATATTAAGTGGGACGTGTCCCCTGTATCCCCCACCCCAAATCTACACCCATGTTACACACTCTTATTAAACTGGTAAAATTATAATTTCATTAATTTCAGCACCAGGCTTTAAAAGTGTCACATTTCCCAGGGATTAATTACACTCTCCCCAAAGTCTCCAAAAACAGGAGGCAGTAAAAAATAGTGGGTGAGGTCACGTGACTTCTGTGTGACTTGAGAGAATAACAGGCCTCAGGTCAGTACTTCCGCTCAAAAGCGAGCTGCCAATTATAGCCAGGTGATTGTGACAGTACTGGGACAGTTGGTCATTGTGATTAGTTTATGGACAGGGACCTTCAAGTGCAGACAAACCTTGCAAACTTTCCACTGACCATCCACTCTTCCCCCAAACTTTTGTTTTTACTCCAGAGGCATAAAGTAACTTCTGTAGCTTGTGGCTAAATAATTCAGTTTTTATAAAATGCTACAAAATAATTCTAATTATTGTGACAAAAGCAGTTTTCTTGCTTGTTGCAAGCAGCCTTGACTTGATCCTAATATTCTTATTTGTATGCAGTGAGCAGCTTTGGTCTCTCCTGTGTGGCCAGGACCAAATATCCAGTGCTGAGGGAAAAATATTCGCCAGCATGCCTTCCAAGATAAACAGCTGACACTGAAACCCAAACAACTAATCTGAGTGTCTCTCATTTGTGTGTGATAATTCAGCCTGGTCCTCATGTGTCCGAGGCTACAAGTGCAGCTCACATTACACTCTCAACAATGACGACGTGTCGCTTTGTGTGTTTGAAGCTCTCCTAATTGAGGATTTGTATAAAGTAGAAACACGAGGCATTCTCTTTTCCTGGACTTTTGGTTGACTTAGCGGTGCCAGTGGTTTAATTAACACGGCCATGTAAGGCTGTGTTGGATTTATTGTGAGGGTAAACACAATGTGTGATTTAAAATAATTATTTAAACAAAAGCTTGTGTCGTCTGTCAGCCATCAGTCAGCCTTGTCTTGTGTTTTGGTGTTAAACTTTAAGCCAATGCGCACATACTTCTGCTTTTCTTAATATTTACACAGATATTTGTCATCGTAACATTTAAGGAAAGCAAGCAAATAATTCCTCACATCTATTAACTTCAAAGTGATAGTCTTACCTGTCAGGAGATCACTTTAAACCCACATAACATCCGTGACTTACAGCTTCATCTTTTACCGTTTTATGAATGAGAGCCATTCTTAAAGTTTAAAACAAACTCTTTTTGATTTTTAATTCCCCTCCAGCTATTTAGTTTACAGCGGCGCTCAGCTTGTGATCGCTGCAATAACTGAGAGGCTGTAGTTATTCTTAACCTCAGCACCTCGCAGGAACATCGTGTATTTCATGTGTGTGAAGTTCAGTGTTTAAATTCCTCAACACTTCCTCAGCCCTAACTGGTTTCTTTTTTTCTGACTGGAGACTGTTGAATCACACATGATTTTCAGCTCACATTGCACCGCTGCAGGCTCCCAGTGATTTATGGGCACCTCAGGCGAGCACTCTCTCTGCCTCCTCTCTCTTGGAAGATATAAAAACTTTACACAAACAGCCATCGAAATGTTTGAACAAGAGGCAAATACAAAAGCCAAATTATCAGCTGTTGTGTCGGTGCTGTGGTTTATTACCTGCTTTTATTGTCTGAGTAAACGTTTTTTTTCCCTACACTCGTCTCAGGTGAGTGTCTTCTTCAACCACTCTGGTGTGTGATGAAAGCTCCGGGGTTGGTGTATTGTGATGGTGTAGTGTGTTTAAACGGCAGCCATGGCAGTTGCATAAAGGCTGCGAGTTGAAACAGGGGTCACGCTGCTATTTTCCAGGGACAGAGAGCCTCTCTCTCTCTCGCATTGACCAGCAGTGGGTGTGTCATAAATCCGTAAATCTCTCTCCCATCCGTTCACTCTAGGGAGCAGATGCACCATGTCTTTTCTTTTTTTTTTGTTTCCTTGCATGTGTGTGTGTGAGAGTGAGGCGAATTTGCATAAAGCTAGATTTTAAAACTCCATCAGACATGTTAAAATGATTTACTGTCAGTGCTGGCAAACATTTCAAGCAGGGGGACGACAAAGCAGCTTGGATCAACACTCTGATGTCCCACTGTAGACTCCAGCACCACATCACACACAGGAAATGATGGCCTGGGTAAACTTGCCAGTAATACTTTATGTCATCATAACGCCTCGCTGAGAAATTTTTCATTAGCCTATTTGCTGCATCGTTGAGGACCTTAGAAATTACAGTCATTTCCCCTCAGTTCAAGGTGTCACTGGGGGCCCAGGCAGTCACTAGATTGAGTTATGATTATGTTATTCACTTTTCATTAGCAAAAGTGATCTGAATATGGGATCCGGAGACTATAGATCCACAATTATGTATAGGTTAAGTGAAAATGGCGCTTTTTTATTTGATTTGTTCACTGGAAATGATCCTCTGGTGTATGTGTGTGGCCACCAGTTGCATTTCTACTGCATAGTTTGAGCACTCCGAGGATAGCTGCTGCGGGATTTAGGTTTTGGAGTTACATATTGTTGCCCAAGATGCAGCAGATATAGAAATGTTGGAGGCAAAGTGTAAATATGAAAACAAAAGGCTCAGCTCAGGTATACAATTTAAAACATAGGTGATTTTGATTCAAAAAGAAAAAAGCCATGATATAAAGTGCAATGCAGATGCTCTATTATTTGAGGTCCACATTTTTTTTGCAAGGTATCTGGCTTTTGTGCTCGCTCTAACACCCTTTCTATAGACTCTACTTTATGTATTATGATATTAATATTTTCTGAAGATATTGATTTTGTTGTGACAGCAAACAGGCATTTATTTTCAATTGTTATCAGCTGAGAAACAAACATAATTGTGGCTTTAATAGTTAATATAAATACAGCCTGTCCACAGATTTCACAAGAAAAATATACAAAAATTTGTTTTTATGCTGCAGCATTATTTTTTATTTCAGGACTATAGATAATCTGAAAATACTCATATTCCCCTCCAGAAAAAGTTATTTCCAAATGCAACCCTTTCAGATATTCAGTGGCAGCTGCAGGATTTATGTTCGTGTGCACTCTCCACAGACACACCGGGATTTACAGTGAGCTGTGCTTTAAACAGGCCCAAATTAATCCTCCGTGTTAATGCACGCGCTCGTGCAAAAGTCAGGACTTGTTTGGGAAATTGACAATGTGTGTCTTTTCCTCACTTATGAAGTGCAGTCTGCAAACTCTAGTCCTTTCATTTCACTCTGCATTGTTTACAGCAATATAGGGCACCGGGCCCATAAATCTTCCCCTTGCTCTGCCAAGACAGCGCCATTTGTATGCACCGTTTTAACCGACAGCATCCTCTGCCCATTAACGTCTTCTCCCCAGCTCTCTCTCTCAGTCTCCTCTTATCTGCCCAGCTCTGTTCCCTGCAAATACATTAACTGATCCGTGCGTTCGTTGAGCTCTGGAAAACAATTATGTTTTTTGAGTGTAAGGAATATATAATTTAGGGGAGGAAAACAGGAAATAATAATATTAAAAAATATACACACAAGGATTGCAATGTGCAGATTCATGCGCATGTGCGCGGCTGCAGATCCTATACACCCCATTCCCCCAATACCGCTTTTCCCTGTAAGTTATTGGTATGAAAAATAAAAGTTTATCGACGATTTCCTCGGTTGTTTGTGTCAGCAGGCGAGAGAGCGCAGAAGGTAAGGAGGAATTGTAAAAGGGTTGACACCCAGAGCGACCGGCGCGCTTTTGTGTGAGAGAGAAAAATGATTTATTGCCACTGAGGCGGTTCAAACAGAGTTCACGGAGAATTGTGGTGGAGGCGCGGAGGAGCTAAATTATGGTCTTGCTGAGCTAGTATATCATAGATCCTATCTCCAATTCAGAGAGTGTGTTCAAGGGTGTGAGGTAAGGAAAACAAAACGAATTTAATTACTTTCCCCCATTTCAGTCAGGGCTGATGTGCACCGCCTAATTCACCTGTTAATAAATAATTATAATAAAATCATTATAATAATAATAATTACACCAACTATTGTTGTTATTATTGGTAGATTTTGGTGTAAAATGAGATACAAGCAGGTGTCATTATATTTGAATTTCTATTTATTTAGCTCTGATGGCCTACAATAAGCCAATGCTGACATTTACTGAAGACACATTTAGCACCTAACTGCCATTTTAATGAACAGGCTGGAAAGATTATGGCTGTTTTCAGTGCCAAATTAAAATCAGGTCTCTAAGCTAAACGTGCAGCATTTTTATTCAGTTTAAAATTTAATTATTATCAATAACAGCACTATTTAACAGCCTTTTTAAATGTTGATCATGTCACCAATAAGCCAACTGCATTGTGTCTGATCTGAAAGAGAAATTCAAAACTAAAATATTTCATTTACTGATAAATAGATAAATAAATAATTCAAGGACGTGACTTGGAGGTTCAGGTAAAGCCTCAGTGATGGTGGCAGCAGGGGTGAAACGGAAAAAGGGGGAAGGCTCCTCTTCTTCCAAGCTATGCAACCCTGAGTGCATAATCCATCACCGCTGAGAGACACCTAAAGAGGGTTTTCTCGACAGCTTTGTTGTAGTGAAACACCAGAAGGAACTTATATCTAAAGCCTGCTTCAACTAAGATTGATACACACAAACACAATATGCTAACATTATAGCCTCTCCTTTTGGGAGGCTGCTTTTTGGGCGCACTATTTTATTTTATTTTTCAAAGTAATGGCTTCATTATTCTAGTTATTTATTCACTTGAAACTGAAATTAAGCAATCATGTTTTATGAGATGTTTTTTTCTCAAAGTGTAACTCAGTTAGGCCACACTTGATGTAGCATTTAGCACAAATAATTTCCCCCCTAAAAATATTTATTATGGTGCTTTTAAATGAAGTTGCAAAATTCATATTTTTGTTTAAGTGCTTTGCACCTTCATGAGAATATTCCCAAGTTGCTGTGTGCTCTGTAGCTGCAAACAGGCGCACATTAGGGCTCTGCTGAGCATCTCCCTCCTGCTCTTTTGTCCACGCAGCCGTGCAGAGAGCGGGATGTTTACCATCCAAAACGTCCACAGTGTTTGACTGTTGCCTCACAGAGCCACAGACAGACACTTGATACTGTACAGTGATGCCTGATTAATGCAAATGCGCTGGCAAAAAAAAATCTCTAATGATTGCCTCCTTTGTCTTTGTGTGGCAATGACTGTCAAGCCTTTGTTTGACCACTCCCCGTGAATCCTATTAAGCCAAAGCTGCACTTCCACTCCGACAGTTATAAGCATATGCTGTTATTTTAAAGGAAAAGCCCGCCGATTTATACTGGGCAGTTAAATGAGATGGAAACTGAATTATCCAAAATAATCGGGATGATTTTTTTGCAAGCAGAAAGCAGTGTTATTGCAGAGAGTCCTTATATAGAGCAGATAATAGCATGGAAATACGGGAATACATATTATTTATCATTATGTTTAATTGGGGGAAAATACGCACGGAACACAAATTATTTTTAGGTATTTTACATTGTAAAAAACGCCTCAGCGGAATAATGAGTTGAGGTCGATAATGCGTTATTATCCAGCATATTATTCCAGCTCATAGACGCATCCCACTGTAGCAGGAAGTCGTCGCGTTGCATCTGATCAAACCTACCACAGAAAAGTTGTGCAGCTGCAAGCGGCGGATCCTTCTAACAAAACGCCTCCTGTCAAAAGATTTACAATATTACAAGAAATCAGCACCCAGTAATGAGACGCTCCTCACCACACATTGTAATCTCTCTGTCTGTCTCCCCCCCTCTCTTCCTCCGTATACACATCTCCCTCTTTCTCCCACACACACACTCATTGCACAGTTGTTGGCGTCTATTCATATTCCGTTATATTTTTTTTTATCCCTAGGTAAAGAAACGCAGGCTGCTCATAGAAATGTTGTCTGAAGAAATATCGCAGAAGCTTCTTCGGGCGCCCCAAGTTGCCAGCGGATTACTTTGCAACTCCAGAGCTCTGCCATTGGAGGAGGACCACACGTGACCACGGCACCCTTCTGGTAAATATTATTCAAATGTTCCACATGGTTGCTCCAAGTGCTCTTCCCTGCATGCCTTTATACATTCAGGTTAATTGTGATCGGATATTAGACAGACAGAAGTCCTAGTCTTTACTACTGTTGAGGGGATTCCTGGGTTTGATTTGAGACAGTTTGATGAGCTGGGTGCATCATGGACCCCCAACAGTCTGCCCTCCCACTGCAGCTGCATGGCAACAGTTTTGCTATGAGCTCTGGACAAGTGCCAAAACTAAGCGCGGGATACAATGAAGGAGGAGGAGGTGGAGGCCAAGAAGCTGAACTTAATCAGCAAAACATGACCTCCTCTGCTCGTGTCAGTTGCAGGTTGAGCCCAGGTGAACAGTTGCAGTGCCCACTGGAGCCCCTGGTTCATTGCCATGCCAAGGGCAAGCTGGACATCAAGAGCAGGAGCTGCAGTCTACTCACCATCTGCCGCTCAGGAGTAATTTTTCCCTGGATGAATCCACGGACAACTGAGTCTGAACAATCTGGTAACTGTGGTTTTGTACATTATCATTTACTCTTAAAGCTATGACTGGATGTAAACAATCTTCATTAGGTGCTTGGATGAATCCACGTTTAATGAGCATTTGCCTCATCTGTGTATGGATGTTTAACTGATATCTGACCTTAGCAGTTAGACTTTTTGTTGCATGAAGACACACATTCAGCCCCCAGATCTCTCATAGTTGGTAGCAAACACACCAAGCCAAAGTCTCACTGTAGTCAGCATAGGTGTAGATTTTGGGGGGTAAGCAGGGGACACGTCCCCCTCAGAATTTAGAAGATATCCATTTGCCAAAATTAAACACATTTGCACCTTAAATCGATGCAGAACAGACACAAATTGGTGCAAATAAATTCACCAGAAAGCAGGACAATAAGTGTTTGAGCTCAATTTTTTTTTGGCAGAGGTCCCCCAAACCTCCCATTTCATATATGTTTCCCTGAAAGTTGAAACAAATATCTTTGCCCCTGCAAGTCAGTAGTAAAATATCTGACCTGCATCATTTATAATGCACAAAATTCATCTGATCTCCTCTATTAGGTTAAATTAGTCCTTGAATGAGTGTCAGTGTTGCAGCTAGGGCTGATATTATATTGATATCGCGATAAGAGACGAGATATCATTTTAGATTTTGGATATCGTATCATAAGTGTTGTATTTTCCTGGTTTTAAAGCTGAATTACAGTAAAGTGATGTAATTTTCTGAACTTGGCTAGCTGATATATTATTTGCCCTTGCCCACTTAGTCATTATATCCACATTATTGATGATTATTTATCCAAAATCTCATTGTGTAAATATTTTATGAAAGCGTCAACCCTAAAGTATTTTCCCAATATGAAGATATTTGTCCAAAACTATCGTCATATCTGATTTTCTCCATATCGCCCAGCCCTAGTTGCAGCACAGTGTCTTGCACATAGTTGTTCTTCCGGGTCTTGGAGGCAAAATAACATTCAACAGCTTCAGTGATAGGCTGCACAATATCAACAAATATCATCACTTTATAATCTGTTGTTTCATATAACAATCATTAAACATGTTTATGATGTTTTATGAGTGTAAAATCACAGTGTCTCAGTATGTTTTACAGTAAAAGAAAAAAGACAATTACAGCAAATGAAAAAATAATATTAAATGTATGACACAACAATACATGTTTCAAACAACAAATACATTTTTTATTGCTTATATGAATCAACAATATGCCTATTATTTTTCACAGAAGCATCACTACCTCAACACTATAAACAAGCTAGCATACAACAGGAAGCTGCAGTCTCCTCTCTGGTGTTAAGGAGAGCACTCTTCCCTCTAAGGTCACCACAGGCCTTATTAGGTATCCATTAACCTCTGTGTGTTATGTTGTTATCAACAGGGCCCTGGTATCGCTCATATACATGTCAAATGGAATCTCTAATGGTGGTTATTTTCAGTGTGGTCCCAAGGTACCTTTTAAGTGACTGAGATGGGGATTTGACAGGTCTGCTTCCGTGTGTAGCTGTGATTAATGTGGCCTGTCAGGCAGCCGTAGTGGCGTCAGATGTTTCCCCCAGACTGTTTCTTCGGGAGGTAACTTTCCCTGAACACATGACACTGTAGACAGCCAGTCTTGTATAGCGTCTCAAGCATGACTGAATACACAGGAAGAGCTGAGGGCCCTACTTTGTCCCAGGTTGATTGGCTGAGGATTAACAAGGGCCTTACTGGCACTTGAAGTCCTACTGTGGAGGGGATACGTTTCAGGATAGTCTTGTTAAAAATGTGGCTTTTAACACCGCTCTCTTCTCTATGTGCTTCCTCTTGCATCAGTCAGCGGTGGTGTGGCGGCGGGTCTGTCAAGCAGAGGCGTCAGGAGGGAGCGAACGGCCTTCACCAACAGCCAGCTGCTGGAGCTGGAGAAGGAGTTCCACTTCAGCCCTTACCTGTGTCGCCCTCGGAGGATGGAGATGGCCGCCGGGCTGCAGCTCACCGACCGCCAGGTCAAGATCTGGTTTCAGAACCGCAGGATGAGGTACAAGAAGGAACACAAATATGGGAAGGTGGCAGGTTCGTCCCAGTGGTCTCCCTGCACCTCCTCCCTCAGCTCATGTGCAGACAACCTGAGGTTTCAAAGTGCATGTGTTGTAAGAACTTCCTCCTCAGAGCTGCACTTCATGGATTATGCTCCTGTGCCATCCCCTCTCTTTGGCTCTCACAGTGACGCCAGCAGTGGTCAGTGTGTTCACCCCGCAGACCTGCCCCATCTGAGCTGCTTGCTTCCATCTGTTGCAAATGGTCCACCGCCCTCTTGCACGGGCGCAGATAGTCATCACCATGCTGGCATTTCAAACTGGCCCTAGGGCCCCATAATGGCCGTCCCTCCTGTGCTCATCAAAATCTCAATGATACATCCACTTTCACTTACTTATGAAAGACTGGAGGATGTCTTATTAGCATCCCTGGGTTGAAAAGCCCCTTAACACGCCTGTTCACCATTCATGAAACATTTTAATTAAACAGTGATATCATTTGTGTTTCTCAGGCGCAGCGACTGAAGGCTGCAGGTCAAACTTGCTGCTCGTACTGTAAATACACAGCATGCACAGTTACATGTTGTTTTGCTGTTATCTTGTGGCTGTTGCGTTTATATTGTTGTTGCATGTTTAATGCATGTGGGAACCATACCATGAGTGAGTTTTCTATTTCCCTCTGTTGTCAGGTAATAGCTAAGTGGTTGTCATATTTTCTAAGTGTCACATCTGGCCTCTTTTTATTATCTACTGTACATAGCAGGTCATTTGTGTAAAATGTTTTAACTGTGAAATGAGCAGAATAATGTTCACATCAAATGATGTTATATTTTTGTTAAAGCCATTACAGGATACGGCAAGTCTTTGATATGGTTCTTGATTAACTGAGATGTCATATACTGTACATGCTTAATAAATGCATTTGGGAAAACTGTAGCTCTTGTGCAGTGTTTACGCTGTTCATTGCTGATTAGAGATAAATTCTTTCCAGCTCTATTTCATGATTAAGGATTCCTGGATCAGATCCCAAATGGAGGGGGAAAAAAATCAGAAAGATTCTGTAATCAAATTAAGGCATGCTTTAGATTCATTGAAAACTCTACAGTATTGTGCATTCAAGTTGCACAATCTCGCCACATAAGCCTCTCCCTCGCTCCTGCCTCTGCGCTCCCAACCATTAATCACTGAGACAAGGCAGTCTTTCCAGCACTCCAACCACAAGCTCTGAACCCACTGGGCACCATGACAAGATCTCTTGCCTCCTCCTTCCCAACCCTTTGCCTTTTCAATAGCCAAATTGTAGTGCTGCAAGTCGGGGCTGGCCTCCCTCTCAGGGGGCATGTTAGCTGTGTAGCTCAGAAGCCCTTCCAGCAGCCTATAGGCCACAACAGTCCAATGAGGTTCAGTCACTAATGACAACATATTATCTTAAAGAACAATGAGGAGACTTTGTTTTTTAGCTGCATCCACTGCGCCATTGTGACAAGTGGATTCTCAAATGTAAACGATGTCATGGAAACCTTTTTCCTCCTGCTATTTTTGATCTCAGAAATCTCTCTGAGCTAAATTACGCACGCGGGGAATTATGCGTTTATTTGACAGAAGTGGGTCACAGGTTCTCTTGGGTCTCGACAGTTTTACACGTCAAACACAGACAGCAACTTTTATGATGAAGGAGTGAACCTCCTCTTACGCTTGATCATGTGAGCACGAGTATCAATATTCCTTACAAAACTCCACACACCTTCTGGACATGCTGACAGTTTTATATCAGTGGCCTTACTGTAAATGAGCTGTCACAGAGGACCACTGACAGCTATGAAATGAGGAAGCCGATCCCCTGGTGGTCCTGGATAGAATGACTTCCTGCTCCTAATTCATTAGCTAATCAGTCAGTGGATCAGCTGTCATTTGGTAAATATTTGACACCATTTTCAGCAGGTCTCAGTTGGTGTCAGGGGAGCTATGTAACAGCTATAACTCTGCAGAAATTTTGAATAAAATAAAATGAGGTCTGCACCACATCTGTATCAAAGAGGCGGTGACAGCCGGGTAATTTAAGGGAAAAGTAATAAAGGCAAGTGAGAGAAAAAGTAAGAAAAAGTTCTCCCCTGTAAGTGTGTTCGCCTGCAAAGAGAGAAAGAGTGGGGGACTGTGAAGAAGAAGCAGACAGTGTTGGATTCCTGAGATTCTTGCGTATGCCGGGTGATTTATGGTGTTAATGGTGCCGAGGCTCAATAGGAACTTTACCTCTGGTTCCTCACCACATTCTCCCTCCAGACACTAAAAGCCAGGAGGATCCGCACACTGGAGTGCAGTAATTCTGTGGATGGGGTCAAGGGGGATCCCCAAGGGTCAAGGAAAGCCTCCCCTCTGAGGGCCCCTCTGCAAGGGGGAACAGTCGACTTCCATTTCAACATTAGGTTAGCCAGTTGTTCTCACATTGGGTCGCTGCTACTTAGCTACTAAAGTCATTATTTCCTTTTTACTCACTTGACCCCATTTTAATGACATCTGTTTTCAGTGGTGGGGGGAAGGATCCGTAAAGCCAAAAATCCGTACATGTTTTTTTAAATTCTGGGCTTTGATCAGACCGGAGCACTGCATTAAGTGGATCTTTGAAGTGATAAATGATGCCAGCCGTGGTGCCATGAAACCAGCTTTGGTTACGGTCCATCATTAATTTTGAAATTTTTTTGCGTTATGTCCTTTACAGTGACTGATGTTCCACTGTCTCATTTGCAGCTGTTGTGAAACTGATTTTGGGGTTAGATTTGAAAAATGCTCCATGCATCAAGACTTTTCTTAAGCTGCCATGAAAACAAAACTGCTGTGTCCTTAACAAAGACATGCCGCTTTAAGTATCTTTCAAAGCGTTTGCCCCTGCGTTCGACAAATTTAAAGCCTGAAGCTCATCGTGTTACCCTCGCAGTAAGCTGCTGGTGTCTGATGTAGTCCTATGTTATGATGTGGTAATTCCATTCATTATATGGGGATCACTTTCAGAGGGAATAAATGATTATAATAAATGTCTATGTGACAGCCCCTGCTCTTATGGTGTGTATGCTGCCTGTCTATTCTCTGATTGGTTGGGGAGTCCTTAAAAATCATCCAAGCCCCACTGAGGGCCCCTTTCTTTCACTAATTACACAGTACTCTGGGGTTTGCTTGTTTTTGGTCTTTATCAGCTGTTTTTATTTTTACATCATCATCATCACAATCCCTACATGCACTCATTTATACCACTAATTACTGCCAGTGACTGACACACTTAATAGCATTTGATAAACTAAGAGAAATACACAAAACATGACAGACTGTGGCCTTAATTTGTCATCTTTTTATTCACTTTTTTATTTTGAAAAGGTAATTTCACCATTTTCAATCAGAACCCTGTTTCCCCATGTTTTGTGTCTACGTGATTAACAAACACAACAATTTCTGAAATTGGTTTAATGTTGAGAGAGAGTGCTGGAGCGGGCAGCAGCTAAACAGGCTGCAATGTAACGTTAATGGGTATTTGCATACTGTCAATGCACATCCAGTAGAAGTGCTAGCTTTTGCCACTGACAGACTCAGATTGTTATTGTGTCTGACCACATTGTGGAAATGATCCCTACAGAGATAGACCTTTTTGTTTAAGAGTAAGATCCTCTTTGTTTAAGCAGAAACAGCCCCAAAATTGATATCGCCAAACCCACCAGACTCCATTTAGATGAATATTTTATTATTGGCAGAGTAGGTAGTGTAGTGGTTAGCATTGTCGCCTCACAGCAAGAGGGTTGCTAGTTCGAACCCGGTGTAGGGGAGCCCGACAGTGTGGAGTTTGCATGTTCTCCCCGTGTCAGCATGGGCTTTCTCCGGGTGCTCTGGTTTCCTCCCACTGTCCAAATACATGCAGGTTAATTGGTGACTCTAAACGTGAGTGGTCTGGCGACCTGTCCAGGGTGTACCCTGCCTCTTGCCCAGTGTCAGCTGGGATAGGCTCCAGCCCCCCTGCAACCCCTAACAGAATAAGTGGTTATGGAAAATGAATAAATTAATGACTGACTAATTTTATCATTGGAAAACAATCTTCATTCAAAGTTGCCAGACACAAAATGAAACTCACAAAAGTGTTTCAGTCAATCTTTTTACTGTTCCAACAATTGCTAACCCAGGTTTGGTGGAAATAAACCCTTATCTCACCCAGTATAAAGATATGCTGGCTTATATACAACATATTATCTTAAAGAACTATATCTCTATAGCTCTATAAAATTACTGTTTATTCAAATCTAGATAACAAAAAAAGTTCATCTCTGTAGGGATACTTTCCATAATGTTGTGACACTTACTCAAACAATCTGAGTCTGTGAGTGGCAAAAACATGCACTTTCAGTGGACATACATTAACGGTGCACAAATGCCCCAAGTGGTTACATTGCAGCCTGTTTCATGGCTCTGAACTACAGTGATGTTGCTCATTACTGGACTAATTTAGAAAAATTGTTGTTCCCATCAATCGCTAAGACACAAAAACGTGGAAAATCAGGTCACAGTTGAAAAGTACAGAATCTACCCTTTAAGAGGTTGCTTTAGCAAACAGGCCTTCATTAGAGTGTAAGAAGAGTGATATCCTCCTTGCTGTGTAGTGACTAAAGAGGAGCACCACCTAAATAAGGAATTCCAATGTGTTATTTCCATGGCCTGGGAAAGTTGGATCAATATTTGTGAACATGAGCTACTTTGACTCAAAGCCAAAACCAGATAAGCCTCAAAATTGTGATGTCATAGGTATGAAGCCTGCAGCTGTTCCGTGGACAATGAATGTGAGACACACAGAATCTTCTTCTTCTTCTTCTTCTTCTTCTTCTTCTTCATCTTTGCCCAAATGAGTTTTATTCTGTTTTAGTGTTCTCAGTTAGGAAACAGAAAATGTCCCCACATACTCAGAACGTTCCCCTCGGTGCTCCCAGTGTCACCTAAAATATCTTTACCAATTCATTGTCTATGGAGCAGCACCAGACATTATACCTTATGATATCATAAATTTGAGTTTTAGCACCCTAGTTTTTGGTTTTGGGAGAATTATCCATATTTACTAATATTTTTGGACTGTCTCATACCACATATAATAATAACGAATAACACGCATGAATTTTGAAAATAGGCATAGTTCCTCTTCAAGGTGGTGCAGGCATGCAGTGAAATATTTTAATACAAAGGACTTTTTTATTAAAGGAAAACATCATGACACCAAACATGAATCCATAAAATGGCATCTAATGTAACAGTTTATGTGTATAAACTCACTTGAACACATTTGGAATATAAGGCATATTTAAAGAAATCAATCACAGGGGAAAAAACACAACATTGCATGCATTCACCGATAGTCTTCAAAACACAGTCACTGTTGAGGTTACATTTGGGTTTATTCTGTCATGAAGCAATATATATATATAGGCCTTGTTACTTGAACAAAAGATTAAAAAAATCAAAGTCACACAACTCTTCTCCAGTTCACCATAGTTTATACAAAAAGAATTTAGCAGGAAATAAATCAAATTCTTTACTCATTTACTTGTCATGAAAGACTGTATTTGAATATTAAGAAAATTTTGAAAGGTCAGTTGTAGTATTGTGTGTTTTGTATTTATGCTAACTTATATTTTCTTGTAAATGCCTGCATCCAGCAGGAGGAAATGTGGTGTTTTATACAAAATATTTTGAAAAGATGTTGTTAATGCTCTTTTACATACTTGGTAAATGATGATTTACAGAGGTGGGACCAAGTCATTCTTATGCGAGTCACAAGTAAGTCTCAGGTCCTTGCACTCAAGTTCCAATTCAAGTCCCAAGTCCTACATTTGAGTTTTGAGTCCTGAATAATTCATATTGTGCTCTTCAGTGAATCCCATTCTAACAACAGAGCAATAATATAGGCTATAAAATTAACAAAAAGCGTTTGGATTTTTTAATTACTTTGTTAAAAGGAGTTTATTGGAAGTTGTTGTGTCTCCGTCTGTAATTTTTGACTTGCACATTTGCAAACTGCAACTTTTTTTTTTTTTTTATGACCACCCAGTTTTTGTATATAAACAAAATTATGTTTGGTATAATTTTTTTCCCAACTGGTGCTCAGCAACGTAACATTAGTTTTTCATGGTTTTCTCTTGCAACCCAACTGGATGTTGTCAGATGGGTTCAAGCAAACTGGATCTGAGGAATTCATTGTCAGCTTCCTGGGAATGAATAGCGTTTTTGTTAGTGGAATCATAGGAAATGAAGGGAAACTAACTGATTTGTAGCACCCTTTTGAAAGAACATACTTTTTAATCTTTGGGCCTGGGTGAAGGTGTCAAGTGGGTATTTTGAAGTCCAAGTAAAGTCACAAGTCACTGGTGTTCAAGTCCAAGTGGAGTTGCAAGTCTTATTTGATTTGTCCAGTCGAGTCTAAAGTTATCAAATTTGTGACTTGAGTCTGACTTGCAAGTCAAGTGACTCGAGTCCACACCTCTGCTGACTTAAAGGTCATGAGACTGATCATTGAATTTTATATAAAGACACTGTGAAAAAACTGAGACACCATCCTGACTCACAATGTACTGGAGAGTTTTGATGGACTTGCACTGACGCTCACACTCGACTGCACCTCGCTGTATTCTGAGAGTTTGAAATTAAAATGAAAACTTGGCTTACTGTAGGATACAGACACCAAAAGTTGCTGTAACCTGTTTCCATAGTGGTCCAATGTGTCCCAAGTTCACAACAAAACAAAAAGACTGCTGTTGTAGATTAATAAATCCATAATTTTGTTTTACATTTCTGGTGTCTCACATAGTTTTGACACAACCTCATGGACCAGACTGCAACATCTACTGTAACAAAAGAATTATGATGAACGCAGTATTCAAGATTATAACCAATTTGGGACTAATTTTCAGTTGAACTTTTAAATCAATGTGTTTGATAATTGAATGATTTGTACGGTGAAAATAATAAAATAAAACCTTCCCATTGTGTGACTGTTGGGTGCGATACTTCGGTCCATTGTTGAGCAAAAGCCTGAACTTTTATGCCTGGCCTTTAGGAGGTTTTGTTCTTTTTATGACCTATTAACCTTCTCAGCCTTTTCCCTCCACAGTAGTAACTGCTGCCCACCAGTCTCTCCAGGTGCTTGTTGCTCAAGATGATTGTTAAGTATCAATTTCCTGTGTCACCTTTATGGGTTTTATTTATTTGTCTGCTCCTTCATGTGGAACAGAGCCTGAGCATTACTCAGGTAGATGGATTATAACTCAACTGCTACGACTCATCAATCTTGGAAATTTGACTTCCTGAATTTCATACAACTGTTACTGTCATATTACGGCACGGCATTATCAAGATCAATGACATTTTAAATGCTTCCCAGTTAAGGATGATCGGTGACAATAAAAAGGTAAGTTGGTGATGAAACTGTTTCGGCTGTGGTGAGCGGCACTGTGCACAGTGAGAGAGAGAGAGAGAGAGTCACCTGCTGGAGCTCACTTTTCCCTCTGAGGAGCTCCGGTTAAATGAATGAACTTGTAATCACAACAGTCACCCTGCTAAATGTCACATGTTGACCATTATCGATCACCCAAGGATTATTTAACACCCAACGGCTTTATCACACAGAATCTAATCAATGCACACTTGCTTTTGGTTGTTCTGGCATAAAAAAAACACTGTGTGGAAAAATGTGAGAATAAAAATCAGCAACCTGAAAGGATTTTTGGAAATATATCAGAATAGTGATCTTTGGATGTGACTTTTTGTTTAAGGTCCTGGAGACCCAAACATGTTTAAAGGGACAGTCCACCCCCAAATCAAAAATACGTATTTTTCCCACCTACTTGTTGTGCTTCATATCAGTCTAGATCTTTTTGGTGTGAGTTGCCGAGTGTTGAAAAATATCAGCTTTAGAGATGTCTGCCTTCTCTAAGTATAGTGGAACTAGATGGCACTTGGCTTGTGGTTCTCAGAGCTCCAAAAAATACATTTGAAAACCTCAACAGCAATGTCTCTTTCCAGAAATTATGACCCGGTTATTCGAGATAATCCACAGACCTTGTTGTGAGCAGTTTCATGTAATAAATGTTTTCTTACTACAAAACTACACCCGCCAACCATATTGTCGTGCTGAAGGAAGCATGCATCTACTGCTAGCTCCCCTCGCACTACTGAGCTAACATTACAGCTCAGCTGGGGAGGACACCATTAATGTTTACATCTCGCTCTTTTGAGGCCAGTATCAGGCTGAAGTTGTCAAAATCCAGCGCTTGGGCAGTGAATTGTTGTGTTAGAAACCAACAAAAAAATGGCATCCTTTAACGTCGGCATGATACGCAGCAGGTTGCTGTTATAGTTTAAGGCCGCCCCGCAGCGTCAGGGGAAAACACGGCAGGACAAGAATGAAAATAAGGTGGCAAAGATCCAACTGAGGCAGGCGGAAGGGGTGGTGGATGGGTCCAACAAACACTGACTTTCACCAGAGAGAGCGATGTTTGCGTCCCGTTAGATTCTAAAGCCAAACCCTGTTCTTTTGTCCTAAACCTTACCACGTGCTTTTGTAGTTGACCGAAAACGTCAATTCGCGGTGTTGTACCAATGTAGTGCATTGTTTTTTTCGTTTTTTAAAAAGAGACAGTATGTAAACATAAAATTTCCTGTGAAAACGTCATGCAATGCATTTTCAGGGACAATATTTGTGTAAAATAAAACAAATACCAAAAAAAAGTCTTTGCTCGTCCAAAGTTTTCTTTGTTTTATATGTCAAAGCCAGTCACAAAGATTTAAAAGGCAACAGTGACGTCAACATCAACAGCAACAAATGAAAAAGGCCTACCTGATGGTAAAGACAGGATCAACAGGAAGAATAGGCAATATTACAGATGGGGCGGACATCCAGTCGTGTTACCATCAGAGCCCAGTGTACCTCCAACAGCTTGACAGCAGTTGTTACACTTAACAGTTTGTAATGTTAAAAAAGCTCCATCAGTTACTCAACGCAATATCTATGTCCAGTGTTCTAAAGTAGTTTGATCAAATTTGTTGTGCGTTTGACAGTATAAGTAACCTCACAATGAAAGATGTCAAAAGTGGTCAGCTCTGTGCTGCCAGAAAGGGGCCCACTCAGGGTTAGCTATGGGGGAGAGCTCATGTGTTTGTGTTATGGTGTGCAGTGATACATTTCACGGGTATATTTTAGTAGAAGGAAAATTGTTCCTACATGAAACTGCTCACAACAAGGTCTGTGTAATTTCCTGGTCATGTTTCCTGGAAAGAGACATTGCTGTTGAGTTTTTTAAATGTATTTTTTTGGCACTTTGAGCACCACAAGCTGAGTGCCACCTAGTTCCATTATATTCACGCGAAGGTCAACATCTCTACAGCTGATATCTTCAACACTTAACGACTCACACCAAAACAAACTAGACTGATAAATAGCACTACAGGTAAGAGGACCAATATGCATTTTTGAATTTGGAGTGAACCGTCCCTTTAACATAGTTTTATGTGCTTGAATCCTCACAACTCTTGTGATTTTAAAGTTGTTTTTGGGGTCTCAGAGACCCGGCTTTAAAATATGAAAAAATGTATCTGCTCTGTATCTGTGACATCTGTGACTACATCTTCCAACCCCAAATAAATCTCAGGGTCTAATTTATTCAAAACATTAGTAATATCACAATGTAGGATCTCACACTGTACACATCTCTGCCTATGAATGACTTTTTGACAAACAAAGGAAATTTATATTTTGTTAAGCATCACTAATAAAACAAATAACACATACATAAAAGATGTCTTTATTTTGTGTAGCAACAATGCTTCATGGTCATTTCTATATTTGGTCACATCACATGTGCAAGCCCAGTTTGTGACTACTGGAACCACTTTAATGCTTTTCTACATATTAGGCTTTATAATACTATTAGAAAGAAAACAACATTTGCATTGTTTTACATATGTTATTTTTACACATATGGCAGCTGGGTCTGTGGGACTCTAGGCACCAAGGAAGTAAAGCCAGTGTCAAGAAAACAAGATTGACATTTTAATCACATAACTTTATTTTAAATTCTACAGGAGAGGCAAAAGTTCTAATAGATACAGAATACGTCACCCTGAATTTTGGGAGATGTATAGACAGTGATGCACAGGACAGAATATTTCCATTTGATGCAGGGAGCAGTCATGAAATGGATTCTTGGGTTTGAATATTTCACTCTGTGTAAACATCACATGGCTTCAGTGAAGAGCAGGAACACGTTGAGACAGATTATCAGACTGTGTAAATAAGATGATCTCAAAGGTAGTTAATGAGGAATAAAAGACATTTAACTAATATTTGGATATTGTAAATATCCAGTACCTTCCTCATCTAAACTTTTAACTTTCCAACTTTTCCAAGGTTGATTTTTTTGCCTTTTTTACCAGCAGTTATAATCCTTCCTGAGCCTCAACAGAAGATTAGTGCTTTATTAATACAGTGTCATTTTTCTATCAGCATTTTGCTATTAAGCATGATTAGCATGCACAGTAGACTCCTGATCTGCATTGTGAACAAGCAGGGGATGTTTAAGCAGAAAAAAAAAATTAAAAACCACTCCTCTTTCCCTGCAGCGAAAACAATGCCTTACGAGGGAGAATATTACAGAGTGTGCTGCAATGATGAACATTTCCTCCTGTTTCATGTTTAACCCTGCTCATTTCCCACAGTAAGAACTCCGGAAACACACAAGTGTGCGCAGCAGCTTGGGGGGAAGATGACTGATGGCTTGTTGTCATGATGTTTGGGATTCTGCCGACTCGAAGCCTCTTGGCTCACTGAAGCTGTGAAGCGCTGCAGTACATACTACAGGCTATTGTTGAAAAGTCCTGGTATTAGCGAGGTATTGCTTCATTGTCACACTGTTGAGCCTGTGCAGAATGCAGTTATCTGTAATGTCCCCGGCCATTTGCACTGTAGTTGTATTGGATTTATGATTACGGTTCATGTACTGTGACAGATTTCATACGATTCGACGACAAAAGCAAAGACAATTATTAGAATTTCGCAGCGTGAGTGGATGGATTTCTTTGTTTTCAAGCGCTATTCCCTGAATGGTGTGTGGGCTGGGTAGACACTAAGCCAAACCTCACTTCTGACATCACTATTTTTCAAAAATGTCAATATTTGAAAAACGCAGACATGCTCTATCAATCACATAGATAGCCATCTTTCAACCGGTCAATGTGCCACACTTGAATATCGGTCTGCTTGTGCCTCAGCCCCTGCTCTGACCCTTTCTCTCTCTTTGTTTCTCTGGGCCATATTACAGCTCTATCATGATGCCACACTGATGAGCCCGAGCTCCATAAACATGGCAAAGATGGCTGTCATCTTCCCCTCCTGGAACTGCATTAACGCCAGTGACCTCTCTTGTTGGTGGTGACAGTCGTCTGTCAGCACTGGTTAATTCCCATGTCTTGTGAGGGTCAAGAGCTGACATATAATGAGGCTTGACAGTGTTGGAGGGCCAGACAAGGTTCTGGTGTCAACGGCGGCCAGTAGCATGGTGTCAGCAGCGTCTGGATGAGGGTTCAATTCAAACCACGGTGGTAATCCGAGCACGGCCGGTGCTGATCCCAGGGCCTCGACTGCCTATTGACACACATCAGAGCATGGACGCAAAACAAATTAGCATCAGTCAATATTCTCTCCCTCCTCCTGCCTCCTGACACAGCCACCCAAGTGCTGCCATGTTTGCCTCACCTCCAGTCAAAACAAAAGAGACAATAGTGATCATGATGGAGAGCGCCTGCACTGACTCTTAAGAGGATGTTTTCAGGGTTGGGGGGCAGAATATTCACATTTCTGGTCTGCAGAATTTGGTTGGAGGGGAATCAAACTCAGAAGTGGATCCATTTCACCTAAACTGTGATATTACTCTCTTTCTTATTCCTCATGCAGAATCTGTGGTTTAGGGGGAGACAAGCTGTCCAGAGGAAGAAGCCTCAGCTATAGATGTCTTGTTTTTGTTGTGTGCTAAATGTGATAATATAACTTCTGTTGCATAAAAAGGTGCTGGGCAGTGATGTGGAACAACACTTCAAATATGCTAATCAAACATATGGCACTTCTAGGGAACAAACGCGGATTGCTGTTCTTGTCCTACATGATAAAAAGGTTACTTGTTTTAAATGTAATTTGAATACGTCCGAGGGCTGTAATAGGGCTGCTGCGTTTTTAAAAAAAAAAAAAAAAAAATCGTTTGCATACGGGAAAGCAGAGATTGCTCACACCTGTTTTTTTTTCTCCTCTCTTCTTCTTCTTCTTCTTCTTCTTTTCCCCTCTCTGCAACCCCTTCCCGCCTCCCCCCTCCCTCTGCTGAAAGCCATTACAGAAATACAATTTCTAATACCTCCGCACAGGTCTTCGATCGACTGCAAACAAATTTATATTCAGGCGGTAAACAGAAAGCTGCAGAGATTTATTTATTGAGTGTGGAGGAGAGAAACAAGCTAGCGCGTGAACCCTGAGTAACCTCCGAGCTGACATGAAGATGGATCAGTGCGCCCTGCAAATGCATGGAGAGAAGGGATATATTGCACTCAGTCATTCAGCACATCGCTGCCTGTAGAATCCCATTAACTCCCACAGCTGGGACCATATTTCTGTGTTGTAAGAATGCAGTTAGAAGTTGTTCATTACGCTGAATTATTTTGTAATTACTGCAGACTTAAAAGACATAGGAGATATTGTTGGAATAAAACGGTAAGAGCAGATAGTTGCTTTAAGTTGGGCTTGTTATTAAATGTTACGGTGGTGGTTTCGTGCTGTTATCTGAGACTGAAAAATAACAATAATGATAATAATAAAAATCGCCTGCATGTTAGGGCTTTCAGTTAACATGCATATATTTATATTGACTGATCTGAGCATACAGGAACAGGGGAAAAACAGATTAATACTCAGTAATAATTATAAAATGTAGCATAGGTGTAGATTTCAGGGGGGACAAAGGGGACACGTCCCCCTCAATAATTATGACACCATGCCCCTACTCCAATAAAGTTTATTTTGGCAAAATTAAATACATTTACACCACAAATTGGTGCAGAAAAAGCACAAATCAGTGCATAAAAATTCACCATAATGCAGGAAAATGCTTATAATTTAATAAAATAAAATAAATCTACGCCCTTGATTCATGTAGCTTCATTGCTCCAGCTTCGGTGACAGTTAGCACACAGGCTAAGCCAATCACATGAAACATGCCTGATAATAAAAAATGCAAATTACAAATGTGTTGTGTTGCTACTGTTGTATTTCTTGCAAATTTAAGACGCAATCTCTTCTCTGCAAATTGAAATCAAAATAATTAAACGCTCTGCAGGTCAGACATTAAAACTGGACGTTAGTATATTATTAGCTTTATTAATCCCTGTTATTTTGACTGCATGCGTGAAGGCTGAGCGACGCAGTGAAACGTGTAAGTAGGTCACCAGACTTCAGGAAAAAAAAACTTGTGCTGCACCGTGGAGCTCATTGACATTTTCACTTCTGCATTGTAGGTGAAAACACAGGGCTGCAGTGCTGCTGCATGTCCATTGTACCAAAGCCAGTTGCATTAATTGCACGCTTATAGGTCTGTGTGGGCTCAACAGTGCTGGTGAATTCCTCCTCTGTGCATGTGGTTTGAGTGGTTGTTCTTTCTGTTTGTTTATGTCTCTCAAGCATAGCAGCGTGTAGCGTTGTTTGCACACGCCTGGAAACTATGACGCGATGATTCATGAATGAGTAAACACACTGATGAGTTGAAACTAAAGCTCAGTCCTATAAACTGATTATTTTTAGCTCTGCATAATCGAACAAGCTCTATTTTTTCGGGCGGAGGGAGCAGCTGAACCAGCCGAGCAGCTAGTTTAATCTGGAGATGAGCGCGTCCTCTGTGTCACTTACAACTTCTTGATCTCTGCTTTTTGTATTTGTTCGGGGCTAATTACAAATCTGCTGCCACTGAACTTCTAAATACCAGCTGTCACGACCTCTGAACCCATTAAGTGTGCCTTTCACATGACCTAAGCCCTTTGCTAAAGAGGGCCTCGGGTTTTCAAGAAGCCTTCACAGATTAGCATAATCCATTAGCACCATCAATGTAGGCCTATATTATGCTAATACAGCTTTGGAGAAAAAAAAAAGAAGTGGTTATTGTTGTCGTGAAAAATAATCAAAATACCAGAGTTTGACCTAAAATATATTACTCTTGCATAGGTGTGGATTTCGGGGAGGATGCAGGGGACATGTCCTCCTCAATATTTAGAGCATGTGCATTTGTCCCAAACAATAAAAACAAGGAAGTAGCTTTATTTTGACAAGAGTAAAATCATTTACACCATTAGTTGATGCAGAGAAGTCACAAACTGGTGCGTAAAATTCACCAGAATGCAGAAAATTAAGTGTTTAATGCTCTGGTAAAACCTTCCATTTCTTATGTCTCCCAGTGTTGAAACAAAACCTACGCCCTTGCTCTTGAAGCCAAAAATTCTGTGTGATCCAAACACATCTGACGTCATACCCTACCTGTCTGCATAGGTGAGAGGCCCGTGAAGGCCCTCACTGTCTGCTGCTGATGATGATGAACTTCCTCGCTGCTTTTGAGGCAGTTTTGCAGTTTTTGCTCTGGCCTACGTGGACATGGCAATAAAATGTTGACCTGAAGTGAGTTTCTCAACTCGGTTTAATCAGTGTTGTCCTCTCTGATGACAGAGATGTCCAGCTATTGGCCGAGACCAGGAGGGCACGTCATCTCCATCAATCAGGGACTGCTGTTTCTCCTCTGAGGAATGTCCCCACGGTCGTCCAGCCGCCTGACCATGCGTTACTTGGATGCATGAGAGGCCGGGCATGAAGTGCAACCCCGTCCAATGATTATGCAGGGGAGAGGTGATAATGACTTCCTATCAAGAGTTAACGGCCGAAGGGGAGAGTAGCCCTCTGTTCACGGGCTGCTGCCGAGCAAAAGAGGTCATAAACCGGGACCTGGACGGCAGGACTCATCCTGAACTCTGCAGTCGTGACGAGGAAGGGAAACTGGAAGTGGAAGTCGCCTCAGGATTTAATACTCCGCATCCCCGGTACTTAACTCTCTCTAACAGTTTGACTCTGTGCACCTCTTTGGACAGCCCTCCTCCTCCTACTCCACCGTGTGAGACTCTCGAGGGCTTCTCGACACCGGCCTGCCCCCACTCGTCCCGTGTCCCCTGGCGGTGCAGGGCGCAGGGGCAGGGCTCCTCTCCAGGACGCGGATACTGCGCGTCAAATCCAAACCAAACACTTGAATCCGGCTTTGGCTCACAAATCTACTCTCGTAATGGCCCCGAGATTCACGTCGCCGTGGGGAGTTCAGCTGGCTCGGACTGTAACGTGGCTCAAATGGATGTAAGCAGTAAAACTTTTGAGTGGATGAAAGTGAAGAGGAGTCAGCACCGGGCGGGTAAGTTTTTTTTTTGTCAGGGGGGAGACTGGGCACGAAAAGAGGGATAAAGTAACTTTGATATATTTACTCTGGATAAATAAGTTCATGTTAGCGCTTTGGATAACTTTCATTCATAGTTGGGAAAGTTTGGTGGAAGTTTTCTCTGCACGCTGGAAAAAAAGAGAAAAATAGCTGACGTGTTTTGTGCGTCACCGTGCACAATATCCTCCGTCACCAACAATTATGCAGCATTTTGTAATATTTCCCCACTTTTTAAAGCAGATAAAAATGTTTGTAAAGCAGCAGTAGCTGTTTAGTCGACGCCACATTTGAATATGCACATGAGGACTCGGTTAGTATTTCCTTAACGGTCCCATGTTAGTGTCTGTTACCATTGTCGCTCCACGTACTGTTACAAGCAGGCTTCAGACTGTAGCTACACACAAGGAGGGTGGTGCAGAGTCAAAGGCCTGCTTAGCCTCACTGTATATTCAAAGCGGAAAATGATCAATTATTTACCCTTGCCCTTACTAACCAGTAGCCTTTGAATAATGCAACAGACCACTGCCTGTCGAGACTCACAGGAAGTTGAGTAAAACTTACTCTTGTAAGCTGGAGTGCTCCCTGAGTATTGATTAGTTGTCTGTTTGTAATGAAAGCCCTTGTGTATTGATTTCAGTTTGCAGCACCTTTACATGTGTCCACCTTTTTAACATAATTGCTGTCACAGATCATCATTTCCCTGACTGATGAGTCCCGGGCACAGAGCCCACAGAAGAATACATATCCCAGGCTTTAAAAAAAAAAATACCGATAGCCTGCTAATGTGAAAAATGCCTATCAATCCTCAATTTTATGTGAGTGATAGTATCTTATATAGATCCTTCATTTGATCAATAATGTCAGTTGAGTGACTGGCCACTGGACTTGGGTTGGGTTTCATAAATTTTACGTGGACGAAGATTTACTACAATGGTGGTCCCAGTCTTCTTTTTTCTTTCCCCCCACAGCACAGTCTCTTTCTGCTGTAAGCGTGCTGCTGACCCAAATGTTCAGCGACCAAAGATGCAGGTTGGTCATTACCACCAGACTGTCTGTGGTGAAAAGGCCCAAGCTCCTCTGCAAGGGATGCAACAAACATAAAGCAGCTGCAAAATCCACATTAGTGTGTACAATAATGCGGATTTAACACACTATTTTTGGAACTGCTGCATACTGGAGTCAGAGTTCACAAATTTTTACATCAATACAACTAATTTTTAGTTTTGACTCTCCTTGCATGCTCCTCCATGATGTGCATAGTGAAACATAATTTCAGATTAACGCAGGAGGAGTTAAGAGGCCTAAGATGACAACAATATCTTTGATTTGACTCTGAATATTTTAATCTTATATAACGCAGCAAAAACAAACTGCTAAAAAACATAGAAGTTAAGGCTCTATAGGCATGGGAGGATATGAAAATGTCACATCTTGATTGTCCTGGCTAAAATAATTGCAATACCCTGTATTATCCTGCATAGACGTAGGTTTCAGGGGGACACAGGGGACACATTCCCCTCAGTATATAGAACATATGCATTAGTCTTCCCCATTAGAAAGATTAAAGTAACCAAGGACTTGTATTTTTTATAGTTTTGATGAAATTAAAGACATTTTCATCATAAATTGATGCAGAAAAGACAAAAATCGGTGCATGTAAATCAACCAGAAAGCAGGAAATTAAGTGTTTGATGCTTAAACTTTTCCGGGGGAGGGCCCCAAATGCCCATTTCATGCATGTCCCCCCATTGAACCAATGTTAAAACAAAGCCCACGCCCATATTATCCCCATAATCATCAACATATATGCTTAAAACTCTTAAATGGAACTGGAATTACATCATCTTACATTTTGTGAGGAAACAAATGTTTTTATTGCATCACAAATAGGACACTCATCTTTTTTTAGTGAAAAACAAACAATCTTTAAAAGCCAGGCCTTTAAGCTGTTTGAATTGGCAGTGTATCTTGTAATATGAAACATGCTTGATTAGGATCTTTTGTGATTTTTGGGTTTGGTGCACATGCAGCCTGTTTTTGCAGAGCCTCATTTATTGTTGGTTTCCCAGCAGTTTCTTTAGGCACTGCGGGACACGTTATTCACGATTATTCCGATAATGGAAATTCACCACGATCGATTTATTGTGAGTGTATTTTCATCTTGATCTGTGATAAATTGGAGTATTTTCCCATCCCTAGTGGCGGTGATGTGCACTGACACAAGGCCATAGCTTTCGTTTCAACATTTGGGACTTTGGGATTCCTCCCCCAGGAAATTTTAGGCATCAATTTTCCACATTCTGGTGAATTTCTATGCACAGATTTATGCCTTTTCTGCTTCAACTCGTGCTGTAAATATCTTTAATTTAGTCACAATAAATGTCCTCTGCTTCCTTAATGTTTTTCATTGGGGGAAACAAGTTTCAATTTCATTTTCATTTATAAAGCACAATTTGCTTCAGAGGACGTTACAGCATTCGATATCCCTCTGTCCTTTGGACCCTCACAGCAGATAAGGAAACCCCCCCCCCCCCCCCCCCCCCCCAAAAAAAAATGGAAGAAACCTCAGGAAGAGCAACTGAAGAGGGACACCTAACTTGTATCACAGCTACGCCTGGAAACAAATGCACATGTTCTAAATACTGAGGAGGATGTGTCCTCTGCATGCCCCCCGAAACTGACACTTATACATTCACATACCTTGATAAAGATTTCTCTCAGGATGCTGCTGTAAGAGCAACAAAATGTGAACACATTTGATTTATCATAAATGCTTCAATGTTGTAACATGCAACAAACAGGAAACTACAATTTCCAGTTTGACTTGCAGTAACTTGAGAGCTGAGATGAGTGGGTAAACATGTCTCTGATGATGCCACTGTGAGGGAGGCAAAAGGTGACAGCAACACATTTCACTGGTCGAGGAGTCATTTTATTCATAAAAGCCATTAGCCACTCATCTGATCCAAATCCGTGCACTTGAGAAAGCCATTTGCTCACACCCGCCCACGCACACACATCTTCTCGCAGTACTGTTAGTATCTTTGTAACCTCTTTCTGTATCTCTCTGAAGGGGATCATCTGTAGGAGTAACTCATTAGCGCTACTGTGTAACTTGTAAAAGAGTCATTAGTGAAAGTATGCTTTCCTCTGGAGGTTGTATTGGTTTTGGCACAAAACAAAGTCTTGCGTATTCTTCCATGTTGAAAGGCCTCCACAGACCTGCAGTAACCTGATCTCTTGGCTCAGTGTATATACTCCCAGTGCGTCATTCTTCAATTATGCTTTGACAGCACCTGAATTACTGTGGGCTGGATGCCCAGATGACTGAGGCAATGTGTATCGATCTATCCCTTTTCTTCTTCCCTCTCCTTGGCTTGGAAGGCCCCTTCCATTCCCTTTGCTGGCTGGCTATTTTTAAGCATGCAAGTCATTTCTCAAATATTTAGTTTGATTCTTTTATGCCTTCTGGCCGGCATCAATTCTATTATCTTTGGAGCCATTAATCAGAATGTGCATGTGATTTGCACTCCTGAAAGCTGAAGTTCTTAATTACGTACAGTTCGTCTGTATTGGTTCTTCACGTTCGCTGCCCTCTAATTCTCAGGCTCGGTTACCTTGACATTCATTTTCTTAAAACACAGATGTCGACATTTATCCTATAACTGACCTTTCCATCTGCTATGCTTTTCCAAGTGGCTAGAGGCCTGTTAACCTTCCTCCCTATGAATTGTGGTGGGAGGCATTGCTCTACACCTGGCACACTGACTCCATTATGCAGCAGCAGCACATTTTCTCAGAGGCAAAGACACACTGACGACTTACCCACAATGTCAGCAATGAAAAATCAAGATATAGCTGCAGTTCCTGTCATTCATTGCACATAAGTAGCACAGATGATACTTTAATGTGTGACCCAGAAACCTCAGAGGAAAAAAATGGAGACATTTGTCATTAATGCAGTGTTTGAAAGGATTTGTAAACTGTTAAACTGTCATTGACACAGAAAGGCCTAAAGGCAAATTATTAATGATTCTGATGAATACAGTTAATGGACTGTAAACGATACAAAGTTGTTTTGAATCGCCCAAACATTGCTCTGACAACTTTTCCCACACATCTCCAACACGCGGCGGCGCATTTCGCTCGACTGTTGGGTGAACTTGTCTTGGACTCACTTTAAAAAGCAGCACCTTTGCAGAACAGATGTGAAATGCTCAGATCTCACAGAGTCAGAGGTGTCGATTCAAATCTTCAGATCATATTTCAGGCTTTAGTTTGTGATGTTGTTGCATGTGGTTGCATAAGACGGTGCATGTGTTTCTGTTAATATAACACATAATTCCACATCCACCTGTTTGACGGCAGCAAAAGATTTTTCAGCTACTGCTAAAGATGATACCACGGTGAAATACGTCTGTGTTATACAGACAGAAAAATGGCTCCCAGACTTTAAATCAACAAAGTGGCTTGGGGACAATCCCTGCAAATCAGTGTCTTTGAAATAATTTTATTAAATGTTTGAATATTTGTTTAACTCCTCAGTTTCAAACAAACCTTAAAATATCTGTTAATTATTTTTAATTATTTTTTTATGTAAGGTACATTCCTTATTATCACATATATTACCAGGGCAGCATCAGACAGAGCTATAATAAATATTTTATTTAATTTCTGAGGATTTATATAAGTAAGTAATAGTAATAATAAGTATAATTTATATAAGTTATTACCACATATAAATGACCAAAGTTTATTATTTAAGTTTTTTTTTCCTGTTTAAACTGAATAATTTGCCTGGATCAGGGCGTGGATAATTTTATTCAGAGGGATTTTGTGCTTCTTTTGTGGGTAACCTCATTGATCTTGCTGACGACTGTTCTCATGTCCTCTGTTCCCAGCCAGGATGCACATGACCTGTGGGTTCAGTATCGTTGGCTCGGGCCTCGGTGCTGTGAAGACTGGGAGCAGCAGCAGCAGCAGCAGCATCTGCACGGATGGCCATCCCACGGTGAACGGGGCCCCGAGGACCAGCTTCAGCACCAAGCAGCTGACCGAGCTTGAGAAGGAGTTCCACTTCAACAAGTACCTGACGCGGGCCAGGCGGGTGGAGGTCGCCAGCGCCCTGCAGCTCAGCGAGACGCAGGTGAAAGTTTGGTTTCAGAACAGGCGAATGAAGCAGAAGAAATTACAGAGAGACGGGCTGCTGTCCGAGCCGGGCCCCGCGGCAGCGCACTCACACGCGGACACTTTGGACACCTGCCCCTCTCCTGGACCGACCTCTCCAAAACACCTGCCCCTGAACTCCTGAACCGCGGGAGCTGCATGATGGCGAGGGCGCCTGCCTGCCTGCCTGCAGATGTTTTGATTCCCGTTTGCATCGGTTTCAATCAGGCTTCACCTTTATTTGCTTACCACGATGGATGCTTATCGCAAGAAGCGCAATGGCAAGTTTCTTCATGCAAGAACGGGTCAAAACAATTTGTCATCCTCCCCCGGCTGCAGACTGGCGCTCTGATTTGAATATTAAAATTCAAGTCAGTGCATCGCGCTCCTATCTACACAATGGAAACGAAGAAACAAAATTATATTAATTGTCCATAGAAACTGTGGCAGACAATTTGTTTATTTATTTTGTACAATTTATCCAGTACTTGAATATATTTATTCACCAGAGCACGTGCCTCCTAATGTGTTTAAAATAATTTGTATTTATTTAAAGCTCATATTTGATAATATTTATTGTATTGACACAGATATGTTTAGCACGTTTTACTAATTATTCAACCTGCTTTTGAAACAGTCATGCAGATTTCTTTTTATATTCCTTGTCTGTGACACACTTGAGTAAAAAAGTCACCTGCTATAAACAAAGCCAATCTTTAACATGTGAGCAGATAATTATCAGGCTAATTTAGCAGAGCTTTAATGCTGCTTTAATGTCGCTGCTTTATTTTGTCCGATTATAAGCTTCCCAATAATCCCTCCTTCCACGGAAAGATTAAAATGCCATAATTGACTGATGGATTTATTGACCGCTCGTATTAAGAGTATTGATCCGTGGTGATCCATCTATCCGAGGCACAAATCTGGGAGCATTTGCATGCATCTGTAACTGCATGTTAATGGAATGTAGAAACATCACGATCGGGAGTTGTTGCGTCTTTTATTACCTCTATATACATGCATCAGAAAATGATAATTTAGCTTGAACACTCATGCGGGAGAGCAGACAATAAAACGCTGTCTGTGCTGTTTTGCAGATCAACCAATAAATTGTGTGGCCCCAGCAGCTCGCGAGCTGCTAAATATTCCTTCCAGATTCACATCTCATCTCATATAAAGTAAATGATTGTAAACTCGGCCCTTAAACACTGTTATGTTCCCGCTATCGCAATGCGTTTCTGTCATGTTAATGTCTATTCTAATATCGAGATATGAGGCTATCAGACACTTTAATTCTATGTATGGGAATATTTTTGTTTAGCTTTCAATTAGCGGTGTTTGCACTGCATGTGAAGGTTAGTGGATCCAGAGCGGGTGTTAACGACAACAAAGGAATTAAAGTGAAAGCAGCTGGGTGTCGTCGCGTAGAAATAAAGAAAGCTAGAATTCAAAATAATTAATTAGGTGAAAAGGTTGTACGCCTTTAACAGGTGTCCTCTTTGGAATTTGGAGGGAGCATAAATAAAATAATAATGTAATAGTTAGACAGTTGCACCTCTGCAGGGTGGAGTGGACATGGAGGCTGCAAGGCCAAACTAATGTATGCAGTCACACCGGAGTTCACCTCTCACCTCTTGACCTTTGTCTTGCCTCGGGACAACGATGACCGGGTCAGCGGCTCACTTTGAGAAAGATGCACCATTAATTTGGGTGACCTCGAAGTCTGAGCTTTCTCTTTCTCTCTTTCTTTCTTTTTTCTTTCTTTCTTGCTTTCTCTTCTTTTCCCAACTACTCTGAGCGCTTTTGTTCTGGTGCTGCTGGGTCTCTGTGTCCACACAATAATATTTCATCCAGCTGAACAGAGGGGCGACTAGGCCATATGATAATTGTTCATATTATAATTCCATACCAGGCCACATAATGCATTCTTTCCACACCTTAGAGCTAACCTAATTTTTGCCCTATCTCTTATTTTAATAAGCCAAAAAATATGCCCCTGGCTCACTTGATAAACTGGATGAAAGAGTCTTTTCACCCAATAGCTTTTTTTTTTTAGATATAAACTACAGACCTATTTTTAATAGCAAAGTTGAAAAATTAAAGTTACTTGAGCATACTTGAACACTTAATATGATTCCATGTCAGAGGCAGCATAAACAAAATTTAGAGCAACTATTCATAACATGCTCGCTGATTATATATTTCATGCATATCTGCTTGAATAATTTTTGAAGAATTTGGACATTAATCCCCTCTGAACAATATCTTTTAGAATATTTGCGTCGTTAATATAAACCGAAAGCCAGAGAGGAATAAAACTTAAGGGTCTGCGGAGGAGCTGGTGACAGTGCAAACATTTTAAAGTTCTATTTGTAATTGATGCCGATGATTTTACATGCAAGCTGGACTAAAAATGTGTCGAGTCCAATTTATTTTGAATTTGCATTTAAACAAAATACGCACCATTAGGGTCGCCTTTCTCTAAACAAAATAGCACAAAGTGGAATGCTTAACAAAACCATTAATGTGTCCGTCTTTTTGTCATGCAAATAAGTGTGCACTTGTGAAGGTTATGAGGATGATGATGAGGGTGATGATGATGAAACAATGTGATGATAAAGGTTTTGACTATAAAAATTGTACGTCATGTTTACTGTTGCTATAGGTGTGGGTTTTGGGGGGCAGAGAACATGCCTCCCTTTCAATGTTTATTTATCTGTCCCCCTCAATATTTAGAGGACATGTGCATTTGTCCCCAATATAAACATTAAAATAGCAGAGGACTTTTATTTTGACACAATTAAAGACATTTTCATAATAAATTGATGCTGAAAAGCTACAAATCGTTGCATATAAATTCACCAGAATGCAGGAAATTAAGTGTTTGATGCTCAACATTCTTAAACCTCACGTTTCATTTGTGTCTCCCCAAAAATGTTGAAACAAAACCCATGCCCTTGACTGTTCCTTCTGAGAAGTCTGTAAGGTTGACCTTATTAGAAACTCTTTCATCATATTGTGCAAATATGTTTCCTTGCCACAGGGCTTCAAGTTACAGATTGTAATGTGCACCGAGGATGTTTGCTGCAGGTGTGCGCTCAGACTTTTCTTTTTTAATCCAACTTCATCACAGCTCTACTGTGTAATAGATTCACTTAGAAATACACAACGATTTAAAATGTGCGGAGCGGGAAAAAAAACTTAATGTGAGTTATAGGGATGAGGTGAAGGTGAAAAGGCGAGTTGATTTATTTTGGGTGAACTATCACTTTAATTTCATTCCATGGCAGCTCCAGCATTTGCCTCTCAATTGATGAAAGGCAAACCGCATTGTTTGTTCAGACCTGACATTTAGTTCGAAACCATTTGAGTGTGACTCTTCTCTGATGAATTTGTGCTCTTCTGTAATTCCTTCCTGAAGATGTACGGCTGGCTCACGAGACTGACAGCTGTGCTGCACTTATACACAAGCAAACACATGGTAAATGGAGGAAAAATAAAACCAGAATAACTCACCTCAAAATGTATTACTGCCACTGGTGGTAACAGTGGTGACATTGAACAAGTTGGAATTTTCCCCCAGCTTTATTTTTCTTTTCCCGTCCTGCGCGGTAATAATTTCTCGTAATGAAATTCATTCCAAAATTCATTTAAATCAATGAGATATTTATAATGAAGCACAATAGCTCAAGCATTATTTGTAAAAGTGAAGTTACCTGTTACATTTCTCTGATAAAACACTCCAATTGAGATATCAAAGTAAAACATGTATTAGTTAATCATGAATGAGGCTATTGACCATCTTTTGTATTGTCGTCTATTGCAAGTTAGCTGATGTGGGCAGCTGTTACCATCCTCCCGAGGAGCGCTGCGTGGCATGAGCAATGAGAGAACATATGCGGCGTACAGCATATCTTACACTACATTTTAAATTAACACATATAAGTGGGTTCCTTCTGAGCTCATTGTAATTAATGCTAAGTTGACCTAAAATTAACTTAATGCATAATATGCATGTAATATCCTCACCGGTGCTCAGGGGAACTAAATCAATTGATCAAGTTAAGCTCTTTCTAACTCTACGTGAAGCACTTATAGATAGCTCAGTTGTTGTAATTACAGATCATTTGAATGCTCTCCTCCCTTTTAGTTTTTCTGCTCGTCTGATTTTACTGTTTTTCTTTATTTGCAAAGACTTTCATGCACTATTAGTCTTTTTGATTGGGCTCATTCACATATTTGACTACCAAACAATTTGTGCATCAAGAAAGTTGAAATGAAGTGCACCTGTTTGTGTGTGTGTGTGTGTGTGTGCCTGTGCATATTCGGGTGCCCTGTGTACAATTACACAAATATGTGTTTTGTTTCCGAGGTGCTACTAATAAAGCGCTCAAAAAGATACAAAGCACCTATTTGAATAATTGTTCACTCACACGCGCATGCAAACACACACACACACACACATACACACACAAATCCATACATAACACATTGTGACAGAGCTACACCGAACAACACGCACACCAATCCAGTCCTTGCCTCTCCTCTCCTGCTCCACTCCAGGGAGCAGATGTTTGGGGACAGCTTACAGCCTCAGCGAATTTCTGTGTACAAAGCAAACAGCAGCACTCAGCACTTCTGGCTGCAAAGGGAAATTTGCTCTTGAAAGAGGGGGGAGAGGATGAGGAGAGGGGGGGGATAGGCCTTTGAGTCAATGTAAGGTATCATGAGGATGGGAGGAGAGGGGGGATAAGAGTGAGAAGGGGTGCACGCAGAGGTGAAACTGTGTCAAGGTTGTAAGTCGCTTGCATAGGAAAATTCCCCTTTTTCCCGAGACATCCGGAGCTCTGTGTTGGAGCAGCATCTTGTACAGTGCGTACAGGATTTCCCCCGTGCAGCATCGGTAGAATCAACCAAGGTGGCCCCTCTGCATATCTGATTGTGTGGAGGCTCTGACCTCTCGCATGCAACTCTGTTTACTCACTAGTTTGGATTGCCCTTTCAAAAGTTGCAGACAAGCATAAAGTGAAGGGAAAAAAGGAGGAAACCATGAAATGAGCCTTTTGAGTTTGCTGATACTGCATCTGAGACATCAGCTATAACCTAGGACCAGCAATGCTAATGATGCCATTGATATAATCCACTGATTTAATGGCAACATGCTGCATGTGCTCTCTTTAGTTTCTTATATTACTTTATAAATTTCCTCTTCTGTCTGGCAAGATTTTATTCCATTTACATGTCATGAAACTTAAATGTATGAAATGAAAAGACTTAAATAATAGATGTTTTTTATTCTTTTTTCCTTCCAAATTGTGCAGCCTCGCTCCATATGTTGCACAAAGTCTTCTGGAAAGCCTCAAACATACACATACACTCTTATGTCTCTAACATGTGCACGGGTACACATACATTTTGACCTCTCATCAATGTATTATAATCCCTAAACAAACCATCATAAATGAGCCCTGCGATGCTTATTTGTCTGAACGAAGGCAACCCCCTCCTCCTCTGCCCCTGGGGCGAGGTTGCCATAGAGACAGATTCACAGACATATGGAGAGAGGAGAAGGGGAGTCGAGTTGAAGGGGTGGAGCTGCAGGGGTGAGGCGGAGGGGGAGTGTGTGTGTGTGTGGGGGGGGCAGAGGAGAAGGGGATGGGTACCGGTTTGAGGACGTTGGCGCTCTGTCTTTCAGATGTGTCTTTGTGTTTCATCCGTCAATCAGCCATCCGTGTCAGTCTGTGCTCAGTGAGGGAACAGTTCATGAACTTTTCTCAATCAAGTCTCTGTCAGGCGCCATCTTGGCTATATTTCATCAGGGAGAGGATTGATTCTCGTGGCGGCTTCACAGCCCAAAAAACACAGTATGTGCAGGGGTGCCATAGGCAAATAGTTCAGTGGAAATGTGTATTATTAAATTGATTTAGAAGGCTGCGTTCACATTTTGCAATCTCTGGCCATTTTTGTTGTTTACACTAAGGACCAATCAACATTAGCAAAACAAACATACAGATGTTTTTGCTCCTCGCTAATTAGATTCAGATGATGTAATCAACCTTTTAGCCAACCTGAGGACAGCTTGACAATGGACAGGGAGAAAAAGGAGAGAGGGAAAGGAGAGGAGAGTGAGAGGAAGGGAGGGAGGGGGGGGGGGGTTGTGGATGAAGCGGCCATCAGGACTGGCCTTGCTGCTATAAAAACACATTTTTTTCATCAGCCATTTTATGCAAAAGGGGAAGACCAGGTGCTCAATCAAACCTCACGCCTACTGTTTTATTTTTCATCTCCACCCCTCCCAGTGCTTCTCCGCACAAACCTTCTGTGTGCCTTCCCGCTTCCCTCGCGCCATTCTTCTCCTCTTCTTCCCTCTTTCCGTGTCATTCGTCTTCCCTCCTGCCTCTCCGCAGCCTGCTCTCCAACTGATATGAGAGAGTGACCCTTGGGCCCTCAGGGGTCAAGTGATACAAGGTCATTGGCAGGTCATCACTGCTGACTGGCTGACCTCTAAAAGGACTTCTGGAAGGAGCCAATCAGGACTTGCTCCTTCCCCCCTAAGGCGGATCCCCCTCCTCAGCTCATCAGCAGCCTGAGTCACATGACCAGGGCGAGGCGTCAGAGGGAGGATGATTAATGATGCTTTTAGTACCTGTTTAGAATGAAGCTGTCCACACCGCACTGTAATTACCCACTCCCAGGCGGCAGCTGCCCAACATAATTGCTTTTTGTTTGTTGACCTGGTTTATTGAGGAGAAAGATGGCTTTGGCTGGGTAAGATGGTGCTATGTACAGTATACAAAGGTGAGGATGTGTGTATGTTAGAAATTTGGTTGACAGTATGTGTTTGAGATTCATGTGAGCTACAAAAGTGTGAGCGAGAACCTCAGTTGTGTGTGCAGTTCGGGAGAGACAGACCAAAGGTGCTTCAGCCTCTATACTACTGAACTAAATCAAAGTATGCATGTACTCGTGGTATGTAGCTATAAAATGTCAGTCAGGAAACACAGAGACGTGCATCCCTCCCACTTAAGGTCAAAGATAGCCACAGACCTCTTGTGCAAGGTTACTGCATACCACTGGAATACACAAGTATTCAACATTAAGGAGGAGTGTATTCTGTCATGCATAATTTATGTCAACATGTCAAAAGCAGGAGCGCCGTGCCGTGTTGCTCTGAAAATTCAAAACTAAGTTCAGAAGGTCAATGGAATACCGCTCCTAGAGATCCACCGCCCCCTCCTCCTATGGCTACATGCCTAAGGCAAATATGAAAATTTCAGTACCTGCGGCGCATGCCACGAGGACAGTGACAATGAAACCCAGATAAACAGCCCCTCGTTTGACCTATGGAGAGCATAAATTTACCGCCCATAAATCCTTGAGTGTTTCAGCTCCGTTTGGCGCATTTGCCGAGCCTCTCTACCCAGACAGAGAGAGGCAAGTGTCGGGTATCAGTGCTGCTGTATGAGCAGCTTTCATCCTGCTCCTGGTTCTCACATAACTCAGTCCTGCAGCCTTTATCACCGCCTCATAAATAACTAGGCTATCGCCTGATAATGTCCGCTTAATGCTTAGTCAATAAAGCCCACAGTAAGAGGGGCCTTTTTTAGCCTCTCTCCTGTACATAAATATAAACAGTGCAGTAGATTGATGTGATGGGCAGGCTCTTTCTACACTGGGACAAAAAGAGGCAGCGTGTGGGCCCGGGAGCTGAAGGTGGGCTGTGGGGCTGCAGGTGTTTAGAGGAGATAGTGGGCTGTAATGAGGGGGCTGCAAGAGAAGGGCTGAGTGGATAGCCTTGACTGATCACCTGTGAAAGGCACATACACACATATACACACACATGATAGCATGCAGACACTAACGTGCAAAGGCACACGTGCACGCAGGGACACTCATTCACACACCCACACACACACTAATGCCATCATTAGTTAACCCATTGGTGTCGAGGCCTGCTGCACAAAAGCTCATCCTCCCTATTTGAAGGGCATTAGAGCATTATGATAAAGACTCTCCCAAATGAACTGCTTCAGTATCTTGTTAGCATCTTTTCCTAATCTATCGACACGTTTGCAAAACCAACCGTACGCTGCTACCACAGGATGATATCCAGGGATGTAAGTTTCATTGTCTTGTGCACATAGCGGCGGCAGTTATCGACTATTCGCACTAGTCATCAGACCATCCAATTCCAGTGTGGCGCCAGGGGCAGCTGTAGTCAGTGTGATGGCTGGAATGGGATCAGACTGAGCCCTGGGGAGACAGAAGAGACTGACAGGGATGTTGCCGGGTTGAACGAGGGGGCTGATTGTGATCCATGAGTTAGTCAGCGCAGCAGCACCTGGGCTTGGAGCAGCAGCTGGGGAAGATGGGCAGGGTGACACAGAGTGGGTTCAAAATGAGAGGGATGATCCAATCAGCTCATATTGACATACTCGGTGAGGTGCAGTTTGTGGTTTGGTTGTTATATGAGCATTTACACACATTTCATCAGGCCAGATTCAGCCCCAAGAATCACAAAACAAGGCAGAAATCCTGCACAGTTATATTCCCGTTTCAAATCCTAAAGTCAGCTGAATCTGGATTTGCTTTAAAGTTAATCTGGGAGATATTTAATCTCTTTGACTTGAGATTTCATTATCACCAAATAAATGTTATGAAGCTATTGAAAGAGACCTTTGTGTCACTTCATTATGGTTAAGCTTGCCAAAACCACATTGGTGGATGATTTCTCTTAGATCAATTGTGACTTTGAGGCATGGCAACATCCAGATAGATTTCAAGACGTCATGCAAGGCGTGTAACAACTACAAAGAAGCCGAGACCTAAAAAAATAAACTAATAAATTGAAAGGAACTTTCATGGGAAAGTGCTTTTTAATTATCATGCTCATTGTTCCGTTGTTAGGTAATGTCGTAACAGATCGTAACTTAAGATCAAAATGACTTGCAGAAAACAGAAACATAATTGTATTCACCAGAAACATGACGATGAAGAGCCATCCTGATTTTTATCATTTTTCCAACATATGAGAAAGTTTACCTCAAAATAAGGCACAAGATCATATCCAAAGCACAACAAAGATGATTCTGATAGTAGAACTATCATCTTTTAGCTGATGATGCAGGTCAGTATACTGTTTCAAATCATATTTGCATCTGTTGCCCAGGGCCCAGAGAGTTTACATGAATACCTAATCCACCACAGTAAACCTGAACTCTGAAAAAAACTGGTTACATGAAACTACAGGAGTCTCTTATAAAAACAAGCTGAAAGATATCAAATGACGTATTCTATTTATTTAATAACATACACTGGAATTCTCTGCTATCCAGCACAAGATATAGCCTATTCATGTCATCTGAAAAATGTCTTTCAAAGCAGTGATTCCCAACTGGTGGGTCCTGGTCCAAAAGTGGGTCACGGGTTCATTCTGAATGGACCCCAAGTGACTCATGAACATTTCAACTTTTTAAAAAACACACTTTATTTTTAAGTACATTGAATATTTGGCACAGAGCTTTTACTGCCATTCCCTGCTGTAGAGTGAGTGACTAACGCACAGCCACTGGACAGAGACAACAAACTATCTCAATGATATAGCGAAACGCAAGTATGACACCAAATATATCAAACTGTGTGGACCTTGAGCTAATGACTAAGGAGAATTCTGGACCCGGTGGCTGAACCAGTTGGGAACCAGTGCTTTAAAGGATACTTTTCAGATTTTGAACCAGCTTTGTATCAAAACAATGTGGGTAGCATGTGTGAATGAACTGTAGTAAACTTCCCTACATCTTACCAGCACCAACATCTCTCTGCTCATATCCCAGCTCAAAAATATGTTGATGTCTCAAGCGCATAGATTTTAATAATAACTAGAGAATGGATCACAAGATGGTGCCTATTCGTTCCAGTGGAGTTGCTCGTCTGGTACATATGCCAAAAAAGTTTTCTAGCTTCTCGGTTTACCTCTGCAGCATGTGGCCCACTAAATATGTGCAGTGATGATGTCATGAAGAAAGTTTTACAAATATAAAATCTCCATGGATTAAAAATGCATAATAGAAAGATTCAAAATTGGTGTCCTGTCATTAGTTCTGTTTCATAATAGTGGTCTCTGGGGAAAATGCTTTTTGGGCTGCAGGGAAAGTACTGCGAGTGGCCACTGGAAAAATTGACTGCAAGGCTGAGCAGCTTTCCTGGCAGCCTGCTCAAGGGCTGTTGCTTGAACTACAGATCGTACTCCTGCATTTTCGTAAGTCTGCCACCATGGACACAAAGAGTATAGAAACGGATTGACAGAGATTTCTCTCTCAAACTCAGATCAAATTCTGATGAAATGGTAAAACTGGGCAGTGTTGCTCAAATGTAAACCAAGATTGTTTTACTATAATGCCAGTTTCTCATCTAAAATGTCCCAGAAACATTTTAATATACATTGTTTGGCTGTAGTTGACAATTTGTGAACAGGAAATAGGCACCATACTGTTTTCTGCATTGTGAAAAATGGAGGCCGAAAAACTGAGACAACTGTAAAACTAAACAGTGCTGATCAAATATAAACCAAGATTCTGCCACTGTGTTGCCTATTCCTCACCTCAAACGTTTCAAATACATATTTTAGCTTACTGTTTAATTGTAATATGAGATTGTTTGTTGCCAGGCAGCCACCATATTGTTTCCTGTGTCAAAATCAAAGATGTATAATAATAACAAGTGCCTATTCAGTCCAATGGAATAGCTGGGAAAGGCCAAAAAGATTTTTTAGCTTATGTGTTTATGCATGTAGTCCACTTAATATGCACAGTACTGTTTCTCCACCTGCGAGTTCCCGCTCCACTCATAGATTTTACATTGTAATGTTTTTAAATTGCTTTTCTCAACTTTAGAAACATTTTACAATTTAAAATCTCAGAGGATCAATAATTCATAATAGAAAGTGTCATAGTTGACCTTGATTGCAGTTAGAGACATACTGTAAACAATTTTACAAACGTCTCCTTCATAATGGTCTATGGTAAAATGCTTTTTCAAGCCGGTCTCACTCCGAAGTCCTCAAAATCCCACACTTGGGCAGTGACTTGCAGCATCAGACACAGATAAGAAAAGCTGTCTTTTGACGTCTGTTTCAAGACTGTTATAGTTTAACGACAACCAGTGGTGTCAGGGGGAAATGCGGCAGGACAAGAACCAAAATCAGGCAGCAAAGGTCTGAGTGGGGCGAGTGGGAGGGGTGGTGGGTGGGTCAACATACATTGACTTTCAACCGTGAGAGAAGTGTTCGTGTCCCGTGAGATTATAAAGCCAAACCCTGTTCTTTTGTTCTAAACCTAACCACATGCTTTTGTTGAATAAACCCAACCATGTGTGTTAGTTGTTGGAAGAAAAAGAAAAAAATGTCAATTTGTGGTGTTGTACCAACGTATTTATTTTGAAAGAGACTGTATGTAACCGGTAAATTTCCTGTGAAAATGGACGTGAATTTTGAGGACAATGCATATGACAGGCAGAACTTGACACAGTGTCCCAGAACGTCAACAACCAACGTAATCATGGTACCTTCCTTGCACATCGTATCTATATGTGGAAAGTCCATGACCAAACATCGATGTGTGACGAGGTTGGGTTGAGAATGTGTTGGCTTTTTAGGCTGCAGGGGATTTTTTCCCCTGCAATACCACAAGCGACCACTGGATGAAAACTGAAAGCAAGGTTGAGTTGCGCTCCTGGGGACCTGGTCAAAACGTACAAGCTCACATTGTGTCACCTACCAGCGGGAGCATTTGTCGGTCCTGTGCAGTGCGTTCTGGGTGTTGTAGGTTTTCAACCTCTTGAGCCAACATATTCTCACGCAGACCTCGTCACATATTGACATTCGGTCATGGACTTTTCGCGTTCAGATACACTATGCAAGGTACCTTGGGTGCTTTGGTTTTTGACGTTCTGAGACGCTGTGTCAAGTTCTGCCTGTTACATCCATTGTCTTCTTTCAAAATACACTTCCGTTTTCACAGGAAATTTAACAATTACAAACAGTCTCTTTCAAAATAAATGTAAAACACTGCAAAGTGATGTTTTTTTTCCTCCAACAACAAAAGCATGTGGTTAGGTTTAGGAAAAAAGAACAGGGTTTGGCTTTAGAATCTTATGGAACACAAACACTGCTCTCTTGGGGTAAAAGTCTGTGTTTGTCCACCACCCCTCCTGCCCACCCCAACCGGACTTTAGCAGCCTTAACTTTCATCTTTGTTCTACTGCATTTCCCGCTGGCGCCGCTTCTCAGCTTTTTTTCCTCTTGGTTTCTGATGCCGCAAGTTACTGCCTAAGTGCAGTTTCGTCGACTTCAGAGTCAGGCTGGGCTCCTTGAGCAAAAGCAGATGCCACGGTTCTTTTCCTCTATTTTCCCTGGTTATGTAGCACCAATTTCAAAAGTATTTGATACTCTCTGTTGCATAGTCAGCCCAGTTTTATGAAAAGACCATCTTTCCAGTAACGAAATACTTTCTTGATAACTACAGTGTTCATAAAGCAGTATCCACATTAGCCTCAGTGAATAGCACTGTGTATTTAAAACACAACAAATCCAAACAGCAAAAACAACAAGACCATGGTGCACCCTAGGAATCACTCCCTGGGAAAAGAAATAATGAATTCATAATTAATGCATAACATGTTAGGCTGTGTAATACAAATTAATGACTGACTATCCAACCTTGAAGTTGCTGGAAGGACTACTTCCTCACTATAGAGATGCTAGTTGCTCTTAGCGTAGCTCCCCTCTTAATATGCTAGAGAGTTAGCAGCAACATAACGGCTATTTTTCAACAGAATTCAAAGAGATGGGATTATTACAGATGAGTTTGTCTGACTCCGGGTAAGTAATACAATAAACTTATTTGATAAAATGTTGGGTGTACTTAAACGCATTATATCCAGCGTGTTCTGCAAAGGCATCTACGACTCATACTGGACCTCATTTATCAATATTAGCCTCAGTGAATAGCACTGGAGAAATTCTGGAAATGTCTTTAGTTTCTGTGCAACAAAATGTTGTTGAGGTTACTTGGTGCCTGTGGATTATCGGACATGTTGCTTTATTAAGGGTCGTATTTGAGTTTGAGCTCCTGAAGGACATGTTTAGGCATGCAAACTCTGACTAAAGCAGGTGCTTGAAGACAAAACAGGATTAAAACTACACAAATATCTAAACCCCTGTTTTATCTTAAGTTTGCAAATTTGGGTTAAAAGTACTGCAGAGTAAGTAACCATCTACTGTAAGACACCTTCACAACACCAGGGCACTGAATATGTGCCAAGTGCTGCACTAAGGAGGTGGGCCCAAGGGTGAGGTGGGGCAGGGGCCAAATTTAGGTGAGCTAGGAGGTGCCCACAAACTAGTGGAGACACTGCTCCGAACACTGCGGCAAATGAATCTCCTGGGTAATGGAGACAGAACTATTGCAAAATTAGGAGAGACATTAACTGGGGTATCAATAAATAAACCTCTAATTAGGAAAAAAGAAGCGGAGCGGAGCCGCAGCAGCAGCAGCAGCACAGGGGGAGAATATCAATGGCACGCTCACATCTGTATGCAGGCACAGCTCTCTGGTGGGGGGCCGGGCCTCACAGGGGCTTCACCAATGGTATTAGCTCACCCATCCATTCCCGACCCGCCCTGGCGGAGAGCATGCCCACTCTTTGACTGTGCAGTGAACCCAGCGCACCCTTCCCCCTCTTCCAAGCCTCCCTCCGAGTGTAGCCCCCCAGTTTGCCCAACTCTTCTCTTCTCTTCCCTTCCCTTCCCTTCCCTTCTCTTCTCTTCTCTAACCACCTTATCTGCGCCGTGCCCTGAGTGTGCCGCTGTGCTCTGTGACTTCACCATGATTGATTGTGGTGGGGGTCCTCCACTCCCTCGGTGAGAGAGAAAATGGAGGAGGGAAAACAGGAGAGAGGGAGAGAGGGGAATGGGCAGAACTGAGAAGCCTGGAGAGAGAGAGAGAGCCTATGATGGGTAAAATGAAATAGAGGCAGTATTTGTGTATGTACGTGTCTGTGCACATGTATGTGTCTCCATCTATTGGTATGGAGTATGCTTATGTAAAATGTCTTCCTGCTGGTAGGAATGAAGATAAACTATAGTCTGTGCATGCCCTGAGTCGAAATGCAGGTATATGTATCCAGTTATAATGTGTCAGGATTAGTTGGATGTCTGGCCAGCAGAGGGATGTGGAGGTGCAACCTAGGTGTTGGTGGAGGCTGAGGGTGGAGGGTGGAGGGGTGCGTGGCGCTGACCGCTCCCTGTCTCTCCCCCTCTGTTCCCTGGAGGGTAATAAAGACTGATGACAGTGATGCTGTGCCATCCGGCTCCACAGTCTCCACTGCACAACCATTTGCGCCATCATTTATCCCGCTCCCCCCCTCCCCGCTCTAATTCTGCTTTAATAACCGCCAGCTCCATTCATCAGTGTATTGACGGGCATGACAGGCGGTGCGGCACACACTAACTCCCTGCCCTTTACTCGCTCACAGCCGGGGTCAGCGCGAGGTCACACAGTCAATAATCACAACACACCTCACTGTCACCTTGGAGCGACTGCATGCCCTGCATATCTATCCTCACGCATGCCCGAGCTCCTCATTGACTTTACTGCTTAGTACCCAGCACCGTGCACATTTGTTACGGTCTCAGAAGCTATGGGCAGAGTTAGAGCAGCACCACAGGAGACATGCACAGCAGAGGAAGTGTTGATGTTGCTCCAGTGGTGATCCAAATATGTGAACATGACTCTGATCCATTAAACTGAGCTGGATTATTCCACTCCTACAGTGTCGAAAGAATTTCCTGTAAGTGTGTATTCTTTCAACACTTTAAGTCCGTCATACACAACAACATATTTACACTTTGCTCTCACACTGGTGTTTTGAAGGAGAAGGTTTTGGAGGGGGGGGGGCTACAGTCATTTGTTACAGGTGCGGCATCTCCCTCTCTCTCCTTGGGCATTCACCTCTTCATATGCAAAACATGTCCTGCTGTCCTCCAACTCCAGCACAGTTTGCTGCCGTGACACATTTTTTCTTCATTTCAGCTTGACAGTGACATTTATGTTCATTTGCTCAGTGCAATTGTGAGGCATCTGGAGAGGCTGTTTCCCTTTTTTTCCTCCTCCCTCACCTCTTTCCTTTTTTCTCTCCTGACAAAAATATTAATGCAGATTTGCATGCCACAGTGACTAAGCCCTTGATGAACAGTTGGATTTTTGGGAACACACAGAGGAAACACACCTCTGCAATTATACATGGCAAGAAGAGTGCAATGGAGTCTACTGTTTTTAGATAGATTACAGTGTGTAACTCAACATAGCCAGGATCAGTGGCACTGGGAACCTGCACCAGTCCATGAATCTTGTGATGCTGCTGAGTGTGGTGGTGCTGGGAGTTGTGGTGCACTGGGGAGCTGAACATGCTGCACACTGTGCTGTACCAGGTGGCACCCACCCTTCTTCCTGCTCCGTGGTCACATGATTTATCCTCACGTTCTTGTACAGTCCACAGTCCCTTTCCTGACCCCTTCTGCTCGCACATACGGACACCAAACTCTATAGAGGGACAAACAAGAGGCCCTGTGGGGCACACGCTTTCAGATAAAAAAGGAGCAAACAACTGCATTTTATATTCACTGTAAAACACATACTGTACCTTCAAACACACACACATAGGCACACACACACACACACACACACACACACCTCCCAACCCCCAGCCCTGCTTCACCTATCCTGGCCAGGCAGCAGCAGCAGCCAGGGGTGCGGGTGCTGAGGGCTCTAATCCGCGGTGCAGGTCCCATCGGCAAGGATCATTGAGCTAATTAATAACGTGGCACAGAGAGGGATGGCAGTCATTAAGGAGCCACGGCTGTGTGTGCTGAGATGCTGTGGGCTTCTGCATGGGTTTGTGTGTGTGCGTGTGTATGTGTGGTGGATAGAAGGGCGGGTGGGTGTTGGGAGGGGGCACTGCAGACACTGGGACTCACTCTGGCATGCAACCCTTTGATTCATAATTCACAGAGGCCAAGCAAATATGAAAGCACACCATTATACTGCCAGGCACACATGCACATATGCAAACACACATATGGCATGGGTATAAATGCACGCACACAACACACACATGTAGACTTAGCATGATTTAGAGTGGTGATACTTCAAATAGACTCAGTTGAATGTGTGTAAGGGTCAGCCAGAGTGCAGCTGAGCAGGATTTCCCTCTCTTCGTATCAATGAAGCCAACTCTGTGTGCTACTCCAGTTTAGACCACACTGTAACTCAGACACAAGCAGAGCAGCACAGTGCTCCGTGGGGCTCTGTATAAAACACTCTACTGCACCAGCAGAGCCTATCATTTCCAGTCTGCAGCCATATGTTAGGAGGCGCTGTATACATCGCCAATATTTACTATAGGCTGGGGGACCAGAAGGCTAAGAGCACTTAGTTGTGTGAGGCAGCCCAATAGCTCAGCCTGGGCTAATGAAAGGAAACAACAGGAGCAATTAGCAGTGTAAACAAACAGCTCGCTGAGGCCCCAGTCTCCAGCCTCCCCCCTGACAGCAAAGGGACTGGCAGCCTGGAGTAGGAGGTAATTGGGGGAGCTAGGAGCCGAGACAAAATCAATGGCAACGCATGCACAGACACAGCACGATTACTCACCACCCTGCGTCGCAGCCCCGGGGACTCAAACACGACAAGGTATTGTGGCAGGTTTGACCCTGCCGAGCTAACACTCACCTCGGGAAATGCTGCTTTACTGTACCTCAGAGGTGTTCAAACGTGCACAAACAGCCACAGTTAGATTCATTTCAGGCCATGGACAGACAGACTCAGACACACAGGCTCTCACACTGACAGCTGACACGACACATCAAAGCAGCATCGCACTCTGACCACTGGCCATCCAGGGGCCTAACAACCTTCCTCTCAGTCTAATTGATCTCATCTTGGTGCCATTTATGTGTCTGCTTGTGCACTAATGTCTCCCACTTACTCACTCATTGGGAAGCATCAGCGTCTACAGTGCGACCATGTGGCTGCGGCCTGCAGACAGCCGTGCAGAAGCCACGGCCATGTATGTCTCCTCCCTCTCCCTGAGTGGAGCTGCAGGGCAGAGGGCCATCACTAATGCAGGAGGCTGGCGAGGACTTCCACTCTGCAGGGCACACTCTGCTGCAGGCATGGGGCTTCTGCTGTCTGAGTGCTGGCCAAGACAATCGTCAGCAAGAGAGACTTTCCTGCAGAGTTTTACAAAAGTCTCCTATACATCCATTATGGGAGGTTTTTTCAAGTACAGGTTTCATATGAATCAGGACTTGTTGGCTCCTGTCTTGAGTAGAAAGATGATGTAATGGCAAGAGCACACTAATGGTTAAAGTATTACTGGGAAAAATGTATAATATATACTGGGGGGACACATCTCCCTAATATTCATATATGCTCCCACCCTGATATATTCATAAAAAATATAAAGAAAAATGTTTCTATGCTACGAAAGGCAACCACACGCTGCTCTCCAAAATAATCATTAGTAAATATAATTATGATAAATACCAGTTTGAGTATTAACGGCATGCTGCAGTTTTGCATGTGGTTTGTGCAAGTGGTGTTGCCGTATCCCAGCAGAAGCCATTGCTCGACTGCTGTTGGTGGGCTCAATCAATGTCAAACACTGTTCAGTAGCTCTATATCATCACTTTCAGATGAATTAAAAAGTGTAAAACTAGAACGTAGTATAAGTGTTATGTAGGCTTTATCACTGACAATTGTTTTAGTTTTGGTAATGTGTAAGTGTGTCATACAAGGTCATAAAAAAGTCATAGTATAGTATGTCATAAAAATGTCATTTAAAAAGTAGTTCAAAAAAAGTCATAGTGTGTGCACTTATCCTGTGCAGCCCTCAGTCAAATACTGGCTCCCTAAAATGGCTCTCAGTCACCAAAACTCTGAGAACCCCCATCTAAGATTTTTTTCTTTGGCTCTAAATTTGTCAGTTTACCTGTTAAGTTTCTAAATGTTCTCATTGTTAAATAGGTGATTACGCCCCTGAAGTATTTAAGTACTTTACATACAAGTACAAATACCTCAATACAAACAAAATACTCTATTACAAGTAAATGTCCTGTATTGAAAATTCTACAGTAAAAAGTACTGTATGTAAAACATACTTGGGCACCAACAGTAAGACTATCCATCATGTGGAATGGACCCTTTCACAGTGTTATATATTTTATTATTGGATTATTTCTCATGATGCAGTAACAAGTAAGCAGAATTTAGATTTTGTAGGTCAGGGTGGACCTAATAGTTTTTATTACTTTTACATGACATCTGGTAGTTCATTCTACAGTATGGCACAATATTTTGTAAGGTGATTATATGTGTTCATGGAAAGTCTGAATCTGAAAAATAACAAGTTAGTACCGCTGTCAATTAAATGTTGTGCTGTAAAAATATAAAGTGGTATAAAATGGTTGGTGTTGTACAAAGAGGTCAGTAGAGCTGACGTCTATCCACATAGAAATAAGTGACACCAAATGATTAATTGTTTACTTTTTAAGAAAAAATGCTAAGCATCTCTTTGTTCCACCTGCTCAGTTGTGAGGATTTACTGCTTTTCTCTGGTTGATTTTAATGTCTTTGGGTTTTGGATTCGGTCTGACAAAACAAACACTTTAAAGACGTCACCTTGGGCTTAAAGACAGATTTTTTTCATTTTTTTCTGACCCAACAATTAGCTGATAGATCGAGAAAATAATCAGCAGATTGATCAATAATAAAAATAATCATTATTTGCAGCCCTTGAGGACAGAATTTGAATAAGTGCATTTACTTTCCTCTAGGGCTGGGCGATATGGAGGAAACCAAATATCACTGTATTTTAATCTAATATCAATATCAAGACAATACTGCAGGGTTGACTGTTGGTGCTTTCACAAAATATTTACAGAGATTTTTGAATAATCATCAGTAATGTGGATAAGTGTAATGAGTAAGTGGGTAAAGGCAAATTATAAAACAGCTGAAACAGCCTGGTAAGTTCAGAAAATTACATCACTTTACTGTAAAAATACAGGAAAAGACAATACTTACACAATATCCAAAACTCTAAGGTGTTATTTAGTCTTATATCATTATATTGATATACTGTACATCATTATATTGCCCAACTCTACTTTCCACCACTGGAGCACACAGTGGAGCGTGGATTCAGGCTTTGTGTCAATAAGCATCACAGCGCTGAAGTGTCCTCGATCAGGGGACTGAATCATCTCAGGGAATGCTACAGTCTGTCCGTGTGCTCTGCCCTGTCAGTGAAAAAAAAAGTGATTTGACTTTAAAAGCATCACACTTTTATTATCATTATTCCTTCTTAACTGTCTGTGATGGTAGGATCTGGGATATTGGCGTATTCTGCTCTTAGCTCTTAGAACTTACCTTTTTTTAACAGCATCAGCAAAATGCCAAAACCGTGAGGCAGACTGAATGACTCGAGACTGTATTTCAAGAGGGATTCCACATGGACATGAATTTTGAGCTCACAGTGGAGCTTAATCTGGATCTAAGAGACTTATTCCATCATTTATGATTCAGAAAATTGGGGGGGAACTCAACATTCATCACCTACTTCAGCAACATTTCTGATTTAGTGGTCAAATGGATGGATATTGCCTCTATTAGTCCTCATTATTACTGTAAATTCTGCAATACCGCCAGGTCGGCTCGGTAGGGATTATGGACCATTATGAGCCGAGTGGAGACAGAGACAGAGATACCTTCTCTACGAGATGCAGAGCAGGCAAAGTGGAGGGGCAGGAAAGAGGAATGTGACTGGGCTCCATGTAATGTTAATACAGGAGACAGAGCTCTGATTGGGGTGCAACACAGTCCCATTCAGCTACACTTAACAGCATCCTCCATAACATCATCGCTCGGTTCGGAGAGCCAAATGTGCACTCACACACACACACACACACACACACACACACACACAGCCTGCCCTCCAAATACCAGTGCATTACTGCCCTGGCGCTCATTGACAGAGCTGCCACTCACCACAAAGATGGATGCTCCTCCTGGGACAATTCCAAACCTCCTTCATTGACTCATTTGTTTTGCTGATCTAACTACCTTTGAACACAACGCTGAGGTGAGTGTGTGTGCTCTTGAAGAGTGTGTGTGTGTGTGTGTGTGTGTGTGTGTGTGTGTGTGTGTGCACGCGGAAGGGGGGTATCTGTGTTTTGCGTGTTCATTTTTGTGCCAAACAGTGACCACAGTTCCCACCACTCCCCCGGCATTGGTAAAACACCCTCCTGGGGACTGCTAACAGTCTGCACAGGATTAGAGAGCCTGCAACCAATCTTTCTTCCTCCTAACTTTAAACTACAAGTGATGCTCTCCCTCATGAGATGCCACACAAATAAGTCCTGTTGCTCATTTATGCATGTTTCCCTCCAAGTTCCTTGATTAAAAACATGTAAATGACTGGTCTAAGATCCCAGTTTCCCTGAGCATTATATTAACCTAAACAAGCCTTTAAAATTTGCATTTTCATTCGATTCGAGAAGGCTCAGGGATGCTCCAGCCACCGGTCTCTGTTCCACTTCACACCTCCAATAACATCTTCATCTCCTATCAGTCTCCCATTGGAGTGTGTCACGACCGTGGACTACACAGGCATCTCGGCAGACAGCCCTGCATTCATCACACACTCCCGGCCATGTCGATAGTCACCAGGCTGAGCAGGCTCATAATGAATTTGAAGAGTTGCACACCTATAGCAAAGTCATTTACTTTATCAGTCTGATAAAAGGAAGTGATAAGATAGTGGCCCGGCACTGTAAGAGTATCAGCCTCACTCCGCTATTCATCTCGCCAAGATCTACAAATGGCAAAGCTCATCCCTCAAGGCAGCCACACAGAGCCTTTATCTATAGAATTTAAAGAAGGGCTAATATCTCATAAGAATGTGTGCTTATGAAAACCATCATTTCCATATCATTATCAGCTTGAATATCTGACTGCCATACTAAGAGGCTTCTCTCTGCATCTATTCTGCTCCTGCAGGAACTGCTGGGAGAATACAGGTGCAAATATGATTTGGGCCTATTCCTCTTATGAAGTTGACCCCCTGTAATTGACACAGACACACTGGCAATTTGATTAGCTCTTCCTGCTGCTTGAGGGCATTTGACCATGGCAACCTAGTCGTCTGTTTAATGTACATAGCTCCACCTATTGGTGAAGTGCGGGAACAACACACAGAGCAGATTAAGCCTGAGTTGCCTGACTCACATTGTGTTTGGAAATCCAAGAATATTTAACCAGCCAGGCCACGGCTGAACCACACACCTAAACCAATTAATGATACAAGATCATCTCTGCACATAATACATTTGGAAATTGTTTAAATGTTTTTTTGGTCATGTGTTTCATTATCAAACAATCAGCAATCATTTTTCTTACATATTTTTTTTTAACATATTCTTTGTCATACTTCTCCAGATGTATGTGGATTTCTGTGTTGTAACATGCAGCTACAATGACTTGCACATTTGAGTGTGTGTGTGTGTGTGTGTGTGTGTGTGAGCAAACTTGTGTGTCCACAGCCAGCCCCTGAGTGTACATGTGTGTGCATGTGCTACTAAAAGTAGTTCATCCCGTTATTACAAAGAGAACTGATAAGAGCCTCTTGAAACACTTGAGATAAGCTCGCCGGCTTAAGTGCACTGACACTGTCACCAAACATGCAAGGCACAGGAATGAAAGTCAAGAAAAATGGTTGGGAAACACACACGCAGTTCAATAGTGGTGTCATTCACAGCACCTGAAAAAAAGAATGTGCTCAATAGCAAAACAGTGTGTCACATGAAGTGAAAATTACTGTACATCGATTCATCAAGATACATCATTAAAGCTGTCAAACATCAAAGGCTCTCTGATCACAGCTCATTCTTGAGAGACACCAATAGCCTCATTTATCATATTTGTTTGAGCAATGAGAGACGGAGTGAGGCAAGACGAGGAAGACAGAGGAAGAGACGGAAGAGACTGAAAGTCAGATAAAGAAAAGGAAATGAATTTTTAAATGAATGAAAGGAGAAAATTTAAAAAGAGTGGAAGACAGGAAACAGCAGGAAGACGAGCAGAAAGTACAGCTAAAGCAAAAACAGAAACAGGAAAGAGAAATACAAGGAAGTGTGTGATAAAATAGTAAAGTCATATGAGAGATAATTAATAGCAAGCAGCAACAGAGCTTTCTAACGCCTCTGTTTGTAGTGGGACGCCACCTGGACTGAGCCCTAACCCCTGAGGCTCTCCAAGCTAAGCATGCTGGTTCAGAGCTTCACACACCTGCACGCACCAAAAATGTGCACAAACCACTATCTCTCCCTTCATCGTATTATTTTTATTATCTGCATCGCTCATGCTCACCTTTATTTGACCTCGCGAGGCTTCCAGCACATCACTCACTTTAGTCCAGATTTATTATCATTTATCATTTTATTAACATGGGAAACATTTCAGGGGGGGAGACTGTATTGCTAATTTCTATCCAAATAATGCTTGTAAGAGGACATTTTTAAAGTTTATGCGGCTCGTGATCAAATGGTTTTTATATATCCCCAGGCTCTTGTATTCTCCAAATTGCTTCAATAAATAACTTGTAAGTCTAATTATGCAGCAATTAATTGCAGCCAACATGGAATGCCCATCAATCTTGTAACTTGAAAAAGTCTTTTCCAGCACAGCCTGGCAGTCCAAATAAGAAATTTGATTAAATTTTGCAAGCACGTATGGGATTGTGCGTGCGTGCCAGTTTGTCATTATGTGTGCATGTGAGTGTGACTGTGTGTGTGAACATGTGCGGGTGCCCATGGAGGTTACAGCCAGATCACAGTAGAGAGAGCTCCATCCCAGCAGCTCTCCGCAGTCTGCTCTCTCTGCCGTCTCGTCCAGTTGCTATGGCAGCAGCAGTGAAGGCTGTATCCATGGCCAAAGGAGGAAGCTGGCATCCCCCAATAACAGACCTTCCACCCCGCCTCTCTCCCCGTCTCCCCCCGCCAGGCTCCTGACCCGCTGGTGAACCTGCCTGGGGGTCGGAGGTCAATGGCTCAGAGCTGCCGAGTGACAGTGAGGGATGACGGGGGAGAGAATGAGAAAGAGAGGAGTTACACCACACAGATGGGGAGGAGAGATGAGAAAATGAAAAGATGAGACCAAATTTGATTACTATCAAGAGGTGGGGGTGTGGGTGGCGATTCCACATTTGAGAAAATGGCTGCTGTTTTGCCCGTTGTCTTTAAAATGGAGGTAGAACGCTGATTTTGTTTTGCTCCATAATTTCAGTATTTGTTCTTTGTGTATTGTCTTGTTTGTGTGTGCGGGTGCATGCTGAGCTGAGGGGGGTTAGGGGGCAGGGGACAAGGGAAGGAGACAAGCAGTTTGAGGCGGGGATGCATACTCAGTCACTTCCACTTTTTTGTTTATTGATTGTGTGTGTTGGGGCCACAAGAGAAAGTGTTTCTCTCCTTGACTGTGTACAAGCTGTCTGGAGAGACTAAAGGTATGTGCGACAGGAGTTATCTGTGTTTAGTATGTAGTCAAAGGGGTTGATATGGTCGGGGGGGGGGGGGTCAAGTGAGTTGACCCCTGACCCCTCTGCCTCTGAGAGGTCAGACGGCCTTAGGTTAGCTCAGAACACAACTTCCTCACCTTGAAGATTTGTGTGCTCTCATACCTAGGGGCCTTTAAAAGTATGCAGTTGTTCATCAGCATATGTCAGCCGCAATTTCCCAAAGCAAAGATTTGACATCCGTCTACATTTTTCCGCTCAACGATGAAATGTGGTTTTAATTTAGCAGAGTTTACCTGAACGTGTGCGTTGAATTATCTTCAAAAAGTATTCTGTTTCAGTGTGCGCGGGCTGACACGATTAGTTTGGTAAAATCTTTAACGGAGTGATCAAGAATGAAAAAAGGACCCAATGGGAGTGTGGAGCCAGGGAGGAGGGGCAGAGGAGATGACCCCCACCTGCAGACACACACACCACCACCTCCTGCAATGTTACAACCTGTGATAATACATTATCATCAACTCTGCTGCCAATATGAACCAGGAAATCACTTCACTACTGCCTGAGATAAGCAGCACAGTCTCACTGGAGAGCACAGTGGCTCCTTTGAATACTGTGAGGATAACATTACCCCCTAGTGGCTAATGTTTGCAACTTCACCCTGGAACTCATGAGTGAATGTCAACAGCCAACCATACAATCAATCTCCATCCCTAACACTCTGTGGTCCATACAGTAGCTATGGAAGAGAGACTCTAACACTGCCTATTCCATCTGATACACACAATATGTCAGCGCTATCAGACAGAACTATATAATTTTCCTCCATCTTTGTCATTAACATGGGCCGGTGTGGGGAGCAGGGGCCAGTCAGTCAGGACTGTCAACCAGAGGGCCACACGGTAGCCAAGAGGGCATGGCAGAGGGTGTATGTTTGTTTCCACACATAAACACAACCACACACACACACAGACAGACAGACACAGACACACACACACACATAAGCTCGAGGCGCTTTTCAGACACTTTACACAGCCTTTTTTTTCTCTCACTCTCTGCTGCATCTTTTTTTTCTGCATGTTCTCCAGATGTCGTGTCCTCTTCGTCACCCCGTTCCTCCGCTCCGCTCCGCTCGGTTCCCCCGCCCGGAGACTTGTCACAGCCCCTAACCGCATCAGGAGCACTGCTAGATTGGATATACATGATCTGTCCATCCATCAATGGAGAGAGGGAGAGAGAGAGGAGAGAGGAGAGGGAGAAGTGGTTGTCTGTCTGTGAGGAGTGAGATAGAGACGTGAGGAGAAGGAGAATAATTGGGATGGAGTGTCATTTACAAGCTGAAACAACACAAAGGGAAGAGCATTTTTAAGGGCAGACATTCAGAGACAGGATTCAAAATCACACAACACATGCAAAGTGTATATAGGACAAATTAATACTCTCTATGCAGTTCTAGTGATCCTCAGGTCCATGTTTCTCAGTTATTATTCTCAGTAATGTGATCAGTAGTGTTGGGGAGTTGCTAGTTACATGCACATGTGATGGAGTTGTATAATTAAATTACAAATAAACATAATTGTAATCAGTTGCAGTTACTTAGGAAATATGTAATTAAATCACAATTATTAATCAAAATGTTCTTCTCAGTAAAAAAAAACGTATCTGTATATGTAGAATATAACAGTCTGTGATCTACAGTATATCAAAGAACTTTTAATAAAAGTTTGACAGTAACCAGTGTTGAGATTAAAGGGGAACTATGCCCATTTTCAAAATTCATACATGCTATTCCTATGGTTTATGACAGTCCATAAATGTTGGTTAACATCAACAATTATCTCCCAAATCCCAAACTAGAGTGCTAAAACTCAATTTAGTGATGTCATCAGGTATAAAGTCTGGAGCTGCTCCATAGCCAACAAATTAGAAAAGATGCTCTAGATGATACTGAGAGCAGCCAGGGGAATGCTCTGAGTGTATGGGTACATTTTCTGTTTCAGAACTGAGAACGCTGCGATAAAACAAAGCTTATTGGGGTATAAAAAAGTAGATGAATATTCTGTGTGTACACAAAATCAGTCTCCAGTTCATTGTGATGGAGCAGCTCCAGACTTTATACTTGATGACATCACAAGTCATGCTCACAGATATTGGTTTAACTCTCCTAGGCCATGGAAATAACATATATGAATTAGTAGTAGTTGTATTGGTAGTATTATTATTAGACTGAGTACTGTTGCGAGATTTACACTACCTGGTTTAAATCTACATTTTTGGGACTTTTCGCATTTTATTGCCCAGTTTTAAACATTTGTCAGAAGAGTAATCTAAAAGCAATCAAATGTAATAAGTTACATTACTTTGACGAAGCAATTTAAATACCTACATTACGTGTTACGTTTATAACAGGATAACTATTAATCTGTAACCCACTACATTTCAGAAGCAACCTTCCCAACACTGGTGATTAGTGATAATGTGCACCAGCTGCCCTTCTCCCTGAAAAGTGAAAGACAGGTTCAGCCTTCATCTGTGTGTCTCTGTCCTCTCATCATCTGTCTCCCTCTGAAGGTGTAGCTGGCGATGCTGAATCACCTCTCCATTTTTCCCCCTCTTACATTCTGTGGGCTGAATGAGCTGAAACACGTGTGCTATGGCCCCTGTAAAATGTGTTACAACGTGGGCACACATTTGAGACCTTTGGGAGCTGAGCTAACAGTTGGCTCTATGCGTGTTTTCTTCTGCAGGTGTTCCAGTCTGCTAAGATGCCTCCCTGTTGCAGACCGTGTTCATCAAGCAAAGTCTGCAAAGAAAAGCTGAAATGTGTGATATTTGTCTCAGAGTTCGCCTTGAGGTTCCATCTGTGTTTTGCATGTGAGCTATGACAATCGTAATCACGTTTGACATATTATATGTTGATGATTTAATTTAAAGTGTAATATTATATGTGATTATAGACTATTAAGGGTTTCGACAGTTAATACCAAGCAGCAAGAGAACAATAACTCTGGAGGTGCTACCGTGCCATCTGTATGAGTGTGCTTGCAAATGACAGCCATTTCTTTTCTTCAGCTGTCAAATAAATGAATCTAAATGCAAAACACAACATCTGACTGCAATAAAAACAACACTGTTCCTCCCATTTCTACAATGTACTGTCATATATTTGTTTGATGTTGAATATACAGTACGAGGAGGGTTCAATCTGAGGTTGCCCTAACACTCCATCGTTTTATCTGGTGATATTCATCTACGTCTACTCCTCTATCTTTTCCATACATTTCCAGGTGATGCAGTATCACGAGCACATCTGCACATCTCCTCCTTCTCCCCTCTGTCTCCATCTTGCTCTCCTTATTCTCTCAGTCTCCTTCCCTCTCTCCTCTCCCTCTGTTTTTCCTCCCACCTGCCTTCTCCTATCTTTCCTTCCATTTTCATACTGACGCCCCCCACGCCTCTCTCTCCCTCCATCCTTCTCTCCCTTTCTCTCTGTCCCCTCTCCGCTCTCTCTCTCTCTCTGCTGTGCTCTGATGAATTGCCTTCCCCTCCCGGTGAACTCGACCGATAATCCTGGGGAAGCAGTAAAAGATCATCGATCAGCCCTGCAGACAGGCCCACAAGCCACAGCACAGGAACAACACGCTAACAACAAGCCTCAGCACTTGGCTCTCAGTGTATACTGTATGTGTATGTATGCACGGGCATGCATGTGTGTGTGTGCATGTGTTTGTATGCATGCAAGCATGTATGCACATTTGCACACTTAATGCACGCATGTAGGAAGTTGGACACACACGATAGATAAGCTCTTGACTCTGTCACTGCTGCTGGTCGTGTTTCATGTGCTATGTTTAGCCGCATGTGTCACCGGCATGCTTAGCATACACTGAAGAGTTTCCTCTGCTCATCCTGCTTCCTCACGTGATCCACCCCCTGCTGTGTGTCATCCACTTAGAATGTGTGCATATATGTGCTAACGTGCATGTTTGTATGTGTTTGTCTCTTTGAGTGTGTGTGCTTGTCAGCATGTGTGTATAGTATTTGTATATGTATGCAGCACACACAGAGGCCATAAATCATCTGGCATTCTCCAGGCTCATCCTGAAGGAGAAGGGTAGAGAATGCACATGATCTTGGGCAAAGCTTGATGGCTATGAAATTGACCAATTGATTGATTGAAACAATTAATTTTGCACCGTGCTTTTATGGCTGAGAAGCCAAACGATCATTAGTTTGCAACAACCAAGTGAAGACAGTCGGATTGTTTTATAATTTCCACTGAAACATAGCAAAGTGCTACTGCTCCAGGCTTAGGATAATGATAAGCTACCAGCTATTTGGTTTAAGTTATATGACATGATATGATAGCTTGGACTGTGCAAAGTCATGTATGAAGTCCATTTGTCTTCATCCTCCATTTTGCACACAAAAATAAGCCATCTTGAGCGATTCAAGCACAAGGCAGCCAATGGTCATTATTCTATCCCCTTAAATATGACAAATGGAGGACTGCTTCTATTGAATCCCATTCTTTACATGCCATATTACAACGCGCTGCTGTTCGCCAGTGTGGAGGAGCTTGACCATAAAAAGCCAGTTGCTTGGAAAATAAATCACCACTTTGACAACCGATGAACTGCTTTTCATTGAAAAGGCTCACCATTCATACTTTATCTCCCTTTTTATTTTGGAACTGTTTGTGAGTTGTCCTTCAGTGCCTTTCTCTCTGCTGCCTTTGTCCCTAATGTACTGGCAAGGCTGACTTCATTAAGCCCTGTATGTGGCAAACACATTTATGTCCTATTTTGATTTTTCCTATTTCATTTTGCCGTGATACACCATAGCACTGCCACCAAAGCGGAAAATAAAGCCTCTATCATGCTTGAAGCCATCTGCTCTTTGTGGGCAAGGTGACACCTTGTGGTCAAAGCAGAGAACCGCGGCTCCACATGAAACCAGCAAACACAAAAGGAAGACCAGCTGACATACTGTACAATGCAACTTGTTCTCACCAGAGAACTAGCCTGCAATTATGAGCAATTTTGAACTGAGAGAATGCGACCCGCGCAGAACAAGAGCAAGGCACGCACACACCACCTCGCAAACCTCAAAGGACACCTGCAACAGGTATCTGAGGTATTTCGCAAGTATGAGAAGGCGGTACGGGCCATGATTCTTGCAATGCTTGGGGAATGACTTAATGTGAGGGTGTGTATGCAAAGGTAGATCTGTCCCTGTGCGTTTTCCTGAGAGTGAAACGCCACCAGGACATTGACAGATCACAGTGGAATGTTCAATTGCAGGTTGTTGCGTCCTGCTGTCATTGGGCTCATCTGTCATAGGGCAAGGCTAGCTGGGAGGCAGGAGGAGGCAGGAGTGAGGGGCGTCACTCCTCCCATAGATGATGATCACACCGGGGCTCCTGCCAAGCAAGCTGCTGGCCCTGTCTTGCTCCTGTGGTCCCTTGGAATTCTTCTCCTCCTCAGTCAGTTCCAGGGCAATAATATCACAGCTTTGATACAACTCACTGTAGACGGCAGTATAAAGCAGACAGGGATTTTCCCACTTGAACACACCACAGCCCTGTGTCTCTATCTCTCTATCTTTTGGCCACAGTGCTGTGTTGACTGCACCGAATCTTTGTTGAGATTAATTTGGCAGCTCGTGGGATTATTTTGGCTGGATGATGAGACATTTCTCTCTACGAATGCCACACACAGATGCTCTGTTTCAGAGATGAGTCAATGCAGAGCTCTGCAGGAACATAACTGATCTGACCTGCTTTTTCTCTCTCTCTCTCTCTCTCTCCCTGCAAGTTTGCCGTACCCATGTTGCACTCCTGTAACCTTTCTTGTGTCTTTCCAACCTAAGCATTACCCCCTCATCCTTCCTTTTTGCTCCTTTGTTTCTTCTTCCTGTAAAAGTCTGTTGCTGTCCCACTGACCCAAGGCCACAATTTTACATGTGCACCCTCTACAGTCCAGGCTGGGAAGTGCCTTTGTTGTTACATGAGAAAAGATACAAACAGGAAGGCCAATTACAGCCCAGCAGTCATCTATCTGTCAACCATTTGACAGGAACATAGCACAGCCAAATATATGACTCCCCCATAAATCACAGCATCTCACTCTAACTAGCCTGTCTTGTGTGAGTAATTAGTAGTATCATGCAGAAGCATTTCGGTGTCCCGAAATACCATTAGATCATTTTACTTTTGATTTTCAGTCACTTTTCTCCAAAACCCACACACTCAAATAGCCAAATGTTCCTGAAAATTATATGCATAAAACTGATTTAGGAGGCACTCAGGAAATCGATCATGCAACAGAATCGTTTAATGTTTAAGGAAGGGCCTTATGATTTGTGGATGTTGAAACAGAGTTCATATTCCACATTTAAAGATTAAAAAGAAGACCTTGTATTTTCATAGTGAGCCCTAACCGCCTTGTACCCCCTTGCAGCAGTCCCACCCCGAGAGCTCCATTGCTATTGCAGATGCTTTATGACGGGCAATTTAGCTTCAGCTGCTATCTGAGCCATCTTAGGAATGGACGCGCTTAGAATCAAGTGCAATAAAGCAGAGAGGGAAGTGGAGAAAAAAAGAAGGGGGAAGAGAGAAAATAAAGAGAGACAACAAGCTCGTCTGGACAGCCCCTCTGGACAAAAGGTTTGGGGGTAGGGTCTCCTGTGGACACACACACACACACACAAACACAAACACTGGTTTCCCAGGCACTCGGCTAGACAAGGAAGAGGATACCTGTTTGTTTTCACAGGAGCTTCCAAACAAGGCCAAGCGTGAGTGAGTGAATGTATGCACACATGCTGGCTTTTTGTATGTATAGTGTGCACACATTTTTTTTTTCCTCTGTGCATGTGGGTGTGTGTGAGTGTGTATGTGCATGTGTGTGTGTGCGTGTGAAACATTTGGTCCTCCACACCGGCTAGGCTTTGTTGAGTCTGCTGAGCTCCAGGAAATCTCCTGAGACGGGGAGACAGATTTACACCCTTCCCCCTGAGAGGGCTTTACAGCCTGGGACCCAGCAGAGCAATGGAAGGGCCAAGAGCGCCAAGTGAAGAGCAGGGTGATGAGACAGAAAAGGAGAGGAGAGGAAAGAAGGGGAGGATAAAGGGAGAGAGGACGGATGAAATATGGCAGAGATTGGGAGGGGGGGGGGGGACTGTGATATCGATGGAATGCAACATGGCCGCTGTTTGCTTGCTGCCCTTCGCTTCCACTCACATACACTCTTTCTCTTGTACCTTGTGTCTCTCACTCTCAATTTATCCCTACTGCTCCTACACACACATGCATAGACACACATGCACAAAGAGAGGCCATAAATCTGCCACTGAGTGCTGCTGGGATAGAGACACCTAAGACAGGCCTATGCTGTGTTTGGAGAGAATGCAGATGTACCTGCCTCCAGCACATCATCCTCTGTCCCTCTTCCTCTCCCTCATTCTCCTCCTCTCCGCCCCTTCATTTTATCCTCTCGATCTCTCTCCAGATTTTTCTGTCTCATGTTCTTAACCCCTTTCAACCTTAACTCAGCTCATCTCTCCACCACTCCCTTTTCCCTTTGGTCTCACTTTAAGGACTGATGCTCTCCCACTTGGGGGGAACAAAACGCTCCAGCCGAGTTCCCCGCCATTGTTGCGTCCCGAGACAAGGCCGAGCCAGAGGACGCACAATAGGGCAAACAGAAGGGGAGATATGGCTCGCCTTATAGGCGGCACCTTGTGAGGGTATAATGGTAACAAATACAGGGACTATGCAACCTGTTTGCTGCAGTTCCTCTGTCTAAGAGCCAGTATCCATCATCCAGTGACAGCTCTAACTACCTGCTGAGTGATACCTGATGTCCTCAGATGGGCTACATTCACAGCTATCCACCTCTACATGATATGTCTGGGATTAAGACAGACAGGGGCATCACAAAAGAAACAGGAAAAGTCTTGAGTAGGTGTCATGTTTGCCCATAATGCAGAATGGTGACGGCAGGTGTAGGTTTTGAGGGGATCTATAAAAAGCATCTTTGTTAGTCAGACAGCATAATAACTATAACTATAGCTAATGTTTCAACCCATCTGCATCGGCCGTGATGGCCTCCAGACAGAACAGACCTACAAACCCGTGCACACGCCCTCACATTCACAGTGAGGCAGCAACACCTATGCCTTGACATTATCACAACCCGACCTTGCGTCGTCTCCCAGCAAAAACAAGGCCTCAAACATAGGCACACACACGTAAACACACAGCGTCCAAACAGATGTGGCCTGTATGACCTGATTTACAGCGAAGTAAACGGTTTAAGCCGCACATCTCACTCCAACACCTAAACACCTGACAGGCCTCTCATAAATAAGGCTGGCCAGCGACTCCCACATAATTTACACCTTGGCTATCTCCTAAGCTAACATGTAACAGGTCTCCACTCCATATTTCACCACCCAGAGCTCACCACTCACTGGAAAAGATAGACGTGCAAAAGTTAGTCCAGAAGAAGGGGGCAGAGAAACTTCAAAAGCTTACGAGAAAGGTCTGGATATGGGGATGTGGTGCGAGGATTGAAGTTCTCTCGGCCTGGAGTCATGTGTGTGCATGCGTGTGAGGGAGTGCATGTGAATGACCCTGGCCCCGGGTGTAGCCTAGCCTAGCTTAGCCACAGCCCTGCTCAGATCAAGGCCCACAGCCAGGAGTTCCACTTCTACGTCTGCCATAAATCGTCCTGCCTTTGTCTGTTCTCTCTTTCACTGGCTGAAACTTATCCTCTTCCATTAAGAGTGATGGATCAGCACCTCTCAGGGCGTAAGAGACTCTGAGGTTACAGGTCCTTGCAAAGATTGTACTTTACACTGCAAATGTGAAAGAAATATACACACAGGCATACTTCTACATACGCCCCTAAACCATTCAGGCAACATGAGACGTAAAATAAATTTCAACACAGAGATGGGAGTTGTTGGAGTTGTTTGATGTTGGAATAATTTCATAGCAGCTGATATGCATCTGCAATGGTAATCCATTGTAGAATGAGTGCGAACAATGATGTATCTTTTTAATGTTTTTAGTTGCAGGCCTTGTGGTTTTTTAATTGTCAGGTACCTCCCTTGGATTTAGCAGCATCTGTGCTCCCTCTGGTGGCTGCTCCCCGCCATGATCACCTCATGTGGCTTCTCTCAGTCCTGCTGTAACTCTGTCTTCATTTGGTCTGAAACAATAATCATTTTAAATTTACTACGAGAGAACTCTCTGTTACTCATACACCGTTAACCACATTAACTATTAAAACAACCGAAAAAATGGCAATCACTGCAGTAATTAGTGTTTATTGTAATTAACATAGATTTAAAATTACAGACTACAGTTAAATAACATGCATTATATCGCTATAAAGACAGGTAAACAGAATACAAACCGAGTTTTTTTGTTCCCAGCCAAAGCTCCTGGCTGTGTGGCTGTAAGGCTGTTTTCCTTGCTGCATGGGAGAGATAATAGTTTGGCAAGAGATTTGACAAAACTTCTCCACATGTTACAACAACGACCTCAGATCAGCAGCTGCGTTGAGTGTGTATATGTGGGTGGGTGTGTTTACTTTAAAATTGTGAAGCTGTAACACCTGATTTGTGTTTTGCTATGTTGTGTTGGATGTGCAATGAGTGCTGGTGACAGGACTATTATCACTGCAGAGTATTTAAAAAATGTCAAAATCTTTACTATAAACTGGACTATTCTATCATGAATATAAAGCAGACCTCACATGTGCATCCAGTAGGATTCATGGAAAACTCAGGAAATTGCAGTATTCCTTATATCTGCAAACAAATGCTAAATGTTGCACGGTGCAGATTCAACCAGCAGAAGCGCATGAATATTCTAATACACAATATTATGTGAGGACTGCGTGTTATTGCTCCAGGCTGCAGCTGCAGGCCGGCTGAGTGATGTTGCCCTCCGGTGGTGAGAGCTGCAAACAGCAGCAGTGAATGTGGAGTCCATCAGCCAGCTGAAAGATTCACTACTGATGCTTTCATCTGCTCGCTTGAATAGCACCCCATTCGTGTTTGAATGAATCGTGTTTTTGATTTAGATTGTGTGTGTGTGTGTGTGTGTGTGTGTGTATTGTGGATGTGTGCTACGCATGCGCAGTGATCGGGTGAGCGGTGGCCTTTGTCTAGGAATGCTGGCCTCGTGCGCTTGCGCGTTGCTCCGCCGGACAGCGGAGGCACATAAAGCCTGGTAAATTGCACCAGGGCAATAAAATGGCAATAAAATGACAACAACAGTGCATTAATCCATCACCAGGGAGCGCTGAAGGTACTGTAAAGAGCTCTGGCTGGAGTCGGGAATGATTTCTAGGGTTTATCAGCTCAGCGGCTGCAGCGCCCATTCAGGATGCCAGGGGGCAGTGAGGGGCTGAGGAGGGGCTGAGGAGGGCTGAGAGCCTCCCTCCCAGTGGACTGGGCTTATATTAATCTCAAGCAGGTAGGAAACAGTAATAAAAAGATGCTGCAACTTTATATTGAATGGTCCGGCTTCTTTTAATTAGAAGACAGAATTAATAAAATGAAGGAATGGAGCTTTGAACTAGCAGGGGGGTTGATTGAAATCCCCAGCTCTCTGCCTCTTTTAGCTTAGCCTCACTAGGAGCAGTATTTTCCACAACATGTTCTCACAAGGAGGCAGAGCTTCTCTGCTGTAGCAGCACCGCCCCTCCAGCATGCAGCCTCCCCTCCGGCTCCCTGTGGCTCCTGGAGAAAGAGCGCTTTATTCAGGAGCACCTGGATTTATGTGGGGGAACCAGAAGCAGCAGGTGATGGAAACTGCCGGCCCAGTAGGTTGGCTGTGGCCAGGGGGTTCTGGCAAGGTGGTAAGTGGACCCAGTGGGTCACACTGCCATTTCCTGTTTCTCCACCCTTTTACTCTCCTTTTTTTTACCGTCCCTCTCTCCCAGCCTGCCTTCATCTGCTGCCCTTGCCTTCCTGCCAGAATCACTTCCTCCAATAGGAAACAGATGAGCTCCAAGTCTGAGGTGGCCGTGCTTTGCCCCTCAAGTCATCAAGGCAACACATCTGACATACATTTTCACATAGTTGGGGCTAAAATATGCCTTTTAAAGATGTCATTTTGAAGTAATGCAGCCACACTAACAAAACTAATCAAGGGTTATTTTTCTTGGCCTGTTAACATCTTCATGAGACTTTCATTTAATTTAACAAGAGATTGTTGCCTAAAGGTGAAACTTTTCAGGTTTCAACTTGGATCGTCAAGCGCTGGTTGCCCGGCTCACCACTGAGTCTTTGATATTGATTTGATGTTGTGCCTGCATCTTAGTGTACTTCGCTGCTGACATGACAGCGAATTTCAGAACACACACACAGAATAACCTTTCAGAGAATCTGTGGTGTAAACATTTAGACCTCCTCTCCGCAGATGAAACCACCAGCCGCTTTGCCGTCAGCTATTCCACAGAAACAGCATTCTAAACTGAACCAGGTGTGTACATGCCACAGCGGAGAGGTCAAAAGTGGAAACACATGATCCACCCTTTCTTCTTCTTCATCCTGCTCTTCTTCCTCTAATAACCGCAGCCTGGTAAAAGTTTAAAAAAAACCTGCTAAAATGGACCATTAAACCCTCCAACAGTGCTTATGTAATGTGCGGTTTGGTTCATGGTGAACAGATTTCAAACCAGGCAACACAAACACACTTACACGAGAAGAGAGAGGGAGTTAGACAAATGGACAGTCAGGTGAAGTGGGGGATAGACAGCAGAGAGCAGGGGGACAGAAGTAGGAGGTGTCTATGTTGTGGAAAGACATCTGTTTGGCCTGCTCTGCCTCCCAGATTCTCTCACGTTTACTGGACCCCTGTCACACTGCTTTGCCTGAGTTTATTTCTGGCCAACATTTGAGATGAAGGACTCAATGTTTAGACATGAGCTGTTTGGATAAATTAGCTCATATGCGTTACAGATCCTGTAAGTAAAGCCCTGTATCACTCTGCGCCCTCTGAAGCATGACACCTAAGTCACTTTATATTTCACCGGGATTCTACCATGAATCAGCGCACAGACCATCCTCCTCTATTTCACTAAGTTTTATTACAAATGTGTTTACTGCTAATCAGTGTAATGGACTAGACTGCGAGCACTTGGATGTGTGTTTAACGTATATATCCTGTGGGCCTGGGGAGATGACAGGGCCCTTACAAGGGTGGTGGTTGTAATATTGAATTATAAAACCTATTCAAGAACCTGTCAAGAGCCCCTTTATCCAGTGTGGAGTAACATCTACGCCTTCTTTTATGTGTTAGATTTGTTATGCAATGTGGCTTTATAAAGTATTTATCAAGGCTTTATAAGCTACTAAAATTATAATCAGTCCAGGAGCCACCTCCAGCAGCAGACCGGCCGTGTTGTTGAAAGCTCTCTATTCTGAGGCCTGGGCAGGCCTCGCAGCATTTTAACTTCTGCCAGAGCTATTCCTTGTGGATCACTTAATATGAACTTCAACATCTCTGTTGAAATAAATACCACCGCAGAAAATCCCAGGGATTTCATGGCCCCTCTGAACTCTAATCCTTGATGGAAATAGAAAGGACTGAAACTTTATGTTCATTTGACATCCTACGATTAAAATGTAAGATGTGTAGAGTTCTGTAGACAGATGTGATTTTTTTCCCCACTATTCCAAAGTGAGGCAGCTGGACTCTTCTCACTCGGTTATAAGCCTTGCATATTGGACCTCAAGCGTATAATACTTCACGTTCATATACAGTGTAACATTAGATACTTTATGGCGCTGTATTATGTCGAGGCTGGCTATGGCTTGGAGCAGGAGCAGGAGAATGTTGTGGTCAGCGGTGGGTCAAAGACTGTCAGGGCTCAGGGCTGGCAGAGAGCCAGGCTCTGTACGTGTCTGCTCTGAATGTTAATGGATTAACGCTTGCCACACATACAGCTAGACTGGGGAAACTCAAGATGACTTTTAACGTGAAAGGCCGCCAATAAGTCGCCATCATAAATTCAGGGACACATGCTGTCTGTAGCTGCGCGGCAGTCAGGCGTGTTTCCTCCCGGAGGCCAGGGCTAAGGGACTGTGTGATGGAGAATGGGGGAGCAGGTGGGCTCTGCGTTGGCTGACCTTGCCTCTCAAGCCCCACAAGATATGATCAGAGTATGCTGGCAGCTGTGGCCTTGCCCGACTAACACCCAAGGTATCATGTAGAGCAGGTACACCAGCGCGCAGACTGCTGTGCTTGTCTCACTGTAACTTCACCCTCATTCACTTTATGACATCTTGCAGTCTGTATACAGTGTTTTAAACTCAGATCCTGCTGATTTAGCATTTTCCGCTACAAGAAGAGCCTATTCTGTTACATAACTTTTCCTCTTAATTGCTTTAACGAGTAACTTAGGCTTGTCTAATGTGAATTTCCACATGGCAAAGAGAGCAACGACAGAAGTGCTCAGACATTGTGCAGCGACAGCCCCAATCACTATGTGTAATTTAGCAGCAGGGGACAATGAGCTAATCTTGCAGGAGAGCATATACTCCCAATTTAAAATCAATCAAGATGCATTTGGTTTTTTAGGACCTCCGCTTGAGCTGTGCTGTAAATAAGAGCTAGGTTTGAAGCGCACAATTGTTGTCTGTCTGCGTGGGGGGTCATTTGAAATCCACTGATGGATTCACAGCACATTTCACTGCAAAGTTTCACACACATTTTGACACTAATATGCCCCATTTTTCCTAATCATTTTGCTGCTGCACTGCAAGTAATTAGGTATAATTATGTCAGTGGATGATTTCTCGCCATTTATTGAAGAACTGACTTACAAGCAATCATTAGCAGCAGCATGGTTTTAAATACTTGAAAGAAAAACAAGTGACACATGCAGCGACAGAAAAGTTATGGTGTTGGAATTTGTAATCCAATTATCTTATTCTAGTGAATAAAACACTGCGCTGTGGTTCCCTATGATTTTCTGTCTCCAACCACCGAGGACTTACTTAATGCCTTCAATCTCTCCTGCTCACTCTCCTCTCTGCAAATTAATTTATGGTCTAATTACAGGACAAGCCTCCAGATATGAAGGCACACAAATCACTGGTCCTTACCAGATGGCAGAAAAACGGCACAGGATAATTGAAAATCTAGAAGTGGATCAATATTTAGCAGCCCAAGGTTACACAAAGTATGACAATACTATTAACATGGAAATATGATGCATTACATCCGCAGGCAAATTGGTGTTATTTGATGGTGAATGGGCACTGATTGAAATGCTACTAGTTCTGGTTTCTCGATACAAAGACACCAGACACTCCAATACACCCCTGGATTATCAAAAATGCACCGTTGCAGTCTCTGTGCATACCATATGTGCACACTTACACGCATGCATACTGTTGGCCGGTGGTGTGTGGATCAAGTCCTTTCTGCCAGAATCTACCATGAAGGCTCAGAGCGCCACCGTGTCACAGACTACCTCTGGCCCACCCCACCCTCCTCTAGCATTTACCTCTGGCCTGTTAAAAATGATATCAGCTCATGGAGGGCAAGCATTAGCATTTGCATTTTATTGGAAGCACGGAGATTTAGAGCAGAGGATATATCAGCTCTGAGCAGACAGAATTAGTTAACAATGCATTACCTGCCTTTTATGGCAGCTATAACTCTTTCCCCTGGTGGGGAGAGGAGATGAAGGGAGGAGTGGGGGGGTGAAGGGGAAACACAGCCAGCAGAGGGTTGGCGGGGAGAGCCATGGCGCAGTAGAGGGGGCATTTAGAACGAAGAAGCTTTGTCTATGAGGCTTTACTGCACATTAAGTGTGATAGCCACCCAAATTAGAGCATCACATCGCAATCACCTTCACACAGATCAGTGCACTGTGCGGAGAAATGATGCAGCAGTTGTCACTGCAGACTTTTTTTTTTTTTTTTTTTTTTTTTAAATCTGGTTACAACAAGAAAATGGAGACACAGCTGTTGGGCAGCTGTGCCTACATGATCACAGCACGAGGAAAGGCCACATCAAATTACATTGGCCTCTGTGATACTCGTGGCTTACAGCACTCTTAGAGACATTTTTCACAGTTTCTCGGGGACACTAACTGAACACCATGACTCTTTTTTTCTGTCATATAGAAAAGATAGTAGCACATTTCGCCCCGCATTTGTGTTATCTGTATGAGTGCACATTTATTTGTTTGCTGTTTTTAGTGCTATCCTTGAACAAGCTGTGGAGCACTGATGAGGCCCACTGCAGCAGTCCCTTCCCTCTGCCACAGCTCCCCCGACACTCATTTGGTGTAATGTGCTGCAAGACGACCCACCTCTGCCGTGGGCAGCGCCCTGAGGATCTCATTTGCACTAGAAGTTACTGGTACAGGGGGGACTTGAAGTGCAGGGAGGCTGCTGCAAATAATAAATAAATAAATTTACACCAAAAATGCAACTACATTAACACATAGTCCCCACAGAGACATTGGACATTCTCTGCAAGACATGGCTAAAAAGTAGTATTATTGTTTCCAATTAAAAATACACTATAGTTACACTAAAATGCATGTTTAATTCATGGGTTTATATTCAAAATAAAAGCTTTTTCAGTGCAATCTCAAAAATCCATTAATGTGTCCTCACATAGGCAGTGGTGGGGGGGGCGCACCCCAGTGTTGAAACAAACCCTGCACCCTTGCCTCCTAAAAAGCAGACACTTCTTAACTAAACAAGGCACATACACATCTCCTTATTGACTCTGCCACACATACAGTACACACTCATCTCTAGCACCAGGCTCAGATCCTCATTTAGACTTTTAGCTTCGCTGAAGCTTCACTCTGCACGCCCGTTGACCACGTACATCTGTATTTGCCACACACATCACAGGCAGAGCTCCCATGAGTGCCACTGTGGCTTTCCCAACCAAACCTACTGGCCTGGGTTTGTCAGCAGACAGCTCCAGGCTCCATAAAACAGCCTGCTGCTCGCTCCCTTTGCCCAGCTTAATGGTCCCAGGGGCTGGAAATTTACTAGTGACCTTTGCATTCCATTTGGAGTGTAAAAGCCTTTTTGCTAGGAAAATTCCATCACTTTAGACGTAGCTGAGCAGCACTTTGAGTGTGTGTGTGTGTGTGTGTGTGTTACAAAGAGAGAGGGAGTCACTATAAAAGGCAGCAAGAAAGAAAAAGAGGGTGGTGAGAGAAGAACAAGGATTAGGCTCAACCTTCACTGCAGTTTATTACTGATAGTGCAGTAGCTCCCCAGAGCAGGTCACTATTCTATTTATCAAGATAAACATCAAATTTCCTGTTTTTGTCACAGGGGCCAGATTGTGACTAAATGTCCTGTGGCTTTGCTCCCTCTTTGTTATATTCATTAAGTCACTTTCTAATTGAGAAAAAATCGCACATAATACAGAGTTACATAAGCAGCGTATTGGATTTGTCATTCAAGCTTTGTGGTGCTTACACTGACCGCATTATTTTATGGCTGCATCATTACATCAAATGGAAGTGGGGGGCCTCAGTGGGGGCCGCAGGCTTTAAGGCGCCTACCATGCATGAACCATAATGTCCTCAGTTTGCATCCGGTTGGGGACCTTTGTTGCATGTCTTGCTTAATTGCTTTCACTCTGCTCCCTAATTTCTATGGATTACTGTTTGATTCTTATAAAAGCATTTAATGCTTTTTTTTAAAAAAAGGGATATTCTGTTTATTTTTCATGTGCTTTATTAACACATTTCCATCTTTGGAAACTCCACTATAATTCAAAATTAATCTGTGTGGGTTTGAGCACTGCATGCTTCACTGCACAACATGACTTTGTGGACCTACAGGTGTGTTCAGCAGATGTTTAGAAGAACCAAAGTGACTCAGAAGCCAATTAACGTCCTGCAGAAAGCTGTGGCGTGAGTCAGTAAACACAGCATGAATCCATGCCCCGCTAAAAGTTTCATAATAATCTATAAAGGCTGCTCAGAGGAGATTATGAGTTGTTCCAGTTTGTGTGTTTGTTTGAACTGTGAATGACTTGCATAAAAATGCAGTTACGACTTAATGCATTGGTGTTGTTCAACAGCGCCATCTGCTGGGTGAGAGCAGCTGATGCTCTGGAAACGTTTCCCTCAACAGAGAAAACATAAAAAATGGTCTCATATCAACAGAGGCCACATTAAACAGCTTTGGTCTCATGATATTTGTGATTTACAGGGTTTTAATAGTCCCTCAGGACATATGTTTGTTTTTTCCTCCTGGTATTAGGAAACGTCCTGATGTCGAGCTAGGGTTTAGTGTAATTTATTTTAATACTTGATTCATCCAAAACAACCCCCATCAATTGAGTCATTTTGACATTTAAAAAAAAATGCCTCTGATAGTTCCTGCTCGTTCACACCCTGAAACAAAGGCCAACTGAGAGCAACTTTAACATTGAAAATGTTTATTAAAGGGTGCTACTGTACACATATTCATAACATTTCGGTGACACAATAGTCTACTTTTTAAAAATTCTGCACCGGCAAAAATTGAGGACAAAGTTAAGGGCGTGAAAGGACAAAATATTTTTAATTAAAGAAAATACACCAAACCATATTCATGATTAATGTACTGTATGTATGAAAGGGGAGAAGGTCACAGGCTTCATTTACAAGATTCAAAAGGAAAGAAAAAAAAACAACAGATCTCAGTCTATTGACGCTTATCATTTGGTCCTAAGAGTCCATGTTGAAGCACCGAAGATCAAACTACAAAACCGGCATCCAACTTCTAAGAATTGACGTCCACTTGCCCAGCAGCAACATCGTCCATCTTGAAATCTGAATACTTACGGCCGAGAATAATCAAAATTACTCATCACAATAAAACCCTGGATATAACAATCCAATCAGAAACTTATTTTAATGATTCAAATTAACATTACCATGATATCAACAACACTATTTTTGGAGTGGGTTTCTCCACTTTACACCATTAAAAAAACAAAACAAAAAAAATAACTATCAAAATATCACTAACCAACAAGTTCAATAACACCATCAAACTGCAGGGTTGTCGTCTTAGACTGGTCACACAGTCCAAAAGATTTTTATCTTTTAGCCACAAGGTGGCAGACACCAATGACTGGTGCTGAATGCTGGTTTCGTTTCATGTGGATACAGTAAAGATTATCTAACCTGTGAACATGAGTGTTACAAAAGTTAAAAACAAACAAAAAAGGGTACAAAACTGAGCAAAATTCATTTTATTGTCCTTTTTGAACTGGTGATAGCATAAAGAAATTAAAAAAACAAACAAACAAACAAACAAAAAAAAAACACAACAACACACAACATTCACGTTAAAACTTGGAAACAAGAAGATAAAATGACTTCTTTTTTTTTTAAAAAAATGAACATGGATATCATCACTACTTATAAAGACATAATTGGCCGGTGTCTGCAAGTTTGCAAATCGAGTAGTTATGTCCTCGTAGGCGGGACAAACTTTAAAAAAAAAATCTACAAGAGATAAAAAGTTTTTAAAAAGGAAGTGATTATGCAGTCAGGAAAGTGCTGCGGTGGTTGCTTCCTGAATATTCATACTACAGTTTTATCCTCAGTGGTGTTAGTGGGTTCTTAAAGCAAAGGGGTGCACTGCCTATAAAGGCTTGATGATGGGGGTTGTGCACCTGTCATGGGACAAGCTCATGGTTAACACAGCTTATACTAACTCTGGCTCTCAAGACTATGTTCTGAGTTTTAGCAGATGGCCATCTGTGCTCATGGATGCAACATACCTTACTGAAATGATGGTATCCCGTAAGCACTAAAACATAATGTGTTAAGACAGTAAAAACGAGGGAAAGAATACAAAGACAGAACAGCAGAAACCCTCCCCAGTAGCATGTCACCCATGTCCGCTACAGCTCCCCCTCGTGTCTGATGGATCCTTCTCAGCAGTCTGGGGCCCTTGTGCTCCAGTGGGGCATGGATGGAGATATTTTTTTGGGGGATTTGGGTGTGAAAATGTCTGACTCAAGGTTGTCCCTGCAGTGGAGGAGGTCCTGTTTCCTCCTGAGGTGATGCACTCACGCACTCACGGCATCCTTCTCCTTCTTGTCACTGTCTTCATGCCAGGTGAGACGCTCCTCATAGAAGGCTATGACAATCTGTGGGCACTTATGATTGGCCTCCTTGGCGAGCACGAGATCAGCCTCTTCAGAGTCTTTCCTGTGAGAGATAAAGACCAAAGTTTGTGGTTAAATTTAACTGCACATCCCTGCACAAGCCAGATATTACACTCCCATATATAAACCATACATGTACCATATATAAATGGTTATTGTTAATAAATTGGAGTGTTTTAATGCGTCGATGGATTGAAAAGTTGTCGGCAACTTTACAAATTACAAAAATATATAAAAATTAAAACAGGGATTATATCATTTAGCTTGTGAATGCCTTTATACAAATTTAACAATAACCCCCCTCCCACATTTAATTATTTGAGTACGGTGCTTCAAGACATTATAAAATCATTCATCTTACAGGCAAAGTGGGCAAGTGGAGCTTGTGAATATGTTAGGGACTGGCCATGTTTGCATTTATTTTCCTTTTAATATTTCTGTGGATTTTACCCCCTTCATAAAAAAAATTAACAGATCACATCTAAGGTACAACTGTTGCCTCATTTGAGCCAGCCAACACCCTGGAATGGAGCTTGACCGGGCATGAGTGACGAGGTACTACACATATATCCATCAGGCTAATACGTAATGACATAAAATTTTACGGTGTGGCTTACTGTTTGTATATGAATGGACAGCGAGGCTATTAGTGCTGCTAATGGGCAATTTGTCAGCAGCAATTTGGCACATTGAAAGCTGCCATTTAAAAGAATCATGCCATGACAAGTCACCAGCAGTAGCTGTGCAGACGGAAACCATTGCAGGCAACAACCGCAGTACCAAAGGGTCGACACCCCGAAACCAGAAGAGCGCCGATACCATTTCTTTTAAAGAGGAAATATGAATACTAAGTACCTGATTAAGTGGAAAGACCAGTGCAGTGTACTTATGAGTCACTCATGCTATCATCATTAGCAGAATGGACTTTTGGGGGTTTCACTAAATAACAGTAGACTATCCTTACCATACACCTGCAACTTAAAAATTGCACCCATACAGTGTACTAAAGCCCGGACCATGAAACATTATATTATTTAAATTTATCATCTTAGTTGTTTGTTAGAAAGAAAAAATAGTTAAAGATTGTCAAAACAACTAAGCTCACGTCATGTATTGTCTGTGGTGTCTGAACCATTTGTAGATGCTGAATACTAAGAAACTGTATCGACATTGATTCCAAAGCTGCAGATGACGTCTGTGCGCATCTACCAGAGAAGTCCCCAACATTCAGAGAATGCAGTGTCTGCATATAGATACATGCCACTAATGTCAGTGATAGAGATGCGCTGATTTTCTCTGCCGATTCCAGTTTCTTATCTGACCTGCTATTGTCAGTACACAAACATTTTTGTAACTTTTGTGATGACAAATCCAACTGTTAGTCATAACAAAACACTGACAGTTGTGTAACGTCTACACTCTTCTCCAAAGCAGGTTGCAGGACCGTCTCTCACTCAAAATCAAAATAAATAGTGCGTTATTGGATGGAGGTTTTGTGTATATATTAAAAATCTAACTCAAAGTTAATGCAATGCTTTTTACTTTGTCTGACATGTTTCTGAACAAATCTATTTCTGAATCAAAGTCTTTTGCAGGAATGTAAAGGTGTATGTTCAGTAAGCCTGTTTACTTGGTGCCACTTGGCAGGCAGCATGCTGCAACCTGCCCCACACTGTGCAATACAAGAGAGAAAGTAAAGGGGAGATCCCATGCTTCTGGCAGAAGAACCGATTATTGCAATTACTCAGAGCAACATGCATGGGAATAAACTGTGACTTTTTCACTCAGGGTCTAATAAACTCCCTAAATTTGTCACTAGTTACTTAATAAGGATCTGAAAAGTTGCTGACGGGCATGTCAAAGCACTGGTATTTGCTACCTGGGAATAATATTATTTAGCTTCTTTTTTAGTCGTCGCAAATTTACCTTCATGTAAAACAATCTGTGATGAAAACAGATGTATAGATAACAAACACGGAAGGCAGCATGACCAGTGTCTGTTTGCTGATCTGACACCTTCAGCTCCAGTGTTGACTATCAGCGTAGTCGACTAACTAACTACCCTGATGCAGATGCTGCAAGCGCACTGAACACATTTATTGGGCTATGATTGTAGTTTTGGTGTACTGAAGAGCGACATAAGCACTATGGCTGCTTGTTAATATGACTGAAAAATATCTGCAGACAAAAAGTATGAACCAGTGAACCACAAGTATATGACAAATTAATACACAGAAGTCAGTGCAATGTTTTAACGTCCAAATCTGGGACAGGCCTGGACTGAATACCAGAGTCAAGTCATCGAAGATCTGTGCGACAATTTCTGATGACAATATTAGAGTGCTGGAATCTTACGAAGTTGTGCCAAAACTAATTTCAACATGCAAATTGTGAGATACACATAAACAAACCTACCACTTCATAAGAAACATTAGTTCTCCACATGAGTCAGTTGCTCCAATGATCTTTTCAGGCTCGAGGCCTCTCTCAAAGCCACGTGCGACTAGAATGTCATCCTGAAAGACAAGAAAGAAAGACAAAAAATATGGTTTTATAGTATACAAAAATTAATTAAATGCTGGAGTATGTTTTAACCAAATGTTAGATTGTAGATTAGTTATGTTTAGATACATTAGCAAATGAATGTATGATTTACACAGTGGGTGTGCAGTTCTGTCACAATTCTACAGAGCATATTTATATGCTTACATTATTTGTTTTGTTTTGTTTTTAAACCAGAAAATTATCTTTTAATAAAGGCTTTCCAATACTAAATAAACTAAAATAAAAATACGACGTTCTGCATCCTTTCGGTATAAAACCCACTGAATTCGTTTACCTAGGTTTACCTAGGTAAACGAATTCCTTTACCTAGGTGAACCTAGGTGAATTCGTTTACCTAGATTTGCGTTTCCACCTCACCTCAAGTTCAAGGAAATGTATTCCAATTAGTGCAATGACATAGATGAGTCGGTGTGTGCCCTGTGTTGGTCTCTGCCAGCTTGGCTGGTTACATGCTAGTGTAGAGAGAGGAGTGGCTGTTTGTCTCAGCCAGCAGCTAAGTTTAAAAGTATTTTAAGATACGTGTCAAATTAAGTTAGTCTTCATACAGACAGCTGTCATTTCAGCTTATTAGTAACAGTTCACTATCAGCTGAACTAGCGCACTGTCCTTGTGTAAGACATAACGTTAGTGTTGGTAGATGAGAGACTGTGGATGGAGCGCATCGATTATAGCTGTCTACATGTTTACATGTTCATGCTTACTGAACACATGTATTGATAAATTATTGGCTTCTTACCCTTTAAGGGTTAATGTCACTTACAGTAACGAGTGTAGCTGCCGTCAGCTCGAGTCTTTTTCAAGTTATTTCACTTTGTTTGCACCGGGGCCGCTCGGCTGTTCACCGGTTATCGTGTCGCATCGGTGTGTGTGTGTGTAGAGGAGATCGGCGTCGGCACAAAAGAACCGATACAGTTAGCGCTTATCAATACTACGGTCTTTAATAATTTAGCTCCGCAGCTAATTTAGTACCGGGTTTCGGTACCCATCCTTAATCAAAACAGAAACGAAGTGAAGCTTATGGAAATTAAATACAGCTTGCGGCAGATGCCCGTACCAGGAAGTGCAGAACGTTGCAAGTGTGTGCTCCACCGATCAGTGTTCTTCAGCAAACAGCCCCACCTCTCAAGAATTACGGGTAATCTGAAAAGTCCTACCTATCAATGAAGAGCTGCCTAAGTGTGCTCTTGGAAATGTAAAGGTTGTCTCTCTCTTCTAAGATGAGACACCCATCAGCTGTTAATTAACATACAAATACAGAGGTTTTAATCTAGAGCTGAGCTATTGTTTCCTCCAAGAGTGGAAAGCTACTTTAAGGTGCAGCACACAAAGCCTGAAAAAAAGATAACCTCACACATGCATATTGAAATGTACTATAACCCTTACACAGACTTCTGATGCCATTTCAAGAACATGATAAAACTACTGCACAGACACATTACATACCTCCTTCTTCTTCTTGGGCTTACTTCCACCCTCCTCATCGTCATCTGAGCTCCTCTTCTTTGAGCCACTGGAGTCTTTGGTGCGTCCCAAGGAGCCAGATTTGCTGGCCCCGCTGCTAGGCGTGGAGCTTCCACCACTGCTGCTGCTGCTTTTCTTGTAGGTCTTCATGAATTCTGAAATAAGCTCAGGGCAGTCCAGGTTCTTCTCAGGCTCCCAGGTGTTGTGTTTTCTGAGGAAGACCACAACACAGTGCAGCACGTCAGTACCACTATAACCAAAACTATTCATCAACAACACTGTTCAGAGATGGATAATCTTTTAAAAGCAGTATTATATTATCAAACTTGATATAATCTGCAATTTCCATAACAATGTAACGTCAGCTTATCTTCTAATCTTCATTTTCTACCATAGCTTGGACTTTAAAGGAGCATTACAGTGCACAGCTACCGCTGTCTGAGTAGGCAGTTTAACAGTGAGTTCTGGTTAGCACACCAGCAGAAAAACAACTTACTCTGAATATCCTTTCCACTTCAGGAAGAACTCGACCCTGCCTTTGACCACCCTCCTGTCCAGCACCTTCTCCACAACATATTCTTCCTCATCTGAGGAGGAGGAGTCCTCTTCGCGAGACTTTTTGCCCATAATAAAGTTTGTTGCTGAACACCACGCTGTCGCAGGCCAATGGCACTTCCCTGTAACGTAAGAAAACGACAATGACGCTAACGTTGCAGAGAATATGGATGATATTCTCTGGCTGATACACCTGGTTCTCTATCGTCAAGCACAAAACGTGATCTGGCTGCATACCGCAGATACTATCGTGTATCAACGAAAGGCATCATTTCATTGTCGTTTACCCAATCTGCAACAGGCACGACAAACAGAAGGAAGCTAAACTAATTAGAGGGCTAAAGATCTCTCGGTAACCGTCCACTCGCTTAAATACTTACGATGTTAAATAACGTGAAGTTACCAGAAAACGTATTACGTGCACATTAGAGTGAAGACATGGTGTTGTGTTTGCTAAGCAACTAGCTAACCAAAGGGCATGAAAGGCAAACTTGCTAAAGCAGGTATCGTTAGCATGCAAGCTAACGCTAGACCAAGCTAACATTAGCTAACGCTGATACCAAAATGCAAATGGAAACCGATACTAGTTGTTGCATGAAGCTCTTTGATGTAACCTAACAGTTTCTCACCCTTGAGATGTGTGGACCGACGGTCTTGGCTCGTTTGCTTCAGCAATAACGGGTGGCTTTTGTGGAACTGCGGGTCTGTGAGGCCAACAGAGGGGCTACTTTAGCATCTAGCCTGGATCACACAAAGCTGCTGTGCGTAAAAAGCGCGGGTTAAAGGCGGCGCACAAAGAATGTGCCCGCCCCTCGGTCAGCTGATGACCTATATTGGTTAGCTAACATCCCTCCTGCCGTGATTATAGCTATATTCTCCAAGTGTTCAGGACATTTTTATTATGATGCTTTTGCATTGTGTGTCTATATGGAAAATACACATTAGATATTTATATGTGTCGATATTGTCGTGTATCGACGTTGCTTCACCGAGAGGCAAAGCTCCACCTCCACCCACACGTCAAAATAATAAACATTAAGAATCGGTTATCTGTCATTTTTAAGTGCTGTCCTGTGTCTTCGGTAATGTTGCATTCATGGCTTTACAGTGGCCATTGTTTTTCTCGTATTTTACACATATCCCTGACACACAACACCCGTAGCCATTTTTTATACACGATTGTGAACTGCACCGCCTGCTGGCAGATGATTGGCCATTAGTAGTGATTTCTTTGAATTTTGACCAATCAAAATTCAACAAATGCTGTCGACAGACTGCAGCGGGAACTACTGACCAATCGCTGCGTGGAAGAGGCGTTTCCTTTGCTATTTATTCTACTGTTGAGGAGCAGCCTGGGCTCGTCTGACGCAGATCACGTCTCTCCGGTCAGTTCTCAAGGAGTCGTCAAGGATTTGTTTGTAGAAATGGCGAACAACGTAAGTGTTGCATTCACAACGACTCTAATGCCCATTCCGTGCTTGCTGGGTGTGTAAAAACTGCCGTTAGTTTTGAAACTACTGCGAATACGCGATGCTAAACAAAGGCTACGTTTTCTAGCAACTGCAGCTATTGGGCATTGTAAAGCCGCCATTTTGTTGCAGCTGGGCCTCGTGTCCTTTTGTTCTCGTGGACCACTACATACGTATTTTAATAATTTCGCTATACTCCTGGCTTCTGCAACAACTTAAAGATGCAGAAACACCATAATAATTACAGACACATTGGTTTTGTGTTTTCGTGTAACCGCTGCCGAAAGCACTCCATAATAGCAGAGCTGTCCGCTAACGTTAATGGCGGCGGCGTCTCCATCCCCCACCCTGTCCTGATTTTTGATATGTGACGCAGGATTAAACTAATAACAGCATTCTCAATTCTGTGGCGGTTCTTGTGAAATTATAGCTATCGAAACTGCACCCAGTGCTTCTGTAAGTGACGGTGCGTGTTTTAATGCTCGTGTCTTTCCCTGTCCATTGTGCAGGTCCCACGTGAGCCGGAGCAGCTTCGCAAGCTGTTCATTGGAGGTTTGAGCTTCGAGACCACAGATGAAAGCCTGCGGGCTCACTTTGAGCAATGGGGGGGGCTTACAGATTGTGTGGTAAGTGCAGCCCTTTGCACTGCTTTAATTAACAATTCTGTGTAATGATAAACAAAAAAACATTGTAGGTAACATTGGTAACCAATATCATCACCTCTAGGTCATGAGGGATCCCAACAGCAAGAGATCCAGGGGCTTTGGATTTGTCACATACTCATCAGTTGATGAAGTTGATGGTGCCATGTCTGCCCGCCCTCATAAGGTTGATGGGAGAGTTGTTGAACCTAAACGAGCCGTTTCCAGGGAGGTATGTTGAATGTTATATTCTACAAAACCTGCATTGAGTAAATGTCATGTGCATGAAGAAGGTATGTGTTAAGTTACAATGGCAAATGTCTTTGATCACAGGACTCAAACAGGCCAGGTGCCCATGTCACAGTGAAAAAGATCTTTGTTGGGGGCATCAAGGAGGATACAGAGGAGTCGCACCTGCGAGACTACTTCACACAATTTGGCAAGATTGAGGTCATTGACATCATGACTGACCGTAATACAGGAAAGAAGAGGGGCTTTGCCTTTGTGACCTTCGATGATCACGATTCAGTCGACAGGATTGTCAGTAAGTGCAAATGTTCACTGATTTTTGCTGCATATAGTCAGATTCACCAACCTAACTGTCTTGAATGGCTGCTAATACCTTTTCCTTCCCCCAGTCCAGAAATATCACACAATCAACTCCCACAACTGTGAAGTCAGGAAGGCCCTCACAAGACAGGAAATGCAGACTGCAGGAATGGGAATGAGAGGTAAGATATAGCTTTTGCAGTTAAACCAGATTAATGTTCATAGTTGACACACTGGCACAGTAAATACTATTCCTGAGCTTATGGTTGTGTTTTGCTCTAGGCCGCAGCACTGGTGGAAGGCCCTATGACTGTGACAGATTCAGTCAGGGTAAGGCTTCTTTGATAATGGGGTTAACATAGTTTTTGTTTACTAACTAGCATAATATACAATGTCTGAAAGCTGATTTGGTGTATTTGCTTGTCTTTCAGGTGGCAGAGGCAGATATGATGATGGTCCTTACAACTGTAATGGGGGTGGTGGTAAGTAACATATTATTGTGAAAATATTTCAGCTGACAAAGAAGCCTGGTAGCATACTAAGTAGGCTATACTTTTGTAGGCTATGGAGGTGGTCCCGGCGGTCCTGGTGGATACAATAATGGCGGTGGTGGCGGCGGCAACCGAGGGTATAACCAGGGTGGCTACAACCAGGGTGGTGGAGGCGGCGGAGGCTATGGTGGAAATGGCTATGACGCCAACGGCTATGGTAAGTACCATCTGAAATCATACAAGGTTCTGCACCTGTTTAATGCAATCGTGGTCTGTGTTCAAAATTTATTGACTAATTTTTTCCCCCCTTGCTGATGAACTTCTAGGCAACTGTGGTGGTGGTGGTGGCGGCGGTGGCAATAACTACAACAACATGGGCCACTACGATCCACAGGCCTCCAACTTTGGCCCAATGAAGAACAACTATGGTGGTGGTGGTGGCGGTGTTGGCAGGAACTTTGGTAAGCTGGATAAAGCATTTTGTATTACGTGTACGTCAGTTGGCATAGTTTCTGTTAGCTGAGACTTCCTCTGTTGCTTCCAGGTGGCGGCTACGGAGGTGGCTCCAACAGTGGTGGATATGGCCGTCAAGCACGGTTTTGAAATGTGAATTGGTAAGTACACGATGGCATGCCTCAACTGATAATTTTGTATCATAAAACCAGAGTTTGTAGTTGCAGGGACTCGTTAAGTGTAGATAAACTTAAAAAAATTCACTCTGGATGTCAGGTCATACGAAGTCAGTGCACAGTTAACAATGTTGTTCCGTATTGTTCAACAGGACTGAGTACTTAGAGGAGAGCAAGGAGAGGAGAGCAAGCGAAGTGACAGGGCAGCTGCAGGTTTACCTCCTAAATCTGCTCAGCCAAACAGTTGTGGCAGGTTACAGCTGCTGCAAGAAGAGATGTACAGTAGATAAATCATGGAGGGTCTTCATTTAAAAGTTTTGTGTTTCATCTAAATGTGTTTCTGGAAAGCAAGCATTCCAATGAGGTTTTTATGTAGTTTTTTTTTCCTGGTTTTTATTTGTAACTGCAACCAATCAAGCTGAAATAAACCATCTTTCAGTTTTTTTAAAGTCGTTAGCCTCTTGAGTGGTTTGGGAAAGGGAGGGTTCACTATTAGGTGAACAACGTGGGATGAGGGACATATTATACACGTGAGGAGCCAAACAAACAATTGTGATGTGAGAAGAGACATACCACATACACAATGAGTCATAAGTTGATGCATTTACAATACCGACTGAGGAATGGGAAGTGGTGCACAAATGCCTCGTCAGAAAGAGCTCACCACTTGGTACAGACTACCCTGAGTTCTGCAAAGATCAACTGGAGGATGCTAGCTTACATGCAAAGTCTTTGAGGCTAGTCATGGAAGCCAGCTGAGGGAGAGAAGTAGCAAAACCACCGCCAGGATCATTGAAGCAGGGGAGAGTGAGAACAGATGCCTGAGGCTAGCAGGCAGCAGCTACCAAAAGGCTTAAGTGCTGTCAGTAGGTAAGACCAGACTTCTCAACTACTGATAGTATGTCTTGCTTTTGTCATGTAGCTGGTAGTAAGTTGTGTAGCCCAGTAATGACGTAACATTTTTGTGAAAACAAGTTTTATTACGATGTACATTGTTGACTGGTAAATTGGCCTCCTAATAGGGCATAGAGGCCCTAAAACATTTTGCATGCTGTGAACAAAATGAACACTTTTCTGCATAAGAGTTGCATTTTACTTATTTGGCATTTCTGCTTTCTAGGAAAGTCCCTACACGGTCTCCAAAGCCTGAGTTCCATTTCAGCATTCCAGTCACAATGGCTCAATCGGTACAAATCCTCATCATTAAAACTGTCCACATCACTTTCTTTTTTGGTATTTATTTAATTTTAACTATTCTCTCTTTTACAGGCTTCCTGAACAATCATGCTGATGGTGAAGACTTTTATACTTTTTTACTGAAGACTGCTGTGCAGTGTTTTTAGTTTTTTAATAAAGTATTTTTTATAAGGCACTCTGGTGTTGTTTCAGTCAATTTAAAAGCATGAAAAGTGTACATTGATAACATGAATGACAAGTTTTACATGTAACAGTTAAGTCAGCCATATGAGAAGTAACTTCCAGACAGTTCACACACTTTCAGTTGGCACAATCAGGCAGTACACCTTCTGTAAGGGTATTAAATATTGAGTATCTATTCAGCAGTGCTCTCTCTTTTGCATAGTTGTGTGAGGTACCAAATAAATTTTACCATCAGGTGTTTGTTGTAGGCCGTATTCATCTATCGAATATGGTTTTCCATCTTCGTCTCTTATGTGAGTAAACACTTCTGAGTAAAGGTCTGTAAGGCGACATTTAATATAAGACAAGCTGCGCTGGAACTCGAGCCTTTCCTGCGTCAGGTGCTCTCTTTGGGCCTGCAGCTGGTTCAGTTCTCTCTCAAGGTGAATTATGCTCTCAAGCTTCCTTTTCCTGCAGTTCTGAGCTGCCACCTTGTTCTTCCCTCTCCGTCTAATGTCCCTGACCAGTGCAAGTTGACTATCTGTCAGGCTATACTGCGTCAGGAGCTCGTTGAAGTCATCCACAGGTAGATTGATAATCTTCTCCATGGGGAAAGGGATCTTCAAAGCCATGGCGCGCCGCTCGTCTCTGCTCAGCGGAGCCGGAGTGGAGATGCTTCCTTGTGGTTTTGTGTACATGTTATGTTGTGAGCTCCCTCTGCTGGACACTCCAGAGTCTATGTACAGGTCGCCAAGAGCAGAGGCCTGGCCCTGCTGTTTCACAGACCGAGGAGTCAGAGCATTAGATAAAGGCTGAGATGAATTAGGGGGTGAATAAAAAGACGGATGTGCACCTGAGTGTAAATATGAGTGAGACTGACCCTGGTAGTCCATTGAGTAACGGACATGTGCTCTTCTGGCTTGCTCTGCCATGCTGTCTGGTTCACCATCACTGTATGTTATGCCCATGTCTACACCCTGGTAACCTGGTGCACCACCGACAGGATTGTCTGGGGAGGCCAAAGGTGGACTGGACCCCAGAGACAGACCTGAGTCAGACTCTAGATCTTCAGCTGGGCGTGCGTGTGAACTTTGTCCATGTGTAGTCCACAGCATGTGCCGACGTAGATCCTGAGAGAGACAAGCGTTGGCCCTCCTGTGCCCTTGAGAAGTACCAGACATGTTCATATGTTCCCTAAGAGCCATGTGCGAGGGCTGCGCGTGAGAAGAGATGGGGAGCATTCTTTGATTGAGTTGAGATTCAGAGGGTGCATACATTGTCTCTGTGTTGTTGTTCAGACGATGACACGCAGGCACCTCTTCAGAGTAACATCCATCGTAAGTGTCCGCAGCGCTGAGCTCACAGGCAGCAGGAGGAGGCTCCGCATGGGACTGAGCCATCCCATATCCTCCAATGGGGACCATGGGCTCCATGGTTTGGTATTGTGTTGTTTCATAGGAGCCTTCACTGGGGACTTCAAACTCCTGCAACAAAAACAAAAAGATGCACTTATGATTGACAGGTACATCAGAGCTCACATGCTCACACACAACTATTAAATTAAAGACCTCTAACTCAATTACTGTCTTTTACACATTTCATCTGGCTCACTACAGACCACAGTTTGCCCCCACTTCAGCATGCCACCCATCGCCTATGAAGGGCTCTCATAGACATGATCGGGTTTCACCTGGAAACAGATGGCTATTGTGCGGTGCAGGGGGCCGCTAGCAACATACAGCACTTGCCCCCTCTCACAATCTCTTCATCCTGCCATCACTCAAATGCCTCATTGTTGCCTCCCTCAGCTGAGTGTGTGTTAGTTTAACAGTTAGCACCACATGAATATAGAAAAATATGTATCTAAAATGCAACATGTATTCTGTTTATACTTTCATTTTCATTCATGAACCACATTTTAACTGCTGTGCTTCATATTCTGCTTTTACCATGACACTGAAAATAACACAGTTTTGTCACTGGTTAAAATTAATTGATGAAATACATGCATATCTGAGTTTTGAGAAGCACAAAAAATGTTATTTACTAAATTATCCTCACAATGCAACATGCACCTCTATGATAACGCAGTATGACGTATTATGACAATGTACAGTAATTGTGCATATCTGGCATAAGACACACCACATAACATAACATATTTGGCAATAAAAAATACATTATTACAGTGCTCTCAGTGTGTCAGTGCAGAAGAGTTACCTGCAGTTCTGTGATGGCCATCAGCTCCTGCCAAGCCACATCCATCTCTATGTCCTGGGCAGCTCCATGAGACCTGGCTCCAGGGAAATTAGCTGACATGGACACTCCCCCGCACAGCCTGCCTGGTGTACCTAATACCTTGTAACAGAAAAGAAAATTGATTACCTTTCATTCATTCATAAATCTATTTGAGTCTTGATTATGTGTTTCTTAGAGAGACTTACCTCGCAGGTTCTCCTCAGAGGGAGAACATAGTTGGCTGTTGAACACATTCAGAACAGGCTCTAGTTACAACACACCAACCTGGCAAAGACACAGAACAGCACGTTATGATCACCCAGCCTCTAAACTTTAACACAAAAAAAGACATAGTATCTGCAAACACACATTTCTAATACATACAGTAAGCTACATATCTGTAGACCTCTCGGTGCTTAATAAATGACTGTCTGGCTGTTGTGTCTATTGGAGCACATGAAGGGTTCAGTTCAGTTGAGCTGACTCCTCCCATCAGCTGTCCCTGGTACAGCTATGCCGACCCCTGATAAGACAATCTGCGGGAAAACAGCGTGCTTTACAAGACACACTGGGGCCTGATGGCTGCTTTGGTGAATTTGGTGTTCGGCTAACATGATGGCAGTTATCTTTCAACTCTTTTGGTTGAGCTCTGACAATAGCCGATAATTTAGAGTATTGGCATCTCCAACTTGTGTTATAAATATTCCAATTTATTTAAAAACAAAATCAAAATATCAAGTTTTCAACACAAATGAAACAGCTGCTTCATTACTGAATAATTCCTAACCAGATCTTGTCACTTGTACAGCTGCGTAATGTACATTTTTGATAATACTCACACATACTCGCACACCCCACAGTATGTCAGGGCATACGTATATGAACAATATGTACACACAGGCATATACGCAAACACATTTAGTTGTTCAGATGTTTTAACCTGAATTTAAAAGCCTAACCACAGAGATGGGGATGCAATTGCCCTCAGCTATAGACACCCTATAGCCTACCTGTTGCATTGTTTCACCTTATGTAACATTTTTTAAATAAGCTAAACAATAAATAGGTGGTGAGAATCTGCCTTATCGCTTTGGGTCAATTAAAACTCATCTTTTGCGTTGGCTAGAATAATGATTTTATCCTTAACTTTTCCATCAGTCAATAGATCACTTTAATAATTTGCAAATGCCATTCCTGACACAATGTTGATTTACTTCATGTTTAAACAAGCAGGATTTCTTCACATCAATAAATCCAAAATGTGATGTCATCAAGTGGCAGCCTCGAGCTACTCCACTGACAATGATGCACAAACTGGCTTTGTGGTTATAACACAGCTAAAGGAGTGGTTGAAGGTACCTTTGAAGTGAGAATTATTTCAAATTAAAAAAGACATAGCTATCAAAGTCAAGCTAATTGGAGCGGGCTATCAAACAAACAGCTGTGTCACATTGAGGTGTCACAGATTACAGCCCTGGTTCGGTGAGTTTAGCTTTTGAAGAGGCTTTAATGGTCTGGATCAAATAAACTGTCTCCGATCTGAGAAAAAAAATTGCAAAATGTTGTACACCTAATTCTTTCTACTTGGTCGTGGTGCAATCCATGAACAAATGTGTTTCCTCTTTTTTAAGATTCTAATTACACATCTAATGTCCTCTCACTGACCTTTAGAATAAACAGTGTACATTAAATTTGTGTATTATATCAGTGAAACTTGTCTGTAAGGCTATTTGCCATCATGTGCCATGTGTGAATTATTTCGTAATGTTTAAAGGTTATGAAACACGGAGTTATAATAACTATATCCTGCTACTACCGGCATTATGTTTCGTGGTAGGTTTCTTAAGGCTGTTTCCTTTATCATAATTCACTGTCAAGACTCAAAACTCACTTGTTCAGTTAGTAAAATGAAGAAGTTGATGAAAAAGTGAGTCAGATTACGTCTGCAGGTTTTATAAGTTCAAATAAAGTAAAATGTATTTGTCTGTGTCATTACTTAACTGTATTATGTATAACTTAAATGCTTGGAGGCTTCAGCAACAATATAAATGTACTGTTCAATAGCTCACTTTGTTACAAAGTGTGGTGTTACATCTACTTGAATATACTGCAATAAAAATTTCATTTAAGCAGCCTCAGCTTTGCAGTTGTAAAACAAAAAGATCTGTTAAATCATAAGAAGTAAGATGTGAATGAACATACCTGAGCAACATGGTCTGCTTCTCCAACAGGTGATGAGTAAAAAAAAGAAACTTCAAATGTGAAGCACAATCCTGGTGGTGAGAAGAAAAAAAATGAGTAAAAGCAGATTCTGTTCTTTTCTCACAGATGTTGTGGTGTTGCTGACTCCAGGCCTCTTGCTCTATCTCTCATTCAACTGTCTGTCTCTGTCTGTTCAGCTACACATACAGTCACCGGCATAAATGGGATGGCTCTGTGCAGACAAACGCAATCTTCCTGTAATGCACCCACACCACAGTTTTTTGCACTCTTGTATCCTTAATAGCACACTTGCACCCCAACCTCCAAATTTCCCTTTTGCCCACATGACAAACCACAAACCAACAGTCTGGCGCACACCACGACAATCATTCTGTCAGGCCACACTGAAGTAGGTAGGTGTTTACGAAAACAGAAAAAAAACTGTAAGCAATTTTGATTCTAATTATGCAGTGACAACAGACATAAAACAATCTCATTAAACAACTAAATGTGAGTGAAAACTAGCCGGATGGTTGTCCCTTTCCTGGCCAAACCGTACAAGAACTGCGTCCTTTCAAATCCTCCCAAGCGAACGGTATGAGGAGTGTGATGTGGAGCACCTGGAGCCGGCATTGCAGTGAGGGCCCTGTTGGAGCAGGGGTGGGTTGGAGGCAGGATTGAGACTTAGTTTAGCAGAGATGGAATGTACACCCTCAGACAGGTAAGAAAGACTACATTGTTCCTCTATCTGGCAGAGCAACCGCCAAGGGAGAGAGAGGAGCAGGGGGAGAATGGAGGGGAGCGTGTCTTACATAGCAAGTGACCATTAAAATCCCTCACAAAAAAATCCCCTCATTGCCCTGATCTGAAGCACTGTGAGTAGGGAGCTCACAAAGGCTGTGTGTTGTGCTGAGCTGCTCTATTGTGCCGCAGCTTTCACACAATTACTGATAGCAGAGATGTTGCATATTAATTGTTCAATAGAGCAATTTATCTTTATGCACAGTGATCGCAGGCTGTCCCACAGCGACAAAGATGATTTTGGGACTAATCGGCCTCACATGAAATATTAAAGACTATTATGCTCTGTGAAAGACCCCCTAATGTGTACATTATGTACAACATAGTGGATAGATTTCACTTTCAATCAATTTGTTAATGAAATCACTTGATGGACACATTGAACCACACATCTGTTAATATAGCCTCTGTGGCTACAACACAAGGCAGCAAGTATAATTTAACTGGGGTGACACATCCACTCCCCACAATATTAAAACCTGCTGCAAATGCCCCCCACATATATTGATTTAAAAAAACAGGCAACCATGCACCGCTGTAAAAACATAAAAAACTGCCATTGTTATTACTACCAGTTCTAGTATTATGATGTATGGCAGTTCAGCGTGTGGTTTGTTCAAGTGGTGCTGCTGTATCACAGCAGAACACAGCTCACCAGCATGTTCAACTAACGTTAATGTCTATATTACATTACATTTGTCAGATAGCCCATGTGAAGTCTACCAACCAATCATTTATGTTGTGCAACATGTGTAATTTTGACAGTAGTAGCTTTCATTTGTTGCATATTCGTATAGTATAGTATACTGTATAGCTGTACTTGCTTATGGTAAGTAATACAGTATAGGAATTCATTTAGCAAATTTGGAATTTTCTGTCAGGGCGGAAGTCCCCCAGGATCCCTGGCAGGTTTGGTCCCCTCAGTACTGACTCTGTGGCTACGGCCTTGCTACAACATGTGCTACAGCCACACAAAGGCGTTTGCCTGCATATAAGGATCCCTATTCCATTTTCTAAAAAGAAAATATGTTTGCCCTCATTTGCGCATAAAAAGGAGTGCAGTGTGCAACAAATGCACTTTGAATATTTAAGGAAGCATTGAACTACATAGAATTTCTTTTTCTCAGAAATCCAAAGCTAATGTCACAACCACTTTCTTCCTTGAATTGCAGCAAGCCAATAAATTTTTTTTTACATTTTTGCTCAGAAAAAAAAAATAATTAGAGTCAGAAAAAAAAAATAATTAGAGTCGAATAAACCTCAAACAAGTATATTAAAATTTTTACAAACAGTGTAACTTAAGTACCAACACACACAAAACATATAGTTTAAATCAATTATTTACACAAAATAATTGATTTAAAGTGTTCCCCCTCTTTACTAATAACACATCATGAATCTAAATGTATAAAAGATACAGGAAGTAAACTTACAGGGGGGTTAAGTATGTTTAAGTGGAGGCATAAAAAACATATGATCTATGTGATTCACAGAGATAAAGCTAACCATAAGGTCTTTTTAATCAGCATTAATTCAAATTAACATTTAGATCTTTAACTATCCTGGAATACAAACGTTGTGTGGACAAATAAGTTCAAAGTACTTCATGTAAATGTGTGTTCTAAAAACTAACCTGAAGCTAGACTTTATTTTTGTGAAACACATACACACTTTAGGGCTCACAATAAACAAAAATGGAGTTCAGGCTTACAGTAAGGCAGTGTATATTCAAAGCCATGAGAACATGGAAGGTTTTGTCTCACCCATTACAATATCACATCCCACGGAGACATAAATCTCAGTGTTTTCTTTGTCATTGTTCTAAGATGGAAAAAAGTAGGTGGCTGACAGAGTCAAGAAAGGTGAATGTCTACCAGGAATCAAAGAAGGGACTTCCCAACCCAAGTTCCTAGCACCCAGCCCCTGACTCAACCACTGCCCCAGCATGCCAAAGAGCACCCTGTTATTACTGTGACCACAGCGGTTTTGAATCTGGACACAGTTCCCAGGTCAACGCCCACTTTCCCTGTTTGTGTTTGTTTGCTTCAATTAGTCTTTGACATCTCTGCTTTTCAGCTTGCCTGAACCTCTCAGGGCTGTCAGGCTTTTCTTGTTCAGCACCTCGCTGCTACGAACAACTCTACATCTAAAATAGACTGGACATGCTGGTTGGGAAGTGCCCACAGTTGACTCATTTAGGCTTAAATGATCTTAATGATCATTGAGTTTTATACAAGGCTGCGTTAAATTTGTATGTGAAATTAATGCTTCACATGTTTCTCCGTTCATTTATTCTCCACTTCCTCCATGTGCCCTGGTGTTTCCGTGGCATTTGATTTGTTCATTAAACATGGAGGAATGTGGCATCCTTGGTTTTGTTTTAACATCCAGAAGGCTGTATCAGACATGAGTGGAAAAACCACCTCACTACTAAACAAAATGAATGTCTGCTTTGGGTTGTGGTATCAAAATGGGAATATTTTTGGAGTCAGCTTCTGGGAAAGGAAGAAAAAATAGAGAGAGCAGATGGAGTTTTATTATTTTTCTTATATTGATAAAGTAACTAGTTGTAATTTTGATCTGAAATGTAAAAAATAAGGACATTTTCTTTATTTTTTCCATATCAAACTTCAATGAAAACAACAATTATAAAAAGTGGTAATGTGCAATCGTTCAATGTGGTACTCAATGAAAGTGTTTGTGAATTTGATCCATCTACAGCATAGGCGCACTGTCTGGCTGATATCCAGTTTCACATATTTGCCTAATCCTATAGTGGGCGATATTAAATATACATATTCTAATTTGGACATTTCTTAACCTATTCTATGTAACCAGGTTGCAAAATGATCTAAGTTGCACACAGTCCTCCTTGAAGCAACTGCAGATGCAGATAGACATGGTACCCAGAGATAACCTTTCCATTGCTGTTCCTTATAATGTCTGTCATGAGAGGTCACCCATTATCGCTACCTGATACAGCACAAATGAGGAACCTGAACATGCAGTATCATTCTTCACACTTCACAGTGTCACTGTGCTTATCTCAAGATGTTTAGATTAAGATAATGTTTTGTAACAGCTGCACTGTATTTCATAATAACTTTCTAATTTTCCCTTTCATTTTGTCTTTTGCATTCACATATCATGTAACTGCTCTTGTAATATAAAACTACAAATAAGTAAATGAAACAGAAATTAGTATTATTTAACATAAGGGGCTTTGTAAGTGTGTGCATGTGTGTGTGTATAGATCATTGCATACGTGCAATTAGGCAATGTGTTCATAACTATGAACGTCAATTCTGGTTGGTATTAAAGATGCAGAGAGGGAAGGTAAGGAAAGGAGGATGTTGGCTGGCGGAAGCTCTGCTAAATGCTGATAAAAAGAACACTTGGTTCTTAGGAAGGGAACTGCTAACTGCTGTGGTTGCTGGCATAAGCTGAGAAGAGGGGAGCAGCTCGTACTATCACTTTACTTCATTCTCTCTATTGATATATTTTTCAGTTATACTTTTTAATCTTTGTGAGCAATAGACAGGAGTATATGGTAAATACCTGCTGTGCTTTTAAGGTGTCATTTACACTGGAGACGCGGGGGACATGTCCCTTAACACTTTTAGAAATGAAGGAATTATTCCCCACTTTTTAAATGCATAATTTGTTAAAAAAATGACTGAGAACACTTAAAAAATGTTAATTTGCATAATAAAAAACATACAATGCAATGTAAATATAGAAGAAACAAATGTGCATTGTCTTAAAAAAAATATAACCTTAAAAAAGGCCCCTGCAGCCTGTTCAATGATGCAAAAATCTGCAACTTTGATACGTTTCTTTTTGTCCAATGTTTCAAGTCTCTCTCTGTGAACATGGCAGCACATACAAATTGTAAAGTCCAAAGTTTGATAAACTAATTAAAATAAATGAATGTGTCATTAACATAATGCACGTTTAAAGACGTGACATCCCCAAACCAAAGAGGATAAAAAGAGTAAATCATACCTATTATGTATTGACTCAGCATAGGTTACATTAAATAAGAAAAGTTGATCTACAGGAGAATAAATACTTGAAAGCAATACAGAATGCCTGAGAGCCTCACTGCATCATATTACACTATATTCTTACATCTTTTAATTGTCACCCACTGCCTGGATTTTGTGTTTTACCTGACATGAATAAAGGCAATTCCACTATAAACTAGTGCATAAAAATTCACCAGAATGCAGAAAATTAGGTAAGTGACGCTCATAATTTTCTCTTGGACACCCAGACACCTCCACTTAAAGGAACACTTCCTCCACAAAATGACCATTTGTATATCAGTTAGACACACTGTGTTACCTTGAATTCATGAGGAAATTTTTTATTTTTTTGTATGTCTCCACGGAAAACGGCAATCACATAGATTTATTGATTGGGGACCATGTGAACAACTGCATAACTATCTTAGAACACCCATTTACAGAATATAACTGAATTTATGCTGTATAATCCAAGTCTCAATTATCCAGTTGTATGTTCAGTGCTTCCTAAAGAAATGCATGTTTGTTTGTATTGAGGAGAGCATAAATAAGTTTCACTTTCAGTTCAGTTTTAAATATTACAGTTTCATGGAAAATTCACGTGTTTGGGAAATACTGACTGTTAATTGAGACTTGGGTTATAGTGCTCGACTTGTGTGAGTGTTTGTTATCGGGTGTTTTGAGATAGTTTTGTTGGTTAACTGTTGTAACCTCTCTCAGTGACAGCTTACAGACTCCGAACCGTAGTTGGGAACACGCTGGGTTATTACTTAATTCTGCTGGCTATCATCACTATTTGCTGCATGCGGACACTATGGACACTTATGGACACCACTATAAGCATTGCTGTCCCCCATGTTGTTATTTGCACATTCAGTATTCACTTGCACTAAATATGTTCACTTTAATCTACTGTTCACTTTTTTATCCACTGCTCATTATTATTATTATTATTTTTATTGTTAGTATTTATTGCTGTTTCTTGTATCTTTTGTACTTTTTTTCTGCATGCCTAGTTTTTTAAGTTTTTAAATATTGAAATCTTTAATTTGACTCTTTCCCCTGGACTGCTGTAACACTGGAATTTCTCAATTGTGGGATTAAAAAAGGTGTATCTTATCTTATCTTATCTTATCTTATCTTATCTTATGCGCCTTCACCATGACACCCCCTGAGAGAGCTGCTTCCCTCCACATGCACTATAAAGTACACATATCCCACACTCACAGGTTACCCACCACCCTTAAAGGGCAAAAAGGGTGACACTGTGGTCCCCGATCAACCAATAAATCAATATGTTTGCCGTTTTCAGTACAGGCATGCCGGCAGAACAAAGTTTTTCTTCATAAATTCAAGATAACACAGCATGACTAACTCATATACAAATAGTCATGTCGTGGATTAGGTTGGTCTATTCCTTTAATATGTGTCCCCCACAATATTGAAATCAAACTTACACCCTTAATAGAACTCTAGGCTATGCCGTTTAATGCACCAGTGTGCATTTTTCCCCAAGACCTACTCTGAACTCATAAAATTCCCCCCATTACATTGTTTTGAATAGCATTATGTTAATGACTGGTTAAAATATGTTTTCTTTTTCATTCAACTCCTAATGTCCCCACTACTTTTTAAAATAAAACTGACGCCCTTGTTTAAGTCACAGTTGCACTGTTAGCTTACATCATGCTTTGAAGATTTTCTAAAGCAGTCATTGTATGTTTCAGTTGAGTATTATACTATAAAGCGTCGCTCTATACATTTTTATACAACTCATTTGAAAGAAATACATAGCAACATCACAAGTAACAGTCCACTGTTGCGTCTGATGATAAAAATGTAATAATCATTATATAGTTTTTGCATGTTGATTCATCATTCAACTTTCACCCATCACCATCTCTGCCAGTCATCATCATCATCACTGTAATGGATTTCTAATACATATAAGGGTATGAATATGTTTGACTTCTAACATGAGCTGACATGCAGTGACAGCTGAGAATAATTTAACCTATAGGCCTGAGTATGAGCTCGTTCAAGGCAGCAAACTGTTTCCTCTCTGGTCGGGGTAATTTTGAAATCTTCGTGGCTGAATTGTGTAAACATAGTGCAGTATTGCAACATTTCATGGTTGCCCACAGCGGTGTTATGAATAGTTTGTATCTTTTTACCATACACTCTCTGCAGTAAATAATAGCTGTGCACCACTCGCCTTCAGAACTGTAGGCTACATATTCCAGTATTATTTCAAACTCTGGCCCAAAAATATCTTACAGTAAGGCCAGGCAGTGATGTCATTTACGGAGTGAGATAGAGGGAAATCCCCATCAGCCTGGGTTTCCAGATGCTTCCCAGAAGTGGGAACTAAGATAATTGGAGTTGGTTAAATGTAGGAGGATCCTGAAAAAAGATGTTGATGAGTACGAGCAAGCTAAAGTGGCTTGTAAATGAGCTTTTTTTTCTCCTTCTTGTTACCATGCAGCCGTAGGCTATTAAAAAACAGCAACAGCCTTCAGTCACTAAATGTATGATGGCTCATAACGATGATTTGGTTTGACCACAGTAGGCTACTCATGGTACATTTGAATCCTGACATTCAATTCAATTGTCCTGTGTAAGAAGAGTCCAAAATTGCACCTGGAAATTACTATTAAATCACCTTTATGTGGTACTTTCCTTATAAAATGAACACCATTGGCACTGCAATGATGTTATTTTACTGTAGAGCAAGACAGTGTATCACAGGAGGTCTATGACGAACATGCAATATTTGACTTTATCCAAGGGACATTATTAAGTTGCAACTTTCCTTACTGAAGGTTCACTGAAGGGACAAATGTGCTACGGCTGCCGGTGAGTCTGAATGTACTTTATAATTGACCATATCAGTTCACTTCCGGCATAAATGAAACGTATTTTCTCGCCTGCCTCCGCGCCCTGCAGTGAATTGCTCTTTGCCCTGCACGCGCAACGTAGAGCCCAGCGTCAGCCAATAGGAAAGAGCCTCATTTACTGTACGTATGACGTAGCTCGCTGCTAGCCTGCTAGCTGGTTTGCTAACAAGAAAGAAGATGGATTCTCCCATACTGGTAATGTTGGCATATGTAACAATATACATGTCATTCAGGCTTTCAGTTATAACCGTTTCTCGTAGCTATATTCTGCTGTTGTTTCTCCAAACGTAACGTTACTGAAATATGGTAATTTAGTTAGCGAGTTAACTCGACACGGAGCTAACTAAAGTAAACGGGTTAGCTGTGTTAGCTAACTAGCTAACGTTAGCCTCAGAGAAGTTAGCTTCGTGTGTGTGTGTTTGTTGGTGATGTGGAAGTGTCATGTCTTCGTTTTGACTTCAGTCATTGTTACCATTTCTATCACACCAGTGACTGTGATATAAATACCTCTATTTATCCCATGTTAACGCATCCTACGCCGCTCTGTTAGTTTGTTGTCACCAGTTAATTCTACGATGATTGACTTCAGTTTGTCTTAATAATTTTACATACTTGTGTAAATTAAGTCAGCGCTTAATTTTTCTACTTTAACAGGAACCGTCCTTGTACACTGTCAAAGCAGTTCTGATTCTGGACAACGATGGAGACAGGCTTTATGCCAAGGTATGATTAAGACAAATATATAACAAAATGGCCCTCATTGATTAACTTCCTCGCCTAACTTCTTGGTCCTGGATCAACTGCATTAAAGGACAAACCTAGTGATATTCTATGATTTTCTTCTCATCAAATCCTGCTTAAACACTAGTCCAAAAGTGAATTTAACCAACTAAAAAGTATTATCCCATTTGCCATAACCCAATACAGCATATTCCGCTTTTCCACAGACCTCAATATTTGTCTTTACTATCATAAATACATCAAAGAGCCACACTGCTGCACTGGGTGACCCATTTAATTAACTTTAACATGGGCACTGCAGTTTAATTTGAGCTACATACACTATCACAATAATGTAAATACTCACTTGTGCGCCAAATTTACAGCTGAAAAATTACTCAATAAATGTAAAACACAGTAAACTATATAGGCTATTTGTGGCCCATACTTAATAGGTTTATTTGTTCAGTAGGAACTAGTGGGCTTTCGGCCGAGTCACAGACCGGCAGGGGAAGTATTACAAAACGAATTCACTGTTGCTTTTGGTCTTTTTATTGGATTTACTGACAATGAGAGGAATATTAAATATCACCAGCTTTATCCTTTGATTAAAAATTCAAATGATAGATTTACATATCACTGTATAACAATGCCTTCACTTTAAATTCATCTACAGTATTATGATGACACATATCCGACAGTGAAGGAGCAGAAGGCATTTGAGAAGAACATATTCAACAAAACACACAGGACGGACAGTAAGACATGTTTAACTACATTAAAGACAGTCACTATTACAGTCTGACTACATGTCTAATAACATGCATGGTTGTTTTTTGTGTTTGTGTGTGTCCTTAGGTGAGATAGCGTTACTCGAGGGCCTTACAGTTGTCTACAAGAGCAACATAGACCTCTTCTTTTATGTGATTGGAAGTTCCCATGAAAATGAGGTAAATCTAATTATAGGATTTTATAATTAACCATTATATAACCACCGTTATAGCCATTATTAATAAGACTTGTAAATGTATTATTGAGCAGTGAGCAATGGTTTGAATCATAGCAGATCAGATAGTAATTTTCAACCACTGTGATATGATATTGTAAAACACCTACAGGCCTGAGCAGTCTTTTATAATGCATCGACACAAAGTCCATGCTGCAGTTTACATTTTGCAGTCTTTTAATCTTTTTTAACTTTTTAGCAACTGCACGTTGCTGTCAAAATCAATTGTGTGGCCTGCTGTCTGAAGTGATGGTGCATTTGCATTTTAACCTTTTTAAAGCATGTTACATCTTACTTCTACATGTCATTCATGGCTTTGTTTTTTTTTTTTCATTTATTGATTTGTTGTTTTTTTCTCAGTAAAGATGACATTTATGTAGACAGCAGATACATGTTCAGATCAGAAACAAGTGAGGGACCCATTGTGCAGATTTTTATTTTTTATATTAATTTCTCAACAACACAATGATCAACAAAATTGAGATGTTTTAGCTTTAACTTAACTGGCAAATTTACTCTCTTCTGAGCTATTTAACAGTGTTGCCCCACAACTTGGCTTTTTGTGTTTTATTTTGGATATCAGTGTTGTGGCATACAGTGCATTTTGCCATAGAAACAAAAAAATTACATGTCAGTGTGACCCAATATGTCTAAATTTGGGTTTTACACATTTATTTATTTTGTGATATTTTATAAAAAATAAATACTTGCAATTAAAGTAACTTCATCCATGATAACATAGGTAACTGTTTTTACACTTCATGTGTCTTTTATTCATAACTACAGTAGTTTGGAGCCTGCACAGACGGATACCAAGTTTGGCTTAGGTATAAAACAAAAAAAACATTATTTGCCTTAAGGTGCAAAAAAATATTGTGAAAATCATAACAAGCCATTACGCACATGTTATTTCCTGAGTGATTATTTTCACCCAGATGATAAAAAACAACATGAACTCATTAGACTTGAACAGATTCTAATATATTCTTTTTTTCTCAACAGCTTATGCTCATGGCTGTTCTTAACTGCCTTTTTGATTCGCTCAGTCAGATGTTGAGGTATGTTTTGGCAGCTGTTATTTATTCTACAACATTTCAGCAACACTTTGTTTTTTACTAATCTTTTTCTGATGTCTGGGGTGTTACGCCTGACATGTATTGTTTTTTGTTACTATGTAGGAAAAATGTTGAGAGGAGGGCTTTGTTGGAGAATATGGAGGGACTCTTCCTGGCTGTGGATGAAATTGTAGATGGAGGGTAAGCACGAATTGGCTTGAATCTTTGGATGCTAAGTCTTGTCAAAAAGACGACAGTGTTAGTACAGCACTAATTGTTGGTGTGTCTCTTTGCTGCCTCCTGCAGGGTGATCCTGGAGAGTGACCCGCAGCAAGTTGTGCATCGTGTGGCCCTTAGAGTAAGCTCCTCTCATATCAGAAATATTTAACATGATAATATTGATGTTGGTTGGGTCAGCTGTAAACATAACATAACTGTTCCTGTAGGGGGATGATGTGCCTTTGACAGAGCAGACAGTCACCCAGGTAAGAAAAACATTCATTGCTCCTCTCTGTGCTATAAAGTTTAAAAGCTCCATTAGTTTATTGACTGTTAAAGCTCATTACTTCAGAACTTATGAATACAAGGGCATTGTTATAGCATCATTCTCCTCTAAGCCTACTTTGTCACGCGCCTCTAGGTTGTCATATATCGCATTACCTTCTATGCATGACGGTGTACATGATTGCTAATTATTCAATGGTAAGGTGGTACGGTAGCCAACTGTGGTTCCTGTCTTTTAGTTCTAACATGAGTCTGCCTGTGTGTGAGCTCCTCTTGATTAATGTTGTCATTTAAGAGGCCTGAGACTGGCTACCGCCATCCCTCCTCTGGCCGTGATTAATGGCTGTCCCCAATCCCCATACTTTATGGTTATGATTCGGCTTTCATTCAGTGAATTAAGATGATTAATTAGATCTCGCATATTTCTCTTCATTTACATTACTCATTCACCCTTCTTTGTTCTGTTCTTTAACAATTATATGTTCATTTTTTAAAATTTGTCCCTTAAAGCTCCTGAACAAGGTGTCTCCCATTTTTCATTTTGTTTTATTTGATACTTTTTTCCTTAAAGGCGAACTTCACCCATTGTGAGAATTAATACATTATTACTATGGTCTATGACAGTCCAAAAATATTTGTAAACATGAAAAACTCTCTCCTAAATCCAAAAGCTGGAGTGCTAAAACTAAAATTTGTGATGTCATCAAGTAGGAGTTCTGTAGCTGCTCCATGGACAATGACTTAGCATGTTTTAGACGACACTGAGAGCACCCAGGGGAACGTTTGGAGTATATAGGTACATTTTCCGTTTCAGAACTAAGACTGACAATTTAGCATTAAGTTCATATGGGTGTAAAAAGACAAATAAACATTTTGTGGGTCCACAAAATAAGTTCCCAATCATTGTTTTTGGAGCAGCTCCAGAATTTATACTTGATGACATCACAAATTTGAGACTTTTATTGTAATTTATTGCAAGACTCTGCAGTCCCAACTTCCGATCCAAATGCATTCCAGTGCATCTGCTCTGGAAAGCATAACGTGTGCAGCGAGTCTCTGAGCTTCACAAGCATTTCCAGAGGACCCACATTAATAACCACAGCGCCTTAAGCGAGGAGGAATGGCGTAAAACATGTCTTGCTCATTTTTGCTCAACTAAAGAACAACAACAGCTCAAAATTGTGCAAATGGGTACCTTGAATATTTATGTGAACCATCACAGCCAATATGCATGAAGTTGTGATGTGTATTTGTTTTGCATGGACAGAGACTGAGAAATGCACGCTCGCAATGACTCTAAACAAGCACAAGTCAACTAAATAAAAATGGCACTTACAACGTAAGAACAGCACGTTTAACAACACCAACACTAAATAAGTATAAGTAAAATAATTGATGAAAATGTCATGGAACTTGCCCGAGTTTCTGACCATGAATTCAAACTTAAATGACTGTTCCATTCCACTTTTCTGTGTCAGAGGTCGTATTTTTTCCAGGTCTAAGTACAGTGGATTAGGGGTGTGACGAACAATTATTTTCATTATTGTCTAATCCGTCGATTTTTTTTTTTCACAATTAATCAACTGTGTAGTCTATAAAATGTCAAAAAAATGGTCATCACAATTTCCTCAGAACCCAAAGTGCCGTTTTCAAAATGTTATAAATGACAAAGATAGGCATCAAGTTTCCACATGTAAGAAGCTGGAACTAGCAAATATTAGACTTTTGTTTTTCTTTGAAAAATGACTGAAACACTTAATTCATTAATAAAATAGTTGGCTACTAATCTCTTTTGATCGACTACTCGATTAATTGACTAGCTGTTGCAGCTCTGTAATGGATTACAGCATTTCATCTCTGGTGTCAGGCTTTGAGAGAGGTTTACACATTCACAAACGCTGATTGAACTTTCCTAGTTTTGTTGTTGGAGTGATCTGCTCAGTCAAACCTAGATTTCCTCCACAGGTTCTCCAGTCTGCCAAAGAACAGATCAAGTGGTCGCTTCTACGATAGAGTCACGCCCGCACCAGTCTGCCAGTGAGCCGCTGTTCAGCCCAGTCTTCGTGGCACTGATCCGTATACTCCTTTTTCCTCTGATTTCCACTCCTTCAATCAAAGCTGTGAGGAGTACCGCTGGGTGATCCAGTCACACTCCCAGGACTACTGCTCGATAACGTTTTATTTTTTGTTTTCTTTATTCTTCTCTTTCGCACTGTATGACATAATCATCACGAGGATAAGATATGGTGTACATTCCAGTATCATTACGTTATCTGGGTGTTTATTAAACCAGTGTATCTGTTTATGAAACATTGATAGACCTCATCACAGCCTGTGGCAACATTCCACGTGTCTCCTCAAACAAGAATTTTGTCGTTTGACAGCACCCCGTCGTCTTACTGTACAAAGTATTGAGACCCTTATCATTTAATACACATGAATATTGTGATTACAAAGTGTACAGCCTGTACTGCAGTCATGCCACTGATCACAGAGGTATGTTTTGAATATATTTTGACCGGAGATCTTCCATTCATCAGACACTTATAATAAATGTTTGTTGACACTGATATGTGATCAGATGTGATATGTTTAACACTGCCTGCTGTGTGTTTATCAATGCATTCTAGACTAGCCTTGTATTGTAGTTATATGATTTGTCATACTTTTTATGTTGGCAAATGTTGCATGCTTTTAAGAGTTAGTGTTTTCTTATTCCAGAGCTGCCATGCTGTGTGTTCTTTGTTCTTCAAGACCTCAGCGAGAGCCGGAGACACTAGAGCGAGGGCTCCATCTCCTGGCGTCTGCAGCAAAGTGCAAAGCTGAGGTACATAAATACTGTAGACACGAAGGTTGCAAGGGGAGGAGACTCACTCATGCCGCTATGATCAGGAGCTTACACTGTACTGTGTCGCTGTTACATGCAGATAAGTTTTATGGAGTCATACTTGATTCATTCCCACCCTGTGGAGAGCCACTGTGTGCAGCATGAATTGTGCGCTTCGACGTTTGCACCCCCACCGTCGCACACTAACCTCGTACTCTCATTGTAATGCAAATGAAGGATACACTCGAGAGAGAAATGGGTAGGAGAAAGGGCACTACATCATGTTGGTACCTGATGCATATTACAGGAGAGGAAATGATCTATCTGCATTCTTCCAGCTAGGTATCCACATATGTTCTCATGATGATCACTTGAAGGTGTTTCTTGCTTGGAGAGATTTCTGTTGGTGGGCAATAAACAGATCCAACCATGCCTAATTTGGAGCACATTAGTTAGCTGGTATTGTTACTGATCATGTCACCTCCCTCCTTATCTGTACAATCAGAAAACACTACCTGCTATACTTGGCAAGCAGTGACATGTCTGTTTGCTGAAGTCAGAGGTCAATAAGCTATTGTTTGTACCCCTTTACACAAACATATGTAACAAGTTTGCCTTTTCCCAGTGTCTCTTATCTACATCTAAATGAGTCACTTGGCTGAGACATCAAAGCGAGGAGCAGCTAAAGTGAATGCTCTTGATGTAGAGATGACTATGGCCTGGAGCAGTTTGTGGAAAGGATGAGACAGAGCGATAATGTCACAATGCAGAATGTAAATTAGAGCATTTCACCCTTTTATTTTCCGGCCGGGAAAATTTCACACCTCTTCCACTGGCAAATAATCAGTTAATTCATGCGTTTATTGCACCCTCAGTGAGATTTGATGGGAGTCGCTAATCTCAATCACGAACATGTTGGACAGAAAACAGCACAAAGGAATGCACTCATGCTATTCTGAGGCACAGAAATGCTGCAGTTTAATATGCGCACACTGGAAGATTAGTGGAGTATTACTTTTATAAGTAAATTATATTTGCATTATTGTGGGCCAGATGACTTAATTGATTTCAGCTCAACATTACGGTACATAAAATAAGTAATAAATAGCTCTCTGCGTGTTGTGTATCAATCACAGTTAACTGCTGGCAGACAGCAGCTGATACAAAACGAGGCAGCAGGATGTGTGTGTGTGTGTGTGTGTGTGTGTGTGTGTGTGTGTGTGTGTGTGTGGTTGCGCCAGGATGCATGCATGTGGGTTGATGTTTTCACATAACAGAGAGGAGTGCAGTCAATGAAACTGTTATTGGCTGTGACCCGTGGACCTATTGTCTTGGCTTAGCTCCAGTTTGATTCAGCCCTTGAATCTGTGGCTCTTTATGGCTGCAGAGATAGCATGAATGGAGGCTATGTTGATGCTACTTTCTAAGTGTTTTACTGGAGAAAGAGCAGTGAGAAAGGGAAAGGGTAATCATTATAAATGGACTCCATTATCGCACCAGTTTACTGTTATCGCACCAGTTTGCTGGTATAATGAGGACAGCTCCTGTCTCAGTGTGTGGTTTCGGCAAGGGAGGGAAAACATGAAGGTTAAAGAGGACGAGGTTAGCAGAAGTAGACAGCAGTAAATGTGATTAGATGAGATCCCGGCGAGGGCACGGCTGGAAAGAGAGAGGGTTAAAACAGATCCCACCCAGGCCGTGTGTCCAGACCCTCACTTTTCATCGAGATAGCCCTGCAGCACCATTGGGGGCGCAGTGACTCGCTTTCATCTGCTAATTACAGTTGCACCATCATAAAAAACCAGCAAGGTAATTTATATTAATTATACAGGCATGAGTATAACAGTTTGAAACGCCATGGCTTGACATGCTGTACATAACATGCAGTAAAATTGTCAGAGACGTGTGGGCTAGAGCCTTGTAATTGATCGATGCATACAGTGAAAGAGTCGCTCTCTTTCTCTCGTGTGTATGTGTGCGAGTGGACTGTGTGAATTAGGGTCAATAAATTATCATCATCTGTAAGCTTACAGAGTCTTTATGTCATAGTCAATGGGCCTGAGCACCCATCCAAACAGCTTGCCCTGCTAAAGAGAAACAACGCTGGGGAAAACAATGACAGCATGCTGGATGCAGCACAGTAAACATATTAAAGGAAGTGTCGTTATATTGTGTGAGCAGGACAAAGGCCAGGACCCACATGATGTTTAATGACCCAGTGTATTAAAATTAACAAGGCCTTTTTACCTCTGCTGCATTCACATTTCCATCCAGTAGATAATGCTTAAGACTTAATGTAATGATATTAACATAATGTCTAGAAGACGACTTAGTTCGGAAATCAGTCCCTCAGTTGTTTATTGTTTGGCTGCATTTACTCAGTTTTTAAAATAAACTAAACCTTCTTCATATCCGCAGAATCATTACAGACATTTTAAAATATGTCATTAAAGGCTGCTCAAAGTGCACATGGTTGTGTGTGCATGCATGCAGAAAGGAGGAGGTATAGGCCCGGGCCTGCTCCCTTTTGCCTCAGCAGCATCTCGGCAGCCTGATGTGGTTTATGGCCCCAGTTGCCCTCTCTGGGTCTGTTTATGGATTCCCATAGAACAGAGAATCATGGCCACTCCAGGAAAAGCCAGCCAAAAACAACACCTCCACCACTGCACTCTTGCCTGCCTACGCTATAACTCAACGTGCTGTTTATGTTTCTGAAGGAGGAAAAAAAAAAGTATTCATAGTAATGACATAAGATGACTGTAAATTCTGATGCTAATGTTTAATTTTTTTTGTTGATGTAAGATAAAAATGTCACCACAAATGTGGCTGGTTTATTGGATGTCGTTACAGGTTGGTGAAAAAATTGTAGGCTTTGTTAAGGGCAAGCTTTTTTCTTTAGTTTGGAGTAGCATTGCCTTTGCAAGACCAGTTATTTTATGATGCCTGTAAGATTTATTACATGAAAATGTTCAACTTTGATAGGATAATGAAAGTGCACCACCAAGGGCATTGTTAATCGAGGAAATATTCTACCTGATGTGTTTTCCCTCTGCTGTTTTCCCCACAGTTTCTCTAGTGCCAGTGCAGTGCATTACTCTTCACTGAAAGCATGCTTTGGAAGAGTGATAGTGGAAATACTCTGGGTGTAAAAAATACTCTGTGGTCAAAGGTGGTGCAGGTTAGATGCAGCAGGACCATGTTTTGTTTCTTTGTGTTCAGATGGCAGAAGTAAATCCTCCGGTGTAGTTTCTCAGGTTTGCTGTGCCGCAGGGGCAACTCCATCATCCTCTGAAGCTGCACAACTGGGGCACATCTGGTTTGTGGATGGGTTTGACTGGATCCTGCCTGGGATCCAGAGGGCAGCGTGTAGCCGGGCGCCTGCAGCTGCTACTGATGGTGTTGTGTCACGGCAGTCAGAGGTTACTGGATTATTGCTGTTATCAAACGGTAAACACTAAGTGTGGGTCTCGCAATGATGCAAAAGAAGCGCTAAAGGAGGGCCATCCGTCATTTTCACTGTAGACAGTCAACATCAGACACAACCATTCTGGCTGTAAAGCTTCATGAGTGTTTCTGCTGGTGTTGTTTAACTCCCACTGCATCCATCAAGGAAACATCCTCTGTTCCCCCCCCTTTTTTTTTTTCTGGCCACGTTTAGTCTTGTTTTGCTGGAGAAAAAAAATCCCTCCGCCAGCCCTCCTCTGTTTTACAACAACATGTGTATGTAGTTTTGTAGCAGCACCAAAGAATGCAAAGAAAGGCATTTTCTGTTGCATAGCTCTGAACCCTCAGTTTGTTCCCTCCTCCCTCTGTCATCCACTCTTTCTCACTTTCTCCCCTCCCTCCCCGTGGATTCCCCAACCACACCACAACACCGTTAACAGACGCGGCCCTGACAGATTTACTGCCATCGTCTTTCCATTGGCCGCCAGCGTGACAGCAGAGATTTAATGCCGCCTTCTCATTGGCCAACGCTTGACAGGTTAATTTATGGGTGCACTGTGATTTGATGCCTCCTGCCTTTGAAGTGAATTACAGCTCTGTCGCTTATAGGACACAGAAACGGTGTCAGGTTGCAATCGTAAAATCTTATCCCTGAAGGGAGGTGGCGCTGGAGTATAATAGTCCTGACGTCATGAGAGGAGAAGAGACCTTCTTGTGAGGAAGAAGAAAGAAATGTGTGATCGGATAAAATGCTAGGTGTCTGTCCAAAAATGTGAATCGATGTACATATGTAGAAAAAAATGTCTTAATCTCATAAAGAGAGATCAAGTTGTGCTGCAAAGAGAGAGGAAAAGGCGCGAGGTTCCAGTCACATCCTGCCTCTAATTTGAGGTTTTCCTACCTGCATGGGAATGTGCATTTGTCTTCTTCTCTTTTTCCCACATCTCTTAAGTTCAGCAGGTTTTTGCTTGACTCTGGGGGTCAGAAGATCCTAAGTGACTGAGTAAATCACGCATATATCTCGTAGCTGATCAACAGCAGCAAACTGCCAAAGTCACTTTGGCGTCTGACTACTGTATCTGCTCACTGCAGCCCCAGCGTTCGTGCAATGCCATCATCTATCTGCGGCCTATCTCTTCATCAGCCTGACAGTCTATCCTGACAAGATCAAGAGGAGCGAGAGCGCGGCCCTGTAACAGCCTTGACCCACGGAAATCTCTTGAGGGTAAAAAGCACGGCTGCCCCTGCCCTGTCTATCAACCCCGGGTGAATTCATGCTCCGTTTCCCTTGGATATCAAATCCCTCTCTTTACTCTTTCACTTCACACTTGAGGTCGTCTGCTCAAGTGGAAAATTGTTGGCAAATAAAGGGTTAGAGGAAAGCCCTGGACTTGCCTTGTCAAGTGGGATTGCATAATTTGATCAGAGACCTTCTTATGAACTTGATAACTTGGGGTTACACAGCGTGCCCTCTGACAGTGTGCCATGTAAGAGAGAGAAAACAGGTTTTACATCTTTAGGAGACATGATCCCTCTGAACTCTGAGGGATGATGGATAGTTTGGCGGTGTGTTAGAAGAGGTTGAGTCAGATATACCTGTATAGAGTTAACCGTTTCACTAAAGTCTTTTCTGTGGAGTCACGCTCTGTCCTTAAACCTCTGCCTCTGCTCTGCTGTTTGTAGTATGACTTTAATGTATAATAACTTTTTTAAACTGACTAAATTACATCATGCTGCATCTGCAGTGTTGAGGTCATGAAAAATTGCAATTCTGATAAATCTATACCAGAGAAGAAATGGGTGGTTTTAATTTCATCTCTCCTGATATTTCTTAAGTGTGTCTCTGGTCTGTAAGACATAAAGGTCATGGCTTCCCAGATTAATATGTCTTTCCACAGTGCAGTGAGCATCCAGCACCTCTGAAGCCCTAATATGGACTCTTGTTGTGGCTGGTTAGTTGTTCCCTGGAGAAGCTGCTCAGTCCGAACGTGTCCCAACAAGCTGTAGATTAATAGTGAGGCGTAAGGCCAAGGCATGTTAATGTATCTGTCGAGGCTAAACGCACCTCAGTTGGAAAGTGATTTTTACACAGTCGGCAGGGCGCCGGGGTGTCCATCCTGTCAAGGGGAATGTGGATTACTCTGTGTGGCCAAATAAATCTCGGCAACAAGGTCCTGCACAACTGAACTTGATCTTTGTAAATATATCTGCATACTGCAGACCTTAAGCTCGGTGTACATGGTAGAGCGTGAGGCCCTCCTACTCATACAGCCTCTCTTTGTGAGAGCTGTGTAGTGCTAATATTTTTAATCGAGGCAGATGATTTAGTGATTGTTTGAATTGAGGACTGGCAGTCAAATGGACATTAGAAGCTCATTGTCATTATTCATTTACTAATCACACTGTGACATGTAGACAGTACTACAGTGGCAGAAAAAGGCAAAAAACCTCCCAAAACATTTGATGCCAATTTATTCAACATACAAAAAAAAAAAAACAAATACAACAGCAGATATGCTGCAAATACACAAACAATGCAAAGTGAAAAACACACAAATTCTTAAAAGAAATGCAGCAGAAGAAGACTGCATATCCAGTCAACACAATGAGAGTTCTCAGTGCCACTAGGGGGCGTGCTCAGTGGAAAGGCTTGAGTTCTGTAATTACATAAATATGTTGCTCTTTCATAATGTTGTAAAAGACTAAGGCCAAATGTAAAAATGAATACGTACAGTTTTATCACCTCTTCCTGTTTCAGAAATACCAAAAACAAATGAAAACGCTGTAGTCTGCTCTCTCTTGGGTAGAAAATCTTACACTAGAGGCCTGGAAAACTTTCGTTGTTGATTTGCTTTTGTCTGTTTGTGTGTTTTTGACTTTCTGTATTTGAGACGTGTTTGCTGATTTTGTAATTGTCTTAGCTTTCTGCAGCATGTTTTTCATTTGTAGCATGTTTCTGTTGTTGGATTACTTTTGGATTTTCATGTTTTTCAGTTGGCATCGTTTATGAAGCTGCAGCACGTTTCTCCTAAAGGAATTTGTTTATACCATTTGCCCTTGTTGGCCACCGTACAAAGGCACCACTGGTCATATATTCAAAAGGTTTCAGCCATTGCCCCAAACCAGTTACCCTTGTTTTATCTTAAATCTTTCACTCCGTATGTGTGATTGAGCCAAATTGCTAAAAAGTTAATTTTGAAGATTCAGGTTGCAAGTTCAGACTTGACTGCTGATTAATTTTCATGTATGAATATTCATGATTTGAATGTATCAAAACACGCAAGTAGGCCAAATGTCACTTCTCCCTTGTTACCAGTTAGATAGGTGACGGCTTTCGCTTCTCTTCTCCTCCGTGATATGGTTTGTAGTACTGGGAATGATACACAGAGGCTCATTAATCTTGTTGAGTTACACTAATTAGCAAAGTAGTGGCAGACATCTTAATATGGGACAGTTTGAAGCATGATGTGACAGAACAGTCCCCATCAGAGGTGTTTGTGAGGCAGGTGGCGCGGTAACTTCCATATATTTACTCAGTTTTGGTAACACCAACAGAAACGCCCTGGCACCCTCTGGACACTGTGTGTACCAACTTTGTTTATACTTTGGAAGCCATTTTGTCCGTCTCAGATTGGTGTGAAATGGCTGCCGTTCGCAAAGACGCCCTTCACTTAACCCAGCTATTCTTTAATTTTGTATCGCTTAAGTTCTCATACTGGTGCAGGATGCCTTTTGGTTATAAGGCAGACCAAGATTCAGCTACATACATAATTTATTTCTGAATAATAGCCCCCAGTGTTAGAGAATATTACAATATTTGGTAATCATTAATAAGTAATGCATTCACACTTTCACTGCTCGTTGTTTGACGAGAACTTTAGATTTATTGCCAATTTTTTTCATATAATATCAAATAGTTATTGAGCAAGTGTGATAAGTCAAATTGATGCTTTTACAGTTGGGTTAACATTAAAATGCATGTAAAAAAAAACCCTGAGTGCCCCAACAGGGTTATATTCACAGCTAATTCATTTAATTTAAGATTCTTTACATTTCTGATTAGAGAGAAACAGCCATTGCGTTCCCATTTATCGCCGTGTCTTGATTGCCACTTGCAGTTAACACTCGGTCTCTGTGTGAATGTTTGAGGATGTGTTCACTGAGGTGTCCAGGAAAATGGGAGTAACCCGGACAGGGGAATTGAAATTTTAATGATGAGCACCACCACCACGCTGACGGCCATGGAACACCTCAGACAGCTTAAATATCACCGCTAATTAACACAGAGAGGTGGGCTGTCACAGGCATGATGGATGTCCGGAGGGGGTGGTGGGGGGGGGGGGGGCACAGATCGCTGCTTTCAACCAACCAGCGATTCCTTTATTAATCAAAGCCTGAGATGAAAAGGCTCTCCCACACCTCGGGGAGAGGGAGATAGCAGGAGCCATTGTTGGGAGGGTTTCAATCATCCGTCGTGAGCCTGTGATGTATTTGATCAGGGGGCATCCTAACATTTGTAGGAGACAGAATGTTTCTGCTTGTTTTTGTAAACCTCTGAACCACCCACATGTTTACAGAACACAGTATGCACAGTCAGCTGAGATTTACTGGTTGTTGGGGAAATTTCTGTTTGGAGGACCTATTTTTTTAATCCCTCTGACAGGAGAGGTGAGCATGCAGAGCGCCGGCTATCACTCTTACACAGAGCTCTCCCCCCTGATGGAGTGAACCAGACTGAGCACAAGGCAGCACTCCTACACTTTACCTCTGGGCTGACTCCACAATCAGTCTGTCTCGCGGAGATGATTTCGAACCTAGATGATTTCAGCACTTTGTGTATGAAGATGGAGTGTTATCTCCCCCTCTCTGGTCTCCTCCCCATCTACCTCACTTAAGGAGGTCCATTGTTAAGTGCCAGGGGCCTGTGGGTGCTGTAAATCAGGCTGCAGAGGGAGGGGATGTCTCCCATGGGGGAAGGCGCACACTCCCAGCAGCCTTCAGGCTGATCTCATACAGCCTATCCTAATGCTTTAATTAAGGAACTGGTCAATAGCAAAGAGGAAGGTGCCAAAGGGTGTGATCTGCACTTCCTAACGTACGACTGATGTGGCAATACCGACGCAGACAGAATGACGGGGCAATGTACTCGAAGAAATTTTTCCCTCCTCTCCGAAGAATGTGGCTATCAGCTATCACCACACAGACGGTTATACCCATTTGATTACCCAGTTTGTCTATAATACCTCTTACCAGCTAATCTAATACCTGTAAACAGGTGTGACTGCTGTGTGTTTGGATTTTCAACTTGTCAACTGCGACTGACTTGAACTACTTTAACCTGAACATTTCTTCGCAAGCTCCAAGTAGTGAAATATCACTTCTAGGTCATGTATTTCCAAGCAGCTCCAGGCCATGATATCAGTGACTGGCTCCTGGAAGAGGTGTATTGATCATCTGTTGTCTCAGCTTTAACGATTACCAAAAAAAGCCCTGAAAACTACAGAGCACTTGGCTTTGCACAGTGGAAGTACCATCTGTTTCTTACTGTCTCAAGGAGAGTTGTGAACAGTGTAGCTTAGGATACACCTCCCTCTTGTGGTGCAGACACGGCTTTGTATAAACCCACAAAAGTGATAAAACACTATTGCAGTGTGCAGTTTTGCAAGTTGATTAATTAATTGGGATTAAAAAAAATTAATCAGTGAAGTAATTACAGTAATTAATTGTTTTAATCCTCTAAAGAGCCTCTACTGATGTCACAATAGGTACAGGACACTTAAATTTAATGCTTTTAAAGACCTTTTTTTTAACCAAATTTAAGACAAATTTTTGCATGAATTATCTTTTTCTTATTCAAGTACTGCAGGTTAGCATAAAGCTAAGTAGTATACGTGTAGTCTTGCGCAGAGGTAGGTTTGATGTAGGATTATGGTTATTAGAGTGAGTTAGATCTACATTTTGCAAGACTGCAGACACTGTACTGGAATTTCTTACTTTGTTACAACACCTTGAAAATATTGATATTAAATACAATTTAAGACATGATTTGCTTTATCCTTGAAAAAGTTAATTAAGCTGAACCAAATTAATATTTATCCAAAACGTGTGCTGATGTTGATTTGGTGTTCAAACTATTTTATTTAAGATATTCTAAATTATTTATTTTAATTTCATCCGACTCAAAAATGTCAGAAACGTTCTTGACTTTGACCAACTCCCTAAAATGAACTGTCAACTGATTAAAACATGTTAATAAAACAAATGATTTTTTTTTTATGCTAAAAAAAAACCCCTTGTTTTAACTGTTATCTACAAATCCCATGAATCATTAACAACAAGGGAGAGCAAGAAATTGAAGCTAGTAACGGGGTATCGATAATGTGGAAAATGAGTATTGAAGCTGTTCACATACTCAGAATAGATACACATCAATAAATTGATATTTTTACAACACTAGCAGTTAATTTGTTGAATTGTTTTTTAATAATGGTCAGAACAAAGGATTATTTATTTCTAAGATGTAGATTAATTAAGTGATTAAAACAGGTTAAAACTGCAGCCTCATACCATGTATGAAGCTCAAATTGGCTTGTAATCTTTACTTAAATTGTGCATAAAATATGATGTTTTTGGTCTCTCTCGTCTCATTGTAGCTCAATGGGATTCCAATGACAACTTTGTATTCATGTCAAAGTAATGTGGAGACAGGAGCTGATTTGCTGAAGAGAAAATTGTTCCTCATGTGGTCATTGATGCCACCTGCTGACTAGACTGGAGCATTACTTATTTTCTGAAATGTTTTGCAGTCTGCTCTGAAAGATTCGGTGAGTAATGTGCCATTTAAAGACAAGTAAATCAATTTCTCATTTTATGTTGACCGAGGCGGAAGACAACTGAACTGAGCCACAATGATTTATGGGTATTTCATGTTGTCCTCTGAATATACTATCGGTCTGACAGAGATTCACTTTTGCTTGCTAGAAAATATGAATAAGGGAAATCTTGATCCTTTAGAAATATAACTTTAGAGCCAGTGTTGCAGAAAATGTGAACAACATGCATCTGTTTAAAAAGTGTAACAGCTTTATTGAGACTTGGGGCCCTAAAACTCCGTTCACTACAGTTTGATTGAGTCAAAATTGATTTCACTTCAACCCTGAAATGACAAAAAAAAGGTGGGGCTCACATTTAAAAAAAGAAATTCTCTTTACCAAAACAAATGTATACAAGATCCTCCAACAAATACATGCAAAATAAAAATGAAAAAATATGCTGTCTAATCATGGCTGCTATGCTAAAAAGGGCAAGAGTGACAGCTTTTATTTGACTCCTAATAGAAAGTTGAAGGACGACCATTTTCAGTTGTCTTAAAAAAAAATCATCAGACTAAGATTATAGCTTTGTAAATACTTTGATTTCTGTTTGAAGTGTAGGTCCCATACATACTATTTTCTACCCCTAATACAATTTAAATATATATTAACTTCATAAAAAGTAGGTGAGTCAGTAACGGGCCCCAGACTCCTTTCACACAATCTAAAAGTCTGACAGAAACAGAAGTACCAGTCTACAATACAATCCTCTACAACAGAGCTAACATCTTCAGTCCAGTGTTTACAGTCTGATTTCATCACACAGAGGCCTGAACATAATATCGTGTAGGTTATCATCGTAGAAAAACACCACGTGGACTTCATATTCTCCCGTCCACTGCTCGTCATCTTCACTGAAGATGCTCACGGTTGAACTGGAGATGAAATGACATGGCACTGTATTCGATCACATTCAGTCGGGTCAAGATGGAGGCGAGCTCTTGAAATCTATGAATTGAAATCTTTAAATCTATCTGGGTGATTATTATCATGAGCACTGAATTTTACTAGTCAAAACCAAATTTCCACAGTGCCTCCACTGAAAATAAATTTAAGGTTTTTGACTAGTTTTAAAGCTACAGTTGGTTAACGTTTATAAAAAATAAATATTTGTTATAAATGCGGAAACTGTCATTACATCCACACAAAAGTACATGAGCAGATTCTTTAAAAAAAATCATGTTCCCCTACTTCTCCTGCTTCTAATAGCATTTGCTAGAATCTGCTGCGGCTAAACGAAAACAACCAATCAGAGCCGAGGAGTGTCTTACGCAGCTGTCAATCACTGTTCTGGAACTGTAGTTCAACTTCAAACTGTTACTGTATTGCCTATTTCCCACCTCAAATGTTGTCAGAAACATATTTTAGTGTACTGTTTAGCTGCATAATGAAAATGTTTGCTCTGTTGGTGGGCGTTGCTTTCTTTCCAGTTGTTTTAGAGTGTTTTCAACATGGCACCTGGGTCACAAACGTCCTTATATTTAATCAGCGTTGCCTAGTTTGATAGTTTAGCTGCAGTTCACAAGCAGTGATTGATGTGACTGACAGCTGCATTCAAGACTCCTCTGCTGCTTGCATATTTCCTTAGAAGCACAACAACAAGAAGGAGGAGGAACATGCTTTCTTTCAAAGATAATTTGTCTCATATCCTACTATGTAGATATAGTGACACATTCAACACATATGACAAAAAGTTTATCACAGTTACCACCTCCAGCTTTAATCGGATTTGTGCTACAGTACTCTCATGAACTGTTGCTAAATGTTGTGATTACAGACAACACGCTAACCCATCCTCACTTACCAAAATACTTTTGAAAGGACGGACATCTTTCAGAGTCAGAAAAATCTATTAACGCTGAGCAGGGGAAAAAAAAAGCCTGACAGTGGTTTCTAGGAACAAAGAGACAATAAACACAATGCCTTTATACTTAAGGGGTTCTTACAGAAGCACCTAACAGGTGGTTCCTACATCCAGTTATTATATAAAAAGAAATCACTATCTTTGTTCAAGAGCGTCAAAGAAAAGAATCCGGGCTCTTGCTACAAAACCTGTCAGCCTTTAACTATATGTCAACAGTGTAACCTATGAAGAGTCAGGACAAGAATCCCTTTAAAACAAGGTAGAAAAGTGAATACGTGAGCCAACAGTCGCTACACAACTTAACTAATGCCAAGATCAGCTTCTAGTTAACTTTTAGTGTTCTTCAACCTGTTTGTACGCATCACCAAACAGGGATGCATCTGTAGTATTTTCAGTTTACAACTAGACGGACAGCAGGTAAGAAATTAGTTTTTAGATCCACTCAAAAATTGTGTGTTTAAAAAAGGCAACCCTCTACATGAAGTGAAAATGGATCACCAGTTTACTCTGCGATAAGCCCCTTTTATGATCAGTGTTGTCAAAAATAACATTAAATTTCAGATGTGTTATGCACACAACACCTACATTATTAGACAGGCGGCAGCATGGACCACAAGTCTGCTGTGACCTTTCACTTCTGAGCAGTAGCTGGTACATTATTAGTAGCACAAGGAACTCAAAATGATAAGAAATCAAACACTAAAAAGCTACACAATTCTGTATGAGTCCTTTAGTGAACTGTCCGTATGTAGTAGAGCGCAGCATTGGGGTTGATGCAGGTCAACTAAGAGGTGCTGTACAATAAATTGACAGTCAATGCAAAAATACTTGCAATCCCTCGGCAGCGATACCAAAAATATACCTGCGACCTTTCAGCTAAAAGGAGTCGTGTTCGTTAGTTTATTCAGTTATTGCCATAATACCAAGACCTGTTGTCCAAGATGTGAATCAGTCCTTCCCCTTTTCTCCTGTATCGTGAGCTGAACAGTAGATAAAAAAAGTACAAAAATCCTTTATCAGCTCTGTGACAGAGCTGGTGAGAGCAAAGTAAAGTTTGGTTGTGTTTAAGCTAGGGTGTTTTCAAGGTACAGTACTGTTGAGCTCCAATGTGCGACGTCACTGAGCCACTGCTGCTGTCTGTAGGGTCTCTCTGGGAAGTGGAGGGTCAGACAGTCAGACGGTTGTTGGAAGGCTGTAGGGGGCTCCAGGAAGCTGGATGGGCAGATGCATCCTGTGAGTACTGGCTTTCCTCTTTGCACATCCCAACTGTACATAGCCGTCTGTGTCTCAGCAGTCTGTCTGTCCGCGAGAAGTTCTGGAGCCAAAGAAAGACGTGTGTTTCAGTCAAAGTGAGAAGAACGGTACTACGGACACAGCTAGGACTGATGGACTTGTTTAATGTCGTGAGATCCAGATTTATGTGCAAACATTTAAAAGTACATGTAAAACACATCAGCTCTACTGAAACAACAGCTTACTGACCTGATGGCAGCGATCACACTGATACGGCTTCTCTCCGCTGTGCACCCTCTTGTGTCTGTCCAGGTGGTAACGCTGAATGAACCGCATGTCACACGCGTCACAAGCGAATGGCTTCTCTCCTGTAAACAACCACAGGTGGATCATTTAGCAGTATTTATCAAGACTCATGGCATATTTCACTGGATTAAAGACACTTAAAAAATGTGTTACTATATTAATTTGGAGTTAAAATTGCTTTTTTGGGCACGGACTAACACAGAACCAGGCAGAAATACATATAAAGCATTACAACAAATTAAAAACATGCCATTTCTGAACAAAAGCAACAGAAAAAAGATACATCATGGTGGAAATGGACTTTTTTTTTTGCTAACCTATAATTATGAAGTAAATGTTGATTCTACAATGTAATGGCAACAGAGTAATTACACCATCTGTGTTTAGATTGGTTCCCTACAAGACTCTGTCACTATGCAATTCTGTCTGCACCTGGTACGATCTACCGGGAAAATGATGGCTCAATTTACAGCACAAAGGAAGTGGATCAACCATTACCAAAACAGGAAGAGGATAGCACTTGACTGATAGCTATCCTCAGTTATCAAAGAACATCAGTATAAGTTCTTAGCAGTTACTATTAGGGCTGCGAAATTAATCAAAATATTACTGAAATCGCAATATGGCTAAGTGCAATATCCAAACTGCAGGAGCTACAATTTTTAGCTGCAAGGTACAATGTGTCACAGCATAGTATTATGAATAAAGCATTGTGTTGCTGCTGATATTCCCATGTCTACAAATCATATTCAGCACAGCCCTTGTTAAGCAGCGGAAATGGTGGACTGTGGAACAACCTAAATAAGAATTGAAAACAAAATGCAGTGTGTCCTGTGTTGTTGGTAGTTGTTAGGCTCTGAGGAAAGTAGAAAGTGATCCAGTTGTTTATTTCGACTTTAAAACAATTGGATCGTTTTGCACCCACTGTAGTCCTTCATATAATAATTTAGTAAAAGTCTAATCCAAGCTGATAGAGCTGTAGAAGGGTGGATGCTCACAAATAGTGGCCTCACTACTCATTACACCACCCTAATTTCCCAAATTTAACCACACATCCAAACAGGCAAAGAAGGCCTCACTGAAGTGAAAACATGAGCTGTGCGTTCTCACCTGTATGTGTAAGTATGTGTCGCTTCAGGTGGTAGCTGCTCCGGAAAGCTCCGTAGCAGTGGTCACAGATGAAGTTTTTCTGGACTTTCAAGGAACTGTCCTCATCGTCCATATCCATCGGTGAAAGTAGATGCTGACAATAATAACATAAAAAATAAAAAATCAGTTGAGTGTTAACTGAACATCAGAGTACATCTCTGCACACAGTGTAGCCTTGTAACAATCCTTACCTCCACTTTCTCTTTGACTTTGCTGGATGACCCTGATTTTTTGTGTTTCTTCTTGGGTTGCATATTCTGGTTCGCCTGCACGTCCTTTCCATCCATCATTCTTGATGAGTGATAATCCCCGTCTTTTCGGATCAGCTTTAGGAGGAGGAATGGTAGTGGGTAAACTGCACTGCAACCATCAGTTTGCCACTGAGACTGTTATTCTGTGGCATATGCTAAAACACGCTAACTTGCAATCAAGCAACAAAAACATATTCACATATACAGAGTAACATTTCACTTAAACACCCCGTTTTTAGTAATTTATAAGCAGTGTATGAATATGAATAAATTGTTTATAGCACACTTTAATGTACTTAAAAGTAGATGTAATTATTTAATAATGTATTTGTCAACAACAATAACTTTACCTCAAAAACTAGAACTTTTGTTAACTAGAAACTAGAAGCTCAAAACTACACCTATACCTCCTGTATGCACCCATAGGTGGAGGCTGATGTAAACAGATGACTGCTGCATTATAGTGTGTTATAGACAATTTATTCAAAGTTGTATAGTGTTTACAAATGCTAAAATGGGCGGTGGTCATAATGTGTAGAGTCAGAGTAATCCCTCTCTTATTTTCCTGTGTTAGGGATGTTTAAGGGCGTGTAGCTTTAGCCAGTAACAGCACACAGGTGACACTGGGACTTAATAAAAAGGTAGCAGCCAGGTAATAGCAGCACGCATACAAGAAGAAGCTATGACAATCGTGTAGACAGTGTTGAAAGACGCAAATATATGAAATGCCAAGCGACTAAGCTTGTTTCAAAATGGGGGAGGATCTGGGATTGGCTTTCACTTCTACTTAAGTTGGGGAGCACTGGAGAAGATAATGAAGAGTGACATGGATTTGGTTAGGTAGGTGCCAGCAGTTAGCTTAGTTAACTCGCTTAAGTATTGGCTTTTCCATTACAACAAATGTAATGTTCCTACAACAGTACAGTAGCTTTGAGTGTATGTACATGTGTAGGGAGGAGGGGCCAAGTTTGAATGTTGTCTTTACAAACAGTAAACAACAGTTCTTCATAGTATACCTTTAAACTACTGCCATGACATCTATAATTAAATTAAAACATTTTCATGACAAGGTTTTAACAGACTTTCTGAGTGATCCCGTCCAGTTTTCTTTCTCACCAGTGGCGGACAGCTCCCGGCTGAAGGCTGGCCCATGTGGCTGTGGTGGGGTTGTCCATGATGGACCTGGTGTCCATGGTGATTGTGGCTGTGCTGCGAGTGGGTTTGGTGGCTCTCAGGACTGGCCCTGTGCCCTTGACCCAAGGGTGACATCATCCTCTTCTGGCCTGGGATGTTGTTGGCTTGCATCAGGGCCATGCTGGACAGCACCGCCTCGCAGCCCAGCAACCCAGCCTAGCAACACAAAAAAACCCACGTCAGAGCAGAGAGAGGGGGCTGAAGGACTCCTCATGGAGACAAGGAGTAAGGGGAAGGAGAGGGAGCTGAGTCATGGGAGTAACAGAGAAATGCACTGGCATCAGAATTGGGAGTACAAACTAAAAACATGAAGGTGATTCTGGAGATGAGGAGACTTCCACTGACCCATTTCATATGGTCTCGAACAGGGTTGTTGGAATGGTGGGTCATCGCCGTGGTTTGAATGCGTGTGTGTTTGGGGGAACAGAGGGGGCTTCACTTAGGATGAGGGGTAACAGAAGAGACCACACCCACCCAAATCATCAGGGGCCAAAGCCTGAAAGTAGAGGCATGACAACATGAAGGCCAACATTTCCACATGCTGGAATCAGGAGCTGGAGAACCAGACTGATCTAATAAATTTCACAAATCAGCAAATCTGAATATATGACCAGAAATTTAGATCCAGCATTAATATGTGCAGTTTATCAGGCAGGGAAGCCCCAATGGTTTGGTGCATGCCATGTTTCCATGGATGAGAGAAGGCACAACAGTCAGATTGAGAAACATAATGACATTCAATGGGAAAATAGAAACAGTCAGTAAGAAAATGTGAGTAGGTATGATACATTAAACAAATGCTTCACATATGAGGTGATACTGAAATACATAAATCTCAAAATGAGCTGCTGTTTTACAGCAGCAAGTGTACTGTAAAACACAATTTGTATATACATACAATTCAAACACTGGTTAGGGACTCTCTTATCTTCCATGTCTGCACTGTTCTGAAGAGAAACGTGAAGTGCTATACCCTGCAGCCAGTGAACTTTTTCAGTTGAACTTTGATTATTTTATAAACAGCTGAACATGCAGTGCACAGAAATGATTTTACAATTCAAGTACATTAAAAAATATCTGCCTTTTTCAGCAGGTAAGATCTACCTTATTCGTGACTGAGAAACCTTCATTACTTCTTTAATCCTTTAGTATATGGAATAGCAATTTTAATGCTTAGTGTGACTGGTTCAACACATTTCGTTAAAATCTGTAACATACAGGAACAGTTGTGTGAGCTATTAGACCTACATACTTAACGATGAATTGTGAAAATAGGAGTAGCACTTCGTTAGAGAATTTAGACTTGGGATCAAAAACTTGCCAAGATTTGTCAACAAAAATGTAACCAAGACTATAGACAAAACTAAAATAAAATGACATCTCACTCTACTACTATAGACAAAACAATTCCTGTTCATTATTGTCACATGGTAGAAAACTGTGGCAGAAAAACAGCTTTCCTCTCATGATGTGGTATTTGGCATATCCTCCTGTCCCTGTGTCCTCATGTAAGGACATTATATTTTGGCTTTACTTGATCTTATACTTCATTCTTCTTAACTTAGACCTGTTGTCCTTGTTCGTGGTTAGAGCACAATACACGAATCCATGTAAAAACAAGATGGCAGCCATCTCTGCAAAGTCAGTCTGCAGCTGATCCTGACACAAAAGTGGACAAGGTACAAAACCTGATCACATTTTACTTGTTTATTTATGATTAGTAAGGTTTGTAGTTTGACTATATCTATGGATATAGCTTTACTATTGTCTTGTTTGAGGACTTTGGGACTTCATGATAGTTGACAATGTTTCGTTTTTTTATACTTATCAAATCCCAAGTAGATGTGAGAAATTAAAAATGCATACCAAACAAAAGTTTGGGTCTTAGGAGGATAATGTACAAGTAGCAGTTTAACCTTTAAGTTAAAGATAATAACCACAAACTCAGTGGAGAAGGCTTATATAACTGGCACTGAAAAGCAAATGATTTAATATGCACATGTTATTCCCTAACAGCGAGGTAACAATGCATGTAAGTCCTAATTAATTAACAGAGAATGTGCCTCAGGGGGCATTAAGAATATTTTAGTTAATGTCTTAAAGCTGAACATCTCCCATTTTCAGAATTCATAAATGTTAATCCTATAGCCTCAATCAAAAATTTTCAAAAATATTTGTAAACACAAACATCTCTCTCCAAAATCCAAAAGCTAGAGCGCTAAAACTCAAATTTGTAATGTCATGGGGTATAAAGTCTGGTATAAAAAAGAAAATAAACATTATGTGAGTCCACAAAATCAGTCTCTCATTAATTGTCTATGGAGCAGCTCTGGTTTCTGTCTTTGAGAGAGAGCAGCTCATGTCCACAAATACTGATTGAACTTTCTTAGACCATGTACTGGAATACATAATGGAATTCCCTATTTAGGTGGTATTTTCCTTTAAGTTCACATCAAATAGAGTGTGAATGCAGATATTTTCCAATACAGACCATAGTAAACAAACACTGCTCTTCATCACTTTAGTGGGACATGTTTGCTTGCATAAATGCATTTCTCTTAAAGCTGAAAATGACACGAGGTCTAATTTATAAAATGATGCATCTAAGCCCAAGTGAGCTCGCTAGCTTCTAATCCTAAAACGTTGTATTCCCGGTTAAAGAAGCGACCATCTCTACACAAATGCTCTTTAAAAATGCAGCGGGGCTCCATCTACAGCAGCCTGGGGAGGCTGTTTGTATTTATACACGATATTTAGACTATAAGTTTAAACGTGTGAAGCATGCTAACAGTCTCTGCTGTATCAAACAGAAAAGGCTAAGCTGCTAGCTAGCCAGTAGTTGGGTTTTGGGACAACTCTTGTATGACTGAACCCCCACCCCCCGCCCCAGACAACACAACAACAGCCAGGCAGGCAGGGCGTGCGGGCTCAGCGCCGACCACCAAACAGCAGCTCCCTGACCGGCTGCAGCCGTTAGACACACACCGGAGGCGGATTATAAAACAAGTAAAGAGCCGCAACTGAAACGCGACGGAAAAGCAGCTGCTTACCTTTCGGTTTTTACAGTTTTGGAGGTTATTATTTCTTGTCGCACTTCCAATTTTTTCTCAGTTTACAAACACTGACAGGAAACGCCACCGGAAGTGCTCCACAGGGAGAGTGGTGATTGGCCGGACGCCACGTCACGTGATTGAAGCGGAGTGACCCCCAATGGCGGCCATATTTGTGAGGGAGTGAGACCTGCTGGCAGATTTCAATAAATAGCCACGTTTTAATGACTTCTTATTTTTTAAGTTTTGATAATTCATTGGATTTAATGATAAACCTCATGATCCTGCTTGATGAATTTCATATACACAAATGTAAATTTGCCAAATCATGCCCTGTTTAGAAGTTTTTGGTATTTTTTAAATTTATTCCAATGCAGTCTCAAGAACTTGTAAATAATATGAAAAGTGTATCTACCATACTTCCCTATAATCAGTTATTTGGTGATCCATCTACTTCATAATTTTAAAATACCATCTACTTAAAAAACCATAATGTTTAATTTCAATCTGTCATTTTTTTTTTGACAATATGTAGCATCTCTGGAATGACTTTGTACAAGGAGCGTAGATAAAGACAGGGCAGGCAGGGCAGTTGCACTGGGGCCTATTCCTACAAAATGTAGAACAGAAAACTGGGCCTTGTGAGTAATTCAATTTGCTACCTTAGATAAATGCCTTTGTTAAATAAAAAACACATTGAATAAAAGGTGGTGTTATTTGCTTTATTTGCCTTTGAAACGGACAACCCATCTCCATCATGGTTTTCTTTGGTCTTTTTGTAAAATTGTCAATCGCAATCTGTAACAAATATGTTATAAAATATCTGCTTATTCTACACAATCTCTAAATAAAATATAATAACTTATTCAATTCAATTAATAATTCCCTATTTCCCTTAAAATTTTTGTCATGCACATATATGCGATGATGATTTCTGGGTAATATATATGTTGGTGTTGACAAATAGGCTATCAAGTCTGTATTTGATCATGTGACGAGACAATAAGATTATATGGTAACTAGTGTAGGCACATAAATAGTTACTTGCATGCACTAGTTCCTGTCATAATAGCGGGACTATTGCAATTACCTTACGCTAATGCTTTATACAGTTTACTTTCTAAAAAAATAGTTCACATGTATAAATGTTGTATAATTTTTTCAATAAAGTTGATTAATAAAATGTGAGACAGAAATGTAATCAACTATTTTTTAAATCAATAAAACATGAAGTCATTTAATTCCAAACAGCTGATTTTGTTGCTTTCTTTGTCTTACATTATAGTTGAAGATAAAGTATGCTGATGTTTTATAGAACAAAATATTAATGAAAATAATGGTTGCATTTCTAGAGTTATGGAAGTAATTAAAGGTGATAAGTTGATCGTAAAGTCTCTGACTGAAAGGTTTCTGTGTTCCACTCAGAGACTTTATGATGGACAAAAAGTAAAATATAACAGGCTACATCTCCAAATGTTAGGATAAAAATTCCCCAACTCTGCACAAATGGTTTCAAAAAACTGTCTAGTGAACTGATTTCAGAACAGCTGTTAGATTCACTGGAAAACAAATGAAGGCCCAGTACTTTATCTAATCATTAATTAATTTATTTATATTTGTATCAATGGTCCTCAGATTTCAGAGTTTAGTATCTCTTGTTACAGTAGCTGTTTTAATGACGCAAGTCGTATCTCCGAGTTAGAACAGCGTTAGAACAGTGTTTTTGTTCACAAGTCGTTTCCCAGTCTTTCAGTTTCATCAAGGAAGAAGTCCATATCTTTCTGCGAAATCAGTGGAGACAAAACAACAACGCGGAAAAAGTTGACCTTGTTTCCCAAAGGTTGGTAGCCCACCATCATAGTGCCTTGTTTCATCATGCGCTCCTTGATTACCGGAGCTACCTGTTACCAAGAACAAAACACACACACACACACAGTCAGCTGTTTGTTTTTTTTTAATTAAGTATGCATACTACAAATAATTAAAAAGTTGAGTCTGAGTGCTTAATGCATGTGTGCAACAGAAGAGTTAAACATTTAATATCTTTATTCTTTATGTTGCCAGTCCGCTGATGTAATACAGAAACTTACTTTTGCCAGTTTGTCCTGGTAATCTGCATCTCCTTCCTTCCCCCTCAGACTGGGTGGTATGAACCAGAAGCATACATTCACAAACTCTGGCTGTACATGGAAACAGAAACACACACAGTACTTTGAAATTAAATTGTTATGGATATCTTAAGGCACTGAACCCCCAAGCTGCTCCTGGGGCGTGGTACCATATCCGACCCTGCGCTACCCCCTTAATTGCATGTGTAGTATGTAAAAAGAGGGATATGTAGAAGTTGCATTTCAGCTACCAATTGCCTGTGGATTGTGTGGATTTAACAAATAAATAATAAATTGAAATTTAATTTGCAGGGAGAAAACAACTCATCTTTCTCAGTATGCTTGAGATGTTTACTTACATCACGCAAAAGATGAAACCCTTCTCTTTTCTTCATCTGCTCCACCAGATACCTGCAGGAGAGATGATAATTTTCACTTTCTGTTGGTCTGGATCACAACTCAGCTAAAAGTTTTCCTAAAATAAATGAAGATTAAAATAATAATATTCCTGCCGTATTATTCAAGATTGGATTAGATGTCAAAAGTAGCCTACAAGTATCCTAACCTATGCAGGACGGCCCAAATGTACCTTCTTTCTGATATTTACCCGCAGGAAAATCAACACCTATATAGCTAACTCACTGATAGACGGTTAAATTATTTTGACGTGCAAAAATTGAGATAGACGAATACATTCGTTCATTTTATTCACATTATCTGTTATCCTGTTGGAGGTTGCTGGAGCCTATCCCAGTTGACACTGGGCGAGAGGCAGGGTACACCCCGAACAGGTCACCAGACTATCACAGGGCTGACAAATAGAGACAGACAACCATTCACGCTGACATTCACACCTACGGGCAATTTAGAGTCACCAATTAATTTGACCTGTGGGAGGAAGCCGGAGTACCTGGAGAAAACCTACGCTGACATGGGGAGAACATGCAAACCCCACCCACGAACCCTCTTGCTGTGAGGCAGCAATGCTAACCACTGTACCACTGTGCTGCTAACAGATAGCAGATAAGTAGCATCACTTTTAAACAACGCCTCTTTAAGATCAGATATGTTTTAATTTATTACCCAACCTATGTCAGGCTCGTGTTGTGCTACAGCTGCATACCTACCTTGCGTGAACAAAAGCTTTGTCCACACGCTCGGCTAAGCCAGTGGAGCCAACAGCTTTCCACATCAACCACAACTTCAGACAGTCGACCTTGCGGCTGCACTGCACCGACTTATCCCCCACGTCTAGGTTCACATCATAGAATTTGTCTTGCTGGAAGAGATATGTGGCGTTGGCACTGTGGCACTTCTTCAACAAGTTCTGAGGAGAAGGAGAACTTAGTGACAAAAAAGTTCAAAAAGTTCAGAGGTACCTTATGATAAACATTATTATGTGTGATGGATAATGCTGTAGCCTCAAACCGTGGTATCCTGAAGCAGCAGGGCAGAACACTGCAGGCCGGCCACCAGCATCTTGTGTGGATTCCAGGCTACTGAATTTGCTCTTGTCACACACAGACACAAAAACACACACACCATAAACAATGTATCATCTGTATTTTCTCTATGACCATATCTGCCCAACTATGTCAGACAAAACGTGCCTTCCTCATAATGAAAACACATTTTTCGGGCATGCATATTAATACCTGTCAACCCCTTTCATCAAATGTCTGTGTTGCTTGGAGAAGAGCACACTCCCTCCCCAGGCAGCCTGAAACACACCATAAAACACACAAATCTATACATGTTCTTACATCTGATAGACATGGACTATTCTTCCACACGAGGACTTACGTCTACGTGCATCCAGAGCTTGTGTTTCTCACAGACATCAGCTATGCGGTCCAGTGGGTCAAATGCACCCTGCACTGTGGTCCCTGATGTGCAGCTTACAAGGAAGGGCACTGCACCCTGGTGGAAACAGACTAAATGTGAACACAGTTGTCTTGTACTTAGTGCTTTCTGCTTTGCAAGACGTACAATACGTTTTACAGCGAGTAATACCTCACTATTAAAACCAATACAAGCAACCCAAAACACAGTGATACTGTAGATCTGAGTGCTTACTAAACATCTGTGAATTTACCTGAGATTTTGACAGTTTTATCTTTTCATCCAGGTCCTCTGGAATCATGCGGCCTCTGACGTGAGCATGGAAAAAGGCAAAGAAAAAGTTATCATTTTTAGTGTTTAGAATAAGCGATGAAAGCCAGTAAATAATGCAATAACACCCTAGGTGACACCTTCAGATTGCTTGTTTCATATGACCAATATCCAAAAATCCAAATATATCCCACTTTGATTACATAAAATAGAGAAAAGCTGTAAATTCTCATATTAAATGGAACCATTTTTCTGAAATGTCAACCTTTTAGAAAGTTGATGGAGTCATCTATTAATCAATTGTCCCTCTTATATTGAACACATTACCCATCATCCACGTTCACCATGACGACATTGTCTGTCCCAATGCCCAGAAAGGCAGCCCCTTTCTTCACAGAGTAATGGCTCTGGAAAGACATCACATACATTACAGTGTGATCCTCTGACACAGTTTCAATCTCATCCTCTCCTCAGTGTCATCAGCCCCCAACCATTCCTGACCTCTGGAGATGTAAAGATGGAAAGTCGTGGGAGACCCCACAGCCCCTGACTTTTGACCTCTGGGAAGAGTCGGTAGCGTGCGAGGTTCATAGCGTACATGTTAGAGGTAGACCCCCCAGGACAGAAAAGACCATCACCTTCTGTCCAGCCAACCAGCTGCCGCAGCCCTCTCAGCACCTCCATCTCCATCAGCACAAACACCGGGGCCACCTCATATGTGAAGCTGTGACACACAAAATGTATTTTTAGGACTGTATTTCATATTGTATAGCTTTTCACTACACATTTTACACAGGCTCACAAATATTACCCCAGCTCTATGTAAAATTAAGAGCGCATGAGTTGTCTGCACATCGTTCTTAAAATGGTGGTGGCTGAGCCAGCAGCTAGCAGCTAACTTTAGCTAACAGTGCTAACTCTATACAATGCTAAACTACGGTAACGGTGCTGACAGAACTAACTTTGTTAACCAGGGTGAAACTGGAGCATGGGCACTATACTTCCACGACAATGTGTTCAATATCAGCAGTACCTGCCGTATGAATGCAGTGGAAAGTGTCAACAATGAGCTAGCCAGTGGGATACAGACATGTACACCACAATAAAGAACAGCGTGACTTCATTCTCTGCTCAGGCCTCCACTACATCTTTACATAGCAATAGTAGTTTGCTTCACTTGAGTGTTACTACAGTACATTTATTTAAAGGCTATAGTGACATGGAACTTTCCAGATTCAGATTTTATGTACAACACATATTGTCCAATATGAGTCTTTCAATAAAAAACATTACATTTAAGGCTTCAGAGGGGTGAACAGGGAGAACTTGTTCGGATGCATGTTCTGGGCACCAACAATGAACTAATGTCCACTTTGTCAGGTTTCTTTGACTGCGGTGACCCATTTATTTTGACACAGGTTAAATACTGCATGCCCATATTTCATCTCAGGTAAGTTTCCACATAACAGTTTCAGAGTCCATCACAGGTAAGTGTCCGTCAAAGGTTAGTTTCCTCTCATCAATTTCAGCTTCAAATCGCTACAAAATCTTCATGATGCCACACTTAACACAGTCAAAAAACTTCCCCAGTCACACGCCTGCTGCTCATCACCTACACCTTACCTATATTACCTGCATTCTTCTGTTCTAGTGCACCCCCCCGTGTACAAACAGCATAACTGCATCTAGTTATTTAAACATGAATCAAAGCAAATACAAAGAATGTTATTGTGGCTCCATCACAATGACTATTATTCTGTGTTGCAGATACGCTTACATTTTGATACTTTCACTACATTTTTCTGTTGTTATACTTTGTCACTTTTATTTTTGAATGTAGGAATATTTTTACAGTGGTTACGTAACGAATCCCTCCAGATCTGTCATTTATTCTGCCTGGTTTTCCATGCAACTAATTGTTCTTTCATTCAGGCCAGGGCACTCCCAGCTGCCCTCTGATAATCCCTTCACTCCAGTTTCACCACCTGCTCCTCCCCCTCACTTACCTGCTTCCAGTTTCTCTGATTATTACCACAGTGATATATACACTGGCCCAGTTCCACAGGGCCTTTGCCAGATTGTGTTCTGCATTATGCAAAGCATGCCAGCCTTTCTTGAGCCTTCTGCTTCTGCCTGCTTTTCCAGACTCTAAATCGCTGCCTCTGTTTACCTACCTGGATTTGATCTCTGCCTGTTTCTTTGATTAAAGATTTTGGACTTGCTCTTAACTTGTTGTCTGGAGTTGTGCTTGTAGATTTACGTCTGTTCTGTCTGTGCCAGCCAACGTTACAGGCTATTGCTACCTTTACTTCTTCAACCACTACCTAACACAGTCATATTACCGTATTTATTGTATTATTTGCATCATATTTTACAGACTTAGTCACCTATTCCCTGTATAATAATGTGCTTAAATGCTCTAGTCGTACATTATGTTAAATTCTTACAGGTTAGTGTTGAGAGCCTCAGTGACGAATCGTCCAGCCAGGGCGTGATAGTCCACTCCTGCAAACTGCTGATTAAAAAAGCGAGGGTGACCTGAAAGAACCAAGAAAAATTTCATTATGAAAAAAGGGTCAGCCTATTTAAATATCTCCACAGTCTCTGGCACCCTTACTTGTCTTGATGCTGTACTTGGCGACATCTTTGACTCTCTGCAGGAGCTGCTGTTGTGGCTCTCCCGTCGGCCTCAGCTCCAGATCCAGCAGCACAGCCAGCTCCTCCGGCTCCTTCCATTCACATACCTGCAACAACACATGGATTCTGAGTTTTGTACAGAATACTCACTTTAATCTGGCACCATTGTGATTTTTTTAATGACCTTTTGCTTGACGTCTGTGCCCTTGCAGAGCACCTCCTCTATAATTATTTTGAAGGCTTCATTCAGGAAGTGTTGGCCCTCCGAGTGGTCGATTAGTGGCTCATTTAGGTCACGGTGATTCACTGGTCCCTGCTCATCTGCTGCTTTTAGAACAATAACACACATAAACACTTCAAAATGTCAAGTGTTACAAAAGAATATATACACTTGTTGCATTGTACTCACCTGAAAATGGACGCATGTCTGCCATATCCACGCCTCTGACAAGTTGGCAAATCTCTGCCCCTTTATTTGGCTGTGCTGACAAGGCAGACAGTAGGAAAATGGCTACAAAGCAAAGGCAGGGTGAGGTACAATAGAAGTGGGAGGGAGTCAACCTTTGTCCCACAGTAAGTTACTTAATGTGTCTGAGCTGAAGAGAAAAAATGGGTGACAGAATATAGTTACCTCTGAGTCATGAGTGTCTGTGACAAAAATAATTGGTTTTTATCAATTTACATGTGTATTTATCATGAATGAAACAAGATCTTCTAACATATACTTCTCCCTTGATGTCAACCTGTTTAAACATGATATTTAAGAGCATCAGATTTACTTGCTATCAAAGTATACAGACAGTAAAACTGAGAGGCAGCAACTGTGATATAATGAGTTCATTTAGCGTAGCTGTGGAATATATGCACAGCTCGTCTGCCCTTCTTTGCATGATGACAAAAGTCGCCAAAATTAACACACACCAAAATGCAAGGTGCATGAAACATAGATTTGATTATGAAAATGAATGCATTTATAGTAGGTGAAACACAGCCACAAATCTTTGACCCATGTATTTCATTCCAGGACTATTAACGGTCCTAACTTTGTCTGTAAGATACAACACAGTAAACACAGTACAACAGAAACATTATATAACTAAGTTGACTTACTTACTTTAGGTAGAAGCACAAAGATCAAGGGGAAATGCCCAATGCAACGAAATCTGCAAGTCCGCACAATGAGGCAGGCAGAACACTTTACTGCTGAAACGCCCTCAGTGGCACCGAGCAGCTGAGGACCGAATGAAACCGGGTCGCAGCCATGGCAACAGGTGTTGAGCCAAGACTGTTTATTAGTCGGTATGTGTCTCCCCCTGCCCTCACCACTGCTCACTGACAGGAGGGAAACACCAACACATTTTGCCCCAGCTTTTGTTTGGTATGCACTTTCAGTTTCTCTGAGCTATTTGGGATTGGTAGGACTTGATAAGTAGGGGAGACTGGGGTTGGTTGTCACAGTGCTTATTACAGTTACGCTAGAGGGCGGTGTGACATCATGTTTGGCCTGCTCATTTCATTTTGTGGAACATACACAAAACATTGAGGTGAGGAGATATTTTGTCATTTTTATGGGTCAGAGTTTTCACATTGGTGTTGTTTGTGTAGCCTATTAAAAGCTTATAGGTTATTAGGCCCTGATCACACATAAAGCGTTTTAGCAGCTGGAGCCAGCTTTTTGTAATTGTTTTAAATAAGAATGAAGCTTTTTGCTTTCGTTTTTTGTGTTGCGATGGGCTCCCAGTTTCTGCGCTCTAGGCACCTGGCGTTTTTGCCTGAGTGCTCTGAACTCCGAGGTGAAAAAATGTCCACTCAAAGCCTAAAAATGCCCCATGTTATCTCTCTTTCTTTCTTTTTTTCATCTTTTTTTACCATTACCAATCAGATGATTTTAGAGGCAGGCCTTCTGTGGTGGTCACAACAACAAGTTTACATTTGGTAAACAATGGAGGAGAAACTTGATGGATACCTGGAGCTATACAGCCCGACGATACACAGCAGGTTGTCAAACTGCCCCTGAGTTCTCCTTAAATATGTCTGGAAATGGCCATCAGCAAGGAGAAGCTCCTGGACCAACTGGTGGTACTCCCCGTGATCCACCCTCTTTTTTAGGGTCACGTGTACCTACACAGATCTCTGTTTCCCTGTGCCCCACAAACTATTTGCTGACAGCCTCTCACCCTCAACCGGAGCTACAACAAGTACCTTTACCTGTTCATTTTAGGGACTATATAGTGATTACTGTCAAATAAATAAAACAAATAAACAGTTTACTGATTACACGGGAAGGTTAAAGTAAGGAGGTAAGTCCATGGTTGCCTGGCAACAATAAAAAGGCACAGCAAGTGTTTTATTTTCACTAGTGGCATTCAATTAAAAAAAAAAAGGCAGTGTGATGCGCTTCATGTTTTGCAACTTGCAAAACGTTTTCTGTGAGAGCGGGGCCTTAGTCATTTAAAGATCAAACATTGTTAAAATAAGTTGTAAAAATGAGAAGGATACCCATTTCAAGCCAAGACCTTAAGCAAGAGTAAAAAGTGTGACAACCAACCCTGGTCTCCAAAAACTAATAATTATATTTGAACAGTACGTACTTTTTGAAAAAAAGAAAGAAAGATGTGGACAGTGGGTTTATTTTTAATAGTCACAATGAAGCAGAAAAATAAAAACAAAATAAAACAGTTTATTTCAATGCCTGAACATTTTGTGCAATGACAAAACTGAAAACAATGCAACATTTTGTAATGCTACGGGTCACTACTACGGGGTCACTGTTCATGTCTAAAACAGTTCATCTCAATACCTGAATATGGCTGTGCAAAAACAAAATTGCAAATATTTCTATTTCTATATATTCTTGCAGACATTTCTTCATCATTTTGTAGCTCTGCATGATTTTTCCTTGCTCCACACTACAAGCTAGGAATGTCCTCTTTGTCTGTAGGAAAAGTCTGTCACACCTTACTGGCCTGTATATAAAATGCTGTGATAATACAGTAATAAAGTCCCCATGTCTTCAAATGAGTACTTTTTAATTAACATCGTCTTAGCATCTAAGCTTGTTACTATTGCTAAAATTAATCAAATCTGTATGCAGTATTAAACTACAGATGTTATTCAGCACAAATAAACAAGTTTCAACCATAACATTTGATCAGGTTTTGTGCCTTGTCTACTTTTGCGTTGGGATCGACTGCAGACTAAGGTAAGCAGAATGAAGTATGAGGTACAGCAAACCTAAAATGTACTGTTTTCATATGACGATGCAGGGTCTCAGGAGGATAGACATACAGCTGCGCCCAATGGAATTGACCCTCCCATCTTCAGAGGGTAAAGGGGGTTAAATCAATTAAAGTAGTGGCATGTTCAGATTCTGCAGCTGCAATAGAAAGTATAAATCAGGTCAAACTGCCTGAGAGGATCTGTTAATTAAGGGTTATATGTGCTAACTGAAACTACAGCAACTGAATACATGTTCGTACATGTTCTGCTGGATACTGGCACATGTTGGAATAGAGGGAAATGAGATTACAGATAAACCTGATAAAAGTGCATAAAATCAGTTATTCATCATGGAGTTGTGACATGGCAGTAAATTTGGAAAAAATGACAATAAGGGCAGAGAGTATTACAAAATTCAAAAGTCTATTAGAGTTATAAGTGTGATAGAGGTAAATGTAGGAAAGAGGATTTTATCTGGGTTAAGGTTAAGACATACAGGACTAAATGCAACCATGGAAAAATCAGTGTCAGATAAATGTGAGATTTGCACCTGGAAGGAATCTGTTGAATATGTGCTGATAGGTTGTAGAAAGTTCAGTGTAGAGGGTGAGAAACTGAAGGACAGGGAGGTAGATATGTCAAAAGAGTGATGCATTAAGGGTCTGTTAGACATAGGAGACAAACACGTACAGATGTAAAGGGCTTTATTTAATTACTTAAACAAAACAGGTTTAATATCCAGAATATAACTTCTTTAGAAAGATTGTTTTTTGCTTTTGTAGTTGAGCTGATTTCCAGAAAACATGTGGCCCCTGCTGGCCGATTAAAAGAAGTACAAAGTCAGCAATGATGGTCAATGATGGTACAAAACAGTCACACTTTGAATCACCCAAACCATGAGAGGTCTTTGACCATACAGTCATAATTATGCTCACAAATTGCCCAATTATTAGGCTGATTGGTCCAGTAGTTTGCAAGATTAGCTGCCAGACAGATACATACACACACACACACACACACACACACACACACACACACACACTTAAAAGCGCCTGGTCCTCTACTGGCTTACGCCTGGCAGAGATAATAAAAATGACCACTTCTCCTTGACTGAAAGAAGAATAAAAATCCTCAGTACAGACACTTTTAACAGAAAACAAAAGGCACCTATTTCAAAGAAATTTCATAAAGCAAAACTCAGTTTTTTGTATTAAAGCTGTCATGGACAAGAAGTGTAATGCCTACCATACACTTACTTACATCTGAAGACACAAAGTCAGAGTTTTTAGTCACAAGACTGGGGATGTTGCAGGGTCACATGAGATATCATTAAACATGTTTGATTTTATCAGAATGTCACCACAAGAAAAAGACTGACTTAAGACAGCCGGACTGAGTTTAAAGACCACCTTAGAACAAACGATCAAGATCAAGGGAGCATGTCACAACTCTAGCAAAACTTTCATGATTTTATGATGATGGACATTTGTCTGCGACAGAGGTTTCACTTTCACTGTCACTGAAATAAGACCAGCACTGTTGATCACTGACACCTCCCACCACCACTTTAAAAACTTTAACAGTAAAAAAAAGAAAAGAAAGAAACCTCAATAAGAGCAACAGAGGCGGGATCCCTCTTCTAGGACAGAGACACATGCAATGCATGTGGTGTGCACAGAAAAAACCAACATAGTAAAATTACAGTACAACAATCAGGGTGCAACATTATAGACGGTTTGTAAACATACATGAAGAACCTTGAACAAAAGGCGTCAGTGGTACTTAATGGCTCTGTGGCGTAATTCTATAAAGTATTCAAGACTTCAAGTGTTATTTATTTCCTGATGTGGAATGACAGTCTCTGTGTTTCAGGGTTCAGTCTCACATAGCACCAGACAGCAAAGGCCTCAGCCAGTCTCCAACAGGAAGTCAATGCTCTCAGGTGGCAGCGCCCAGTCCTCCTGACTGAGCAGCGAGTGCAGGCGAGCAGCAGTGGCTTTCTCCCTCTGGCAGGTGCTCCAGTAGCGCAGCATGGCAAACACTCGCTCTACATGGATTGAATGGTCCTCTTCAATCTGTTCCAGCTTCACATTGGGGATGTCCAGAGCCAGTCTGCCAATCTCCCTCCAGGATCTGCCAATGGTACGAGCCACAGTCATCAGCTGCTTCTCCTTCACTGGGCGAGAGCCTGTGCAATGAGACAGAGGCAGATAAAGCAAGCGGCGGTCTCTATAATGTTTCAAAGGGACAGTTTTGAGTGTAGTGTGACCCACCTTTGGTGCAGATCTGCTTGGCTGGAATGATCTCTTCTAAGTCTGGAGCTGTTTCTCTCTTTCTTGATGTTTCTTTTCTTCCTTATAAATAAAGACAAAAATTATATTTAATATGAAAATTGAACAGTGCTTCATAGTGGAATTGATGAAAATACCAAACGGATTTTGTCCTACCTGTAGCCAGTGTGTTGACCTGCAGATCCTTTAGAAAGTGAAGCAATGGGAAGGTTTCCTGCAGGGCCTGGTCGTTCAGCAGCTCCAGCAGACCCTGCGCTGCTTCAGGACCTCTGTGGATGATGTGATCCAACAGGTCTGTCACCTTCTCACTGGGAACACGGCAGGATTTCACCTGCTGGTACCCATGAACAGACAGCAGACAGCGAGAGTCTGCATGCTGCAGGACAAAGTCAGCGTCTGCGCTCAGAATTTCGATCAGCTTGACCTTCTGGCGTCTGAGTAGCTGGATTTCTGCTGCTGGATCCTCAGCCATGACCAAATGTCACTGGAATGAGAAAATAAATTGATGGTTGATTCTTTTAATGGAAGGATGCATCAAATCTAAAATAACTGCAAAAGCAAAGCAATATATTGTGGCAGTTCAACAAATCTCAGTTATCTTCAGTCCTCAGGTCAGATATTTTACATTTAGATTCTCACAGTGGTGCATAGTTTACTTCTTTAAGTAATGTAAGCTTTACTGTCTTTGGTTAACCCTTGAAAAACCTGGAGCAACATCACTTTTCTTGTGCTGCTTTCAGACTTTCAGATGTCTTTCACAAGTATTCAAACCTTTGAGCACTGAGTAAATTGGTGCAATTTCCTTAAAAAAAAAACATGGGAAAAATGGCATTAAGCAACTTGGTCAAAAAAAATCCACAACTTACAGAAACGAACAAACAAACAAACAAAAAAATAAATTAAAATTAGATTTAGGAAATTATAAAAAAAAAAAAAAAAAAAACTAGGGACAAACTATATGTATAATTACATTTTTTATAATTATGTTACAGACTTATTATAATTTCTATGCACTCTCTTGATCATAATTTTTGTTTTTGTTTTTTACCAGGAAAAAATTTCCACAAATAACAAAAAAATTATTAAAAAAAAAAAACGCTACGGGGATAATTATATTTATAATTATCATTATTATATGTTTAAAATGATATTACATAATTATCTCTTTTTCCAGGTAATTTCCTTGTTTGTTTGTTTTCAACTTTCTTTTCTGTTTTATTTTTTGTTTTTAATACCTTTTTTTTTGTTTGTTTTTCTTTCTCATTTTTGCTTTTTACTTTTGGGCCATTTCATCTTCCGTTGCTTATTGCCTTCTTCCCATGTATTTGAAAGAATCCAAACCAACTTGCTCAGGTTTCAAAGGGTAACAGATATCATTTATAGGTAATAGCAGATTATCTACAGTAATTTTTGCCCATTGATCCCCTAGTTGCTGAGGAGGCACACTGTACTGTGTGGGAATTTTAGGCTACTGAGGCTGACATCTGAATAAAGGTTATGACCTAGCTTTAAAGACAGCTGATGGGGTTTAAATCCTTGAATGATTCAGAATGATTCATTTTGCACATTTAATAACACATACATGTGTAAGTTATTACCAAGCAGACTCTTTTGAAGTTTAACTGATCATGTTAATATGAAAAAGTCAGTTCAATGTTGTGCACAATACCTCCATAAATCCTAAAGACTCCTTTACAATGTTGTTCAGAAAAGAAAAAAAAAAAAAAATATATATATATATATAAAGCGTATGTTTCTGTGTTTACTTCGTTACTACGTCACACCAGTATCTCAGTAGCAGTCCCATGCTGATTATCACTATGTCCGGACTTCCTTGTTTCCTGACACAGCATCTGTTGTCCTCCAGCTCCAGATGCGCCTCACACTAACACAGAGCACGGCTTTATGTCACAGACACCATGTACTCCCATAAGACTCTTACCATTTAATGTATCAGCTGGAGTAATAGGATAAACGCGATTAAACAAAGACAGCTTTCTGCAGACACACGGAAACATTTCCTCTGTTTACATGACTTGGATCACTTGCATCAGACCTCTTTACTCCCGCTGCTTCTTCTTCTTCTTTGTCTGCTTCCACAGACTGCAGCTGAAAATATCTGTTACCACCAGCATTATATTTCTGTGTGCTTCCATCCTGTGGGTGGATGTCTAAACTGCAGGACTCTGCAGTGGCTGTGAGGACTGGATGACATCTGGTGGAAGTGATGACGCATTGCACTCTGTAGTGAGAGAAGCTGTTTAATGGAATAATAACACAATATCTGAATAAAGATAAGATGATACGAGATAATACTGTATTATACAAGCAGCACATAGGACCACGAGTGACTTACGAGTGACTTAAACTATTAGTGAAATACCTCTGAAGCAATATATCACCACACTTACTACTGCTGTTACCATTAGTCATACTTCTGTTATTGCAAACATATGATTATTATTGTCACATAGATACTGTCATATATTAATATATACCTACAACTAAAATTCATGTTATTGTATCTTTTGTCTTTGCTGTGCATCTCTCTCTCTCTGTCTCTCTCTCTGTCTCATTTTGTCGTAGTATTCATTCATTCATCTTCTAACCGCTTCATCCTCTTGAGGGTCGCGGGGGGGCTGGAGCCTATCCCAGCTGACATCGGGCGAAAGGCAGGGTACACCCTGGGACAGGTCGCCAGACTATCGCAGGGCTGACACATAGAGACAAACAACCATTCACACTCACATTCACACCTACGGACAATTTAGAGTTATCAATTAACCTAGCCCCCAATCTGCATGTCTTTGGACTTTGGACCGGAGAGAACCCACGCAGACAAGGGGAGAACATGCAAATTCCGCACAGAAGGGCTCCCACACCCGGGATCGAACCGGCAACCCTCTTGCTGTGAGGGGAGAGTGCTAACCACAACATCACCGTGCCGCCCTATGTCGTATTACCGTAAATTTATTATGTTGTTATGATCTGTTCTGTACGTCATCTATTGCACGTCTGTCCGTCCTGGAAGAGGGATCCCTCCTCAGTTGCTCTTCCTGAGGTTTCTACCGTTTTTTTACCTGTTAAAGGTTTTTTTGGGGAGTTTTTCCTTATTAGTTGTGAGGGATATCTTATGCTGTAAAGCCCTGTGAGGCAAACTATGATTTGTGATATTGGGCTTTATAAATAAAATTGAATACACAACATACCCTGTATACTTAAACAGTGGCCTAAGGAAGCTATACGGGCCATAGTGCACATAATTATGACGGGCCCTTATGCACACTATTGTTTCAAAACATCAACATACATAATATCTCAATGTTCCTTTGTTTAATAACTACTCTATTACATTGGATGGCAAACCTATATCTCTCCCCAGGTGGCCAGGAAAAGGAATCCATGTTCTAGCAGACATTATACAAGGTAATAGACTCAGAGCTTTCCAAGATCTTAAAGATTCCTATAATCTTCCAGGTACCACATTCTTCTTTTATTTACAGCTGAGATCTCAATGCCTGGTGTTCCCTGGGGTACCAATCTGCATACTCTTCCTATCCATAGGCTTTATACCTCCAATGCTCAGTATATGCTCGTATCAAAACTTTATTCGTTACTCATCCAGTTCACCGCACAGCAACTGCCAATTTACAAAATTTTGAAAAAGGATTTAGGTCTATCGAGCATTAACTGGTCTAGAGTTTGGTCCAATATACAACTCTCCTCCAGGAACCCCAATCATCAAATGATTCACTACAATTTCGTCATGAGAACCCACTTCACCCCCCTAAAATTAGCAAAATTTTCAGCTACTCATTCCCCCAATTGCAGTTTTTGTCCTCAGGGTACACCAGGCACATATGTCCATATGATGTGGGACTGTACTAAGGTTAACACCTTTTGGCACTCTGTTGCATCTGCACTCTCTATAATTATTGGAAAAAATATACCTTGTGTACCTGCTTTGTTTTTGTTAAATGATGATTCAGGTTACGTTGTTGTCCTGTCCTTTGTTCTTTGGTTGTTGTTGACTTTTTTGCTTCCTTCTGTTTTATGGTTTATTTGTTATCTTTATTTTAGTTTTGGTGCGTATTGTTATTGTTTTACACACTGGTTCTATGTGTATTGTCTTGTCAGTGGTCGAAACAAAAATAAAAATTAGATCACAAAAAAAACATACATAATACCCAAAAATCATCATTGCATATCTGACAAAAAAACATCAAAGAAAGTAAGAAATTAATCTAATGTCTAAATCTAATTGAAGATTTGATAGCTCATTTATAGATTTTATAGCTGATGGAGAAAAGCATGCCATTTTGTTTTAGATATCTACTCACTACTTAAAAAAATAAAAACTAACACCATGATGCAGATGGGTTTTCTTTTCTAAGGACATATACAGCAAATAGCACTGTTTTTAAATTAATGATATTCTTTTTTTCTTTTTAAATCATTCCACTTTGAACACAGGTCTCTTTCCAAGGCGGCAATCTGAATCACTTACATGGGCCCATTCTCTCTACGGGCCTCTTCACCCAAGGGGCTCCAGTGCAATCACACTGCCTGCACTGTCTATATTTACGCCCCTGTACTACAAATTTAGGTCAGTGATACAGCAGTAATACGTGTAACTGTAACAAGTCAAATATACATTTGTAATATTGAGTATTATAATTCCACAAAATTTGTTTCAGTTATTACCTGACACACTTTGACCTCTGTACTCAACATGTGGAATGTCTGATACTCTGTACCCTTATGTTCACCTCTGGGGGTACCCCACCTATAAAGGGGTGTTTCACGCCTTACGTCTCCCCTTTTGCTGTTGTGCTCCATGGGAGAGGTAAGCAACATTGCTCTTATGGTAACTTCCGTGTTTTAGCGCTGTTAAGCTGTGTTTATATGGTTATTTTATGCCAACATGATCCTGTGTCACTTAATTTGTGTAGGGGCTGGAGTTTGTATGGTTGTGTTTGACGGAGGATTTTGTTTTTGCCATGTGCTGTCAGAAGAGGAATAAACGGAGATCACCTCCAGCGATATCCACGGTCTGGACCTCTTTTTATCACACAACACAGACAACACTAGAGTCCACCAGGTACATATAGGTATAGATATGTGTTTAATATACATTTGAGTGCCATTTTGAAGGTGAAGGCCAGAGGGGCCCCTGATACTTTGGGCCTCTGGGCCTGTGCCCATAAGCCCGTTCAGTAATCTTTTCGGGCATATATAAAAGTACAAAAATAACAATATAGTAGCAATGTAGTACTGTTATATAATGGTACAAATAATAATGCAATGTAAAATAATAATCTGTGTGTATGTCCTTTACAAAGATGTAAAAGCAGAATAGAAGATGGTGTGTGTGTGTGTGTGTGTGTGTGTATGTGTTATGCTGTGTTGCTGAAATGACCTCAAATTCCTGAACCAGGAGACAGACACTTAACTGTTGTTGTTGTTCATCTAAATTGCTAACCTGTAAACTAAATGGCTTCTTTTCTTCTGGGCGCCCTTCCTCAAAACGAGACGCTCAAACATTCATGTCGACTCCGAGAAATGTGTTGTTGCTCATACCGCGGAAGTGGAATGCTGTAAACATGGGAATAAATATTTGATTATTTTGTTTGAGCAGAAAGGATTCACTGACTGAATACCAAACAGGAGATGTGTGTGTGTGTGTGTGCGTGTGTCTGTGTGTGTGTTTACAGGTACATGCACGGCCACGTGAATGATGAAGGATATACAGTACATCTGAGTCTAGAGTATCATTTCCTCCCAAGGCCTTTGACTGTTACCGGACAATAATTATCAGCCTTCCCCGGTCACACGTCTGCTTAGCTTGTTTACTCAGCTTCAGCTCTGGGAAATGACAAATCAATATCTTATTCCTGAAGAGATATTTGCTTTGTGTGAGAGGAAAAGCCTCTCGAGCCCATTTCATCCACACACAGTATACACTCTGAGTCACTGTGTGCATTAGCTGTCTGAATAAATCCAGTTTTCTCTCTGCCTACAGTGGGTGGAAAGAGTGGAGAGAACCATCATTTATTCTTATTGTTTATTATCACCACCCAGGTGAAACTGCTGTATAAGAGAGGAATGCTCAATTCATCTACCTTTATGTACTTCTAACGACTTTATTATGCTATAAATTTGCATTATGCTCAGACTTGATCTCGAGAAGACACATTGTGAAGACTCGCGCGGAGCTGAAACACAGTGATCTACTGATCTAAGGAAATATACACATGTTGACACTCTGGTGAGCTTTCAACTCCAAATGCTGTATAATGTGTCTGTGAGATGTGCACTTAGTCATCTTGCATTAAATCACTGCAACACAAGTGGAGCATATTCTGTACGGAATATGAAAATGAATTTACTCTGCCGCTGATCGAGCACAATCCCACTCATACCCTTGTGCTTTTCAGGCCCCATCGCGCTCCCTGTCAAGTGGTAAACTGCATTTGTATGTGCATGCTAGTGGTGGATGGTATAATAGCTTGGACGCTCCACAGTGCTGATGGAGAATAATGCAGTTTCCTTATGAGTGGCTCTGGCTCCATTCTACAGACCTCTGCACCTGGAAAATTGGGATTTTGTCGAAGAGTGTGTGTGTGTGTGAATGTGTGTGTTTATTTATGCATGTATACAATTCAAGAGTGAGCCAGCGCTGCAGCTTATCCCCTCCACGCCTTAACAGATAAATTAGATTTACATGTAAAGTAACAGACAAGGGAAATCGCTCTTACTGACAGTCTTTAGCACTCTGAACCGCAAGAGACAAAATGGAGTCAGGTCTGCATTTGTATGGATCAAACACTGCTTTGTGCACTTTCACAATACACGAGTGGGGACCTTTATGCAGAGAAACAAACATGCACATAAACAGAACTCCCTATAAGAGAGCGGCAGTGAAATCCTTGATAAAAGAGACTTTTCTCCTTTGAATAAGCACCCACTTTACAAATACCCTCAGATGCAACTCATTTGTTATATTTCCTTGAAACTGACTGACTTCAGCTCCTCTCTTTGAACCAGTATGATTTTATGTGAGTTTCCACCTCTGTGTATAAACAGCCTCTCCCCCTGCAGAGTGTACAGTTTGTGTTTGCTGTAGCCGACTGTAGATCAGCTGGGCCTGGGCCACACACAGGGGCCTTTGGGATGTGACCCCGCACACGCTCACTCGCAGGGTGAATGGAGCAGCAGTGAGGGGACAGCTATGCATTTGAGTGACTCTGACATGTCTGTTTGTTTAACATGCATTATATATGAAAGACCAGGGTGAAGGGAGGAGAGAGCATGAGAGCAGGGCAGCAGAAGAGACAGAGGGAGGAAGACAGAGACAACACTGACGATATTGAAAACAGGAAGCAAGGTTATTATTAACTAAAACAACAAGAGCTAGGTCTAAAGAAGGGCTGTAACAATATATTGGTATTTATGATACTTTTAATGAAATATTGATATAATATTAATAATACACATATGACAATATTGTTTAAATAATCCAGCACCGCTTAAATCATTTACCTTTCTTCCCATTGTTGCTTTAGTTGTCCTCCCCCACCACCATCTGGTTTTCTTTTCACTATTCATTAAGTGTAACTGCTGTTTTTGTCCACTATAGTACCGTTATGGTTACACACTCTATCTCCACCTCCCTACACTCCTATTCTGAGTGTAAGTCATTTTCCAAAGAGGAGACAAAACACACAATAAACAAAGTTAAAGATGAATTTGACTGCAGAATTATCAATGTTATTATTATGGGGGGTAGCAGTAGCCAGTTCAAGTCCCCATACAGACCAAGTATGGAATGGACTGTTGGCTGAAGAGGCGAAGAGACGCCCCCTAGAGCAAGGCACTGAACCCCCAACTGCTCGGGGTGCCCGTCCATGGGCAGCTCCCTTGCTCTGACATCTCTCCTTGTAATGCATGTATAGGTCCTGTTTGTGCATGTGTGTGTATTTGGGGTAACAGTAACAGTACCATGGCAAGCTGCAATTGGGGAAGCTTATGAACGCGAAAGCCTGAAGTACACAGACCCAGCAGAGGCAGAATAACGTGCCTGGCGTACCCAGGTGCTCCCAGTAAAGGTTGTGTGTAGAGGATTTGTAGCCACATCATCAACCAGGCTTCTGAAGAGTATGGAGGTTCGAGGACAGGCCTTCCAACAAGGCTGCTGACCGTAGAAGAAGAGGAGGAAGGACCCCAGCTGGTCTGCAACATGCCCAACATGAGGGGTAAAAGGAGAGGGGGGCACACCCAGGACAGCAGGTGTCCCCGTTGAGCCCTCTGGGGGTGTTTACAGCCTGTCAACAAAACACCAATGAAAGCGGGTGCCCACCTGATGACCCCAGTGACGTGATTACCCCTCTTCCACTCAAGACACAAGACATCTGGTAAGTGTTGATTAGTCTTAGGGATTGTAACAACAAGTCCTATAAGCTCAAGTGGGCCTGTGTGTGTATGGCAACAGAGTGAAAATAAATAAGTTCATACATGTTATTCCTATGTTATAAGACAGTCCAAAAATACTAGTAAACACAAACAACTGCTCCATAGACACTGAACTGGAAAAGATCACCTAGGAAAACAATCTAAAGCCACATTTCCACCAAACATTTACAGCATGGTACATTTGGAACCAAAAGTAACCCCCCTAGACCCTAGGTTTCCACCACAAACAGTACTCTAAAATGTGGGTGGGGTTGTTGTCACTCACTGCTCTGTCCAGCACTCACTGCAGGCCTATTTCATCACCGGTGACACAGATGGCATTTTTGGTCCTCCCCAACAGAGGGGGGACCAAAAATGGGGATGGTACAGAACGGTTCCATTGGTACCATCCACAACTTTTCACAGTGGAAATGGAAAAAATGTGTACTGAACTGAACAGAACCATACTGCACGGTGGAAACAGGGCTTAAGTCTATGGGCACATTTTCTGAACCGAGGACAACGTTCATGCAAAATCTCAAACACTGCCCATGGCAAATACCCCTAATATTATAACAAACAAAGAAACAAAAACCTATAACATTACTGAAACTAATAAAAACTAAACTGAAACAAGCAAACCCACTCTGAGAACAAACTGAAACTAAACTGAATTGAAAACAAGAATCTCAGGGACACAAAAATAAGAAGTAATGAAAAGAATAAAACGGCAATACCTCTGCCAGGAAGACGGTGAGTGAGAGGGCAAAGGGAAATAGCTGTTACCAGCAGAGTGGACACATACCACAGGTCGAAAGCTTCACTTTCCTGCCAAAAGAGGCTAAATTTTGTACAATGATGGAAGAATAGAAGCAAAGTGCAGAAAAGTACAATGGTAGAAAAGGAGATTTCAGCAGGGCTCGAGTCAGAGCACCAAAGTAATGCCATCTGAGATGATATTATCCTTACTTTCAGAGGAAAGGTGGTTGTAATATGATAAAAAAAACCCTGCAGGATGGCCATACATTATCATTCAGCATGTCATATACATTCACTCAGATTAAATATATATGAAGCTGTTGTTCATTAAAGGAAGGAGACAGTTTGCGGAGGACTTATAGGCCGAGCCCGTAATGTAATTGACGGGTCCATTAACGCTGATAGAAGTGTAAATAATTTAAGTGTGTGTGCCTGTGCGTGTGTGTGCGCTCCTCAGCACCCCTGCTTTAGAGAGGAAACTGAAAAATGGCAAACACAAAGGCATTTCCCTTCCTTTAAGTCTAATGAATGGAAAAGACAGTGAGTCTGACTGACAGACACATTCCCAGACTGCATTAAAGTCTCGGAGAAGCTGCAGGAGAAAATGGATGAGTGCACGAGAAAGGGAGACGTTTTGTGTGTGTATGTGTGTGTGTGTGTGGTGAGCAGGAGACTGTGAGATCATCTGCAGCTGAAGTCACTGGACTCAGAGGGAGAAAGGTTGTTACCTGCTGTAATTCAGTGACACCACCAGTGTTGTGTCGAGACCCTGTTTACGGGATTCACCAACCATTCATATCTGCATCATTACATCAACTGCAAAGGAACAAAATTAACAAAAGGGTGGAGAGAGCAAACTGATGTGTGTATGTGTGTGTGTCTACTGCAATGTGAGTCGACCTCTAGAGGGAGCTCTTATCATTCTAAAGCCACATCTTAATGCTTTCAGCTGGCTCCCTAACTCACCTCCTCATTTAAGCACTTTTTTTTGATAATTTCAGCCATGAAGCTCAGACCTCCCTCAACCCGACAGCATCTATGTTTTTGGACACGAGATGATTCATGTAAGTGCGTCAAAAGGGGGCAAGCCAGGTTTCCTAAGCACCCGAAAGAAACCCAGCTGCAAAATGGATCCACCTTCTGCCAGCCTTGTGCTTTGCTCTGGACTGTCCTAAACTCAGCAACCACTGTGCAAGAACTGGAGTGACTCTGGACTGTAATGTTTTCTGAGGCCATCACACCTAACCTTTTGATCCAAGCGAGGGCCTCCGTTACCCTCTGTGACACTGGCTGAACATCAATGAACATCTTCTAAAGCATTCGGGGTCCTTGTGGATTTGCAGCGCTGTGAACAATAATGGCAGCTGGCCTGATTTAAACTTATAGGGCAGAGCTGTCCAGCTTGTCTTCTCCCTGCTGCTCTGTAATGAGATGTTTTAGTAAAGAACTGAAGTCAATGGGGACATCCTCATTCATAGAGATAAACCTGTGTAATCCAGTCTTTCTCTTCTGTGCTTCACCGCTTGTTGCATCAAAAACATTATCCTCTAAACCTGTGTTGCATGTTGTGAATGGCTGTTAAGCATTTTGAATGCTTACCGCTAATTACAGCAGGACAGCATTTTAATCTTTGAGAAGGAACATTCCCAAATTGTGCCCTTTGTGTTCAGACTACTTGACATCACTCAGATTGTTTTCATGGCACAGTTTGCCCACAGTTTGGAGGACACACGTCTCACTAAAGTTACAAAGGCATCTAGTTGATCAGTGTATTTGGCAGTCTTAAAAGTGTCTATAGATTGGTAGCGAGAGGTTTGCAGATGCACTTGCTATTGATCTGTCTGCAGTTATGGTATTGCAAACAGTCATCATATTTTGAGAATGTATTTCCAACCTACCTCTGCCCGTATCCAAAGCTCAATAGTACAGTAACCGATATGTCAAAATGCTCAAGTGCTGGAGGTTATATTCTCTATTTAGGCTTTCTGGTAACTTCAAAGGAATGCTTTGCCCACAAATGACCATCTGCATGTGAATTAGTGTCAAAACGTTTTTTTTCTTGCATGCCTCCATGATGAATGGAGAATCCAAAAACTGAGAAAATTCTTGAGGAATTTAAGTTAATGGAACTATGTTTAACAACAGAAAACTATATAAAAAGACATGATTACACACTCATGCAGTATAATCCGAGTAATTTCCTTCCAGCCGTATGCTCAGCACTTTCTAAACATGCTAAAATCTTAAGATAAGATAAGATAAGATAAAACTTTATTGATCCCACACTGGGGAAATTCACATGTTACAGCAGCTCAAATAGCACAGGTAGAAAAGCAAGTTGAACGGCAATAAAATAAAGATAAAATACAAAAATATAAATATCCGAATTAGAAATATATAAAATATAAAGTCCTAGATTTAGACACAACTATACACTCAATACTATTTACACTATACACCTTTCACTCATGCACATATGAAAAAAAAGAATATGTATATATGAATATATGTATTACTTACTATATATTCATTCATTCATTCATTCATTCATTTTCCTTACCTGCTTATCCTGTTGAGGGTCTCAGGGGGGCTGGAGCCTATCCCAGCTGACAATGGGCGAGAGGCAGGGTACACCCTGGACAGGTCACCAGACTATCACAGGGCTGACACATAGAGACAGACAACCATTCACACCTACAGCCAATTAAGAGTCACCAATTAACCTGCATGTCTTTGGACTGTGGGAGGAAGCTGGAGTACCCAGAGAAAACCCATCCATGTATATACAGTATGAATATATGTATTACTTACTCACTATTTACTTACTATTTAAAGCAGTGGTTCCCAACTAGTCCAGCCACGGGGTCCAGATTTCTTCTTAGTCATTAGTTTGAGGTCCCATAGTTTAATACATTCAGCATGATACTGGCGTTTAGCCATGTTGTCAGGCTAGTTTGCTGTCTCTGTGAAGTAGCTGTCCGTTATTCATTGACTCTACAGCTATACTTCATGATAACGCTTCTTGTCCATGCTTGATATTGTGTGGAATGTGTTTCCATGTTTTAAATTGTAAGATTTCAGCAAAAGAAGCATGTGTTTGGAAAGAACAGAGCATACGACTGGATGAAACTGACCTGGATTGTACTGCACGAGCTGTGTGAAAGTTTGTAAACAGATGTTTTGATATAGTTTTGCTGTTGTTAAATGCGGTTCATCAAGAATGTTTTCCATGTTTTGTATTCTGCGTTCTTCATTGAGGCATGTGAAAAAAAACAATGTTTTCTTCACAAATTCAGTGTAACACAGACCGTGTAGCTTATTTACAAATGGTCATTTTGTGGGTGAAGTATTCCTTGTGGTATTGTGTGTGTGTGTGTTTATAGCTGAACTTAGCTGCATAAATCTTACTGATGATTAATGATGTGAGGTCGGATACAGAGAACTACAACAAACAAGGTTCAGTTGTTTTGTAGTTACACACTGCACACATAAAGCACTCAACATACACATACTTGTTTAAATTAGTAATAATTTTTGCGCTCCAAAAGTTCACAGAAGTATTCATTTTATTTATAGATGTTATGTTGAAGTACTCATAAAATTATTTTGCAGGCATAAAGGGAAATTCAGAGAACAGAAAGGAATGATTATTGAACCAACTGCTTGCATTGCCTTCAGCTATATTTCCTCTTGTTCCATCAAGTGAGTGTACCAACAGTTTTCAAGGCTTAAATTATCCGCAGTGTTCATCATCAGCTGAAAGAATCTCATGAACTTCATTGATCTGATCAATACAGGAAAAACAGCGCTGTTTGTGACAAAATCAAACCCCATGCTGTTTGTTTCTTCGCTGTCATAAAGTTTATATGACCAAGCAAATTGTCTTTCATTCTATCCCGTCAGCTACCACCATTACCAGCAGACACTCATTTCTGTTTCACTTCCTAATAACCCCATTAGTGCTGAAAAACACTGAGTTCTGACCAGGTTAATGAAGTCCACTGGATATACGCTGGGTGTGTTTCTCCCTTATGCTTTTAAACAAACCCTTCTGAGATAATTAAAGCACTCAGAGACAGGGAAGATGACTTTGAGTGATTTGCGTATGTGTGAGTGCTGCATGCGTACGTCCAAAGCTTCGAGGTGGTGTCTCTGTCTGTGTGATTACAAGTGTTTGTGACAGCCGTCACTCTCTCCTGCTGTGTTTTTACAGCATATTGGTGTGAATATGTGTATTTGTGCCTGAGTGTATGTGTGTATAATAATTGGTGGCGGTCCGGATATGGTGGTGATTCATATTTGACTGTTGCATCATACCCTGGGGGGGAGGAAGTCTCCTTACCAATGCAGTAGTAAAAAGCCTTGCTTGAAGGCCTTCAAAAAAGAGTGCTATAATACATTATTTCTAATCAGATATGTCGGAGTATATATTATCTCCATATTTATTTTTGAATGCCCTCAGTTTATAGCAGTATTGATTTTTGACGGCAGATGCTGATGCATATATTTTTAGACCAAGTCGCTGATTGCTGGTGTTTTGTGACAAAATTCAATATCTGTAAATCTGAGAGTGTTTGTCACACTCTGCATGGCTGAAAAATCTGTGAAATATTCTATGAAGTTTCTTTTGTTGGGCTGAAGTTCTTTAAAAACTGTACTATAAATAAATCTGGAAGTATTAAAAACTGTAACAATGAGCCGTAAACTATTAGGACCTACTTAAACAAGTATAAAATGCATCTACAGAGACAGGACAACAAAGAAAGCAAACAACATTATGGGTGTCTAGAGACGCCCCTTATCTCCTGGGCAACAATATTGGCCCCTCACTAAAAATAGATCCAAGTTTCATTTGTTCCACAAGTCATTGAATTTTGAATAGGTAATTCACAAGCACCGTATCCCTTATGCACTGAGGCCACTTCTTACTGGTCAAAAAAGTCCAGCTGGTCTGGTGCGTCCCCCTTCTCCTAGTATATGCATGGGTATATTAATGGGTACATCTATATTTCTGTTAATGACTTTGGTTATTTATGGTGACTTTGTGATGTGTAATGAAATGCAGAATTGATTATGCAGCAAATCAATGGACTTATGGGGACAAATTAATTATCTGTTTATCTTTAACCAGGTCCTAATGTCACCTTGGGTTGCTGGTGCCAAAGGAAACTATAAAAATACTTGAATCCATCTATGTATGACGAATCAACTACTGAATATTAAACCAAATAAGGAGTAAACACAGCTCTTCTGTGAGGGGTGTTGGTGTTTCACAGTTAGAATTTCATGGGCCTTTTTAGGTTTGCTTCTTTTTCAAGCGTCTGAGTCTGAAATGGTCGACACACCCAGTCGACTGTGTACAAGGAGTACAACAGGGGACCCAAAATGCAGCCCTGGGGTGCTCCAGTGTTAAGGATAAAGGTTGAAATGTAATGCATTCACTTGAGGAAAAAAAAGTTCTGTTTTTTCGGAAACAACGAGATCATCTCAGAATTCTTTGCTTTTCTTAATTAACGAGAAGACTTTTCAGAATTCTGAGATAATTATCTTGTTATTTCAGAAAAACAGGACACATATTTTTTTTTCTGTCAAGTGAATACATTATACTTCCGTAGTAGTCCTAGTCAGTGTCTCTTTTCTTAGCTCAGGGCTGGAGATCTGTCCATGGTGGTTTCTTGCTTTCTCCTCAGTACATGCTTGAATATATTCCAGGAACTGAGCAGTGCAGACAATGAATGACTGAAAAACTATGCAGTTACATGAATGAGGAAAAGTTTATAAGTAGTAAAAGCATATTGGACTTTAGCAACTTTGTAGCAGTAACAGTTTCCTTGGCATATGAGAGTGTGTTTTCCTCTGGACCCACACATATCTAACTGAAAAACCGTATCCCTGCCCTCCCAATAGATCTCCATGCTATAACCAGACAATCACTTAGTGTCTGGCTGTGGCCTGCAACCCACAGATTGCACTATTCCTCCCCTGGCCACAGGAATGGAGTATTATGCAACGAGTGGCCTACCTCAGGTCATTAAGATGCCCTCGCTCAGCAAAACTGGCACATTTGCGTGTGCTGATCAGCCCGGCACTGTGGTTGGTGGAGGGATGATAACTGCACGCTAATTAAAAAGCCATTCATTGGAGTGAAAGGCCAATTAAAGGCCTAATATTTGATAAGACTCTCAGTTCACTCAGCAGCAAGCCCACCTGGGAAGTATTTATTAAATGTTAATGGAGACTGTAATTAATATCCAGGGCGGATTAATGTGCCACAGAATATCATTCATATTCACAGAGAGAGGGGGAGGGAGAGAGGAAGAACAAGTACAAATGAGAGACAGATATGTAACTCAGCAGTTTGCTCTGAAGTGAACACAAGAGGCTCTTATACAGGTTTGTCATCAATCCAGAGCGTTGCTGCCCCGGAGCATGACGATTCCTTTTTTCACAGACTGCGAAAAATTGTAGCAGAAATATTCAGGGTCCTTGTCACAGTTCTCATTTTCTAAATATAGCAGCCAGTTAGATCTTGATAATTGGGTGCTTGTGTCTCTGTATATTGATATTGACACTGATGGGCCACACCAACAGAGCACATTCATGTTTGTGTAGTGGTTAATGTGCTTTGTGTGTGTCTGTAGCTGAATTCTAGCACATTCTGCATGGTATTTACGGAACACTGAGCATGCAGGAACTGGAACACAATATGCAACAGGCACTATATAACACATATGAATATAATGTAATGTAATGCAAGTGTAAGAGACCCTTTGCAACTGAGGCAGTATTCATTGTTATTTTCCTTTTCAGCTTTTCCACATGCTGCATGTTTTTTTTTTACATGGAATGAAAATTAAATGTAAATTTTCCAATGTGGGCCACTGCTCCTCTCCTCCCACTAATTAGTCATATTGATTTAAAAAAAAACAACTCATTTTACCATGCTGTGCTAAGGGAACATGTTAGCGAAATGAATTATGGGGCAGTTTTAATGTTTTAGGGACCATCAGCTCCACATCTAAATTAAAGAAGCAGTGTGTAAGATTTAGGGGGATTTCACTAACAAAGACCACGCCAATAGAGTTTTAGATTGCAATTAGTTTATCACATATGGATGATGGGGATGAGAGTTGAGGGATGAAGGGAAGAGGGTCAAGGGATGTGGGATGAAGGGATGAGGGGATGTAGGGACAGGGAAGGAAGGAAGATGGGGGTGAAGGATGGAATCTGGTGGCCAGTCCAGTGTCGGATGAAGGAAGGAGGGCACAACGGAACCAGGGAAGTCGAGACAGAGTGGGGGAGTTCTCTCTTCGCCTGCTCTAGTATGGATGGAGCCCCGGTTGATTCCTGTATCCTGTGGGGACAGAGAGAGAAAAGGGACAGACAACAGCCAAAAGAAAAACAAAGAAAAGTGGTTTTGGGGAGGAGGGATGTGACAACAGAGTTAAAGGGGAGGGAAACAGATAAGGTGTGCTTAAATACTTTTAGTGTGGAAATAGATGAGATTGAGGCTTGGCCATTGTTCCCAAACTTAGGTCTTAAACTTCATTTAGGGGCATAAAGTGGTGAGGGTTGCAGGCTGCAACCAGCTGAAACTTCTCCTGGTTAGACTTCCCTAACTGTTCATTGTTTCAGGAGGGAGCCAAATTATCTCTAGAGGTCTCTTCCTCTCTAAAACAAACGGACCAAGTAATTAAAACCAGTAAAAACACTGAATAAAGCAGTCTCATGTTACAAAGCAGTGTTTCCCTGATAATGTTTGGCATGTTGGAGACAGGCTGTTGGGCCAGCACCTGCTCATGTGTGCTCACCTTTTTCCGTCATAACTTAAGATCCAGACGTTCAGGAGGTTTTCACCGGGTCCCTTCCTCTTCTAAACAAATGGACCTCGTGATTTGAACAGTTGAACACTGGTGTTTTTCCAATCACATATCTTTTCAGCTTCTCCTATTGTGCACAAAATGCTATGTACTGTAAGGTGAGTTTATTAACAGAAAGCATTTCATACACAAAGTGCTTTACATAAAGCATAAAAAGCATAAACATACAAAACAAATAAAACAGAAAATAAGACAATTTATACATAAAAAAAACATAAATTAAAAACAAACAACAGTGAAATGCAACAGATTTAAAAGATGTATGAGGTGCAGAACTATAAGAATGTAACATCTTTAAATGACCTTAGGAAAAGCAAGTTTGCTGCTGCTTTTTTAGGTCTCTATTTCATATATGTTTTCTCCTGATAGAACTGGCATTGCATATTCTACAGAATACAAAATTTCCATTCCAGTATTTGGACACAGCCACTGTTTACCACTCCTTTGCAAAGGTCCCTGCCTGGTTATGTGGCTGTGTCAGTGTGTTCTGTTAGAGTGACTGTCCTTGCCTCTGCCCCTCTGAGGCAGGCCTCCATATAAAAGTTGTACTTTTCTAAAAAAACTGTGTCCTCCTGGTCACTGAGCAGCACAAAGCTTGGGAGAGACACTCGCTGTGTTCCTCGGCCTCTCACCAACAGAGGACAGGCCAAGTTGAACTGTAGATAACATACCTGGCAAAATGATTTCCCCGTAGAACCGGCCTCTTGCTCCCCTTTTCCTTTTACAAATAGCTTTGTTAGTTACTGCTGCTGTGAGTCGAGTTATTGTCTGACCGCAATGATGGTTTTCTTTCATTTTCCTCTCATTGTGATGAGCTGTTTTGCTTTTACTTTCGACCTTGTTTACATCCCTTCCACAAGCCATTAGGAACTATGTAGTGTGTCTTCATTACAGATGGCTGCTCTATTAGCCAAGACTAATAGACATGGTCACAGAGGAAGGACATGCCAATAGCACTAAATATGTTAAAGATAACGATCCATTGGATTGGCGGCAGGATTAAGGTTACAGCCAAAGGTTGAGGGTAGAGTTACAATCTAACATTGGTGAATGGGAAAAGAAATTGATAGTGTTTCTTAAACTGTCAAGAGGTCAGTGTTAACTGTGTACCTGCGGCACAAAGACAGTAAGCCTACGATACAGTGACCACACAAACACACAAGTGATAGTATCTAATCTGGTTGTTAATCTATCCCTAATCTACGTGTTTTGATGTGGCTCACATGTGTGTTTTTGTGTGTCTGCATCTCACGACGGATAACGTTAGCAGGATACGCCGTGTGGGGTGAGAGCTGACATTAATACCATGAATAATACACATGCCTCAACCTGTGTTGTTTAAATGCTCCATTAATAATAAAGAGACACTGAGCATGAGCTTTGCACCAGCGCACCTTCATAGGAGTTACACACACTGGGCTTTTTTGTGTATTTGCATATCTGCACTTGTGTCTGTGTGCAGTGCATTCAAATGGATTGGTGTTTGTAATTGCAGAAAGTCTGATTAAAACTAACATTGTTTGATTCAACTAAATTAGAAAGCAATTAGCTGATTTATTGCCTTTTTATCTGTCAGTCCTTGAAATGTTATTCTGCTCACTGTAAGTCTGTAAACAACAGACTCAGCAGCAGCAGCAAGCCGAGTATTACATGCCTCCGTGTGAGGAGAGTTGGAGGACCCCATAGTAAATACTCATGGTTTCAATAATAGATGTGTGTGTGTGTGTGTGTGTGTGTGTGTGTGATGGAGTGCACTGTGTGAAAAAGCAGGAATGAAGTGTATGTGTGTGTGTGTGTTTATTGGTCAATAAAATAGTCAGGCCTGAGTTTGAATGTAAATTTGTTGTTTCTCTGGTCAGTCAGTTGTATGTTGTCAGTGTTAAGGTCACAATATCCTGTAAATCAGACAGTACTACGTTAAAACTTCACTGTGGAGCAGCTACAGAGCTAAGATGGATAGGTGGGGGATGGAAGGGGAGGACTATTAGAGGATATAAAGTAAGAAAGGGAGGGAGGGTGAACGAGAGGAAATCAGCAGGAAACGGCTGTTGAACGGCGCTCAGATCAATACTAATAACCACACACAGAGAATGACTTCCTCTCATCCCTAATAACTCACACAGAGGAGGAGAAAGATGGAGGCGCACGTCGAGAGGAGAGAGGTGAGAATGTGGAGGCTGTTAGAGGAGAGGAGGAGGACAGGAAAAATGAGTGTGAAGTTTGAATTTGTCGGTTGTGCAATCTCCGTTGGTCTCACGCTTCCTCGTTCTCTTTTCTTTCTGTGTAATAAGAGGGCAGGGCGAACAGACGGCCATGTTTGAGGTGCCACTTTATCACTGAGGAAACGCGGTGCCACCCATCTCCTCCTCCTGCAGCCCTCACTGAGCTCACAGAGCTACAGTCATATTTGGAAGATTAGAGCAGTGTGTGTGTGTCCGTGCGTGTGTGTGTGTGTGTGTGTGTGTGTGTGGAGTGTTGGAGTGTTGGAGTGCCATACAATTTGTGGTGAATTAGATTTTTCTAAAAGCATCTCTCAATAAGAGGCTGCTGAATGCGTTTGCCCTAATGGCCTGCCATTTTATATTTCTTTAATGAAGTTACAGAAGAGGAGAAAATGGTCAACCCCGCTGTGCTCCTCTACACACACGCACAGTACGCTCCATTTTATTTTTAAGCTGAGGTGCAGACATTAACCTCAGCTAATTCTGTGTGCAGGGGAAACTGGAGCTGCACAATGCTTCTCACACTTCAGCACACAGGGAAAGCTTTTTATTTGTGTGTGTGTGTGTGTGTGTGTGTGTGTGTGTGTGTGAGCATATCTGTGCACATGACTACATCGGCTGAACTCACCAACACTGCATCAAAGCATAATAACATGATCCCAGCCTACTTTAGAGTGACAATCCCATTTCACCCAGGCTTCACAGCTTTGGTGAAATTTCAACACCTTGCTCAAACTCAGACATATTCAGGCATTGTTGAGCTGAAACTTCCCCATAAGAGTGTGTGTATGAGAGATAGAAGGGCAGAATAAAGTAAGGGCTTGTCTGATGTCGGATGAGAAAACCATACACATATGCAGAGATTTTAATGTCGCACGTTGCCTGACAAGTGAAACAAGGACTCCAGTTTCTTCTGTTTGGTGCCAACTATGAGAACCAAAGGCAAAAGATCTGTCCGAAGCCCATGCCTTCCCCAGTATGTTGCATGGCTGTTTGAAGAACCTCTTCAGATCATTTCCAACGCAGCGAGTGTGTGCATTGGAAAGCGGACTTGTTGTGATTCCCAGATGGCAGACGGCTCATTGTCTGCTGCAACATACAGAACATAGAGCCAAATTTTAGGACAGAGCTTTCATAAGCCGGTCATTATGGTGGAATTCAAGAGCAGATGGTCCCCCTAAAGCCCTGCGTGGAATTTGCTTCCTACAACCACCACCAGGACATATTTTCTGTAATATTTTTCATGCATTACTTTGCTAGGTAATGACCCTTGGGTATGGGAAAGCAAAAGAGATGATATGAGTCTTCACTTAAAAAGCAATATGTTGCAATTAATTCAAGTAGTGTTTGTAGTTGTGTCTATTATCCAGGCAATCTGCTCATAAAGGGCTCTTGTACTCGTCAACTAAGCCTGAATCTGAGAGAAAAGTTTCGATGCTTTGAGGAATAGTGACTAAATTGGAAACACAGACTTGAATGAGCATGGACCATATCTTTATTTATTTATCTATCTACGATATGTAACTTTGAAAAACTGTAATTTGCAAAAAAATAGATGTGCTTAAGCAGAGCATCCCAGGTGTACTTATGTATTTATGTCTGACTAAACTGTTTCCCTGCACAGAAACGAGAAAACAAACAATAAGACTCGACATAGCTTAAACAAGGCTTTCATGTGCCAGGTAAGTAATTAAGAATTCGATCAGACAGAACGGTGCACATGAGGATTCCCCACTGATTTCATGAACATTTCATTTACACATATTCAGTTGCGACAGAGGAACCCTCTATAAGAGATGTGCTAATCAATAGTCTACCCTTACCTATAGAATTTCTCCTGGGTTATCTTCAGATGGTGCTATAGCTTATCAAACATCAGTGATAGGCTACATATCACCATCGACCCATCCTAATCAATTATGTAATGCTTAGACCTGAGCCATACCTGCATACTTTACAGCCCCTAATGGCCAAATCTATCTATTCCTGCTTGTTTCTGTCCCTCCATCGCTCTCTGATATCGACTGAGACTGAGCTAAGATATGGCTGATAGTAGAACAGTGCCTGACCAAAATGGTACTGATTCGGACAGTAGGTATTCATCAAAGTTCATCACGTTGGTGATGGAAGGTCTTCTAAGGATGAAATATAGATATATAACCAATGAGGACGATGTGAGCCTAAGTCAGACTGATACTAGATATACATATATGTATCATTTGAGTTTAGCAAATAATCATAATATACTGACCAAAATTCCGTTTTTAACCATTAACACATCACATTAAAATTTGATAAGGATTCATTCTGCAATGTCTTGTTACATTGGCTGACATGTACAGATATTTTAGCAGTTGCAAGTTGCCAGGCAGCCATCTCTGCTCAGGTATGTATGCAATATCTATTATATATTATATATCTATCTATATATTAACAGCATAGCTAACTTCCTGTCGCATGACTTGTGTGTTTGTGCATATGACCATACATAATGACTACTGAGGTGGCACAGTGGTGTGGTGGTTAGCACTGTCGCCTCACAGCAAGAGGGTTCCTGGTTCGATTGGTGACTCTAAATTGTCCGTAGGTGTGAATGTGAGTGTGAATGGTTGTCTGTCCCTATGTGTCAGCCCTGTGATAGTCTGGCGATCTGTCCATGGTGTACCCCGCCTCTTGCCCAATGTCAGCTGGGATAGGCTCCAGCCCCCCCACGACCCTCAAGAGGATAAGCGTCTAGAAAATGGAGGGATGGATGGATGGATAATGACTACTGTGTGTGTTATTGAAATTTACTTTCTGTTGCTACTCTGTCTGCATGTCTGCATGTAATGCCAATGTGTGTTGGTGCTCCGTGTTGCTTGCATGTTTGTTTGTGCCAACATGCTGTTGTTGTTGTTGTGTTATTGTATTGCACTGATGCTCTGCTGTTGCTGTTGCTTTGCATGACTTCTGTTCTAGCTTGACCATTTCTAATAGCTGTAGTTAACACTGTCTTTATGTCTTTACGCTGTCTTTGTCCTGTGATCTTTTTCCTTTGATTGTAGTTGAAAATTAGCCAGCTGGCTAACACTGGCACATTTACAGAAATGTTGATTAATGTGCATTGTCCTTTTGAATAAAATAAATTAAACTAATTTTATGGCTACTGCAACAGCTTAGCAATGGACAGAAAAAGTCAAATTCAGTGGTGGACAGTATAATTCTTTGGAAACTTATCACTTTGATTTCACTACTTCACTTCACTTGAAAGTCAAATACTATACTTTTGACTCCACTACATTTCTATGAAGGCTCTTGTTTCTTGTTACATTTGCTTTGAAGTCAGTGGATGACTTTTTTTTTAAAAATTCTCTAAAAAGCAAAAGTCCATGAACTGTGATCATGCAGTTCTGCGTGTGGTTTCTTTGTTGAAGTGGTGCTCCCGTTCCTCTACCTCATGCATGCACTTCTCAGATGGGGCAGCTCATCGATAGAGACAGGTAGAGAGGAGAGGTCATCAGCAGGCGGTTGTATTTGATTATGCAGTGTTACTATGGCTACGGCAGCAGACGGAAATGAAGATTCCCCACCAGACCACCCATGGCCATACCGCCCACCCATGTTTGAAGTTTATGAGATGAAGAACTATTCATATAATAATAATAATAATAATAATCTCAAATGTTTGCTGTGTTTACTGCACCATCCAGAGGTTGAAGCTGTTTTACATCACTGGTAATGCTGTGTAATAGAAGCTGAATTAAACTTCAAGCAAGTCAGTGCATTCAGTGTGTTGTTTTAGAGTCATTAGGTGCTGTAAATATAGTGTGACAATATACAACAATGTGTTGAGATTAAAAAATGAACTTCACCAGAACTTTAACTCAAGTAATTATTACACTCAGCAACTTTTACTTGACCAGGACTATCTATACTTTGACTCAAGTTATAGAGTTGTGTACTTTCTCCACCACTAGTCAAGTTAAATAAGATCATTGTATATCAAGACTAATGTGCAGCACTGATGTCTCTGCAGTCATCTCTCAGTAGTCAGGACATAACCTTTTCTGACTAAAATATGAGCATTTAGTTAAATTCATGAGGAGTCCAGCTTAGATAAGAATTTTAAGTAAATGCAGTTGTGGCTCATATGAAAAAAAGATGATGCTGAGACAGTGAAAGGTTATGGAAATGTTTACTTTCCACCATCTAGAATTTTATCCTGTTTATATGAAGCATTATTTGAGTTGCCAGTGTCAGTGCTCTGCACAAAGAGGCTAAATATGTATAAGATAAATATGGATAGAAATACTTCAGAGTGTAAAAGAGTATTTAATCTTGGGCAGTCAGCACAGTGTTTGTGTTAACCCTTTCATATATAGTGTTCAGTGGACAGCTAGCTATCTAAAAGCCATTGTCTTGTATATGCACGAGTTTTGATGCTATAGTTGCATTTAAGTCACTACAGTGGACCCTCATGCCTCATGTCATACACTGCCACCCACTGGCCAGGTGTTGTCAGTGCGACACAAATCTCTCAAATCCAAGATGGCTGACAGAATGCAAGAAATGCTGTGCCCCTCAAGAATATCTTGCCTCTATAAAAGCAGACCCTGGCAGGTAGATCAAATCTGGGAAAATCAAGTAACATCAAAGGGGTAATAGAGTTGTTAAATTTTCCAAACATTGATTATATGTTGTGAGGAAATTGCAATTAATCATTTGTCCACTAAACTGGGCATCATGCATTGCTGGCTATTTTTCCATTACAATTATACTATTACTGCAACTTTGTTGTTCTTGAAAATGCTTCATCTGCAGCGACTTTTTATTAGAAGGTATTGTACAGTTTTGTAACCGAAACAGTATTTTGACAATATTTTTGTTTTGTTTTTTGCAGAAAATGGTGTTTGGAAAGATGATATAGTTCAACAGGAGGCGGTGGTCTGAGTTTGGTTTGCCTCAAGTCCACGGTGCAGTTCATGTAACCTGTGCACTGTCAACACAAAGCTCTCCAGGTTATTTTTGCTCTTTGCCATTGTATTCAGCCCTCCAGATCGCATGCTATTGACCTGGGATTCTTGAAAAAACAGGCAAAACTACCTCGGCGAGAAGTAGTTTGGTCCACGGACGATACTGCACATCTGCGGAATGTGGAATGTAGAGTACATCAAATGACACCAGTCTGCAGCACAAAAACACTAAGGTTTTCCTCCAATTTTAAGGTCGTGTAAGAGCAAGGGGTTTCATCATCGCACTGCAGTGCCATGTCAAAGTAAAAACAAAACCATGTATATATATAAATAGGTCTATATATATATGTTTAAGATAGGCATTAGTGTGAAAAGAGAGAGGACTGAGGCCTCATCAGAGCTGAAATTGACCAGAAAAAGAGCTAAGTCCTTTTTCAGTTGAACTGACGATGTGAGCACAAAAGGAATTGAGTCCCTTTTCTGTTGGTCCACTTTTTGGTCCACTTTAAGAGGACTGAGTTCGGTTTGTTTAAAATAGACTATGTGAAGGCACCCTAGGAGACAGAAGTTCCAACGCTTTTGCATGGCATTGAACAGAATTAGAATTTGTTAAAAAAAAAACAACACACTAGTTTAACAACATTATAATATTTTTTGTAGTTTCACATTATATATAACATTGTTGATTGGTTTATATGTTTTTTTAGTTAAACACTTAAATGCATGCTGTGTACCTGAGTGGACATGTGAAAAACTCCTTGAATAATCCATGTTTAAAAAAACGAACTTTATGTTTTTTTAATGCCTAAAAAATAAAAACATGTAAGAAAAAAAAATCTTGAATGAGGATATAATTAATGCATGAAAGGGTTAATTTGGTTCACCTCCTGTTTAGTAAGTAGCGGAAATGCACCTTGTTGTCATTTGGCGCAGAAGAAGAAGAGGTTTTTTTTTTCATCCTGCCTTGCAGGTGCCATGGCAGCCGTTTGGTTTGCCAGCTAACTGAAGTAATGGCGATTCCTTTGAAATAAACAAACACTGGAAAAAGTTTTCACTCCCAAAGTTTTAAAGGAAAGGGAAAGATTTTGGAGACGAGAAGACACCACCCCCATACTAGGTCTGCGTCGGAGCATAGGGCAAGATATGTGATTATGCTAATGTAAGTATTTATGCTAACATATAGCGTCAACGTACGTCACGTGCGTACTGTTTATCAGGATGTGGAGGAAACTCAATCCTGTTACCAAAATATTATTCAGTATCCAAGATTTAAACTATTAGCTACAGTTTAAATATGTTAGGACTCATTAAAGACAGCTGTCACCTCTCACAATAAGTTTAATATCCGTTAATTTAGGGCCATATTGGTGAAGCTGTGATGTTTGATGTGGGACTTCTAACGTCACAGCGCCATCATGCTGACGTCACATGAGGTGGGGAAAATACAACTCTACAAACTGTGAGTACTTACTTTCATTATCTGTGTTATTGTGTTTGAGCTGGCCGCCGTGCCTTTTCCGGACCTGTGTCAATGTGTCTGTATGGAAGTTTTCTGCTGAGGAGCTCATTGTGATGAAACCTCTGTCACAGTTGCACTTTTAGTGCTGTGTTCAAAATACTGGCTTTGTATTTGCATGACTGAGGTATGTTGGCCACTTTGTCATCACTAAATGCTTGTGACTTTCTCTGTGTGACACATCGGAGGTTATTGGTGTTTGGGTGTTTAGGCTGTGGAAGCAAATCTAGGGGTGTTTTCACATATTGTCCTTTTTAAATGAATCAATCTCAGTCCTCTGAAAGTGGACCAAAAAGTGGACTGACAGAAAAAGGGACTGTCACCGTTTGATATATTCTACATTCCACATCTGGAGATGTGCAGTATCTTCCATGGACCAAACTACTCCTCGTCCTGCATCCTTGCAAGCGTTACAGGCTGATGTGGTTTTGTCTGTTTTATCAAGTGTCCCAGTGCAATAGCATGTGATTTAGAGGGCTAAATACAATGGCAAAGAGAAAAGTGAACCTGGGGTGCTTTGTGTTCACAAGGCACAGGTTAAGTTGGGTTCGCTTCAGAGGGGTCTGAGCTCTCTTGGACTGTTCACATATGTGCAAAAAAATGCTGATTCACCGCTCTGAGTCTGTTTAGAGAGCTGAAAGGACCAAGTGTGAAAATGCTGTCAGTGTTCATAACAATTTCTTATTAGAGCTTTAGCTTGTTGCCCTGCTTGTATTTGGTGTATGGTCACATTGAACTTGCAAGGGGTACCATCGAGCGTGACATTGTTATACTTTATTTGAGGCTGTTTTTAAGACGTTCTGCCAAGAAAAAAGACTTAATACTTCCTCCCCCTCTTATCTCACTTACCGCAATGAATATCATGTTCACTCATATGTGGAGAGTGGAGTTTTGCTGGTCATCAGAAAGTTGAGGGCCATCAGAGCCTGGTATAAAACTACTGTTATCATCAAGGTTTATCATGAATAATTAAGGCTTCTCTTTAACTACAGTGTAAGAGAATTACTTTAATTTGTAGTGCAAGAAATAATGTAAGAGGTTAAGCTGTGGCCATCATATCTATGATGTGATCTAATATGAAAAGTCTTATTGATTGGAATAGGAAGAAGGACTTTAATGTGGCCATAAAAAAGACGGCTAAATAGGAGTCATTTTCTAAATAATTTAATCGCTCTTTGTTTTATGCTGTGTTTGTGCCACTGCTGAATTTGAGGCTCGGCTTGTGGTTACCTGTTGAATGTGTGGTGCTGATAAGTTATTATGATTAGACCTTGGCAACAGTTGCGCTGCTGCACGGGGCTCTCATTGAGAGAGTGGATGTATTTATAATTCATATAAATAATTCTGTAGGCTCTCAGCTTTGTATTTTCACGTTTGAGTTATGTTGGTGACCCTGCTGTTAGTGGACCTAAATGCTTGTGATTTTCTCGCTGTGACAGATTCATAGAACTACTTAAAAACACACTGTACATGCAGGGGATTTTAATAATATGGAAAGCAAATCAGGATGTATTGCGTAATATTTTGTGCTGTAGTTTTGTCAGATAGTCTAAATATTTGCATTAGGTTTGGTCATAAGACTTGCAAAGTTCCCGCTGTTATGTCAGTACCCTAGACAGCAACACTGTTGTTCATCCTGGTATGACTTTCCTTATTTAATACGTTGATGTGCCGATATGGACTAATGAGTGGGTTATATGCTGGTCGTAAGGAAACTCCATGGTCATCAGGGCTTGCTATCATGCTCTTTCGTGGTAGATGTTTTGACTTGTGATAGCAAGAAAAGCACAGGTATCACTAATGAGATTAATGATGGCTCAGTTCCATTGATTGACCCAGTTAACCATGCCAGGGAGACAGCGTGCCCAAAGCAGGGCCCCTGAAACGGCCTCACCTAAATTAAAATTACAGTTATTGTGAATTGTATTAATTACATGTGCCCTTTTTCTAGTTTACATAGAAAAGGTCTATATAGTTATAAAATTGTATTGCAAAGTGATTTTGTTATGATGAATAATATTGCTTCTGTTTCACCTTTAACCCAAAAGCTAAAATCAATTTAGTTTACGTTTTAAAAGATTTTTGTTGTACAAGAAATAATTTAAAAAGTTAGCAGGGGTGTAATTCACACTATTGTATGATTGCCAGAACAAATGGAAGATTTAGCTGAATGATTTGGGTCGGTGTGTATTAGTGTGTGTGTGTGTGTGTGTGTGTTTGTGTGTGTGTACGTGCATGTGCTCTCACTCACATGTTTGAAGTGGGTGTGGACACGGGAACTAATGGTGACTTATTAACATCATAATTCAGCCAGGCAGGACAACTAATCACTGAGACCTCAGATAGACCAGCCACAGGGGGTGATGGATGAAGCCTCTGTGTGCGTGTGTGTGTGTGTGTGTATGTTTGTGTGTTTACGTGCTTGTGTGGCTACATGTCTGCATGTATGTGTGCGTGTGTGTTCCTGTGTGCGTTGGTGATAGATGGTTGTGTGGGGGTCCTTTCACACTGACATGTCTCCCAATCAGTCTTAATGATTAGGCTCCATTGATGAGGTGCGCTGATGAGAATGGGATCGTGGGTGTAGGGTGTGGCAACAAAACTCTCCAAAACAGGAAATACAACTAACCGATATCCTGTCTAGTTCAGCATTTAAAGTGGGTATATTTAAGACTAAACCACAAATCACTATCAGCCTGTTTAGACTTTGTATGAAGTGTATTTCAGTGATCCGAAAACAAGTGTACAGCAGGGACACATCACCATTCACACCTGTGCCTATCATGTGTCTTTAACTGACCACTTGTGTTTGGATTTTGTTACTGCCTATGTTACTTTCATGAGACCGTCAAAGGGTCAGTTGTTAGGTCTATCACTGTCTTCGCTCTTGCTAGCTGCTTGCTATCATGCTCATCGTAGCAGTTGTGCAGGTACAGCTGTCAGCAGAATTCAACACGTCTCCTTCCACGGGGCAAAACGATAGATGGCTGACAATACTTTGTCCAACTTGTTATAGAAAATGGGCATGTTATAAAGCATTAGTGCTGTCACCAAAACAACCACCATGTCCTGCACTAATGACGTAGTCCTTGTCAGGTATACATTAGGATGTGCAGGTCAAATGCGTCCCAGACCACCATGCCAAGTGGTTTGAGTGATCACATCACAGTGTATCTTGGTGGTTGTTTACCCTTGTATTTAGTGCTGTCCACTTTAAATTGGATCATACAAGATGCATGCATAAGAATTTAATGATACTACTACTCTTACTGATACTGCTTATTGATTTGGTGCTTTAACGGCACTCTAACTGGTTCTTTTGGGGATTTTTAAGAGAAGCAAAATGAAACAAAATAAGAGCGGGATTAGCGTTGCTTCATTTTCTATGTATGTTAGTACAGTATATAAATGATCACTCTGCTACATCATTGATTAGAATTTGATTTCAATTTTCATTTTCATTTATAGAGCCCAATATCACAGATCTCATTTTGCCTTAAAGGGCTTTACAGCGTACAACATCCCTCTGCCTTGGAACCTCACAGCAGATAAGAAAAACCTCACTCCCAAAAACCCTTTAACAGAGGAAGAAATGCCAGAAATATCAACAACCTGAATGAACAACTGTTATAGACTAAAACACACCTGAGGTGGAAGGGAAGATGAACTACAGGCTAGGTGGTCGAAAACGGTGCATTTCTCCACCTGTATGTGATGAACTTTCGCTAGATGTTTCAAAAGATTGCTCGTGCAAAGGAGCTGCTGAATGCGTGGCAACAAGGAGTGTCGACATCAACTCGTGTATAACCATACATCTAAGCGTTTCGCTCTCTCCTCCATTGTCACAGAGAGCAGGGCCTGTGTGTGTGTGTGTGACACAGAATGGCAGAGGTGACCCCGCCTCGCCCCTCACACATGTAGCAGGCTGTGAGGCTCCGACACAAGAGAGCTCTCCTCGGGATTGAACAGCAAAAATGCATCAGTGACGAATGTCTTAATCTTATTGCAAATGAGAAACATTTGGTGGTGACAGAGACGTGCTTTTCTTGAGCGGCCACTGTGTTTGAATAGTTGTTTTTTTATTGTGGATGTTTGTATTATATGTGGTATTTGTTGTATTGTGTTTTGATTGGCTGCTACCTTGGCCAGGTCTCTCTTGTAAAAGAGATTTTCAATCTCAATGGCTTTCTGGTTAAATAGAGGTTAAATAAATAAGTACAAAAAACAGAGTTGGTGAGATAAAAACGCGTAGGTAACCGAAATGAACAAGAAATTTATCCTCTGAATTTCTCTAATACCGATGGCAGAACCTTTAATGTCGGAGCTTATCAATACTACAGTCTTTAATGATCTGGCCCCGGGGCCCGTTTAATATCGGATTTCCTTAGTATCCCTAGTTAGTACTAGGTATGAGCAGGCTTTATGTCTCTGCCTACTTGTGTGTGTGTTTGTGTGCTTCTGGTTGGTATTTTCACATCTGTGTTTTTGTATGTGTTGGGTCTGCTGTCTAGCTTTAGCTCATGGAAGGTTGGGCTGAGGCCATTTATCACGAGGAACTCTATAGAGAGGAGTGTGTGGAAGTCCCTTCCTCTGTCTTCTCCTCCTCTGTCTGTGTCTCCATCCATCTCTCGGCCTCCTCCCTCGGCGATGCCACTCATCCGTCTCTGGCCCAGTCAGGGCTGTTTACACTCATTTAGCTCCAACCGAGGTGCAGCCAGGGCAGGCTTTGAGGTATTTATAGGCAGCAGGTGAATGAGAGCGTAAACAGGAAAGAGGAACATTAGAATAAAAAAGAAATTGTTGATGTCATATTGGCTGCTTTTTTTAGATGAATGATATGTAACAGGCAAAAAACAGCAGGTTCATTTTGGAGTCAAGAAGAGCTGCAGAGAGGCGAATATGATACTTCTTCTCTCTTAAGCTTGCAGTTATTGTAACCAATGTAAGCAATGAAATTACACTGCAGAGATGATTTAGCACATGTCTGATAGGAGTTATTCTTAATACGGACATTTCCCCACCCTTTCTCCTTTCTTCCTCTCCCCATCCCTTAGCAAGCAGTGGGGGCCAGCGGAACAGAGGAAGAGACAAACTGAATTAGTGTTCTTTTCATCATCCGTGACCAGCGAGCCGTCTGATAACCCTGATCTCATTATGAACGCTAATTGTTAAGTTCTCCCTCCTCTCATCCTCTCTTCCCCGCCATACACACATTTAGGACTAAAGGCCCATCTCAGCGAGAGGAAGCTTCTCTCTCTCTCTCTCTCTCTCTCTCTCTCTCGCTCTCTGTGCATGTCTAAGTATTTACTTCCTGCCTGCTAATGGCACCAACTTCAGGGAGAGGTCCAATATCCACTTTTAGCATAATCATTCTGAGCATGGGCAGCAACATGAGAGATTTATGGTCTGCTGAATGCAGTCTGGCAAATCTTCCAGCTTTCACATTTCAACCTCTAAGCTGTCTGTTTTCTCCAACAATCTCCGTCGCGCCTGCCCGCCCTTCCTCATCTTCCTCTCATTTTTGCATTTACCGTGTGCACGTTTGTGTATATATGTGTGTAGCCGCATTGTGCAGCTATTATTGCTGTATTTGTACATATTTTTATGTTAATATGTTTGTGTCTCTTTCTGAAACACGAGCAAAGTCAAATCCCCCCTAGTTTTCCTTTGTAATACTCTGAGATATAAACAGCACAGCAAGTGTCCTTGGCTCAACTGGCTGAAGCCCTGAATATGGGACAAGGGAGCATCAGCCATGTTTTGATTATTGATTTCCTCTATGTTCCTGCTGTGAGTAATGACCATGACTTTTAATGGAGGTCTTACCAATGTCCTGCTATTAATTAAAGCTTGATTGGAAGAATAAATTAATCTAGCTGTGGTCTGCCCGATCAATAACCCATATGAGGGCTCCATTAAGTACCGAGGGTTGAGCGCTCTGCATGTGATATGCGTGTGTTAAAGGAGTTAGGGGAGTCAAATGGGCCTCTTATATTGCAAGTGATTTTCACCTCTATTAATCATAACAACCTCATCAAGTCACGGGAGGTATGTGTGTGTGTGTGTGTGTGTGTTATGTATCCGTCTGACCATGCATGGGTTTTCCGTGCAGCTGTATCGTGTAATTTTATTTTCTAACACAAGTCTTGAATTGATTGTGGAGTTCTTGGTGCAGACAGTGAACAGATGGTATTTCGCACACATAAGTCAGGGGAATCTGACATTTTTCACTTGAATCAGTGAAAACCTCTGCAATGAAACAAAGGCAAATGGCATTTGCACATAAAGTTCACTCAAATGAAATGCTAATCCGGAATCCAGAGTCTGTTTAATATGCAGGCCCAATTTTGGCATAATAATTTTGCTGAGGAGCTTCATAAAGGTGGCAAATATCATATCGACTAGTGCTGAATTCTCAAACACAGGTGAGAGGAGTTATATTTAAAGTGGTATCATGTGCAGGCTTTGATGTTCTAGCAACCTGTATGTGTGTGAGATATTATTGGGTGTTGATGCCATTAAGATTAATTAGACTTGCAAAAGGAGTAGTTAATTGCAAGACTGGTGTATTAACGCACATATATATTTGCATTTTCATTGGGCATGTGTATTACATAAGATAATATTGTCAGATGCCCACTTTTCCCAGAAATACTAATAATAAGTGCAAATACTGATGTACATTTGGACTTAGGAAAAGCCTTGTAGATGTTAAAGCTAAATCGGATTTATGCCCCAGAGAACATGACTTTGCTTTAAAGGTTAATCTGCTAAAAGAACTGTGAAATACAATATCCTCTGCATAATGTTGGCATTTTGGCCTGAGCATGGCAAGCAGTGTCCAAAATGGAAATGGTTCACCCTCGGATAACTTCATGGCGATCCACCCGTTAGATTGTTTTTTTTTTGCGTGTGTATGTCCAATTCAACATTTTGGTCTTGTTTTGATACAAGAGGAAAGGTCAACAGGTCGAAATAAACTGTGATTTATCATCTGGGGGCCATAGGAATCTACAGCCGGTTTATAGAAATACATCTGATAGATCTCAATGCCATGCCATGACTTGAGTGAAATATCTGTACAGCTACTGGATGAATTGGCATAAACCTTCATGGTTTACAGACAATAAATCCTGTTGACTTTGGTGGTCCCCCAACAGCAGTTAAGCATTTTTGGGGTAAGAGTGAAATGTCTCCACAACTATTGGATAGATTGCAATGGATAGATTGGATAGATTGCCGATACCTTAACTTTTCATGTAAGGCCATCATCAGATCAACATTTCAGTTTGACCAGTACTTCAGTTTATGACCAAATACCGGCAAAACAAATGACATTCTCATCTGCCTCAGCTGTGCAATGTTTAGTGCAAATTAGCAAATGTTATTATGTTAAGTTATGATAGTGAACATGGTGCACATCATCCCTGCTATGATTGTCATTATGAGCGTGTTGCCATAGCATTTAGCCTAAGTCATCCTCACAGAGCCACCACCATAGCTGTAGACTCAGTGTGCGTTCAGTACCCATACTACTATACTATAAACCAGAAAAAGATTTAGTATGTCCCAGTACATAGTATGTCAAATGAAGTATGCCAAAAATACAAAGATGTTCTACTACATCTGATCCGATTTTGCAGTATGCAAGCCAGCATTCTTTTCTGGCTATTCAGACCCTCAGTCCTCTGCACAGCGGAAGATTCGTCACATTGACTGAACCACAAAACAGATGACGGCTTGACAGCTGTCAGAAGTCGCAATGACAGCGCATCCAAGTAACTGATGACCAGTCCAATAGTAATAACAGGAATATTGATTGTTTAAGTCAACAAAAATAATCAGAAATATTACAAACAACAAAAGGACATAACTGTAAAAATAACAGTGACAGAGAACTACAGATGTAATTTCACTGTCGCAAATATAATATGTTAGAATCTATAATTTGTGCAGTTATGACTTTAAAGTTAAACTACATACGTTGCAAAGTAACAATCTCTCCACAGTAATGGATATAGAAGAAAGAGGGTCAAAGTTCAGTTTTTAATGTCAATAGAAAGTAGTATGTGCTGATTGTGTGCATACTGGACACAACAGTACGTTCTTTTTAAGGGCAGCTGTGGTACCTACTAAGAGCAAAAAGAAAAAGTATGTGATTTGGAACGCACCCTCAGTCTTTTTTGAGCTTATGGTGGTTAGAGGGTCACCGAAATCATCACCATCAAAAATTTGTGTGCATATTTCTGAGACAAGTAGTACCCAGCAGTTATAGAGCTACATCTTTATCTAAAACAAAGTCTTGTATTGACAAATGACCACCCAGTATCACCATACCTGTCAGAGCAGGGCTACAACTCCACACTTTATGTGCACTACATTATGTTATTATGTATAGGACCCCAAGTAAACACAGTAGATAAAATAGGAAAATATTTGATATGTGCACAGAGAAAAAGTAAAATTTACATTCAGTCAGTCCATTGTATCAGTTCATGCATTTTGAGTAGCTTCAAGGCTGGAATGATACAGGAGATAGAAGCCTAAATGACTCACAGGCTTCCTGTTTCTCCCTGAGTTAGCACTGAATTTTCATTCAGCTTTAATACAGAGTGTTTGATCATTTTCAAAGAAACTGATATTTCCTGTTGCACAGATTTATTCCCCATATCTCCTGTATCTCTTGACTTTTATTTCACCTACAGTGTAAATCATTCTACGCCAGTTTAACATAAAACTGTAAGTTACCCTACTGCCTTACAAATGTGAGTTAACTGAACTTGGGCAAGAGAAACAATAAACTTAATATGTTAAAGTGAATTAACAACTGTTCAATGACAATGACAAACATTACAGATAGTGTAAGGGAAAGGGCCTGGATTCAGTACCTTCATTGTGATTAGCATTGTTTTAATCATGAAAAGAAACAACCATGACTTATCTGAGTACGTGTTAAAGACACACAGCAAATATCCATCATGTACGTCTTCTTCAGTCTTAAAAAGAAGGGCCTGTAGACAGTCTTAACTTGCAAACAATGCATGCTGGGAATCCTGCTAATATGCTGATCATGTGTCTTTAGAAACATAATTAAGTGGGTGAATGAATTGTTAGCAGTACATTAATTCAACTCATCATTTCAAGTCATGTTTATTAAAGCAGTGGTTGGTAACTTTTATGAAGAATAACTTGCCTACTCTAGGGCCTTGTTGCCCTTTTACTTCTACCCTTCTTTTTCTCTACGAAATGTTTTAAGAAAGATATTTTAGTGCACTGTTTAGCTGTAAAATGAAAACCTTGGTCCAATGCTTGGTACTTTAGTCGACTAATACCAACATGGTTGCCGGGTCACAAATGTTCTCATTTTACAGCTAAACAGTACACTAAAATATGTTTCTGAAAACACGTGAGGTGAGAAAAATGTAATGCAGTAACAGAATCTTGATTCATATTTGATCAGTGCTGCCTAGTTTGACAGTTTGACCACAGTTCATGAGCATTATTGACATGATTGACAGCTGTGTTAAGACTCCTCGGCTTTGATTGGTTGTTTTCGGTGTGCTATGGTAATTCTGGCGACTGTTATTAGAAGCATTAGTAGGAGGAGGAGGAGAAGGATTATTATTTTTTCAGTGTCTGATAAGTGGTTGGAAAATAAAAAATAAAAATAGATATTGTATGTTCAATTAATTGAAATCAATTAAACTTGTACTTGCTTGAAGTTAACGAAAAACGATTGGGTGATTCCACAGTGTTCTTCGTGTGCGATTTTACAGTGTGCACGCACGCATACAAGAAAGAACGCACACATACGCAGACACCATGTAGTTCTCATTTGGATATGCATTGGACTGTTTCAGCTTGAGAGCTCGCACAGATTGGGACTAGTCAAATGCACAGAAGTACAAACCCCAAGAAAGCAGCAGTAGGTACTTGTGAATGCACTCTTTCTTATGGAGTGTTGCAGTGTTGCTTGTTAGTCTGGTAATTTTTTTTTACCCTCCTTGCTAATGATTCATTTGTTGTTAGAGATGTTTTCCTTGCAGCCCGAAAAGACTGATAATCAAAATCCCTGTTCTAATTTCATTACAGCATTTTAAATATGCCTCACACTGTTTCCTGATGCAAATAGAGAGGTCCCACTCTCTCCATTCTTCTCCTTTGCTACACATTGAATTCCATTTCAGAATAAAGAAACCAATAAACCCGAGTCCATCTTGGGCCATGCATAAATGAATTTCTTACAGGAAGATGTCAAAAAAACGATTCCCCTCTACTGTTTCCCATTTTGCTTTCCATTTTACTTGCTCTTTTTGTGTCATGTGTGTGTGCATGTGTGTGAAAGTGTGTGTCTGTGTGAACATCTACGCTATTGTGTGTCATTCCACGGTTTAATGGAAAACCTTGCTTGGTTTCCTCTACCTCATTATTTGATAGACCAGATGAGAAATAGATTTATGATTCCGATTAATAACGTTAGCCAGAGTTCATTGTTTCCGCCAGTCAGCCGAACAACTTCATATCAGTCCCACTAATGCGTTTGAAACACCAGTGCTGTGTGTTTAATAATATCGCTGTTAGAAAAGCCATTCGTTCTCATTTGAGCAGCAAGTCTCATTTGGTTGGATGGAGTAGCTCTCCACCCCACCAGTCCTGCAGAGACTATGGGGAATAGCAGGCAAATGAAGGATAGAAATAGCAATATTTCTGCTATCTCGCTGTGCAGATCTTTAAGAGCCTGTGTTGTAATATTGGAATAAAACATACTGAAAGAATATATTGAAGAGTTTATGGAAAACAGATTAAAACAAATTTTACTCCCAGTTTGCACATTTTATCCATGTGTTCTAACGTCTAAGAAATGTGTGTGCATTTTTGAGTTGAGGTTATTAGGGATGGATCAGTTGTGAAGTAGTGGGCTTCTTTGTGTATTTTGTTTTTGTTGTTATTTTTTGTAAAACCTTTTTACTATGTATATCATAAACCCCTCTCTAATGTCTACTTTATATTGCTGTGAAAACATCAACAAAATTCTCCTTCAAACAACTGTATTTATTCATGTTTCTTGCCAAACAAAAAATTCTAAGATATTACAATGAGTACATGATATATGTTAAATACTTATAAATACTACTTTTTTACTGAATAGTGCTTGAACTCATCATAATGTAACTTATTGCAACCTGCGGGCTAACGTTTACTGGCTCTCCTGCTGATTTTAACAAGGATTTTTTTTTCACAGTAGAACATTATCAGAGAAACAAATATGGTACATCCTGATGCATCCTTAAGCCCCGTACCATCAAACGCTTTTGGTATGGTACATTTGGAACCTAAAGTAACTGTTCAGACATGGTACCTAGACCTCCGCTTAGCGTCTCCACCGCAACCAGTACTCTTAAATGTGGGCGGGGTTGTTGTCACTCACTGCTCCGTCCAGCACTCACTGTATTTCCTCATTATCAGTGAGACAGAGGTCAGACATCAGTTTGCACCTCTTTTATCGTCCACAGAACGAGGCTGCATGCCGACATTTTCAGAACAAAATTAAACAGGCTGCAGTGAGAGTCTTTCTCCATGGCATATTTAAAAATAGCAGGTTTGTGCATTTAGTCCTTCTCAGGCAAGCTTGGGGGTTTTAATGTTGCTGGAGCCCACAGGAACAATGCTCTGCAATGCTTTTTGTCTCCAAGTGAGGACTAGAATATATGCAGTTCACATAACTCGATTAAAATTAATATACATAAATGCTTGACGATCCAGTCATTACTAAAAGTGTATGTCATCCAAGAGAGACAATAAAAACTAATGGAATGGTCAAAGTTGAAATGTAAGGTGTGCTGATGGATTCACGTCCTCACCTCATGCATTGGGTAACATTACAAGATAATGTTTCACCTTAAAAGTCGCCGGCAGTCGGCCCAGTGAATAAAGTCATTTTTTTCTTAGACGACAGCTGCTGCAAGAGGCAGCAAAATATCCTTTTATTTTACAGTAACAGTTTATCAGTTAAACTCTCCATGGTATGAACAGTGGTTACATGCGCTTCAAAACCAGCCACAACTCAGCCCTGAGCAGAGTGAACGTCCTCTATTGAGTCAACAGACTGCTGTGTTCACAGCTCCACCTTTTAGTACCAGATCTGTGTGCTAGGTACCCCAACAGCGGGGTTACCAAAAATACGGAGGGTACAGAACGATTCCTTTGGTACCATTCACAACTTTTCACAGTGGAAATGGGAAAAAGGGTACCGAACTAAATTGTAACATACCATACTGCTCAATGGAAACGGGGCTTTAGTGAGTTTACTGCATCCTTTTGTCCCAAGATGTGCTGCAAAGGATCTCCATTAGTCCTAAATATGTCTTTTATTGTCCTTGGGATGACGGGACGCTGTTAGTCTCAAGCTCTGCATTTTAGCCTGCACAAAATCAACATAAGACAACAGAAAAGCATCGACCACTGCCATTGGTGAATGTCATCTTACTCGCAGATAGGCTGATGGCAGTCAACAAGGCGAATATCTTCTGATACTGATGTTCAGCTGCTAAATCAGTTCATCCCTAGAGATTAAGGTTGTGTATTTAATTTCTCATTTGCAGGGTCAGAGTTATGTGTTACATCTGACTGTAGTTAGCCCAAAGTTTTTTTCTTGTTGGGGTCACATGCTTTGGGAGACTGTGGGCCCCAGCTACAGCTGTGAACAGGGGTGTACTCTAACAATAAATGAATGTGGCAGCAAAGAAGCTAATCGGCCAAACAGTGCTGGTCACAACGGGACACCAGCAACCCTTAATCATCAAGCTGCAGCAAATTAATTACCACAATCATCTACCTACGGCAAATTAATTATCACAATCAATCACCGCAAATTAAACTGGGCCTTAAAATAGCCCCGCGGTCAACTGGCAATCAGCACCTCTGGCCTGCACCCAGGGCGGGGCGAACACATGCAAGCAAATATGCCTACACAGCACAGAAGACAAACATGTAGGGGTATGCATACATAGTAAACACATATATACATGCACATATCAAACACACCCACACACGCGCGCGCACGCACACACACACACACACACACACACACACACACACACACACACCAACAGATCTAATAGGAAGAGGACATGAGACTCATTTAACAGCAAATGTCATCTAGACAGCCCACTTAATTAGAGCTGCAGAGCTAAAAGAGGGAGATGGGCAAAGGCATGAGGGTGGATTAAGAAAGGAGATTGGAAAAACATTGTTGAATTGAGAAAATGAAATACGAGAAAAAGTGAACACGGAGTAAACTGGCAGCAGGTGAACTTGAAACAAAAAAAGAAAGCAGTGAAACCAAGTAAAAAGCGCTAAACGAAAAAACAAATGAAATTATATTTCTGCTAATTAATTAGTGACACTTTCCATGAATAAATTTTAGCAGTTGAGACATGTTGTGTCAGCGCGGGGCTTCAGAACTCTATATGTGGTGTTTGTGTGGGAGTGAAACCTGAGGGGAAAACAGTTTTATGGGACTAACTGCGAAATATGTGTGATAATGACAATCTGGTTTTTCTGCCTCCAACTGTCTCTGGTACAACAACCCAGAGAGGTTGTCATTTATTTATTTATTTATTTATTTATTTTTTTTAATTTAGTGTGTATTTTGAAAAAAGCATGCCTGTTAAAAACATACATCTGTCTTTTACATATCAAAACAGCTTGTTAACATTTGAGCATTCTCAGTAATAGGTAGTTAGAGCTTAATGGATCAGTTTGAAATATAAACACATTTAATGTACTGATTTTTTTAAGTTGGTGAGATCAAAGATTCAGATAACTTTGATTTCATTTAGTGGTTAAAAACATACTCAGCGTTGCACTGTCTGTCATCTAGGGCTGCACCTGACTAAGAATTTTCCTAGTCGACCAGTACTCGTCATTTAGGGCCATTAGTTGACTTGTCGCCTGCAGGTTTATGATATTGATGTATTTCTTAAAGTATATATTTTGGGCAACACAATGGTTTGAGTTGAAGGTGTGAGAGAGAATAGTATCAGTAACATTGTTAACACTGTGCTACATTACAGAGAAATACAAAACCGTACTAATGAACCTTCATTAATATAGGCCTATATTTTATCTACAAGTGCACGTCACACACTGAGCGAGCCGCCTGTTAATGACGCTGTTGGCAAAGCAGTAATGATTGTGCTAAGTGGCTAATGGGCATGTAGCTACTTACATGATTCATGTTGGATTTCCTGCCCAACATGTTATTAACTAACCTGTGTAATAACCGCAGGTACCAGCCCTATAAGTTAACGTGGCTCCTGTGGGACTACTGATCGTGGCCACTTCCTGTGTCTGACCTTTCAAATTAAATTCACACATGGTCCAGTCATATAGGTTTTGATTTATTTTGACAAGGCGCAGCTCCTGATAGAATTTCAAGTTTTGTTTAACTTTTTTTTTTTTTTTTGCGACTAAGCGACCAATGAAATCATGCTGACTAATGACCTCTCTGGCCGACTAACGTTTGGTCGACCATTAGGGGGCAGCCCTACTGTCATGCTATTTGTTTTCAAGACCTATTGACAGCTTTTTAAGGAATACCTCACCCCCAAATGACCATTTGTATATCAGTTACTCACTCCATGTTACATTAAATTTGTGAAGTAAACATGTTTCTCTTAGCCCCCATTTAACAAAGAATCCAAAAACTGAGAAAGTTCTTCTTTTTTTTCCCTTCAAATATCAAAACATCTGTTAACTAACTCTCATACAACTCTTGCTGTATAATTGAAGTCTCATTTATCCAAGCTCTGTACTTCCCAAAAAGACACTCTCTCTGATGGGGAACTAAACTAAAAGTGAGACTTATCTATGCCCCGTTCAAAGCCAGACTCCACTGAATTTTACAATGCTGAACATTGTGTTATTGTGTGACTTTGGGGTTAGTTCAGATTCAGCAAAGTTCCACAACACAAACAAACTACCAATCAGGGCAGTGGCAGATCAGTAGCTCCCAAGGTTCAGCGAGATAAAATTTGTGGTTTTGTCAATGGAGTCTGGCTTTGAAGAATGCATGAACAATTTTAACTTTTAGTTCAGTTTCCAGTTGGAAAGGTCTGTCTGTTAAGGAAGTACCGAACATATGATTGGATAAATGAGACTTAAATTATACTGCACGAGTTGTGTGAGAGTTTGTAAACGGATGTTGTGATATAGTTTTGTTGTTGCTGAATCTGGGCCCCTTTTTTAATGAATTCAACGTGTGAGTAGTTGATGTACAAATCATTTGGGGGGTGAAGTATTCCTGCAAGGAGTCATCAGTTCATTAACTTTCGTAGTGTTTAAATTATTGAAGGTGCAGTGTCTCTTTGGGTGTATTTTTCTCACAGTAGGAGGAAGTAAACATCTGTCTCAGCCTCACCTACTGTTTTACACTGACCACATATTCTACCGAGGTATGTCCCGGGCTGGTTTACTGCAATAACAAAGCATATTTAATGTTAAGATATCAGCTACAGGAGAAATAAAGCCAGATCCATTTTCAATCCTTAATTTATAGTTACCAGTTGCTTTCCAGGTAGGCTGAAAAAAAAGCCCCATTGCGCTCTGTTACATCACTGGAACCATTTTCTAATGCACGGTATTAGGAGCTAGTGAACCGCGAAGCAGCACAAACAAGTAAATAGCAGCAAGCAGTCTCAATTAATGATATCTACACTGACAGCTCATGCTGGCAAGTGATGCGAGCAGAGATGCTTTGAGTGGAAAAAACTATTTCAGTACTGCAGGTTGATGAAACTTCTAAAGTGCTGCTGCTGGTTAAAAACTAAATTTGAAATTCAGTGTTTTGTTCATGGTAGGGATGAAGAGATTCTGTCCGAACCTTTCTGCTATAGAAATCTCACAAATTGATATTTTACTCTCCCTCTAGACACTAGAAAATATTAAGTTAATCGTTAAAGAAACACTGTAATGCAGGCTATGTTTTCTAAATGCAGAGCTGTCTAACATATTTACATCGCTTTACTTCTGTCTTTGCTTTTTATATTCAAGAGTTGAGCGATAACTTCTAGTCTCTTTTGTAGGACTCAATAACTTTGTAATCAACTTAAAGTCTTTTAGTTTTTGTCTGATTTTCTTTGCTGTGCTTCATAATATAATTTGTAAAGATTTTTTATTTGAGCTGTGTTAGTCTGGGTCTGGTTGAGACGGGACATAGAGAGAGAGGCTTGTGTCTGTATGTGTGTCATCAGCATTATTAGGGAAAAAAAGTGTACACCAGAGCTGAATCAATATTACAAAAGACAGACAAACTACTGCCTATCAGATGTTGGGTGGATATTTGGTGCATAACATGTGTCTTATATGACTCCCTTGAATTTACTGGTGTGCTGCACTATACTGAAAGATGAATCACTGTGTGTCAAAGCTGAAGGAACCAAGTGTCTATTATTCAGTATACTCCAGGGCTGCATCCTGAAAGTCGAAGATTCGAATCATCAGTCGACTGGGATTCCTTCAGTGCAAGACTTCTGGGGATGTTTCGGCCCCCAAATTTACCAGCGTCATAAGCGCTCCTTGTACAGCAGCAGTGGACCCAGCCCCAGGGTGAGTCTGAGTGACTCAGTCCGGCTCCGAGATATGGTTATCTTCTACCTTCTGTTTAGACGTGGTGAATTTACAACTTACAGCAACCTAATACAATATTGTGTCTGGCTTTGATTTGATATCTAATAGGGCCATGCCCAACTCAGAATTGTGCCAGTCGAATCAGATTTGGCTGTTCAATCCGAATATTTGACTATTTGTTCATTTTTTCCACAGAGTTTGAGAGTTTGAACAGGGTTCGATGTTTAGTTAGTTAAAGTTAACTCTTTTGAGCTAATGCATGCTAACTATGCTAAAGACAGATCGGAAATGTGCAACAACAATTCTGTTGACACTAGATATCAAACAAAAGCCACAGACTGTATCGTATTAAGTTGCTGTGAGCCATAAATTCACCCCCTCTAAGGAGAGAGCAGAAGATAACCTTCATATAGAGTGAATCAGACAAAGCCTCTCTTCATCAGGGCAACCACCTTTGTCTTACTCTGACTCACCTTGGCTCTGGGTCCGCAGCTGCCCGTACCAAAGAGCAGTGTTACAGCAGAGAGTGCTCACTCTGCAGCTAAATCTGGGAACTGAGACATCCCCAGAAGTGCACTGCACAATGACTGACAAAAAGGATGTTGAAGGGTGTCAGATTGACCATGTTTTGTGTCACTTAAACTAGGCTAGTAAGGGGAAGAACTTTCTTATGATCTTTCTTAAGGTGGTCTATGAAGGGTTGCCAGATCTGGTTTTCACACCCTCATAAGGAGAATTAAATCTTTTCCAAATGCAGGTGGTACATCACATCCCTTCACAAGGGAAGAATGGGCAGGAGCCCTTGTTTGTTTGTTAGCTTAGTTAGCATGAATTAGTTCAGAGGGCCAACTTGGATAGTTTGCTGTATTATGTGAACATCACTGTCATGTTGATTATCCGGAAACTCCCCAAATCTAAATGCAGAAAAATGAAACAAAAGTTTACTGCACCAGAATCTAAGAGCTGCCCATGAATGACTGTGTACAGGAGATCCTCCTCCATCCTGTCTAGCCTCCCTTCTCATCAATCCCTTCATGGTGTCTCCACCTGGTTTCCCTTTTCTCTGTTTCCACCGACTCTTTCTCTCTGTCTGTTCCAACAACTCTTCTCTTTTTGTGTCTGTCCCTCTGTCTTTATCTGTGTCACTCACTTTTTGTCCCCGTCACTCTCTGCATCTCTGTCACCCGCCCTCTTTTCTTTCTGCTCTCTGCCTGGCTCTGCTGATCTCTTGGAAACTGAGCAGACACTGTTCAGTTCCTGTGGGACCCAGGCTTAGCCATATTGTGTGACACCCTGATGGCGCCTAAAGGCAACTTAGCACTCATACACACACACACACACACACACACACACACACACACACACACACACGCACTAGGCTTGTCTGCATTCCTCATACATACGCATGCAGGCTCAGTGCATTCAAATTTAATACCACTGGTGGTAAATGTAAATGCAGTTTTATTGAAGTTGACTGTGCATGTGTTTGGGTGCTTTTTTGTGTTTTATGATGTATATGACTTTTGGCATGCATGCATATGGGTGTGTGTGTGTGTGTGTGTGTGCCTGTGCATGTGTGTGTCTAGGATTAAAGGGAATACTTCATTGTGTGTGGGGTCCCTTGATGGCCTTTAGCCCTCATCTGGGCATGCTCCAATACCACAGTCTGATTGGTCTCAAACTGTCCTGACAGGAAATCCATCTGTGTGTGAGTGTGTGTGTGGGTGTGTGTGTGTTTGCAGAGAGGGATGCATCTGGATGACAGCTAAATTGAATGCCAGGGCCAACAAGGCCACAGGATCACAATGAGAGAGATGAGGACAACACTGCGCAAAGAGCGACTAGGAGAGAAATGCTGGCATTAAGCCCAGGGATGACATAGAGAGACAGTTGTCGGGAGGTGTGTGTGTGTGTGTGTGTGTGTGTGTAATTGATTGAGTTTTAATGTGGTCCCTGATGAGGAGTCACTGACATCAGGGGGGGGGGAGAAAAGAGGAAGGAAGGAGAGGAGGAGATGGGAAAACAATGTCTTCTTCAAAGCAAGATAAAAAAGGATCATGCACACTGTTCTGTCCATGGATCTTTTTTTAGCTTTTGTCCTGATGGAGGCTTTTCCATCGCATCTGACACTCAAAACTTTTATACAAGAGTGCAAAAGTGTGTTTCCTCTGTATTCTTCTCCCTTTCGTCATAATAACATGCTATGATTGTATTGTGTCTGTCCTCAGTATGTTGTAGATGAATACACCATATCTGCCGATCATTAAAAAAACTCTGAAATGACTTAATTTCAGTTTTACTGCATTTTCAAAGTCATTGAAATGTTGTGAGCAGTGCTAAATTTGTTAACGAAAACTATGACCAAAATTATTCATCAACCTTCAGTCTTTTCAACCTTTTTTTCCATGAGGAAGATGAGACTTTGATGAGCGAAAAACAGATCTTGATACTAAAAGCTGTGATGAAATCTATGTTTTGTTTTTGTTGACGAGATGAGACTGGATGAAAATGTTTGTGGTGGACTATCAGACATTCAGAGTGAGATGACAAGAGAACTGAATGAATGACTATTTTAATGAGACAAGGAAAATCTTGTAAACTAAAAAGCTGGGTAAGGCCGAGCCTTCAGCTATCTTCTGTTGCTGTTTGAGATCGGAGTGCTGACTGGCTCTAAACTAGTCCAAGTTGTGAGCTGTAGTAGTAAATAAGTAGCTCTGTGTGTCTGGCTGTGGATGGTGGAATGGTAGTTGAATGGTTGTGGAGTTTGTTAGTTGCAGCGGTGGCTGTTAGCAGTTAGCTTCCCTTGGTAGGTAGTGAATGACAGCAGAGCGAGCAGCCACTGGCTGCCGATCTTCACATCTGTTCCTTGTAGGACTCCATTAAGGTCCAGATTGTCTCAAGAAGGTTTATGGTTTGATGCTGTTTGACAGGCAGGTAAGAGTGCTTTCAGACCTAGAGCTGTCTTGCTTTGGTCCGAATCAGGGACTGATTTTGTTACAAAGTTGTATAATTGCCTAGAGTTGGTTCGTGTTCTCACAGCAGCATTTACAAGCGGACAATGTTTTGATGCATTGGATGTGCTGAATGTGCATATTAAGGCAGTACAGGAGGAGGCGCACATTAATAATCCTCCAGGACTGTTACATGCTCGTGTTTAACCCAAACAATGTGTAATGTGACTGCAGTTGGCTTGGATCGAGGTCGGAACATGTTTTCACCACAAATGAACCGCACCAGAGTTAGTTAGTAACCGGACCAAGACCACCTCTCCAAGAAGTTCTCGGCCCCGTGGTTTTGGTGTGCACCTGAGTGCGATTGCTTGTCACACCTGCCCAAACGAACCACACTTAGGAGACAAACAAACTTGAGTTCAATTGAACAGAACTAAACAGGGCAGGTGTGAAAGCACCCCTAAGAGGCTCGGTTATCTGTGAGTGTAGCTGTGCTGTAAGTTAACCGTCTGAACTCAACATACCTTTTTATTTGACAGAGCTGAAAGTTTAGTTTTAATCGCCGACTCTGTGGGAGGACATAAGTTTAAACCTCCAGACTAACATGCTGCAGATTAAGAAAGAAATCAGGCTTTTCTGCTTCTTAACAGTGAGATTGATAAGTCGGACTTTACAAGTTGAACCCGGGTACAAATCCTAGTTCTCTTACTTGTGGTGTCAAAGTTTTTGATACCATAAATGGAGATTTTAAGCTTTCCAGACACTGATCAATGAGTACTTGCTTGTAAATCATCCTTTAAACCTGTCAAAAACTCTAGAGTGTGCAGAAATGTTTTTTTTTGTAGTTGAAGAAACAATTATGTCTAAATGAAATTTTTATACTGACACCATGATTCTAATTTCTGATACCTGTATCAGCCTAATTGGATTAGTTTAAAGAGAGAAAAAACATTTTGACTAAAATGTCATGATTTAAATGTTTTGAGTTGTTGTCAACTAAAAACTATGAAGGATGAAAATTACTAAAATATGACTAAAACTAATGAGCCTTTTTGTCTAAATACAGACTCAATCTAATAGCTGCCAAATTTAACACTGTTTGTTGGGTCTTTTTTTAAACATAACATTTTTTCCCAACTGTATGTCTTTTTAACAATTAGTTGATGTCTTCAGAGGCAAAACCAAAAGTTTTATAATCTTTTAAGCCTGCAGATTAATGCTTACCTCTACACTGACACCTCCTACACTTGCCTGTTGAGCCTATTTTATGCCAGTCAGACTCTCATTATACCATACACACCTTCACTTCTTCCCTGCAAAGAAATGTCAGTAAAATCAGGATTTGTCCATAAATCAAGTAACCGAATCCGACAGTGGTCTGTATTTGTTTCTGTTGATTTTTGTGGTTTTCTTCAAATTGGTATCATTCCTTCTTTATAGCTGATTTAACCCCAATTTTTCCATCTTTATTTGTTGCTTGCACTCTCATATATATTGCACATCACTTTGTGACGGCGTACTCTTGGCTCGTTAGTGTATGCTGTTGCATTATTTATGATTAAGGATTTTTTGTGTGGGTGAGTGCATGTGTTTTCAGTGCATCTGTACATTTTGTAACTATTAACACTAACTCATGCAAAGCTAGGTTTGTGTGTACGTGAGCGCGGTTGGTTGTGTGCGTATTACTTGTTAATGATGCAACACAGATGCAAGCGTACACAGTTTCTTCATCACAGAGTTGTTGACGTGTCAGGTGAAATCCTTGGCTTGTACGCATGAGATTTGGACACGTATGCCAACCAGACCTACCCTGTGAACATTTGCAGAGGTTTGTTTTGACTGTAAGATTTGAGAAGACTTCTTCTGTTGAGCTTTATTTATACACTTTACTTTAATGTTGTAAAACAAGACTTTTTATGGACATTGTTTATTGCAACAAAATTTTTAAGATCTACTCATTTGTATTTGGCCTTCTGCCCTCTGTGGAGAAACACATAGATACAGACAATTACTTGTTATTGTGAGAAGTTATACAGTGTAGCTCACAAAAATTGCTTTCCAGTTCTGGTAGTTTCTTACTCATGTTTCCGGACAAGGTCTTTATTCTATGAGTAAAATCACTACTTGGAATTTTCAAATATTTGCTGCCAAATTGACCGTCAATTTAGCTGATTTGTGTCTTCACTGCATTTCACCACAGTTTACAGTAAACAGCAATGCATGCGAGCCTCAGAGTTCCTCGTCTTAAGCTTGGTTAGTATTCCTGTATGTGTGTGATCTCTCTCTCTCTGTCTCTCCTTCCCTTTCTCCTTTTCATCGTTTCTCTTTTCACTGTCTCTCCCTTTCTCCTGGGTTGTTAGTGAGCATCCAAGGTCAACCACTCCACTGTTGAGCTGAGCTTTGGTACTGACACAGCCCTTTGATGTTCTCAGGGAGAAAGAGGGGGAGAGAAAGAGACTGAGGAAGAGGGGGGAAGAGAGAGGCATGTAAGGTTGGGAGGAAACAGAAGAGAGAGGGAGAGAGATATCTTGGGAATGGGAGAGGAGAGAGGGGGGAGGAATACAGAAAGATGAGAGAGGATGAAAATGAAATAAAAAAGAGGTGGAGGTAAGAAAAGAGGGATGGTTTTAGGGCAGTATAAAATATTGCATGCGCAAATTTGTATTATTTTTTACTCACCTGCACAGACACACAGCAAAGGCTTATGTTTATTTGATACAGGGCTGTGGATGGTTTGAAATAATATGATGCTAGTGCCAGTATTATACAAAAGTGATACCAGAACAATACTTCTATGTGTTCTGAGAAATATGAACATGTTTTCCCTTTGTATTTAACAAAAGATTTCAGTCATCAAACATTAAATCGATGCTATGTAATTTCTAAAGGAAGAAATAAACATTATTTCTTTCACTTGGGGGAAAAAAGTCATGAACAATAGAATAAACACTGCCTTGCTCAGTCCAATAGACTCAATAGTTTTACTGCTTCAGCCTTATATGGATGGACTGGAATGACCAATAGCATATGATGGCTAATGTTGGCAAACTGAGGGTGCTTTCAGACCTAGAGTTGTCTTGCTTTGGTCTGTTATAAAGTTGCATAATTGCCTAGAGTTGGTTTGTGTTTTCACAGCAGCTTTTACAAGCGGACCAGATAAAATGTCTTGCGTAAGAAGGCTGCTCTTGATTGGTCAGAATTTCCATGTGGGAAAAATCCAGGAAGTAAATAAAACGTTGAAGAAGAGTACACTTGCAAGATAAATGTGACACTTTCTAATGTCACAATGGAGGGACAACTACGCAGGTTGATTTTAGTGCTGCTCATCGTGTACTATATTGCTGTCATTATTCATTTTAGTCAAACCATACAGTTTGAGGCACAGCTCCAACTAGAAAACAATGTTTTGATGCACTTGATGTGCTGATTGCACATATTAAGGTAGTAATGAATGCGTAACGTAACGTGACTTTGGTTCGGATTGAGGTCGGAACACGTCCTCACCACTTCTCTCATCGTTCTCATGAACCACACCAGAGTTTGTTTACCAGACTGAGACCACCTCTTCAGGAAGGTCTTGGTCCGGTTGTTTTGGTGTGCACCTGAGTGCGATTGCTGTGTTCACACCTGGCCAAATGAACTGTACTTTGTAGGCAAACGAACTTGAGTTCAACTGAACCGAACTAAACAGGGCAGGTGTGAAAGCACTATGTGAGATATACAGTACAGGCCAAAAGTTTGGACACACCTTCTCATTCAATGCGTTTTCTTTATTTTCATGACTATTTACATTGTAGATTCTCACTGAAGGCATCAAAACTATGAATGAACACATGTGGAGTTATGTACTTAACAAAAAAAGGTGAAATAACTGAAAACATGTTTTATATTCTAGTTTCTTCAAAGTAGCCACCCTTTGCTCTGATTACTGCTTTGCACACTCTTGGCATTCTCTCCATGAGCTTCAAGAGGTAGTCACCTGAAATGGTTTCCACTTCACAGGTGTGCCTTATCAGGGTTAATTAGTGGAATTTCTTGCTTTATCAATGGGGTTGGGACCATCAGTTGTGTTGTGCAGAAGTCAGATTAATACACAGCCGACAGCCCTATTGAACAACTGTTAAAATTCATATTATGGCAAGAACCAATCAGCTAACTAAAGAAAAACGAGTGGCCATCATTACTTTAAGAAATGAAGGTCAGTCAGTCCGGAAAATTGCAAAAACTTTAAATGTGTCCCCAAGTGGAGTTGCAAAAACCATCAAGCGCTACAACGAAACTGGCACACATGAGGACCGACCCAGGAAAGGAAGACCAAGAGTCACCTCTGCTTCTGAGGATAAGTTCATCCGAGTCACCAGCCTCAGAAATCGCAAGTTAACAGCAGCTCAGATCAGAGACCAGATGAATGCCACACAGAGTTCTAGCAGCAGACCCATCTCTAGAACAACTGTTAAGAGGAGACTGCGCGAATCAGGCCTTCATGGTCAAATAGCTGCTAGGAAACCACTGCTAAGGAGAGGCAACAAGCAGAAGAGATTTGTTTGGGCCAAGAAACACAAGGAATGGACATTAGACCAGTGGAAATCTGTGCTTTGGTCTGATGAGTCCAAATTTGAGATCTTTGGTTCCAACTCCTGTGTCTTTATGAGACGCAGAAAAGGTGAACGGATGGATTCCACATGCCTGGTTCCCACTGTGAAGCATGGAGGAGGAGGTGTGATGGTGTGGGGGTGTTTTGCTGGTGACACTGTTGGGGATTTATTCAAAATTGAAGGCACACTGAACCAGCATGGCTACCACAGCATCCTGCAGCGACATGCCATCCCATCCGATTTGCGTTTAGTTGGACGATCATTTATTTTTCAACAGGACAATGACCCCAAACACACCTCCAGGCTGTGTAAGGGCTATTTGACCAAGAAGGAGAGTGATGGAGTGCTGCGGCAGATGACCTGGCCTCCACAGTCACCGGACCTGAACCCAATCGAGATGGTTTGGGGTGAGCTGGACCGCAGAGTGAAGGCAAAGGGGCCAACAAGTGCTAAACACCTCTGGGAACTCCTTCAAGACTGTTGGAAAACCATTTCAGGTGACTACCTCTTGAAGCTCATGGAGAGAATGCCAAGAGTGTGCAAAGCAGTAATCAGAGCAAAGGGTGGCTATTTTGAAGAAACTAGAATATAAAACATGTTTTCAGTTATTTCACCTTTTTTTGTTAAGTACATAACTCCACATGTGTTCATTCATAGTTTTGATGCCTTCAGTGAGAATCTACAATGTCAATAGTCATGAAAATAAAGAAAACGCATTGAATGAGAAGGTGTGTCCAAACTTTTGGCCTGTACTGTATATTGCTGTGGAGCCAGCTCTTTATAGTTGCTTTCTCTGACTGTATGACTTTCTATTATCCTGTAACTGCAGTCCTATTGTTTAGGATCATTTTAAATGTTGCAGCCTTTGCTGAAATATAATAATTTAAAATTGCAAGGTTTATCCTGGCTCAGAATGGGCCTTTAGGGGGTGACTACACACAACTGCATGATTGGTCAATGTACAATAAAAGCTAGGGATGCATAATATGTATTGGGCTGATAAGTTATTGGCCCATAATGGGATATTTTTATCATTTATTATTCCAATAATTTAATTATAGCCAATAAAAAGTGCCAATAATTCCAAGCCAGACTGATCTCATTGATTAAACAAGGGCAGCATGTCCACACACTGACACAGTAAGTGGCGATACACCTTTAAAGTTGGTTTGTGAGCCACCAAGAACTCAGAGAAGGAAAAGAACAGCAGCAACAACTGCAGCATGCTGACTACGGCCTACTAGAGAGCAAAACATAGTCGCTGGTGTGGACCGTCATTCGTAGTCTCAGATGAAGGCAACGCAATTGCATCGAGTCTCTGATCCCTGACTGCCAGACTCCCCACTAGATCAGCAAACTTCCTGCAGCCATTAAACGGATCAGACACAGCACCAAAGGACCTTTCCAGAGTGTTAGCACGGGCTAACAGCAGCAGTAGCTCATATCCAACACCAAGCCTTAAAACGGTCCCAACAAACTCACAACAAATAGGCTCAGCTTTATCATTGAACGTATCAATAACTGCTAGGCATGTGAATCTACAGTTAGCCATTAATTTGTATAATCACCTGGCGACCCAGTCTGGAGCATGTTATCCCTCCGCTTGCTCAGACACTGACAACCTTGTTCTCTCTCGATTCACGTGTGTGTGAGACAGAGCCGCTTGTATGCTCAAGGCGAGTGTTAATGTATGAGGTGTATCATTAGCACATCACTTCTACTTGGTGGTTGTTGTCTATTGTGGGATGGTGAGACAGTGCCTGGAAGCGTTGATAAAAATGCAGCAGGATGATACAGACGTTCCATACATTAGATGTTATGTGGACCTGCCAGTTCAACCTGCGTTGGAGCCATTCATATGAGTCAGCTGTAACTCTGTTTGTCTCTTTTGATGGAGACTTCACTCTGCAGTGTAGTTTATACACTTCACCAAATCAGAGAATTGCACAATAACACTGGGCTTTGTAATCTCGCTCCTTCCCTCTTTCTCTCATCTGTCTCTCTTTCTCTTCCCCTCTCCACACACAGTTATGTAGGGTAATACACATGTAGCCTACATCCAGTAACAAAGGGGAAAGACTGTAGCCTAATTTTGACACTAGGGGCTCTAGTTTCCCTGCACAGCGCAGGGTGGCGCAGGGTAGCGAACCCCGCGCAGAGCTATTTTCGAGCAGTGCAACCTGAGGCGCGCTCAGTTTGGTAGTTTGGCAGACCGAGGTGCGCTGAGGTGGGTGTGACGGCGCAGCAGGGGGAGGTGTCGACAGATCCAGCTTGGCGCAGTGACAGTTCCGTGCCAAAAGGCTTCGTCGAAGGTGCACTAAAAGCCGAAGTTTGGCTGACCAGCAGACAGTGCGCACACGTCATCAAAACCTCACAGGCAGGTTTCCAGAATATCAGGCACATTAATAATGCAATAAATACCCAAAAAAAAAACACTATTCAATGCAACTATCTGCAATCAGCACATAAATGTATCTCTTTATCAACTGTCCCATCACATCCGATGTCAGATCAAAGGGGATTGGCACCGTTTGGCACATTTGGCACGCGTAATGGAAACCCAACCTGATTTGATTAACACAGCTGCAAACTAATGAGTTCACATCTCTCTCAGCCAACCACAAACAGCCACAGTATCAGATAGGGAGTATATATTCAGCATCTGTCATCTTAGAAAAGTCAAAAGAAAAGAAACAGAGTGAGACTGCGAGAGAGAATGAGAGAGCGCACGTGCGCATGAGAGAAACGCAACATTGATTTACAATTGTGGTGACCTCCTCCCAGGCTACCTTTGCATCACCAGCCCGTGGAGGTCTGCTCGCAGTTCCGTATATTCAGACACGGCGAGCAGACCTCCCGGACCAAAACATCAGTTTCCTCCTGGGAGAAGTTTGGCCGTCTGACGCTGCTGCTCTCTTCCGCCATGGTGAATTGAGTAAACTCTCATTAAGCCCCTTTCACACATTTTCGCGGCGCCCACCACGCGGTAGGGCGCAGAGCAAGCGGTGAGCAAGGCGCACAAGACAGGATTTGGGGGAGTACAGGCTTGTTCAGGAGCTACAGCTCTTCTCTGCTATTGGATGTGCCGAGGTGTCGTCACAGCGCGTTGTGGTGAAATTAAAAAAATTTCAGTTTGAGCGCAGCCTGGTGGTGCGCAGACGCCGCGGCATGCGCCCTCTCTTGCGCCGGTCAGCTCACCGGCAGAGCGGTGCGCTCTTGCGCCGCGGTAGCACATACACAATGAATGGGTTCTTCGGCGAAGGTCTGCGCACTCTGTGTGAAAAGGGCTTTACACCTTTGCGCGGCACATTTAAGGGCGAGGAGAGGGGCTCATTTGATTGGTGTGATTTGTGTAAAACAAACTCCACGCCTTCTCTCCTCCCTCTTTCCGACTTGCGCAGGTAGGAGGGACGGAGGTGGGAAAAAGGAGTAGCTGCGCCAGCACGCACGGTGTGCCAAACTTGCAAAATCCGCCTGGCCACACCCAATTGGCGAAGCACAGGTGCACTACGCTTCCGCCTCGCCAGTCTGCGAAACTAGAGGCCTAGGTTTGAACTTTTTTATACACTTTTTTTTGTTCATTTCAGACCCTCTGATAAACAACATTGTCTATTGTACTTGAGTAAATGAAACCCTAATTAACAAAACGGGTTAAAAAGTAATTTTATTATGACATTTGAAGGGGGTGAGGGGAGCGAGTTGGAGTGAGGGGGATGTGGGGTTGGGGGAGAGGAGGCAGTCAGTTGTAGAGGTCACATCCTGCTTCAGAGCATTTCACCCTCCTCTTTTTATCGACTAGATAAAAGGATCTGACAAGGCCGCGGTAGTCAGTGTACTCATAATACATAAAAGATAAGCTGAATTTTATTGGAAACTTAACTCACAGTTGATCTGATTTGAAGGCTGTTTTCCAAAAAGCTCCACTAGCTGTGTCTGTTTTCACATATGAACTCCTTACAGTGTCTGAACAATCAGGTCCTGACATTTTCCTGAGTTGCCCTTTCAGATATGTAGCACACAAAAGAAGATTGTTCTGTCAGACATGTTTTCACCTACTGGAAATACTCAGTTTGGTTTAAGTGAAGGGTGCTGGAGGCAGGGCATGACTCAAATAGTGTGCTGTGGTTGTAATTCAGCATTTTTAAGATTTCCCCCAGAAATACAGCTTTTATTTTATGATAAATCACAGGGAGTCCTTTGTCCCGTAAGTGCTAGCCTCACAGCAGAGTGTTCAGGCCGTAGTCAATACAATGCAGCATAGGTGGCTAATCCAGGACTGGTTGTATGTGTACAATATAGTGGCTGTGGATGAGAGGGGACTTGACTGCTAGAAGTCAAAGCATCGTAAGTGCTGGATGAAAGAAATATCTAGCAAAGTAGAAACAAATAGACTTGCACTCAGGCTACTAAAATCTCAGGAAGAACTGCTGGCTGGAAACGTTACACAGCATTACTTGGTGTGCCGATCGATTTGTTTCTACTTTGGCAAAACTTCAATGTGGAACTATCTGACAAAATACTACATGAATGAGATCCTGCAGGTGTTTATTTCGCTTTAAGGACATGGCAGTTTTTGATACCATGTGCTATGGACGCATTTTGGTCAGTAAATGTATTGAGGTTTGATTCCCAAAAAGTGATAAAAGGACATGGTTTGATTTGTCTGAGTATACTGTAGGTGAGACAGTGACAGAAGAAACACAGATGAGAAAGCAACCCTTTTCGGAGAGAAGCATCCACTTATCATTACTCGTTCTCTGTAGTTTATTATTACAGTACAATGACAACAGCAAAACAGTGAGTGATAGAGGAACAGCAATGGATAAAAGGGAGGTGCGGTGGGAGAGAGCAACAGGGAGTGAACTGAAGTGGCAGAGATAAGAAGTGAGCAAACTGAATAAATGGAGATGACAAGTGAAACAAAAATGAAAGAAAAATGAAAGACACAAAGGCCTACAGAAAGTGTGAGAAGTACAAGCAGGAATAGTAAAGCAAAGGCAAACAAATGGTAGCCATTGTGAGTGAGAAAGAGAGACAGGTCATATGGTACATCTGTGGGTGAGGCCCCTGCCTATTAGAGTGTATTAGCCTGTGGCTGATGTATGGAGTGTTGTCAGGGATATGAGGTTTAGATAGGCCGCGGTCTGGGTTAGATAGAGTTTCTGTAATGGAATCCAGTCCCATATCACTCGCCGTGGGCCAGAGAGGGTGGAGGTAATTCAATTGCCCCCTTCCACACCTCGGAGAATGGTGTGAGGCTTGGCGATAAAGGATGGACTCTTTTACAGGTGAGTGCACAAGGCAAATCTATCAGTCAATCCAAATGCTGTTTTCATTCTGATAATTTGTGGTCCAATACAGTGCGATCGGCGTCTTAAATGACACAGCAATCGATTTCCGTTGTGTGAGACCTTCAGAGGACCCCACATCGACTAAGTTCTGATTCAGATATAATCTCTGCATTTTATATACAATTTAATCCCTGTCTTAGTTCAGGTGCTATTTTCTGGACTGGAGTTTACCCTTGGGGGCTCAAGATACTTCATCCACAAACAAGCGTAAATTCGTAACAGTTTGCACCACATATGTGCATGCATCCATGTGTCCTTGTGCAGTCATACACACACACACACACAGCCTCACAAGCAATTGTCACTAGTACAATGATGCCTTTCTACAACCATGTGGCACGTGAACGTAGCAAAATGGTGTGTGTGTATATATATATATATATATATATGTGTGTGTGTGTGTGTGTATGTATATGTGCATGTCTTTTTCCCTTTTGTCAACTGGCATGAGCAGTTCATTAGCTGGCCTTTGGCTCATGAGCAGTCTCTCCACAGAATCTGTGAATCTCTGTGAATCCATTTGGAAGTTACGCTGACAGCCACAGCATTAAAACCACTGAAGTGGTGGAAGTGAACAACATTGATTGTCTTGTTACAATGCAATGTTCTGCTGGGAAACCTTGGGTTGTGGCATTCATGTGGATGCCACTTGACACACACCACCCACCCAAACTCTGCTGTAGACTAAGTACACCCCCTCATGGCAATAGCGCTTCCTGATGGCAGTGGCCCCCTCAGTAGCACACTGTGCCGGACCACATTGCAAAAATTGCTCAAGAATGACCCAAGGAATGTGTCAAGGAGATCAAGACATCAACCTCCAGATTCCACAGATCCCAATCCGATTGAGCATCCTTGGGATTTTACAGAACCACACCTTGCCATCCACAGGATTTTAAGGATTCACTGGCAAGGTCCTGGTGCCAGACACCACAGGACACCCCCAGAGGTTTTGCATCCATGCTTTGACAGGTCAGAGACAGACTTGGCTCTGATCTGGGGTATTGGCACACCCTAGGAATGCTTGATCGGATTGGTTTCTGTGGACTTTTGAGATCAGTTTGACGCCTTGAGCTCTTTGTCACATTCCATGGGCCACTCCTGAGCAATGTAACATGTAACATGGTGCACTGTCCTTCTGGGGAGCCCAGTGCCATTGGGGAGTGCCATTGCCATGAGTGGGTGGCCTGCAACAGTATTTGGGTGGGTGGTGCAGGTCAAGTCCACCTGAATGCCAGGACCTAAGATTTTTCAGCAGAACATTGCATTATAACTTCATCTGTCAGTGACGTCAATGCCGATAGGTTTATGTGCCTGTTTGTTATCGGCCACCACCCGCCTCCTTAGCAAACTGGCATGACCACGAACACACCTTCATACATGCCAAATTTCAGCCTCCTGTGGCAAAAACGGCCAAAGCATGGCGAAATTTTTCTGGACCAAACGACACACCAACCAACAGTGACCTAAAGAACTGCTTCACTCTGGACCTCTGCAGGTGTATCAGACATGCAAGACATAGAGAGTCTTGTTAGTGCAGATGCACCCAAAGTGTTCACTCAAAGTTCCAACAGTAAGCTTATGTTTATTTTCATTTGCTCTTCAAGCTCTGAATTGCAATAAGTAAGTGGCTATGTTCACACAGGTTACCCTTTTTGCAGTCCTGTGACAAATCAATAAAAACATTATTTTCAAAAGTCAAGTGTTGATGTAAAACAAGAATGTAATCGTTCAGTGACCGTTACATTTGACATAAGGGCACAGGTAGAATTTAACAGAGGAAAGGCCTTAACATTTTGTGATAGATTTGGAACTTTTTAGCTTTGTATAAATATCTGTCTGCAGACATGATGAACAAATTAAATAGCAGGCATCTATCTAATTAACTCTGCTTGCTTCTTCACAGGATAAAAACCTGCAGGTTTAATTAATTGGTGCAGTCTCAGGTTTTCCTGTTTTCTATTATTCTTCAAATTGAGATGCTGAAAAAGGGGGCTGCATGGCAGAAATTGTCAGAATGGATGGTGGATAAAGAGAGAGCATTATTTCTGAGTATTGGTTTCAATGTTGGGTGAAACTGACCCAATTTTTCTGGCAATACAAATTGTAATTATATTGTTGCTCTAATTATAAACAATTGTAATATTGAAACCTATTAATCAGCATTGGCAATTGAAAGCAGGCCTAAAGCTGCTCATTGTTTGGCTGGAAGTATGTACTGTTGGCTGTTGGTGGTCAAACTGTTTTCCTGTTTGATGTAAAAGCTTTTCTTGAAGTACACACTATCATGGACAAAACAGTTGCTTCTACTGACAGGTTTGTGTTTTCAGATCTCAGAAAAAGGCGGAAGCAGTAGCAGGAAGCTGCTTTGGTCATGGATGCAAAACCCTTTCAAGATGCACTTGTTGAGTGTCAAAACAATTTGGCAGTAACACACCCTTGTGACAGATGGATAGACTGACAAACAGTTGTAGCGTGGGCTTCATTTGGTCAATTCACTTTCATAATCATACTTGTTTCTGAGAATTGGCACAAGACATTTCAGAGAATTATATTCCTGTTAATGGGATGCCAGATTAGGCTTTGGAAGGCTTTTTATAAGCCCATTCAATTTGTATTTCATAGCACAAGGTTAAACTACATGAATATGTTGATATTAACAAGGATTAAAGCTCCATACATTTTATGAAAAGAACACAGGGAAGATGAATGCTATTCTTTGAAGCTCAATTAGCAAAGAGAAACCCAAAATATAACTGTGTTACATCTTTCTACTCCAAGCATGTTCTACATTGCTCTGAAACACATTCACTTGGCTTGTCACATAAAGATACAGTGTGACATTTTGGGAAAATGCTTATTTATATTTGACCTACCGGCACTTCTAAAGCTCACTAATGAAAATATTATGTCTCTTTTGTTTAATCCGTCCAAAAGCCAAAGTGTAAAAATAAGTTGTGCTTTTATGGAGGGTTTATGTGGCAGACTCTGTTTTGGATCCGTGACTTCCCAGGCTGGTTGCCTGGAAACCACACAGTGACAACAAGACTGTAGGATTTTGTTGCCTTGGGACGGAGTTTAGCTTTAAGACTGGTATAAGGCTGTTTCCACTCTTTGTGCTAAGCTAAGCTAACCAGCTTCTGGCTGTAGCTTTATATTTACCTAAGAGATAGGGATCTTCTCATCTAATTCTCGGCAAGAAAACAAACAAGTGTAGTTCCCAAAATGTTGGAGTATTCCTTTAACAATGCCACACAGGGGACCCCACAGAGTTGTTTGTTTGTTTATTTTTCACAAAAAAAGGAGTTTTGAGCAGTTTTTGTGCTTTTGCCTAGACTTCTAATTCAAAAAAATATTTTCGTCGAACAAGAAAAACTAGTATCAGCCTTAAAGGGACAGTTCACTGCAAAATCAAAAGTACATATCTTTTCTCTTACCTGTAATGCTATTTATCTAGATTGTTTCAATGTGAGTTGCAGAGTGTTGGAGATGTCTGCCGTCTCTCAAACATAATAGAACTAGATGGCACTCAGCTTGTGGTGATCAAGGGGCCAAATTGTTAAGAAGAAATACATCTGAAAAACTCAACAGCAATATCTCTTTACAGAAATCATGACCTGGTTACTAAAGATGATTCACAGACTTTGTTCTGAGCAGTTTTATTTAGAAGCTATTTTCTGTCTACCAAACTGCACCCACCAACTGTATCACCGTGCATAAGGAAGGGTACATCTTCTGCTAGCTCACTTAGCACCACTTAGCTAGCTAAAGTCAGCCAGTCATCAGTGTTCTTCTGCGCAGTGTTTTTCTTTCTTTCTTTCCCTCGTAATACTTTTTAAAAAATTCTGCATCCCTTCCCATCATCCCCTTGCCCTCCGCTCTCCTTTTTCCCTCCTCCATCCTCTTCTCTGCTTTCTGCCCTCATCAGCTCAGTGAAGGAGAAATCACTTTATGATGAGGGCTAGGGGACTATCTGCTTCCACAATAACTAGGCTTTATTGTAACCCCATAAAACTCTAAGAAAATGGGTTGTGGATGATATACAGTGCTGTATAGTGCAGCTTACTCTGCATTTCCCCCCCCGGCTTCTGTGCGTGTAAATGGGTGTTTCTGCATGTGTGATTACTAGGTGTCAGAGTGAAGCAGCTACTATTGATGTTGAAAAAGAGCTGAGAAAGATCAGAGAGGCAAAGGGGCAACAGAAAGATGGAGTGAGCTTTAGGGAGGAAGATGGCTGAGTATGGCAGGAAGGGAGCCATTAACCCTTACTGCCCATAGCCCCCTGTCTCCCTCCATTTTCTCCCCCCTCTTCTCCCTCTAATCAATGAAACTCTGAGGGATCATTGGGTCCTTACTGGAGCTGCAGATTCAGCTTCCAAATACCCCTTAAGGATCCCCTATCTACATGGACACACATACACACACACGCTCATATATACACAGAAATCCAACTCCTTTAAATGCCATCTGCCTTTGTAGTGGCATATTGGCAGATTGCAGTGTGACAGAGCTTTGCGAGAGCATAAAAGGTATCTGCTTGAACACTTGAACCCCTTTCATGGTCAAACAGAACTGAAAAGTGATCCACTCACACTCAGAGAACAAGTGCCTGGTGGGTGCTCTCCAGTGTATTGTGTAGTGATTCAAGAGAAAGGGCAGCCAGACATCACAGAAAGATCTTACAGTGGGTGGCATGTGTGTGAATGGCAGAGAGAGAGAGGGGGAAAAACAGACAGATAGACAGACAGATAGACAGAAAGAATGACAATACACACGAGAGAGTGAGCGAGCAAGCACGGCATTGCATCTTTGGCCTGTTTTCCAAAACATAATCTGACAGCGTGTCCACTTGAGCTACGTTTTCCTCTGCAGGAGAAAACCAAACAGACTCATAGAGGTGTGCTGTTCGCGGACAGCAAGTCTCCCTGGATCAGATCCATCAGCTCATTGACTTCAAAGAGGGAGAGAAATATACCTTGGCTACCGTGGGCTCATCTACCACCAAGCACACTCCTTGCTGGAGAAGAACAGGTCAAAGCTGCTGATGTTACCACAGGGAGCAGAGATACTAATCTGATTGGATGCAGAGCAGAGAGATGCTTATTTGATTAGACAGCAAGACAGAGGGTTGCGTGAGAATATGGAGATTCACTCGAAGCTTTGAGCATATCACAGACACCTCAACAGAATGAATGTGGCACATCATGAGTGTGCAAGTGTGTATGCATTACATGTGAATAATAAAATAACTGCAGAACAGCTGGAGTGACTCTGCAGAAATGATAGATTTTTGGTGTTAGGGTTCAAACGCAGCTGTAAATATGTATATCACTACAAATAGTGAATAGCTTTAAACAAAAGTCACTAGTGTAGTTAAGCTGTCCTTTACCAACTCATGCTCTGATCAGTGTCGCACTCATCAGACTCATTTAAAAATGTAGGGCTGCACCCTAATCGGAAATCATTTAGATAATCAATCAAATTTTTGTCAGCTTTGTAAGTAAGTAAGTAAGTAAGTAAAGTTTATTTATATAGCACCTTTCACAGATATAAAATCACAAAGTGCTTCACAATAAAAGCAAAAACACAGATAATAATACAGTGAAAATACAACAGACAGCAGACAGAGGCAAGTATTTAAAAAAAAAAAAAGGTCACAGATAAAACAAACCCATACGAAGCAATAAAAGGAAGTAAAAACATTTAATCAGTCAGCCAAAGGCCTGTCTGAATAAAAATGTTTTAAGTTGCTTCATAAAAATAGTACAGGAATCTGTGGATCTCAGAGAGAAGGGGAGAGCGTTCCAGAGTTTGGGAGCAACAGCTTGAAAAGCACAGTCACCTCGGGTTTTAAAATGGGTCCTAGGGATGGTGAGTAAAATCTGGTCAGAGGACCTAAGAGTCAGATTGGGCGAGTACGGGAGAAGGAGGTTGGCAATGTACTGTGGCATCTGACCATGTAAAGCTCTAAAAGTTAAAACCAAAATTTTAAAATTAATGCGGAATTTGATCGGTAGCCAGTGCAGAGAGGATAAAATTGGCGTAATATGTGATCTCTTGTTACTACTGGTTAAAAGCCAAGCAGCTGCATTTTGGACAATTTGGAGCCGGTTCAAAGTGGTTTGGTTTAAACAGGTAAAAAGAGCATTACAATAATCTAAACAAGAGGAAATAAAAGCATGAATAATCATCTCCATCTTATTCTCATCTTTATCTTAGTATACAGAGCATTGTAGGATAATGTGGTGGCAAAAAGGTCTGGAAATACTTGACCCTTAAGGTCAAGTTAGAAGCAAAACATGTTTACTAAAATTGAGCAACTCTGAATGGTCTCAGTCTGGGGAGAAGTCTTACAGCAGAATGACTTGGCAAACATTGTGATGGGGAAACATTGTGATGGGGAAACATTGTAATGGGGAAATAGATGTCACTGGCAGAGCAAAGTGTGGTAGTATGCCAAGTATTAAGATGAAGATAAGTGCAAGTTCTGAAAACGACAGGAAATCACAACCACACACATACACACACAAAGTTAGGTATGATGTTTATCTGAGGAGGAGTATAAGAATGTTCGGTGAAATGTCTCATTGTTGTGGTATGTGAAATTGTAAGCTCTATCTTCAATAAAATACCCGCGAAAGGCTGTGAATCAACCCCAAGTCATACGAATCATTTTTCAACAATAACAGTACAGCTGGCTGTAGGTCTTGTGTCCAACTCATCTTACTACAACTAAACTGTATAGAAATAAACAGGGGTACCGCAAGGCAGAGCAGTGCAAGTTGTTTCTCTTCACTGCTCTGATGGTTTCAGGCCCTGTGCTGAATGTAAAAAAGAATGTGAAAATCAGCTACACTACTTTTGAACCAGATTCTGGTATCAATCAATCAATCAATCAATCAATTTTATTTATAAAGCCCAATATCACAAATCACAATTTGCCTCACAGGGCTTTACAGCATACGACATCCCTCTGTCCTTATGACCCTCGCAGCGGATAAGGAAAAACTCCCCAAAAAAACCCCTTTAACGGGGAAAAAAAACAGTAGAAACCTCAGGAAGAGCAACCGAGGAGGGATCCCTCTTCCAGGACAGACAGACGTGCAATAGATGTTGTACAGAACAGATCAGCATAATAAATTAACAGTAATCTGCATGACACAATGAGACAGAGAGAGAGAGATGCAGGTAATGACAGTAGGTTACAACAACATTATTGAAAGTAATAATATTATAGTTATAGTTCTGGCTACTGTGGTACAATATGTTGAAAGTATGTATTAATATCTGGCAGTATACATGTGTGACAATAGTCATATGTGTATAATAACAGTAGAAGTATGACTAATGACTAATGATGGCAGCAGCAGCAGCAGGAGGCATCTGGCAGGACCACGGCAGAAGCACAACCACACACACATCACGCTATCCAGGCACCGCTGCGATATGAGTTAACCTGAGAGACAGTGGAGCACAAAGGCTCTGGAGAAGAAGCCGAGTTAGTGACATCCAGAATGGCCGAGTTAGCAAGATGCAGTAATAGAATACGAGAGAGAGAGAGAGAGAGAGAGAGAGAGAAGGAGAGAAGGTGCCCGGTGTATTATAGGAGGGTCCTCCGGCAGACTAGGCCTAAGTCAGCCTAACTAGGGGCTGGTACAGGGCAAGCCTGAGCCAGCCCTAACTATAAGCTTTATCAAAGAGGAAAGTCTTAAGTCTAGTCTTAAATGTGGAGACGGTGTCTGCCTCCCGGAACGTAACAGGAAGATGATTCCACAGGAGAGGAGCCTGATAGCTGAAGGCTCTGGCTCCTGATCTACTTTTGGAGATTTTAGGGACCACGAGTAACCCTGCGTTCTCAGAGCGCAGTGTTCTGGTGGGATAATATGGCACTATGAGCTCTCTAAGATATGACGGAGCTTGACCATTTAGAGCTTTATAAGTTAACAGTAGGATTTTAAATTCAATTCTGGATTTTACAGGGAGCCAGTGCAGCGAAGCTAAAACAGGAGAAATATGATCTCGTTTCTTAGTTCCTGTTAGTACACGTGCTGCTGCATTCTGAATTAGCTGGAGAGTTTTTAAGGACTTACTAGAGCTACCTGATAATAGAGAGTTACAGTAATCCAGCCTTGAGGTAACAAAAGCGTGGACCAATTTTTCTGCATCTTTTCGGGTCAGGATAGGCCTAATTTTCGCAATATTACGCAGATGAAAAAATGCAGTCCGTGAGGTTTGTTTTAAATGAGAATTAAAAGACAAATCTTGATCAAATATTACTCCGAGGTTTCTTACGGTAGTGCTAGAGGCCAGAGCAATGCCATCTAGAGAAACTATGTCATCAGATAAAGAGTCTCTGAGTTGTTTGGGGCCAAGAACAATAATTTCAGTTTTGTCTGAATTTAACATCAGGAAATTGGTGCTCATCCAAGTATAAACTCTCTGTACCACCGTACAGGGTTAATGACTCTTGAAAGAGCTGTTAGCAGCCTTGTAGCAAAGATGCTCCATGGTGTGTTAAGAGTTTTAAACTGAAGTATGAACAGGAAGCACACGTTTTGTTCCTTTTGCTTGAGTTCGAAGCTAGGGATGGGCATTTTAAGCAATTTTCATATTTTAGTACTCACATTAAATTATTTAGGAGTATTGAGTTCTCTAACGTAGGATATAACATCGCAATAGGAATGTCCATAGGCCAACAATGGGAAAACAAAAGCAATCTGAAACTAATGTAATAAAGAACTAGGCTTCAGTTAGCCTATTAAACCATAAATGAAAAGTTAACATAAGAAAAATCAGCAAAATTTCTGTCGCTGCATGCCGTTACATAGGTTAAACACAGCACTGAAGGACTGTCTTTCCTCCCTGTCAGTTCAGCGGCTTACAGCCAACACCAAGCTATTTAACGGTCCCAACAAATTCACAGTGACAACGATACAGGTCGACTCTGTGGTTAAACTCATTGATAACCGTTAGGTAACGATAGCCTTCTGATTCTAACAGTAAGTCCTGTCACTCTGGGTGTGTGTACTGGTGGACTCTCACCATCTGTCCCCTGGTGTGGAGCTCACACTCCCGCAGCAGTAGTCTCATGACAAGGGAGGCACTGAGTGGAGCAGTACACTGCATGTAGCTCTACAATGAAGATTTAACCCGTTTTCAATAGCGAAAAAAAAAAGTCATCTTCACATGTGGGAGGGTTGCTGGTGATTGCTCTATACGTCAAATGAATACTGACATCCAATTTGAGTACTCATGCCCATCCAAGTAGGAGTGTTTTGTTTCCATATTACAGATGATGAACAACGTACCCCCAGTGCCTGAAAATAACAAGAGATACTTACCGTACTGTGCATTACTGAGAAGTTACCCTCCTAATAAGTTCTGAATGAAGAACGTACTTGTCTTCTAGTTGGCTAGTCTGTGTGTGTGCGCTGTGTGTATCTGTGTGTGTGTGTGTCTGTGTGTGCCTGTGTGTGTATGAATAAGTTAGTTATGATGGAACTGACACCCCCGGAAGACAGTGACCTAGCAATTGACTTACAGGCCATTTATACCCCATCCCTGTCAGAAGCCATTGGTGCGGGTGTCACACAATCAGCGAGGGGTGTGAGTGTGTTGTAAGAGTGTGTGCTGTCCTACGGTGGGACGAGGGTGGCGGAGCTGTGGTCACTGCTATGGAGTGTTATAGCCAGAGGGAGGGACACAAACATACACACATAAAGAGATCAACATCTGTTGTGTAAGACCTGACAGGGCACATGGGCCTCAACCAAGTACTGTGTTTATTAATGTGCAGCATTTGGGATTCGCAATCTTCTTATCCAGCTGTGTCAAATAATTGCTGATTTTAAGTACCGTAGACACATATTATCTCTGGTATGTTTATGTAGCCATAACATTATGGATTAAACTTCATATAAAGAGTTGTTTTGGCAATATGACCAACGGTAGATTAGTCTAAAAGGTTCAAATCCTGTCGTTGTAATCACTGCTGACATGAGCCACTAAGCGTGACCCATTCATCCATCCTTCATTCCAGTATTAGCACATGAACGATGGAGAGGAGGGACAGGCTTTTAGAAAGGAAAGAGATAAACAAATACCCAGAGGTGACTCAGGGTGAATTGTAATTTGAGGTTAATAATCGGAAGCCATGCTGATAAGCTAAGTAGTCTGTTTCTGTTCCTGTATATGATTTTCAGTAGGGATGACTGGAATTTACTTATCTTTAACTCTCCTCCCAGTTACAGGGAAACAGACTACATGAACAATTAAGTTTTTTTTAACTGCAGGATATGTTGAAAATTTACTGTAGATCCCTATATATAGGATTGCAATTATTTTTTCAAATTGACAAAAACTACCCTGTACAATTCTACAAAATATTGTTATAATTTACCATAATCTGTAGTTAAAAGTCATGTTATGTGCCTTTTTTGTGTTGTTTTCCCTTCAGACACACACACTTCACAGGTGTTGCCTTTTAAAGCTTCAGTGTGTAGCTATGGTAATGTAGTGTTTCTGCGGAGTAACATTTTTTCAACGATTTCATTTGAGTAGCATTTTCTTGGCTTATAGTGTTAGCTGTGCTGAAGTAAGAGAGACACACGCCTTCATGTAGTCAAATATAGAAGTTGTTCATCTCTAATTCTTAAAGCTTATACACTAGTGACCCTGGCTTTTGTCTACTGGACGTCTTCAGAGACATGTCGTCACGAACATGGCAACCAGTGCAGTCTCTCTAGAGCTGCCAACGTTCCGGGTACAATCTGCCTCGGTGTGGTTTGCCCAGACGGAAGTACGGTTTGTGCTTCCAGAGATCACCACGGATGCCACAAAATACTATTATGTGCTAAGGAAGTAAAGCTGTCTTTATATGGCACTTTGTAAAACACAGTAACAAAGTACTTCACACACACACACACACACACACACATACACAAATGAAAAATAGAAATGAATGAATAAGTCAAGTAAAAATAAATTACTAGGGGAAAAAACACTGCATAATGAGAGACAGATCAAACAAAAATGAACCAAATCATAATACAGGGAAAGAGATTTATAAAAAGGCTTGCTGATAAAGAGGGGGCTTTTATAAGGTGGTGTCAGCCATCTGGAATTCAGCAGCAACCAGAGTGGTGAGGTTCTTTAAAAACCCTCCAGTGGAAGATAAATATTATAGCTAGGCCAATATACTTATCTCCAGATTCGATACTTTCATGATAATTGGGTGCTGATTTGATATGTTTTGCAACTGACCCTTTGCTAAGTCCTGCTGCAGTTGCAGAACATATAACATAGCATGGGGCCGGCTCAGACCAGGGTACCACAACAACACAGCTGTGCTCCATTGCCTCTAATGCAGTCATTTCAGATTTCCTTCATTTTCAGGCTGGTTTTGTGGATTTGGAGCTAAATGTTGTGCCTGGGGCACGTCGTGTATTAATGATACTCATTACCTGGAGAGGTTGGAAAAAGATATTCGTTTTTTCCCTGTTCCAAAACCAAAATCAGACCCTGAAAAGTGTAGGGTTAGCTAGCTAGCTACTGAAGATATAACCTACTGAATGTATACACATGCTGCTTTTACTTTTTAATGATTATAACAGTGAAAAAAAAGGCCAACCCTGCTGTACAGGAACCAGTGAAGGGAAGCAGTGAAACTTTGCTGATATTCAACCAGCTGTGTGTCATCGCAGTGTGTGCAGATGAATGTTGTTTGACTTCCCCTGGAGATCCCTACCCATCCGATGGCAAAGGTCTGGGTGCTGACAGTGGCATGGGGACGAAGCCTAACACTGTTCATCTGCACACACTGCGATGGTTCAATATCAGCAAAGTTTCCCTTTATATTCATTGTCTTCTGTGGCGATCAGCAGTGATGTGGTGGTTCACTTTTACACTGTGATCTGTAGCCTATAGTTCGGCTTTAGCTTCAAACTATCTTTGTCTTTTTAACCTGTTGTTGCTGCTGAGTCAGTTTGACATCCTGGATATATCCTTCAAACACAGACTGTAGACCCCTCTGTCTGCTTCTCTCTGGAATCACTGTTTCATTTTTCCAAAAATATGATAATATTGCAGTTAGTTACAGTGTGGGCTCTATGCTTACTCCAAAAGCTCGGACGATCACAAAGGGGCGTGACGCTTAGTGATAGTTAAATTTTTTTTGGACTGTGATTCTACAAGTTTGGTGATTCAATGTTACAAATTATTTAAATTTTTGTTTACTTTTTTAACACTAGGCCATGGGAAAAGTTAAATCATAGACTTCTAGAGACTTCTAGGCTTTTCTTTCAGCAGCAATGTAAGCTGCATAGAGGTAGGGATGTGACGGTATGTATTTTTTCTCACAGCGGTGACAGAGTGACGTATCACTTTGCTATGGCGGTGATACGTCATGTTAATTCAAAAAACGAGAGTCCATTTTAGTTGTTTTAGAAGAGGTTTGATACATGAACTACAGTGTGTTTACGTCCTGCGCGGAGGGATACACCAGTGAGCAACAGCTGCAGCTGGCTCTGGGACAGGTACGCTAGGTCATTCAGTAAAAGCAAACAAAGAGACGACACAGACGATATTACTCACTTGACTGAAAGCTGTCCATCAGCTCCTGCAGGCCTGGGCATTTTTTCCAGGTTAACTTAGTGATTGCTGCAAAGTTTTCACTCCTTGTGATGCACTCTCTGTGGCGGTTTTCCTCCTGATGATATATGTCCCCAACGATGGTAGCACCGAATCCCATTCTGTGCAGCAAAATGATTCCACCTCCATAGGAATATGTTAGCTAGCCCCGCAGCTACACCACCAATCCTCCCCTGACCTACGTCTCCCCTCGGCCCGTTGCTGCTCCGCCGCTCCGGAGGATTCAGCCTCTCTTCTCGCCCGCTCAGCATCCAACACCTGGAGTTCCTTATCTGTATGCTCTGGCTCAAACAGGTATGGCTCTGGGTCTGTGTCCGCTACAAGAAACTCCTCGAAATCGCGTTCAAAGTCGTCCATTGCAGCTACTACAGTCCGGAGATATCGCTAGGCTAAATAAACAGCTGAGTTTTGTTTACAAGCTACGTCTGCGCCAGCTCACCGGTGTATCCATCTGCGGATCACAGCGCCGGACGTACTGACCCCAATGCTAACTGCTGAGACCCAGCCACTGGACGTACAGACACAAAAACGATATCCATCATGTTGTCTCAATATGAAAATGATAGCAAAAGGGCATAACTCCCAAATCGACGGAGTATTCTTTTAACATTTGGCTTGGGAACCAGATCCGCCGGCATGATGAATCAGCCTTTTTTTTTTTTTTTTTTGTGCGGTGATGACCTCTTCACCGCGCTAGGCATCACGTGACCGCGGTATTGCGGTGATGTGGTTATTGTCACAGCCCTACATAGAGGACATAAAATGTACATATGCAATACAGTAAATAAAGACATATTTTATGAAGTAAACTCAGAGCTGCATTTAGCAGTCCTTGCTCAAGGTAGTGCCATAAGAAAATTATAATTGAAAGGCCAAAATGAAAAGAGCTCCTAAAAACTGCAGGCAGCAAAAATGTGAGCCTATAAATTGACATTTCTTCACATACTGTTTCCACAAAAACCTGCACTTGATTGCATATAAAAGTGGTAAATAAAATGTACAATACAGTATAACAAATAAAAAACATGTACTTTTTTTAAGTTAAGTGCAACATTTAGATGTCCCCGCTCATGAAGCTCAGTAAATAATTAAAATAAGATGCTAGGCCAAAATAAAGAGAGCCCCTGAAAACTGCACACAGCAATATGAACCTTTAAATGACCATTCCTCACATATGAAATTAACCCTAAAGTGCCCTTTCAAAACCCTGGACAGCACATAAAAGATGTAAATAATATGCACAATAAAATGAATAATATATATACATGATTTCAAGTAAATGATCAATGGTTGCATTTGGCTGTTCCTGCTAATCAAGCTACTGCTTGTGCAAAAACAAGAACTCTACAAGAGTCAGCGTGCTCCGTGGTGAGGCTGCTTCTCTGGGCCATCACAGTGTCCCCAGCTGTAGAGAAGACAGGATCGGCAGAGATGCTTGTCCTTGGTACAACAAGTGCCACTTGGCTAGCTTGGCCAGAAGAGAGTACTCACCATGATGTTTTTTCCACCAGTTCATCGGTCTTCCAGACAGCGGCAAAGGAGCAGCTGTGTTGTTCATTTTCATCTCCTCCTCTGCCCTGTGAAAGGATGACTTCTGTAGTCCTGGCGCTGCCTGCCTGGCATCCTCAAAAGTGTTTCCAAGTAATTCAGCCAATGCACAGGAGGACACTCTTCTTGTAGCAGATGGGGGTCCCAGGGGATCTCCGTACACACATACACACACACACACCTCTGTGGTACTACATTATAAACTGAAGATCACTTTGAGCATCTTTCCAATGCAAATATTTACCTTATGTTGCTCCACCGTGGCTGCAGCTTCAGCGACTATTCTTGCAAATGTGCTAGCTAGCTTTGCGTGTAGTGGGACTATGATAGAGATTCTTGGCTTACTCTCATCTGACGTAACACACGTAGCCACCTTGACTGGCTTCAGAGCCCGGATGAACTCCTCTGCATTGGAAATGACCCAGTCAAGGTGCTGATGTCTTTCTCATCTTGGGGAAAGCAGTGCAGCTATGACTGCTGGCTGTTATTTTTTCTTGCCTGTGTGCCGTTGTCATTGATGTATAAAGAGACTCTGTGTCAGTCTGTGTCCCTTCTCTAAATTTGGAGGTCTTTGCATGTCTGTGAATGCAGCACAGGTTGAGCTCTTCATGAGTGCTTTTTTTCCCTCAGCAGCATTTTGCGAAGTTAGTGTCACGGGGTGGATAATTGATTAGTTGATCTGACCACAGCTGATCAAATCACATCAATGGACAAGAGGAGCAGCTGCTACAGAGGCAAACTTTTGGACCCAGCACAATGAACGGTTAGATTTAGTTTCATTGTGCCTGGCGCTGCAAGACTGTGGAGCAGTGAATAATAGAACGGTTTAAATATTCCAACAGTACTCCTAACTAGGGTTGCAATGATGTGAGATTTTCACAGTACGATAAGCATCTCAGAAAATACTACAGTTTCACGGTATCACCATATTTCCGAATTGTTATTATCAGTCAGAATGACCCTTGGAGGAATGAAAACAGAAGGGTTACTTTTGGTTGAACAAATGTTTTATTACAATAATTAAAACTTAAAACCAGGACATTAGAAAATACCTAAAATAAAGGTGACATTCTCTGTCCAGTTACATGTTTTCCTCAATATTGTATGATAACCATCAATTTTCATATCACGGTATACCTTCAAACCGGTATGCTCCTGACGAACAGTCCAATTTTGAAAATACAAAATCAAAATGTGGTGGCAGATATTTTAATCGTGGCAGGCCACCACAAAAAAATCAATGAGTGAGAAACCCTGCAAGGGAATGCAGTTGGTGGATGAGATGCCCACTGTGGACCCCTGCAGCCTCTCCACGACAGCCTGCTTAGTGTCCTGTGACTGGGTGTGAACACTTTGTGGTGGATGTTCGCGGCAAAAGGTTGGTCAGTACCCCCTGTGAAGCCAGTCCAATCCCCTGTCTTTTCAGCAGTTTGTTTTAAGAAGCATTTTCTTGGCTTTTAGTGTTAGCTGTCTACTGTCTGACAACTTCAGTAATATGTCATATACACTTTTGTTTGGAGGCACAAAGTGAGTTGGCAAAATAAAAAGGTAATAATGCCAGAAGGATAGGCCACTGTACATTATTAATATTTTTCTAATACTGAGCTGGAGAAGTATGATTTAAAAAAAGGTAAAGGGTTACAAAGTCTCTGAGAGAGATTAAAATATATGGTACTGTTTAAACTATATAATGATGCATTAAAACAATAATGATGTCATGAATAAGTAGTTCAGGTGAATGGGATTTAATCTGTCTTACGTCTGCTGGCTCTCAAAGCTATAATGGGATAACTTTACAGATATGATGTAAGTATGAATTAAGTCAGTTACACTCACGATAAATAGTCACGATATCTGTAGCTTGCATGGCTGGTACATATATAAGGCACCAAAGCTTATCACTTTTACTTTGCCCTACCCCTTTAGTCATTTAGAGGCAGCTGTACTAATTCTGTCCTCCTGTCCCACTTGCAGACTAACCTTTTGCACTGCCAGTAAACATTAAAGTTTACTGCCCTTAAACTAGAGGCCTCTAGTGTGGGACGGAGAGGAAGATGTTATGATGTTGAGCATCTGTGTTTGACTCGAGTGAGGCCTGGAGCCAATCTAACAGGGTTGGTTCCTCATTTATAAGGACTTCATCTTTTTATTCAGAAGTATCAAAGTATCAAGTTAATCTAGTTTTGGGGGATTTAAATTTAAGGAGGCTTTTTGCGGCTGCAAAAAGTTTATTAGGTGAATGGTATATTCACAGTGACTCGTCTGTTTCACTTTGTATGCAATGCAAACTTACATTTGCAATTTGCAATGCAATGAAAGAGTTTGTAAAGTTAGAGTAACGCTTTAATTAGATAGAAAGTACTGTATGCCTAAAGCAAGGATTTGGTTGCTAACCACAGCCAGCTTCACTATCTGTGTTTGGCTGAGACACACCAGGAGCGAAACTGAGATGGATGGGCTCCAGACAGCTATAGACACATGCACATACATACAGATACAGCACACACACACACACACACACACACACACACACACACACACGCTAATCTGCTCTCTCAGAACCACTCTGTATTGTTGTAAAGCACAAATGCCATCCATACAGAGCGTGTGTGTGGGAAGAGGAAAGACTCCATTTCTTTGTTTTTCCTCTTCCAGGCGAACATGTCAATCCTGCGTTCTTAAGAGAGAGTGCATACATATGGTGTGTGTATGTGTGAATGTTAAAACACGGGTGGGTGTTTAAATGTCAGATCCCATAATTGCATCACTTGCTTACTGTCTCCCTGTGCCCCAAGTAAAGCTAGCTGTGTTTCTACAGAGCCTACGCACACTGAGTGCAAACATTTCCTACATCTACTGTGTGCATCACAACCAGTGTGATGTTGGCAACTACAATCCCCATGATGCTGTGCTTTCTGTCTTTGTGGAGAGACAGAAAGAAGAAAGGAATTCGGCCAACTCCTGTGTTTGTGTAATGTGTGGAACATTGAATAAACAATCTGAGATGGAAAGTGAATGAGAAAGACAGTAAAAAGATGGAGAGGTGAGCCGAAAATAGAAGCAGAGAGAATGGGATGTATTTATGCATGTATGATATGTATGTATGTATTTAAAAGAGAGTTACTAACCTTGGCATGCAGCATTTAGCATCATCTGGGGTCCCTCTCTGGGATTTAATTTCCTGTCACATGGTCTTCTTGCACAGCAGTAACAATAAAGCTCCTTGAATAGTGGTTACACCGTGTTGACACTTACTTACTATTAAATGGGGTTGCAGGGATATACCAGTTTCAACCGGTACCATGATATAAAAGTTAATGGTTATCATATGTGTACATTTGCTTAGCTATGATACTGAAAAAAAATGGCTTCAAGTTTTAATTGTAGTAATAAAATGTTTGTTCAACCAACAATAACCCTTCTGTTTTCATTTCTTTAAGGGTCATTCTGACTGTTAATAATTAGGGAGGCACAATATATATCAGACCTTTAAATTATTGACCAATAATGGGACATTTTCAAAATTATGCATTATTCTGATGATTAAAATTTTAGCCTATAGATAGTGCCGAAAATACAAGGCCAGGCTGCTTTCATTGACTTTACAAGGGCAGCATCTACACATCTGACACAGTGGGTGGCGATACATATACGTTTAAACTTGGTTTGCAAGCCACCAAGAAACACAGAGAAGAAGAAGAAGAAGAAGAATAACTGCAGGGCGCTGTCAAGAGGGTAAAACATGGCAATGTGGATGTCTTCCACAGTTCCAGAGGAAGACAACAGGATTGCACCGAGGGTCTGATCTCCGACCACCTGACACAGGTTAGACACAGTGCTGACGGACTGTCTCCAGAGTGTTAGCACGAGCTAATTAGCAGCAGCGGCTTACATCCAACACCAAGCCTTTGAAAGGCTTGTTAAACATTAATAACCACTAGCCATGTGATGCTACAATTAGTGATTATTTGTATCGTTACCTGGCGACCCAGTGTGGAGCACCTCTCTCTCTCTCTCTGGCTACGTGCGTGTGTGAGACACAAAGTTTTTTAGGGTTAAACCACATTGACATTTTTGCCATCATTCCTCAGATATTTTTCTCAAAACTGATTTTAAAAACCTGAATTTTAGACTAGGTCCTCAAAAAAGAGCGAAAGTTTACCTTTAAATTTGAAGCCTTTTATAAGTATCTAAACCATATGGACACAAAGAACATCAGTGACCCAGATATGTACTATATCTATGTAGAGTATTAACACATGCATGGATGTTCTCAAGGTTGCAGCACATTGGTGCAATCTCTGTCCAACAGCTCAAACATTGTTCTTATTTCACTGAACATTTCTGCAATCAGTAATCAGTAGCTATACTACAAGTTTTAAAGCAAGTTAATTATAAACATTAACTAGGATTTTTCCAGATGTGCGCTCGTGTTCAAAGTCAGAATCCACACCTCCCCTGCAACATGGAAAGGAACAGTTGTCTTCTCGTGTTAAGCCAGTTCAGTCTCAGCATCCGCAGAGCAGATGTTCAGTCTGTCAGTTATCCGTGTGTTAATATCTAGGGAGATTTTCCGCAAGTGTGAGGATCATTGTTCTACTTGGATAGGCCCAGCGTTGCTGATAAGGCCATCTGATCAATAGCAGTCTGAAGCAGACGCTTAAACATTCATTAATACTCTCACTTTAATATTGATTTTTTTCCCCGGAGCTGAAAATGGCCCCGTGGCCACAGACTTGTAGTCTCTACACAGTACGTCAACCACAAAAAGATGATTATTTAAGTATGAAATATCACAGTTTGCGCACGGATGTATTATGTGTAGTCCTCCTCGAAGTGAAACAGGTGTCACGGTCTGATTTGTAAGATACCCAGCACAGTTGTGATAAGAAGATTTATTGCAAACATAAACTGCTGCAGATGATTACAGTGGAGGATATGATTTATGCCTCCTTCATTGAGGCAATCAGCATAATTTCCCCTGGTGTGACACACTAACACACGGATGAATATTCAAACACACAGCCACGTTGCGCGCATATTTGCATGCCAAAACGCATGTGCATGAGCGTATACACAGCATGCACACGGTGAAGTTGCTGTAATGGTGTCGTACTGCGAGAGCTGCTCAGATCATATCTCACTCCAGTACTCCTTTCTGTGAGGAGCTCTTTAAATATGTACCTACCACCTGAGGCTTGAACAGGTAAACACCAAACACAGGCGCACACACACGTACGGGCACACACTCACTCACTTACTCACACAGGCACTCAAAATGCCTTTGTGAAAACGCTGAATAAAAATGATTTGTTATTCAGATATTTTAGGAATTTGAGGAAATTGTCAAATCTGTTGCTGCAAGGTTTCATCTAAAAGGATTAAACAAAGTGGCAGATTGATTTGCTGTAATGTGTAAGGTTGTCATCATAGACTAATCATGCACTATCTGAAGATCTTTTCATCTTCCCACTTTTGGATCCATGGGTTTACTTACAGGTTTTCCACAGAGTTAGGCCACAGGGCAGGGAGAGTCATTACAAGAACAACTTCTTTGTAGATTTGGAAGAGTGCCTTTCATTGTTGTTTACCTGCAAGATCAGTACCTGTTCCGTACAGTCTTAAATATCCATCACAGTGTCTTACTGGGGATGAAGTTTTTCGCCTTTCGAGCACCGTCCTTCTTTTTTGAACCAGCTTTGACCTCTATTTACAATATGTGTCATCCGACCATACAAGTTCCAGTGTGGTTAAGCAAACTTTACATGCTCATCGGAGACTTGGTGACCCAACTATCTGCTGCAACTCTACAACTTTGATCCTTGGAAAAGTGTTTTAACTCATGAACTGTCCTACTTACTATGTACGAGGGCAGCATGCTCACATCCTCCTCCAGACAGGTTCATTACGTCTCCAGTCATTCGGCTTTTCTTAGTTCCTAATTTTAAAGTGGAAATTGGCATTTTCAGACACTCATTTGAACCCGTTTTAGCTATTCCCTGGATTATGGGCGACAGAACTTTAGTTTTTCTGTTTCTTTTGGATTTGGGTTCTTTTTATTTTTCTCACAAACCCAACACCTACTCTGTGTAATTAGTTTCCTCAATACACACTTCCTGAAACTGAAGTTTCTCAATAAAAGCCATGAAGTTAGAGAACAGTTTTTATTCTTTGCAGTTCTGTCTTAGTCCTTATAGACATTTTTCTTGTTTGTATTTTTAAAAGAAAACCTTATTCTTGATAAAATTGAATTGGAAGCACCAATAAGCATATTTACTGACCATTTTTTCCACCCATCCATACTAACGTGGTATTTAAGCACAGAGGGACCATATTCTCAGTCTGAGCTGGCAGCACAATGGTCTTGTTGTTGTTTACTTCATAGACAAAATATCTGTGTGTGTTTTAATCACAGAACTTTTTAATTTTTATTTTACAGCAGTGTGTGCTGTGATGGGAATTCACTTGAGTCATTGCCAGTTTACCTTTACGCTAGCAAAACACGAGTTCTTTCCACATATCTCATACTTACCAAGGGAGTAGTCGTCAGCTTGACAACACACAGAAAACCCATCACAGAAAAAAAAAAACAGGAAACAGAGACACGCACATCTTTTGTGTCCGTCCAGCTCGGTTGTTTAGATTCATTCCCGTGGCCTTCAGACGTGGTGGAAAGGAATCTGTCCAACCAAGTGCTTAGGCCAGCACTATCTGGGATGAAGATGGTCTCCTCTCCAGGCTTTTGACCGATGCTCTTAATGAGATACTCTGTTTTGGCTAAATGGTCAAAGCTTTTATTTCCCTGGTGTGCTGTTGAGCTTGTTTGTACATGGCCGCACTATTTCATGATTTTTATGTGAGTAAAATTACACTGGTATTTCATTGAGCCTGTCTGCCCTCCCGATCAATCATCCCATCATCCTGGTACAGTTGTGCTGTGTTTGTGTCACGCACACACGCACACACGCACACACACACACACACACACACACACACACACACACACACACACTGCACCATAAGTCATCTCAACATGTTTATGGAAGCACTTGGATCAATAGGCAGCCAGCCTCTGGCCATCAGGAATCAATACTGCAGCACATAGTGAGGACACAAGCACAAGGCAAGAACAAAGCTGCACCACAATACACACGAACACACACACACACACACACACACACACACACACACAGAAACACAGTATTGCCATGACCAGTGAATGATTGCTGTAGTGCAGGGGACTGTGTGATAAGGGATCCATTTGGAGCTAAACTCAGTCCTGGCCTCCAGTGATCCAGAGGGCAGACACATATGAAAGAAAGAGTGAACTGTAATGCATCACTTCCATATAGTTTGCATTTATATAAAAACACTTTTTTCATCCAGAGGAAATGGAAAAGTCGAATAATTACACTGTAAAATGCAATATTTGCAAACTGGTGGGGTGGGGCCTGCCCTGAGAAAGAGCAGGCACCTAATGATATGAAACCATTCTGCTTTTTGGCTGCACTAGTGATGTGACTCAAAGGATGGCAATTTGGTCTGTTGGTTAGGAATCAGTCGCCGATAATACGTCAGGCAGATCTGGTATCAGCCATGGGCCAACATTAAATAAAGTTTACTTCTGTGTGAATCATAAATACTTTGGTGCTGCATTCAAAGTGCTGCATTTAACTCTGGAGAAAGATAGCTGATCGCTGATCAACTGATCGCTGAATATCGATGCTTTGGTTTGGTGCTTCCATCCAACTACCAACCCAAAGCATTGGTATTTGGCGACCGGGGAATAAGCTTCAATAATAAACTATATCTCCAGAGTTACATACAGCTCCTAAAACTTTTTACTTATTCTTATTATAATTGCAAATCTTTAATTGCTCAGTAGTGCTTAGGTACACCTTATAGAGCAGTTAGCATGTCTGTAGACCATTTGCTTTCAAAATAATAATAAAAAAAACATCCACATGATTTTTTAAATACATTTTCAGCAAACACTTTTCAGGCATTTGGAGACAAACCTAAGCTGCAGAGTTAGCTCGCTGTGAAGTCAAGTTGAGGAAGCCGAGTTTCCTCTGAAACGACTTTACACCACAGCTCTCTGTTGGCTTATAAATAGCACAACAAACCTCACCAAAATGTTTACCTGACTTAAAATGAGAGGCAATTCGTCTTCTGGAAACCAAGCTTGCTGTTTTGTAAGAAAAAAGAAAGAAAAAAAAAAGAGAGAGGGTGGATGGGAGAGAAGGTCTTGGTGGAAGGGAGGGAGAGCAGGGAAATATACTGGGGGAAAAAAGCAATTAGGAGATAGAGAGGCAAAAAAAAAAAAAAATCTATTTTGGACGATTTCAAACAAGCTTGTCACAACAGTGCCAGGGGACTCAAGCTGTCTGTCTCTCCACGTTGATACGCGTGAGCACACACAGTCCCTCACAAACACACACACACACACACACACACACACACACACACGTCAGTCTGTGTGAATTTCTGTGACAGTAGGATCAGTCTGCACCCCACAGGCTGTAACCCCTCGAAAACCTTCTCAAAACGCTTTAATTAAAACGTCTCCCACAATTACAGCACATCCCGATGCTTTGACCTTCACACCTCCCATGAATACTGTGTCATACAATGTCTCTTTCTTTTCTCACTCTCATTCTCTCTCTCTCATATACACACACACACACACACACACACACACACACAGAAATACACAGAAACACACATACTGTTGCTGTCAAGTCACAATTTTGTGTGTGCAAAGTGACATGTTGTTCTGGATAATTATTTTATGCCAGGTAATTTTATATCGCCCTGAGACCAACATGACTTCCTGACATTTGTGTTTGTGTGCAATGTGTGCACTGCCAAAAAATGTAATAAGTAGGTCACTGTGGTATAGAGTCACACATTCTTAGAGGAAAGTGAAAAGATATGCAAGTGCAGTGAAATGGGTCTGCTGTCTTTGAGGAAACTTAAAGGATAAGACCAGTTTATTACAATTTGGATATTATTTTCGTAGTTTGCTATAGTACGAAGACCATATCACCAACTTAATTGCTGCAGTTTGGGAACATGATGACATTGCTACAACACTGCAGCAAGACAATTAGGCAGGTTGTCAACATTTGAACATTTGCAGATTATTTAAACTTCTTTATTTTGAAGTAAAACTGAAAGTGTGGGCACCCGGAATATTGTTAATAACCCCTCATTGTGCAGGGAAAGTGTGTGTACAGGTCAAAGTTGAACCAGGAAGTCAGTGTGTAAACTGTGATGGATGTTTACGACAGACTGTTTCAGTAATACAGTGTTTTATAGTAGCCGTAGTAGCCTGCAGGGGATCTGAGGTGGGGGGAGGGTGATAGGAAAATGGGTGTTTGAGCTGCGGAAGCCATCACATCCCTCCTTACATACTTTGGTTGACAATATAACAAGGGGTGTTTTCTTTCCTTAAAATTGTCATAGATTTGACTACATTCTAGACTACACTGTGCATGGATGATTCTCTACTTGCACAATGTAATGTGACGTATATTTGTTTTACAATCTGCAAAACTTTTTTCTTCCTGTCAGCTTTACGTAATGTTGCCTTTGCCTCCGACCTTAGTGATCACAGTGCTTTGTTATCCTTAGGTTAGTTCTTTTGCTTGTCACAGTGAGCTTTTTACATATTGTTAATAGACTTTGCCACGAGTTTTGTTTCCTCCAAATGGACCCGATGATTAAAACAGGCAAAAACTCTGAATAAATCAGTTTCACATCAAAAATCTGTGTTTCTCCAACGCGTAACGTAAGCTCAGCTTGTCTCAGGTGCTCAACTTGTTTATTATCCAGAGAGGTCTCCTCCTCTCCAAAACAAACAGACCTGGGAATTAAAAATGGTAAAAACACAGAAAAAAACACTTTCACGTTAAACTCTGACCCTCTTCATCTGATACAGGTTATCCGGAGGGGACGGGATGGACCGCCGGCCAAGCTGCCGCTAACGTTAGTGCACGTTGTTTATGATGTAATGTGATAATGATTCAGATGTCTGATGACTAAAATCCTGCACGTGCTTAACACGATCCCCACCATTGCCGAGACTTTACATCATCTATAACAGAACACCTCCCCGCCATTGACGAGATATTCAGACAATCCACTTTTTCACTCATAAGATGGGGGCGCTGTTACACATCTTGTGATACAGAACAGCACAGTGATGTCAAAAAACTAATGAAGAAGAAGATCCACTAAAAAACATAAGAAGGTGTTGTTTACAGAGATAGCAGCTTGTAAATCGCACAAAAATGCCGGCGCTGATAGAAAATTTTTACTGTTGCACAAGCCATGGTGACATTGATGGACTCAGACTCTGACAATTCCTGTTGTGATCAACATTCTAAATCCGATTTGGACAAAGAAGCAAACGAGTTTGGTGGGACGGAACGGGATCTCCGTGACGATGACAGTGACACACGGACAAGATGACCACCGAGGAGAGGGAGACTACAGTAGTGACACTGAACGTGACAACATGTTCTGCTATACCTCAAACAGAATATAATATTCATTATTATTATTTTTATTTATACAGTTCAAATTGACGTAAGGAAATGGAAAAAAAAAATGTAAATATGAAATTGATTTTGTACTTGAAAATTTTTCTCAGCTTTTTGTCTGAAACTTTTTCTTTTTTTTTTATAAAAACGCACAAATTCAAGTTATGATTAAAAAAAGAGCAATGGAATAAGATAGAATAAAAGATTTGTTCTTTATTTTGATGTACATCCTGTTTACATATTCGTGGAACAAATTATTATGTGGGTCTTGACAGATTACTGAATATGATCAAAAATGCTGGTGGTGGCTGGCAACTTACAAATCATACTCTGGTGGGGAAAGTTTTAAAAGATATAGTTAAAAATGACCAAGATCTAAAAAGTGACTTTAAAGTAGTTGACTGGAGATGTTTTAATGTCTGGCCATCAAACTGACAGCCTTCACCTATCGAAACCCTGGTAAAATTAAACCTCTTTTATTTTCTCAGTCAACCTTTCTGACCATCTGACTGCTTCTGCTTCTCCCCTGACGAACTTCCCAGATCTAACAATTTACTTGTACGTGAGCATGTGAGTCTCATAGTTGTGAGTACCCAGAGTTGCAAAGTGGAAGGAATTACTTCAGCAGTCTTTGGTTACAGTAAAATCTATTTCCTGTACAGACAGGTAGGTTACTACCAGTTGGAGCACTTCCAAGGCTCGGATGGACATGAAAGTCTCCTGGTTGAATCATCACGACAAAAGATGAGAAACCATGTCAGCAACGCCACAGGTACAAGCCTGTCACAAGCTATGACTCACGGGAAACATCCAGTCACTTATAATGAGCTAAAATTAATCAATCTGTACCACTTAATTGCTCTGTGGGAATGATGGCCATGATAACCAACCATAAAACTTCAAATAAGAATATAAATAAGTCCCAAATCGTAGAAAACTGGAGTTGTCCTTTAAAACTGAAGTGACATTATCATTCATCATTATTAAAGACACTTCCCTTTGTTTTGTAAAAGTTCCTAAAGTTAAGCTGCCCTGCCTACAGTATAAGAGAAATATCTCAGCCCTTTTGGTGCACTGTATAAATTAAATTACTTGTTAAGATGGACAGTTTTTTTTGCAGTGTGTGCATCAAAGAACACTATCTCTTAAGTGTGCTTCAGGGCACTTGACTGAGATTGTGGTTGCATTATCCAGCACAATGCAAACTTCACTCCAACAATCTGCTGCTGTGTTCTGCCTGTACAGTGCTTCAATGTGCAGCAATAAAGAAGATATGCACTGCCACACCAGGACGCTCACATATATGGATATCTAAGATAGATGTATTGGAATCAGGAAATAGCCACAGGCTATGACATAAACACATATAGTACAATACACACATATGAAAACACACACACAGCTTGCAGCTTGCTGTGGGGTAAAAGATGGACACGATGTGCCGGGGACTTATCTGAAATGGGGAATGATGATGCCGGCCAAGGCCCATGATTGGTTATCCCATTTAGACCAAAGCCTGTGATTGGTTGTCTTATCAGAGTGGCTCCCATCATGCATCACATAGATTCATCTGTTCCTCCGGGTCTGCTCAAGTAGGACCAATCCATCTCTCCCTTCCCCTGTCCCTCCCATTACTAATCTGTCCTTCTCCCTTCTTCCTTTCCTTCATCTCATTGCCCTCACTGTATCACCCGTCCCTCCCTCGCTTTATGTTTCTATCTCATCACCATCCTTCCAGCTGCCCGCGCTCATCCCTCGCTCGCTCGCCCTCCTGCTGTTTGCCACCCTCATTTACTTACTTTTCTCTTCTTCCCTCATCCCCTGCTCTGTATACCTTTGCCATCATCTTTCACCCATATATCCCTCATTTCCTCCCAGTTCTCCGCTCTTCTTCTTCTCTGCCAGCTCTCCTCCCGGTCCTGCGCAACTCATTTTTCCTCTGCATGCTGATAAAGTGAAGGGATGATTATGTGGGGCCATTTATCAGGGGTGTGTTTTACCAGCAGCGGAGACCACAGGAGGGATAAGGGGGGGGGGGGGGGGGGGGGGGGGGGGGTGGAAATGCGATTTAGATAGAGATAGGAAATAACGGCCGAGGAAATATGGTGGCGATGGAGCAGTAAGGACAGTAAAGTGTGCCTATTTCATTTCACTTTTTTTCCTGTATGTGTGTGAAACGATCTCACTCTGCAATCTGTGACAGAGTTATATCAGTCGACAAAACGTCACTCTCTTCTTCTCTCCCCCTGCTCTAAACAATAAAGATTCACCTACTTTTATACAGTGCTTTCATTTCAACTTGAGAGGCACGCAGCAGGAAACTCAGTGGGGAGTGAGTGTGTGTGTTCATGTGTATGTGTGTGTGTCCGTTGCCTCATACTCTGTCTCACTGTACATTTTTCTGGCTGCCTAGCAGTGTGTATCTAGGGCCTATCCATCTCTCCCTCCCTCGCTCTCTCTCTTCCTCCTATCTGTTTCTCTCCACATCCCTTCCTCCATCTTGTTGCTTTCCCTGTATCTCTCGTCCCAGTGTTGCTTTACAGATCCATCTCGCTGTGGCACTGTCGGTCTGCACCGCTTTTTTTTTTTTTTCCTTTTCGCCACTCAGGTTTAGCTATCTCAGAGAGGCAGAGGCACCCCTGCTTTTCCAAACTCCCTCCCTCTCTTCCTCTTTCTTTCCTTGTTTCCTTCACTCTCCACCCTGCCTTTTCTCTCTCCGTCTCTCCTGGGAGTGTTGTTATCAAAAGCGATAGTTCACTTGCTGAAAATAATAAGCAGCATCTTTTGAAGTCTGCGATGGCTGTTTGACGTCTCTGTGGTGTTTCATGCAGATATTGCCTCCATTTGTGACGGGGATAAACAAAAGATTAAACTTATTTTAAGGTCAGTTTGTGTGTGTGTGTTTTCAGCGTGTGTGTGTGTTGTGTGTTGTGTGTTGGCGGTAAGTCACTCCCTCCGGGTCCACAGTGGCCTCCTGTCACCTTGCCAATCATATCAGTTAGGTGTGTTCTGATAACCTTATCTCTGCCTGAGCTCTGCATAGCCATAGGGCTGCCCACCCCCCAACACACACACACACACACACACACACACACACACACACACACACACACACACACACACACACATGCACACTTTTACACATGACAAATGAAAGAGGCTAGAGAGCAGATAGGGATCGATGCCGGTAAAACAAGGACATGCACTATGCTGCTTCTCTCTGTCTCTCTGTGGCTCTTATCTATAATGGAAAAGCCATACATTTACGGCTCCCTGCCTACCTTATGGTCACGCTCAATCACAACATAAAATACTGCTGCAAAGCGTTGCTACCGGAAAAAGAGCGTATTAAAGGTTTCGGTGTTCAACTTGCAAAGTATTGTCCACGTTCACAGTAGGTGGACCGAGATAGAGACAAACAGGACGCGCGGTGCTGTGGTGTGAGATTTCAGCCACCCGACTGTTTCAGAGTAATTGAAAAGCAGTATAAAAATCACTGTTATGTGAAGAACAGAACCAGTAAACACTCTGCTCAGCGTTTCAAAGGCAGCACAGTTTTTCCTCTTTTGCTATCTCTCTGAGATTGCGAAGGTCCTAAGGGAGCCAACACAAATGTGGCAAGCACGGGGATATATTTCTATTTAATAAAAATACGAGTAGCTATAATTATTTGGTTATTTGGCACGTCATAGAATCAGGGGACAGCATCCGTAAAGTCTCTTTGTTTTTTGTCTGTTCCCTCTCCCGTTTCCTCCAAATTTGAAATCCCCAATTCCCCTTTGGACTGCCTTCCTCATTATTGCTAACTCAAATGTTGACCTGGGGAGGGTGTAGATTGTCACGTGCTGCCTCTGTAGGAGTCCACTTTGCAGGAGCAGGCTGAAACTGTTGGAAAGTTAAGTGATGAGAAAAACATTCTTGCCTGATCTGACTCTTTGAGAGAGCACACTTTCATACAAGCTGTTTGGGTATGAGTTTAGCACATGTACAAGCATGCATAATACCCTATGTTTTTCATTTGCAGCCATGTATTTACCCAGTAGTTTGTGCAACTGTGGTGTAATTGTTAAGGAGCTGTGAAGTCCTGTGAGATGAACAGTTTAGACACAGGAGAGAAAACAATTTCAATATATATAGCTTATCTCATTTCCTTTTCAGGTCTCTCACAGCATACATGGAATCAAAATTGTAGTCTGTGGAAGGCCAGAATGTGCCGTTTGGCCATTTTTTCTCCCAAACTGCTCCTCAGCTTGAAAAGGTTTTTAATGTCATCAGTTTGGTGGCATATGCTTTTGCTTACATACATTATAACTAAAGTGCTTTGGCCACCGGCAGCAGTCATGATTCCAAATTTCCCTCCCTCTGTGTCACCTCGTCGGCTCGGCTGATGTCCTCTCAGCTCCTCGCTCTGCTGCAGTCCTGGAAGAATAGCAGACAGCCATGCTGATAAGATGTGGGCTGACTAATATCTAAAGCACTATGACTAATTGAGCTATTGGCTGCTCCTTTGGTTCCATCAGCACGCCTGACACCTGTAATGAGTTAGCAATCATAAATGTAAAGACTAATGTTACTACAAACGTTAACTGAGTCATGAAATATTTAATCTCTGAGCACATAAAACAATAGGAATATTCCCTCTGTGCTTTTACGCCTCAGCACAAATTCCACTTCAAAGTCCGCCAGAATCCAACACAGTGCTATTATAGAGGAGATATATATATAGCTGTAGCTGGTATACTGACGTTAACCTGAGCTCAGATTACAAGAACTTCAGACAGAATTCCAGACAGTGAGCCCCTCCAGAGGACTGCAGGAGATACGGAGCAGTTCACAGATAACATTTTCACTCGCTGATCTTCTCCCAGACACATTGTAATTTCAAATTATTTAATGTTTGTAGAAACCAAATGTCATTGCTCTGCGCCGCACAAGAGTATACTTGGCTGAGTGAGACGTTGAGACGGTGAAGGACGAGTCTGCAGAGACAAGAAAGTTACTGTTAGATAACATTTAATTCTCACGTCTAGTTCTTACTGTAATCCCCCATTTGTTTTGTGAGAAGCCAGAAACACTCTGAAGTATTGTATCTGAAACACTGAAATAACAGGTGTAGTCGACTCGGTTTTACACCCTATTTTTCATGAGCTGCTTGCTGCTGGAGATCCAGATGCATCAGTGGATAAGCTATAAAATATTGATATGATATGCACATACAGTAGGTTTAACTGGGAGACTGCTGCATTTGACTCTCTCAACCTCTGCCCACCTCTCCTCGTTCACTTTCCACCCCACTTGTCCTTGTCAAATCATTGCATACAGCAGAATCAGTCCTTCTGCATCTGTTTGCTTACATCTGACATGTATGTCTGTGACTACTTGATGGTGCAATACTTGTAAGGGTATGGACTGAATTATGTCAGTACAACCAAATACTGAATACAGTTAAATCAATCTGTGCCAAATTTCAGTACCAAAGAGTGTGCCTGGGTGAAAGCCCCAGGTTCAGGCAAGAGGCAGGAGCACCACGAAGTGCCCTGAAGTAGGGAAACAACCCTGGAACTCCGTGGGCGGTTTCCCGGCTTCGGGGTGCTTTGCTACGGAGAAAATGGAGCTCTGTGGAGCCAGCAGGTTCGAAACAGAGACAGAAGCGCCGCAAAGTGCTTCACAGCTGTTGGCAGCCACAGAGCTTTGACTGGTTCTCAGCAAGCCAAAATTATCGCTGCAGCACTGATAGTTTCAGTCTGTCTGGACTGTTTTCTTTTCCATTTTATTTCATGAATAGTTGAGTATCATTGCAGTTTGTGATTGTGGCAGGGAAGATGAAGACTGGAAGCTAGTAACATGGATTCTGGATTTAAAAATATTTTAAAAAAGTGCTTATGAGGAAGGTAATACACTTGAAACATTTGTTACATCTCAAGGTTTTGGTAAGGAACGCTGAATATAAACACATTTGTTCACAAGAAAACTACACCTTTAAGTAAGAAAATATTTTTGGGGGGGATTTAGATGAGCTGACCCTTTAGATTTCTTTTTTGTTTTTGCAGATGTTTGTAACCTGAAGTTCTCTATACCTGTCATCCAGAAAGTGACATGAGATCAGTTTTTTTAAAAATTCGATTATGAGATTAACTTTGATGAATAAGAAGCTATACCCCTTGGTCAATTTGGTGATGTTTTTAGTTTAAAAATAAATCAATTTAAGTGTCCCCCAAATGGCTGTCCCATTTCAGGCATATCTGTCTCACCTGATATGTCAGACTTGTATAAATTAAACATGACCTCTCTCTTAAAAGCCCCAGAGACAGATCTTGATCCTTTGATGAACTGGTAGGATTAGCCAAATAATAAAATCCTCATATTACCTTTACCCGTGCATGCAGTACAGATGCTTCCATTTTATATAAGCAAGTTCTTATATTTAAACAACAAATAGGTTGGTTGACAGTCTAAATTACTTATTCCAGACATCTGATCTGATCTCATCTGATGTGGTACCTCTGTGATTGAGGTATGGTTAAGATTGGGCAACTAAAACACCTGGTTGAAGTTATAAAAAAAAAAAAAAAAGGATATGATTATGTCAATGTTCTGGAGGGGTCGCCGTTTTGGGTCCTTATTAAGGAAACCAGAGAATACACTATCACATGGTTTTACATCCATCCCCTGCTCTGAACTCCACATGTCACGCTGCGCTAAAATTATCACACTACTCACCACCTCTAAAGCTCACTACTTGTCATGAAGTGGCTCATAGTTCACACAAAAGGATGGGAAAAAAACTCAAGAGGGTGGAGGTCATAAATTAACCAATATAATAAATTATGTTATTTACAAAACAATTTGAACACATGTGAACAATCAGTAAGTGGTGTATGGCATTGCTGGATGAGTGGAAAATAGTGTATGAAGAGCCATGCGTGCTAAAAGAAAGGACCAAACAAAGCACACCCAACCAGGAGGCCATGAGGGAGCTGAGAGGGCTGAGAGAGAGAGTGAGACAGTCTCAACTCAACAGCTTTGTAGGCTTGCCAGCTGATCAGCCAAGGTGAGCCAGCTCAGTAACAAACTGCACTGCCAGCCCAGGGGAGCAGAAAGCACAAGCAGGCCAAGCACAGCAGATACACAGGATGGGTCGTCACAGTAATGAACACATTATATCAAATATTTTAATGGCATGCAAAAACCAGAGTACAAAAACAAGGTCCTGTAGACTGATTAACCCTTTCAGCATTAGTTTTGGATGCCCAGGGATTACGTGTCAATTTTTACTTCTTACATGCATTGTGTCTTTTCAAAATAAGCTCCTGTTTTCACAGGAAATGTACAGGTCCCACTCGTCTCTTTTCAAGATAAACTCAGAATGTAGTTAAAAACTTTGTTTAAACATATCCTTGGTTGAGTTAAGGCACCAAAAGTACATGGGTAGGTTTAGAAAAAACATCATGGCTTGGCCGAAAGTAAGTAATTTTGTTACTAACATAATGAGACGTATGTCACTAGCGTGGTATGCTACACGTACTAGCATACTACGTTGTCATTAAAATAAGTCAATTGACTTTTAGTTTCACATGGGGCATGAACAGCGGGTCTCCCATGTAAAAGTTGGGAGTTTGATTGACCCATATACCACAAATCCCACCCACCCTTTGCAGAATGTCTGGCTCTTTGTACTACAGCAGTTGCTTGGAGTGTCAAAAAAATGCCCCTGCCTGGTGGGTCACATACTGCAGCAAAGGATACCTTGGTGCATGGGTATCTTGCTGCCAAGGGCCACTGAATGAGCGCTGGTATTTGGCGAGTTGTGAGTGAGACAGGGTTGCTTTGCTAGCTTTTACATCCTGTCATCAGTCTTTGTTGTAACTGACTTTAGTTTAATTTCTCTAACAAGGGGCCCTGTCAGTTAATAAATACACATGGTATGAAATTGCCAGAATTAGCCAGAGGCTATTTTTCATCTGTGGTCCCTTGTTCAAGATGTTACACAAGGCTACCTAAAATACAGCAAAGGACAAAACAAAACAAAACAAAACAAAACAAAACAAAAACAGGGCATACAGTTGCAGTACTGGTGGTTATAGTGTATATAGGGTATCCGTCTTCTCATTTAACTTTCGGAAAGAAAACAAAAACGTTACTCCAACAATTAAACGTTGCACTTCAGCATTATGATGCAGCAGAACCAGAGATATTGTCCTTTTTATTCCATGTATTCTTCTTTCTTATTAGAACCTGGCGCCTGTTTTACCCACATTGCAACTACTGACAGTTTGGTTTGTTATAGTAACTAGTCCATACCCATTGGTAGCTTTGTCACCTTCTACCTATGCCAATCCTCAATGCCTATGTGCAGTTTCACATAGATTGACCACGCCAGTGAGTAGACAGACAGAATGACTGACTGACAGAATGACACGCTGACAGTTTCTGTGATTATGTACAGCATACCATACCATGACTTAGTCATACCAAAAATTAGAAGAAAAAAAAACATTTGGCCACAGGGGGAGCCACAGCGATTGGTCGTATTTTAGCCATTTTTAAGCATTTTTCTGTTGTTATAGCGCCACCCAGTTGCCAATTAGAGTTAAATTTCTCCAGTCACCTTGAGGCGTCCTGTTCTACCTATCTACCAAGTTTAGTAAAAATCGATATGGCGGTTTAGACTCACAAGTCAGTCTTTAGATGCTTTGCTTAACTAAAGACTGATGTCGTTCTCCCTGATTTTGTGTTAAGATGGGCGGATACAATTTCAGAGTTTAAAAAAACTGCCTACGTTGCAGAACCAATAGTAAATCCGCAGGGCGGTCCTTTGGTGGCTCGCTGAACTCTTGTGCTCGTAAACATAGTCCGACTGCGTTAAAAGTTTTAAATAAAGTCGCTGTAAGTCCTTCATTTCCACAATCCTGTTGACTGAGCACACGTTTGATAAAACTGAGTTAAATCTCTCGGCATCCATTTTCAAGCTCTGTGTGTCTTTGTGTCCTTGCAGATGAGAAAAGGGGGAGCGCACATTTCCGGGAGGGTCGTGTCTTTTTAAAAAATGCAAGAGGCGTTGCTTTGTTGCCGGCCCCGGTGTGTTAAACACACTTTAGAAAGGAGTGTCCCCAGACTATCAGAAGGCAGAGATCTCTGATTGTCTGGTGGTGAGACTAACGGAGGTTAGGCCTAGATAAGAAATTAGCTCTCTAGCGCCCCCATTTTGTTTAATGGAGTCAATAATGGAGAGGTCCCCTCAGATTATGTGTGGTCATATGCCTACAAAGTTGCGTGGTGATGGGTGAAACCCTTGAGATGTTATACACATTTTTGTGATGAGCCACGCCCTCAGCAATATTCATTGCCTTATAGAAGCTCAGTTTTAGTAAGTTTTCCAACTTTTGCCAAGAAGGAACTTTAGATATTGGTCCCTAGATTATGTTCACCGAGTTTCATGCAGATCGGTCAAACTTCCTAGGAAGAGATCGATTTTAAGTGTTTTTCAAAATAAAAAAAAATGGCGGAAAATCTATATAACCAGAAGTTATGGGTTCTTGAGGCAAATTTGTTCCTCATGAGGAGAGGCATCTCTGTGCAAAGTTTCATGTCTCTACAACATATGGGGCATGAGATATGCCCATTCAAAGTTTGCAATTTCAATCGGTTGCTATTAGGGGTGGGAATCTTTGGGCACCTCACGATTCGATAACGATTACGATTCAGGGGCTACGATTCGATTATAAAACGATTATTGATGCATCTTTAATTTATGTATATTGATGCACTTTTTCACAACACACATTTCTTTTTGTCTCACTGAATAAGCATTCAACACTTGCAATTTTTAAAAACAGTGCATTTGTAATAAGAAACAGTTGAATTCATTTCCATTATATTTTATTAAACATATAAATGGAAATGTGTGCAAACTGGAAAGTTACAACTTCGTTGTACGGAACCAAAGGTAACAACAGGTATCTTAAATCACAAGATAAAATGCGCAGTTAACTTAGAGTAACAAATGATTCGGTGGCGACAGATGTCCACGCATCACATGTAACTGCGTTCCTACCTGCCTTCAACAGCGAGGCCATGACTTCTGTTTTGGTTTGATGGTAGAGTGTCGGGATGGCCGTGTCAGTGAAATAGCATCGGGATGGGATGGTGTATCTGGGCTCCAGTGTATGCAGCAGTGCTCGAAATCTCTGATTTTCCACGACGGAATAAGGACGCAAATCCTTGGCAGTAAATGCCGCGATGGCCTTCGTAATTCGCTTGGCCTTTTCCGATGAGGGTGGCAGCTTTCTAACTGCTTCCTCAATTGTTCTCTGGTTGGTAGCGCCACTAGTAGCTGCAGCAACAACAGCCTGCCGTCTCCCTGACTCCTCCGTCAGGTGGATTCAAGTTACATGGCTTCTCATGTTTGTTGTGTTGCCAAAGTATTTTATTTTAGCACGACACAGCTTACATATAACGTGGCTCTTGTTCAGTTCGCTTCCGCCGTCAACGTTGTAGAAGCCGAAGTATTTCCACACGTCTGCTTTTAAATTAGAAGGAACTGTTCGGATCTCACAGCGAGGTGGGTGGCGGTCAGCCATGTTTGTTTTCCTCTGTGTGCGTGTCAGCGTGTCCACTTCAGGTGCGCATACCAAAGTGTCCCGGAGATGACGCATACTGCGCTTCTTAGTTCTGCATCATTTAGAACCTTCTGTATTACTCTAATTAATCTAAATTTGGACGTTTGTGAATCGATTCAGATTCGTCCACGTCCGAATCGCGATGCATCTAAGAATCGGAAATTTCCCCCACCCCTAGTTGCTATAGCGCCCCCCTTTGGCCAATTGTGGTAATATTGCTTCATTCGCATCCTCCCATGACCCTCTACCATTGTGCCAAGCCTTCAGCCCTGACTCAAGTGACATAACTTGAGACAGCAGCTCCCTTGGGAGGCTTTAAATAACTTTTTTTTGGGGAGTTGAGGTTGGACTTTTTCTTGGGTTCGCTCCAGTTCCAGTTCACCTTTAAGCAACATCCTTCCTATTTCTGTGATAATGTATGTGTATGTATAATTTTCAGTGTTTAATTGTAATATCAATGTTTAAGTTTCCCCTCTCCGTGTGAATACTAAATGAGGACGTACATCAAAAGGCAAATTAATATAAACTGCTGGAGAAACTACTGTTGCTTGAAAGGAGGTGCCTGCTCTTGAAATGGGCCAAGGCAGTGCCACCGATATAGCCATCATGTGATAGGAATTATTGAAAATTCACGTCCTCCCACTAAGAGAGATTTTACCAAGAGGAAAATTTGCCAAAACATGGAGCTCAGTAATAAAACATGTACCACGAGGGATTGCAGATGCCCCGTCTCTGAGAGGGACAAACCTTGAATTGAACCCCTTATCCTTTTTGAAGTGCCCAATTATTTTCACAACACTGTTGCTAATGATAGCATGAAACTGTAATAATAATAACAATGGTGTCAATGTGAGGAACATCATCACTGCAGTGCAAGTAGGTAAAAAAGTTCAAGGTCAGAGGAAATGGAGGGGGGGAGTGTTGAAGCCGTTTCCAAATGTTAATATATGAACATTTGTATCTGCCTTTCTGTGATTGATGTAGTTTACAATAGGTTGACAGGATTTACAAGATCATTATTCCAATATTGGTTAAGTGTCTGGCTTCGATTGGTCCTCTTGTGTTCCCGTCTGCCTTTTGTGAGGGTTATCATATGTTCTGTACCTGCTAATGAAGCAAACATAAACCTAAATGTCAAGTTATTATGCTCTTGATGTCAGCATGTTTGAAGCGCTCACTTTAATGTGGGTAGGAAGGGAAAGACGGATGAGGCGGAGGAGGAGTGTGGGTGGAGGATGAGTAGAGGTTAATGTGCATGGAGCATCTCAAAGCTTTCTTGGCTTGACTCATAGGATGGCTGAGATCAGACAGAATGGTAGATTGCAGGTTTTACCCTCAGCTATTAGGATTGCTCTGCTCCCTCTCTCTCATCTCGCACTTTCTTTCTCTCTCCTTACGTCCTCTCATGCCATCATTACCTTTCTCTCAGTCTTTCCTTTTTTTCTCCCTCACACATGCACACAAGGTTTCGCTAGCACTTTCTTGCTCTCACGAACGGTCTGTCTAGTTTTCTCCCTCTTTCTGTTCTCCTGGCCCCCGTCTTCCCTGCCCATTACTGCAGCCAGTGAAAAGTCTGTGCTTCAGCAGTCCTCTCCCGCTGCTGCAGACTGTCTTTATATGGCCACATCATATTTGGTAAGACAGGTAGGGGGTGGAGGGATGCAGCTAATATCTCTCCCTAGGTCTCTCTCATGGCTCATTCTTTCTATCCTATTTATTGTGTATGTGTGTGTGTGAAAGAGGGAGAATGCATGCATGTGTATGTGTGCCTGGGGCCATGATGATCCATCAGACATGTACACACTCTCAGGGCATAACCATTTCCCACTATCTTATTGCCTCTAAACTCTGGGAAACATATTTTAGAGATTCTGTCTTGCAGGTGTGCTATTCCTTACTACTTCCTGTTGGATTAAAGTGGATGAAAATGTGCAATCAGCTCCAAGGAGGAAGAGGAAAGTTGTGCCAGCTTACTGCCACAAACATATAACCTACAGTACATACTGTGCACACTGTGCATATATGGGCCTTTTAAAGACGCAACATAAAAACAAAACAAAGCATCAAGTGAAGTCTAATTGGAATTAGACATGATTAGGACCTCCACTGCAAATATTGGGCAAATCAGACTGATAATGCATCAGAACCAATGGCTTTATTTGAGTTTAACTTTTGCTAATGACAAGATAAGGCAGAGCCATCTTTTTTCTTTGTAAAATTTGAAAAAACCAAAAGACAAGCCACCTGTCTCCTGTTTTTCTTTTTTTCTTTTTCTCTGCTCTAACAGCCAGGTAACAGCACTCACTGAAGTTATTTTTTATGTCGTTTATCTCACCGTTTGTTTTTGTCACACTTATTTTTAGACTACTCAGGAAGACGATTACTTAACTAAATGGTCATTTAAACGCACTAACGTGCACTGTAAACATGAATCACCAAGTAAGATTCATGTTTTCATATAGTTTTTGTGTGTAAAATCTGACTGTACGTGCACAGAGCACATTGGGGACATCGCAGTAGCTGCCATACACCATTCCCTCTTCTGTCATCTTACGAACATCTTCACCACCTGCACATATGGACTGTGTAAATTAGTATAGTCTGGAAATGAAGCCAGTGACGGCTGTTGCACACTTATTAAACTCCATACTTTGAGGCCTCATCTTAATGCTGCCAAAGTTGTCAAAACAAAAATAAATAGATAAAGACATTGTGTTCACCTATCAAACTCTTAGCTTTAAAAGATATCCCAGGAAGTCGGTAGGTCTGTCCCGAATACCATTTTTTAACATTCGGACCTTCGGCAGAATTTATAACGAATATTTGAATATTTGTTCACGGGGGCAGGGGGGGTGCTGCAGCGGCGGACTCCAGAGTTTTTTCCGACCTAATTGTATTGCGGAGTTTTGCACAGCGTCGACCGGATCTTTGCTCTCAAACCACAAAAAATGTGATGGCACAACAGTCTCCTTCAGTATATTCTATGCTTTATTTTGATTTTCACATTGGCTAGTCATCCTGTTTAACTTGTCTTCTGATTAAATCGGAACCATTGTCTGCTGGCAGACACTCTGTGCTGCAATAAAATGGTTAATCAGCAGTGCCGCGCACTGTAGAGCCGATGCGCTGCTGGTTCTGTCGGCCTGAATAGAATATAATGTCTATAGCCTTACTGTTGTGTACAGCCTTTATAGTCTGAGCTGAGTAACCCGTGGGACCTGCAAATGGACCTGCGGTTAGAGGGAATAGTGATAAAGTGGTAAAACTTGGCATTGATCCACAGCCTCAGACGGAGGCGCTCAGTTAGTAGGATACTATATTTTCACATTTTTAACAATGCAATTTAAAAGTTTTGATTTTTATTGATAACCTACATTACCAACAACAAAAAGACTACATTTAGCACCAAAAAAATATGTTAAAAAAAAAGTAAATTAAAAAAAACGAATATCGAATACCAAATTTTCATAACGAATACCTACCCATAGAAACGACTATTTGAATATCCAAATATTTGGGTACAGCCCTAGAAGTCAGATGCCACTGATTGTCACTGTCATTTTGTCAAGGTGTGAAACACTCGGTCTAAACATATAAACACTTTCAGTGTTCAGTGTTTATATGTTTCAGATTCAGTGTTTATGAGGTGCTTTGCATTGACCATTTATGGTTGAATGTGGACGTGTAGAGGGGGAGATCTAGTCGCTACCTTGTCGTGGTGGAGAAGCTTGTGTGGTCCGGAGATCCCAAGAGTGAAGCCGCCTAGAGCTGTGTTCCTGGAAGGGTCACCCGTGGCAGTAACGTCAAGGGGGAGGTCCCTGACAAAGAGCAACCAAACCAAGACCTAAGTGGTGGAATAGGCGGAAGATGATGGCTGACTTTAGGGGAGCATCACAACCGCTGGGAAGGCAGATGAAGGCTGCAGCAGAGTTGGGCCCCCAGTTGTCTAGGACTCCATGCCACTGGATCCTGACCCACATCTGTCAAGGACTGTGTGGTGGCTTTCTGTGCACCAGTCTCCCCACGTTAAACAAAGTCACTCACAGGTGTCCTCCATAAAGGGTATCCACCCTAAAATCGCAGATTAGGTCCTATGGCAACTAGCAAATGGCGACAGGGGCAGGATTGGAAGCCCCTAGTCAGGAGCTGACACATCAGGCGGTGGGTACGAGACTCAGCAGCTGGGTTCTTGGAATGAGGCAGAAAGAGCCCTTCAGCTGCATCCACAACGAAGCAGCCCCATTTAGGATCTACTCTGCTCACCTCACTTGGGGAAAGGTGTAGAAAGTTTAAGGCAGGCTATTTTTAGGGCACCTTTTCTACACCTTTCCCAAAGTGAGGTGAGCAGAGTAGATCACCTCACTTGGGGAAAGGTGTAGAAAAGGTGCCCTAAAAATAGCCTGCCTTAAACTTTCTGACTGGATTACCACGTCCAGAGGGATCACTACATGCTGACAAAAACACAGAAATATGAATTTTGCAACGTGGAATGTGCGCACCCCAATGGATAGTGCAACCACTGACAGATCTGAGAAGAGAACCATTGCCAGAGAACTGAGAAGATGTCAAATTAACCTTGCTGCCCTCTCTGAAACTTGATGAGCAGACAAGGGACAACTAAAGGAGGAGAAGGGTGGCTACATCTTCTTCTGGAAAAGAAAAGCTGCTGATGAGACCAGGATCCATGGAGCTGGATTCGCCATCAGGAACCAGCTCATTGATCACCTCTCTGAACTCACCTTGAGTGACCATCGATGATGATAATGACAGGGCAAGATATGAGGGTGATTCATGTGCAGACAATTCCAAGTTGATCTGGGATTTATAAAAGGTAATCGTGCACTGTCAGGCGTATGCATGGTTTTATAAATCAGTCTGCATGTACACTTTTAGTATGGATCCTACGCACTGTTTTGTAAATGAGACCCCTGGCTATTATCAGATATGTTTAAGTAAATTAAAATGCTGGCTGACTAGGCTGTCACTTTTTATTACGAGTTCAAACTTTTGTTTGAACGTGTAAAAAAAAAAAAAAATGTTTTCAAACTTGTCTTTTTGAAACACCCCTACTGCCAACTGTGGCAGCAGAAATGTTCAAATCCTTGAATGTGAATCGACTGCATCTCATGATTCATGATGCTAACTGCAGACAGTGTCATTATATAAAGGAGCAAGTTTGCCTTGTCTGCCACAGCTGCACAGACACAGAGTGCCGGGCTGCAATGTCCCTCCACACTAACAGCTGAATATGAAAATAAGTGGATGCACTGATTCCCTCATTTTCCCCTTACTGAGTTTACTCCTGAGACAGCACAACTAATTAGCTGTCAGACCAGGACAAAGAGATACAGAGGCACACTATAGAGTAATTACATACACACATACACACACACTCTTACACTCAAAAGGCTGTATGTGTTGACGGCGACACTTGACAAGTCAATAAGCCAATGTCTTATCTCCCATCCCGCTTCTCTCTCCTGCTCCACTCGTTATTGATTGCTTCCATAATTATTCACTTTATCCAAAGCTGGAATTAGCCACCATATAGCCTCCAGCCAAATACCCCTGATCCTATACATTTACATGCTTACATGCTACTGTTACACAGACAAATGTATGTACAAGCAGATGTAGTGCAGATTGTGCTTATTTTAAAAGATTGTTTAGTTTCCTTTGGAGTCAGAGAAGAAAGCAAGTGAAAGAGGGGAATGACACTGTGAACCTTAGATATTTGGTTTATGTGGTGTCTGATCCGAGTGTACTGTCTCCAAGCAACATTTTTTATAACAGACAAAACACTCAATGGGAGAAAATAAATCATTATTGAGCTGTTCAGCCCTGAAAGGATTTATCCAGGCATGGTATATATACATGACTTTGTGCGTGAAAAGGAACATTTTCAAAACACCTGAGCTGAGGCCAATCACCTGACCAGTACACTGAAGTTTACCAGATGTCCCAGTTGACTCAGCAGCTGCTTCTGAGTGGATCATAACGAGACCGTGTCACAACAGAAAACTAGCGTCTGACTATTGGGTCACCTCATGTAACATCGGAGCTCTCTGTCCACACTGAATCCATTTAATATGCACTTCTGTTATGTCATGTAAACAAACCACTGTCATATATACTAGGGCAAATTATAAGCACTTTCCTTAATCGATCATTGGTAAGATTAAGGATCAGTTAATCAAATAATTGTGATTTAAAAAAACATAAAACTTTGCTTATACCAAACAATACCAAATGCGTTTTTTCCTCATTCAAAGCTCACAGCAACATATTGCATAATCTCTAACAGCACTGCATAGCCTATAAAACATATAAAGGTTAGGAGGCCTAGACATATGGAACATATTGAATATAACTGGATAATGCTTAACTTGGCCTGTTTCATTTACCACCTCACTCTTCTTCCAGATCCCAATATGGCTGCTTTGTCACGAAATAGTTGCACCCTTTGTTTGCGAATGCTAGTCATTGAAACATGCTTTCAGAATACACAATTCTAATGATAGCTAGAATGCAATAGATGGCTACACGTTATTTGATTGATTAAACCATCCATTGCAGTCCATTCGAAGTAAATGACAGAAATAAACATAAACACGGCATCTGACAAAAGTTTTGCTTCAAACAATGCTTGTGAACGGTTAGGTCTTTAATCAGTTTCAAATCCAAAGTGTTGTCATATTGGTGCAGTTATAGTTTTCTTGAGAGACTAAGGCCCAATCCCAATAACCCCCTTTGTCCACTACCCCTTGGCCCTTGAAATGAAGCAACGAGGGGTAGGGATTGAAATCTTTCCCTAAGAATTGGGACACCACTCACAACGTCACCGCGTCGGTTACGTTCATGCATACCTAACTATTTAACAGAAAGCCATGAGCCATCTACATTTCCAACCGGCATCTACAATGGAGTCTCCAGTTGAGTTCATCCTACTGATCGCGTTTGCTATAATCATCATGCTTCGTTTGATGAACGACAGACGACGAAATGATATACGACAGGGGACTTATGCTAGCTAGCTAACCTAACTAACTAGCTAGCTAACATTATGAGGCAGCATAGTTATACTAGCTGGCGAGTTATCGTAATGTGAAAAATCCAACAATTTTGCAGAACAGGACAGATGACAGACGCCAGATAGTGTGAGCTAGCTAGCTAGCTAACAAGCAACCTGACGATGGTAACGTTAGCTAGCTGGCTAGCTTTCTGTCAACTCCAATGTAGACATCATGAATAGCAATAACAAAATGTTATACCATTCTCTACACAAATACACAGTTATTCTAAAACGTTTTTACAAAAGTTCCATGATTATTTGCAAAATTATACGGACATGTATCAACTTTTTCCCCGTCTCTTGCTCAGTGGTAGCCATGGCGATGTCTACTCCTCGCTGGCAAGTTAGCATCTGAAATCCCTCGCTCCGACGAAGGGCTAGTTTCATACCTACTACCCCTCGTTATGCCCCCTACCCCTACACGCAAAAAGGAATTGGGACACCCCAACCCCTCGCAGGAACGCGCAAATCTAGGGGTAGGGCCAAGGGGTAGGGCTAAGGGGGGGTACTGGGACGGGCCCTAACTTCATGTCTCCTCTCGTCACCCCAAAAGACACATGAACATTTGAGTAAACAAACACAGTGTGGCTGCTTCTACCCCCTCCCACCTCTACTGAAATTTGATCTCCTTCGTGTTGCCAACACAGGCCTGGGCTCTGCAGTAAATATCACACAGCCTGTCAGACACCAGTGGCTCCATTAGTCTGTTTTATCATAATGCTATATTAATCACTTTGTCATATTGATTATTACTAATCCTGTATGAGTTGGATTTAGCACTGTGACGCCATCAGCACAGGTTGGTAATGTAGGCTACTTTTTAAGAACAACAACCAGCAAACAGACAAATAAGCCAATAAGAGGGATTCCAAAATATGTAACTCAAATATACTAGAAGTGTTCTTGTTTTGTTGTTTTGTTTTGTTGTTGATTTGTTTTGTTTTAACTTAAATTAAAGCACTTGACCAGTAAACTATTGAATTTTCGGTCCCAAAGTTACATGTGGAATAACAGTTTAAAAAAATTGTTTCCCAAAACTTGCAGTTCAGCTATTAGGATGTGGACCTTAGCTGATCAATTGTATTCAATAGCCAACACACAAATTAACCTATGAGTAAACCCTGAATGGTTGAATTAAACATAGTTGCATGACTAATGTATAATTATTACCCGCTGTTGCTAAATGTTAAGAATAAAATGGAATGAAATTGCATGATTTCCATCTCATCCTCTGCTTTCCACCCACAGACTCAGCTCACCCTTTCAGACCTGTCCCTTAATTAGATTAAAATAATTAATAATTAGGTTGTCTGTCTGCCACTCTGTGAAAGCATCATATGAGGGTGGCAGCAGCTTGCTTATGAGTTCTGGTAAAAACAAAAAGTGTGTTCAACTGAAGACCTTTTCCCATTATACAAAAAACCTTCCAACACCCACCAACATTTGACTTTTGTCTTCAGTTCCATTTGGCATTGATTTCCCCACATATTTGAGTCTGAAGTATTCACGGGTTTTTATTGGCTCTATCTCTGATCAGCAGTGATAGGAATATGATACCTGGATGGACATGCTAATTTTTGCCTCTTATCGGGTGCAGCTGTTGGTAACTTATGCAACTCTTTGTTATCTCTGTCCAGGAGGTTTGGGTGGTACCATGGTATTATGTTTTACCAGGGTATTCAAAAATCCCAAATGATTTTCAATACCCTCAAAAAATATAGATGCTCTTCTTTCTATTAAACTTGTACTGAGAGGCTGTATTGAGGATGTATTGTATGTAGTGCACATCATGCACCATCAGGGGTCAGTCTCTACTGGTGGAAAAGGCAGCTGAGTTGACAAACATGGCGACTTTGAGTCGTGAAGATAACGTTACAAGGCTGTAAACAGCTGGCCAGCAATGACAGAGAGAGACTGCGCACACAAATACTGTCATGTACCGTGTAACCCGGTGAAATTTCAGGAAGGTATTGTGGCCTGGTGCCACTTTAAAGGCTATGGATTACCCCTTTAAAATATCAATATAACATAAATAAATTAAGAGCAATTTAAAAATAACTTAGAGCAATTTAAAAGTAGTTTAAAAGTGTTTAAGAAGTAATTTGAAAGACCGACAACACCACCCGAGGACTCACAGAGCCCTAGGACTCTAAAAAGGCTTGCAGGTTCTTCTAAAATCAGGGGTGAGCAGAGTTAAGAACAAGACAAAGGGTAAATGTTAGCAGATTTGTTACAATAAAAACATGGCAATCAGAAAAACACAGAAAGGTCCATTGAGTCCTGTGGCACCCCCTCTGCCAGTCCTTTTCTGTTCCTCCTTTTTTAGTCCAGCCACTTGCCCATGTGGAATGCCAGCAGCTGCAGCGTCCTCGACAGCCTTCCCTTGTCCGTGGCAGCTCCCGGCCTTCATCGTCCTGCGGCACTTCTTCTGCTGCTCTGGTTGCTCTGGGGAAGGAAACAAACAAGAACCAGGAAAGCGGAGGCACACCAGCCCCAATTTACACCCCTCGCCTGGCCCTGCAGCCGGCCCTCCGGTACCCACTGCAAACATGGTTAAAAAAATTCTCACAGTTTTCCTGGGCGGTAGCCAAACCACCGACCCAGGCTGAGGTATTCTCGCCAAATGGGTACAGGCTGCTGCTCTTCAGGCTCCAGTGTCTTCATTGTCCGGTCTGATGGTTCTGCTGCGTCGCTGTGTCGAGGGCCTGCTCTCGCGGTCGCTGTCATCTGCTACTTCCACTTTTGTCCTTTATAGTTCCTGTGCACCACACCTGTTGCTCATCTCCCTGATTATTGCCTGGGGTTTGGTCAGTGCCTGCTGCTTTCAGGGTAGTAGAAAAAATCAGCACTGCATCCAAAATAATCACTCAACTAAAAACACAATCCAATAAAACTTCTGATTAAAACCAAACAACACTGTAACTTAAAAACACAATAAATAAATGGTCTAAAACACACAGTAAAATTATATCAGAACATGCAGAAAAACCCTATCAACACCAACCCTGTCACAGTATGTAGGTATGAAAAGATAGATACTGCCCAAGCTTACCATCCAAGCAACGCTCGAACATTGTTCTAAGTTAGTCAGCACTGAGTTTGAAGGTAGTAGCTTTCTATTGTTTACTAACTCTGTTTTCTGAAGTGTTCATGATGTTAAATGTATAACACCAGAAAAAAAAAAAATCAAAACAGAAAGGCATACTTGTCTACTGGCAATGGAAAAGGAGTCTATTGCAAATTTTTAAAAACCTGCATATACGCATTAATTTTGATGGAAAAGCAGTAAAATATACCAAACTCTGTAAACATTGTATTTCAAACACGTGTGTTTGGATACACATGCTTGTCAGTGTTTGTGTTTTGCTCTCCCCTCCTATAAAAACAGTGCTTAAACAGTCTAATCCATCAGAGTACTCGATAGGTTACGTGCCAATAAACAAGCTCTCTCAGGCTGCTATCAACATGATCGATCCACTTATCAATAGCTGACACTGAGGAGTCAGTATGCCCCATCCTGTCCATCAATGACTGATCAGTCAATTTGAAAGTCTTTAAGCAAATAACCCTGGAGAGCACTGCATAATGTGCTGTTACTGCTAATACACTGTACGTAGTAAACACACAGAGAAACACATAAACAACATGCACTTACGCTCATTATGAAAGATGAATGTGACAGCTTGATTTGTGTGCTGTTGTAAAACATAAACCTGCCAACTTCAATCAATCAATATTAGTCTATTGATAACCCTGGCTAAATTATTCTCTGTGAGACAGTGTCTTGTCTCCTGAAAGTGATAACAAGAGCGGTACTAAAGGGCATGTTTAATGGGAGAGACGTACATACAGGCCGACACACTTCACGGCTGAATACTGCAATATGCACTTCAATAACTACGAACTTATGATTGCTCCCTTTCCATTTTTTTCTATTAATTTTTTTTCACTCCATTCAATCAATTCTTCCCTCCATTTCACATCAAGACACACTCATTCCTCGCTCTTTGCGTTTTACCAACCATCTGTCTCTTTTGACTGCTCTCTGCTCTGCTCTGGTGTAGGAAAACACAGAAAATTTAGCCCCTTAATGGTTGCTTTATGGGCTTTCCCCCTTTTTCTCAATCCATCATATCAATCTTGTATCTTGACAAGAAGTGAACCACTGAGATCTAAGCGTAAATGTAAAAACGACTGCAGCACATATGTACCCAGTGGGGTGTAGGTTCCTCCCTACCAGCGTGAGAGGATGTGGTCTCCCAGTCTGATGACCGAGGCTGGTTTGTCTCAATGCCGTCATCAATCATATCTATCTTAACTCGGACTTTAATGAGTGTTCCTGTGATCTGATCATAGCAAAGTACAGCCCCTTTCATCATTGCAGTGGGAAGATATGGAGATTTAGTAATCAGTGCCTCACAAGGCAGATGACCTGTGAGCCACGGGCCCCACACACTGCAGGAGAGGTTTGGTCTCATGGCTCATTTTTAGCAGAGGGGTGTGTGAAGAATACAGAGAGGAGAGGTGAAGAGAGGACATTTCTTGTAGGCTGTGCATGAGATCGCTGACACTGCACTGAAATATCAACATGAACCTGTCTCACTCTCCTACTCTTGATTGGGTGGACACACCAAAATTTGTTACTGTAGACATCTGAGATGAGAAGTACGACATTTTGTTGCAGGCTGAAGAGGTGGCAAGTTATGTTACATCTGAATATGCTGACTGGTTCAGTATGGGTCTTACCGGGCCAATTCATTGCTTGTACCATGATTTCCAAACCAAAATGTCAAACAAAAATCCCCTGCAAAATCTGTACCCACAAGATGTGATCTGGCTGTGTTAGTAATTCTCAGTGACCTTAGGGAAATGTTGTTGGGAGCCCCTTAAGGTACCTGGTAGGGACACTCCAGGCAAACTCCACAAGTGAGGGAAAGACAAAAAAGTGATTCCATATTCATAGAAACTGCTACGAAACCGTACAAAACACTGCTTACGAAGGAGTCACTGGGGTTAAATCGTGGGGCTTGAAACCTCTGCCAGAGGCAAGAAACGTAGGTTGGTATTGAGATAGCTCCAGGGGCACAAATTGGATATTTAGAGGTTTATTTATTTATTTTTAAGTATAGTGCACCATGTGGTATCCAGCCTGTATGGGCTCAAGACAGGCAAAAACAGCCAAGATGGTCATGTAACGACTTACAAATGGATTTCAGAGGTTCAATGTCATTTTAAAATGAAAATGTGTTGGTGTGGATGTAGCCTTAGCCACCGTCCTTAGCAGCTGTGGATTTGATACATTAAGGTAATGTACATAGGACAATTAAATGCAAATTGAACTCAGCCCCAACAACACTGAGATCACAAAAACACTTCCTGCCTTACTGCAGTTGCCAGGGACAAGGTCCAGTTCTTATTCCATATAGCAGTATATGGCAATATGTACTTTGTCTGCCTTTTTATTGTAATTTCCAAGCTCGGGCTTACTCTAGTTCTCTTTCTCTTACTGTTTTTGTATGGTTGGCCTATACTTCATGTGTTGGCTCAGGAGCCAAGCTCGTGGTGTGGTGCTTGACAAGGCATCACCTTCTCACCTGAATCCTAATTGCGAGACTTCAGCTGGAGAATAGAGCTTAAGGTTATTGTGTTATTTTAAAATGACTGCTTCCTGGGAATATATCACTCTTCTTGGCATGTTATTTCAGTGGTTTGACGAATTGGATGATCGTTCTTGGACATTTAGTTGTAGCGTTAGGGTGATGAGCTTTATTGGACAGAATGGTCCAGTGATGCATCTCCTGGACTGAGGGTGTCTGGAAGATACCGAGACGTAAGGAAAATTGTTGTGGGAAAAAAAAGGTGCTGCTTTGCTTGCCCCGATGTCCATGACCCAGATAACATGATAGAAAATGGACGGATGGATGGATAAATACATGTATGGATCGACTGGAGACAGACGGGGAGTATAGGAGAATATAAGAGGAGGAGAGAGATGAGGGAAGGGCAGAGATGAGAGGAGCAGAGTTAAGAAAATTTTGATTCTTTTGCTCTGTTACTCTTCCCCTCTCTGCCCTTTCGAGGAGATGAAAAGGAAAGCAGTGTCGAAGGATGAGAGGGGAGCAGAGGAGGACAGGGAGGAGTGTATGGTGAAAAGACGTGCAAAGACAAAAAACAGAGAAGGAGAGGCAGATAAGAAAGTGGTGAAACAAGAACAGAGCAGGAGGAAGGGAGGGGTGTGGAGCAGAGTGGAAAGGTGACATTTGGTGACCAGGGGCTATTTGTGGTGACATTTTCACACCTCTGCTCATCTCTAATGCCAGGACAATGTGCTCTGGCTCGTTTGTCACCCGCCTCCCTAACAAGCTTGTCACCGCTTCTGCTGCTGCTGCTTCCCCCTAATGTGTGTGTCTGTGTGCATGGACCGTCTGATTTTCTGCTTCTCACACTCAAAATGCTGAATCTTTGCATAAGAGAGAAAATACCTTAATGGCCAGAAGTGCTATTTCACCTTCTGTGCAGTATTTCCATGTTTAGACCTCCGCTTGAGCCCAGGGGGAGGCTGGCTCTGACAAAACCTGCCCACATCTTTCTAAATCTCTGTTACTAATTGCACAAAGACACACTCCATGGAAAAAAGGATAAAGAGCCCAAAATATGTCATATATCTCAGGTGACTTGCCTCCATTCCTTGTTGTATTAAAAGTATGATTTTCAGACTAATTAAAGCGCTAAACAAAAAAAGTTAGTTGTGCTTCGTCTGTACAGTATGGATAACTGGGACATTCAGTACACACAGGGAGACAGCATGAATATGTATGCCAAAAACATACCAAAGCAAAATATCATTTTTGAAGATATCCTATAAAAAGATCTGATTCTGGATCGCTGCGTCATTTAAAAACACTTTCTAAAATTGACAGTTAAAGAGAAGGAAAAGGCACACACACATACTGACAAATGAAAATATGTATCTGAAGGGACATCTCACCCCCAAATTAAAAATCCATATTTTTTCTCTCAATCTGTAGTGCTTCTTATATAGGGATGGGTATTTGAATAGGCTACTTGTTTAGACCTCAGTAATATGTGTAGAGTACTCACCGCTGCCCCTCCCACATGAGAGGATGAATTTTATATATATGTTTTTTACTCTTTAAAGGGACATTGTGTAGCGTTTTCAGTTGTTTATTGGCAAAAATCGATGTCTGCATTCATAACGTTCCGCCATCTTGAAAATACATCCGCCAGCAAGGGACATATAGCACTACCAGGGAATAGCTCGCCTTCTGCGTTTTTGTTGAGAGCCAGGCCAGCACTGCGTGACTGAGAAGGCAAAGGAGAGGAGCAAGAGGCGCTTCGCTACTACCCCAGCACTACTGCAGCGTAACAGTCCCACTCTTTGAACATAATGCAGGATCATGCATATGTAGCATCATGGGAGACGGAATCCTTGTCGCCAAGAAAGCACAAAAGGGAATCAAAAAGGCAACGTGACCGGCGAATTAAAAAAATGAGGGTTAACATCAGGGTAGCCATTCCCAGCTGGAAAGAGCTGCTGAAGGAGAAAGGTTTTAAAAGGGATGCTGTGATTGGCCTGCTGCTCTGCCTGTCATTTTTTCCCCAACAGGCAGGCCAGGCTAATGCAATCACAGGCCAGTGCCGCTGTCAGTGGCGTAGTGATGCGAGGAGAGGACTGAGGTATGTATGGTTGAGCCACTTGTGAGTTGTCAAAAGACAAGACGTGATTGGTTTGTTTCGATTTACACCCACCCCAACGGTCCTACATTGTAAACACAGCCAGCATGCTTTGTCAGCTCGCATCACATGTGTCTGTGTAGGAGCCTGAATTAATACTCCATGAATTATTGGATGACATGGTTTCATCAATGTTATCATAGCTTTTTGGTACACAGCGGCTACCGTAGTTGCAATATGCGTTCGAAAAAGTTTGAATGCAATATACGGGTTCAACTTTAGATGGGAGGAATTCCTACAAACTGTGGCTTTAAATGGGTAAGATTTTATTTATTGCAGAGCTGCATACAATGTACTGCTTCACGCAGCACCTCCTTGTCCCATTGTCTATCTCTCTGTCTATCATGAGACTACTGCTGCAGGAGTGTGAGCTCCACACAGGGAACAGTTAGTGAGAGTCCCCTTTCACACACATGCACAGTGACAGGGCTAACTGTTAGCATCACATGGCTAACATTACCTAATGGTTATTAACAGGTTAACCGACAGAGTCAAGCTGTTTCGATGTCAGTGTGAGTTTGTTGGGATCGTTAAACTCCTCTTTGTCGGACATTAGCTGCTGCTGCTGTGTTAGCTTGTGTGACCAGGCAGACGGTCAACTGACTCTGTGGAGAGCGGCTCTGAGACAGTCCTTTAGTGCTGTGTCTAACCTGTGTAAAATTAGTGTTAGCGACAGGAAGATGATTTTTCTCATGTTAACTTTTAATTGGTTTAGTAGACAAATTGAAGCCTGGTTGTTCAATGAATGAATTTCAAATTGCACTTCTTTTCTGTTGGCCTATTTATGGTCCTATTCTTATTTTTATTTTTGTATTTTGTATTTTTTGCGAGGACTCAAGCCTACCCTTAAAATTTAATGCAAGTACCCATAGAGATAGCCGTAGAGATGCCTGCTGTCTCTTGAAGATAATGAAACTTGAAGGCACTTGGCTTGTGGTGCTGAAAGTGCCAAAAAAATAAATTTAACGAACTCAGCAGCAATGTCTGTCATGTCTCGGTTTAGTATCTGTTTATGTTTCATGTTCTGCATTTCCTGTTTTATTTTGAAGATCACTCACCCCTGTCTCTGTTTCAGGTTTGTGTCCTGTCCCTTCCCCCCGTCATGTGCGCACCTGCCCCTGATTGTGTCTCCCCACACGTGTCTCCAATCACTCCCCATTACCTCTTGTATTTTACCTCTTGTCTCACTCTGTCTCGTCGCCAGTTCGTTGAATTTCATGTCACGTTCCAGCATTGTTCCTGTCTTGCTCTCTAGTTCTTTTTTTGATCCTGTTTGTTTATCGACCTTGCCATTTGCCTCTCATTTTTGGATACCTCTGCCTCGTCTGACTGCCCTCCTGTGTACCGAACCCGGTCTGTTATTAAACAACGTTTTTTTGGGAAACCCTCGTCATAGAGTCTTGCATTTGGGTCCTGTCTCTGGTTTTGTTCATGACAGAACGAACTGGCCATTGATGGACCCAGCAGACTCCGACTCCGTGCGCAAAGCCCTCCAGGCGCAGGGCCAGCGGCTCGCCCAGCAGGACGAGCAGCTCAGTGCTCTGTCTCTAAGTCTGAGAGAACTGTCAGAGCGACAGGACTCAATAATGAGGAATTTGGGCTCACAGTTAAATGTATTGATGCAGGCGCTGCAGAGAGGGGAGACTGCAGCCACTGTCTCTGACACCACCACGGTGCCGCTTCCGGACGCGCCAGCCTCCACGCAGTCTCCTGACACATCACCGGCAGCCTTCTCACAGCTCTCTCGTCCGGAGAAGTTCTCTGGGGACTCGGGAGACATCAGGCCATTCATCACGCAGTGTGAGTTACATTTTTAACTGCAGGCAGCGGCCTTTCCCACAGAGCGAGCGAAGATTGCATTTATTATCTCGCATCTGACCGGCGGCGCTGAGGCGTGGGCCACCGCTGAATGGAGCCGCAGTTCAGCCACCTGTTACTCACTGGCTGCGTTTGTCAAAACTTTTGAGCAAGTTTTTCAGCATACAGCCCCAGGCCGTGAGGCAGCATGAACTCTCGTCACACTGAGGCAAGGTAAACGCAGGGTGTCAGATTACGCCATCGAGTTCCGCACACTCGCGGCTGAGAGTGAATGGAACAATAATGCATTAATGGACACATTTTTTCAAGGTCTTTCTGACAGTGTTAAGGACCATTTGGTCCCTTTAGACCTTCCGGGGGACCTGGACATGCTTATTTCCCTCACTATCAAGATCGACAAGAGACTGGTGGAGCGAGAGAGAGAGAGAGAGAGAGGCCGCCCGAGGGAGCGCGCCTCCCCACCGTGCGCATGGAGGACCCGATCTACAGACCGACCAAGCCACGTCAGACAGCCAGCCGCCAATTTGATCCCACCTACCGCCGGCATGGAGGAACCCATGCAGTTGGGCAGAACTCGGCTCTCCCCTGAGGAACGTCATCGCAGGTTGAGAGATGGAAGGTGTTTCTACTGTGGACAGCTGGGCCATTCCGTGAGTAACTGCCACGTCAAGGGTGCCACTTCCAGCATTAAAGGGCGGGTAGCGGTGAGTCAGAACTTGGTCATTAATAATCCTGCTCATGTTCTACCCAAAATTGAACTATGCTCTGCCAACTACTCCCTTGAACTGCCTGTATTTATTGATTCCAGTTCAGACGCTAATCTCATGAACTCTCTCCTTGTTAGGAAGCTCCGTCTAAGAACCTTTCGTCTGAACTGTCCCTTCGGAGTTAATGCTGTGGATGGCAGCTTTTTGGGCAACGTAACTCACCGCACTCAGTCCCTAAGGCTAAGTTTTCCAGACTCTCACTCTGAGCTAATTAGTTTTCATGTCTTTGCCTCCATGAACCATGACCTTATTTTAGGGCACCCTTGGCTTAAGATACACAATCCTCAGTTTGATTGGCCCTCTGGACAGGTTGTTTCCTGGGGAAGCAACTGCTCCCTTAGCTGTCTCAAGCACCCATGTAATGTTAAAGCTCCTATCCAGACCAAAAATCTTCAATCTCCCTCCGAAGATCCAGACCTCTCATCTGTTCCCACCTGCTATCATGATCTTAAGGAGGTATTTTCCGAAGCCAAAGCCAAGTCTCTGCCCCCCCATAGACCTTATGACTGTGCTATTGACCTGCTGCCAGGATCAACACCCCCTAGGGGGAGACTGTACTCTCTTTCAGCTCCTGAACAAAAAGCCATGAAGGAGTATGTGGAGGAATCTCTCGCAGCAGGCATCATCCGCCCCTCCTCATCGCCAGCAGGAGCAGGATTTTTCTTCGTGGAGAAAAAAGATAAGTCCTTTCGGCCCTGTATTGATTATAGGGGGATCAACGACATCACAGTTAAGAACAGGTACCCCCTCCCTCTTATGTCAACTGCTTTTGAACTCCTGGATGGAGCCAAAATATTCACCAAGCTTGACTTAAGAAACGCTTACCACCTGGTCAGAATAAGGGAGGGGGACGAGTGGAAAACGGCATTCAATACAGATACAGGGCATTATGAATACCTTGTAATGCCTTTTGGACTTACTAATGCTCCAAGTGTCTTTCAAAACCTTGTAAATGATGTACTCAGGGACATGCTCAGTGTTTATGTTTTTGTCTATTTGGATGACATTCTGATTTTTTCCCCCGATGAGGAAACTCATACCTGCCATGTTTGTGCTGTGCTTCAGCGGTTGCTGGAGAATGAGCTTTATGTCAAGGCAGAAAAATGTGAGTTTCACAAATCCTCAGTTTCTTTTCTGGGGTTTGTGCTTGCTGAGGGGGAGATAAAGATGGATCCAGGGAAGGTGACAGCAGTGGCTAATTGGCCCACTCCCATGTCATGCAAAGAGGTCCAAAGGTTTCTAGGTTTTGCCAATTTTTACAGAAAGTTCATTAGAAACTTTAGCTCACTGGCTTCACCTTTGCATAACCTGACTTCTCCTCACCAACCTTTTGTGTGGGATTCTGATTGTGATTCTGCATTTCAGAGACTAAAAAAGAGCTTCACTTCAGCCCCCATCCTCATTCTTCCGGACCGCAGCCAGCAGTTCATTGTGGAGGTTGATGCCTCAGATGTCGGGGTAGGAGCTGTCCTCTCTCAGAATAGCCTCAGAGATGGGAAGCTGCATCCTTGTGCTTTCCTCTCCAGGAAGCTCTCCTCGGCAGAGAGGAATTACGACATTGGTGATCGGGAACTGCTGGCAGTCAAAGTGGCTCTGGAAGAGTGGAGGCACTGGCTGGAGGGAGCTCAGTGTCCGTTCATGGTATGGTCTGATCACAAAAATCTAGAATACCTGAAAACTGCTAAAAGGTTGAATGCGAGGCAAGCTAGGTGGGCACTGTTTTTCAACAGATTTGATTTTGTTTTGTCTTACCGTCCTGGCTCAAAAAATGTTAAACCTGATGCCTTATCACGCATATTCTCTGATAAATCAGTGTCTGAGCCTAAAACAATCTTACCCATGTCATGCTTTGTTTCGGCCTTAACGTGGGAAATTGAAGCTAAGGTTAAGGAAGCCATTAACAACCTTGAGGTTCCCCAGGATTGTCCTGATGACAGACTCTTTGTAGTTCCCCACTTGAGGGGGGACGTTATTTATTGGGCCCACACTAACAAAGCCGTCTGCCACCCTGGCATTGCTAAGACTCAGTTTGTAGTTGAACAGCGATTCTGGTGGCCTAATCTCAGGAAGGACATCTCTGAGTATGTTAATGCATGCCATGTTTGTGCCGCTAACAAGCCTTCTTACCAGAGACCCCCTGGAGAATTACAACCCTTGCCAATACCTCTACGCCCCTGGTCTGACATTTCGCTGGACTTTGTTACGGGGCTGCCTCCCTCAGAAGGTAACACTGCAGTCCTGACTGTTGTTGACAGATTTTCTAAAATAGTGAATTTCATTGCATTACCCAAGCTTCCCTCAGCCAAAGAAACAGCTGAGGTCATGATTAATCATGTGTTTAGAATCCATGGATTTCCCAGGAACATGGTGTCGGACAGAGGCCCTCAGTTTGTGTCTCAATTCTGGAGGGAATTCTGTAACCAGCTAGGAGCTACAGTCAGCCTGTCCTCCGGATTCCATCCCCAAACCAATGGACAGTCTGAGAGACTCAACCAGGAGCTGGAGACTGGTCTCCGGTGTCTCGCGTCCCAGAACCCAGGAACCTGGTCTCAGAAAATAGTTTGGGTGGAGTATGCCCATAACTCACTTCCCTCTTCATCCACTGGTCTGTCACCTTTTCACATCGTTCATGGTTACCAACCCTCTCTGTTTCCTGCCTTAGCCCCTGATTCTTCCGTCCCGTCGGCATTGGCCTTGGTGAGTCGCTGCAGGAGGACCTGGGAGCGAGCCCGTCGGATGCTGCTCCGCCAATCCAGGAGTTATAAGACTGCAGCAGATCGTAAGAGGGCTCCGGCTCCGGACTACAAGGTTGGACAGCAGGTGTGGCTCTCCACAAAGCATCTCCCGCTCCGGGTGGAATCTAGGAAGCTTGCTCCCAGGTTCGTTGGACCCTTCCCCATCTCCAAGGTGATCAACCCGGTCACTGTCAAGCTCAAGCTTCCAAGGTCTATGCGGGTCCATTCTGCATTTCACGTCAGTCTGCTCAAACCAGCCAGAGTCTCCACTGGTCCCTCCTTCCAGACCCCCTCCTCCCCCCCGGTTTGTGGATGGGGGCCCTGTCTTCACGGTGAGGAAACTCTTGTCAGCTCGTCGTCGTGGTCGGGGGATGCAGTATTTGGTGGACTGGGAGGGATATGGTCCTGAGGAACGTTCTTGGATTCCCTCCAGGTTTATTGTGGACCCCACTCTCATCCAAGATTTCCATGCCTCTCATCCTGAAGCTCCAGGGCCCTCGGGAGCTGGCCCTTGAGGAGGGGGTACTGTCATGTCTCGGTTTAGTATCTGTTTATGTTTCATGTTCTGCATTTCCTGTTTTATTTTGAAGATCACTCACCCCTGTCTCTGTTTCAGGTTTGTGTCCTGTCCCTTCCCCCCGTCATGTGCGCACCTGCCCCTGATTGTGTCTCCCCACACGTGTCTCCAATCACTCCCCATTACCTCTTGTATTTTACCTCTTGTCTCACTCTGTCTCGTCGCCAGTTCGTTGAATTTCATGTCACGTTCCAGCATTGTTCCTGTCTTGCTCTCTAGTTCTTTTTTTGATCCTGTTTGTTTATCGACCTTGCCATTTGCCTCTCGTTTTTGGATACCTCTGCCTCGTCTGACTGCCCTCCTGTGTACCGAACCCGGTCTGTTATTAAACAACGTTTTTTTGGGAAACCCTCATCTTAGAGTCTTGCATTTGGGTCCTGTCTCTGGTTTTGTTCATAACAATGTCTCCCTCCAGAAATCATGAATCCGGCTACTCAAGTTAATCCACAGACCTTGTTCTGAACAATTCAGTGTAGGAACTATTTTTATCACTAACAAACTACTACAGTATCACTGTGCAGGAGGAAGCGTGCATCTACCCATGGATGAGAGGCTACTGCTAGCTCAACTAGCACCACTTAGCTAACTAATGTTACAGCTTAGTCGAGGAGGATGCCATTAATGTTTACAACTTGTGCTGTCAGGAGCACAAGCTTCTCATCCATGAGTAGATGCACGCTTCCTTCTGTGCGGTGATACACAGGGTTGCATATCTCCTCACTACACTCACTCACACCAAAACAATCTAGACTAATAAAGAGCACTACAGGTAAAAAGGAAAATATATATTTGAGATTTAGGGGCGTACTGTCCCTTTAAACTTTTTAAAGGCCTGTGTTATATACCATCCAGGTGGCCTTTTGCTTTGAAAACTGCTTTTGCATTACTCTACAACTTCACAAAAACTAATACATCATTGTCCTGTCGGCACTTGACAAGGCTCATCACTCTCAGGGTGTGATTGTCCATGTATGTGTGAGCATGTACGTACAGCGTAATGCATAAATGAGTGTGTTTGCCGTACAAGCCTGAACGTAGCTTCTGCCTCATCACTCAAACAGTTAACTCTTTTCAACTTTTTGATCAGACTGCTTAGTGATGATGATGGACTGTGAAAGGCAGCGAGGCCGCTGTGTAAAATGATGAAATCTCCTTTTATAGTGTTTCATGTTAGGGCATGACACTGCTCATTAATTTGAATTGCTCCTGTCTAAATCGGTCCAGGAGTTCTGGTGAAGGGATACGATGATGGGTAACCAACTCTAAAGGATCCTCTATTCAAGAGGAAAATGCTGTAATATGCGATCTTTATACCTGAGTGACAACATGTACTAGCCTGTGTGTCTGTCAAATGCTCTAAAGGCCCAATCAGTGATGTTCTGACCATGTAATTACATATACAGTACAGGCCAAAAGTTTGGACACACCTTCTCATTCAATGCGTTTTCTTTATTTTCGTGACTATTTACATTGTAGATTCTCACTGAAGGCATCAAAACTATGAATGAACACATGTGGAGTTATGTACTTAACAAAAAAAGGTGAAATAACTGAAAACATGTTTTATATTCTAGTTTCTTCAAAATAGCCACCCTTTGCTCTGATTACTGTTTTGCACACTCTTGGCATTCTCTCGATGAGCTTCAAGAGGTAGTCACCTGAAATGGTTTCCACTTCACAGGTGTGTCTTATCAGGGTTAATTAGTGGAATTTCTTGCTTTATCAATGGGGTTGGGACCATCAGTTGTGTTGTGCGGAAGTCAGGTTAATACACAGCCGACAGCCCTATTGGACAACTGTTAAAATTCATATTATGGCAAGAACCAATCAGCTAACTAAAGAAAAACGAGTGGCCATCATTACTTTAAGAAATGAAGGTCAGTCAGTCCGGAAAATTGCAAAAACTTTAAATGTGTCCCCAAGTGGAGTCGCAAAAACCATCAAGCGCTACAACCAAACTGGCACACATGAGGACCGACCCAGGAAAGGAGGACCAAGAGTCACCTCTGCTTCTGAGGATAAGTTCATCCGAGTCACCAGCCTCAGAAATCGCAAGTTAACAGCAGCTCAGATCAGAGACCAGATGAATGCCACACAGAGTTCTAGCAGCAGACCCATCTCTAGAACAACTGTTAAGAGGAGACTGTGCGAATCAGGCCTTCATGGTCAAATAGCTGCTAGGAAACCACTGCTAAGGAGAGGCAACAAGCAGAAGAGATTTGTTTGGGCCAAGAAACACAAGGAATGGACATTAGACCAGTGGAAATTTGTGCTTTGGTCTGATGAGTCCAAATTTGAGATCTTTGGTTCCAACCGCCGTGTCTTTGTGAGACGCAGAAAAGGTGAACGGATGGATTCCACATGCCTGGTTCCCACTGTGAAGCATGGAGGAGGAGGTGTGATGGTGTGGGGGTGTTTTGCTGGTGACACTGTTGGGGATTTATTCAAAATTGAAGGCACACTGAACCAGCATGGCTACCACAGCATCCTGCAGCGACATGCCATCCCATCCAGTTTGCGTTTAGTTGGACGATCATTTATTTTTCAACAGGACAATGACCCCAAACACACCTCCAGGCTGTGTAAGGGCTATTTGACCAAGAAGGAGAGCGATGGAGTGCTGCGGCAGATGACCTGGCCTCCACAGTCACCGGACCTGAACCCAGTCGAGATGGTTTGGGGTGAGCTGGACCGCAGAGTGAAGGCAAAGGGGCCAACAAGTGCTAAACACCTCTGGGAACTCCTTCAAGACTGTTGGAAAACCATTTGAGGTGACTACCTCTTGAAGCTCATGGAGAGAATGCCAAGAGTGTGCAAAGCAGTAATCAGAGCAAAGGGTGGCTATTTTGAAGAAACTAGAATATAAAACATGTTTTCAGTTATTTCACCTTTTTTTGTTAAGTACATAACTCCACATGTGTTCATTCATAGTTTTGATGCCTTCAGTGAGAATCTACAATGTAAATAGTCATGAAAATAAAGAAAACGCATTGAATGAGAAGGTGTGTCCAAACTTTTGGCCTGTACTGTATATTCATATACACAGTTGACAGCTTGACCTGCAAATGAAAAATAAGCATTTATCTGTCTCATCTGGTCTTAGTTTAAAAGCCAGGTCGAATCTTTAACACCATCGGACAGCATCTTTAACTTAGGTGTGTTTGTTTCCAAGCTTTGCACCTGTGTTAAATGACAGCAGTGCCTTTTGAATTTTGCTGGAGGGACAACCTTTTTGATAACATTTACATCACAGACTGTGACTTTATTGTACCCAACAGATTTATACAGATGACAGCAGTCCGGAGTGAAATTTAATTTTGGTTGTATTCATGGCTGAGTCCAGAGTGGACCTTGTTTTATTGCAACTTGAGATGTAAGGTGCAACGGGAGCTTTAAATTTTAGTCTTCATGCTTTCAGAATATAAATGAATTAAAAAGTGGCTCAGAAACTTGCATCACAGGTTGATACTTTGGCTAACGGCAGTTATGTCTATAGCCATTATTTTAGTCAGCCTCTTGAAAGTTGTTAGCTCATACTATAGGAAGTCAAAATCATATCTTACTTTTAAATCATGATTTTGATGACTAATCAATTTAATCATGGGGCTCGAGATAAAGTCCCAATTTAAGGCTCTTTTCAGACTCATATCAGCAAACACAGCCCCCTCATTCATTTCAATGAAGCCACTGCCTTGGCACCTGGTTTAATCTTTGCTACAAAGCAATTTGACATAATCCAGCAAAGCGCTGTGCTGACGCACATTCCTGGCAAATGTCTTCATGACGTGAAAGATGTGGGTCCACTGTTTACCTGGCTGTTGTTGCAACGGAGGATGAAATGATTGTTGCCATGATAACTTTCCAGAGTGATAAAATCCTTTCTGATTGAATTATAAACCTGTGCGTTTGATAAACCTTCAAACTCGTGGATTTATTACTCAAACCTACCCACCTGGATCGTATTTTATCAACCTACAGGTACCTGAAGCAACATGCTCTCACATATTGCCCTGTGTTTGTTTCAATGTGGAGCTGTTTTAATTCTGTTTTTTGTGCAGGGCTGTGTAACACCCTGTTAGAAGTGAACAGGGCTCCCGCAAAGGACACACACACACACACACACACACATACACATACACATACACACACACGGCATAAAACAGACTAATGAATGTCAAGGGGATACTATGTTTTGCTTGATGCCATATTAAAGCAGAATGTGCCATTAATGCAGGCCCAGGCCCAGTATAACCACCAGCAATTACTCTCACCCCAGCATTTGAGTGGGAGCTTTGCATTTGTAAAGTGCAGAACCCCCCGGTCATCTGCCCTCTGTCACTGCACAGTATATTTCTCCTTCATTTCAATTGGATCATACATTAAAATGAGAAACCGGTACATACTGACTAATGACACCAGGTCTCTATGTCTAAGCCTCCAGTCTATATTTTATTTTTTATTTTTCCTCCTCCTCCTCCTTTTCCTCTGCATCTAATTGTTTCATTATCCTCTATTTGTCGTATCCCACTATATCACCTACATCGATCGTCATCCCATTAGTCCTCTCCCCCGCTGAAAGGAACCTAACTCCTTGCGATGACCCGCAGTCATCGCCTCTACAGCGCAAGGTTGTCTGTCAGTCTGCAAAATCTGCATACAGCCTCATTTTGCAAATCAAATTTCTCTCTGAGCCTTTACCCACAGACGTCAACAGCTAAAGCTTATTTACATGTTTAGGGCGATTAAACAAATCTATCTAATCCATGGAGAACATAATTTAACATTCAGTATTTGGACATCAGTGCCAAAGCGTTTTACTAATTCATTAAAGTACAGAGGCGTTATGCAACCCAATTTCATTTCAAATCAAATGTAATTCGGTTCTATGTATTAACTTGTCAGATGGAATAAAATGCATCAAAACTGAACAAGGGGAAAAAAAAATCACCACACGCTGTTTCCAAACAATATATTATATAATGCGATCATGTTGTATACGTTGTATGCATCATCATCATCGTTCAACATCTTATTTATAAAGCTGTCTTATCAAACTTTAACAGCAAGAGGGGACATATTTTTATTTCACCAAATGTGCTTTTCTTTATGCCCTCGTGGTATATTAAAAAAAATAGTGTGAATAATTGTCAGTTTATTAGATCATAATCTCAGCTCTCTGAGTCCTCTCCTGATCAACTGCTTCGAATTTTTAGGGGTAAACAACAGGTTGCCTTCTGTTGTTGTTGTATATGTGAAATATATATTTAATGCACATACTGATACTGAGCGATAGCCAAGCATGTCATATGTATTATAGTTTTTGGGTTGTCCATCCATCCCTCTGTCCATCCCAGCCCTGTGAACATAATATCTCAATAATGCCTCAAGGTTATTTCTTCATATTTGGCACAAATGTCCCCTTGGACTCAACGATGAACTGATAAGTTTTTGGTGGTCATAGGTCAAAGGTCAAGGTCACTGTGACCTTGTCTAATTCATTACCGTAAACGCAATATCTCAAGGACACCTTGACTCTTCTACACCTCAGAATTTCTTCAGATTTAGCACAAATGTTTACTTGGACTAGCGGATGAACTGGTTAGATTTTGGAGGTCAAAGTTAAAAGGTCAAAGGTCAAGATCACTGTGACCTTGCATCCATTTCATTCTCGTGAACCCAGTATCTCAAGAACGGCTTGACAGACCTCTTCAAGTTTGACACAAACGTTTACCTGGACTCATTGATGAACTGATTAGATTTCAGTAGTGAAAGGTCAAGGTCAGCGTGATCTTTCATCTGTCTCGTTCTTGTGAACAGGATATTTCAAGAACACCTTCAGGGAATTTCTTTAAATTTGACACAAATGTCAACTTGGACTGAAGAATAAAGTGATTATAATTTTGTTGTTGAAGGTCAAAGGTCAAAGGTCAAGGTCAGTGTGATCTTGTCTGTCTCATTACCGTAAACATGATATCTCAAGAACACTTTGAGAGAATTTCTTTAAATTTAGCAAAAAGTTTACTTGGACTAGAAGATAAACTGACTTTTGACCTCACTTTTGGCCGTAACTCAAGAATTCATATGCCAGTTATGACAAAACTTAAGTAATGAAGTGATGACATATTATATCTAAAAGGTCAAAAGTCAGCTTCAATGTGACATCATAATGTTCATATAAAACACTTTCCTGGCCATTACTCAACATCATAACTCAGGAACAGAAGATGATAATACAGATGATGATACAGATCTTCTGTGCTGTTGGGGGGGAAATGTGTGTGAAGCATCCGTGTTTGCAGAGATATGGATGTAAACTGTAAGAGAAACGTGACTGGTGTGAGAAGGCATACAACCGCAGGGCAGTAATTCTAGTTTTGCAGGAGAAAATGATTATCAGAAGTCAAGATTTATTCCTAGAGTTATAATTTATATGTGATTTAAATATACATGATTAATTGATTAGTCGATCAGCAGAAAATGAAAATGTTTTGAATTGTGAATTTTTAAATTGTGATGATGTTCACGTAGAGATTTAAAGAATTTCACTTCACTGGGATGTCCAGTGTTGACGTAGTACATACTGCGTGAGCATTACCACAAGTGTTAAATGATTAATCAGTGTTGAAACTAATAGATCCACACACCATGTTGCCTAATGTTAGAAGGATTTTAATACTGGGTAACTTTTCAAGCAACAGGCTTTTCCTCTGATAAATAACAGATTCTGTATTTATCAGAAGTCTGAGCGAGAGCCTGGCTACTAGCTGTTCGGATCCATTTGTTTCAACTCGGCTATTTATTTCTTTGATCCAGCACCCATGCTATTGGGCACTGGGATGTGCGTATCTTTTTTATCGTTTCTAAATGTTTTGTGACATGGAAATCATTTAATCATCAACTAATTTATCCATAAAAAAGAGAATTTTGGTTATATCTTGCAAAATGTGAGAATTTGTTTATCTGAGTTGTATTTCTTAGTAAAATGATAATTTTATTGGTTTTTACTGTTGGTGACAAAATATATTATTGTAAGAACTTTACTCACAGCTTTTGTAATTGTGATGGGCAGGGATCACAGTATTTTAAATACATCTGGAAACACATATTTGACAATAAACAATTTCAAGTCTAAGTTGTCATCAGGTGGTTAATGTGGGTCTATGAACAGTACCGTGTAATGTCCCTGGTTGACATCTGGCCAGGGACCTTTGTTGCACCTTTGTTACTCTTTGGTTGCTGCCATCAAATTTGATGGCAAAATTAAAAAAACAAAAAAAAAACGAAACAAAAAGCGTTTAGCATCTAAATTGGTGAAGAACGAAATGACCAATTATAATTTTGTACATAGAGCATATTTCACTCCTGTTCGATTGCATAGGATGCATGTCCTTCTGTCCCTGATCTTTGTTGGCACTGCAGATTAGATAAAGGTACCTTTTCATATGGTATAGGATGCACTAAACTAAAAACTTTCTTGGCAAATGTAATGCAATCCCTGGGAAAGATCATTAGCTATAGAGTTTGTTGGGATCCAGCAATGTGCCTTTTGAACTACAATGATGTTCCTACTAAGGAACGTCATGTGGGAGGTCATTCTAAAAATGTATTTGTAGGGTACCCAGCTTCCCTGGAATCTTGAGACATGCTCCAAAAGCAACATGAACGGTCCATATCTCCTTTATTTATTACTGTATTGGATTGATGACTTGAACTATACTTTGTTTTGTTTAGACCAGTGGTTCCAACTGGTGGTCATGGTCCAAAGGTGGGTTGCGGTTCCATTCTAAATGGACTGCAAGTGACCCACAATCATGTCAAGTTTGTAAAAAACAAATTTTACTTTGAAGTACAGTGCATTTGCAGCTCAGAGCTTTTATTTTGAAGTGCTGTTCCCTGCTGTAGAGTGAGTGACTGATACTTGACAGAGACAACAATCTAGCTTGATGACATGACCAAGTATACGCTATATTATTAGTATATTAGACTGTGTGGACTCTTGACCCAGAGGTCGGATCAGTCGGGAACCTGCTCTAGACCCTCATCTCAATAAGCCACACATAATCCCTCTTTTATTAGCATTACTTTATTTATTTATTTTTGCAGTGTTATTTTATTACAGCCTATTTTTTTCTTTTTCTTGTCTCTTTTCTCAGGTATCCTTGGTGGTATGTGAGTTAAATATGCTGTTTCCTTTTCTATTTGTGGAGAGAATCAATAAATATTCAAGTAAAAAAAAATCTATTAAGATAAATATACATCAATCAGCAATGTCAGTAGTCCTTGTGCTAGCTGACATGAACATGGATAAATAACCTCAAAAAATGGAGATCATCCTCCTCCATTGTTTGTGGGACTTCTTTGAATAGAGTATAATACTGGTCAATTTGTCTGACACACACACACACACACACACAGACACACAGACACACACACACACACACACACACACACACACACACACACGGCTGACTGCTTTAATGAATCCTGTCATTACAATGGTGGGGGCACGGCTAAACCCCTGTTATTCAGCCTGCAATTTTCTCTCCTTTCATGGTACAGAGCGACAGAGACGGGAGCCTCATACCACTCATATGAATGGTAATTAATTTTCAATTAAAAACATTAATTAAATTCATTCTCATACTGAGCTCTTTTTTTTCCTCAGTACTCATCTTGGCTGTAGGACTGTCAAAACACAGATAAATATGTAACTTTGAGAGCTTCCTGTGTTTCAAGGTCAGAGACATTATACTAACAGGAGATAATATGTCTATCTATGTACGTAGAGCCAGATATGAGTTCTGCAGCTTGAAAAGCATCACTCACAATAAACTGAAATCATGGTATAGTGCACGAGGTGACACCTGAAAAGAGCTGACAGATTGCTCCGCCAGAGAGGAGCTGCAACACAATACAGCCAGCCGCCGCTGTGGTGAACTTTAAATTGATATTACTGTCCTCGGGGCGAAATATCCGTCTCACGCGTTAGTCTCTGCCCCTCTCCGTGTTCTCTGTCTATCCCTCTCTCCATTTTCTCTGGAAGTCTCTACCTACAGCTGTTGCTCTGGTAAAGGCATTAAAAAAGTTGACCCATGCAGGAGGATATCAGGGAATAAAGGAGAGAAGCAGCTTCTCTGCGCTGCCCTGCTCCTTAGGGCTGATGAAGATAACAGCACACAACAACATGGAGACTTGGAATAGGCTCTGTGTGTGTGTGTGTGTGTGTGTGTGTGTGTGTGTGTGTGTGTGTGTATGAGAGTGAGTGGGTGACTCAGGGAGAGATTTAGATGATGAATGAGTGACCTTGCCTAAAGAGCTACATGTCCCTCTAGTGCGGCTTGATTGAGAGGTTGCGTTGGGTCCTGCTGTGTTTGTGTGTTGTCTGTGTGTGTGAGTGTGTGTGTGTGTGTGTGTATGTGTGTGCATGTCTGTTTTCCCTCTGTTTGTGCACTTAAGAGATGCACATATTCTCGCATCTGTGAGCATTCTTCATATGTATAGTTGGAGTGAAAGCAAATTTATCCACCAGGGAGTGAAAACACAAACATGCAGCACATTGACTTTCTAAAAATACTCACTTCCTCTCCAAATGCTTTTCCAAAACAGTAGGAGAGTTCAAGGAGACGTGAGATGAAAACATTGGCTGATATCCAGCGTAAGTGGGCTATCTGCGTAGCAGTGTGTGATTTTACTTGTGCGCTTGCACCTATGTGCTTGCCGCATGTGTGCAGCACACGCTCACGCCTGTGTGCGTGTGTGTGCCGTGCATATGATCAGTCTTAACAACTGATATGAGACACCTCTCCTCCCCACTGAGTTTGCAGATGCCAGCTGGAGGAACAAGGCTTTATTGCTTCATCGAAATGTCAGCGCACAGCGTGTGTGTGACACCCAGAGATGGTGGGAGGAAACTTAATAATATATCGATTCATCATTGTTCTCAGGTGGACCACCTTTTCACATTCAACTCATCAGGAACCAAAACCCGGCGTGTCTTATCTATGGATTCACGCATGATGTCTGGTACTGTCGCCACGAGCCCGTGCTTGTATGTGTCTTTGTGAATGCGTCAGTGCATGACAGCACTCGCTGTTTTGTTTCTTCATTGCTCATCAGTCTTTATTGAAAAAATGTTTTAGTTAGCGTCACATCGGCCTTGTTGCTGCGCTGTGATGGGCCAGAACAGGCCAGTGGCATGCAACATGATGAATCACAATGGAAAAGATGTCAGCTGGTGAGCTGGTCGCTTGCAGCCCACTGAAGTGTGACGGGTAGTCACAACCACTGATGACATACACACATGTTCAGGTACATTTGCACACAGCATCCATTTTTACATGCCCGCATGCAACCCTGTCACATAAAACTACCTTTATATACTTCTATCAGTAAATGCAGAACATAACAAGAAAATGATTGTGCAAGTGTTCACTGTGAATGCCAAATGTTAATTTGGAACTTCTCTAAAAAATATTCACTGTCAACATATTTTTTTTTTGTTTTCTCTACAGTGTTTACGTCTGGCAACTAGCAGCTTTATGAATGTTTTATAATTATGTTCAGACAACTCAAAGCAATTAGTTAAGGTAAGGGAAAGATTGTGTTATTGGTTAAATATTGAACAAGACTAAGAGTCTGCAGCCTTGCTAATGGCTCTCTGAGGCTGTACTTAGTCACAGCGGTGGGTTGAGCTGAATGCAAACATCCGCATGCTAATGCTAACACTAATAGCATGTCATTGATGATAAGCAGGTATAATGTTAACAATGTTCACCATATAATTAGCACAAAACACAATGTACACTTGAGGCTGATGGGAATGTAATTTGTTCTGCAAGCATTTGGTAAAAAACCACAGTCTTGAAAGATGAAACATTTTGCTGTGGTGATGGCGGTAGACTTAAGGTCAGGGGTCAAAGTTATAGACTGACAGTGCCATCCAATCCAAAATTGAATTAAAGCACAAGATTGGACATGTTAGATTTAACTGAAACCCCAATCAATCTTAAAAAAAATGCTAGTGAATATAATCCAGGCTAAAGAAGCGACCCCTGAGAAAAAAAAAAATTGCTCTTGTTTTTCTTAACTATTGAATTTATTATCTCAGAATTTTTTTTAAGATATTTTTTGGGGGCATTTGTTTTGCCTTTAATCGACAGGAAAGTTGAACCCGAGCCACTGCGGCAACAGCCTTGTATATGGGGCGCCTGCTCTATCCACTAAGCCACCAACACCCCATTATCTCAGAATTTTGAGGAAAGTTTTCACTAAGTAATCTGCTGTTTCTCTGAATTAAGAAAAAAGATGCACATTTTTTCCCGTGAAAAAAATTTTGTTGTAATGGTTTTAAGCCTGTTTTATAAGTGAAAATTTGCATTAGCATTATCATAGTTAACCATAGGATGTGAATGCACCGTGCTGACCAAGCAAGTGGCTTTATTCTCTCGTCAAAGTATGGTCACTCATCCCTTTTGGCTTCAGAAATCCAAGATGGTGTCAGTGAAATTGCCAAACCTGAGGCTTCGCAACAGGAGCTCACAAACCAGTGGGTGACATAGCAATGGCTATGTCCATTATTTTCATACGGTTTATGTTACATACCAGGCAGCAACATTTCCGCAAAAAAAAAATATGTGGCACAATAAGCAGTATTAAAGACATTTTCGGAAGATAGGATTGCACACAGAAACATTTATGTCAAAGAACACCCAGTAAACAAACATGTTAACATCATGTCTTATTAATGCATTAAATTTTAGCCATAGTTTGATATCTTGTTGTTGAGTCTCCGAGAATGACGGTGACATTATGCCTCTCCTTTACACTCAGTCTGGCTACATTAACGAAGTCCAGACAAGTTAATTACTTTTATTACTTTGCCACCTTGATGCTGTTGACACACTATCAACTGCTGACTCACGCATATCAGAACAAAAATGCACCATCTTCTCCTTTTTGTCTTTATTACATCTTATTTGCTGGTATGAATATGTTGATTATGTTCTGACAACCTCATTTGAGTTTGATTTATGTCATCTGTTTCATTTTATATTATACACAAGCTTTCTGCTTGATGCATCCTTGTCAATGCTGCCTCACTCGCTCTTTCTTTTTTGTTTTTGCTTGTTTGCTTTGAGCCAGCCATTTTGCTTTCTTTCTCCTTTCATTTTTTTTCCTGCTTGCCGGCTCATCATAATAGTGTTTAAACTTTTACATTCACAACACTTGGAATTACAACATCCTGGGTGATTTCTGCTGGGAGCCCTGTCAGCGGGGGAGCTGTAGTAGTCTAGCAAAGAGATGGCAAGAGCTAGGACAAGGAACTGTGCTTTTGTGAGGAAAAGGATCAATAAATGTTGTACAGAGTAAATTGACAGGATGGCACTTTGGCTGTGATGTTGGTCTTATAAGGCAGCTGGCTGTCTGGAGTCGTGTTATAGGTTTTGGCAGTGAGACAAGGGGAGGAAGGGATTGATAATAAAGAGGTCTTACATGGGAAGTATGTGCCATGAAGGAACAACAGGAAGCTTTACCAAAAAGACTGAAGAGAGAACCAGCTGGCATGAATCCATGAGCTGAAATCATCCGGAGAAAAAAGAGATGTACGACTTAACCTGCGTGTCAGAGCAGGTGAAAGAAAGGAACTGTTGACTGTGATCGAAATTGCAACTGAGCATATAAAGCATGAGAGGTGATGACAGATCTGAAGTGTTTTTGCATAAAAAAGGGTAAAAAGGGAGACATAAGGCTGAGCCTAGAGGGACTCCATTTGAGAGGTCCTGTGCTGTAGAAAGACGCCCTCTCTGTGTTCGCTGTAAGCAACCGCCCTCTCAACAGGAGGCAAACCTTAAGCATGAAGACCCTGAGACATCCTTGTTGCTGGAAAGGGGAGCTTACACTGTTAGATTACAGCCTGCAGTGTGGGAAGAATACTGGGAAGGAGGATGAAATAGCTCTGAGCTCGGCTCAGCAGAGTCCCTCTGTGACTTCCAGGAGTGCAGTCTTCATGGAATGAGCCGCCCCGAAGCCAGACTGCCCGGAGCTCTAGAGAGCACAGGTCTTTATGCAAATACCACAGTGTGAGAGTCACATAAAAGCAATGCTAAAAGCCAAAGACGGTGAATACAGCCCATCCTCTTCCCTTGTCTTTCAGCGTACCTGTCCTCCTCGAAGCTTTGAATTTATACCGCTGCTCTGTCTTAGTCGATTAGGCAACTAATCTGTCGTAAGGGTATTAGTTGGTCTGTTAATCTTTTTTATAGTCTTTTTATGGGTAATGAGCTATTAGTCATTAGTGGAGAATGACAGTCACATTTCTAATGTCACAATAATATTCACTAATATGCTCTGGTCTTTAATAACCTCTAGTTTTTACAGTTATAATGACAGTAATACTGGAGCGGCAGTTTTGGAGGTCTCTTCAATTAAATCAAGAAATCAATTAGTCAAAGTAATCCAATGAACATTCGTCGCCTAAAACACTTCTTTCATCGAGGGCCGGCGTAGAATTAAACCAACTCACGACAGCATCGCTCTTCTCTCGCTCTGGGGACGAGGATCTTGTGTCATTTTTGCTGTGATGCCTCATTACTTGGGTTTGGGCATGACATGTTTTTATATGGCTGCTAATGAAGAATGATAAGGAGTTCAGATCTGTGCTGTGCAGGCTGTTTGTGTGTGTGTGTGTGTGTGTGTGTGTGTGTGTGTGTGATTGAGTGAGGATGTGTGCATGTGAGTGGGCATTGATTTCTACCTGTGTAATGAGTAAGTGAGAGAGAGAGTGTATGTATGCCCACATGTGTGTGTTTCAAACCTGCTAACAACGTGTTCATGGATGGCTCGGCCGGCGAGCTGAGGTTGGCCCTTATGGCTGCCTCAGCTGGAGATAAGCCATTAATAGGCCTGTTACTAGAGGTCACTGAGGTTCTCCACACACCACATTACATGCTAGAAGCTGCACATTACCCACAGCTTACAGAGGTCCACAGGTTAATACCATGAAATGGAGACTCAAATTTAGAGGCAGCTCACTGGCTACACACTAATGTGTTAACCCCTGCAGAGTGTGGTAATTACTTAACGTAATTTACCAGTTGCGGTCATTGTGTCAAGTCAAGGAATGGGAGGAAGATACTGTATGTATCGGTAATGGACTGGAGATCAGTAAGAACAATCTCGCTTCTAGTTTTTTGGTGGCAAATTAGCAGCGGTCTTGGCCAGTTACCACAGCACTGTGTTTTCACTCAGGCGGAAATGTCTAATTGTTGTTGTTTAAATTGTCATGAACTGTAATACAAAATTGTGGAAATAGCATTTTAAAAACAGCCAGACAAGAAAGTCTCTCAAGCTTTCTTATATTTTGGCATTTTTCTTCACATTCAATTTGCACGTTCAACACACCATCAGCTCTTTGTGCAACAGTCCCTGGCTGGAACCTATCCCAGCTGACATTGGATGAAAGGCGGGGTACACCCTGGACAGGTCACCAGACTATCACAGGGCTGACACGTAGAGACTAGACTCACAAGTCAGTCTTTAGACGCTTTGCTTAACTAAAGACTGATGACTTTCCCCCTGATTTTGTGTTTAGATGGGCAGATACAATTTCAGAGTTTAAAAAAACTCCCTACGTTGCAGAACCAATAGTAAATCTGCAGGGCGGTCCTTCGGTGGCTCGCTGAACTCTTGTGCTTGTAAACATAGTCCGACTAGAAACACGTGTAGCAGTACAAAATGGCTCAGCCGTGCTTGCAGAAAACGCTGTCAAAGTTCAGTGGGTGTTTGTCGCGTTTGCGGCGACACATTCTCGCCAACTAAAAGAAACAAACATAATCTTTTACAAGGCCATGACTCATCCGTCCAGCCGGACTATAGAGGGAATCGCCTTGTTGTTTACAAATACTTTCGGGTAGAAAACCAGCAGAGCTTTTAGCCACATATATAGCCTATATATCACATTTTTCACATCACTGTATCACTGTATGGACTAATCCGATGTTTGTAAAGTCTATGAACACAATGATTGAACAAACATGACTATTTCTGTGTGCACATCTAGCTGGGCTAACCGTTAGCCCTGTTAGCCATTAGCAGTGTCTGTAATAGGTAATAACTCATTAAACGGTCCGTGAAAAAAATATCTTTTCCAGTGGATATCTTAGTTACAACATGATTGAGCTAGCAAAGCAGTTTTGTGTTGCTATGTGTGGTATTTATTCAGTTTTAGGAAATCACAATGTCTAGAAAGCATCAGTGGCTGCAGCTGACAGGGACAGCTAACAGCAGCAGCAAAGCTACAACAGGACGTCATCTGTTAAAAGCCTCCCGTTGTTGGATACGACATGAAACTACTCCAGTTAGCTCAATCATGTTGTAACTAAGACCTCCGCTGGAAAAAATATTTTCTTTACGGATGAGCACATGTTTGATAAAACAGAGTTAAATCTCTCGGCATCCATTTTCAAGCTCTCTGCGTGTTTGTTTCCTTGCAGACGAGAAAAGGAGGAGCGCACATTTCCGAGAAGGCGTGTCCTTTTCAAAAATGCAAGAGGCGTTGCTTTGTTGCCGGCTGTTTTCGCCGGTGTGTTAAACACACTTTAGAAAGGAGTGTCCCCAGACTATCAGAATGCGGAGATCTCTGATTGTCTGGTGGCGAGACTATGTAGAGACAGACAACCATTCACACTCACCAGTCACCAGTTAACCTGCATGTGTTTGGACTGTGGGAGGAAGCCGGAGTACCTGGAGAAAACCCATGCTGACGTAGGGAGAACATGCAAACTCCACACAGAAGGGCTGGAGTTCGAACCCTGAACCCCCCACCCTGGGTTCAATCCAGGAACCCTCTCGCTGTGAGGCGACAATGCTAACCACTGCACCACTGTGCTGCCCACGAGCTATGGTTGCCTAGCTACAACAAAAATACATGACTACATTATGTAAAGAGAAAGAATAAGAAGCTAAGAAAAAGGAAAAGTGATGAAGTTGGATTTAAGTCACTTGGTATAAACACAGTACTGAGTGAAAGAAAGAATATGATACTTTTTAGAACATCTTATAAACTTTAAGCAACAAAACTCAGAGTTGACTTCAATCCAGATTGTTATATGATGAGACAATGAGAATAGTTTTAGTTTTTTAATGGCTACTTGCAATTCAGTGGCAACACTGTTATACAAAAAGCATCAATGGCTATTGTTTTGATTATATTTACAGTTGTATGCAACATATATCTCAAATACTGATAGTTTCAGATTTATTATACAAACAGCGCAGTGATGCAGTGGTTAGCATTGTTGCCTTACAGCAAAAGGGTTCCTCTGGGGTGGAGGGTTCGAATCCTGAGGTGGGGGAACCCTTCTGTGCAGAGTAGGCGTGTTCTCCCCGTGTCAGCGTGGGTTTTCTCTGGGTACTCCAGCTTCCTCCTACAGTCCAAAGACATGCAGGTTGATTGGTGACTCTAAATTGTCCGTAGGTGTGAATGTGAGTGTGAATGGTTGTCTGTCTCTATGTGTCAGCCCTGTGATAGTCTGGCGACCTGTCCAGGGTGTACCCTGCCTCTCACCCAATGTCAGCTGGGATAGGCTCCAGCCCCCCCCGGCAACCCCCAACAGGATAAGTGGTTATGGAAAATGCAGCTAGCAGCTTTTCAGTATGTTGATTATTACTTTGATCAGTGGATTGTCAGTCAGATAAAAAGAAAAAAGGTTAATTTTTCTATTTCAAGCATTTAATAAAAAAAAAAAAAAACAAGCAGACACCTATTCCTTTTCTTCTTGCACAATGCTCTTTCAAACAACTTGCAAATAAAAGAAAAAGCAAATGTATGCTACATCTCTAGTAACTACAGACAAGGCCACTACAATAAAAATAAATAATTAAATAATTAAATGAACATTGGGGACGCAGCCAAGCACTGATAATAAAAGGGAAATGTAACTAATAGATATCTGATCAGATATTACAGCAGTTTCAGATTCGCTTTAGACTGTCCCAGACTAATAGCATGAAATATTTCAACTCCAGAGTCTCTTCACCCTAATTTCTGAGTCGAATTTCCTAAATCTGCCATCTCTGGCAGATTTGTGTCAGTTGTAATGTAAAATTGCATGATTATAGGTTAATTTAAGAAGAAATTTAACTGACAGGTATTACTGTTGTCTGTTTTCTCTCCATTTTGTGATGTATCAATGTAGCATTAGTTTTGGTTGGTTTTTAAATGGCTTCACTGGGAGACCTGGTGGCTACATTGATCCTGGTGTCTACATTGTTGAAAATGTAATGTTTGGAGTTTTTTAATATTTCAGGCCATTAGTTAGAGATGGTTTTAAGTGGATCCTTTATTTTTTTTTGTAACAGAAACTTGCTTCAGAGACAAAGAGAGTGCGTAATTTCTTGTTACTGTGAACAAAAGTTGCAGCATTGGCTAGATAACTGCCACCATTTTAGATGTCACAGCATGTGCATCATCAACATAGACCCAACTAATCAATGATAAATTGTGTTGCCAACCATTTTCATAATATATTTTAATCAGTTTAATTCAATTAGTTGCTGCTGTCCTGTTGTTTGATAAATAATGTTTGATAAAAGATTAATATTCTATCTTTAAATCCAAATGAACATCAATCAGAATAATTCTCAGGGTTTCTTGCAGATGGGTGCTGATGTGATTGGTGCTTGGAGGTTAATCCAGAATATAAATATAGTAAATTACTTTACTGTGATCTTCGAGCTATACACATCTAGATGTTTGCCTGTCAGTGTACTTAGTCTTTAAATTCTAAATAACAAGATTATCAATTTCCTATATTTCAATAAGGGAAAGAGTCATTGTATACTGTATGCTCACCTATAAGCAATTCATACCAACAGTTCTTGCAACAACAAAGCCAAATTATTTATTGATTTTAGGTATATTGCTACTTTTAAAACTCACGGGTAACAACCATTTTATGGCTGTGGAAACATTTCTCTTGGGAGAGCAGCACTCAGACCTTCCTAGTCGAGGCTTAGCCCCTTAAATCTATATCTTAGATGACGCCCCTGGTTGAAATTATTACCTGTCTAAAGCAAAAGCATGCTGCCAGTTGGTCCCCTGTATCAAATCTGTGAGTGTGTGGGTTTGTGCATGTGTCAGGTAGCGCTACTGTATCCCCCTCACAGTGCCTCCCCAGCAATAGCAAGTGGGATAGCTCACTTGTGTCTAATGTTTTTAATTAACTTCAAGGTTGAACGTGTGAAATTTAATATGGGAAATTAAAAGATGTTAATTTCCTGCTTTGGAGCCGGTGTGCTGGCATGAATAAACCGCATTAAATCAGAGCGCTGGTCTCAGAGCTTAACGCTCCTGAGAAATGAACTCGTGTTTTCTCATGAAACAGTGAGGGTGGGAGGTAAGAGAATGAAACATGCAATCAGCAATTAGTACTGCTTGTCCTGTGATTGGCTCCACTGGCAGCTTTCTATCTTTATAAAACCACATGGGTTGGAACGCTACAATAATGTAGTTACGAAAGATGGGAGGGAAGAAAATATGTGGAATTAAACAGTCACAAAACAGCGGCGAGCTGTCATATTTGTATTCTTTCATCTATGGTAGATTGATTTTATGCTATTCTCTGCCTGTGTGTAGGTGCAGTATTATCTCTTCTTGTGCACTGGTATTATTTGAAAATAGATTGCTACAGAAGATGCATAGTCCACTCCAGGAACACATTCTCAAATCAGACTTTGTGTGTGTGCCTGCAGTGGAAACACTCGCACAAATACACACCGACAAATGCAAACGTGTTCAAACACAATTAATTGTTCATACAACTGTAATTTCACATCCAAACAATTTCTAATAAAAGGCTAAAAACAGTGGCAGTTCCATCAGTGAAACATGTTCTGCATGGTGGCTTTTCACTTAATTGGCTATGCTTGAGAAATTACGCAACTTCCACCTACAGAACATTGCTGCAGATATCGCATTATGTGTGAAATATGAAATGCGGGCAATAGAAAATTTCCCCATTACACTACCATTAGGAACGTCTCCATGGTTGACTTTACAGTGTTACTATCTGATAAGCCAGCCATAGCGCTGTCCTAATTTCTCTAATTGGATGCAAGTAAAATAACAATCAAGAGAAATGGTCTGTAATATACACTCGCCAAACCCAATGCACATTATGGACTGCGCTCCTTGGAGACTTTATTAGGGATCCAATATAAGCTGTCACTGTGGGAGTTGGCTTCTGATAGTAAAGAATGGTTTCTAATCAACTAATAGTCATCTGTAAGGGACTGGTCTGGCACAGGATTACACAATCTGCTGTGATTATACCTCCTCTCTCTGTCAAGGTAATGAACATACTTTATCAGCCCCAGGAAATGATCCAAATGGTAGATGGAGCATGCAATGTGGCTGTGTGTGTGTGTGTGTGTGTGTGTGTGTGTGTGCGCTTGTGTGTATTTCAGTATCTACTGTACATGTGTGTTTTTCTAGGGTGCTGTTCAATATATGTGGTAGACCTTGGAGCCAGTGCATGTGTGCACCTCAGACAGATGAACATGTCTTCCATTCTGAGGTCGATCTGTCCCATGACAGCCCCACTGGAGTCATCGACATGGCACTGGTGTTGCAGTCTGTGCCTACATGTGTCTGAGCGGGCATGGCATGGGATTATAGCTAAAGGAGAAAAAGACACATCCCAATGACGCGAAACGTCAACAGTGGGCCCCTGTACGTGGAAGGTTTAGTGTCACGTCAGTTACTGCTATTCTACAGCATGTAAGCACTCTGCCCATCCATCTCCTACATTATGATGACAGGATATAGCTCATACCCAGGACAGCTGTCTGCAGACTCTGTTACCTGATAGATAGGAGTAACCGTGTGAAAGCAACAGAGAGAATGACAGATCATTCATGTAAGAGTGACGTAGAGATAGATGTAAACAAAGGTAAACAGTTTTATCTAATTTGTGTGATTTTCATGTAGCCTGCAGTGTGTGTGTGTGTGTGTGTGTGTGTGTGTGTGTGAATTTATCGGTTGTTCTTGAGCATTTGTGCATTTGTGTGTACACACTTGTCCACCAGTTTTGCTGCGTGTGGTGTTTGCTATGCTGTGTGTGTGTGTGTGTGTGTGTGTGTGTGTGTGCGCGTGTGTGTGTGTGGTTTCCCCATGGGGGATTTTGCCCTGCTTTTGTCCCCACTGGTGGAGGTCCTTCCCTGGGGAGTGTTGCATTCACAGCGTTGGTCTGTGTTGATGGATGGAGTTCCAGAAGAGGGAAAAAAGGCCCACAGTTGAGGAGTGTAGAAACACACACACACACACACACACACACACACACACATACACACACACATTTGGTTTTTCGGCTGTTTCATCACAGCATTGTTTAGTCCACACTAGGGCTAGTCTGATAGATTGGCCAGGCTGAACTGATATTTCGGCCAATATCAGCTCATTACAAATAAGTAACAATAATTTTGAAATGATTTAGAAACGCTATTAGTTTGCAGAGTTTGTCCATCAGAGAGCACAGACAAGTGGATTTTTACACTGTAAAATGTCCAGCAATGTGTGCGTCTTGGTCACAGTTTGGAAAAAAAAAGAGCTTGTCAAGATGTTATATTTTTATGCCTCTATGCCAGTAAATAGTTGTGGCCGGAGGCATAATGTTTTTGGGATGTCTGTCCTTCCATTTATTGGTTTGTCTGTCCAACCCTGTTTTGATAGCCTCAGATTTGTGTAAAACGAGCCTGGGCTAATTGAAAGTGTGATGGACTGTATTAATCAACATGCACTTACCCACATACCTAGTAAATACATACTAATGCACTCATCCACATATTTAGTCATGTATTGAATATATGTCACTGCTGATCTGGTAACATTATTAGGAATACTGTGATTGAGTATTTTTTTAAAAAAATAGAGTAGGTTTAGGCCTGAACATCTTGGAGAGACAAGTTAGACCATGACCATGACCATGACCAGACTGGCTTTAGTGGGAAGGATTAAGAAAAACGTTAAACTCAATTGCACCCGATCCCAAGTGTCTCCAGTGACTCCTCGAGTCCTACCTTGTACATTTTTCGTAAAGAAGACCAGTTTTGAACAAAGGTGTTGGGGGCGAGGTCTGGAGTCATCTGGCCCAACTTCATCCCGACTGCTTCACACTTGGCTGCAAACTGCCCCAGTGCATGCTGGTCATGGTGCAATGAAGCCAACAGAACCACATCATCTGTAAAAAACAGAGATGCAATTCTGAGGTCCCCCAAACCGGACCCTGGCTGTGCCTTGAGATCCTGTCCATGATGTCACAAACAGGATCGCTGACAAGGGGCAATCCTGGCGGAGACCAACACCCACCGAAAACGTGTTTGACTGTATGCCAAGTATGCTGACGCAGCTCTCACTTTGGTCATACAGGGACCGGATGGCTCGTAGCAGTGACCCCTATACCCTGTAATCCCACAATACCCCACACAAGACTCCCCGAGGGACACGGTCGTAAACCCTCTCCAAGTCCACAAAACATATGTAGACTGGATGGGCAAACTCCCACGATCACTCCAGCAGACTTGCAAGTGTAAAGAGCTGGTCCACTTTTCCATGGCCAGGACGGAATCCGCATTGCTCCTCCTGAATCCTATGTTCAACAACAATCTGAATATGTTAAACACCCAAAATAATGATACTGGTATCTATTTAAAAAATCCAGTCTCGCACAGGTTGTAGTCTACACTGTTGTTCATGACAGACAACCCAAGGAAAACTTAATTTATATTTTGAAATGCACTGTGCCTTCATGCTCGTTATTTCAACCATATATCTATTTTTGTTCCCGTAGAGATTAAATGAATTCATAAGCATGCATATATGCATGTATAAGTAAACATCTCTACAATATGTGCAGTGTGAAAATGTGTGTCTGCGTATGTGTGCTCACATGTATGCTTACACAATTAATGTGAGGTCAAGTCCTACTAGTTGCTCTTTTGAGAACTATTGCTTTGTAATTTCACATTCATTAGGAATTCCCCTTCAACCATTTCTGCAAGAAGATGGTACCATAAATTTATGAATTGCCCTGCAAGCAGACTTAATATAACGCATCTATTCCCCCATTCCCTGCTCTGTGCTGTGCATTTACCGGCCTTAATTCAGCTGTGAAAAATGCTTCAAGTGTGGTCTGTGAAGTAGCTCAAGGTGTTACACACTCCACTCAATTGTGCCTGAATATCTCCCTTAAAACATCAGAAAATCCAATCTAACGACTTCTGCTCTTGTTCTTCTGTGCCCAAACCAATCCCAGCACACCACTGTGCATTTTAATAAACTCTAATTACTGTATATTTCTTTTTCCCTTCGTTTATGTATTTTCATTTTTGATTGGACCGGAGTGTAACACACACCCACAGGGCACGCTGCCTCTGTGTTTTGTCGAGCCACCCTGGGCCTAACTTACCATATTTCACCCTGTATACCTGTGAAGTTTGTTTACATCAAGCTCTCATTTACACCAGCAGCTGGGAGGCATAGTGGCTGGGGAGAAGATGTGTGCTGAATGAGGCTATCTAAATGATTTAGCAGACAAGGTGTAAGCCATGATAGTGTGAAGGTTATAGCAGTAGTTAAGGTAGAACATCGATTGTTATACACTCTCCTGCTAAAATGAAAAGGACATGGTTCAATATGGTTTTGTCTGAAGTGGTTTTCCAAGGTTCAGGGTTTGGGTTTTTTTGTTTGGCCTTCAACAGGTGTGTGATCCATGTATTCACCTGTGATGCCCTTGTTTAGATTTGGGGTCCGACTAGGGCTGGGCGATATGGCCTAAAAAAAAAATCTCCGATTGACGGGAAAAAAATTTGCGGCCTGGTAGCACATACCTGGGGTCCAAAACTTTTAGCATGTGAATAAACCCCAGCTTTTCCACGGTAGCCTATATATGGGCACCATATCTCTTGCAATATACATGGCAACTGCATCTGTGATCGCTTTCCACCGGACCCCTTTCTTATCATACGGCAGTGTTTCCCCTACCATCATATTGGATCACAACAGAAGTCATTTAAGGTTACCTTTCCTATAGAACAGGTCTATACCTTGTCCTTTTATTAAACAAACTAAATAGCCTTATGTTACAGGCTGAGCCTGATGTGTGTGTGTGTGTGTGTGTGTGTGTGTGTGTGTGTGTGTGTGTGTGTGTGGAGCTGTGTATGTAGCTGTGTAGTTGATGTAGGAGGTATGTGGTGTGTGACGTCAGACGGATGCGCCCCAGGAAGAAAGTGAGGCATGTGCTCTGTTGTTTACATCGAGCAGCCACAGTGAAGAAGCCTACACAGTTCTGCATGCTTTTTTTGAGTAATTTCCCTCTATGTAAAAGTCAGACACTGATGACAGAGGCTGTGCATGATCCCTGCTGTGCTGAAAATAAAGTGCTGTTCTTTAACGCAGACGAAGTCCCGTTGTTTATGTGTTGTTGCCACAACGAGCTAACACAAGCTAAAGGAGCTAATGGTCTTCGGAGGTCCCTTCACTATGGTTTGGGGGTCTGCCAGCTTGGCGTTGGTAACACTTATTTATCTTATTTACACAATGGCATGTCATTTCTGTCCCTACACGGTGCGTGTCTAAAATCCTCCTCTGCTCTCTGTGTCGCGCACGGCGGAGTTCGCCCTTGATGCTTACACGCACACACACACACACACACACACACACACACACACACACACACACACACGCAGGTGAGCACACAAAAGCGCTGAAGAACTCGTTCCCTTTCTTGAGAACGAGTTCTTCCCCACTCACTGCCGTGTTGTTTGTGTATCAAGCGCGCGGGGGGGAGGGGTGAGCCCACTCTGAACTACAGGAGCCCAGCATGGAGCGGCGGTGGCGGATTTTAAAGAGAAACTCCATTTTCATTCAAAGAAATCGGCCTAAACTACAAATTCAAATTAATGGATAAAATCGATTTATCGCCCAGCCCTAGGTCCGACCCATGACAAGTAAACCAGGGTTGTTCCCTAGAAATTTCAAATTTCTCAGCAACAATTCTTCCACCTCCTCTGATTGTAGTCTTAAACTGAAATCAGAAGTAAGGGTGTTGACCGGGTGGCTTTATATTAACCTTAACACAATGTTTTTGTGAACAGAATCATGAGTAAACAGAGCACAGACTGTGCTTTTGAAAACCTGCAATTTTTTAGTGTGTGTGTTGAAGGAGTTTAGAGTGTTAGTGTTGAAACTGAAAGTTGAACTGAATTCAAAATTGAAACTGGAAAAGAGTGTCAGGGATGCATTTGTGGAGTAGTTTGCAGTTGAATTGCATGACATTCATGGCATTTCATATGTTTATTGTTTATTATTTTTTCAATTAGATTATTAATTTAGTTAATGAAATGTGGAAAAAAAACATTTGTTTAAAATGCCCATCACAAATGCCATGTCATCAATGTTTTGTCTGAAACCTCAAGATATTCAGGTGAAAATAACAAACTGGTGGGCAGCCCTGCCACTAAATTCAGTGGTAGGGGGAAACACTGAACTGGGTGAAATCTTTGATTGTGATTTTAGCTTGTGCTCTTTGCTGTCTTATGGTCGAACGACATGGAACATGGACGCGGTGTGACATCTACAGCAGCAGCATGTCCACAGCAGAGCGCGCCCATTCTAATGAAGCTGCTGCATTTTCCACAGAAGCTGTGCTTGCACATGCGGCTGTGCTCTATATATAAATGGCTGGCCTCCTTTTTTTTCCCTCTTCCTCTGTGCTCTACCACCCTTCAACAGGTAAAAATATACACAGAACTACATTGAAAACGAGAACTTTGTAATTTGTTTAATAATGATTAAAATGACTACCTTTTGTGCCAGAAGCAATATGAAGCAGAAGGGCAACCTTGTGTGTGCTTTTACATTTCACATTAAAATAATGAATCAAATCAGTGCATCTTGATGATAAAATAAGACAATCAATTAATTTAGTACTAGACACTATAGCCCTAGCTTCCAAACACTGCATATCCAACATTATCACTTGGTAAAACTCAATATGCACAGTGAAACTTGCGGTAACCACACTCTGCAAAGATGGAGTCTGTATAGCAGGTTAAAAAATGCTCTTCACCCCTCCTATGTGACACGCCCCATGCATTGCGGCTGTTACACCCATCTTTCAGCTTGAAGATATGTAAATTATATTTTCTTATGCCTGTTTACCTTAATAAATAGAAAATACAACCATAAACCTTCTAAATTTAAATTTCTCTCTTTCACCGAATGATGACTCGCTCAACTGCCTTGGCAACGCATCATAAAACAGACTTCATTCGAACTCGACAGAAACAAAATAAAACTCACCCAAACCGTCTTGGTTAGTCTTTCTACAAATCCACCAGTCACCAACTCTGGTTTGGTTTGAAGTAAACCCTTAATTCACTGAGTTAGATGTGAAATATGTTGGCTACACACGCTCTATCTCCCTGGCACTCCTGCCTGCTTCTCCAAACTGTGGGTGTGCTGCCTGACATCTACTGGTGTTAACACAATGACTAGGGATAAATAACGTATACACCACCACTTCAGAAAATCTGAACTATCCCTGTAAAATATAATGACTAGATTTGACCTCTTTTGACTTAAAATGTGGATAATTGGGAGCTTAAATTAACTGGAGAAAAAAGCATAATGTACAATAAAAAAACATATTTCATTATAAATTAAGACTAAAATGTGTACAGAGTAAAAATCTTTCCTGCTAATAATTCTGCTAAAGTTGAATACTCTGTGCTGAGAATAAAACCCCATTGATGTGCACTACTAGAGGCTAAAAGAATTTTATTGCCGCTGTTAAACAGATCATTCCCAGCACTCGGCGGGGATGACCGCTGGGTAGATTCAGTTCTACCCAGGTGGCCATCGGTGAGGTTCTCGCTCGCTTCAACATCCTGTTAAAGATGTTATTCTATTTTATTTCTTCCTTGGTGCATAGCCATTTCCTTTATTCATCAATTCATCTATCAGTCAGTACAAAAGATTATAGGACCCTTAGGAGCCTGCTAATTAGGATAGAAACATTCGGTATTGGATATCTATTTTGTATTCAGCAGCATTTGACTTTTACCAACAGGAATCACTGACAAGGGCAGCCATTCAATAATGTAATACAAGCTGTTCTAATGAAAGGTATACAGAGAGTGTTTGGTGGAGACAGGTGGAAAAGCGAGAGGCAGCGAGAGGCTGAATGTAGTGAATGAAGTGCATTAGAAAGCTCTTCAAAGGGTCAGGGCCTTTGATGGTTATTTTGAGTTGGACTAAGCAGCAGGAGAGAAGGTGTGCTTTTTTCCGGGGGTGTTTGTGTCTATATGTCGGTGCATGCAAAAGCAAACCTGGATGAATTTTTGTATGTGAAGGTATGTATTTTGTGTTTGTGTTTGTGTGTGTGTGTGTGTGTGTGTGTGTGTGTGTAGTATCTTTTCAGGGCTTGCAGAGATGAAAGTTCACTTTTCCCTCTGTAAATTGATGCAATTTGTAGCCCAGTTGCAAGAATAAAATGTTGTCATTGTACATTTCTGCAAACCATGTATATGTTGCATTTGTATGTTTCATTCACATCACATCAACATTTCTAAAGTGACGTTCAGATTACGTATATGAGTTTCTCTTCAGTAGGATGAGGGGATAGTGGATGGCGTGAGGCTTAGGCCAGACAGACCACTGTTGGAGACCAGTGTCATTTCCAAGCATGTTTGTGGTGACAAAACTGGGTATTTCTTAACAAGATGTCAAGACATTCGCAGACACGTTTTTGGCCATTTAACCGGGTATTTTAAGCCAAAACATGTTGTTTTCCGAGCCCTAACCAAGTGATGTTTGTGCCTAAACCCAACCACATGTTAACCACAGCAATGTCACAACATACAATTGACAATTGAAACTTAAAGAAAATTTCAACATAGCTGCTACATATTCATTCATTTATTCATTCATTCATTTATTTTGTGTAACCACTTATCCTAGACAGGTTGCCAGACAACTGCAGGGCTAACACATAGAGAGAGACAACCATTCATGCTCACATTCATAACTGTGGTCACCAATTAACCTCTGCATGTCTTTGGATTGTGGGAGGAAGCCGGAGTACCCTGAGAAAACCCATGCTGAGAGCATGCAAACTCCGCACAGAAGGGCTCCCTCATCCTGGGGTCGAACCCCCCACCCTGGGTTCGAACCAGGAACCCTCTTGCTGTGAGGCGACAATGTTAATCACTGCTCCACCGTGCCATTGCTGCCACATATGAAAGCTACAAATACAATCTATCTGTGGTTTGTAGAAACATACATTGCCAACATTTATGCTAGAGAATTGGGCTGGTACAGAATAGTTTTTTGATCAGGAGAACCTGTGAGAAATGGCCGTTGTATCCTCAATGGAAGGTTGATAGCCAAGGGAGGTTTGGTGATGGATGAATGACAGGACAAGAGGTGATTTTAAATTATGCAGCGTTGGGGAAGGTAAGAGAAAGAAGAGGCTGGAGAAGTAGAAAAGAGATGCAGTGCAGTGAAGAATTGAGAAGGCTTGTCGAGTCAATATCCAGTCTCCCCCATGGCTAAAGTACTTCTCTAAGCCTCTCACCCTGGTTTGGCCTCCCTCCCGCTTTCTTTGTTTATCTTTCTCTGCCTCTTCTTTTCCCTCTTTCCCACTCACAGTACAAGTAAAACAATGATACTGCTGTGAGATGTACTAACACAAGTGACACACAGAGAGCTGATGGACAGGAAAAGCTTTGATGGAAGACAGAATAATGGACTGTGTTGTGGGTACAACGGATGATTATTTTCAGGATCAGTAATCTGACAATTATCTTATTAGTTAATTCTATATACGTATTTATAATTATTATATAGTTAAGGGATGCATGATAATATTGGCACATCATTGGAATCGTCCAATATGCTTTTTCTTATTTTGCACAATGAATGAATATTACATATATTGAAAAGTATTGTATTTCATGTCTCCATCTGCTGGTGGGCCATTATGATAAGACGGTTGTCACTGGAGTCGTTAGAGTCACATGAGGCCATTTGTGAACGACCGTTGTTTTTAGAGGTTAAGTTGTTAAGCCTCCTGGGCAAGGATGAAAGGACAGCATTATAGGTGGGGGATAGGTGGTGTCGCAGACCTCCTCCTCTATTGAGAGATGATATGAGATCTCACATCTCAGTTATGAGATGGCTGACTCCGTACAAACGCATGGCCCAACATAGAAGGGCTAACTCGTCAGGGCAAGACTCAGCTGTCTATCTACACCTCAAGGAGAAAGTACACTCCTTCAAAGACAGCAATGTGCACATTTTGGACAGGGAAGACCGATGGTTTGAAAGAGGTGTAAAAGAAGCCATCTATGTGAAATTGGAAAAGCCATCTCTCAATAGAGGAGGAGGTCTGCGACACCACCTATCCCCTACCTATAATGCTGTTCTTTCATCCTTGCCCAGGAGGCTTAACAACTTAACCTCTAAAAACAACGGCCGTTCACAAATGGCCTCATGTGACTCTAACGACTCCAGTGACAACCGTTGCAGCAGGAGTTTCAACGACTGTCGTTGACACACCATTGGAGCACTAACGAACCAGTGACATCATTGGCCTTGCGAAGACCTCCCCAGAGGTTAAATACCTGGGTGCTTCCACACCAGTTTGTCAGACTAGTTCCAGCCTAGTCAGACAAGCATGAACTGATGAAGCCTCTTGGATAAGAGGTGAAACGTCTTCTAAGACAAAACCAAGTCCAGTTGCATTCGATTCAATTGCCTTGAGATAATCTGAGGGGACCCCTCCATTATTGACCCCATCAAACAAAATGGGGGCGCTAGAGAGCTAATTTCTTATCTAGGCCTAACTGCCATATCGATTTTTACTAAACTTGGTAGATATGTAGAACAGGACGCCTCAAGGTGACTGGAGAAATTTAACTCTAATTGGCAACTGGGTGGTGCTATAACGACAGAAAAATGCTTAAAAATGGCTAAAATGCGACCGATTGCTGTGGCTCCCCCTGTGGCCGAATGTTTTGGGGGTTTTTTCTAATTTTTGGTATGACTAAGTCATGGTACGGTATGCTGTGCATAATCACGAAAACTGTCAGTGTGTCGTTCTGTCAGTCAGTCATTCTGTCTGTCCCACGTTTTTCTACTCAATGACGTGGTCAATCTATGTGAAACTGCACATAGGCATTGAGGACTGGCATAGGTAGAAGGTGACAAAGCTACTTTTTCAAAAAATTACACATTAGTATATTCTTTTTAGGGCTGTACCCAAATATTCGGATATTCGAATATTCGTTTCTATGGGTAGGTATTCGTTATGAAAATTTGGTATTCGATATTCGTTTTTTTATTTACTTTTTTTTTTATTATTATTATTTTTTTTTTTTTTTACATATTTTTTTGGTGCTAAATGTAGTCTTTTTGTTGTTGGTAAATGTAGGTTATCAATAAAAATCAAAACTTTTAAATTGCATTGTTAAAAATGTGAAAATATAGTATAGCCTACCAGCGGAGCTTGTGTGCACAGCACGCTTGAGCGCATCCGTCTGAGGCTGTGGATCAATGCGAAGTTTTACCACTTTATCACTATTCCCTCTAACTTGTAGCTGTTTTTTTCCTTATCTTTTGAATTTAATATGAATTATGGAACCGTTTTTGTCAACGTTTGTTTCCCCCGTTTTGTACAATAAATTATTGTTTAAAGTTTCAACAAGTTTCTTTTGGAGTGCGTGACACAACTGTGTTTTGAAAATGACCGCGGACTGTCACCTGCTCAACGCATCAGTACCTTCGGATGCCATGACAGTAATAGATTATAGATTAATAGATTATAATAATAATGTCAAAATATCATTTACAGACCGATTGAACCGATAGACGATCACTGCTGCCCGACCCGCAAGTCCATTTGCGGGTCCCGCGGGTTATGGGTCGACCCGTGCATCACTACTCAGCTCAGTCTATAAATGCTGTACACAACAGTAGACATTATATTCTATTCAGGCCGGCACAACCAGCAGCGCATCGGCTCTACAGTGTACAGCACTGCTGATTAACCATTTTATTGCAGCACAGTGTCTGCCAGCAACCAATTACTTGCAGAGGCTTCCTACAACTTGTTTCAGCGGTTCCGATTTAATCAGAAGACAAATTAAACAGGATGACTAGCCAATGTGAAAATCAAAAGAAAGCATAGAATAATGTACTGAAGGAGACTGTTGTGCCATCACATTTTTTTGTGGTTTGAGAGCAAAGATCCGGTTGCCGCTGTGCAAAACTCCGCAATACAATTAGGTCTGAAAAAAAACCCCAGAGGAGTGCTTCGCAAGGAGTCTTTGAAAGGAGCCGAGCCTGGCGTAAAACCGGAGAGAGCAGGCAGCACGGCCACACCACCACTTGATAGATTTCATGTAGTGAATGTCATGCTTCACAAGGGCATTTCTTTGCCTTTCCGCTTTTGGCATGCCAAAAACAAGGTTACTTTTTCTCCATTTTTCTAGTAAGGTGACAAAGACCGATCCCTCACCGCCTTCCCAGCTGCCAACACTGCCAGCTATGTTTAATAGGAAACCGTGTATTATGCACCACAACAGTTCTGATGTCTATAAAGGTAGCTCTACTACTTGTTGATGGTAATCATTTACTTCTAAAAGTTTAATAATAGCTCTGGTATCCAGGGCTGTCACAGTAAGAGAATTCCCTGTGCAGTGATTAGGGGTGGCTCAACAGTGCAATATGCAGTACTCTCTCCTTTTGTTTGTTTGTTTGTTTGTTTGTTTTTGCAAATTACTTTGTCCTGATTTTAGTGCTTTGGAAATACGCCGTATTGTTCAGCTGTTATTGTCCACACATGTCCCACTTCTGCCAGTCCACCACACCCACCTCATCAAGGCTACCTCCTGCCAGTATAAAGACTCCCATTTCACAGACTCCTCTTGCTAGATTGTTCTTTGTCATACTCGTGCAAGACTTTTATTCATTTATTCCCGCACTGCTTCCTTGTTGCCGACCTTGCCTGTCTCTGACTCTCCTGCTTCGTCCGCTCCCGGTTACCCACTCATCCTTCTGTCCCCCCTTCTGCTTCTGCCTTCCTGGTTCCTGTTTGGAGAGATTGCTTCACTGTGTGGCGGCATCTTCCACCGTACCATTGCACGCATTTGAACTGTTTGCCGTTTGTTTTCATCCAGCACACGCCACTGACTCTCCTTCGGTGTGCTACACCAAGCACTTGGGACTGAACCTGTGTTTTGGAAGGTTCTGAGCCAACAAATTGACCCTCACTGTTTTTTCATCTGCCTACTCACTCTGTGTTTGACAAGTGGTTAAATTAAAGACGATTATAAACGGTTCTCTTGTCTTTGGTGCTGCTATTGGGTTCTGACCACACCTGTGACACAGAAGGGCAACCATGCATGCTGGCATTCATAGCATAGATTAAATACAAAGTTTTCCCACCATAACAAGAAAATACATGAATATAGCTGTTGTGGCGGTTGCTTGCTGCCACTTGCTGTTGGCTTGTTAGCAGCGTGGTATTGGAAAACTGCTGTTGACGCAGCAGCCCTATTGGTATCATCCCCATTGTGTTAAGGTCAGTTATACTTTATAATATCTGACAAATTTCCTTTGGTCGTTGTGAAAGTTGTTAAAAGTTGCCTCAGTAAAGGGAAGACAATTATTGCTCAATTATTGAAATTTCTCTTAAAACAGCAATCCGACTCTTACGTCCTCTTGTTACAGTGATCAACCAGATGCACAAACTGTATAGGAGCAAAAAATGGATCAGAGTTACAAGCACTTTGCAAAGTCTTCTGCTGTCACTGTGTCTACTTCTGAACTGCACCGATGACTTCTGTGATGGCAGTGATATCAAGTGATGTGCTCAGAGAGCAGATTGGGAGAAGTGTAAACAGTTGTCAAACAAAAATCAAGTTCTGGAAAACAACAAAGACAGAAATGCTCAACACACACCAGGAAGCGAAGCGACACAGGTGTTACCTGTAAATGGAGTATTTTATTTTCCACACTCGGCTCACCGATCTCTTGATGTCTACTTCCATTTTGTAATCGCCTCACTATGACGACCATCCTGTATTTGAAAATGCAACTTGTTAAAGATTTGACGTGGTTGACAACGCATTATCTGAGCTCGGCCTGAGAGCATATTTGGGCCTTAAGCTTCAGTTACATACACCAACAGAAAGCACACAGATAATAGGACGGTGATGCACAGAGACAAGTTGTCACATCAACTGTTCTTTTTGTTTACTCCTGTCTTTGCCCCTTACTCCTTCTCATATTTAGATTTATGCACACACACACACACACACACACACACACACACACACACACACACACGTGGGCATGCGCATACTTACCATCTATTGCTGTTCTGAAGAGATATAATCTGCAGAGGAGTTTAGAAAAGGTCAGTCTGCAGTCCTGTGAGAGGCATTGGCTGGCATGCGTAAACAAAATGTCTGAGCCTTGTCAGATGTAGCTGCAGGAAACTGTTTGACTTTTTTCTCTCTGTGTGGAAGGATAACATCCGTCTTTACCCTTGCAGAAACAGGATTTAGCATCAAAGTCTTAAAATCCAACCACAAGTAGAAATTATATTACTTAATATACACTCTAAAAAAATGTATTGTAATGTATAAATGGATTGTGCTTAAAATAAAGAAGTTTTTCAGCATAAGAAAACAACAACATTTGTTAAAGTCAGTTGATAACTTTTTGTAGATGTTGGTAAAACTCAAGAACATTTTTGGATTTTTTGAGTAGGATGAAATTAGAATAAATAAGTTAGATTATCTTAAATAAAATAGTTTGACTACTAAATATCACCACAACATTTGGATAATATTAAGTTGATTTAACTTAATTAATCTTTTTGAGTTTAAAGCAAATCGTGTTGGTTGTTTGAAACTACAGAGAAGACTCATAGGATTTACTGTTGTTGGGACTACTTAAAAAGATGCACGCAAATTGCTACGTTCATTTTTTGAAGTTGAACCAGAGAATTCTTTTTTAGAGTGTATTTAAAAAAAACATCAAAAATATTTTAAACTCACTGTAAAGTTTTGTTAAGTTAAAACATGACAATAGAGACTGTAGATGTATGAACAAAACTTAATTGAGGAGTGGCGTTTATACATGACATAACTAAAATCATTCCTTGAAATCAAAAATGTATTTTTCATACACAGCATTTGCAGAAAACAACAAAATGTCCTCTTTTCATATTTTCTTTTTCATGTTAAAATACAAAAGCCTTTAATTCTCATTTAATCAGTTACTGTAGCAAAAATGTAGGCTTAAATTCAACCGTTCTTATAAGAACAACACAAACTCTACTGAGAATGGATATATAATTCATTTATTTGTAATGTTTTATAGTTTTGTATATGTGTGTCACTGCCTTACATTTTTATGTCTAAATAGTCAAAACACCATCAGTGTTTTCTGTGTAATTGCACAGGCCTGGTGGGTTGCAGACAACATGAACCATGAACAGAGCGGAACAGAGCAGAGACGGGTGACATAAAGATGACATTGTCATTATGGGTTACAAACAGGTATGTAGTGAACTACATGCTAACATGCTGATTGAGTCGTTGCTATTGTGTTTTTATCTGAGCTAGACCAGAGGATATTTAACTAAAACAGATCTGTGATGCTGTTTTGCGCTCATTGTTCTCTATGAAGTTTGCTGGAAGTGATGTAATGTAGCCCTGGTGCGTTTTATGTGGAATGAGCACGGCACCAGACTCCATTTAAACAAACAAACAAACAAAAAAACATTTTAAATGCTACATTGCTTGTCATAAAGTGACTTAGTAGGCAATTTGGTCTTGTGTGCTCTGATGAAATTTGGCATACAGTTAACACACCAGTCATGATTTTGTTCTAATGAAAACTCAGCTCCTGGAATTTGCTCCTGCTGTTCCTCACAACTGTTTCAGAAGAAGGAAATAATAGGAATAACAGGTGAACCAGCTTTAAATGTGACATATTTTCTTTTAAATAAGTGCTGTTCCATGGATTTGATTTATGTCGAGAGAGAGATGTGGATTTCGAAAAGTAAGTTACGAATATTTAAAGAAAAATTAAACATTGGAATATGGTGTGGCAGTAGGTGGTATACTGAGTGTTTAATTGTGTTAGCACCCCCCAGGCCTAACACTGACTATATTTTCAAGATAAAAAGACAACAGGTCTGTTAAAACTACAAAGAAACTGTGCTAATTCTCACCCACACATTGGTCCTCACCTGGATAGAACAGGAAACACAAAGTCCTTTTTTAGCTTTCTGTCCCTGTCTATTGTAGTTGATAAGAACGTATAGTTTTAAAACAGAAAAATAAAGGAGAGAATAAAGTTAGCTTGAATTTACTTTTGTAAAAGTATCTTATGAGTAACTTCCTGACACTATTTATATCATTCTCTAAAGACGAGTATGTTAATTTTCATGTATTAATTTAACATACAAATGATACTGTGTCTTCGGTGCATGGGTGCCTTTATGGGGACAGCTGTGTCGTCCCTTATAAGGATTGTGTTACCGATTTTGTTCAATTAGCCATTGCGAAATTACAGCCCTCTTTTTCTCGTTTAATGCACTACAAACACTCTCATTAACCTTAAATTGGTGCTTAATGCAAATAAAATAAACTGCAGGCTGTTATTAAGGACCAGAGAGTGTAGATTACAGTCATTTACATACCTCCACTGTGACCGCTCTTAATCTTGTGGGGGTCACAGAATGTAAATATTTTGGCATCTGGCTTGATGAAAAGTTAAATTCTGAACAGATGTAAATTATGTTATTGCATATGTCACAGGGGAGGGCACTGCTTATGTACTGTGGGCACCTTGCACTTTTACAGGAGCACTCTGAGCACCTCAAGTTGAAAACAACCAACACTCAGGAGATAAACAGTCACCACCACAGTGGCCTTTTCTCTTCTGTCCAGCTGTAGAAGTGAGGGGGAGTTCTTGCACGACAGAACTGTCATCAACAAAAATGGAGGACAGACTAATAGTCCCTCTTGCATCAGAGCTGCAGCTGTAAAAAAAATCATTGCGCTCTGCTGCCTCACTTTAAGGCGCCCATTATATTTGCCACCATTGACTTATTGATTCTGTTTATAATTGAGCTCTTAAGTATTAATTACTGTGTGTAATTACTCAACACTGTGTCCTATACGTTCAGGCTGATTGATTGTACCTGACTGAGAGACTTAATAATCGTCCTTTTCAGAAAGTGGTCATTTAACATCACATCTTTGCTTTTCTGGAACACTGGCCCGTACTTAACTGCACTCTGTTTTTAATTCAGTTTCTTTTGTGTCTGTTTTTGTGAGTGTTTTTGGATGGGAGGAACTTTATAGCACTAAAGGAGCTTTCAGACCTAGAGTTCGCTTGCTATGGTCCGAATCAGGGACAAATTTTGCTAGAAGGTTGCATAACTCCCTGGTTTGTGTATTCATGGCAGCATTTAAAGGCGGACCAGATAAAACAAACTGCAACAGAGTTCATTTGTAACCAGACGGAGACCATCTCTTCAAGAAGGTCTTGGTCTAGTTGCTTTGGTGCGCACTCAAGTGTGATTGCTGTGTTCACACCTGCCCAAACAAACTGCACTGGGGCAAACGAACTTGAGTTCGATTGAACTGAACCAAACAGGGCAGGTGTAAAAGCACCCTAAGACACTGTTCTAAAAACCCCTTTTCATTCTGTCTGCATTGCAAGAACTGTGAATGATGGTAGATTTTAGAATTTTTAAAAGTTCCTATACCAGAGTAGGTACTCTCTCAGAGGAGGAACAATGAGTGACATAACTACACATTGTAGGGCTTTCCCAAATACCAGTTTTGGGGCATCCAAGCTTCACTGAGAAATGTTGAATACAGTGCGTTGGGGGGAGCAAATGTGACAGTTTTCCATTTTGTTGGCATGCAGGTCGCACAAATGTGAAATTAACCGTTCATTGTGCATGGTCTACAAGTGTGCCTCTGCAGCAGCTGCTCCTCTATCAACCTGATCTGATCAGCTCTGATCGGATGGACTGATCAATTATCCCACTTGCGACTCAAACTCTACAAACTGTTGCCAAGGATAAAAATGAACTCATAAAGAGTTCTACTTGCGCTGCGTTTGCTGACCCACAAAAACCTCAGAATTCAGAGAGGGGACACAGACTGATTCACAAAGACACACAGGCAAGACAACAAACATGGAGTCTAATTCTTTTTTTAAAGATTTTTTGGGGGCTTTTTGTCTTTAATGGACAGGACAGATTGAATTGGGGTGAGAGAGAGAGAGTGGGGGTTAACATGCAGCAAAGGGTTGCAAGCCGGAGTCGAACCTGCGACCGCTGCAGTGAGGCAATGCCTCTGTACATGGGGGCTCTAGCACTATCCACTACGCTACCGACGCCCCGGAGTCTAATTCTTTGGGAAACACTGAAAAACAGTTGGCCCCTAAAACAAGGAATAATTGTCATAAATAATCATGATCTTCAAAGCAATCAAAGTAATCACGATTATCATTTTGGCCCTAATTGTCCTAGCCATATTAGCATGACAGAAGAACCCTTAGCAAAACATCAAACTGTTGCTTGCAGTGTTCAGGTGATTTACTAAACTCATTGTAGATTGCTGATACCTAAGTTTCCTTTGCCGTATCTTGCACTTGAGTTTTTTGGGGGGTCATATTGGTCAATTTTAAAACTATTCCAAAAGCTTGAATTTTTCGACATCATGCTAGCGTATCTGTAAACCTGTCACAGGTCTTTAAACTGTCGAAGTCACAAATTTAGGCCTATCACTGAGTTTAAATGTCCTTGTCTGAGAATTACTGATAATTAGTATTAGTAGTACATTGATTGGTCCAACAAAGCCAATGGAGCACAGGCAACCACCATATTTAAAAACCTGTTAGCTTTGTAAAAAACAGACGACATAAAACACAAGCAGCTCCTAATGAAAAAATAAAAAAAGTTAAACACAGACAAGTGGACCGCCAGTAAAGTTCAGGTTTTACTGAGCACATATGTGACAGTGGAAACACAACACGGTTTTGACTCATCAAAGTTGTTGTTGCTGTACCATCTGCCTGCTGTCTTACAGTATGTCACTTCAGTTTTCCTGTTGGCGGTGCGAATGCAAACAGAAAAAAAAGCCTTTGAAGGTATGTTTTCGTGGGAGCTCCACGGTGGGCAGTTCGTCTCAGGGAGTCCCCAGAACTGTTTGGTCTGAAAACGCCTATTGTTTCCTTGTCAGCGTAAACGAAATGCTCGCATTGCTGAAAATGAGCGTTAACACTTTACCAACCTATCCTAAAAGCGTTAATCTCAAGGGTTGTGCCTAACATGCAATACCCTAGCGTGATACTTTTGCAATGATAAATGAAAGACGACCCCAGTTTGTTTTTGTTTTTTTTTGGGAACATCTACAAAACATTTCTCTTTTAAAATGAGACTCAGGTGGGTGTTCTCTACTATCAGCATGGCTTTGATAAATTCTCAGAATAAACCAAAAGAAGAGAAGGAAAAAAAAACAACAAAAAAGAAAGGAATACTGTCAGGTGATCGGGAAAATGTCTCCATTATGCAATAAAACACCATTGTACTGTTACTTTGAAAAACTCGTCTATTCTCTTTCAGAGGGAAGCTAGTGTACTCTCTGCCCTCAGGAGAAAATTACACAATTCCTTTGTTCTGACTTGATTAAATACATTTCTTCCAGCAGCACCCTGTTCTTGCTTCTTTGCACTATGTTTAATGTCTTCAACACAGTCTTTCACACATTCACAGACACACACACCACACACACACACACGCACACACACACACACACACACACACACACACACTGCTCTGCCAGAAGAGCTGAACAGTTAAAGTAAAACTCAAGGCTTAACCAACGATCCAGCTTGCTGAACTTTCTGCTCTATCGACACTTCTGCTGAGATTAAATAAAGCCTGGCTCCTTCCTCTCCCTCTCACTCCATCACTACCCCTACTTTCTCCCTTCCCTTTTTTTCCCATTCCCTCCTCTCAGCCCTTGTACCTATTTTCCATACTACTTGCTTGCGTGCCCTTTCATATGCATTCAGGATTATTATCAAAATATGATTCTGTTTGTGTGTATGTGTATGCATGAGGTTGTGTGCGTGTGTACTTATTCATGTGCTGGCATGTGTGGGAATGCCTACCGAGATTACCATTTATCTCTCTGCTGATCACATCCGTGCAGAGGAATCCAGCAGAGGCATAAGAGAGGTGGTACAAAAAAAATTATGGCAGCAGTGATTACATGAGCTCGCTCACTTCTCACTTTATTGCTACTCCTTTCTCCATCACGAACCTCTCCTCATTCTGAGCAGTTGTTGGGGTTTCTCACAAGAAGATGATTTGCTGTTTCAGGAAGGATTGCTGACTCCCCATCTTGGTTTTTAGTCGGCTTTTTTAAACAAATCAGAGTGCTGTGCTGGATTACTGACAAGGATCTATGTGTGTGCTTGAGATGTCTGAACATTTGTCACACAAACAAGACATTTATTAGATTAAATAAGATGATTGTTGTTGGGAGGAAATTAAGTAATTACACCAGCAGGTAATGGCAGCGCAAAACAAAACTGTAGGGGATAAAACTGTTCTACATAAATCAGACAGAGTACATGTTTGCTGCTAATAAAATAGCAGTGACTCAAAAGCATTTTTCCATACCACAACCCAGTGCTCCACCTGTAGACACAATAAAATGCATACAGGAGTTTGAAAATCAGAGCATAGCTGTGTCTGTGCAAATCTGTTCCCGTCAATGAATTTACATCTTTACATAAGCTGCTTCTATTTTCACAACTTATATCTTGTTTGCTGATCAACACAGCATCATTATTATAAAATATTTCAGTTTATAAAAGTATTGTTAGTGTTGCATTATGTTTAAAGGGCACCTATTATGCTCTCCGTATTTTGGGTCTTAAAGATAGTGTCACAGTGTCAATGTTCATATTAAATGTGGCCACAGTTTTGAAATAATGAGATAAATATATGAAGCAGTAATCCGTGTGACCAAGCCTCAGGTTTCAGCTCGCTCTGAACACTCTGTTTCCAACAGTTCTACTACTCTGGCTACAGTATGATGTCATAGTGTGCCGGATTTCTTAATGAGGTCATCTGCTCCAGGCACGCGACTGCAAGTGTTTAAATTTCGCAGCCTATACTGCTACATGTAGCCACATGCTAACGTCAGGGAAACGTATAAATTTAAAAGCATTGCTGTGACACATAAATTAATTTAATCATTGTATATCATAATAACCTTTTTCTTAACTGGAAAATCTGTGTTTTTACTTAAGTAGTTGAGTTTGCAAAACATTCTCACTCCGACCTCGTCACATATTGACGTTTTGGTCATGGACTTTCCACGTCCACATACCAGGTGCAAGGTACCCTGGGTGTGTTGGTTGTTGACGCTCTTGGACACCGTGTCAAGTTCTGCTTGTTGTCTTCTTTCAGAATACACTTCCGTTTTCACAGGAAATTTAACGTTTACATACAGTGTCTTTCAAAATAAACGCACTACGTTGGTACAACACCACAAGTTGACGTTTTCTTTCCTTCAACAACAAAACACATGGTTAGGTTTAGGAAAAAAGAACAGGCTTTGGCTTTAGAATTTTACGGGACGCAAACACCGCTCTCTCGGATGAAAGTCATTGGACCTAATGTCCACTAAGGGACTTCTGCCGCCTTAACTTTCGCTCTTAACCCGCCGTGTTTCTGCCGCTGTTAAACCACAACGGATATTGCATATCATGCCGACTTTAAAGGACGCTTCTTTTTTGCTGGCTTCTGACAATGCAAATCACTGCTTAAGCGCTGAATTTTGACAACTTTCATGCCTGGATGGGGACAAAAAGTAAACAGGACGGTGCTCTCTGCTACCATGTTAACAAAGTGCACCAGGATGATTTCACTTCAGGTGTCTGTGCATAGCAGTTGTACTCCTGTGAGACGTCATATCTAATTTGTGGGTGAGATTTTACAGCTTGTTCTCTGGAGCAATCATGCTTTGACCAGGCACAACTTACCCAGGCAGCACTGTCTCTGTGCTGTTGACAATGCAGTGGCTTGCACAACTCCATAAATGAGTGAGTAGTGACTTCTAATTGTGGAAATACAGTAGTTAAAGCATCAGGCAGCTCTGACTCAGTGCCACAGCAGCAACGCTGTCTGTATCAACACCTCCCATGTGCGAGCCGCATCGGTTTAGCGAGGGAGCCGTCAAGCGCTGCTCATGCAGGCAGTTTGACGCACCAGCGATCAATTTGCAAATTGGTATATCTGTAAATGAAGACGCTGATTATATTGATGAATCACCCCAGCCCTATTTTTAAGGATGGGGGCTTAAAGAGACAGGTGCTAAATGGAGCGTCTCAGACAGAGGGTGAATAAGGTGTTTCAGCACAGACAGTATGAGGAGTATAAAGTGTCTCTTGACTATTTAAGCATGAAAACATGTTCTAGTAGAAACCTTAAATACAAGGTGAACCTTATTAAAATGAGCATAATACTGTGAATCAGGAAGGCGGTAGACGGAAAACCGGATATCATTTAAGTAAATGAGAGCAGGAGAGTAAAATTAGGTGAGGCCGGCAGAGAATTCAGGCAACATTAATGGTAGACAGCACTACTGCTCAGAGGTAAAATATTTTAACGTTTTGCCATCCACCGTGACGGAATTTACAACCGCATGTTACAAAGCTCCTTCACACAAGGCGAAAACACTGGAAAAGGATGTGTTTCTTTTTACCATCATGCCATTTGGTCAGACTATTTGTTTGTTTCACCCGTGCCATCTAGCTGTTTACTGTCTGCAGTCTGCCTGATTCCCTGTGAATGCAGCACAATAGTTCCTCTCTAATGTTTTTTCTCTGTTTTGTTTAGTTTTAGCTCCATTAACACTGATTTTAAAATATGTAAGTGTTACTGTAATTTGCCAGGATCATCTGCAGAGACCACTTTTCCTGACACAAAGGCCACCTCCACAGCATCATAACAGCTCATAAAAACAAAAAAACTTGAGGGAAAATGAGCAGAAACACTTTTTTTCCACACAGAAAACTCTCTATTTAATGAGTATTACTTTGGTTGCGCCGTCTTCTCCAAACTGAATTTATCATTTATGGTAAGATGCATCAGGATCGAGGGGCTTATGGCCACAGCTGAACTATTTCATGAGGAAAAAAACAACACTAAACACTGAATATCTGCCAATACAATAACAATCTAATACTATTTTTTCTTTTGTAACATCTACTGAGCTTTTAATAAGCCATACAAAATGTATTTTTAATGATGGCAAACAAAAAATGTGATGCAAATTGAATATTCTCCTCCACTTTAACAGAAATGAGCTCCCTAATGAGTGAGCCACGAGACAGTTTAGGCTGAAGCACTGCTTTGTGAATGACAGGCTTTGTCTACCTAGAATATGCCTGTTATTAAGTATTTTCGGGCACGTGTTGCCTTTATCAGACAGCATACAGTTGAGAGCTGAGTGGAAATAAAGGGAGAGGGGGTGGGGGTTACAAAGGTCCTCTGGACTTGAACTGGGAACGTTACGATCGCATAATCAGCATCTTAACCTCTTAGGCCACCGAGACGTCCCTGTGCTGCTGCTTTTTTGCACACACATAAGATTTCGCAGCAGGGGTGGTGGGACTTACAATCAGTCCTGTCCAATCAGAGCGCTGCTTTCTCTTCCCTCCATATGCAGTGTGCTAAGAATCATGACCCTGTCCAAGAGTTGTAGAGTGAACAAGTGAATATTTAATGCACCTTGAATTAAATTATCTTTGTAAAACACTCCTGGTTACCCTGTTGGTCTGGTCTTAAGAGTGCCCGGTGTTAAAGATTGTTCCCAGATATTAGACAAAGAGCAAACCAGAAAATGTAGCTTTATCACTGCTGACACACCACTTATCTGTCCTCACGCTGTAGTGCAGTCACTTTGCAGTGATTTACTGCGACTCCAAACTGCCTCAGATGGAAAACAAAATAAAATCCACAAAAAAAGGAAAGAAACCATCTGCTGGATGAAATACAAAGCCTTGTGAAAATGAACCTTATGAGGTGATCGCATAGAAAATATACTCAAAGTCCATCAGCGACAGAGACCTTTTAGATTTCTTTAGGTGCTTTGGCTAGTACGGTTAGCATGTTGTTAATCGACACAGCATTGGTTCCAGCTCAGGTCAAAGAGATGTCACCTCCACCTCTTCATTCATTCTCCTCTTTTCCGAGCCCACTCCTCCTCCGTAATAAAGACCTCTGTCTGAGCCGGTTTAGGGGAGGGTGAAAGTCTGTGGGCTCAGGGTAAGCACAGGGAGGATTTTCTGCTCTCTCTCTGTCAAGCTGTGGGGTTATGTAGGGTTATGGGAGTATTAGGGAGGGGAGAAAAGGACTTAGCAATGGCGGCTCCGAATAGTTCTCATCATAGAATATTAAAGGAGACTAGAAGGAGGAAATTAACAGGCAAATAAACAAATGAAATCACAGGAGGACACCAAACAGGAGAAGGGAAGGCCCAGAATTATAATTGTTTGTGTTTTCTGATGTGACGCATCTGTGGTCAAGGTGAGGGCACAAAAACAACTTGGATAGGGACGGGGAAAGATCATGGTTTGAGTTGAAATACGTACTTGATCAAGGTCAAGGAATGATTCTGGTCACTGGAACTGTTGTTGACTGTTGGTAAGAAATTGGAAGCAAACTGTAGTCTCCTATGTCAAAGTTTGACCCATCCAACCACCACAACCTTTTTCCTCTGCAGACTTTGTGGCTCTATAAAGTCACCCTACTTTCTCCTTTACTTTTGTATAACCTAATGCTTTAGTTTTCCACTGGAGGGGACAGTGTCTTATCAAATAAGATGCCAATATGGAGGATATAGATGTCTGTCATAAGACATTACGTAAATTCTATTCTTGCCTTTGCTGTGGTAAAGCCAGTATCAATGTCTACATATCGTGACAGCATCATATCGTGAGCTACCCTGTGCTTCCCAGCCCTACTTCTTATGCATTCTTTCTTTGTGCTGACCTCCAGCATGTGAAAAAAGCGTGAAATTAAACAATTCCCCTGTGACGCAGACCCCTGGAGGCCCCTGCATCTGACTTTGGAAACCTCTGGTCGAGTGAACAGCGTGCTTTCACTCTGGCCAGGATAGCTGTGTGTCTTCAAGCAGGCCGTTGCGAAAGAGAGTAAAGCGGAGCAAGCCTTTCCAGCCTCCCTGACAGGCTGAGCAGCCATGTGGAAAAAGAGCTGTGTTTGCTACAGACTTCTGCTGCTTCACTACAGGGCTGCATAGTAATCTGTGTGCTTGGCCTTGCTGTGACCTACAGTTCCACCCTGAGACCCTGGAAAACCTTGTTTAAACTGATGTGACTCTGCAAGGCTCTTTAACCCTTTCGTTTCTTACATCCAGTGGCCCTTCACATGCTAGAATGAATAGACAAGCAGACAAATCTCTCTGCCAGATAAAAAGCACAGAGCTGCTCCTTTTCCTCACATTCACACTGAACCCATAGATGTATACTAATAACTCAATACCAGACCGAAAGATGGCGCTTATTCAGGAGCTGCTTGCCTGGCACATACACCAAAAAACTGTCTAGCTGTCATGTTTACTTTCTGGGTATGTGACCCACTGAATATGCACAGTGGTGTTTCTCCGATTGACCCTGCCTGTGAGTTCCTGCTTAGCTCATACTCTTTAAATTGTTATAAAGTAACAGATTTTTAAATTGCTTTTCCCAGCTCGAGGGAAGTTGTACAAATAAAAGATCTATAAATATTTCAAAAATATATAAAAGGAAGAGTCATAATGGACCTTGTTTGCAGTTGAAGTTTTTGAAATGGTGGTTTATGGGGCAAAGCTGTTTTCTCTGCCAACACATTCTCACTCCGACCTCATCACGTCACTGTTTGGTCATGGATTGCCACGTCGAGATATGATGTGCAAGGTACTCAAGGTGCATGGTTGTAGACGTTCTGGGACACCGTGTCAAGTTCTGCCTGTTACATGCTTTGTCTGCTTTCAAGATACACGTCTGTTCTCACAGGAAATGTACAGTTTGCATACAGGCTCTTTTAAAATAAATGAGCTACGTTGGCACAACACAGCAAATGAACAATTATTTTCCTTCTGCAACAAACATGTAGTTACGTTTTGCCAAGATACGCTTGTGGTTGGGTTTAGGTAACAGAAACATGTGGCTGTGTTTAGGAAAATCAGAACAGGGATTGGCTTTACAATCTTACGGGAAGCAAACACAGGCCTTCCGGGTGAAAGTCCATGGTTGTTGGACCCATCCACGCCCCTCCTGCCTGCCCTTCTCGGACTTCTGCTGCTTTAACTTTCATTCTTGTCCTGCTGCGTTTCCCCCTGAAGCCACCAGGTGCCGTTAAATAATAATGGTGCCCGGCTGCGTATCATGCCGATGTGAAAGGACAGCTTTTTCATTCGTGTCTAATGCTGGAAATCCCTGACCAAGTGGCGGATTTCAACGACCAGGTTGCCCCTGCAGTGGATTTTTTTTTGCTGCAGTACCATGACAGGCCACTGGGAAAAAGTGGGAGCAAGGTTGAGCTGCTTACCTTGGAGCCTGACTGAACCTCACTGGTCATGTTTACACCTAAAATCACAATCAGAATCAGGTTTATTATGAAGTAGGTTTTTACCTGCAATTAGTTTGTAGGTTTTTGTGCATATATTAAATATACAATAAAGATATTGAGAGGAAATATGAATTAGGCAAAGTACTGCAACATTCAGGAATATAAATACAGAACAGAAAAGTTACAGTAAAAATATGACAAGGATATTTTTAAAAAAGTACTATAATATAGCACATATGTACAGTATAGTAGCCTACAAAACTACATTATATACATAATATACTACATTTGTTTTATGTGACCCATTACCCAACCTTTTTGTGACTGATAGCTGACCCTTGTTAACTGAACATGCATTACCTTTTTACTTTATTAACATTTTTTTCTATAATGGGTAACATCTTGTTTCATTGTAGAGCTGCACGTAGCTGTTGCTGCTGCTGCAGTGTGAGCTCTGCGCCTGGGACGTTAAGAGTCCTTTCACTCTGCACACACCCATTGACATGGCTTCCTTTTAGCATCACACCGCTAACAGTAACTAAAGGGTGTAACGCCAGAGTCGGGCCATTTCAGTGTATGTGTAAGTTTGTCGGGACTGTTTAATAGCTTGGAGTCAGATGTTAGCTGCTGCTGCTGCTGCTGCTGCTGCTGCTGTGTTAGCTCATCTCTTAGGAGCAACATCATGGCATTGCCCTGGCGGTGTTGTAAGACTCCAGCCTGGGCTGCAGCAGACTCCGCTGTCTCATCATAACCTCCTGTCCCACCAAAATATTACATTTAATATATTTTTTAACAGTTTAACTGATAGTATGATCAGTAAGAATTCTTATTGTCGATTAGCTGCTTAACGGTTAATTATTAACATCCATAATTCTTTACATTTCTCCACACATGCTTATGATCCTCTAGTTTCTGAACAAGCCATGAGCTCAGTATCCATGCTGGTTTTTATAAAAGTACAGGGTGCATTCATAATAATTATGTAGTGTTAAAAGCAGTTTCATTCTTCTCCTTTCTCTTTACTTTAATCTGTGTCTCTCAGCTACAGTACACTGCAAACTTTCCGTCTCTGATTTACCTCTGCAGAAAGTATCTCATTGTCAAGGCTGATGTTTAGTAACACCTGTATCTCCAGAAACTGTCTCCATTTAATGGACCAAGTTAACATTCTCTACGAATGCAGTCACCTCACTGTGCCCCAGTGGCCTGTAAAGTTGCCCAGTTCTACGTTAATGATGCAGGAGAGAGACGACTGTATTTCCACTGTGGGTTAGCAGAGCATGGTGAGCTATAGGGATGAGCACAGGCCAACAGCTCTCCTGCTGCACAAACAAACGCTTCCTCAGTTCACCCTCTGTTTAGATCAGGTCCCTGGTTCCCTATTAAGTCTGTTTACTTACTGCAGTCAGAAATGGGTGTGTGTGTGTGTGTGTGTGTGTGTGTGTATGTGTGTGTGTGTGTTTGTCCGTGTGTCTGGGACCGTGTATGTGTTCATGACACGTGCTAGCCCATTCAGTGCCATAGCACAGATTACATTATGTTTAGGTGACAAGTTACTCTAAGATTCATGTTAGCATTGTCTGCAGCTCTGATTCTCATTTGACTTTACACAAAATTTTACATTACAGCAAATGTTTTGCTCCGGGCATTTTGTTGCTCTTAATTTTCTTTGCACTCCAGTAAGGGCAGCATGCAGTGAAATACAATGAGGAAAATAACTGAAGAGAAGTCAGGACTGCTGCATTTTAATGGCAAATAATACAGCATTGTTTTGGTAGTGGTGGGAATCTCATGAGTCTTGGTGTCACGTTGTTGAACTGATTCTCGTTTCCAAACCTTTTTTTGATTAAATAAATAGAAAAAACCCTGTTCACTTTGTGTCAGTCCATTCACTCATGCAGCACATGCAAAGCCCTGCATCCTTACAATTCTGCAAGCGTTGGACTGGTGTGACTGCTGCTGTATGTGCTCAGGCAGGGTAAGTTAACTTGTGATATAATTTTCCCTCTTCACTGCTGTGATATTTTGCAAAAAGGTTAGGATCAGATTTGAGCTATAGTACCAAACCTGTAGGGAAATATCACAGTTGCAAGAGTTTGGCTTTGGACCAGACTCGCACTTAAAACTTAAAATGTGTCTTGTGGATTGGACAGACACCGCTCCAGGCTACACCCGTCCTCCAAGTCAAGTCAAGTAAATTTTATTTATATAGCCCCAAATCATACATTTGCCTCAAAGTGTCCCACCTATCTCCCTTCTCTGTTGCTACTCTAGTGTTGTGCAATAAAAAGCTATGACTAAAAAGACTCCATTAATAAAATGTTTAAAAAACAAGTGCATTGAGTGATTAATAATAATAAGTAGTTAGCATTTTAGTTAGCTTTTTATTTGTTTATCGTATTTAGAATTGTGTTCCTGCTGATAATGTGACTATCAAAGGTGTGGGTGGTGTCTTTTATGTACTGTTGTCACAAAGCATTAATTGGCCGCACTTACCTTACTTGGCTGGAAATAAACGTTGGCTCATTCTGTGGAAACTGCAAACCTCAACACATGGTCATTATAAAGTAACAGTTTGTCTGTTAACCACTGCCAAGAAGACTGGTCAGAGCAATTTCTGTTATAATTAATGTTTTAATACTGTACAATTCAGCACAGAGCATTAAGGGATTTGGCTTCGGCTGCTGAGAATATTTCCCTTGATTTTTTTTTAATTCTTTTATTTATTTATTTTTTTTAGAGACTCGGGTGAAAGCCCTCTGTTTGGGGTTGTGAAAGCACAAACGCTGTAACTGGCAATATATTCAAACACATACCTAATGGAGGTAGACCAAAGGTTGACATAGCACAAAAAAAAAAACAGGTTCAGATTTCAACATCTCACACAGGAATAGGCTATACGATGATTACTGTATTCCTCAACAGCTTTGTTGTGAAATATGAAAGGACTACCATGGGCTGCAGCCAATGATAAGATAAAAAAGAACTGCCAAGTGTAGCTGAAAGCTTCCAAACCCAACAACAAGGAAGCATAGACAGCTATCATGACTGATGCTACATAAATGTTGCTATAGCACACTGTGATGAAATTCTGCCCATAAGTTGTTTTGTTTATTATTTTTTCCTTTATAATGTTGAAGAGGTTTTGCATTTACATAAACATATACACACATGTATGGCCATATTGAACTGGTTCAGACACTAGCCTGCATTGTTTCTCTTCCCTACCTTCCTACCTTACTGGGACCAAGAGTGCACTCAGAGGTATGGAACAAGGAAATAAGGCAAACTACCAACCAATAGCCTAAAGGCAGAGAAAACAGAAGGGAAGGAATGAATTAATAAACACAAATAAAACTGATGGATAAACAAGAAATGAGAAATATGTAAAACTAATCAAATAAACAAGAATAATATAGATATAGATAGTTAAAAAAAGCAGTTATATAAGCAAAAAGCTAAATAGATAAAATATTAAGGCAGCCTGGAGGCATGCTGTGAGAGAGTCAGTTCTCATACACATATTGTCTTGTTAACGCTGGTGAGTGGCATGATCTAAATCAGAACCACCAGCAACCAACAAATCCTTTGTGCATCATGTCTCTCCTCCTTTGCATCACACTCTGCATTGTGTCTCCCATGCTGTAAGGTTTCTTTCTCACCCTGCCGTTCACCCCTTGCACGTATGCTCACTCATTATCTCTAGGAGTCATTGTCTGAGTCTGTCAATTGAGTCATCAGCTGATTCACAATCAACCAATAGCACAACGACACACCTTCTCTGTCAGCCTATCATCTTACTGCTCCTCATTTTAAACATGGTTCTTTCTCTGCCGTAGTTGTTTCTTGCTGCAGTCTTGCACGCCCCTCACCTCACCATCACCACCTAGTCTTTACAGATTCATCAGCCTCAGCAGTCAGCAGCCTCAAAGTCATCAGCCACCACCTCCACCAGTGTCTGGACTCCATGGGGGGATTTATCCTGCTGCTGCTCAGGTGTCCCTCGATCACAAAATATCTCCCTCTGGTGTCGGAATGTGTTTCTTTTTGCTGTCCTGCCACTCTCTTGGACTGTTTGTTTGTTTTTCCCATGCTGTCCAGAAGGTGTTGTCCATCTGCCGTCTACTGTCTGCCTGATTACACGTGTACGCAGCGTAAGGGTCGGAGCCCGACCAATTTTAGTCGTCATATTGGGGCATATCATCATTATTTCACCACCTGAAGAGACAAAAGAGAAGTGAGACTCATTGCAGTTTTTGCAATGAAATATTGTGATCGAAGAAAGTTTGTCAGGATATTGCTGGCTCCAATCTGTGCTTTGCTGGGTTTTTTTTTTAATTTGGGTTGAGAGGCATGCTTTTCATTTTGCATATCAAAGGCACAGCATCTGATGTTCAGGATATAGTGAAATATTTACCTGTGATGCCTGGAAGACAGTACCTCTTGATTCAGCTATTCTCTATCCACTGCTTCCTCAATATCTCTGTTTTCATCTCCCTCTCCCTGTCTCTCTCTCTCTCTCTGCCTCCACCCACCTCTGTTTTGTTAAAAAGGATATTTTATCAAGTATGTAGTATGTCATTATCATGTTCATTATTTTACCCCTCTCACCCCTTTTGTTGTGTTCCCTTTGCAAGCCTGTGAAAATGATAATGATCTGTTGTTAAATTGGCATTGGGTGAATGTTTGTAGTTGTTCAAAGGATCAGGAGAGCAGCATGCGGTAGTCACAGTCCTCGCTGTGGGCTGCGTAGGAACACTTCACAGGGACAGCGCCTGACAAACTGAGCAGATGTTGATGTAAACAGACATGTGCAGGTTTACGCACATGCACGGACTGACAAGACACTTGATTTACTACAATCATTCTTTAAACCATAACTCTGAACTTTAACTGTGATGTAAAGTGCTGTTGTTAACCTTGAGAGTGGGGTGTATCTTTTTTTCTTTTCTTTTTTTTTTTTCTGATCCAGGAACAGGGAACTCCATGTGGAGGCCCCTCACAAAGTTCCTTCTCAGGCTCTTTTTCTTTTCCAATAAGTTTTTAATGGGAGTGTTTGCCTTTGAGAGATGTCAGCGGTTTTCCATTTATGACTCACAATTGTGGGAATGTAGAGTATACCAGTAGCTATAGTGTACGTACATACATTTTTAAAAGACAAAGACACATATCACTTTTCAGGGTTTCCCACATGTTCATGTATTTGTGGCACAGTATCAGCGTTTGCCGCCACATATTGATTTTCTATTTTTGGAGCTGTGCACCCCTCCACCCCCCTTCTTCTCTCTGGTTCTCTGGCTCTTGCTCTTTCTTTCTTGTGAGTGCTTTTGAAAGTCACTCCAAGCGCCACTCTGAAATAGCACTGTTTGTTAATTGAGAGCTCTGTTGGAATATATATCTGTATATCGTTTGGTTATTCAGAGCACCACACTCTTGTGCAATCTGGGCACAGATGAAGCAGCAGAGCGCCAATGAAAGTAAAACTTAACCATTTATTAATTCATATAGAAATAATACTCTCTGTTTCCTTTAACAACAGTGCTCTCATTTTATTGTTGAGCATTAGATTGGATTTATGAACGCAACCATTGACAACAATTATCTATCGTTTCTCCAGCCCACTTGACTAAACCGGCTAAGACTGGGCAATAGGGACAAACATTTAGATACATTTTAAATAATAAATAAAATGCAAAGACAGGGATTTTTTTCCCTGTTTGAAAATATACAGCTGCAAAATATGTAAATGAAAATGTACAGTACAGGCCAAAAGTTTGGACACACCTTCTCATTCAATGCGTTTTCTTTATTTTCATGACTATTTACATTGTAGATTCTCACTGAAGGCATCAAAACTATGAATGAACACATGTGGAGTTATGTACTTAACAAAAAAAGGTGAAATAACTGAAAACATGTTTTATATTCTAGTTTCTTCAAAATAGCCACCCTTTGCTCTGATTACTGCTTTGCACACTCTTGGCATTCTCTCCATGAGCTTCAAGAGGTAGTCACCTGAAATGGTTTTCCAACAGTCTTGAAGGAGTTCCCAGAGGTGTTTAGCACTTGTTGGCCCCTTTGCCTTCACTCTGCGGTCCAGCTCACCCCAAACCATCTCAATTGGGTTCAGGTCCGGTGACTGTGGAGGCCAGGTCATCTGCCGCAGCACTCCATCACTCTCCTTCTTGGTCAAATAGCCCTTACACAGCCTGGAGGTGTGTTTGGGGTCATTGTCCTGTTGAAAAATAAATGATCGTCCAACTAAACGCAAACTGGATGGGATGGCATGTCGCTGCAGGATGCTGTGGTAGCCATGCTGGTTCAGTGTGCCTTCAATTTTGAATAAATCCCCAACAGTGTCACCAGCAAAACACCCCCACACCATCACACCTCCTCCTCCATGCTTCACAGTGGGAACCAGGCATGTGGAATCCATCCGTTCACCTTTTCTGCGTCTCACAAAGACACGGCGGTTGGAACCAAAGATCTCAAATTTGGACTCATCAGACCAAAGCACAGATTTCCACTGGTCTAATGTCCATTCCTTGTGTTTCTTGGCCCAAACAAATCTCTTCTGCTTGTTGCCTCTCCTTAGCAGTGGTTTCCTAGCAGCTATTTGACCATGAAGGCCTGATTGGCGCAGTCTCCTCTTAACAGTTGTTCTAGAGATGGGTCTGCTGCTAGAACTCTGTGTGGCATTCATCTGGTCTCTGATCTGAGCTGCTGTTAACTTGTGATTTCTGAGGCTGGTGACTCGGATGAACTTATCCTCAGAAGCAGAGGTGACTCTTGGTCTTCCTTTCCTGGATCGGTCCTCATGTGTGCCAGTTTCGTTGTAGCGCTTGATGGTTTTTGCGACTCCACTTGGGGACACATTTAAAGTTTTTGCAATTTTCCGGACTGACTGACCTTCATTTCTTAAAGTAATGATGGCCACTCGTTTTTCTTTAGTTAGCTGATTGGTTCTTGCCATAATATGAATTTTAACAGTTGTCCAATAAGGCTGTCGGCTGTGTATTAACCTGACTTCTGCACAACACAACTGATGGTCCCAACCCCATTGATAAAGCAAGAAATTCCACTAATTAACCCTGATAAGGCACACCTGTGAAGTGGAAACCATTTCAGGTGACTACCTCTTGAAGCTCATGGAGAGAATGCCAAGAGTGTGCAAAGCAGTAATCAGAGCAAAGGGTGGCTATTTTGAAGAAACTAGAATATAAAACATGTTTTCAGTTATTTCACCTTTTTTTGTTAAGTACATAACTCCACATGTGTTCATTCATAGTTTTGATGCCTTCAGTGAGAATCTACAATGTAAATAGTCATGAAAATAAAGAAAACGCATTGAATGAGAAGGTGTGTCCAAACTTTTGGCCTGTACTGTATGTACATTAACTTTTTGCACAGAGCACTGGAGCTAGAGAGGTTTAAAGGTTTGCAACACAGAACACAATACTATGACATGACTATGAAAGTATCAAGTAGGCCTAAATCCATTGGAATTTGGGACAATTAAAAATCTTTGTGGGTGGAGTTAAGTCATTTTTCATGGCCTTTCAAATGATCTAGTGTCAGAAAATGATTCAAATATTTTTATTTATATAGGCTATTTATGCACATAGCATCAACAGAGAGGCCGAGGGAAGGGAAGGAGCGAGAGGCACTTAATTAGCGTTATATACGTCTTGTATATGAAACATCTGTGTTGTCACTCCATTGTTGCCTGCATCCAGGCACTGCCCCCATGTCACACATCAGACTACCACTACCAAGAAGAAGGGTGATGTGCTATGATCCACCTCACACACAAATTAGCAAACAAACATTCACCTGACACAATAAAACAGCTCTGTCCTCCACACATGCAGCACAGCGCTGTGTTGCACATGTGCTACTGCGGTAATTTCATTCATCTCATGGACTGATTTAGTGTAGCACGTGCAACAAACACTGACTCTTTGTTGCCTGTACACAGCTGCTCATTTGCCTCTCCTCCTACAGTACTTCTGTAGAGAGACACACCTACACAGCTACAGTTACAACAGTCTATATGCAACTGGAACATATGCACAACCACCTGCAGACACGCACATTACTTCATAACAGCCTATTGTACGCACTCACCATTTACTTCCCATACCATTTTATTATTATTATTACATTCTCTCTCCTTCTCCTTCCTACATAATCACACTCACAATGAAAGTGAAGCAGCGCAGCAGACGCTCTGTAAATTAGGCAACTTACCATTCACCTAAATGTGATTTTTAACCTCAGAAACACACTCATTTCAAAGTCAGCATAGACAGCAGCTTATATAACAGTGAGGTACGGTTTGCAATGACAGAATGCGTGCAGGGAAAGGTGAGACTGGCATTGGCAACTCACAGTCAGACAGGTATAAATGAGGATACAAAGGCACCCGGTGCAGAAAGTCTACATTTAGATCAGAGACAGAGGTTGATGGAGCTGGGAATATGAGGTACTCTCTCTATAGTAAGTAGTCCAACAACAAAGTCCCATTTTATCTGCATATCTTACAGCTGTTCTTTCTGTAACTCTTTGTAGCAGTACAACTACTTCTTCCTCAAAAGGCTTGACAACTTACAAATCACGCTTGTTGTTTTCAGATCGTTCCTCGTGCCCTCTCACTTTAGTTTTCCACCAAAGACGAGCCAAAGTGGAACTGTTGCATACTTGTGTAGTCGCAGTGAGTGGGACCGGCGCCAGTGTTTGCTTTATTGCAATACATGCACCGCACTGTTTCTCCGGTCCCAAACTGCCGTCCATGATGTTCTCGTTCTGTCTCGTTTCATGCCTGAACACGGAAGTCCCCGCTGACAGCGACGGCGCGCAAAAAATAGAGGTGCGAGACAAAATGGAGATCAGTGCGAGGGGAGTGAGAGAGGGGGTGGCATATTGATTTAAAAGTGTTAACTAATGAGGAACAAGCATGGCTGATGAAAGATGTAAATAGCTTGTTGTTCAATTTGCCGACACACTTTTCCCCGCGCAGGTTTATCCCCTCCTCCCGCTGCAATCAGCCGTCCGAAAGCACACGAACACACAGACGCAGGGAGAGTGTGAATAATTTAGTGCTAATGGGGGGATAAATAATCTCCTCATTTGCATTGGGGGTAATTGATTCAGGGGAATAGTTTGTCCCTCCACCTCATCCCCGGCGTACTTTTACACCTCCCTCCCTCTGCCCCACCTTCATCCTCTCTTCCTCCTCTTAGTCCTTCTCCTCATCATTCCCACATTCTGTCTATCCACAGACTGCTTTCTCCCCGGGGCATTTGTGTGTTCCATTACTGTTCACCCTGCCCATGACAGCTACTATTAACCTTGGAGGTGTACGTGTGTTTGTGTGTGTGCATGTGTGTGTGTGTGCTGGAGAGTGTGCTTGAGCATGAGAGAAAGTGAGACAGTGTGTGTGCATATGTATTGGTTTGTCAGAGTACATTTCTGTGTGTGTGTAGGAAAGACAAATGGATAAAAGAAGAGAGTAGGACAGCTTGTTTGGAGATATGTCTTTGCGTGTGTTTCTGTATTTCCACTTGTGTGTGTGTGTGTGTGTGTGTGTAAACAGGTGGGACATATTAAAACAGCCGTAGGCACTAGAATTGACTGTTGCTCGGCAAATAAGCAGAGGAGGTCATGGACAACAACTGTCATTTCCACAGACCCTATACCATACTAAATAGCTTGCCGTCCTCTCGCCGTCTTCTCGTCTCTACCGCTCTGTTTTTTCCTCTTGTTTCACAAACACACACATTATCTCCCTCTTCCCCTCTTCTCATCAGGTTTCTCTTTAAACATCACTCTCTTTCTTACAGTCTGTCTCTCCCCCCCACCCCTTTCCCTTTTCACTCTATTCCACCTTCCACTCGAGCCAACTCCCCGTAATGAAACTCTAATGGTCTGCCATTCGTTTCCGCTCTTTGCTTAGTGAGGTGATGCAGCAAGGGCTAATGGTCCTATTTGTGTGTGTGTGGGTGTGTGCGTGTGTGTGTGTCCAGGACTGTATCACAGATAGGAAGACAGTGGTATCATCAGCCTATGGGCCCTATAACATTTTGCTGCAGTGGCCAGGTGCCCCCCATAACTCTAACTAATGTCTCAATACCATCCTATTTACTGCCATGAGGTAGATGTAAGTGTGTGTGTTGGGTGTGTGTGTGTGTGTGTGTGTGAGTGAGTGTGTGTTTGTGTTGGCAAGAGAGAGATGATCCTTGGGGAGAGCAGATAGATGGAATAATGCATGTTTAAAATATTATTACTATGCAGAATCTGGATGGAATATTGGGAGGCATTCAAGCACTGATGGGACTCAGTAATAGCAGCAGTGTCTGGAACTGGACACACTTAGACACGCGCACACACACACACACAGACACACACACACACTCACTCAAACACGGTCACACAGTTTGCATGAGGAGCTGTCAAGCGTAAATGACTTAGATTAATGATGTTGCAAACGTTGAGGAAATACAGGTGGTTCGTTTTCCTCAAACTCTGTTTTCTGTTTTCTCGTTTGATGATCCATCTCTGTGCACCTTTACGAGCTAGCGCGCGTGCTCATATGTGTGCGCGCACGCGTATATGTGTAACCCATCACACTGGTTTTGATTATCAATGATAGGCAGTGTAATGAGGTGCCATAAAATCAGATTAATTTGAAGCTGGGTGAGAAACCTGTGCCAGATGCTCCCTGCCTGCTCCTCTCTCTCTCTCTCTCTCTCTCTCTCTCTCTCTCTCTCTCTCTCTCTCTCTCTCACACACACACACACACACACACACACACACACAAATGAAGGCTTTGATGCTGAGAGCAGAGGTGGGGAGGATACGTGGTCCTTTGTCTCAGTACATCTCCAGTGTATATGCATATCTGCGTCAGCTCTTGCGGAGGTAAACACAACTCCATCTCCGTGACTAGATCAATACTTCCTCTCCTTCTCTGTCTGCTCACATTCACACTCGCTCCCCATTTGTGTGAGCGAGATAATGGCCCGCCATCAAAACAAAGTTGATTTGTTTCCCCAAATTTACAGAGGATTTTCGCAAATTCTTAAAATTAAAAGCCCTTGATTTGTCGTGTTATATTTTGTTACTATTCTGCACTCTATAACATCGCACTGACTGATTTATATGTTCAGAGGAGGGACACGAAAAGACATGCCAGTTGGTGTTTGGCTCATGCATATCTTTGTAAACATCTCAAACAAGTAGGTACCCAAAGGTGCAGGGAGATAAGTGCCTATAAATTGCATGATGGTAGCATGGGTACCAATTTTCCTCCACTTTTCTCTCCACTCTCTGTTACATTTTCTTGTGGTTTTTGAGAGGCTGAATATTTTTCGGGGGCATGTTGTGTGCCTGAATATATGACAAGCACTGAAAAGAGAACATGCTAACATGGAGGCTGTTTTCAGCTGGTTGCTGTGGGAGCAGGTTACATGAAGAGTATATCCATCTATTCAAAGGCATGCGCTGTTCTTTAAATGTGGCTTAATAAATCCAGGATAACATGCTGTTGTTAGGCAAAATATGTTCTGTTGGAGGATTGATTGGTTGATCTTATATGGAGTTATCATGAGTAACAATACACTCTTTAAATATGACTGCTGATCATGTGATTGCAATTATATGAAGCGGAAGTTTAGGGAAACCTAAAGAAATAGACACATGTCTCATGTCATGTGTTCTACATTCTGCTTCATAATGTCTCCTGTGTACACACTTCTATAGTTGTTATGCAATTAGCTATAGAGTGAGGTTGTTTGTATGAGTGAGCAGACTGAATTGGATGGTTGAACACCAGCAAAGACTGTTATGTAATTAATTTACCTTTAGTTTATAAATGAAATTTAAAATTGATTGATTGTTCTAACCCATGTTAACAAGTTTGTGCTTGCAAATCAAGTTTTCAAATGACAAATCCCCATCATAATGTCACAGCACAGGCAGTCCTAACAATAATGGCATTAATATCATAGGGTTAGATTAAATTTCATTTTTTGGTTTTGTTGGTTTTACAACTACGGAAGCCCTTACAAGCAAATAAGAAAAAAATATGGTGATCCATTTTTTAAAGTCTGATCTGTTTTCTCTCCTGTGTTATGACTTAAGAACAGGTGAGAAAAAAAAAGGTTTTGTCAGGATAATCTTTTGTAAGTTTCTACATTTTTTGTATGTGAAACAGGTGGAGAAAAAGCATTGCCTGGTGAAAAGAGAACAAAGTTTTGTCAGGGTCATTTGTTTCATCTGTGAAAATGGGTGGGAAAAAGCTTTGGCAGGTGCAGGGTTTTTTTTTTGTCATAGTCATCGTTTGCTCTTGTAATACTCATTTCAGCTGCTTGAGACTGAGGTGCACCACAACCCCATCTTCTATGGAACTAAAAATATTCATGTTTAATAACAGGTGAGTTTCATTCCTCCATACACTCTGGTGGTGTTGTGGTTAGCACTGTCGCCTCACAACAAGAGTTCGATCCTGGTTCGATCCCGGGTGGGGGAGCCCCTCTGTGCAGAGCTTGCATGTTCTCCTCGTGTCAGCGTGGGTTTTCTCCAGGTACCCCGGCTTCCTCCCACAGTCCAAAGACATGCAGGTTAATTGGTGACTCTGAATTGTCTGTAGGTGTGAATGTGAGTGTGAATGGTTGTTTGTCTCAGCCCTGTGATAGTCTGGTGACCAGTCCAGGGTGGGATGGATGGATGGATGGATGAAGAAAAAAGTAACTTGGAAAAATTAGCCTGGCTTTTTTTTCACCAAGCACCTTTTTGTCACCTGTTAAGTTGTAAACACAGGAGAGAAGACAATTTATATCAGACTCAGGAAATGGGTCACCTGAATTTCTTTCTCACTTGCTTGTCAGGGTGCCCATATAAAACAGTCAAGCACATTAACCCATTTCTTTCTTGTTGTATAATATACAACAAGACATAAGTGAACTATATATAACATATTATGTTATTTATAGTTCACTTATTCTTGAGAATTGGGACTAAACCTTATTTTGTTTTTTTTTTGATTTGTACTCTTCAATTATGCTGGGAAAATATATTTAAAAAGATCAAATTTTTCACTTTTGCAATGGCCCATCCTAACAGTGATTTAATTCTGTTCTTGAAAATCATACATAACTGATGTCATAGATAACATCTGACAAAGTTGACAAAAAGTCATATATTTATTCATATCACAGCAATCATAATGAGTTGCTGTTTTATTTTTCAAATTTGCTAAGAGTTCTTTTAATGCTAATCAAAATACTAATTTTCCACCCATAATTCTTTTTTAGTTTTGATTTAGTAGGGCTACACAGTTGACATGTCATGGTTGAGACACACCGAGTAGCACTCCCACCTTTTTGGGAACCAGGAAGTGAGACAGGACATCTGGGACACATGTTTAAAGGGACAACATTTTAACAAAAAATATAATTTTAAACAAAGATGATTATTGCAGTGCATTTTTAGATCAATGTTATCAGTATGTTTTGTTAGTTTTAGATTTTGAAGGCTTTTAACACATTTTTAATTGTTTCAAATTGTGAATTCTTGTCTGGGACAAGGTTGTTTTCTGTCACAGGGCAAGTTTATAAATTAAAAAAATTAAAGCAGATCAAAATATTCTATAAATCATATTTTTTTCATATGTATAAATCCTTTAAAAAATAATGTTTCTCCCCAGAAACAGAATTGCTGTGTTGATTAATTATATTTAATTTAATTTAATTTAATTTAATTAATAAAATTAATTTATTTTATTTTATTTTATTTTATTTATTTTTTGGTAGACATGATTTGTCCCAGTTCTTAAGTGTGGTAATGCAACAGATTGCAATAGTTTCTCAACAACCTACATGTTGTCATTTAGGATAATCATACCTCTAAGAAAAGGATATATAAAAGGATTCATCTGTTTTTGAGCCACTCAGCCACTTCACCCTGTCTTTCTATCTGGTTGCCTTTAAGTTCCTCTCAGCATTCAGCTGTGATATAGAATGGACTAAATGAAGGAAAAGGTCAATTGTTGTTGTCAAGTAAACCCTTATCTGGATTTATGACAATCGTCTGGCAGAGAGAAGATATGTGAGGAGAGGGCCTCATTCTGCCCTATGCATACATTGCTTCCTTGTCCAATTAACTACACACTTTAGCACTGCTCACATAAACACTTGCACAAATATCCACACGAGCAATAACACCCCCTCTTCGTCTGCCTTTTTCCTCTTTTTTTTTGCGTCTCGCATATACACATGCACAACCCTGTCTAATTAATGCAGGAACCTGCTGGCAACCGAGAGCTGACCTGAAAAGAACTCTCTTCTTTCCACTTTTCGCCTCTCTCTGTCTGCTCTTTCCCTTATCAAACTTTCTTTACCTTTTTTTTTTTTAAATATGGGTTGACAGAAAGTGCAGCTACCTATAACCTTAGCCATCAAATCTGGATGTTGCATAGCTACTGTGAGCCAGATATTAGCTGTCTCCTCTCCTTCTTCTGCCGTGCTGTTTTTTATTGAACAGGAGGCCTGCCCATTAATGCTTGTTTGCATGAACGTGTGTGTGCACATGTGTTTTTGTGTGTGTCTTTGTGTATAGTCTAAGTGTGTATATGTGTTTGTGCTTCTGTAATTACTGCCAAGCATCCCTCTGCTAGCCCCAGCAGTCTCCATTCTGCAGTCTACATTATTGAGGTAGACATTTTGTCCTTATATGGGCAGATATTCCTCCTTCATCTCGCTCTGTTCTTTTATCGCATTTCACTGTCAGGATCTGTGTGTGTGTGTGTGTGTGTGTGTGTGTGTGTGTGTGTGTGTGTGTGTGTGTGTGTGTATCTTTTCCATAGGAGTGTGTCCATGTCCATGTTTCAGGGCTTGTTAACGTTGGAAGTACTTTCAATCAGTAGTGGTGAAAGTACTGAAATCTAAAGGTATCAATACCACAGTGTATTCTGATACAAAGTCCAAAATCTTACTTATGTAAAAGTCCCAACATATTAACATTAAAATATCATATATGATATGTTGCATTAATGTGTAAGTCACTTAAATATTGCAGCTGGTAAATATGGGTTAATTTGAGTTACGTTATATACTGCTTAGTGGCTTGTTAATCCCACCAGGATCAAGTTTTATCCTAACCACAAATAATACATTACAATCTATACTGTTGATTATTTTTTGTATTTTTAAACATGAATCTGCAAACTAACTAAAGGCATTTATTTGATGTAAAGGAGTAAAAAGACTGTAATGAAATAAAATTCTAATTCTTTATACTAGTCCATACCCATTGAGTGCACAGTTGCCTACGTACAGTTTCCCATGGTGTGTGTTTGGGATACAGGTCATAGGAAATTGCAGATTAAATAGTCAACTGATAGTACGATTGCTTTATTGAAAGTACAGTAGTGCCGTTGCCAATAGTGGGATAGTTAGTGGGCTAAAACTGTACATTAGTAGTTGAGATAGCACGTTGAAAGGCAGATAGTTAAAGTGTTTATATGTTGTATTGACTTAAAAGTAGGGCACACTGGTAGTTCACATGGGAAAGGTGCAGCTAGCCCTTGTTGCAGCAGCATACCATACCATGACTTAGTCAAACCAAAAATTAGAAAAACCCCCCAAAACATTTGGCCACAGGGGGAGCCACAGCGATTGGTCGCATTTAGCCATTTTTAAGCATTTTTCTGTTGTTATAGCGCCACCCAGTTGCCAATTAGAGTTAAATTTCTCCAGTCACCTTGAGGCATCCTGTTCTACCTATCTACCAAGTTTAGTAAAAATCGATATGGCGGTTATGCCTAGATAAGAAATTAGCTCTCTAGCGCCCCCATTTTGTTTGATGGGGTCAATAATGGAGGGGTCCCCTCAGATTATGTGTGGTCATATGCCTACAAAGTTGCGTGGTGATCGGTGAAACCCTTGAGATGTTATACACCTTTATGTGATGAGCCACGCCCTCCGCAATATTCATTGCCTTATAGAAGCTCAGTTTTAGTAAGTTTTCCAACTTTTGCCAAGAGGAAACTTTAGATATTGGTCCCTAGATTATGTTCACCGAGTTTCATGCAGATCGGTAAAACTTCCTAGGAAGAGATTGATTTGAAGTGTTTTTCAAAAAATTCAAAATGGCAGAAAATCTATATAACCAGGAGTTACGGGTTCTTGAGGCAAATTTGTTCCTCGTGAGGAGAGGCATCTCTGTGCAAAGTTTCATATCTCTATGACATACAGGGCATGAGATATGCCCATTCAAAGTTTGCAATTTCAGTTGGTTGCTATAGCGCCCCCCTTTGGCCAATTAATGTATTTACAGGCTGACTGGTGATACATGATATATATCTCAGGAATTTTCAACAAAATGGGCAACATGTTTTCAGTTGCAAGTCAAAGCCACATTTGAGATGTCACAAGCAGTTTTATAAAAACAGACCATGATCAAAATAAAATGCAAAGATAGGAATTTTATTTCCCCGTTTGAAAATCTACAGCTGCACAACAGTTACACCTCCAAAACACGATGGATTCTGTGAAGTTTTGTAAAGTTTAGATGATTCAAAACACACATTAAACACACATTAAACATGGCTTAATAGTGACAATGTCAAACACAAGTACACAAATCAGCTTCACTATAACTTGCAGCATTCACAGACTAAACAGTTGTCTTTTGCTCAACACATTTTCCCCACAAATACAACATGCTAATGTAACATTTAACAAAGGTAACGTTACAGAATTCAGCTCCATTACAACTCACAAACAACTGTCTTATACTAACCATGTTTTCCAAACAAATAAAAGATGCTAACGTTATTAGCACAAGCCTATGGCATTTAACATTGTATAAATTAGCCTAGTGAATAGTGGAGATTTCCTATGCTCATATGAAGCCAGGATAAATCACACACAAGATTTAAAATGCTATTTAAATGGAGGCTTTATTGTCATCACAATTTATTGTTTCTTATCTGTGAAATTAAAGTAAATAAAAGTTTTGTTTCCACTGAGGGAAATGGTTTCAGCTTACAAACATAGACAGGAGGTCTGATGTGTCAATGTGTTGTTAAGTTTCTGGGGACGAGCATGTCAGGCTACATCTCTAAAAAGTGTTGCTGGAGAACTTGTGAGTGAGGCGGAGCTGTGCGGAGAGTGCGAGAGAGGAGAGATGCACACTGGAATGCATCATGTAATGCAACTTGACCCTATATTGATATAAATGGTGTTGTCTAAATTTATATCTTGCTTGAAAATATATCAATATATCACACGTAGTTGTTATATTGCTCAGCTCTAAGTAGTAGCAGAAAATTGAAATAGTAAAGTGCAAGTACCTCAAAATTATCCTTAAGTAGAATATCTGAGTGGATGTACATTCCACCTCTGCTTCTAATGACGCTTTATGAAGTATATGCACGTGTCCTTGACTGTACATACATTTGTGCATGCATCAGTATGTGTGTGTCTGTGTGTGTGTGTGTGTGTGTGTGTGTGTGTGTGTGTGTGTGTGTGTGTGTGTCTGTCAGCAGGGTGACTCTTAAATCTTATTCTCCCGCCATCATCCATCTGATTATGTGATCCAAAGGGCAGAAGTTCTCCCTCACCTCCAGCGTGCACGGTAATGAAAAAGACTCAGATTATGAAAATAACTCCCTCCCGCTGCCACCGACACATATCAGGAGCGAATGGGAGGGCCTTGATTTCTCTGCTCCCCGCTCGGTTTCCTGTGCAGACTGTGCGAGTGGCCTGTGGGTCTGGTTAAAGATAGAGATGGAGATGGCAAACACATCGAAATTAGATCGGGATGATTAGATGCCACACTCGACTTCCACAACGTTATTGAACAACTCCTCTGACTGACACTTTCACTCAGTCCAGTTTGGCGAGATGAGCATGGAAGTAGATGATGATGAAAAATGTGAGAACAGAGAGCTGGAGAAAAGAGGCTCGCTCATTGCTGTCAGTAATGAGTGAGGGATAAAAATGATAAATGCCTTTTCTATGAAACTGTGCTTAAATTTTCATCATGTTAAATATGTTCCTGCAACTGAAATGGTCTTTTGACTCACTGAATCAGACCCACTCTGATGTTCAGAGCACTGTCTCTCAGGTTCTGTTCAAACTGTACCTATTATAGGTGCATACTGACTTTATGTTTTAGCTGCTCTACATTTTGTATAGTGTTTTATTTATTTATTTTTTTAACATCGTTGTCACATCCCTTTTAACTACCCCATTCATTTGGTATTTATTTTCTATATTAGTTATTAGTAAGTCATTGGATATATCTCCATGTGCACTTCTATTTCTGTGCTGGTTGCATGCTGTACTGTATTTGACATTAATGTTACTCACTGTATGCAATGAAATAAAGTTGAATCTAGTCGACTGTAAGTTCTCATGTATGGAGCATGGATGAATCAAGGCTGGGGGTTGTTGTACTGATGGGATTTGTGCTGTGAAAGTCTACATAATCCTGAATTCATCATGGCAACAGGTTTATATAGAGGGAGTTTGGAGTTCACATTAAGTTGGAAACAGGGGAATTTAAAATATAACTAAGCCCAAATAAAGTCCTGGTGTTCAAATGATCTTCCAGTTTGCCATTACTGAATACTTAATAGTACCTGTTCATATTTACAGGAAGAATACGCACGTGACATCGCTGAATACATGAATGAACTTTTGCTGGAATGTCCTTGGCATCATAGGTCTCCAGAGGATCTCAATTGTGATTGGCTATCATGGCGTGAATGGGTTGCTGATTGTCATAATCCGGCTCAAAGGCAATGACAAAAATGGAGAGACACACCTCGAACACAAACACAAAAGTATATTTATTTAAATAAAGCAACGTAAATAAACATAATGCAGGTATGGGGTGTGTTAGTCAGTGTGATCAGTAGTGTACATGTGGATGTGTAGAGTATGAGAGGTGTGGTGTTGTGGAGATAACCTAAAAGAAGTTGAAAAGCCAAACAAAAGTACGGGCGCTGGCGAAGAGTTGAGAGAGAGAGCGCAGCGTCAGCCAGCACTGTTTATATCCGTCCACGCACCGGGCCCAGGTGCTCGTGATCCGGATAATGAATCGATCAGCTGTTTACCTCAGTAGAAAGACAACACAACACAACACGTCACCAATTACGTCATCACAACAGCATGTCAACCTGCTGAACCAACCCACGCAGCCAAGCAGGGGCCGTCACACTGATGTTCAGATTCTTCAGCTCTCACAAATAGGCACATGATGCGAAATTGCGCTACTAGCGTCATTTGCACCGCTTAATTCACATATTTCACGTCATTCGCGTCTAATTACATCTTTATATTGACCTTACATGTAATTCACTCGTGCAGATTGTTTTATTGGCGGCCGGTGTGAACACAACATCACACTTCCAACTGTGTTGTCATTAAAGGTTTATTGAACTACTATTCAGTTTACTGTAATGTGCACCATCTGGGTCTGGTGGGAGCCCCCTAGTGGCACTGCTAATACGATGATTACCACTAGTAATGCTGTCCCGACCCAACAGTGTTGCTGGAGAAACATTGTGCCCACCCTGTGGTGTCCCCCACATGCCCCCCTTGTGAGTAAATGCCTCAATTCTTAGCTGCAAATCCCCTTTAGAATTGTTAGCTATGTTATCAGTGTTAGCTCTATTAGCACAGTTAGCAGTGTCAGCGTGGCTAACGGTGCTAACATAGTTATGCTAATGCTAAAGTGGTGTTGCAGCTCAAAATAAAGCCGCTTACTCACTGGGGCTACATGGGGAGAGACCCGAGATTGGTACCTTGTTTCTGCAACAATGCTTTACCACCACTTGGATGGCGTTACCAGCTGTAATCACTGAATGAGCCGTGCAGCTTGCTGGCCTCTAACAGACCCAGCCTAGTGATGCGCAGTGCAGAGCAGCCAAGGCAAATGTTGGTTAACTAGTAGAGACCAGAGGGTGGGTAGTGGGCACTATGTTTCTGCATGTTAACTTGGCTAGCTGTCTGTCTGCCAGCAAAGCCAACATTAAAATTTCACCACCTCTAAATAAATAGTGCGTGAAATGTGCCGTTAAATCTCACTGAGCGTCGGACCAAAAGGAAAGGTGTCTTGCATTTTATGTCTTCTTTTTTCCTCAAAAATGGGTGGATTAGTTACCGGTAAATGGGTTTCCGACTACTGAAAGCAAAATTAACTGAAAAATGACATCCCTACTTTAAACCACCTTGCTCATGGATAGTCTTTCTATTTCTGTTCAAGACACTATCGACCCTGTTGTGAAGACAACGCGGACAAAGAGCTCTGTCCATGGTGCTGAAACTCTGTATATCTGTGTCGTGCAGAGCTGCCTCTGCTTTGCTATTAGTATCTTTCCTCAGTTATTAACTGTAAGCGACAAAGGAAGCTCTGTACGTGGTTGACCGTTTTGACACCAGGCCTGTCAGATGACCCAGACACACACACATACTGTCTTCTATAAAGCTGAGAGCTGCTATTAGCGCTGTAACCACTTTGTATCTCAGAGCCATATACACGTGTCTGATGGCTGTCACCCTTATGGACTGCGAACTGCTGGACGGTAACATCCCGATGACTAACGACCAATGAGGTAACTGGCTAATGGTGGAGAGAGCATTGCTTAATTACGTCCTTCATGTGATGGGATTGGAAGCAGCACCGAGGTGACATTTGGCTACATCATGTCCATCCTCTTAGTCAATTAGCCAATCGAGTGAAAGGGAATGAATGAGAATAGAGGGGATGCATTAGACCGAAGAGCGACGGTAAACATATTTTACCTGACTGGAAGATGAGTTTAATTCTGCATGTTTATGCATGCGTGAACACATGTTGTCTCCAACCTTCCCACTCACTTTTGCCACCTGAAAGTGTCCACTCTTTTCATCCACTCGCACTGTAATTTATGTAATCATCACTGCCTGTCTTTCCAACAATCACAGGAGAAGCTGGGCAGCCTCCTGCAGCTAGAATAGAGATGGGAGCCACTCAGTCAGTGAGAACTTGCCTTCGTTATTATTATGGAGCTGTCTGGATAAGTGAGAGCGTACAGAGATAAAACTGGGCTGTATGTTTTCCAACCAGTTACACACAGACACATACACACACACTCTCACATGCACAAACATATTTTCTTGCTTATACTGTACAAAAAGCACCGACACACACAGTAGCACACACATAATGTAATGGCCTGTGGTTATATATCTCTCTTTGATGTGGACCCGGGGGACACAGATTTATGACTCTTGTCTCCACAATCACTTTTAGATTCAAAACACAAAAAAGGGACCGCATGTGTGTGGAGCAGCAAGCAGGGAGGCTGTGTGTGTGTGTCCTCATGTCATCTGAATGATGCATGCACATAACATATTGCACTGCACATAATGCACCCAAATTGAGATAGCTTCAGGAAATACTGTATGAATACTAAGTGATGGATATACGAGTGACTGCTCAGAGATATTTGAACGCTTTCCTGGGTGTAGTGTGATTGCACCATTTCACAATCAATAACTGCAGCCCACAGTTCTTGGAGTGTCCTGGAGTACATAATGTGACTTATTTCTTTGTAACCGCGTTATGACTGAAACAACCCTTGTCTCCTTGAAATTACGTTCACAGACTTAGTGACCAGTATATTAGGTACACCAAGCTAAAACCAATGCATTCCTGCAACAAATCCTACCTTCAGAGAGTTTATAATGTCCAGTTTTTGTTGAAATTGTAAGAGTGATAAGAGATGATTTCCTTTGTGATGCTGTGGAGCTGTATTGCATACACAGATAGGTGTTTCTGCTATGTAGCTTAGAGCTTTACAAAAGCACGCACATCCACATGATAAATACCAGGTGCTGGACAAAACAACATATAAAAGATGGGGAAATTCCATCTGCTTACTGGTTAATGCTCCCATGAATATATAGGCCTATGTATTTACCCCGAGGTGATGTTTCAAGCGTCATATGTTATTTAGCCTAACTTCATTAATATAAATGGGGTGGACGAAATATAGAAACACCTGTCGGTATGATTCTGTGCAATTCAGCAAACTGGCTGTTTGTGTCAGGGAATGGTTGTGGTTTCAGTTAAGCATTAGTGAACCCATGGGGCCTCATGCAGGAGGCAGTATAGGAATAAATTTTCCCTTATTTTTTCTTCTTACCTTTGATATGTTCCTATTTTGTTGGTGCCACTGATTTCTGGGATTAACCAGTGTTTTCTTATTTTTGCTCCTGCTCAGGTAATATAAAACGGTCGAGTGGACAAGAGCACTCTACCAAGACAAGAAAAAAAAACATCTGATTTTCACTGTTCACAAATTGGAAATTCCAATGGAAGGAGACGTATGTTCTGAATTTATTTTCATATAATCAAATTAAGATTATTATGTTTTAGAGTAATTATAATGATTTAATTATTTAAGTTGTGTGCTAAAGAAATATTATTGATCCATTGATCCCAATATAAGACCATACAAACTCTCAGATGATATTGCATTCAGCTTCTGAATAGCTCACATGCTGCTCGTTGATGCTTTATGCAGAGGACGCATTTTTAGGGACTGCACAGATCTGTTTGATGAGACTGATGAATGATGCTGAGCTGTTTCCAATGGCCAAGTGCTTTTAGATTTACACAGTACTCTGGAACCTCAACTTAGGCTAAACTCTCCCTTCAAATTCAGTGCCACCGCACCTGCATCTCTTCAATTCTTGGATATGTGTCAGAATATATGTACACAGGACAACACCTGCCCCTATATAGTGTTTACGGGGCATTACAGTGTTTCCCTTAAATACATTTAGCACTGGCACAGGCCAGCTGATGTACAAAAATCCTCCCATATGCAATCAGCTCACTATCTCTACTTTAAGCAGTCAGAGTTATGGATAAGCAAGGATTATAAATCACCCCATGCACATGGAACGACCATTGATCGTTACTGGCCATTGTTTGTTTTAAATAGTTTAAAAGCTGATCAGAGGAGCTGATCAGATGACGTAAACATGCAAGACAGTTCCTCTACATGCCGCTAAAATACTCACTCCGAAGTCATCGAAAAAGAAATTGAGCAGTGACTTCCAGCATCAGACACCAACGAAAAAAGCTGTCCTCTCACGTCAGCATGATACACAGCCGGTCACTGTTACAGTTTAACAGTGCCCAGCTGTGTCAAGAGGAAACTCATTAGGACAAGAACGACAGTTAAGTCGGTGAATGTCCGTGTAGAGTGGGTGAGAGGGGTGGTGGAAGGGTACAACAACCACCGACTAAATTTAACTACGTGTTTGTTGTTGAAGTAAAAGGGATGTCAATTTGCTGTGTTGTACTGATGTAGTGCATTTATTTTGAAAGAGACTGTATGCAATTTCCTGTGAAAATGATAGTGTATTTGGAAAAACCAGTGCATGTAACAGGCAAAACTTGACACAGCATCCCAGAACGTCAACAACCAACGCACCCAGGGTACCTTGCATGTCGCACCTGGACGTGGAAATTCCATGACTAAACACTGATATGTGACAAAGTGGGAGTGAGAATGTGTTGGACAAACTGAAGCTCACAATGATCATTAACTGTTGTGTTACTGTTAACCTGACATCCAGCTCACCTGCCTGTCACGAGTGCAGACACACCGTCTCTCTACTCGCTCAAGGCTGCGATACAGTCGGCTGTTTTCAGACTGTGTTCACGTTTAGCTTTTTTCTGTCCTGTTTTATCCCACACAACCAACATAGCACCTTTATGTATACCAGCTCTGTCTCATTGACATTTCTCCAGGATTGGAGTCATTCTATCTCTGCTACTGGAAACGCAGGGTTGATTAGGGGAGCATGGGGGCAATTGTAACAATTGCACCTAAAACCCTTTTGAACTATGTGGATACATGTTAACAGTCATCAACTGTTTTTACAAGCAATATTAGAGTCACAGTATTGATCGAAACACCAGACATCAAAAATTACTTCTGCCCCCACTTGCAGGAGTGATTGTAACAGCATATGGGGTAATAGAAGCATTTTATTGAATTCAACATATACAACTGTGAACAAATACGTGTCGAAATCCCCTTTTTCTCTAGAGCTGACTTCTTTTATTTTTTCTCTTAACAGAAAGCTAAGAAATAACAAAAGAGACATTTAAGAGGATGTTGCTGCAGTGGGCCCATTGTGTCTTGAGTCACTGCGGACTTTTTCTGTATTAAACCAATCGATTATCTTTCCCAGCCTTAACCAAGTGCTGTGAGTGCCTAAACATAACAATAAAGAAGCTGAATAATGGGGTGCTTAGATATAGTATTGCCAGATTGGACATTTTGGTGGGAAACTAAATAGAATACACTGTCGTTGATCATTGTTCAGTGTAAACATGTTTGCCAGATATGTTAATTAACAACATTTTCTCATTATGCTTACAGAGAATGTTCCATGTGGCATGACGTTCCCTTCAAAACGTAATTGCTGTTGCAAATTACTTGTATGTAAATGTAATTTCTATCACGCGGGACTGGACTGAAAAGCATGACACAGTGTACCTTCACCATGTCTTCAGCTTGAAAATGAGCTGCCTGCCCTTTGTTAATGACACACACTGATTCTGGCCTGTACACAGACTCTTGTAATACAATTGTAAACAGAGCAGTATTAGGAGTTATCCTCAAGACCACCCCACCCCCCACCCCCCGCCACCATCCCACCAGCCTCACTCCGAGGGCTTAGCAAGAGGAGCCCCTGGGACAAATCTGGATTTAGCACCAACGCTGCTGCCCCAGGAATATTACCAACACAAGAAGCGCACGCCTGTCTCAATCACATTCATATGCAGAAGGATTTATTTTTTCATTTAAGATTATGAAAGATTGTCTGAGCGTCTCAATAACAGGGTCTCAACGTGAGTAATCTCCTGTGAGGAGGGGAGAGAAAAGAGGAGGAGACTGCTTGTATTTACGGCCAGGAGTGTAAGGGAAAGCTCGGCATCGCGGACCTGATGAGTACGCGTACACTTCCGGAATTTGCGAATGAGTTCATAAAACACAAAGCGTGCATTTCAAGTGGCTGCGCAGCCAGGGTGTATAGCTCGTTTAAGCACGCATGTCACCAGGGCTGCCAACCATAAATTAATGAATCAAGTTGAAAATGTCAAAGCAGGTCCCAGATCGCTCTGCTGTGGCTCAGCTGTAGAGCACTGTCAGCACCAGGCAGCTAACTGATGGTAAGAGGCCTCGCTCACAAAACAAACACACTCGCACACACAGACACACACAGACACACACACACACACACACACACACACACACACACGCTGTCTGCCAAGTCCTCCATTTCTCTTGTTATAAAAAAGGTCATTCTTGTCTCTTCTCCCCCTCCTCTCGCTTCAGTGGGTGGTCAAATCTCAGCACTCTAGCCCCAAGTATGTATCGGAGAGTGATTACTGCACGTGTTGATACATCATTATTACGTACAGTATGTCATGCTGGATCATTTGTTTCTACATGTGTATGAAAATGTTCTTTTCCTCCTGCCACCAGATTGACATTCAGATTTCACATCCATCTGTGCTTTACATCCCCCTTGGATCCATCATACCCCACCACCCTTCCTTTGTCCAGATTATCATTAGCAGACAGCGAGTGTATGTACCCATGCATGTGTATCCCGGGGTTAAAAAAAAGTCATCACACAGCTGCGTTAAGGACAGGAGAGGAGGGTGATAATCTTCTCCTCTTCACACCTTTCTTTTCATCACCACCTCATCTTTCTTTGCCTTTCATCACCCCCTTCTCCTCTGTGCGTGCCCGCAGCAACGTGTGATTGATAAGGAGAGGATAAACAGCGTGACATGGAGAGCAGCTGAGTTCTTGAGGAACATCATGTACTGAAACTATTCGGAGGCTTCACAAAGACTCGCGATCAAACCATCACCATCAGGCAGTAGTTATTATTATGGTTAATATATATTCTTGCTTCCAACTTGTTTGCAGTTTACTTGATACCGTGTGATTCATTATAAGCTTCAAGATCTTACAGGAGCGCCGAAACTCAAACAGCCAGCTGACAATTCTTATTTTCAGTCAAAGAAAAGCACAGGACATTTTTCCTCTCCTAGCAACATCATCACATGTGCAGCCAAAACGGCTTTCCAGCTCTGTAATCAATAATGCACCATTTTCATGAACACACATTCCAGAAGTTACTAAAGCATGAGCAAATGATTTTCTAGCAGCCTTTAAGTGTTTTTTTTTTTTTACACATGCTTAGATCCAAAACACCCTCTTAAAGGCTCTCGCACATGTACTGTACAGTACACGGTTGGATTCTCACTTAAATGTACAGACTAATGCACATCTGTCAGTGGTGATGTGGCTAATGAAGCTTGCTGCAGTTAGTCATTCACACAGACAAGCAGCACTCAGTTATTTCCGAGACATCTTTCAGAACTGAAGCACACTATATGCGGCGCTCTTCTTACAGTTTCACCTATATCTCTTTCTGTTTGTTTCCTCCGTTTAACCCACCTTCACACAGTATATTAATGGTACGCAAACACTTTAGAATATCAACATTTCAAACCTCTACAAAGCGGCAGGCTCCACCTTTAAACTTCAAAACGTCCTCAGTGTTTCTTTAATACAGTTCCTTAACAGACTTTATGTATTGGACCGTTTTTTATGATCAAACACCTCCACTTTACTTTTGGGGGAGGAGAAAGTGAAGGTGAAAACATTATATATCATTATAATCTTCACCCCAGGACACCTCACAAAGGTGCAGTATTTACATCTGGTGATTTGGGAGCCCACTGAAGACGTTTTACTTCATGCTAGTGTTCATAAGGCACTCTTCAATTACTCTCAGCTGTGTATAGAGGTGTGTGTGTGCTATCTTTAAATACAAGGATGTTATGAGTGTGGAATGTTTGCTCAGGAGAGAGCCTGTCTCCATGTGTAATGGCCTCCTTGACTGATCTGACTATACAGTGCAATCAATAGATGGAGTGTCTCTCAGTAGATATATGCCAGTTATACGCAACTCTGTCTCCTGGAAATTACATTTGTATATGACTAAATTGTTTTCCTAATTACTTTGTGGTGACAGTGTAATCGCTGCCTGGATTATGTTCAGAGACAATGGTTCTTTGAGTTAATGAAAGACTGCATTTATGTACTGCTGCTGGATTCATAAGGAGGTGGTTGGGATGGATAAAGGATGTACAGAGTCCAGGACTCTGACATCAGAGTCCCAGATTTGCATCCAGACTCCTGTCTGTGGTTAGGTTTAGGCAGCTAGAGCACTTTGGCAAAGGTTAAGGGAAGATCATGATTTTGGTTAAAAATTAATAATTCATTCATTCATTTTCCCTAACTGCTTATCATATTGGCATTGGGTGAGAGGCAGGGTACACCCTGGACAGGTCACCAGACTATCACAGGGCTGACACATAGAGACAGACAACCATTCACACTCACATTCACACCTACAGACAATTTAGAGTCACCATTTAACCTGCATGTCTTTGGACTTGTGGGAGGAAGCTGGAGTACCCAGGAAAAACCTACGCTGACACGGGAGAACATGCAAACTCTGCACAGAAGGGCTCCCCCACCCTGGGGCCTCTTGCTGTGAGGCGACAATGCTAACCGCTAACAATGCTACTATGCTAATGCAACACGGTGGCGGCACGATGGTGCAGCAGTTAAATATTAATAAGAAAAGTAGTAATAAAAACAATGCTGTAGTCTAGGGCTGCCCCCTGAAAGTTGAATATTTGCATCATCAGTCGGAGACTCCTGAGTCGAACAGTCACTTGCTTTCACCCTGCCTCCAGCACAGGCAACTGCGGACCCAGATCCAGGGTGAGTCTGAGTGAAATGGAGGCAGTTGCACAGAGGAGAGACTTTGCCTGGTCTGTCCTCTGCATCAAAGCAAGGAATTTACAGCTCAGAGCAACTTAATATCTTGTAGTCTGTAGCTTTTCTTTGATATTTAGGGTCAGAAAAATATGTTGCTGCACATTTCTGATCTACCGTTAGCTAACTTGGCTTGTTTACTGTATTACATTAAAGTGGCTGTCACCCTAAATGTCCCAAAGAACCACAGTCATAGCTAAAACTATATGGAGTAAAAAAGGAAAAAAATATTTGAATATTCCTGTTGAACAGCAAAATCCAAATAGACTAACATAATTCTGAGTCTGGTCCAGCCCTACTGTCACTATGAGTGGATAATATATTGTAAGACTGCCCATTCTGTCATAAAACAAATGACACATGTTGTTTGCGAACATTTTGCTTATTTGCTGTTTTAAATTATTAGTATATAAACATAATTTATTAGCAGCTGTAACAGCTGTAATATGACAGCATCCAACACCATATGACTGGCAACTGTTATTCTAGATTGCAGATGTTTGGTTTTCTCCATATGTGAAAGTGACAGATGACTCATTTGATCATATTTCTGTCTGTCAGGCAGAGTCAAGCTTTTTATGTTCCTTATACCAGGGGTTCCCAGTGAGGGGGTCGGGGGCCTCACAATTGTTTGCTGCTGTAGATGAATCTATGGGGTCACGAGCTGATCACTAGGGCTGCCCTGACTAAGAATTTCTGTAAGAAGGGACAGATATCTGTCGGCTGTGATTTGTAACCTGACTTCCTGTCTGACTACTGAGGGCGGCCTCTTCCTGTGTCTGTCCTTTCAAATTAAATTCCCACATGGCCCAGTCATACAAGTTTTGATTTATTTTGACAAGGCGCAGCTCCTAATGGAGTTTCATGTTTTTATGTGACTAAGCGACCAGTGACAACTAATGACCTTTCTGGTCGACCATTAGGGGACAACGCTACTGATCACCCATGTGACTAATTACCGCAATCATAGTGCTTGAAATCTGTCAGATTTTAAACAAATATTGGAGTCACTAATCCATTGTGTCTCTGTGTGAGTGTGTCTGCTGTGACAGATTACTGTACAGTATATGCTGCCATTGTCTCTATTTGCACAGATGGAATAAACTATTCCAACAAAATAGTTGGACTATTGTTAAAAGCCTCAAGTCGATTCTCCTGCAGATAACTGATGCTAAGGGCAGTTGAAGAGTACAGTTTTGTCACCTTTCTTTGCCGCCAGCCTCAGGGCCAGATGCTTTTCAAATACTTCCTGTCGAATGCGGTTTGCCAGCCACAGACTACACACATACATATTTTACCTTCTGCTGTAGTTTATATGTATCCCAGAGCTGTGACTCAGCAGTGCATAACCCGGCTCCTGAGAGTGGGGGAGTTCAGTATGACTGTACACAGCGCCAGAAGCTTTTGCTGATCGTTTACCTCTTTTCCAGTCCCTATGGAATTCACATCAAGCCTGAATCCATGTTGACGAGATTTTTTTTTTCCAAATCTTGAAAAAAAGTACCCCGGGCATTTTTACAATCTGAGGAGTTTGTGTTGCATTGTCAAGGCCTCTGTTACTGTGCAGTATCTGTTCTGTCTCTTCAAGTGAAATCAAGCATACATCAAAATAGATCAAATGAAGGAAAATAAAGCGACAATTTCCTTAAAGAAAACATCAGCAGACACCAAACACAGGACTTGTTTTGACAATTTGATTGAATGGAGGCATGACTGAGTTGGCATGCTGTTTGAACTTCTCTAAGCCTGAAGGGGAAAGGATCATCAGGTACAGGAACATCCAGACAGATGGTTGATATTTGCATAGGAACAGTGTTTTGCTCATCAGCTCTGTTATTGAGGAACTAAATGAAAAGTACAAAGTGCTCTCAAATATCTGCAGCTAATCTTTTTTTTTATACCCATCTTTGATTATTTTTATGTCTCTCTACTGGCGACAGCTGTGGCCAGAGGCATTATATTTTGGGGTTGTCCATCTGTCCATCTGCATGTCCATCCGTCCTATTCTTGTGAACACAGTATCTCAAGAACGCCTTGAGGGAATTTCTTCAAAATTGGCTCAATGGTCCACTTGGACTCAACAATGAAGCGATTAGATTTTGGTGGTCAAAAGTCAATGTGACCTTGGAGCCCGATTTCACTCCGAAGTCATCAAAATCCGGTGCTTGGGCAGTGACTTGCGGCATCATAAACCAATAAAAAAAAGGTGTCTTTTAACGTCGACATGATATGCGGGTGGTTGCCGTTATAGTTTAATGGTGCCCGGGGCATCAGGGGGAAATGGTTAAGGCGGCGAAAGTCCAACTGGAGCAGGCGGGAGGGGTGGTGGATTGGTCCAACAAACACCGACTTTCACCCGAGAGAGTGGTGTTCATGTCTCATAAAATTCTAATGCCAAACCCTGTTCTTTTGTCCTAAACCTGACCACATGTTTTTATTGCCTAAACCCAACCATGTGTGTTTGATGTTGAAGAAAAAAAAAGGTCAGTACGCAGTGTTGTACTGACATAGCGCATTTATTTTCAAAGAGACTGTATGTAAATGTTAAATTTCCTGTGAAATCTGAAGTGTATCTTGAAAGAAGAGATCTTGACATGGTGTCCCAGAACGTCAACAACCAATGACTAAACCAATGGTACCTTGCACGTCATATGTGGACGTGGAAAGTCCATGACCAAATGTCAGCATTTGACGAGGTTGGAGTGAGAATGTGTTGGACCTTGTGTCTGTCTCATTCTTGTAAACGCAATATCTCAAGAAGATCTCAGGGGTGTTCCCTCAAATTTGGCACAAACGTCCACATGGACTCAAGAATGAACTCATTAGAATTTGATGGTCAAATGTCAGAGGTCACTGTGACCTCACAAAACATGTCTTTGACCATAACTCAAGAATTTGTCCACTAATCATGACAAAATTTCACAAAAATGTCTGATAGGATAAGATAATGTATTGATGACATTTTATATCCAAAAGGTCAAAGGTCAACTTCACTGTGACATCATAATATTCTGCAAAAACACTTTTCTGGCCATTAGTCAACATCATAACTCAAGAATAGGAGTTACGGGCTTGCTAGCCTTAGCTGACACGGTTACATGAGCCAGGTTTAAAGTAGCAGAGTAACAGTCTCATTCACCCAAACACAACATTTCAAGAACACCTTGAGGGAATTTCTGCAAATTTGGCTCAAACGTCCACATGGACTCAACAATGAAGTGATTAGATTTTGGTGGTCAGAGGTCAATGTGACCTTGTGTCTGTCTCATTCTCATAAACGCAATATCTCAAGAAGGCCTCAGGGTAATTTCCTCAAATTTGGCACAAACATCCATTTGGACTCAGGAATGAACTTATCAGAATTCGGTGGTCAAAGGTAACTGATCTCACAAAACATGACTGTAACTCAAGAATCTGTCTGCTAATCCTGACAAAATTTCAAACAAATGTCTGATAGGATAAGATGATGAATCGATGACATTTTATATCCAAAAGGTCAAAGGTGAACTTCAATGTGACATCATAATGTTCTGTAAAAACACTTTTCTGGCCGTTATTCAACACCATAATTCAGGAATAGAAGTTATGGGTTTGCTAGCCTTAGTTGATGAGGTTTCACGAGCCAGGTTTAGCATAGTAACACAACAGTCCCATTCACCTGAACACAATATCTCAAGAATGCCTTGAGGGAATTTCTTTAAATTCCTCCTTTAAATGCCCACTTCACTCAAGGATGAACTGATAAGATTTTGGTCAGATACTGAATTGGTGACACTAAACATAGGTGTCAATCTTAAAACTGTGGTGATTGTGTAGGTCTTCTGTGCTGCTGTTTTAAACATGTGAAGCATCCATGTTTTAGAATATGCAGCTTCTATGCAGCAACATTTGATACATTATCAACTGTAATGGCGACAAAAGAGTTTGGACAGACGTGATGTGAACACCTTGACTGGTTCGCGCAGGTATACAATTGTAAGGAAGTAATTCTATATTATAAATGTTTAATTAGTGGGTAAAATATCTAAATGTATTAGTGACTTGCATGTTGCTGTGTTTGTGTGCAGTGTGACATTCAGTTGATCTGTTTCCAGTGATTGAACATATGTGCAGAGGTGGCCAGAGTTCAGCTCCTTTAGTTTTAAGATGTTTTCTTGTTTCTACCTCAAGCAGAAGGAAGTCTGGTGCATTTGGTCAAATAAATCTTTTTTAATGGCCTAACAGACCTTTTAAAATCCTTTCAGAATCGTAGCTGATAACAGGGTGCTAAAATGCTGACCCAATAAAGAGTTGGTTATCTAAGGCCAGCAGATGACTTGCAGAAACAATGCTGATGGCTGAGAGAAACAATACATGCACAGAGCTCGGTCTAAGCTTGGTTGCACTCTGAGGGACAAAAAAAAACTTCTCAAAACACATTAACATTTTACATTTTTGCGCATTTAGCCAGGGCTGCTATCATGACTCACTGGAGACAAAAACAGAGACTCCAAGCTGTGTGCCTGTTGAACTTGGGTAATGCAGCCTGATTTAGCACCATTATGCTGAACCGAAAATGTTACTTTTCCCACCTTGTCCTCTAAAACTTTAATGATCTCATAAGTCTTGCAAAACATATTTACTGTAGTGTCTGTGCATGTTTACGTGTGTATGTGTGTGTGTGTTTGTCCACTACCACGCTGATGTCCACTGCTTTTATGAGGCGTTTGAGTTACACCCTTTAATAAGAAAGCGTTGTGGGAATTTTTGGTGTCTTGGCTCTTTTCCAGAATTATAAGCCCATCCTCAGAGGTTGTGCAGTGATAAAGTTGTCAGCTGAATATTACCCACCCAGAGAGAATTTACTCCTTTTTATACGTGTGTGTGTGTGTGCGTGTGTGTGTTTGCTCAGTCTCATGGCTTGGTCATGACATTTACTTTGGGTATTACTGCCACATGAAGGCCTGTTGAGTGACAGACTTTAATTGCACCAAAAAAATTTGATTTCTTTTTTACCTCTCTGGTTTACGACATTCGAGAGATGTCTGTGTTTTGCTAATACTCAGGACTTTTTCCCCCCACACAGACACATTTGAACAGATGCACCAATGCATCGTCCATGACCCACATTTCTACCATACGGCCCCAGAGACTTGCTCTCTCAGCGGGTAAAGTTCCAGGTTTAACCCGCTTCTCCTCCCTGGATGTCTGGACTGCTCAGTAGTGGTAAAACTGCCAATGATTGATGCTCACCGCATAAAAGCTGTGTGTGTGTATGTGTGGTCCCACAAATTAAGTCTTTTATGGGGAGCATAGTAGGGTGGTGTATGGAGTTTGTTAACCACAGGCTGAGTCTCTCCGCTGCATGTGGATCTGAGTTTATGATGATTATACTGTAATAATGTAACAGTTACAGTAATAGCATGTGGTAGATTAATATGCGATAAACATCCTGAAAGCGTGCGGATACATTTAGAGCTATCTTTTATTTATTAAGTCATTATTCCAGCAGATTGTAAGGCCAACTGGGGTGAATGGAGCCTCGCCTTTCCTCTCTTAAGCCATATTCACACGTGAGTATTACCTGGGGACGTCTAGTTATTTATAATAATTGCAGAGGTTGTCTTTGAACTTAGTAACATGCATCTGCAACGTCTGTAATTTGTCAAGTGAAGATTTCACCGCAAATGACCTGCCATATTTCTACAAACAAAAAGGTCATGCGATAGTATTAATTCACTGCCAATTAGCAGCTCTGTGTTTGGGGTCTTTTTTTTTTTCAAGGTTTGTTATTTTCTTACATTTGACTTTACCCAGTTATTATTTTCAACATATCATTGCAATACTAATATTGAGGTATTTAGTCACAAATATGGTAATATTTCTTAATATTGGCCAGCCGTGGCTTCAATAGACAACAATATGTAAACTAATGTGTGAACTTATTTGACGCCCTGTTATCATCATTAGTCACTGTCAGAATTAAAATATTGGTTATGTAAAAACTAAGAGTCCAAGTCCTAGCTTACAGTTGGGTATATAAGAATGTCTATATTGAAATTGTTTCTGTTGAATCTGTCTATAATGATGGCTACTCCCACCAGTTTTAGTGCCATGAAATTATTATAATTGTTTATATTACCAGAAATCCAGGGTATTTAAAATGTTCTGATTTACCTCACAGCATGTGTTTCCGTGGGGAAATTGTGATTCCTTATGGTCGCTCAGATGTGAAGAATGGAGAACTATAAGAAGTAAGAATAAGTTTGTGAAATTAAAGTATGTAGATATAAAGCAATCAAATAAAATAGACACAAAAAACCTACCTACCTACCTACCTTCAGGGCCGTACTTTGTGAGTAGAAACAACTTCAGTGCTTTCTCCATGATACATTTCTCAGCAAATGTATTTCCTGTTATGAAGAAATAAAGAAGTGGCAGTTCAGCAGGCAAGTGCCTGTCACATTAGAATGATTTTGATTCACTAACATACGCTTGGTGGTCCCAACAAAATTGGCCAGTGCGCATGTGTCAGTAACTTTGCTTGCACATTTATTTTATGCGCAGATTCAAAAGATTTCTAAGCACATATTAGTGAATGATGGTCATTGTCACTGACCACAACTTTAAAGGTACTAGAAAACAGACAGCTCCATCTGAGACGGTCAGCGCACTTGTCCAGTGCCTCCACTATCTAGGCATTTCACCCCTGTCTTCGGCAACGTGCCACAAAAATAAAATCTTTGCTTTATATTCGGAGGATATAGTCAGTAAATTCGAGTAAAATACAGCCTTCCCTTATCCCATTCCAATGCACTGCACAAAACACAAATGTGGGAGGGATAATTTTTATATCACCTGAGGTCCCCTGGTAATACTAGTCCAGCGGGACTACGGCTTTATACTGTGAACCTGGATAAGAACAAAATATTATTATTTTGCTTGGTCTCTCACAGTTGCAGCTCTGAGACTCACCTTAACAGTCAAAAGAAAAAAAACAGGAATAATCATGTCACTGCAATTTAACACAGACATGTGTTGCCTATGATAGATTTTGCACACCGCCAGTCCACAGCTGTTTGGAGTTGGGGTATGCTGTGTCAGGCTGACCCTCCTCTGAATGCAGATTACTAATGAGAGAGAATGAGAAAGAAAGTAAGGGAGAGAAGTAGTCCTCATCTTCCCCCAAGAACCTCAGCTCATACACTATTCTCCTTGCAATGCCTTGGGGGATGCTGGGAGTCGGAGGCACTTGAGTTGCTTGACTGTAGTTCTTGAGCTAAATTGCGCTCCAGCTGAATTCCCCGTGGATTAGCCCAAAACAGCAGCCGGCCTGACTGGCAGCTCACAATCGTCGCCCGCTGTCACTTCAATACCCACAGTATAATACAGCAAAGTCCACCGTAGCTTTCGCTGCAGTGATGAGACATTATTAATGGGTCATCAGCCCTCTAACACCTAATAGTGTTGACGTGAAGATGGAGTTTGACTAAAATTTTCCCTGACAGCGTGTCTAAATATGTGAGAGATGGTGAGAGAGAGAGAGAGAAAGGGGGAGAGGGAGGGAGGGGAGAGGGCGATGCTATTAAACTGTTTTAGAGACCTTTTTACTGAGAGAAAAGGTGGAAGATCAGGCTGATTTTAGAGGGAGCTCAGAGGCTTTGCTTATTGCAGGGGTGTGCAATTTGATGTATCACACAGAGGATCGATTGTCATTTTCTGTACGACTGTACAACCTGCTTAGCAACCACGCGGTGCTTTTGAAAAACATAAATACCCTTGCATACACCCTGTATATTGAACATATTGTATTCAGAGAACCACGTATAGCACAGTATGTCTGAAACTGTAACTACAGCGCACTGAGGGCTGAAACTTTAATCTACATCTAATTGTGGACAAAGTTTACTCTAAAGTTGATGATGTATAATGCATGGAAATCCAACATGGCACTAAGCACATTTTTTACAACAAGACATGAACACGGCGACAGCTGGAAGACAACAGTGAAATCTGATTACCATGACAACACAATCTGTTCAGTGCCTTGTGCCTTTACATGTTAAAAACTGTTGTTATAAATTAGTAGATGATGGAAGCAAAAATTACAATTTTGCTTTATTATTCAATCCAATTATTCACCATCACAGCTGCAACATTGAAGGATGTCTTGACATCCAATGATTGCTTGACTTATTTAGCAGTTTAGATGCTCATCATATTTAGTGAGCTTACTATTTAAAGGAACATTGTGTAAGATTTTGGGGGATTTAGTGGCATCTAGTGGTGAGGATTGAAGATTGTAACTGGCTGAAACTTCTCCTATTTAGAATTCCTTCATTGTTCAGGAGGTTTTTACTGGGAGCTAGGCTTTGGCGGTATATATTTTTTCATACCTTCACACCTTGCTGAAATTTCACCAGGGTATTCAGTCAGTATATGACGGTATTAGGCCTCAATCACACAGACAGCATTTTGCAGGTTGCAAATCCCAAGGCGCATCGCACTGCCTTCAAAAAATTGAATGCCACTAGTAAAAAAACGCTTGCTGCACGTTTTTACTGTTGCCAGGCAACCACGCCTTCACCTCCTTACACTGACCTTCCAGTGTAATCAATCTACCATTTTTTTGTTGTTGTTGTTGTTTTTTTGAGAAGTAATTAGTAGCTAGTTTGTCAAATGGACAGACAGAGGGTACTTGCTGTAGCTCTGGTTGAGGGTGAGAGACCCTAAAAAAGATATCACCAGTTGGTCCAGGAGCTTCGCCTCCATGATGGACGTATTTGAGGCAGTTTGACAACCTGCTGTCGATCATCGGGCTGTATAGCTCTTAGTATCCAGCAACCACTACCACCAGTTTCTCCTCCATTGTTTACCAACTGTAAAAGTGTTGTTTTGACCACCACAGAAGGCCCGTCTCTCAAATCATCTGATTAGGCAATGGGAAAAGAGATGACATGGGGTGTTTTTCCACTCTGAGTTGAAGTATTTTCAACTCGAGTAGTTTAGAGTGCTCCATCAAAAATTGCCAGGCGCTTAGAGCACAGAAACATGAGGCGTGTCGCAACGCAAAAACAACTAGCAAAAACTTTCAGCGTAATTAAAAACAAGTACAAAAAGGCGCGGGGTCTGTGACTGACCTCTGGTGGCGCGTGCTGTGCACTACATACAGTGAGTTTAATAGAGAGAGGAGCATCTGTATTTTTGGTGGTATTACAAATCATACATTGAGATTTCTAAATACCATGATGTACTATATTATTGTGAAACGGCCCAAGCCTAGAGAACTGAATTATCCGCAAAGGATTCTTCCTCTCCAAAACATATCGACCTGGTGATTTGAAGTGGTGAAAACACTGAATAAAGCAGTTTCACATTGAAGAACGGTATTTTTTGACACTGCATGCTCATCGCAGAGGGGCTGCTAACTACAGTGGTGGAAATGAAAACACGAATGGCCCTTTTTAGAGCCAGTGTTTAGTTTGTCCAATCTGGACTACTGTAGAAACATGGTGTTACCACATGGTGATCTTCATAGATGAGTGTCAGCTCCTCATGTAGATATAAACAGCTCATTCTAAGGTATCAAAAACACAATGATTCTTATTTTCAGGTGATTATACACTAAAGAAAACACACCTATTACATGATATCCAACTCTGCCAATATATCCCCCTAAATCCTACACACCGGACCTTTAAATGTCATTTTAGACTCCTAACATCAGAGGAGACATTAGTGTAGAAATACAAATTGTTGGCGAATCACCTGTCATACAAAGTTTAATCCCTCTCCCTCTAAACTCCAAGTCTCCAGCAATTCCTGGTCAAGTCCCTAACCACATGCTAATGTATGCTAATCCAGTCTGAATTTACAAGCCACTTTTAGCCAATGAGCTCAGCTAGAACAAAAGGCTGGAGGTAACCTTTCTCTCATCACTCAGCTGCTGCAGCTCAGGATAAAAGTCTTTTCAGAGAAGAAGATATGCACAGAGACACGTTCAGCTTTCAAAACAGCTCCTGCTGTGCACGCTTGATTCTTCCAGCACAACCTCTAAATGTGTATAAGTGAGGGAGTCCTAAGTGAGATTTTAGAGCAGGTAAAAAGAATGAGAAGTATCCGAATTTATATCTGCCTGCATTTCAATAGCACTTCAGCTAACAAGACGGTCCTGTGGAAATCTTCCAGAGAAGGACTTTTCTTCCCTCCACATTGAATTTGGTCAAAGCATGTGTTCCCGCACCACTAGAGTTTTCTTTTACCCTTCTCTGTGAGTGGAAGGCAGAGTGTGAAAAGCCTGGTTAACCTCAGTCAGGGCCTTGGGGGATACCAGTGCTGTATGCTACATGTCAGAGGCTTAATGATGGCTCACAGTCAACTCCAGCTCAACTCAGCCTCCACGGTGTGAATGTGCACGGACTGTGTGTGCACGCAGGCTCACGTATTTGGGGGGTGCGTGTGTGATTATACATCTGAATGTGCCTCTGTGTGTGTGTGTGTTTCTAAGATCAAGGGTTAACTACATAGGGCACAATGTCAAAGGCAGGTCTTTGGTCGGTGAAAACACTGCCGGCTCCACTCAGCAGTTACCATGGAGACAGCTCTGCCACTGTTATCAGTGTTATCTACATTGATTTGGTTTCTTTGCAAATTGCTGTTCAAGTGGAAGGTTTTCTTTTAAATTTAAAGGCACAGTCCCTCATCTCAGTTGTTTCATGTTGATTACTGATCGTAAGCGTCACAGCAGACACGTCAAAGAATCAGTTGCATGTCACATTTTTAGAAATATTAACATTTATGTTCAGATTAAAGTTGCTTCTTTTCTGCCACCAGGTTTCAGTTTGACCACTGGTACAGCTTTGTGTTGTCAGCAAATATTGACAAGCATCTTTTAGCTATTCCCCAGTGCCCTTGTTGGAGCATTTTCTGTAGGTACTCTTTATATTATTGCTGTTTTGTGATTACTGATTCGGTTTGCCTCCAACCAGGCTGGTCATTATATTAGCTGCGCTTATTCCAGGGCTTTATGAATCTACATCATAAACATACAGAGATTAGAGGGAAAAGGAGAGAAACTGCAGAGAAACAAGGAGCTCCTGGTGAATCACATACACAGTGTATCTGTTTCTAACAACCTTACAGCTAATGTCTACACTAGGGCTGTTGGAACAAATTTTGGGAGTCAAATATAAATTCAGTGTTAAATAAAAAATCAAGTGGCTCTCTGTCCACATTGAATTCCTTAAATATGCACTTCTATTATGTCATGTAAACAAACCACGTACCTACCAGCTGTGCACTCGAGATCAGACCAGAGACAAAACCACTTAAAAGATGGATGAGTACGTTACTTGCTATCTTCCTTTATTTGTACTTTTTATTGTGATATTTATCGAACATGACACACAATATATAACAGCCAGTAGGTTATTATTAGCGATGGTCTTTTACCCTAATAAGGCTAATTCAGTTAACCAGAAACTTTCAGCTCCCTGGTGATCTCTCTCCAGCCAGCTGCCACCTTATTTAGGTTTGTGTAGTAAAATGAGGAGGTAGCATGCATTGTTTTTACCCTACACTTGTATGTTACAAGCCTGGCAGGCCACCAGGCCAATAGGAAGGCAAGTGCCATGGCCTTGACAGTTCTTATTTAGCCAAATTTGAATGCATGAAAATGCCAAAGCCATGTTTCATGTTTGTTAGTGAAGCCAAATTTAACTTAGAAAAAGAATAATTTTGTGACGAAAGTTGTGATTTTACACCACCCGTAATTTATTGTGTTAGCAATAATAATTGGCTAAATTTTATCATTTAAGATTCAAATATAATTCATATGTTGAAATTTATAAGGAATTAAATTTTAATGGGATTTTAGAGAAAGATTGACTGCTCTGATTTGTGCAGTTGGTACACTGGGTGTTGGGAGAAATCTGCGTGAATGATGTAGTGATGTGTTTTGTGCTTTGTTTCCTGGAATAAGGAACATTGAGCCTTGTGTCATTTGTGAGATTTTGACAGCTTGACTGTTGGCGATTATTCACACCAGCCAACTCTAAGTTAGCTAGCAGCAGACACACCGACTGCATAGCTTCTAAAAGTTGGTTTGTGTTCTATCTGAACACAGTAGCTGTGTCTCAATTCAGGGGCTGAAGCCTTTGAAGGACATGGCCTTCACGGTCGACGTCGGCCAGCCAAACCAAACGGTCTCATAAATGGGACGGCCTGGTCTGCTGAGGATTTTCTGGTTGCATCACCAGTTGTTCTCGCCCTGGCCCGTTGGAGATTGTGTTACATAGCAACCAGCTACGCTTGTCGAAAGAAGGAGTAAGCTAATAAGTCAGTTACCCCTAAATCGTGGACCCAGAAATTGTTATTTGATGGAGGACCATTTTCGGGTAAACTAGCTAACAGTAATGCTAACAACAGTTAACTGTTGGCTAGTTAACACGTGTTAGTTAACTTAATATATAATTGTCATCAGTGCGCACTGCATCGGGATAGGCTGGGCCATGAAGTATTCATGTGTCACATCCTCTAAATTCTGGGAAAGAAAGTTGCATTTCTTGGCCGCATTTGAAGGAACCCTCGAAATGGGACAGCCTTGGTTGCGCCGATGTGACACAATCGCTCTTTAAATGCAGCCTTGGAAGGCTGTGGCCCCTGAATTGAGGCACAGCTGTTAAGTCTTAAATTTTGTGATTCCAATGTTGTTATAACTGCACTAACTCTTTTTTAGACTACATTTTTGGTCTAACTCTTGTTTATGGTATCTTCTTTTTTTCTGATTGTAATCACAATCCTTGAACTACTTGTCCAGAACTGTTTTCAAAGTTTTACAATTGCCTCCAACTTCAAAAGCAATCTGCTGTCTTCAGCCTTGATTGGAAGTGTGTTTGGCTTGCATCGCTGCGAAACACACATAATGAGGGCAAGAGATATGATCAGATCTATACTATAATAGCATGCAAGTTCATGTTCATACACCCACACACGCACACACACACACACACACACACACACACACACATCCCAGAAGTTTCAAAGATGAACTATTCATGGACATTTGACAGTTCAAATCAAACAGAGAGCAAGGGCACGGCTCACATTTTAGACTCTTTCTCTCTCTTACCAAAAGTACTGAGATTCTTACAATCACTAGACAAGAAACTCATTAAAAGTGGACATTGGAAGTAGCAATCTTTTAAATTGAGTAGACTGGAAAAGCTATCAAAACCACCAAAATATTTTCTTATCTAAATTGGAGCGCTCAAAGCTCTGCGAGACATGCTTTTAGATATTAGAGCTGTGAAATGACAAACTCAGGACCTTTCATCTGATATTTAATTTGATTTGTAAGCTGTTATTTTACTTAGATCTTTCATTTCTGTCAAAGGACAAGGACTGAATAGGAGTGATAATTCTGATGCTCTGAGGACACATGAGATCTCTTCTGCAGAGAAAATGGGAGCTCTGGATGGTTCTGCAGGCTTTTTCTCTGTTTGTACAATTGCCTTGATAGTTAAACATTGAACTGCTAATTCTACAATAGTAAGGACTTCGTTATGGTGCCAAGTTGCTAAATGCTTATCAGTTAATAAACTGATTAGAGTCTGTTTCTAGCATGCCACATGTATCTGAATAACTGGCTAACACAGTATGAGTCATCATGGACATCATTAGCACATTATAAGTTTTAGGTTTATTGACTTTATTAATCCCCCTGAGGGGAAATTCAATGTTTTCACTCTTGCTTGTCAATTACACACAGGTCCGAAAGACACACACATGCACAAACAGGACCTATACATGCACAAAGTGGAGAGATGTCAGAGTGAGGGGGCTGCCCTTCTTGAGGCGCCCCGAGCGGTTGGGGGGTTCGGTGCCTTGCTCAGGGGCACCTCGGCAGTGCCCAGGAGGTGAACTGGCACCTCTCTAGCCACCAGTCCACGCTCCATATTTTGGTCTGGATGGGGACTTGAACAGGTGACCCTCCGGTTCCCAACCCGAGTCCCTATGGACTGAGCTACTGCTGCCCCTTCTATAATTGCATTGTAACTGCCTGGACTGTTGACGTTATGGGGGATTTATACTTGTGCGTCAGACCATACGCCGTAGCCTACGCACGTTGCCTATGCTGTTGTGAGCATTTATACTTGTGCGGTGGTGTGTCTGTGTCACTCTGCAGTTACACCTCCAAAACACTAGTTGGCAGCAGAGTTTCTGTGAAGTGCTGTAAAGTTTAGTTGATTCAAAACACACATTAAACATGGCTCAATAGAGACAATTTCAAACACAAGTACACAAATCAATCTCATAATTTGCAGCATTCACAGACAAAGCACTTGTCTTTAGCACAAGCCTATGGCATTTTGCATTGTATAAATTAGCCTAGCAGCTAGCTGACTGTTCCTCTACTCATATGAAGCCAGGGACAACAGGTGTTTAAATGCGTAATTTCAGATCTTGTTTTAATTGAGTGTAAATGCTTTTAACCATACATCTACACCATAACATGTTCATCATCACGCTGTAGTTCTACTTTAAGCGATCATTTATTGCTGTTGTTTGCTCTTTTCTGTGATTTCATATCTGTTTTATTGGCTGTTTTTAATGGCTTTGTTCATGCACAGCATAATTGAAAACAAGGGTCTTCCTCAGTTGATTTCTTGAGTCTTAAATAAAGGTCTGAATGAATGAATGAATGAATGAATTAAAACTTTGACCTTGTGATGGTGCTTGATTAAAAGTCAGGGGATTACCACTGTTACTAGGATTCATTCTTTGGGCACTAGGGATGTTCCTGGCAACTAATTTCCCTGTCGACTAAATGAAAATTTTAATTAAAACTAGTCGCCTAGTCTACAAAAGGGAAAACACTCAGAAAACAGTCAAAATTTAGCACAATTTATTGTTAAGTATTTGAAGTCTTTAATAACAATCTTCAACAACCATGTCGGATTTTAAATGCCGCTGAAGTACGAGACACTTTGTGCCGTGCGGAATGAATGTGAAAGTTAAAAACTAAAATAACATCTAAAATGGATAAAACTGCCTCTGAAATGTGGGGCACATTGAACCCCTCAGATTATCCGACAGAAATGATAGCAGTTCACTTTAAAGTTAATAAAACATTTAAATTATTAATAAATTTCAGATGAAATGAGAGGCATTTTGCACTGGGCAGTATGGATGTAAATCCTGCACAATATCTGACAACTCACTTAAATTTAACAAATAATATCACATCTCAAAAAAGATAAATTGCTGCTGAATTCATTTTCTAGATCAAAGTACTGCCAAACTGCGCTGGACATGTCTCCAATTTCCCACCGTGCCGTTTTAAAACTGTACTCGAGCATTACGGCTGGGAGGGCGACTGCTGTCTGATGGCTCTGTAGCCCCCACTAGTGGCAGTTAAGTGGCCTTGTACATGAATAAAACACTTATCTTACTATATAATGACGAAAACTCTGTCTGTGTGTCTGTCTGTGTGTCTGTTCCATGTTTTTCTCCTCACTGACTTGGTCACTCCATGTGAAATTTGGTACAGTGGTAGAGGGTCATGGGAGAATGCAAATGAAGCAATATTACATCAATTGGCCAAAGGGGGGCGCTATAGCAACCGATTGAAATTGCAGACTTTGAATGGGCATATCTCATGCCCCGTATGTCATAGAGACATGAAACTTTGCACAGAGATGCCTCTCCTCACGAGGAACAAATTTGCCTCAAGAACCCATAACTTCTGGTTATATAGATTTTCCATCATTTTGAATTTTTTTTAAAAACACTTAAAATCGATCTCTTCCTAGGAAGTTTGACCGATCTACATGAAACTCGGTGAACATAATCTAGGGACCAATAGCTAAAGTTCCCTCTTGGCAAAAGTTGGAAAACTTACTAAAACTGAGCTTCTATAAGGCAATGAATATTGCTGAGGGCGTGGCTCATCACATAAAGGTGTATAACATCTCAAGGGTTTCACCGATCACCACACATAATCTGAGGGGACCCCTCCATTATTGACCCCATCAAACAAAATGGGGGCGCTAGAGAGCTAATTTCTTATCAAGGCCTAACCGCCATATTGATTTTTACTAAACTTGGTAGATATGTAGAACAGGACGCCTCAAGGTGACTGGAGAAATGTAACTCTAATTGGCAACTGGGTGGCGCTATAACAACAGAAAAATGCTTAAAAATGGCTAAAATGCGACCGATCGCTGTGGCTCCCCCTGTGGCCGAATGTTTGTTTTTTTCTACTTTTTGGTATGACTAAGTCATGGTATGGTATGCTGTACATAATCATGGAAACTGTCAGTGTGTCATTCTGTCAGTCAGTCATTCTGTCTGTCCCACGTTTTTCTACTCACTGACGTGGTCAATCTATGTGAAACTGCACATAGGCATTGAGGATTGGCATAGGTAGAAGGTGACAAAGCTACCAATGGGTATGGACTAGTAGGTTTAATTGACTAATATTTCTGGTTCCGACTAGCAAAGTGGCGGACATTTAATCATTTAGATGTCCACTGGGCACCATGGATATCTGTCCCAAACGAAATGTCGTCCATCCAGTAGTTAATTTTTGTCAAATGTCTGACTAAAAAACAAAAATATCAACCTGCTGGTGGCGCTGAAGATAAAGGTGGGGGATTACTAGAGTCAGTAGGTTTCATCCATTTGGGTCCATGAATGTCTTTACAAAATTTAACAGCAGTTCATTAAATAGTTGTTGAGATATTCCAGTCTGGACACAAGTGGTGAACCAATCAGCTGACACACTGTGGGACTGCCAGACCAATATCGCCACCCATAGATCCATGCCCCTTTAATGGCTACTAAAAGGGTATTAATGAAAGGTAGTTTAGACGGAGTTAACTTCAGATGTATGCAGTGGGTCCCTGAAGTTCAGGCTGTTAAATGTAAAGTGGAGCGTTGACTCTGCTTGTGGTTAACACAGACCCAAAAGACTTGTTCATATGTGCAGTATTGTGTACGAGTGGATGTGTATATCAGCCTTGCAGTGGTTTTCTACGGCAAGAATCTCCAGGGCCAAATATCTATTAAACTCTCTGGGGCCCCACCTTCGCATCCACAAACACGCACACAACCATTACACAACAGCCAACAAACAATTCTATTTGCCTTCCCCCGACACAGCTTCCTTTGTTGCAGCATTAAAGGGGGAGAGATTATTCCCTCTATTTCCAGGGAAATGGATTTTATATCAGTTGTGTGTTTGTAAATCAGACCTCCATTTTCCAAGAAAGCAGGGGGTATTACTCTTATCTCCTTGACTGTATTTGTAAAAGCTCAACAATATAGGTTACAACTTCTCAGATTTCCTACCTGCCTGCCGTGGGAAGATCCTTTGCCTGTTACAGCTGGTGTATCTGCAATGGAATAAATCAATTAAAGTGCAATGGCAGGATAAAGAAACATGAACATGTTTCCTGACACTTTTTAAAATAGATTTTTTTTTTAAACCTTGTTCCCAGATCTTTCATGATTGGCTATCGCTCTCTTTGAACCCAATCTCCCAACACTAAGTTGAGGAATACAGTATATCATTTGCATTTAGACTGATAAGTTACTGGAGGGAAGCCAGATCATGCTATCAACGATGCTGACTGAATTAAGTTCAATTTTGCATGGCTTCACTTGTCACGGAAAGTTTGGAAATGCTGATCCCAGTTTTGGTGATAAAATGGGAGCAGTGGGATAGAAGATCCTGGTCGCTTATCCCGATTCCGTCCCACGCACACCCACTGGGGGATGGTAGAGTTGGGCGCCATCAAAAATTTCTTTGCTTCATCATAGACGTGTAAGATATTACAGCAACACGAGGGCAGAGGAAGACACCGAGATAGAGTGAGCAATCACAGATGGAAATCGATGAAGATGACGAAGACTTAGGTAGTCTGATTGAAATCTGCAGGGCTTAAGTCATTTATGAGATCTGCAAAACCAAATGTGATTACCCATACCTCCCTGGACCTCCCTCCCCATCCCCACTACTCCTTCTCTCTTTTCATTCTTCACTGGATCTGTCACTCAGCCCTGAAATATTCATGCCGGGCTCTGAAAAATGAATGCATCTGCCGAAAGGAGCAGAAGTTGAAGAGAGAGAAGTTAGTCGTTTCGATAGATACTCTCTCATGATGAAAGTGACAGAGGGCTTTGAGTCAAGCCGTTGCTCCAGGAAATGTGGATGACGTGACAGCTCGCTGTGGCAATAGCTTGTCACGGTGTGTGCGTGCATGTTTATGTGTGTGTGTGTGAGTGTACGTTGAATGTGTGCTTCATGTGAGCATGAATCAAGGCAGCATTATGCCATTTTAATTGAAGCAGGGAAATTAAAGTCGATAGCCAGAGTCACAGTCTCCTCCCAGGATAGTGAATGAACGAGTGAATGAATGAATGAATGAATGAGAGAGATCTGAAGACTTGCTGAGTTGGTATTACTACCACGTAAATAACAGAGATGAAATCTGCTATATTTGACCCCGGGTTTCTGCTCGTTGACAAGACTGACAAGTTCAGCACAAACACACACACACCTAACACACACAGTAACAGAAGGGTGAGGCTGGGTGTGTTCGGATCACTGCATTGTACATAGTGAAAATAATGGACCTTCATCAGAGGGTCTCTCTACCACTACTACTCTCTTTCTCTCTCTCTGATCTTTCTATTTAATTGGCTGCAGAGTTTCTCGGCTCTCAGTCTCCACAAAGTACATTTTGTATTGATCCTCTTTCCTTGGCTTCACAGACTCTGCTTCCCATAGTTATCCCATCTACTGCTGGTGTCTCTATCAGTTGGCCTCACACACACACACACACACACACACACACACACTTGAGACCACAAACTCTTAAATACTGCCTCTTTATGAAGCCTTATGTAAAGCCTTGGGAAATTAAATCGGGCAGAGTTCGTCACAGACAATCCTGTAGGTCTTTTCTTTTAGTCTTTGGTTTCTGCTAATCACTCCACTTTGCAATTAGCTCTGGTGTGAATTCTCTGTAAAATAAATGTTCAAACAAACAAAAATGTAACATTTTACATAGCTAGAAGGTGCATAAATAGCATCGCCCCTCACTATAGAGTTTCATGGGCTGATTCTTGGACCACCAGCCCACCAGGCACCAGTTTTAAATGATAATAAATGATTTTAATGCAATTTTCTGACATTATACTTGGTGCAGGTGCTTACATTCCACAAAATTACAGATCTCTAAAAAGTAACTTTTGGGATAGTGGAAATTAAATATGGGTGAAATTTTTAAACACTTTGCTTCCAAAAAATCTGTCTATTTTTCAAAATTGAACACTTAACTTTTGAAATGGCATGTGATATAAATATTTATTTTTTATTCTTATATTCAGAATAGCTTCAATACTTCTACATCCTCCTTTTTCTGAGGCTGCTACTGAATATCATGAAGATGTAATTTCATCCTGGTTGATTACTCCTCCTCACCCACCATTGCATTCACGGACATGCCCCCCCCCCCTTTCCCTCAAGGAACTCCTCACCCCCCAGACCTCCTCACACACCCTTCGTTCTGCAACCACCAACACCCTCCAAGCCCCCAGAACCAAGCTCCACACCATGGGTGACCGGGCCTTTTCCTCTGCTGCTCCGAGGCTGTGGAACACCCTCCCTTACCACCTCAGGGCCCCACAGACTACTGATGTTTTTAAACGAGACCTAAAAACCTTAAAAATCTTTTCACAAAAGTATTCTACTAAATGTCTTTTATAGGTTCTCCTTTTAACTATTTATCATTTCTGATCATTTTTAATAATTCTTTTAAATTGTATTAATTCTAACTGTTTCAATTGCTTTTTTGTTTTTTGGTTTGTTTGTTTTGTTTTTTATCTGCTCTGTAGCACTTTGAGATTGCTAAAATGTAAAGTGCAATACAAATAAAATTTATTATTATTATTATTTATTATTATTACTTATTGTTGAAACAGAGCAGCTAATGTTGCTGTAGTGAGAAGCTAGCGGAGTGTGATGGCTGTCCAGGCAGGTAACGTTATGTGGTGTTTTATCTTGGAACCGGTTTGTCTACATACGTCACATGCTTTGTCTGTTGACCTGTATTTTCTCTGAAATCTAAAATATTTCCACACTGCTGATGTATTCCCAAGAAAATAACGTTATCCTCTTCGTCTTTCTCTTGGCTGTTTGCCGTCGGCCTGCTGCTGTTTGCTGATGACACACACTTTCAAAACCAAAACATATCCTAAAAATAATATGGATCCATGTTTTAACTTTCGTTGATCATTGAATTGATATACCGATCCAGATCGATGGATCGTTACACCCCTAGTAAGCCCGCTCACCAGTGGAGGGGAAGGCAAAAGCCAACCCCAGATTCACTCTCGTTTTGTGTCGCCTCGCTATATTTGCATTTTTTTTGGCACTGTGTCTCTTGGTTGCTTGCTGCTTATGGTCTGGCTCCTGGTCGCCACCTTTTAGTAAGGGCCCGACCTCACTTGAGTGCTATGGGGTTACAAGTCTATAAACGTACCGAACACAAAAAAACAATAAAATAGAGAAAGAGGGCAGAGTCTCCGCTGAAAAAATAAACTGCCAGATGGGTCATAAGTGATGTATGAGAGGGATTACGTCTGTGTGAGTCTCGACATTGTTTATTTGGAAAACCCTGCATAGTATATCTTCAAGAGGAAGATAAAATTTAATAAAGACACAATACCTTTATTGGGAATGTGTAATATTGCATTCTGTCAGTGTTGTACTCCAGAACAACAAAGCCAGGTGTCAAAATTATATTTAGTGGTCTTGTGAAGAAAATGATAATCTAGTCACCTCAGACAGAAACAAATCAAACCAGTATCCACTGAAAGGTCAAAGGCACACGTGCAAAACTTTGATGTTCTTTGTTTTTTCTCGAGATTGTCAGAACTGGATGGGGATACTCATGAATAATACACAACAGCAAGGTTGTACACAACACACAGATGCACTGACACACAGTCGACTTGTGTACCAACATGCTTACAACATCAACGTGTCTGGAACAAGATGTCGGGATTGATATTCATGCTGTTTCACGCTCATACACCGAAACACACATGCAGTTGTACGGGGCGTCCCACAGGTAGCTAATGCAGAATAACATTGTTTCCAGCACGCTGGGCTATTAATCATGGATGAACTCCTGCATCACTGACAAATCAGCCTAATCTCACAAGGGAGGGTGTGAGTGTGTATACACCGGCACAAACACACACACACACACATATGCATGCATGCACACAGAGGAGTGTGTGTGGACACACACATGCATTTTATCAGTCTAATCTCATAGGAAAGAGCATGCTCTGACTGGCAAACAGAGAATTAATGCAGAGCAGGGGGCTCTCCTCCCCTCTCCCTCCTCCTGTCTCAATCTTTACTTATCTGTCTCTCTCATGTCCTTCTCCTCCCCTCACGTCTTCTCTCTCTCCTTCACTCTCTTGTTTTTTTTGTGGAAAACAACAAAACAACATCTGCACACAGTCTGCAGACAGGCTGGTGAAACACGGACAGCAGACTGATGGTCTCAGCGACAATCCCTGGATTTTTCCTGAATTTTTATTGAATAGTACATCTCTCACATCTAGTGTAATAACAGTAAGAAGGGAAAACAGGTGCTCCATCATTCAGCACACACACACAAACACACACATGACCACGCACATTTAATGACTCAGCAGACTAATGGCCGGAGAATCACGCTAGAGAGGCTACACTGCAGCAGAGCAGTCGAATATCCACTATGCATGAGGTGCGTGTGTTTATGAGTGTGTGCATGGTCAGGGGGAAAGAGAACAAATGAAAGAGAGGTCTGCGCAGAGAGCACATGTTTGGCTTAATAAATAAAATGGTGCAGGCTGAACAAATCTGTTCAGAATGAAGGGGGAGTGAGTGGGAAAAGGTTCGGCAGAAGGGGTTGATGCAAAATGCTGAAGGGTAAATGTATTTACATTCACGCTGGCGTGTGTGCACGCGTGCGCTTTGTGCACATATTATACGTCGGTGTGGATGGGAACGCTCATACATGTATGCCTGCTTATATGAATCACAAACAGCTCTTTGACTTCTAAAGCCTCCTTCAGCTGCAGCTTAAACACTTGCATATCTCACAGTCCTGTTGGAACACACAATGACATCCTGTCCCCTTAACGCCCACCTCTGTTCCATTCCCTTTTCCCTTGGCCCTCTGACTGGCTGCTTTGTACCCTGACAGATATACAGCTCCTGGCTGCCCTACAGGGCTCTGGGGAAATGAGATACAAATGCCACAGTATCTGCGGTATCACTGCCCAAAACCAATGCTGTAGCCTGTGGCAATAAAACAGCAAGCTAGGACACCGACACCACAATGGTTGGGGTAAAACAACACTATACATGATGAGATGACTCTAGGCACACAGCAGACCTGGATGACAAACAGGACCACCTTGATTCTAGCTCTCTCATTTAGCCCGGTACAGCGTATTTAACTTCTTCTGGCCCCGATGCTAATCTGTAATTTCATATCTTTGGTGCAATTAAGGGGTTAAGCTTCAAAGCATTGTGTAAGTCATTACGAATGCAGGGCATGTCTTCTTTTCACTGCTTGTCATGTAGCGTAAATAGGCTTTTAATCTCTGATCCAAACATGGAAGACACACAAATGTTCTTACATCACTGTATATCTAACACAGTGTATCTATGTGTCCTTTAATTTGCCTGGCTAATGTAGCACTCTAGCATAGTGATAAGAGAGTGTAATCTTCTTAGGTGTGGCGAAAGCTTAATCAATATTAACATATTCCTCAGCTCCCTCTCCATTGAATAATTGATATCCCCACACAGTCTTGCTGAGAATGAAATAAGATGTAGGAGTATTAAAATAACTTCCCCGAGATAAAAGAAAATTGATTAAAAAAAGATGGCTGAAAATTAAAGAGAAGGAAAGGGAGCCTAAGGGATTGGACTTTGCATACAAATGAAGAAAAGGGGTTGGGAGGGTGGAGAAAAAAGGAACTTTAGGGAAGTTATGAGCCCATTTATCTAACTCCAGTCACTGCACACTCGGCCGGCTGGGTTTTTACCGAACCAATCAAAGCAGTTAATCTGAGGGATCCACTGTAGTCCCACCAATCTCTGACCTCCTTGTAAAACATGTAGTTATTAATCAGTGATTACTCATCTGTAATTTCCGCATGATTACTTCTTCATTAAAACTTGCGGCGGCGACATCCCAGAGTTCACCTGACAGGCTACCTCTCTGTTCCCAACTGTAACATCACGAGCATTCTTCAGGCCTAACAGACCGTGCCTGCAGGCTCTGGCCAACCTGGGCAATAATGTCCCAGCAAGAGTGATAATTAGAATTAATTGAAGTTTTTAAAACTTATTTCCACAAGGTCCTCCAGTTCAACTGCTGTATTTAAAGTTGAGAGTTATGCCAGCTCGCCACAAATTGCTAAATTACATAAAAGTAAAAACATCATAATGCATTTAAGTCCCCGGCCTGGAGACTATAAGCTCATCCTCCACAGCTGCAGGGACAACACAGGGAAGGATTTTCAAGTTGGATGCAGTGAGAGGATCAGGGTTAAGAGGAATCATGCATTTGGACCACCTCAGCGCAATCAGATCACTGCTGACACCTCACCTGCCACCCCCAGGGTTTAGCACAGATCACAAGTCGAGAGGGAGAGGGCAGACACGTTTGTGCACGGGACTGCGTCTGTGCAGTCTGAGGTGCATTTTTGTGTGAGAGGGAGGAAAGAAAGACAGAAAGTTCTTCAGCTGTCAGAGGACAGGGATAAATTCAGCCCTGTCCCAAGATTGCTGCACTCACATGGGCGACACATGAAGGACGAATGTTTGTGTGAAGTGTCGAGCGGCACGTCTGACAGCTGCGTTCCATCAGCGAGAGGAAAACTGATGGGTGAAAATGAGATGTCAACAAGATGAGGATGAGGCCAATATGGAATGAAGATAAAGGCGGCAACTGTACACACACACATGCAGCATCATACCATACAAATACACTGGAGCTAAACAGCACTGTTCTGTATGTCCTCTGTAGAAAATAATTACACGTGAGAGATGATGGCTTGACAGTGAAATGAGAGGAGCGGTCGCAAGAGGTGATTGAAAAAGTGTGCACGATGGAGCGTCCTTCTGTTTCTCGAGCATGTACGTGCGTGCGCGTTAAACTGGTCTCATTCATTCAGCACTGTATCAGATACCCTCCATCTCCATTTGACAGGCAGCTGACGTGCAGCGAGGTGAGATAGCCGCTCCGATCAATGTCTTCGATCTACTCACACTGACAGTTACTAACACACTCACGGACCTATCCTTCATGATTAACTGCAGTTTTTTACATGACGAAAAAAAAAATTACAATTAAGCTCATACTGTCTGTCCCCCTAAACTGAATCAACCATCTGTCACAATTAACGGTTGAAAGATCCACTCTGAACACATCCCTTAATTCTGGAAAAGCTATGGTAGGTAGCCATAATGATAACTTATGACAATGCAATTAAAAAGGACTAAAATCTTTTTCATAGCCTGTTTTAGTGTTGTTCTTTTAATAGCAGGCATTAAGATGTTGAATTCATGGGGAGAAAATGGCAAATTGCAGACGTTTGTGTCTCCATCTCATGCTTCTGACTAATCAAATTCTTGCCCGTTAACTGTCTGTTCTAATTACGCTGCATCGATACACAGGCTGACTTTACTATCTGCCCCTCTGAGGGTCTGCTTGTGCTCTGTTGTGGGGAACGAGCTACGACTGGCAGTGGAATTGACAAAATAGTATGGCTACACACCTTTGTGGCAGGCCGACGCAATTTTCTTCCTAATTTTTCGGTCAGCCTCCCTTTGCATGAATTATGGACAAATGTGTGAATTTGGTGTCTGATGTGAAATCTCGCTGTCCTTTCCTCACTTCCTGTCTGTCCTCTGTCTTTTCACTTTCTGTTGTATTTCCTTTTTTTTTTTTTTGGTCCCTGCGTCTCTGCTGCCCTGGGCTCCTGTCAGCTGAAACAAATAGCCGTGTCTCAAACAGCCCGAGCGCTGGGCAGGTGTCAGTCAGGCTGCAGAGCGTTGATATTGATCATGGTTGGGTACAAAGTCAATACAAACTAAAATGACAGGCTTTTCTTTTTTTTTTTCAGCAGCAGTACACAGGCATGTAATGTTCATGCAGTACATTAGTGGTGCACTTTTCGATCCGGCTTTTTCTTCTTCCATTATGACGGTTTCTTTGTGTTCTGCAGTGACGTGTTGCAGTTATTTTGAGTAGAAGTGCCCGCTCTGTGAAATATATATAGCTTCTCTCATCCTGATTCATTTATTTCTAAATTTGTTGCAGTCTTTATATTTAGTGTTGGCACACATTCTTAGCTAGGGTGCTAGGGTTGAGCGACATGTAGGTTTATACCATGTGACGGTATAAAAGTGTCCAGGTGAACAGATTTGGCACTGCCACTTCTCCTGTGGAAGCTGTTCAGTACAGGATTCTCATATGATCTGGTGGCTGTCACATGCTTAGAGCTCCAAGTGTTGTTTCATGGAAGGCAGTTGTTTTTTTTGTTTGTATTAGGGCTGTCCCCTGGTAGTCGACCAAATGTTAGTAGACCAGAGAGGTCATTAGTCGGCAAGATTTCATTGGATGGTTTGTCACAGAAAAAAAAAGTGAAACTCTATTAGGAGCTGTGCCTTGTCAAAGTATACCAAGACCTATTTGACTGGACCATGTGGGAATTTAATTTGAAAGGACAGATACAGGAAGTGGCCACGCTCAGCAGTCAGACAGGAGTCACGTTACAGACCAATCACAGCCAACAGATATCTTTCTCTTCTTCTGTAAATATTCAGTCTGATAAATACGGAAAAGTTGATCATGTTGGTGCAGGGCTACCCAGAGCTTCACATCTGTCCCACAGACGATAGGCCGACACACTTAGAAACAGCGCCTGGAAGAAGATCAGCTCTGCACTCAGGATTTCAGGTAAATAGGCTATAAGATGCTTGTTAAGGTTACTAAGCAACCTCAGATGCAAGCTGCCGCCATGCTCTTGAAGGTTGGCACAGTCAAGGCACAAAAGTAGCGCAGTTAAAGATGCAGCATGTCAACAGCCCCTAATTTCCAGGGCTGGTACCTGCGGTTATTCCACAGGCTATTTAATAACATGTTGGACAGGAAATCCAAAGTGTGGGATCATTTTGAGAAGTGAAGGACGAACCCAAGGTGATATGTAAACTCATCTTCATTGGTCAACTACAAACATGACGTATCATCTGAAACATGTAAGTAGCTAAATGCCCATTAGCCACTTCCATATACTGTACCATGATGGAATATTTTGGCAATATCGCCCACCCCTATACTAAGCAATCATAGATTCAAAAGCCACAGTGTTCCCACCAATGATTCCACCAAGTGTTCCTGCATATGCACAGATCTGTATTATAAGTGGATGGTGGGACAAATTTTGTGCTGTAATGTAAAGCCAGATTCATGGTTGATGCAAGGGATTAATGGGAGTCCCACCATACAGTGGATACCTACAGCACAGGCGTTTGATTTGTAGTTCTGGGCCTTTTTTCTCCTGCAGATAGTCCCACTGGTACACTAGATGGATGCATCATACATGATAAAGCTGTTTCATGCTTTGAGAGACTACTCCACCAATTATCACTGCATTCATGTAAAATCATCAGAGTCACGATGAATATTGACGGAGCAGAGCACATATCCTTCGCCTGACACCGCCAGACCAAATTGCAGATGTGAATTGGTGTGAAACCTGTCAGTTTAACTTTGATTTCCAAGGGCCGTTATTAATGGCTGTAGATAAAAATACCTCTGAATGCAACAGTATACACTTACAACCCATCATGACATGAAACTATGAATTGGCACTGAGTGACAGACAAGTGTAAAAAGATTACAGGGTGCCAAGATGAGCTGTGATGGTGTAGCATCAGTATGTCTCTGAACGAGTGCTGCCATTTTTGCCATCAGAATTTGAAAGTAGTTCTTCAACATGTCGTCCGTACACACGACATCTGTAACACATCTGTCCATCCTGGGAGATAGTTGCTCTTCCTGCTCAGTTGCTCTTCCTGCACAATTGCTCTCCTGAGGTTACTATTTTTGATAATGGGCTACATAAATACAATTGTAATTGAAAGTGAAAGTTCCACATCGGCTGCAGCCATCTTGGTTGTTCGAAAATGCCTCAATGACAATCCTCTTTACTAAGCTAGTTTTATGCTCGATGTCATGTCCCTGGCGTGAGGGTGTGTGAGCCAAAAATGCAATCATCAGGTATTTAGTGTTAGGTGCAAAGGCTCTGCACATCGTCAGCTGTCGTCTCAAACACACTCCCTATAAGATAAAGGGCTGTGATTGGCCTAGCCCAGCTGATAGGGGGACCGGATGCATCAGCCAGAGCAATAAAATATGAGCTCGCAGATTCGTCTGGTTCTCAGACTAACGCATATTTCTTTCTTGTCAAAATCTGGCATCTACATCACCCACAACACAACCCAAACACAAACGGTTCGGCCGAATATGGGTGTGTTATGCTTTTAATGGCAAATGTAGCCAGGATCTGCTCAGAGTGAGCTACCCACAGCGTTTACATTCTTTCATTCACTTTGCGATATGAGCAAAGGTGGGAAGGTGGCCTTGCTTCATTACTGAATATGAGACTACTCTGTGTGGTTTTCTTCACTGTGATAGAGAGCAGACGTATAATTGATAGAAGTAGAGATGAATATTAAGAGTGCTGTAATCAGAAGTGTAGCAGATTATAAATCTGAGATAGTGATTTGAAAAGATGTAAATGTAAAAAATAACTGTTTCATTCTGTTCTTTTTATTCTCTAACCTATATCTGAGTTTCCTCTCAAACTTAGGAAAACTTCCGCTTATGAAGTTCCTATGGTTACAGCCAACAGGAATAGTGTTGGCTGATGTTCCCATCAGTGCGTGAATCAGACCCGTTTACAGCCAAACCCCAGTCTGGCTTTGTCGGCCTTCTGGTCTCATAAGTAGAGCAGCATTTGGTCAGCCTTCTTTGCTCAGAGTTTCAGTTTAACACTATTTCGTAGTCCTCCGTGTTATGTGACGCTTGACTGAAACATACAGCATTAATGATGGAGGCCTTTTTGTCTACTTGGATATGATTTCATTAGGGCTACAACTTCTGATCATTTTCATGAACGATTTATGTTTAAACTACTTTTTTCAATTGATTGCTGAATAGTTTTGCTTTCAAAATGTTCTAAATTAAATGAGCATTAAGTTTAATCTTAAAGTTTATTGTTTGGAATTAAATTCACAGTTAAATAAAACAAAAAAAATATTCCATATACAGTATTTCAGCTGAAATTGGTGCATGTTTAGCACCTTTCTTAAACAAATGAGTTCAACAATTAAATAGTTGTGACTTAATTTTCTATTCATTCTTGATTAGTCAATTCATATTTTCCACTCTTATTTGATCAAATGTGTTACAAACATTCACAAAGCACAAAACCTGACAGCACAAAATTCATCAAATACCAAATACAAGAAAAGGAGAGACTTGATTCTGTTTAACCAATGGAGCGGGCGACAGTCCCAGGCAGGGCTACAGCAGCACTACTTAGTGTCTGACATGAAACAGATAGGTGATGTTAATTGTAAACAAAGTCAAAAACCTGTGCCAGCAAAGACGAAATAATGAGTAGTAAATTAATCACATGAAGCATCACCATCTGATAATGCACGCAGAGTGCAAGTGCTTACACTCCCACCAGTAATTAGACCCATCCCCAGGAATGCTGCAAACGGGAACATTACCATCAAAGATGAGGCGTTTTAACTGATGAACTTAAGCAGCCCAAGGTATGAGCTCCTTGGCTGTAAACATTTCACTCTGCCAATGTTATATTGATTTATGACATTTTCTGGTTTCTGGTTCTGAATCTCTTCCCAGGGAATTTTGAGCTTTGGATAGTTTTAAGCGATACAGAAAAAAGGACTAAACTCATATTATGATATACAGTTGATTAACATCGACTGAGATTAAAAGAATATGTACTGTAATAAAATATTTTATCATTTCGCCCAGCCATTTTTACATGCAGCTATTCACTGCAACCGAATCACCAGAATAAATGTTCCCATTAGACTTATCTGCAAACCACTGGTACATTACATTTGTGCATGATTATGTAGTGGTTTTAACAACACTGTGGTTAACATGTGGTTATGTTTTGGCACGAAAACGACTTAATTATGTTCTGTTATGTTTTGACTTAAAACACCCACGTTTGTTGGCACAAATGCTGCAGGAAACAAAGTCACAGATCACTGAAAAAACACCCATGTTTGCTGGCACAACTGCAGCTCGAATGCAGCCACAAGTCGCTAAATAACCCCCACATTTGGTAGCAATAAGACAACTGTAAACACAGTGACAGGTTGCTAAAAACATTTTAACGTTTGATGGCACAAGTGCTGCTGATATGCAGCCACAGGTCACAAAAAACACCAATGTTTGATGGCAAAAACACTGCTATGTGTCACTAAGAAACACCCATATTTGCTGGCACAGTCACTGCTTAAAATACAGCAATGGGTCGCTAAGTAATAAGGCTGCTGGAAAAATCATGACTTGCTAAAAAAACACTTGTTTAGTGGTGCAAATACTGCTCAAAACACAGCAACAGGTTGCTATTAAACACTTCCACATTTGAAGGCACAAATGCTGCTGAAATGCAGCCACAGGTCACTAGGAAGCACTCATGTTTGCTGACACAAATACTGCTTTAAATACAGCAATGGGTCACTAAATGACACCCACATTTGCTGGCAAGGCTGCAGGAAACACAGCAGCAGCTCACTAAAAAACACTCTCATTTAGTGGCACAAATGCTGCTGGAAACACAGCCACAGATCACTAAGAAGCACCCACATTTGCTGGCACAAACACCACTTAAAATACAGCAATGGGTCGCTTAATTGCACCCACGTATGGTGGCAACAAGGCTGATGAAAACGACGGCTCGCTAAAAAACACTTTTGTTTAGTGGCACAAATGCTGCTGGAAACACATCGACAGGTTGCTAAAAACACTTTTATGTTTGATGGCACAAGTGCTGCTGAAATACAGCCACAGGTCACTAAAAACACCCATGTTTGATGGCAAAAACGCTGCTGGAAACACAGCTATGTGTCACTAAGAAACACACATTTGCTGGCACAAACACCACTTGAAATACAGTAATGGGTCGCTAAATAACACCCACGTACGGTGGCAACAAGGCTGATGAAAACAGCGACGGCTTGCTAAAAAACACTTTTGTTTTGTGGCACAAATGCTGCTGGAAACACAGCAACAGGTTGCTAAAAACACTTTCATGTTAGATGGCACAAGTGCTGCTGAAAAGCAGCTGAAGGTCACTAAAAAAACACCCATGTTTGATGGCAAAACGTTGCTAGAAACACAGCTCCATGTCACTAAGAAACACCAACATTTGCTGGCACAAATACCATTTGAAATGCAGTGACGGATCGCTAAATAACACCCACGTTTAGTGGCAACAAGGCTGCTGCAAACACAGCGATAGTTTGCTAAAAAAAACAGTCTTGTTTAGTGGCACAAATGCTGGAAACATGGCTACATGTTGCTGGAAACACTTTCATATCTGATGGCACAAATGCTGATGGTCATTAAAAAAATGCTAATGTTTGACTGCAAAATCGCTGCTGGAAACACAGACACTGGTCACTGAGAAGCACCTTCATTTGCTGGCACAAACACAGCTTGAATTACAGGGATGGGGCGCTAAATAACACCCACGTTTAGTGGCATAAAAGCCACTGGAAACACAGTGACAGGTTGCTCAAACACAACCAGTTTTGTTTTTGTTGGTCTCAAACATTGGTTTGCTGCTTGGCATAGGTGTCATGCCCATACCCTCTATCTCCCATTGAAAAAGTCAGCTCATGTACTACATCACTTTAGAAATGTTAATATGATACATATGAAATGTACGTTTTCTTTCGGCAACTGGGCTGGTTGTTGACCAGCAATCATTAAGTGAGGCTAACCTGCCTCTCACCAGCAGCTGTTTACACATGCACACACAACAAAGGTGCTTGAGATGTAAGGAGTATGAAAATGTAAAGAAAACAGCAGAGGAGTGCTGGGTGTCTCGCAGGTCTTGTCTTGTCTAACAGATGTTCAACCCCCGTTGCAGCTATTTTTCGACCACCTGTTTTCTGCTCTTTTTAGTTGACATGCATTGGAGCTGACTTCTTCCACTTACATTCGGGCTAACACGGAAAGAGAACCTCATCTACCTCATCTAGTCCATCAGAGGGAGAGAGTAAGGCAGAGAGAAGTTGACAGACAGAGCAGGAAATGTTTAAAAGCACAGGAAACACAGCTAAAAACTATTTCCATCGTTAGACACCACACCATCATCTCCAACGTCACTCACTGCCCTCCCCACGCACACACTAAAACATTTATACTGCCATGCCTGTCTGCTGATGGTTCTGGCTGTGAATTATTTACCAGTGGAAATGCAGGAACAATCTAATTGAAGAGAAGGGAACTCCATTGGAGATGAAACTCTGCTTTTTCCCCCCTCCGTACAAGATAAATGCTTTTCTTTGATGCGGTCAGATTCTGTTGCCGTTGTCTGTGTCGTTTTGTATTCTCGAAGCTCGCTGTTTGCAGCTGTCCGCAATTACCACAACGTTAATGACTTCTCCTCTGTGAGTAACATATCAGAATGCTACCCTTAAATTTGTAGTTTCAGTAAGTATGTGTCTGTCGTAGGCTGTTTGTATCACTAAAGCCGTCTGGAGCGGTGCGAGGCAAATGTTGCCTCACAGTTAACATCTGGCCAATTAACACTGGTGCATGCTAAAGGATAAAGTAGGAGATGTATTGATTTCAGTTTTCACACCTCTCTAGATGACTTCTAAGTCTTGTTGTTTGAAGTTAAAGAGAGAGCGCTACCACAGAGATTTCAAACACACCCTGTCCTTGTTATTATAAAAGATGGGTATAAAGCCAAAGGAGAATTTTCCTGGAGGAAGTTTTGGATTTGTACTGTAAAAGAAATAACATTGACTTATTCAGTATCTCTACAACAGCAAGAAAGTGTTAAGCCATAAGAGAATCTGAATGTAAATTACAGAAATGTGAGGCAAAAGGTCTGCATGTTGTGGTGCAGTTGTTTATCAGTAAAGATAAGATGCAGAAAAGACTAATCGAAACAGAGTCTTTGAATAAACAATGACATAGCTGGTCACCTTGTGCTTTTTATTTTATTTCCAGCATGGATGCTGCCTCACCACACTGCTGCCAGATCCCATTTATCCCCTGTCTGAGAGCCCAAATAATAAAAACACAAAAACTCCAGGCACATTAAGGAAAAAATGACAGAAATGCTATATTTGGTGAGATGGAGCGGTAGAGCTGAGAGATATGGCCAAAAATGTTAAATAATAAAAAAAAACATGAGTTGATGTTGATAATTATCATGAAAAATGTCAAATCAATTATTCCTGTTAAGTTTAAAGGTAGATGTTTACTCCTGAGTGAAAGAAACCAAACTGTTAATTGTGCCTTGAACTATAATTTATTGTCAGAACATGACAAACACTTCACAATTCTGAGGTAGACTCAAAACAACTACAAGCAAAAATAGAAAGAGAAATGTTTGTTGTGGTCAGCAGCATGTCAAACCCTCTGTGCAGACAGTTAAAAACATTTTGTAAGTGTTTTAGCTGCGGTCAGTATTTTCAGTTTCAAATGCACAGTAAAGAAGTGCCATGGTCTTGCAGGGGTTAGCATTGTGGCCTCACAGCAAGAGGGTCCCTGGTTTGAACCCAGGGTGGAGGGTTCAGATCCGGTTGTGGGGAGTTCTTCTGTGCGGAGTCTGCATGTTCTCGCTGTGTCAGCGTGGGTTTTCTCTGGGTACTCCAGCTTCCTCCCACAGTCCAAAGACCTGCAGGTTAATTGGTGACTCTAAATTGCCCGTAGGTGTGAATGTGAGTGTGAATGGTTGTCTGTCTCTATGTGTCAGCCGTCTGGCAACCTGTCCAGGGTGTACCCCACCTCTCGCCCAATGTCAGCTTGGATAGGATCCAGCCCCCCCCACGACCCCCAACAGGATAAGCGGTTATGGAAAATGAATGGATGAACCAAACAAAAGACGGACTTTGATGACATAGAGCTGTAGTGTCTATCTGATGGGACTGAGGCAGAATTCATGTTCATGGACGTAGAAATGTTTTTAAGTTTTATTCACATTACGTGTAGTTTAGTATACGCTTGGTATTTTATCTTTATTTTTGGTGTTTCTCTTTCCTTGTATTTCTTGAAATTGATTTTATTTTCTTGGATTTGCATTCTTTTAAATCTGGGATCAACCATGTAGAGCACTTTGTATCTTATGTTTTTACATTTAGTCACATTTATTCACATTAGGTCATTTTAGTCTGATGAAATTCAGTGACGGGAACTTCTAACTTATCATTACTTTCAGGTGAGTCGACTATACATCTATTGTAGCTTATGTTAGGTGGCAAATTAATTCATTGGGTAGCCCAGTGCGGTTGTCCATGTTCAAAACAATCATGCTAAAAATAACTTTAGCAGCTCTCTCCTCACTACTTCCCCTCAGTTTTTTGGGATAGGAATATGCAGTTGAATACTCTATGAGAGCCATTCCTATAGTGCCCATTCATTTGTGATTTTAAGATTATTGTTCTTTCTTCCTAAGTCATGATTGTTTTAATGAATGTTTCTGCTGCTTATGGATATTTAGACCATCTTGAGAAAGAGGAATGGCTGGTTATTCCCTCCTCCCCTCTCACTACCTTCCCTCACCTTCCCCTTGTTGTAGGGATATATAGTTATCTGTTCTAGTAATTTACATTTTAAAGATGACGTGTTATTTACAACTATCTATTGGGATATGTACAGTTTGTACCGGTAATTTGATAAGTCTAATTGTCAATACGATATGTGGTATTTTCAAGGGATGGGCGTGTAGTCGTAACCATATATGGAGACTACTCAGCAGGCTATCCACCCTGCTTCTGATTTGACTCAGTGCAGCTGCAGCCTTGTTAAAAATACCTGCACATTGTATTGTACAGCAAACCTGATGTGTTGTTTGTAACATTTCAAATGAAGACTAAATTAAAAGAAGAAGCAATTCAGTCCTCTAATGTGCGGTGCAGCTACTTATTTACTATTAATCTGATGTTCCTGCCATCAGCTGCACCAGGTTATAAGGACTGACAGTGCTGTGCATGGGGCATGTGCTTTGAATAAATTCATGAGTGTATTGAATGCTATTGTAGCATTATAACATTACCTTACGCATTAGCTTAATGGTTGGACACGTCTTCCTCCTCTACTACTACTACTACAACTACTTCTTCTTCTCCTGTTTAATGTTGGGTGGCAACCAGAGTTTAAGGTACAATACCGCCCCTCTCTACCAGCATATGGGTGGTTTAATTATATTGAACAATTACACCCAGCCCTTTTCAGCAGAGGTATAGCTGATTGGTTATGGTTTGTAATTCAATCAGTAGAATAAAAGTCAAATGTTTGGAGAAATACCGACTGCTGCTGCTAACAAACACAAACAAGCAGACATCCTTGCAGGACATCACGCTTTTGTGCCAAACCCAAGTTGCTTACAGCACAATCCAGATTAAGAAAAAAAAGAGGAAACAGTTTGCACACACTGCAGGATAAATATTGGCTGGGGACATCACTGTTGTGTGCCTGATGATGAGATTCCCTGCACACAGCAAAAAAACAACCTCACTTACACTGTATTGCACGTGTACACACTCCCACAGTCACACACACATGCACACAGCTCTCCCTCCTTTGAAGTGCTGCATCACTAGACTGTAATGGAATTCTATAGCTGACTGCTGACTGCAGGCTTTGGAGGGGGATGGATGGAGAAATGGATGGATGGAGAGAGAAATGAAAGGAGAGGTAGGTGGAAAGGTGGGAAAAATTGATTGAAGGAAAAATGGTGGACTGTTTTTGTGTTCATGCGTTTGAGGAATTGCGCCCCCTGCTTTCACGGGGTTTTGCGTGCTTACGTGTGTGTGTGCGTGTGTGTGTAAATACCTACAGTGATGCCATCGATATTAAGTGTGACACGCTGAGGTACAAAGGTTCATTTTCTTCTAATGCCTGTTTTAAAAACACCACCTTGCTCACAACTTCAAAAAGGCTCCCCTGGGTGAGGATGTAAGTGTATGCAACACCTTCCACCCTCCTTCCCTTCCTCCTTTCCAGCCTACGTTTTAGTAGGGGACAAGAGGGTACTGTAAATTACCTTTTGATTCATCCTCTTTAATTATGCAAATAGACTTCATTATCTGCAGTGACTCTAAAGTGTTGTGGAATGTATTCATCAGTCTGTGTGTCGAGCTGTGAGAGTGTTCATTGAGGGGTACTCGAGTGTGTACAATTTTGCATGCTCCCTTTTTCATAGGTGCAAGTGTACAATATATTCAACAAGGTGTGTGTGAATATGTTTGAGTACACCTGTCTGCACAACGTGTGCTTCTTGTTCAGAGTTAACTCTTTAAAGTCACAGTGAAAGAAAAGTTAGAGTGTTTGTAGGTCCCCTGATGTGAAGTTTTTATGTTTGAAATGAATTGTGTGGAGCAGTGTTCATTTCATTGACGAAAATTTCGTCAACCACCTTTTGTCCATGATGAAAACAAGACGATGACGAGCTAAAAATAGATCTTGATAGTAAAAACTTAGAAGAAATCTATGTTTCATTTTCGCTGACAAGTCAAGAAAATGTCAGTGGTGGACTATCGGACATTGAAAGTCGAGAACGGACATGCTTGTAATTATCTTAAAATGCCTAATGAGCGACAGGCTGGCAAACTCCAGTAAATAGTCAGTGTCAGCATAACCACTAACACTGGAGCGGCATCAGGCGTTGGTGCAAATTGTGAGATGTAATTCAGCAGTAGATGATCAGCTGTGTGTCTGACTGTGGATGGTTGAGCTACTGAATGGATATGTTTTGCCATTCATTTGCTACCATGCTGAAGAGTCGCTGTGTGGCTGTCTGCACGCTAAATAAACTTAAAATTCCAAAGTAAAAGAGTAACAAAAGAGTAAAATATTTTGCGACTGACAGGTTCAGATCGTTATCACAATTGTCTGACAACATTATTGAAAGGAATCACTTTTTTTTAAACCTACCAGACTCCATTTTAAATAAACAGTGCTTTTATCACCGTGAAATCATTCAAATCATTCAAAGCTGACAGAAATAAAATGAAACTCCCAGACAACATCTTGGTTCATCTTTCCACCGCTCCAACAATCACCAACTCTGATTTGGTTGAAATAAACCCTTAAGAATAGATGTGAAAATATGCAGCCTTTATACACGCTAAAATGACAGTTTATTTACGTGGAGTCTGGTGGGTTCTGTGATGGCCATTTTAAGGCTGTTTCTGGTTAAACAAAAAGAATCTAACACTTTATTGAAAAGTGTTAGATTGTTTAGCCACTGGAAAAAAAATGTTGTAAGCCTCCTGTAGGTCTTGAGGTTGTATCCCTGTGTAATAACATTACAGCACATTGTGAAAACACAGGCTAATAGCACTGAGTAACGTTAGCACTGCTATACTGTCTTGAAACTTTCATGAAGTTCACTAAAACATGCCACTTCATAATATCATAGCGTTATCTCTGGGTACTCAGGCTTCCTCCCACAGTCCAAAGACATGCAGTTTGACTGGTGACTCTAAATTGCCCATAGGTGTGAATGTGAGTGTGAATGGTTGTCTGTCTCTATGTGTCAACCCTGTGATAGTCTGGCGACCTGTCCAGGGTGTACCCCGCATCTCGCCCAATGTCAGCTGGGATAGGCTCCAGTCCTCCTGCAACCCCTAACAGGATAAGTGGTTACGGAAAATGAATGAACGAATAAACATCTTCTTTGCGGCGTCTATGTTGTTTCAGCTCATGAACACTCCAAAGTTGCACCAAAATGACTTCCCAACTCACGAAACAAGACCATCTGTGGAGCATGTGAAAGCAGCATGTTTCAATCTATACAGAGCTGCAAAGAGAGCTGTGGAGGAACATCCGCCCACCCACACTTTCCTCACCTGTGTTGCGAGATGAGGAGGAGGAGGGGGAGGTCGGAATGCATAAATTAGACCGCAGCCACATCCTTTGGAAATGTAAACAAAGCTTTAACCGAAATCTAAACACAAACCTCTGACCCGTGATATCGCTTTGCTAGAGAAAACACCAGCAGTCCAAGCTGACCGTTCACAGATGCTGGGGTCTCCACGTGGTCTATCTGTTGCATTTTTAGAAGGTGTGTATTGGCTTCCGTGTCACCTACAGTATGACATAAGCCAGCTCTGCAGTGCCATAACCTCCCAACGTACATTCATGAGTTCAGCTGTGCACATCTGTCTCCGTCCTTCCTTATTTCAATCTATAAAACTTGCGCGTTCCCTCAGTGACACACGCACACACACGTTCTCTGGTTGAGCCTATGTTTAGAACAGAAACTCTCCTGAGTTTTGGATTCAGCACAAACTGTATGTGACTGTAATTATGCAAAAGAGGTCATTAACTTAATAAACAGTGTCTGTAAACAACAGCACAAAGACACAGTTTCCTTGCGTCCTCTCTTCCTCTCTCTCCGTCGACTCTCCCTGTTTCTCTGTCTATTACCTCTCTCCCTTTATCCCTCTCCAAATTTAACACTGGGGTCTTTCAGTCTTGGTGATGAGCGTCTGAATTTGAGAGAAGCGTCTGAAGTCGAGAGAAGAAAACATCCGCACTATCTCAATAGCTGAATAAACAGCTGATGGCGCAGCGAGGGAGCTGAATGGGTTTAATGAGTAGACTATGGCAGTGTGACCCAGATCTAGTTTCCACACTGTCACTAAGCTGCCTACAAAAACCAAACTGACAATAACAATCATCAACAACAATTCTCATTAATTACAGTGGCGACACTCGTGGTCTCCATTCTCAAAATCGAACCAAACGAACTCCCTTGTGTCTGCAGTGTGTGTGTGTGAGAGTGTGTGCGTAAAAGATATCTCTCTCAATTGTTGTCCCTGTCTCCCCCTAATCTCCTCTACTTCTCCTCATCCTCCTATCTTTTCCATGTTCTGTAATGCTCTTATTTAACTTGGCATCATCCCACCCTCACATCCTCAGTGCTCCACGCTAAATGTCAACAACTGAATATTCATCACATCGCTGACATCCCTCCCCTCTGTCTCTCCAAATCTCATCCCAGACAGGGGGATTTTTTCCTCTATCTCTCTCTCCCTCCACAGACTGATTAGCAACAGATTTGAATATTACCAATTACCAATATTAGAATAGTAATTTCCCGCAATATTCTGTTTCTCCACCCTCCTTGTGATTCAAAGAGCTCCGAGCTTTTTCTCCTTGTTTGCCTAATTTCAGAGCGTGCAGCGTATTTTTCATGTAACATCATTTTATAGTTCCTTGGTCTCTATTGTTTGAGTTTCACAGATTAAAACTAGAGTTCTACATACTGTACATTTAAACAGGAAATACAGGCAAAGTGCAGAGCAAATTTGCACAGGGAATGAGCGAAAGAGAAAGAGGCAGGAAAATGGTGAGATATATAACGGCTCAGATATTGAACAGAAAGCTACTTTTCCCACCAATGATTCACAGCATGACCAGTAACCCTTCTTTGTCAAGCCCACCCTGGTGGTAACATCATAATTTATTTTATAAGCTGACACAGCAAACCAACACCCAGCAGGGAATTTAGTGGTGTACTGCCAAGCTAACCTGAGGCATTTAGTACAAGAGCCTGTCTGCCAGACTCAATCTGAGCGGGCGACAGAAATATGGAGTGACCAAACTATGACCAGCAGGCCATCTGTGGCCCAGCACCCTTACTTAAACCCTTTTTGGTTACAGACCTTGAGTTATTTTGAAACTAGAATAATTTTTTTCTCCTGTTAAACCGCTTTATAAATATAGTTATTTTACACGTTTGAATGGAATCCCTGAAGGATTCTTCTTTTTCTGTTTACTAAAGAGGCTTTGTCATTCCCAAATAAAAGACATGGCAGCAGCAAGAAATATTTAAAAATTGCAGCATTTATTTAATTTGCCAGCAGTCACTCAGTGTGAGGAATGAATACAATGTCAGAGGACATTTTGAAACAAATTATGAGGCCTTGAAGTCCTGAGGAAAGAGGAGAATTAAGACAGCTTGTAGTTAGCCGTCTTGCTCAATATTTGTATCTCAAATCTGTGCTACAAGACTCACTCCTGACACCACTCTTCCCATTACGAGTGCTGTTAACTGATAAGTGAAATGCATTATACCTTATTAGTATCAAGCATACATTGTCTACTTAATCAGAAGGGTTCAGGACTACATTTCACATCTAGTTCCAAGGTATGACACGTCAACATTAAAGAACAGATGATTATTAGCAGGGCTGAAGGGAGATGATGGATACGTCATCGTCCCCGAGGAGGGATGTGTCTTGGGCACAGTGCTACAGTCTCACAAAAACAGCATGAAAACATCAATGTCATTTAGGGCTGGGTATCGATTCAGATTTTCCAGATCGATTCGATTCGATTTTCAAGGACTCAGTTCGATCCGATTCACGATTCAATTCGATTCAGTTCAATTCAGTTCAATATCGATCCAGTCAAGTATATTTCAATTATGATACAAAATTTGCTTGGATATTAAGATATTTTCTGAGAACTAACAAAGTATATTTAACAAGGAACCCTCTGACCTGGTGCATTACTAAAATAAAAATACTGTTTACATTAAGAATTGACCCCAAAGCAGTACATTAGTCATCATGTACTTTTATTTAACATTACCTGACCAACACATACAAAATAAATATTTTAAATTAAATCTAATCACAAGGCAGACAATTTAAATGAAGTGGCTACAAAAAATGTAAACAAAGGACATCCACAAATTTGCTGCCTGTAACCATCTTATAAAGCTTTTGTGCAATACACTACAGTGGTTGTGATGCACACATTGACTGTATCAGAAGAGAAACAATATACGTAGGTGAACCCTGCAGCAAAGTGAACCCTCCCAGTTTGTTCCTGGCGGCAGAGCAGAGTGAACCGTCTTTCTTCTCAGAGGATCTTTGTCCCATGAGAGCAGGCACGCTGCTCTCTCGTGTCTATGTAAACCATAGATATATATACATAGATGCCGCACCCTGGCTTGTGGGATGCGTCAATACCACCGCCATCTTGCCTAGGTGCTCTGACCGGTTCAGACCCGTGTCAGACTAGGCAAAAACGCCACATTTTTGCTCTGCATTTGGGTGTACGAACTAAAAAAAATTTAAAACCAAGCAGAAGGGAATAACATTCCACAGGTAAGAAGTTGTTTTACAATATTTTACTGTTACGAACATGTTTAATGAGATATATATCTCAAAAAGTGATCCTTCTTTTAAGCTAATCAAGAAAAGTAACTGTCCTGATCTGGTCCTAATGCCAAATTAAGCTAACGCTATGTCACACAACTTAAAGGAAAAAGGTTAACATTTATATAATATTACTTATAAAATTATGATGCTTTGTCAAACAGCTATGTCGGTGTATGTGTTATTCCAAATTGTCAACTATCTGTTTCATGGCACCAACGTGACATAACGCAGTATAACGTTAGTAGTTAACTTGTGGCCTGAATTGTAACTACAAATTATGTGGAACTGCGTTTTTCTGACACGCTTATTTTGTGTGTAGTTTCCCAAAAAACACAGATAGGAGACGGGCATGGGTAGCAGCAGTGAGGAGAAAGGACTTTGTCCCGAGTGACTCCTCAGTCATCTGCAGCTGTCACTTCAGACCTGAGGACTTCGACAGGACTGGGCAGACTCCTAAAAATAATACTAGCTACTGTACACTGTATTTTTTGTAAATATGACCTAATAATGTAAACAGTTCTGTGTCCAGGCTCCCATGAGCACTGTGGTGTTATACATATGAGATTAAAGCAAAATGTTGTGTAAACATGCAGCTCTAAGTCATTTATTTTCACTTGTACAAAACCAACATTTGTTAATCAGAATCTGCACTGCAGCTCGGCACAACCCTGCTGATACACTATTTTTTGCACATTGTGTGAAATGTGAATAAACATTTATAGTCAACATTAATAATTAAATGACATCATGGTGGGCATTGTACATCTAGTAAGAAAAAAGAATATTTATTACATGGGCGAAGTTTAGTTTAAATGTGTTGTAGAACTATTACTGTTACTTTATCTACATAAGATCAAATATTTTGGTATGACAAGCTGCATTTTTTATTTAACCAAGTATCCTGTATCATAACTACATGTCTGACAATTGTAACAAACCAAACCGCATGAAAATTGGTTGAGAATTCAGCGAGTAATGATGATTTTAATCATAAATAATCTCCTGCCTCAATAGACATACATGCATTAGGCAGCGCGGCTCCACCTGGGCAAGATGGCAGCCGCGTTGACGTATCGCTCCAATAAGGAGCACCATTGAATGCGGCATCTACGTATATGTGTCTATGTATGTAAACAACGTTCGCTGGCGATTTGACAGTCACTAGAAGCACATTATGACCCTTTGTAAAAGTTTCTGTGTGGTATATTTGTTGTACATGAGCTAACGTTAGCGGCTAAGGAAGGACTGAGAGGCTGTCCGGTATGTATGTGTGTGTGTGTGTGTGTGTGTGTGTGTGTGTGTGTCTGAGTGTCTGAGGAGCGTCAGTACGTTAGCTTGTTAGCCATAACGTTAGCCTTGCTGTTTGTCATGTTATTGTTATCGTCGGCAGCCCTGAATAGCTTGTAAAGCTTTAACATAGTAAGTTAACACATTTGTTATCGGCCCATGTGTTTACTGCTACAGAAAAATAATAAATCTTTGGTTTATTTGCACAACGTCGCCTCTCTGCTGTCTTCTATCATGCTTGCTAATGCTAAGTTAACTTTACCAGCAGATCTGTATGAGGTACATACTGAGGCTACAGTTAGCAGTGTGCTGATGCTTAGTGGTATTTCTTAATCTTTTCTGTGAAACTAATGTGCATTTAATAAACATGCGTACATTATTAGCGTTATATTTTTAGGGGAAAATGCAAGTGAAAATACTCGCACCATAGACCCATGCCTTCAGTGGACGCGCTCCCACCATTGTTTGCTGCTCTGTCTTCATTCAGCGTCCGGCCGTCTCGCAAGATCTCTCGCCATGAACTCAGGTGCTAAATGCTGATCTCGCGAGACTACCTGGGTTGATAGTACTGCAGGCTGCTGCAGTCTGCTACCGGCTGTACAACACGTCCACGGAGGAAAACAGATATAGTAAAAGATCGATTTTTTAATTAATGAATCGATATTGTGCCATTTAAAGGAAAATCGATTCGAATCGATTAAATCGATTTTTTCAACCCAGCTCTAGTGTCATTTGGCATTGACAACATGGCGGCTTAAAAATGAACCTATAAGAATTAAAAAAGCAGTGTGTAAGATTTAGGGGGATTTAGTCAACCTGGTCTCACTCTGAAGTCGTCAGAATCTGGCTCTTGGGCAGTGACTTGCAGCGTCAGACGAAAGCGGCTGACGAAAAAAGCTGTCCTTTACTGTTTGCATGATACACGGCTGGTCACCACTGTAGTTTAACAACGCTCAGCGGTGTCAGGGGGAAACACAGCCAGACAAGAACCAAAGTTAGGGTGGTGAAAATCCCAGAAGGGTGGGTGGAAGGGGTCCAACAAACACCAACTTTCACCCGGGAGAGCGGTGCTAAGATTATAAAGCCAAACCCTGTTGTTTTTTCCTAAACCTAACCACGTGTGTTTGATCTTGGAGGAAAAAAAGATTAATTCCCTTTGTACCAAGATAGTGTGTTAATTTTGAAAGAGACTGTTAAATGTAAACGTTGAATTTCCTGTGAAAACAGAAGTGTATTTTGAAAGATGACAATGCATGTAACAGGCTGAAATTGACGTCCCAGAGCGACAACAAACAACACACCCAGGGTACCTTGCACGAAAGTCCATGTCCAAATGTCGATATGTGACGAGGTCGGAGTGAGAATGTGTTGATTTAGTGGCATCTAGCACTGCAGATTACAACCAGCTGAAACTTCTCCTGGTTAGAATTCCTTCAGTGTTCATTGTTTAGGAGGTTTTACCGGGAGCCAAATTATCCACGGAGGTCTCTTCCTCTCCAAAACAAACTAACCAGATGACTTAAACCATTATAAACCCTGAATAAAGGGGGCGGCAGTAGCTCAGTCCATAGGGACTTGGCTTGGGCTGGAGAGATGCCAGTTCACCTCCTGGGCACTGCCGAGGTGCCCTTGAGCAAGGCACCGAACCTCCCAACCGCTCGGGTGGTTGTCCATTCTGTTCTACTGTAGATATTTACTTTCAGTTGATTATACACTAAAGGAAACTGAAGAAAAGCCAATATACACCCTTAAATCTGGCACACTGGATCTTTAAGTGCAAAAGATCTTGTGTATTTATTGCACCTTGCTCTGCTGCACTAAGATTTAGCTGTAAAGTTCAGCAGCTTGATGGAGGATGGAACAAAGACATGCAGGGTGTTTATTATGGAACAATTATATCACTGTCTTAATCTCATGAGTTTTGGTTTTGGTACAAGATATAAATCTGGAATGTGTTCACTGAAAATGGCTTGAACTCAAAGCATTGCATCACACTGAGGAATTGCGTTTTCACTGGGTGAGCAGCTGATTCACCAGCTGCATGGCCTACTTCTCATCCCAGCATTATTCAAAAACAATTTTGGTGTATAATTTTGGAGAAATTTCAGAAACATTCACCACTTTGACTAATGGCATCCCGGTTGGAGGTGCGTTCTGCAGGTGCGGTTTGGTTCACACTGATGCCTGTGAAGCGGAGTGCCAGTTCTCTATTGTGCAGTGCAGGTGACAGTCGCCTGTCCCTCAGAAATGCCTCTTGAGCCTCGTCTGTCCACAACAAACAAAATGCGTGGGTAGGCTGTGTTTGTTCCTCCGCAGGAAGAATGTGTCAACAGCCTGCTGGTGAGTCTCGATGTCAAAGAAATTATAACCACACATACAAAGCTGCACTCACACATTACGCAGCAGGATGAGAGGTCATTTTATCCGTGAGAGCCACCAGTATGTTAATCACCATGACTCATATTTAACGCTCATTCAGGAGAGACTCATCGAGAATCAAAGGGAAGCATACACTTCCTTTCATGCTTCCCTTGACATGAATGACACCGTCAGGGTTGGGGTTATCAGCCTTTGTGTGTGTGGGGATATCAGTAGTGTGTTTGAGAGAAGTGACAGGTTGAGACTGCCATGTAAAGAACCCTTTGGGCCTGTGCTGCTTATCAGTCCCACACACACTCTTTCTTTCTGTCTTTCTTTCTTTCCTGCACGCTATCCACCTTGCACACACAAAGACACACACTCAGCTGAATTATATGTCACGCTGATCTGTTGAGTTCATTTGTAACCTGCTCAGATTTGCTCCGTTCTCTCCAAGTCTCACGACAGAAGCCGTATTATTTTTAGGCCATCACTTCACACTAGCATCACAGGACTCCCCCTCAATTACTCCTGTCTTTCCACTTTCCTCTCTCTGTCCTCGCCATCCTCTCATGTCTTTATTTATGTGTCAGAATCAGAGGGATCAGACGAGAGAGGGGTTATGGATGTATGCCTGCATACTACACAAACCAGATGGTGCCTCGAATTATAGTGAATATGGAAAATGTATCAGAAAATATATATATGTGTTTTTAGGTTACAAGGCTTGCAGGACACGTCTTGACTTTCTGGCTCTGTTTACATGTGTGATTTGACATGGCTGTTGTCGAGTCTCAGGGCTTAATGAGGAAAAGGTATGTACATAAACAATATAAAAATTATTTAAAATGATAATACATATCATATGTATTAGTTTAGTGTATTTGCACATATAGGCCTACGTATTATGCAGGACAGGTTAGAAGCCAAAAAAGGCTTATGAGGATACAGCCCCTACTGAATGTCAGAATTAAAAAGGTGCTTTATGTAAGGCCCAATCTCAATACCCCCCTTAGCCCTCAAAATGAAGCAACACAGGGTAGGGGTAGAAATCTTTCCCTAGGAATTGGGACACCACTCACTACGTCACCACGTCGGTTATGTTCACACATACGTAACTATATAAAAACAGGAAGCTGCGAGCCATCTACATTTCCAACCGGCATCTGCAATGGAGTCTCATTTATCCTACCAATCACGTTTGCTGCACTCATCATGCTTCGTTTGATGAACAACAGACGACAAGGGACTTCTGCTAGCTAGCTAGCTACCTAGCTAACATTACGAGGCAGCATAGTTATACTAGCTGGCGTGTTATCGTAATGTGAAAAGTCTGACAATTTTGCAGAACAGGACACATGACAGATAGTGCTAGCTAGCTAACAAGCAACCTGACAACGGTAATGTTAGCTATGTTTGAACTTTTTTCCCCATCTCTTGCTCGGTGGTAGCCATGGCGACGTCTACCCCTGGCAAGTCAGCATCTGCAATCCCTCACTCCGAAGGGCTATTTTCATACCCACTACCCCTCATTATGACCCCTACCCCTACACTCAAAAAGGAATTGGGACACCACTACCCCCCGCGGGTATACGCAAAGCCCTCTTGATTTTAAGGGGTGTAGTCATTTTAATGTGTTATGTGTCAAAACTTAGTTCATTTGTGTGTCAAAGAAAATACATTTAAGAGTTATTTTAGAAAATAAAATAAAATTAGAAATAAATTGGTATAGAAATTTTTTTAAATTTGTATCGCAAGGATACAGGTGTATGTAACAGGAAAAAAAACCCTCCTGCAGTTTACACCGAAGTTTGCAGAGTAAACAGCTGATGATGAGATGGCGAAGCATCAGAATGAAGCGACGACACCTGTCAAAAATAAAAAAGAGAGGGTACCAAGAGAGTCATCTTGAGTTTGGCTTCATAGAACCTGTGACAAAATTAGAATCTAATGCATCTTTTGCGGTGAGAAACTGGCAAATGAAAGTTTGAAACCCTGCAAGCTTAAGCAACACCAGACAACTAAACACCCTGAGACGACGCAAAGAGTTTTACCTCAGAAAAAGATAACCCAAGGACAGTTTTGCCCCGGCTGGTAGCGACCAGAGGCAAAGAAAGTCTACAATAGTAAAAATATGGGTCCCTCAAGAAAAAGATTGGGAACCACTGACATAGCCTACAGCACCTTTAAATAGGAAAAAAAGGAAAACAGAAATTGTTTAATTCAACTTTTAAAGCAGTGGTTCCCAACTGGTCCAGCCCCAGGCTCCAGATTTCTTCTTAGTCATTAGTTTGAGGTCCCACAGTTTAATATACTCAGTGTCATACTTGTGTTTGGCCATGTCGTCCATGTCTGTCCATTAGTCACTGACTCTACAGCAGGAAACGGCTCTTCAAAATAAAAGCTCTGTGCCGGAAATTCACTGTACTTCAAAATTGTGCTTTTGACAAACTTGACATGTTTGCAAGTTACTTGCGGTCCATTCAGAATGAACCGGAAACCCACCAGTGGTTTAAAGATCAAGCAGTGATACAAAACTGAAACTGACATGGAAGTTTATGTTTACAAGTTGAGATGCAACACAATAAAAACCAAGCAGCATTATAAATCTTTGCCAGTTAGATGTTGATATTTTTCTCCACTTCACTATCGTTGTCCCACCCACAAACAGAGATACACACACTCACCACCCCTCATTGTTATCGCTGACAAGCATAGTATGGAGCCTTGTCATCCTGCCACGCTCGTTCTCAATAGCTTTTACTGTTTAGGTAATGTCTTGTGTTTTGTGTTAACAGATACAGACAGTAGTTTCGCTTTACACCCTTTGCAGGTAGGGCAGCTGTGGCGTAGGAGGATTGTTGGGTTGGTGATTCAGTCTCCAGCTTCTGACTCCAAATTGCTTCTCCATGGTCAGACCCGCGCCTTGCATGTTAGCTATCGGTGCCATCAGTTTGTGACTTGGATGAAAGTGCCATATAAATGTAGTGCAATTTACTGTGACAGTCATAAGTACACTGTGGTCAAACTGTAACCACAATACAATTACATGAACAAATCTGTCATAATATTGGGCAGCATTGCTTTTTTAAACTCTGTGTAGCCATGTTTTCACTTAGAGAAACTATAAAATAGCCACAGGTTTTCACCTGTTATGTTTATTGGAAATAAACAAATGAACGAATCAGACTTCCCTCTCTAATTTATAAACAACAGACATTAAATGTGCTTAGTGACCAGTTTAGAAGCAAGTAATTCAGTTCCAGTTATGCTGTTTGGTTTCCAAAACAATCTAAAGTACTTGAGTGACTTTGTAAGATCTAGAAATCTCTGTGCATGTAAACTGAACCATTGTCATCAGCAGTGTTGATCCTTTTGTAGAGTACAGGTGATGCTTCTTTTTGCCATGAATATGTTGCCAAGGTCAGCCATGAAAATTAGCACTGAGTTAAGGAAACAATAGCTAAATATCAACTGTAATTATGTGCTTAATTTCTTTTGAAGTTGTCCTGGAGATCACAGAGAAGCAGAGGGGAGCGTCATTACAGTTTGGGAAATACGGCTCGATTCATGTATGACAAGGCAACAGTTACTGTTGATTCTGTCATCTGTGTCAACTGGCACTGAGCTGTGTGCTGTGAATTGCAACACTGCTGGCACATGATGCATCACACTTGACATAAATCATTGGGCTTAATATTCATGCTTGTCAAACATGTCAGGCTATCGACTTATTTTTATTTACTAAACGACATGCCTGTCCTTTTAATTTCCTCTGAATGATGCAGATTTCGGTAATTTTAATTAGTATAACTATCATAATTAAATATTAAATAATAACAGAATTATTGTTAATTATAACATAGTTTGCCAAGTGAAGTTTATTTGTGTCAATTAGCTTAAATTAAGTGCAGCTACTGTTAATGACGCACAGCAGGAACACCTGTGTTTGACAAGTCAAAGTGTCCTCAGTGAGAAGTTCTATGAATAAATATACAAAGTTCAACGAGGATTAAAGGATTAAGTTCAATTTTGATTTAGTGAGTCCAATATAATAAAGTACACAGGATAAGTCCACTGAATAGAAGTCAGAGAAAAAAAATCAGTTACCAAGATAATGTGTAGCGAGAGGAGCTTGTTGGGCTGGAGTGTGTGGTAATAGGTGGCTCGACAGCGCGGCACTGACGATACAGGAGGCTGCATTCTAACAAACAGACGAGAAGAGCAACATACAGTATCTGAAAGCACAGACAATCTGACTTGTTTCAGTGGACAACTCAGTAGGGCTTCAGGTCAATATGTGAGTGAGAACCACCTTATCTCGGGACTGAAGGAAGAACTTAAATTAGTAGAATATATGCAAAGGGTAGCCATAGTAGAGAATCTTCTAATGGTGAGTCGACCGTGAATGCTGGCTGCTGTTCCTGCTAAGACGAGTTAAACTAACAACTAGTTAACAAAAACCAAGTATATCCAATTTTTTGATATTAGAAATGACATCTTTTAGTTTAAAAATGGTTTTAGGAATATTACTGTTCAGTCCTGTTACTTTGTTATAAACACTTCCTGCAGCTGTGAAGAAGAAACAGGTCTCATGGTCTGTGTATTTCGGGCCTGTCCTTTGAAAAGCATGCGTTTGTCATCATAATTTCACTGAGTATATTATAGTGGAGGAGGATTTCTGCCTTGTCTGAAATAAAGAACATCCATGCAAATGCCAAAAAAAAGGCACCGCTCACCTCTGTTCACCAACTGCTTAGGAAAAACCCATAGACTGTATCAAATAATGGACTTAGCTATTGCAGTGTCACTCATTCGTTTGTGGACTTTGTTTTGAAACCTTGAGTTTGGCTTTTTGTCCATCGCCAGATGTGACCATATTTTTACTTTACATATCTGCTTTATTTTACTGTTTCATGTTCGCTGTTCACTGTGTTAGTAGTTGTGTGAAGTTGCTACTGGAAAACTCAACATTTCTTTATTTTGCTGCTTCACAATAAAAGTTTATACATAACAAAGTAACAGTGGACTTTTATTGTGAAGAATCTATAGGGAATAAAATGTATTATTACTGAATAAGCAGAAATTTGTTAGCAACTTTTCTACAATAAAAGCAAGTGTAATAATACAGCAGGGAGGAAAGTGAAAGCAGAAACAGCCACAGTGAGATGTTGATGAAGAGCTGCAGACAACAGGCTCTTACTGCACCTGTGCAAACAGCTCACCTCCAACGGGTAGACTTGGGCTGACTGCCCAAAGCCAAGCCAAGCCAAGCCAAGCCAAGCCAGCCCATGACTGTCCAAGGGGGTATAGAAAATCTCACTAAACTGGTTATCACAGCAGTTACACAGAGCCAAAGTCCTGACATCACTTCTGTAAAACGCTCTCTCATTCAGAATTTCCTCCAGTTGTCCTCATGAAAGAATGATGCGCCCTCCAGTGGTTAACTTTCCATATTCTAAGACAAATTGGCAGCCACTACAGTGTTTGCTGAAGGAAATGGAAACCTTTGCCAATTTAACAGTTGGACAAGATTACATTATGAGCACTGAAAAAAAACAAAACAAACTACAGCTCCCATGAAAATGAAAGTATGGCAGTGCGGATACTCACGTCACTGTTCTACGGGCGGCAGTGGCTCAGTCCATAGGGACTTGGGTTGGGAACCGGAGGGTCGCCTGTTCGAGTCCCCGTCCGGACCAAAATATGGAGCGTGGACTGGTAGCTGGAGAGGTGCCAGTTCACCTCCTTTGAGCAAGGCACTGAACCCCCCCAACCGCTCGGGGCGCCTCACCAAGGGCAGCCCCCTCACTCTGACATCTCTCCACTTTGTGCATGTATAGGTCCTGTTTGTGCATGTGTGTGTAATTGACAAGCAAGAGTGAAAACATTGAATTTCCCCTCAGGGGGATTAATAAAGTAAATAAACTAAACTAACTAACTACTACTGTAAAGATGGTCTTTTTGTAAAACTGGGCTGTCTATGCTGTATAAAGATGCAAATACTTTTGTAAATTGATGCTTTTGTTTAAGCGGTAGAAGATTACCAGAATGCACTGCACCGCACCAGACTTAAGCCCTTTTTAAACAAGAATTGTGCAAATTTGCAGGAAAGCCCAATCAGTCTTTTTTCAGCATTGGCAGTTTAAAAACAAAATCAGGGAGTGCAGCAAAACGCCACCTACCTACTTTTGTTCATACAGAATGCGCCTTTTTCGGGGCAATGGGGGGCGTGAGCAAGTAACAAAACGTGTAGCTCAGTGTGTGACGTAAACAGTGACGTGGGAGGGAAACCGCGGCTCATCAGTCCTACGACGATTGTCTCACAAATTGGCCCGTCCTTCACCGTCCCCATCATCTGACGGTTAATGGCCTCTTCGTTTGCGAGGAGAAGGAGGGTACGCAATTCCTTGTCTCCCCAGTTGCTCATCTTTACAGTGTCTGTCAGGTTTGCGTTTCCCTCTTGCTACTAGCTGCTCGCTAATTCTTGCTATCAGCTGTTTCCTGTTTATCCACCGCCAGTGGCTCACACGTGTGGCGTCATCAGCAGCTCCTCCCACAAGTCATCAACAGCCTCTCCTGCGGCGGAAAGGTGCCTTGTTCTTTTTAAACCATAAAGGTTCTGCCAATATGACTACCCTACGAGGCAGAAAATTGGGCACCTTGGATCAACTCGCCAATCCGGCTCTGTGTGTCTAAATGCTCGCAGCTTGCCAGCAAAACAGCCCAACATTTGTGGAAAATAGGGCAGTATAAATGGGGTTTAAGAAACACTCCTGCTGGTGAGTGATATAGTGCAAGTTGCTTGTCCAAAAACAATATGGCGGCCAGCTGGTAACACAGATCTCGTATTGCAGTTAAACAGTAAGCAAACATGTTCCTGAAGACATTTAGGCAAGAAATGGTTAACACAGTAACAGAGCCTCAGTTTGAGTTTGAGGGAGATCTGCTTCTATAATCCTTTTTTTTTTCCATGGTGGTGAGCATACAAAATTGAAGAAGTACAATCTGTAGTTTGAGCAACAGCCCAAGAGCCAGTGGAGTTTTGCTTGCAAATGAGCAGGGAGATCTGGATGCTGGCGAGATGGAAGGAAGTTTACCACAGTTCATTTACATACACTACCAACACTATTATGATGCACAGTTGGTAGAAAATAGGCAAAGCATCCTTTTCAAGTCATTTTTCAGATGTAATCTCTGCTGTCTAAAAACTATGTCAGGATTTCGTCCTTCTGTCCTGCTGTTGTGACAGACTGACTACCACTCGTCGAATCACCCCTTGAAGGTGTAGGGCTTATGGGGAAGTCCACTGAAAGACAAAAACATTACAATACTGGATAGTTTTTGAAAAAGGACTGTGCTTATCTAGACATATGGAGGAAGCCACACAACATTTTTGAGAAACAAATGTCAATGGGATTTTAAATAACATTCCTCCTGGAACAGAATGTGTAAGTTCCGGTTTCACCTCCGCCCTCTGTGAAGCATGATTCAGACATGATTAAGCATGTTTGTTTGCCGCTCAACCCTTGATGTCACCTTCTTCTAATCATCATCCTAGCAGTGATGTGTCAGCATCTGGGATAGCCGTTCTCATCGTTCGGCCGGATGTAGCATCTGCTGTGGCATCTGTTGTTAGCACCGCTAACCAGAGAGCATACTGACTAATCTCTGCATCGTCTGGATATTCAGAGTAAGGCCACAAATGACTAGATTAATGCTTAACAGCAGCGCTGATCATCAGAACTGTCAGGCAAACAGAGCTACACCTGATACCTTGCTTCAGCACCGGTGTTAAATGTTTTGTGTAACTATGCGAAAGCGAGAATGGGCCGGTATTAAGTTGGCTGCCTCAACAAGCCTCACATGGTTGGCTCGTGATTGGATTCACGCCCAGCTTGAGAAACACCTTGCGAGCAGTTAACAAGAATGCAAAAAAACCTGCGGCTGTCATATTCTGATGTCAGAACCCTTTTACACATTCTCCTCTGTGTAATTATAGCAGTCTGTTCCACGCTCAGTTCCTGTTTCTCGCCTCTTGTGTGTGTACGTGTGAGAATCTGTATGTGGGTTTATTCTCTGTAATCTTTTAATGACATGCACTAACGACGCGTTGAGGCTCAGAGAGAGCCCAGGCCATGAGACACACACACACACACACACAAACACAAACACACATGGACTGACTCAGGCTCAGTGGAAGGCCGCAGCCCCTGAGAGGATCCACTGGGAGATTAGCCAAATCAGAAAAGCGTTTTAGAGAAAGGCAGCTTTAATGCAACACAACACAGATAGTATGTGTCATGGAGAGAAGAGATAGACGTCCGCAGCTTCAAACCCAACATTTTGTTTGCAACTTTCTCAGACTGAGCCCTCTTGTTTCATCTCCTTCGTCATCGGGTTTACAACAGAGGCATCCTGCCACTCAGCATCAACATCTATCACTGGCAGTTAGATGCTTACAGTACACTACGCCCTGCTGTTTTGATTCAGCTTTTCCACATCATACTGTACCGTCTTTGAATGCTTCTATATTTAAACCCGCATAAACCTCGTCTTACTGTAACACTTAATGACAGTGCTTGTCTCTCCTGGGTTGTGACTGAGTAGAAATTCTCATTTGCTTGTCAAACTTGATGTCTTACAGACAGTAGGGAGAGGAAACTGGCAAATGTGGTCAGGATAAATATACCATATGTACACATAACCTGATTGGAGGTACAGTACATAGTGTATTTGACTCAGTACTGCAGGGTAGGCACTAGTCATGTTCCTGTGATCATCTGATGTTGATCCATTGTACTGTTGTCAGTGACTGAGAGCTGGTACGATCTCAGCATTGGCATCAGGTTTCAGTGCACGGCTACTCGGCCCAGTTGAAGTTGACGTGAGGAGATGTGCTCTGACAAGGAAGCATATTTATTTGATGTAATGTGACCAAGGTGCAGAGTCTTATTCCCCTTTTAAAGCTACAAGAAGCATGGTCTTTTTTTCCTCAACCTTTAGATGAGAAACTCAGCAATGCTGGATTTTTAAGGCTGACATAATATCAGTTACGGCTGGCATGATGTCAGATTCCCTAAAATTTGTTTATTACAGGATTGTGACCAAGATTTGGACTTCTATAGTGGAAGGACTCTGCTTTACCCAATCAGATCAGCTTATGAAGAGCTCAACAGAAACGACTACCTGATTGCCTGGAGCAACTAAAATGTAGGGCTGACCCCGACTAAGAATTTTCCTCGTCGACAAACAGTCATTTAGGGCCATAAGTCGACTAGTCGCCCACATGTTGACAATATTAATTTAATCATTAAATTATATATTTTGGGCGGGCCAACACAATGGTTTGAGTTGAAGGTGTGAAAGAGAATAGTATCAGTGACATTGTTAACACTGTGCTACATAACAGAGAAATACAAAACCGTACTAATGAACCTTCATTAATATAGGCCTATATTTTATCTACAAGTGCACGTCACACACTGAGCGAGCCGCCTGTTAATGACGCTGTCGGCAAAGCAGTAATGATTGTGCTAAGTGGCTAATGGGCATGTAGCTTAGGGTGACCATATTTTGATTTCCAAAAAAGAGGACACTCGGCCCAGCCACGAGATAGCCTCCTTAAATGATACTCGCAGTTTACTTAAAGATGCCTTATAATTTTGATATATTTAAAGTTTATATGTATGGATATAATATTCAGTTATATTACAAAATAATATCTCTCAAAGACAGAAATTCAGATGGGCCCCCTATAGATAGGGGACACATTCACACACTAGAGGGTCCCGACGGGTCAGGCCGGGTTCTGTCAAAAATGCATAAATTGTATTCAGGCTCGGGTCGGATTCGGTCAGCTTTCAGTGAAAATGTAGTGTAAACATAAATAAAATCCTATTGTCTGTCATGTTTATTGCTTGGGGACTGTTATTTACGTGACAACACCTGAACAGAACACATACACATTGGCTGTTTGTTTCTATCTCTCCCCTCGCTGGAAGCCTCGGACCTCCCGCCGCGCGCTCCCGTCTCAAACACGGAGGTCTCCCTCTCCGCGGAGCACCCACGGCGCACGCCTGGCCTGTTAAATAGCCTGTAACAACTGTGTGACACAAACTCAGTGCTTTAGTCATTAAATAATGTCGGGCTCGGTTCGGTTTCGGACATAACAAAACAGAATGACTGTCGGGTTCGGACAGAAATATGCGGCCTGTGCCGCACTCTAACACACACACACAAGGAAAACCAGACATTGTCATCAATTTATAAACACCACCCGGACGCCCCGGACAGGACGTCAAAAGTGCACATGTCTGGGCAAAAGAGGACATTTGGTCAGCCTAATGTAGCTATTTCCATGTTTCAGATGATACATCATGTTTGTAGTCGACCAATGAAGATGAGTTTGCATATCACCTTGGGTTCGTCCTTCACCTTCTCAAAATGATCCCACACTTTGGATTTCCTGTCCAACATGTTATTAACTAGCCTGTGGAATAACCGCAGGTACCAGTCCTGGAAATTAGGGGCCATACACATGCCGTGTCTTTAATAGCGTTACTCTTGTGCCTTTACTGTGCCAGCTTTCAAGAGCACGGCGGCACGTTGCATCTGAGGTTCGCAAGGTATCACCTATGTACCTGAAATCCTGATTGCAGAGCTGATCTTCTTCCAGGTGTTGTTTATAAGTGTATAGGCCTATCGTCTGTGGGACAGATGTAAAGCTCTGTGTAGCCCTGCACCAACATGATCAACTTTTCCTTATTGATCACAAACTTAATATTTACAGAAGAAGGGAAAGATATCTGTCGGCTGTGATTGGTTTGTAACATGACTCCTCATGGCGGCTGAGCGTGGTCTCTTCCTGTGTCTGTCCTTTCAAATTAAGGTTTTGATTTATTTTGACAAGGCGCAGCTCCTAATAGAGTTTCACCCCTTTTTTTCCTAAGCGACCAATGAAATCTTGTTGACTACTGACCTTTCTGGTCGACTACCCTTTGGTCGACTATTAGAGATGCAGGCCTTGTAAACTGCCACATCAGGATAGTAAGTCCAGCACCTCTCTTGCCTGATCAGGCGAATGGTAAAAAACGATTAAACTCATATTTTCTGGAGCTGACGAGAGAAGTAGTTAAGCAGTAACTATCTTGCTTTCCTCTCATCCTGTTAAGAGTTGCACATGCGCAGTACTGACTGGGCTTTTCAGTTATGCTGGAAACAAAAGTTTAGTTGGGTGGCTGTGGAGGATATGGGCGAATCTCCAAGCTTATATTGCACATTTTGCCACAAGTCTGACAGCAAGGTGAATAGAACAGGGTTGTTTTTCATGATAACTAACTTTGGTCTTTGTTGTTATTTGGTAACTGCTAATAAGTAAATTGTATATGGGCAAGTAAAACATGACTTTGGGCGATGCCAACAGCTGTTTAACATCAACATTTCAGCCCAAAGCTTCAGCTGTAACACTACAATGTGTGTTGTTAATAAATGTAGTATTATTACCAACTCAAAATCAATCTTTATAAAACTCACATGTTGATCGAGCTCCACAAAATGCCAAATATAGAGCCACAACATTCGGCACTAAATCTTCTTTACCAGCCCAGTCTGTTTTCTGGGTCCTGGCTGAAATGTGCTGCATACAAATATCCATTTCCTTCCTCACCTGCTTGGGAATTCTGTGGTGAAAACTCCAGCCTCTCCTGTAATAGACCCTCCACTGTTGACTCCACAGAGGTCAGCAAACGGCAAAAAAAAGAACAGTATTCCATACTCGGAGCTTTATCTGTCTGTTCCAATAACCGCTGACAGTGCTCAGAGCTGTTTGTTCAAAGCAGGAAATAAAGACGATAAGATTTAATTTGAAAAATAACAGGAAAGCAATTACCAGTTACTGATGACATTTCTCGGAGCCAACACAATAACACCAGTACTTACAAATTCATGATTTTTAGTTTCCTGTCGCTTTAAGGTTCCTTGGAAATTAATTCACACTGATGTTATCAATAATGCTTACAGCTGCGGGCATCCATAGTCAAACAGTACAGTTCTTTGGACCCTACCGTTCAATTCGGTCAAATCTTTCAGAAAGAAAACAGAGATTTATCTTTTCTTTTGAAAGGTTTTATTCATTTCATATAATACTGACACATGTACTCAATAGCGGTTAACAGGCGTTTAAAAACACAGATATTAAAACCATTAGAGCGTCATTGTATTTTTAGCCCCGTTGATTCCATGGACTTTTTTTTTTTTTTTTTTTTTTTTTTTTACACGTTTACATGTTTCAATATACCATAACATCTACTTGGTATTAGTCTAACCTCACCCCTGAAAGGATTTTGTCCTTTGTCAAAAAACAAAAGAAAGAAGAAGACTGACAAACCGTCTCCCCATTTTAAAAAATGGCATGTGGTAAGCCACAAACTATTCAAGGTAAAATATTCTTACGGAGGTGAAATCTGAAAAAAGAAAAGGTTTCCGTTTCAGATCTGAGAAACATTTTGACAGCATCAAGTGTGTCATGTGTGGCACAGTTAAATTTAAATGTGTCTTCCCGACTACATGAGACAGCCGTTCTGGGATCCATTCCCCCCTCCCTCCAACTTTTTTTTGTAGTGACGTTCGTAATGCAGGGTAGCTGTCTAAAATCCAGATCACCTTTATCCCCAGTATGTGTATAGAACACAACTAAGCCATAGAAGAGAGATGAAGGATACAGATTGCTGTAAAGAAAGTCGTTTTTTTCGTTGTCTAATCAAGTGCTGTTTAGGTCATAGTTCACTTTCTTTTGTAGTTTGTAGTAGCAGTAAAGGATTGTGGGTGATGCAGTCCTCTGCGGTAAAGGACCAAGGACACTCAGTTGTGTTTAAGGTGATGGAAGACGGTGTTAGAGTCCTGTCTCCTCAGCCTCCACATCTTGGATATCCTCAGAAAAAATGAAACAATTACTGGTTCCTCATAGAAGTCCATCTGAGTGCATTCCCTCACCACTGATAGGTCCATTGTGCTGTGTAAGTAACTCCACCGCCATTCCTGCTCTTCTTCAGACGGGCAGGACTATCGGGTCACCTGAAAAAAGGAGAAAAGAAAGTGGGTCACTGGAAAAAAGTCTCTGAAGAAAGTTAGGATGTAGCCTGAAACAGTAAAAGGTCACAGAACACAGCGCGAAGCCAATTCTGGCAGAACATGTCAACTGAGGGTTTGAAATGATGCAGTGCCGTGCTGCGCGCTCTGCTATTTGGAAATAATGGGAAGTGATTCTTGTTGGTGGAGCACCGACAACGAGGCTAGCACGGTCTCTGTCTCTCCTGGCAAGAGACTAAACAAGACACAGCTTGAATTATGGCAATCGGCCCACAATGCCTCACTCTCGGCGCCTGGCCCACTGCCATGTCATTTCGTCTGTTTGTCGAGACGGCTGCTCTAATCACATGGTCTCTTTATCTCGTCCATCCATCTTTCCATTTTCTTTGCTCATGCACTCACTTTTGGTTTATTTCAGTATTTCAGGCTATTAGGAGACATTTTCAGCCAGCCAACGACCAAACAGACACAAATTGCTGTATAACTGCCAGTGCTTGGGCATGTAATAGACCAGACTCCCCAAGACTATTCTTCTGTTTTCCTGCATGCCTTCTTTTTCTCATTGTGTTTCCCAGTGGTTTAGCCCCAGCACACGCTGTCTCGCCCCCCCCCCCCCGCATTTCCTCTTGAGGGACTTGGTCTTTTGTGCGACCCAGGTGCCAGCTAACAAAGTGTGAAGGCCAGCCATCACTGAGAGAGCTCAGAGGAGCATTTCCTCCAAGCTGGCAGCTGAAACTGTTCTACTGTATCTGCTCTCAATGGCTCCAGGCCACCCTTCCTGAGCCCGATCCCATTGCCTTCAGGCATCTACTCCTGTGCCTGATCAAAGAGTCTGCAGGCGTTTGTTGTCATGCCAGTTCACTATACACGCGCACTGCTGCATCTCTGTGGCTGCTATGCTTTAAGGTGCTTCAAAGTCCCTTTAGGTGTTCATCCCCTTGCCTGTTTAAATATGCCTGTAGGTGGCAGTTTCTGTGCCCAATTAGAAAGCGGATTTAGGTAGTTAGATCTCAATTTAGACATAAGCAGTGCTCAAGTGTCACTTCTATGGGCCTTTTTAGGCCCCTGAGTGCCACTTTTTCTATTGCCTATTACACAAGCTTTATCTGTCTACACTAGTGATGGTCAGGTGGCCACAAGGCAGATATCCCCTTCACTCCTACAGCAAACAGTGGTGCAGGAATGAGTCCTAAAACCCGGGAATGAGTTAGCATCTTTGCACTTCCAGTTACCTTGTCTTGAAGTCAGTGGGTTTTTGAATGGGAGTTTGGTTAGATGCCTGAAATAAGGTCTGTGGTAACACATGGACTGTAAAAATAAAAGACATAGCCACCATGACATCACTCATTGGTTTGTGGATACCCGTTTTAAAGCCCCAAGTTAAGCATCTTGGCAGTTGCCATCTTGATTTTTGGCAGCCAGAAGTGAATATATTTGGAAGAGAGGGTGGAGCTGTTGGAATCTGGCTCAAGGACCTTGGTGACACCCCGCAGACAGCCTGCCACTCCATGCGGCTCTGCCCTTACTTATAATGATAATACATTTTATTTATAGGCGCCTTTCACGACACTCAAGTTCATCTTACAGGCAAAGATAGAGAAATTAACAGCTGATTAAAAAGTCAGAGAGATAAGGAATAAAGTAACGGAAAAAAAAAAAAAAATCTGCAAAAGAAGTTTACAGTGAATAAAATTCTATGTAAATAGTGGATGTGTGTGGCTAGATGGATGGGAGTCGTACTGAACGGGCTGTTTGAAAGAGGTGAGTTTTGAGATGGGATTTGAAAGCGGAAAGAGTTCATGCTATGATGTCCAGTGGGAGGGAGATCCAGAAGCGAGGGGCAGAGCAGCTGAAGCCTCTAGACCCCATGGTATTTGAGCAGGTTGGCAGGATAGTGAGGTGGGTGAAAGAGGAAGACCTGAGAGTGTGGGTGAGGGTGTGGATGTGCAAGAGTTGGGAGACGTACAGAGAGGCTAGGTTGTGGATGGCCTTAAAGGTGAGGGGTAAGATCTTAAATTCAATGCAGTATTATGTGGAACTTAAAGCCTTAATAAAATGTAAACTGGTGAATAGTATAAACGATTGAGCCAGCCTCAAGTGGCCATTTGAGAAACTGCAGTTTCTGGCACTTCCGCATTGGTTTCATTTTTCAGCCCAAAAGTTTTGCTCTGTTACATAAGGTATGTCAGTTAAAAAAAAAAACACTCTTGAATTTTGAAGCATGTACGTGTTTACGTGGCTAAATGACACTACAGAACATCTTCATGCCGAACATGGCTTTACAGCATCATGTTTGCTTATTATTATTTGCTATAATAAATGACAAAGACAAGCAGCAATTCTCACATTTAAGAAGCTGGAACCAGCAAATGTTTAACATTTTTGCTTGGAAAATCCCTAAACTAAAAATAGTTGGCAATTAATTTTCATTTGGTTGACTAATCGATTAATTGACCGGTCATAGCAGCTTCAGTCTTGATTCACTCCGTGTTGTTTCTATCAAAGAGAAAAGTGCTTTTATATTATGTTGCCTGAAGAGGTTGATGCTCCTTGGAGACTGCCACATCGGTTTAGTGTTGATATAAGCTTTTTTATATAGGAAGTGAAACATACGTGCGCCGCTGACACCTTGTCATTTGTTTGTTAATGTGTGTATATAGCTGTGTGTGTATCTACGCAAATGCATACACACTTGCCTTGCAGTGTATGACAGCTCAGTGGCTTGGCAGCCCGGCCGTGTCTGTCTGCTCATCCATATGATATTATTTGGCATTGATCGAGCTGTCTTCCATCCCCTCCCTCTCTCCTCCCTCTGCCCTCCTCCTCTCCTCCTTTCCTCTGCTCCCAGCCAGGGATGGATGGAGGGAAGGATGGAGAGTGCCAAACCCTCTTTTGTGTTCTTGCCTGCTCTGTGCACCCAGACACAAGCATAAGCTCCGTGTCAGCTGAGCGGCTCCAATATTCTTGTTTTCAAGTGTTTTCTTTATTCTTTTATCTACCTATCACCTCTGCCTTCAGCTTTTCCTCTCCACTTTCCACTTAGTTATTTTTTTCTTTCTCATCCATCTCCCCCTGCCTCTTTCTTCCCTTCTGCCGCTCTCTCATCCTTGCTCTCTCTCACTCCGTCGTCAATTTCAATTCACGAGCGGGTCTTAATGGGACTATAAGAGAACGTTCGATGCTATTGATCTGGAGGCCTGCGCATCTTGACCTCAACGTACCACACCAGAGGAGGAAAAAAATCACTCTTTTCATCATCAGGCAAACACATCAGCGAACACGCTCACATAGTGTACACACACACAACAGTCACACACACAGACTCACACAGATCATTGATCAAAGACCTGAATGCGAGAGACAGCAAATATTTGTGCACTTTCAAACTACGACAGAGTCAATGATAAAATGATGCTCGGCTGAGACCAGTTCGCTTTGAACTCGTTCAGGAAATTATAAATGCGCTCTTTGGGGTTGATAAAACTAAACGCATGCGATCAGATATATGAATCAACTTCTAAATGGCACTCACATATTCAGAAATTATATCATCTTCATATCTGATCGACCCCCGTGTGCCTCTCTCTTCAATTATGCCCGGTTACATACTCCAAGACCACCCTGTCGTTTTCTATTTCCATCTCTTTGTCTTTTTATCTCGCTGTGATGCAAGCAGCGAATTTAGAAAGTTCAGTAGAACTCATGAACAGCCTAACACACATTTAAACTCAGGCCAGCGCAGCAGAAAAATATTTCAGGGTGAGAGTAAGAGGAAGGGCTTTTGAGAAGGGAAGAGTGTAACTTGAGGGGGCGAGATCCACTTTGCTAGGTGAGAGGTGAGCAGTGGAAAAAGTAGGGAAGGAATTCTTAATCAGCCAGGTGTATAGGAGACAGTCTCTGAGTGTTTTAGAGACAGAGAGAGTGGGAAAGAGAGACAGGGGGGCCCACGTGTGTCTTAAGCTTTACTTATCCCTCTCTTCTACCCAAGGAGATGCACTCTCCCTCCTCTGACCACGCCTTCAATCAATTATTTAGGCAGAAAACAAAGGTCTGCACCCAGCCATGAATAATGGAAGATGAGAAGGCAGAGAGAAGGATGGAGGTTAGAAACAGAAGCATACAGTGACAAGAGGTGAGTCTCACACAAATCCCCTCCTATGACAGACAGCTAAGAGTCTGCTCAGGTCGAGTCACTGAAGAGAACCCCAACAGGTGCCACGGCTGGGGGCTCGGCAGAAAGATATATAATGTACATTCATGCCTGCAGGCACACATGAAGAGACAGACAAATGGGCAGTGCATGAAAATTGAGGGAATACAGGAAGGAAGACACACACATTCACAAACCGCACATACTGTATTATGGGCGAACGGGAGCGTAAAAACTATCCGAGGACAATTACCACTCTAGTGTATCCACTGTGGTGAGTTGTTTTTGCATCGAGTCAGATGGCATGCCAGTCAGACGCAGGGAAGCAGGGCAAGTGGGAGTGAAGGGAATTGTGATGTTCTCTCTCTCTCTCTCTCTCCGTGTGTGTGTGTGTGTGTGTTTGCCTTGTTCCTGTTGGCCTTGTTTTTCTTCAGAGACTGTTTGATGTTAGATCCAAGATGGGCGGGAGGAGAAAGTAAAGAGAGAGAGAAATTGGGTAAGAAAAGAGAGATATGGAGGGAAAAGGAGAAAAGAGCAGGGGATGATGATAAATATGAAAGAAAGGAGGAAGAGAGAGGACACGACGGAGGTGGAAGTGGGTCACTCGGTGGTGGGTCTGACCGTGTGTGCATGCATGTATGTGTAACAGGGATGAGAGAGAAAGAGGGAAATCGAGAGATACTGGGTGAATACCAACCTTTGTGGTCTTGACTTTGTTGCCTGTGCTGCAGCTCCATCCTGTGAGGTCTGGGAGAACCTTACACTCCTCGCCATCCATGCACGGCTGCATCTGACACCACCACTTCTGGGCTACAATGGAGGCTGGGGGGAAGAGAGAAGGGGAGGTGGCAGATATTTAGTTTGGCAAAGATGTGACTCGTTGTTTGTGGGTGTGTGTTCGTTCAGTGCTTTGATGTGTTTCCAGACCCCGTATTTGTGAATTTTGACACCAAGCTTTCCCAAAACAACTTTCCATCCAAATTTGACAGAAATTTTTAGAGAAATGCCAAAAGAAAATGTGAATTAATGTGCATTTCCATCCACTGCCGTCATGGGAATATTAGGAGCTGGGCTCATCGAGATAAACAGTTGGTAGCAGGTCTCAGCTGGGTGCCATGAAACCATTGCAGGAGAAAAGGGTGCGATGGGATGATGTAATTAAAAGTCAAACCTCAAACAAATGGAAACGATGTGGAAAACCTGGGGGACGTATAGCATTTCTGTTCTCAAGTTACACTTTCCATCTCTTGGGTGAAGCTTCAGCTGGTGTTTAAGTCACATGCTTCATATACATCATGATTTATTCACCAAGTCTGTTTCCACTGCACACTGTAGCATTTTGCTTTTATTGATACACAAACTTTTCCGCCTCAGCAAAGCTTAGGAACTTTTTCGCAATATTTCAACTTTTATTTGGCAAATTTTGAAGCATTTCCACCAGGTTTCTTTATGCACAAATGGTGGACACTGGGTAGATGCAAACAGTGTTGGGGAAACCTCTTTGAAAGCATAGCCTTGCAAGCAACCAATTACTTCACACAGGAAGAGGTTGAACTACAGCAAAGCTACCTGGAAGATATCTAGATTGGTTAACTAAAACTACTTCAGAAAAAGTAGTTTGAATACAAAAAAATCATATGCTAGCAAAACATGCCACTTAATTGAGTTCATTGCAAAAAGTACCCAGTGGCTCATACATGAACAAAACAAAAAAAAAAAAACAAAAAAAAAAAACACTATTCATAAGAAAGTGTGAGGAATGTCAGTAGGGTTGGGAGATTTGGCCCTAAAATAATATCTCGATATTTGAGGGTATTTTTGCGATAATGATATTCTTGAAAATATGACAAATTAGCAAAGAAAAATATTATTAATTTAAGAACATAGACTTGCAACAAAATAAGTGATATAGTTTTACAGTTTGCTTCACATATTCAGTAAAAACTAAACAAATATCATCTCTTAAAATGATTTCTTTAGTTTGTAAACAACAACAGTAACTCAGAATGAGATTCAGATTCTGTTTACAATATTAGTTAATATATTTAAACAGCTCCCCAAAACAAAAAAATGTACCCTGGGATCTATATATAGGCCTATATAATCAACAGGCGATTTCCTTCTTTTAGTAAAGTCCTAAATGATTGAGTTGTTTTTTCCCACCTGGACCTTTATGCTCTGCCATTTCTCCTCCAATCATCACCTGTGACAGGCTGTTATGATACCACAACTATCACACGTATGTTGTTTTTTGTCGAGCCACAGGCGGAACATAGGTTTACATTACCAAGGTTTCATGACAAAACGACACAGACTTGTGTGCGCTCGACAAGAGAGGAGAGGGAGAGACGCTGTGCTGCTGCCAGAGGAGCCGCTGAATGAGTTCCCTCTGAGCAGTAAGTCACTAAAAGAGTCTGAGAAGTCCGGGGCTGTTCATAAAACTCAAGACGCCACAGTTTATTCCACACTACTGAAGCTGCTCCTCCTTTTGTACCCACCACAGAGTTGCTAATAATTCTGCTTTCAGCCATGCTTGTTGTTGCTGTGGGTAACAGAATGACATCAATGTCAACGACTAGAAATATTGCCAGTATTATGATATGAATTTTTCAAGTGATATTAAAACATTTTACTGGTATTACTGTGAACAAGATGATATGGCACACCTCTAATGTTTAGTTTTGTATACAATGTACATCAGTCAGACATCTGCCTTCAGAAACTAGAGTCCAGGAGGAGGTGTTGCACCAAGTAGGATTAAGTAGGCGTAGCCAGATAACTCCTAAAATAGCATGTGACTACCACTCTGATAATTTGTTATTAAATAGCAATAATCAACCCATTGTGGTCAAAGGGGCTTCAATTACAGTAGATAAGCAAGAGTAAACTAATTTTCTTTGATAGCTCAAAATTGTTTGTAGTTTCAGTAGTTAACTACACAAAAAATGGCAAAAAGGGAATTTCACTGCTTGAATTACTCTGCAAATGTGAGTGTAGTTGAACTACCATCAAGCTCCTGCAATATGTAGTTAAACTACCAGTTTAATAATATGTGGTTCACTGCTTCCCAACACTGGATGTAAACACACTTCCTGATAGAGTACCTGGTATAACTATAGATTCAGCCTCAGCATGATCCTGACACAAACCGTAAATGATATGTAAATTTGAGGATGCACACATAGCAAGGTGCAGAGCAGTGGGAGCATCAATTCAACTCCGTCAAAATGAAAACACATCACATAACTCTGCTCGACTGCACCAGGCTTCATTCACCAAGCGTTTTCAGCTATCTTTCCTTATTCAGGCTGGTGTCTGGCATTGTGTCTGGTTTTCCTTTTATAAATTTCATTGATTTACAGATCATTATAGATACAAAACATATTTTAAATAAACACCATCCTTCTAATTTTCTTTTTTTTTTTGCAAAATATAATAATTTACCCTTATGCATACAGAAATTTACAAGAGCTATATAAATGATCATCTGTTCTCCTTCAGCCTCATTTTCTCAAACTCATTTTTAAAAACACTAGACTGAAATATCTTTCATCTCTTCATATTTATAGATAACCCTAATGTCAGAGCTTATCTGTGGTTATCTTTAACACATCTATTCTTTAACTAAATTTCCAAGTGTAAAATTTTCTGCTGTTTGATAACAAATATAATCCACTTATCCAAAGAAAATGCATTAGAACAGTCATTTTAGAAATCAAAAATGCTTCCTAGAGCACAAAAAAATATGAGTTTTAACATATTTGACACTTTACCATATAATTCTGAATACTTAATGTTGTTACACGTCAACATCTGCATAATTCTTATGATGTTTCCCGCATGTGCCACTACTATTAACCTTCAGGGGAACATGAATTAGAATTTTTTTCCTCTGGAGAAAATAATTTGACAACCTTTCAGTGATAAGAAAAAAGGCAGAAAATGGGTTATGTTCTCTTTGGAGAGTATTTTAAATGCAGATTATTGCTGTATGCATGGGCACTAGAGTCATGTGAATTTAATCAGTACATAAGAGATCATTTACATTTTCAATTCATGTGGGGGGGGGGGGGGGGGGACAAAACTGGAGGCGAGATATGCGTGAGACAGCTGGGATATGTTGTGATCTTTGAGGATCTGGAGTAGATTTGTTCACAACACGTCGAATCAGATAAAAATGAACTGATGAAGTGCCTTTAGCAAACACAAAGGAGAGAAAAGGCTTAGGAAGACCAGACACATCAAGAACAAGAGGATGATTAAATATCATCACAAAGAAAAAAGGAACAAAAGAGCGCTCACTGCAGTAATGGACTGAATGTGTGAATACATTAAGAATGTTTTCAGGAATACCCTTTCTTCATGTGTCACTCTAGAGTTACCATGTAATCACAGCACATGTTTAGCATGCAAGTATTTCAGTAACTGTCAGTCCAACTTAGTAATTAAATACTCACTTAAAACACAGCTTGTATTCAGTGACATAATTCCCAGGGGATTAATGATGGTTTGTGAGATACTTTTCTTTAACAGACCAACTTTGCCGTTTTGTCTGAGGAATTTTCAAAGCATTTTGTAGTCATCAGATGTTGCAGATAGGAGCCACTCTGAGCAGAAGAGTTCCAGTATACAAAGCTGAGACAGACTTTCATCAAATTGTCATGATGTGGTCTGTCAGAATATGTGTCTGCTCAATAGTCAGTGTATTACCTATAGTAGATGACAGTCAATGCGCCCCCAGTTTGAAGGACAAACAGGAGTACTGACACAAAAGCTTAGCAATGTACTGCTGTGGATGGTGGCAGCAGCAAAACAGATTTAAGCCACCTAAGAAAATCAATGACAGTTTAAGTGTAGGCTATATTTAAAACATTGTCACCACTTCACCTTTCCATCAGTCAGCATTAAACAGCTTCAGTCCCCCATCCATCAAAGCCACCAAACTCCATTGACAAAAATAATAATTTTAGCTCGCTGAATACGGGAGCTACTAGTCAACCGCTGCCTCCATCCGTAAGTTTGTTTGTGTTATTCTGTGACTTAAGTGAATTTTTACTAACCTTTTTAAATGCTTCAGTCACACAATAAAACAAACAAAATACCTGATCGAAGCAGCAGCAGATCAGCAGCTACTGTGTTCAGGGATGTTAAATTACTGTTTTTCTCAATGGAGTCTGGCTTTGAAGAGAGTGATAGTGTGTGAAGGAAAGGTAAAGCAGTCTTATACCCCTTTTCGACAGTCATGGGCTGGCTTGGCTTGGCTTGGTTTGGGCCGTCAGCCCAGCACAGCAGGAACTTGCATTTCCATTTCCATTCCAATCACTACCCACTTAAGGGCGGGCGTCTCAGCTTTTGGACCTTCTCCTGAGAAGGTACATCTCTGGTGTGGCTTGGTGTGGCATGGGGCATCTAAACTGACAGTGGAAACACAAATCACTGCAGCATAGCTTTACTCATCGCGGCCAAGAGTGTCAATGGAAAAAGGGTATTTGGCACTCCTGCCTGCTTCTCCAAACTGGGGGCGTGCTGACCGCCATCTACTGTAGGTAATACACTGACTATATATGAGTACCTCATACAACCCAACTTCATAAGATCTGAACTATCAGTTTAAGTAAGTAATTTACTTCAGTGTTTGCATTTTATGCTACTTCATACTGCTACTCCAAAACATTTATCTGACAGCTACTGGTTACAAGTTACTTTTCAGATCAAGATTTTACAAACCAAACGTGATCAGTACATAAAATATAATGCTGTGTTTTAGATTTTGCCACCCTTAAAGGGATAGTGCATCCAGAAATGAAAATTCAGCCATGATCTACTCACCCATATGCCGAGGGAGGCTCAGGTGAAGTTTTAGAGTCCTCACATCCCTTATACTGCTCACGCATGTGCGCTTGCGCGAGACCATGAGACATGGGCACCACCTTCATGTGTGTTGAGTTGAGTTCAAAAGACATTTTTCCAATCAACTTTTTATGTCGGGGCTTCAGCACACTTGGATCACTATGGACGAGCAGTGTGGAGATATTCTGTTGTTTCAATTATGTGTTTTTTTTTTGGACGTTTTAATCTGGGTCGCACAGCCTGCATTAGGTAGAGTTTTGTTGCTAGCCCCATCTCTGCAAGGGATGTGAGGACTCTAAAACTTCACCTGAGCCTCCATCGGCATATGGGTGAGTAGATAATGGCTGAATTTTCATTTTTGGGTGCACTATCCCTTTAAGTATATGAAACATTTAAAATTAGCTTCACCTCAATCAGCTTTAACATTAAAGTACTGTAGACATGGTAATGCATCAATAATAATGGTCTATTAATATAATGGTCCACTGCAGATTGATGTAACGCACACTTTAACCTTTGATAACTTAAGTACATTTTGCTCATAATGCTTTTGTTCTTAAGTTGAATTTTTAATACAGGACTTTGATTTGTATTCAAGTGTTTCTTTAGTGTGGTGTCACTACTTTTACTTCAGTAAATTATCTGAATATTTATTCCACTGCTGATAATAGTACATGCTAAATAAATACATGAAAACCCCACAAACAAAAGATTAGAGTCAAATTTGTTGTTAATGTTTGAAAAGCAGCGGTGCTCACACATACTGTTACTGTGTTTGTTCACCTGGTCGGTTAAATGTGCTGTGCTTTAAGTAATTCATCTGTGAATTCTAAACATCAGTGTAGTTTGAGGTGAACTTCTTCACTTGTTCACTTTATTTTCCTGTTTATAGATTTGGGTTTTTACATGAACTCCACAGGCAAGAAACAACAGAGTCGCAGCGACTGCAGTCTGTGATTTCATCAAGTGCCACTCGTCATAGTTGCAGGGGGTGCAGGATACTGATTTTGTTGACAGAGGAACAGTAGCCAGGGGGATTTTCCGGGTATATGGGTACATTTTGTTGCCTAGAATTGTCAGCACTACTGCGAAACAAAGCTCATTTATGTGTAAAAGCCCAGATAAACATTTGGGTCTGCAGAATCAACCTTTCATTCACTGTCAACAAAGCAGCTCCAGAAAGATAACACTTTCTGCAGATTATAATATTTGCTATAATGATTCATGTTGGGAGTACTTTTATGTTCACATAACATTGACTGAAGTGCTCGACATAATAGCAGGAACACCTGAATTATTCCTCATAGAGAGATTTTCCCTATTCTCCCTCTCAGTTAAGAAGAATTTGTTCAATTTTTATGTGTCATTGGAGTTATTTGCTTGGTTGTGAAGCACAGATTACTTCTGCCGTTCAGAATACTTCAGATGTCTGCTTCTTTTACCTTTACTGTTTATCTGGGTAATAGCTGGAGTAGGCATTTCATTATTTTTGAATTGCTTGTGTGAGCAATGTAACCTTGTGCCATCCATCATCCTTGCTATTCTTCTGAATTCATCAAAAAATATAATTGACAAAGCAGGAAACACTGTTGGACAGGAAAGCAGGGACAGTGGGAGTAAGGTTTCGGTTTGTCTTATTGTGTTCCTTGCATTTCTGTGCAGTGGCTACAAGGACACCTGCAGTATTTTTGGCTCCCGGTGCACAAAAATACTGCCAAGATAGTATTGACATCTGTGTCTACTGTCAAATCAGAGTTTACCTCAGTCATATATCAGTTTTATAAAAATGGTCAGAGGTAGCAGAGTAGCACACACTAGAACATGTTTAAAATGGATGTATGTAGGATAATATAATGAAGTATTTCATACAGGAGCAAGGAGTGTCACATTGGTAAGGATTACTGCGGCAGGATTGGCCAGAGTATAAATTATATTTCAGTCAGAGACATTGTGTGAGGGAATGGACCATTCATAGTAAATGCTTAAACTGTTAGATTTTTACAGGCTCTCAAAAAATTCCTGCAGCAACAAGACTTCCAGTGGGAGAACCAACCACTCAGCTCCCCAACAAACACATACATGTAAATTAGATCTTAGTTAAATCAGGAATACCCAAAAATAAAGTACATGAGGAAGAGGCTGGTGATGGAGGGAGCATATCAGCAGAGTAACGGGCTGCCACACAAAGATCGATAACTATAGCAATAACTACGTGAGCATCCACACTTATTAACGATAATGTAATGTAAACAGTGGCACCAAGCTCGCTCTGCACACTCCAGCAGTGTCAGCAGCTTAAGGAAATGGGCAGTCACTACTGTGACATCCACAAGGGGTTCATTAGGCTACCTGGGGTAATGCTAGGTAGCCTACCAGGATGTTGTAGCTATTCATAATCATCTCTTTGTCTCTGTTTATAATAATAATGAAACATGATTGTGTCCCAGATGCCCTTCTTGATAGCGTCTAGCGTCTAATGACTACTTTTTTTTTATCAAACAGGAGTACGTTTTTTTAACCTCAGTGACAATATCATCGGCCTGTTGAAAGTGACGCCCTGTAAATTCAGATGGATTGTCATTAACTGTCAGTAGCCCTTTTTATACAGGAATCATGCTAAAATGTTGCTACAAAGTCGCTTCATTTTGCCACCTTTGCATTTTTACACAGAATCAAATTGTGGCATTATGCTGCTGCATTTTGTGGTTTTAGATAACTGCTGGCATTGCAAAAGAAAAAGAGGCATGACAGGTGTGACAGGTAACGCAACAGCCTCGGCCTTGAGTGTGACATATAACGTACGCGTCAGCAGCGCTTTATAAACATAAAACAATGATATGACATGGCAATAACAATCATTTACTGCACTGTTATATGGTGGCTGATCTCACCCTCTATTTGAAGAGAAAGGAGCTCCCGGACCTCATTGTTTTCCCAATTTACAGGCATTTTCAGTCACTATTCTTCGTTTTTGAGTTAGCTGCTAACTGCTATCAACTGCTTTTTAAATCTCCCGGCAGAGGGTCACACACATTATACGGCATCAAAACCTCACACCCGTCCCATCCATGGTCCTGTCCTGCCAGCTGTCCCTTTTACAAAGACATCACTTCAGGGCAGTTACTACCTCTACTGCTAGCTTAAAGGCGAGACAACGCTGTCCCCCCGTCCCGCAATTATACCTTCCATACAGACTAGCAAAGCTGCATAACGCTGTAAAATTCCCACTTGAAGAGGCGTTGTACAAGGGGCTAGTGTTTCTATCCTTCATAAAATCACAACCTCAACAATTCAGTTTGCTGCTGTTGTTGTCATGATAGTTGCAGTGTGAATGCTGTCATCCATCCATAATTGGGTTATAATGGCCATGCTGTACTCCTATATGAATATAATTTGATCTTACTTGACAGCTGGTAGCCAGACAGCTAAAGACTTAGACAGGGGTCGAAGCATGAAGGAAGCAGTAAGCACTTGGGGTGTGTATGTTTTCCTCTTGAACAATCTGAAACATACTAAGATACAAAGTTCACAAGCCAATGCGAAAAATGATGCAGATATATTTGTGAGGTGAGAGAGGGTTTCAATGTCTCTTTCTAGCTCCAATTTTTCATTCTTCATGTAGCTATTTCTTTTAAGTTTACAAGACAAAGGCCTTCAGGAGTGACTGAAAATGATCACCATTACCCCTATGGCACACAATGAGACACTTTCACACAGAGGCGACGGGCACAGAGTGCAGAGAAAGACCCATTTTTTCAGAATTTCATGCAGTATTTGGGTTGGATCTGGAGTTCTCTATCGACATAACCAAATCTCTGACTCTTGTATTGGTTTCACAGTCCATAGCCGTTAATCTTTACACCCCTAGTTGGCACCAGTCGGGTACTGTCAGCTCAACTTTAGTGCTCTGCCTGAGCTAATGCTAACAAACACAGAAAAACTATAATCAACATGAAAACATTAAAAACCATAAAAGGCATATTTAGACAGTAAAACCATAGCTCATCTCCGCCCATCAGTCTCTCCCACTGCTGCTTAAACCCTCATCCATGCCTTCATCATGTCCAGAATTGACTACTGTAACAGCATTCTTTATGGTACAAACTCCAATACATCCAGAACTCTGTTGCCCGCTTCCCACTCCTGCGATCACATGACCCCCGTCCTTCAGAACCTCCACTGGCTCCCTGTCCCACAACGCATCCAATTCAAAGTCCTTCTCCTCCCTTACAAAGCCCTCCATAAACCAGCCCCCCTCCTACCTCACTGAGCTGCTCCACCGCCACACTCCTTCCCAAAGTCTCCGCTCCTCTGATGCCAACCTCCTGACTCCACCACCGCTTCTCCATAGCCGCCCCCTCCCTCTGGAACTTTCTCCCCAAACACATGTGAGACTGCACTGACCTCTCCCAATTCAACTCCGTCATCAAATCTAATCTTTTCAAAACGGCTTTTAATGTGTGAATGATGTTGTATTTTGTTGCAGTTTATTTTATGATCCTTTTTAACAAATGTAAAGTGTTTTTGAGTACCATGAAAAGCGCTCTATAAATAAAATGTATTATTATCAATATTAAAATGTGTACAAACAGTGATACGTACCATCAACACAGGAGGGCATGGCCCGGGTGGTGCCAGCAACCTGTCCAGGGAAACAGGAACATTTGACAGTCTGAGATCTCTCCTCGATCTTGTTCTTGTTGCAGCAGCGATGGGCTGCTATCACCTCACACGTCCCTGCCTTCACGTGCACTGTGAAACAGAGAGAGACAGACACACGCACTGTGTTCAATATATCAGGCTCATTTACACTGGTGTTTAATCCAACATGTGATCTGACATCAAACATTAACGAGTGAGTAGACAGACATTTTGTCATCAGATTAGTTTGGTTCCACACCAGTGAATCACTGCCCACGTTGCTTATTTTTTCAGCGTTTCAAGTCGGTGTGGTGTTGTTCTCCCTGACGGCTGTTTACACTGTTGAAAAATAACTGAGACAATTTGTTGGTTTGATTAAGAATGTGAATGTTATCTACTGGTACCTGATCCCGAACAAAAAAAAAAAAAACAATAGTTACCACAAAACATGACGACAAGTATAGACCAGATCAGTGCAGCTATACGGGGTGTTGTAATTAAACCTAAAGAAATTATAACGCTTAAACAAACCTTGACAGGACAGACGTGCCAGTCGCTGCCAAAGGGCTCGAACAAAACAACCGTCCCTTCGCCAAACAAAAAATGGTAACATGAACATGAATAATGAAGTGAGATGAAAGTGCAATTCAGTGTGATTATGAGACTATTATCAGATAGCCATGAGCCACAAAAGAGCTGTTTATAATCACAACTATCAAATTAAGCTTTTTATGAATTCAGAGTCTTTATTTATGCACTGATGTGTGCACAAACAAAATCATGCACCCATGTAAAAATATTTGGCTTACAGACACATACAGCCTCACAAATAAGCAAATCTGGAGGTCCCAGTGTTTTACTGCATGGCTGCTGAGCACAGCTGCTGCCTCAGTCATATCTGTATAGAAAATGCATTTTAAGTCTCTTGTAGCTCTTCTGCAACACACAGGGAACAAAATGGTGACTAGGTGATTGACAGAGAGAAAAACAACCAATATTTGCATTAGAATATACTGATCTGATTGTATGTTGTGCCATTTCCAAATGAGAATTAGCTTCAATGAAGGGCAGATGTAGGAAGCCCCTTCACTTCTTCTATAGCTACCACTTTGTGTGCACATTCATATACACACACACTTCAATCAGACAGCTCTGTGGTTAATTAACAACAAGTCCACCCCGAGCACAGAAGTCCCTTGAGTCAGCCATGAGAGAGGGAACAAAGACATCACTCTACATTTGAAGATTTCTGATGTCAACACATGGTCCTTTCATACCAGCCTTTCATCAAATACATGAAAATGTCAAGGACAAACAAAAAGCCTTGTCAGGAGCACTGTGTGCAAGAATACAGTGCGTGTGTGTGTGTGTCTGTGCGTGCCTTTTGGTGGCTGCGTACCTACAATGTATACTGTTCATGTCTTCAGCCATGCTTGACTTTGCATGTCGTGGGTTTGGGAGCGAGCATGTTTGCATAGCCTCGTGGTTGCAAAAGTCAAAGTCTGGTGTGTGCGTTTTGACTTTTCACACAGTTGTTGGAAGTTACTGCTATTTCCATTACAAAAGAGTCCGCCCACAATACAACAAAGGGTGCACACTGCGTGGCAATGAAAACTAAAGCAGCAAACAATAACTCTGCTCTGTCCAAAGAGTATTTAAAAAGTGAGGCGAGCCGCACTGAAAGACAGAGTATGAATATGTTAAACAGGCTAACAGAGATTTGAAAAGTTCCTAATTTGCTCCGTTAATGAGAAAAAGACAAAGCAGCAATCCTGCAAAGCCCAGTCCAATTACTATCTCAGTGAAAAGCACTGTCTAATATCTCGCCCACTGTGTGTCTGTGTCTCATTGTTCTTTCATGTCCTCTCATTTCCCTTTTTGATCCACTAGCACTGGATAGTGATGTTGGTTGATTGATCTGTCCATCTGTCTGTCCATCAATCCGATTAGGATGTTATCAGCCAATTAAAAAGCCGTTATCTGTGGTTCTTAGCCTCAGATAGGGAGTAGAAGGTGCCTGCCACACTTACTATCAGGTTCAAAGTGCGTTATCAGCTCTTTAAAGGGCCATTTGCATACGCAACGAGTGAAATGGCCATTGAATGTCTGTTTGCATATCCAAATAAATGAAACCGTCGTAGTTTGGTTAGTTACACTTTCATTTTCCTTAGGTTTAGGTGCAAAATCTGCTTGGTAAAGTTAAGGAAGAGATATTATTATAAGTCAGTTAAAACAGGTGTCTCTAGTTAAATCAAGTCAACGCCGACTTTGGGTTTCACGCTGGACACCAACCCTGCTGAATTGGGTGAAAGTCCTGTGATTGTTTGATCCGTTCACCATGTCTCCCTCCCACTCAGCATGGACTTTTGCGCACTAAATATGACATGACCTGATCTCATCATTTGCTCCTGCCATAATTATTACATCACACTTGGGGTGGTGCAGTGGTTAGCATTGGGTTCCTGGTTCGAAATCCAGGGTAGGGGGGTTGAAATCTCGGGTTTTAACCCATAGGTGTGAATGTGAGCGTGAATGGTTGTTTGTCTCTATGTGTTAGCCCTGCTAACACTGGTGACATGTCTAAGGTGTACCCCGCCTCTTGCCTAGTGTTAGCTGGGATAGGCTCCAGCCCCCCCATGACCCTGAACAGGATAAGCAGTTATGAAAAAAAAAAGAATGAATAATTAATTATTATAACCACCGAGTTCTTGCCCAAACAATAAATGTACTGCCATTCATGGCCAAATAATGGCTGTGTGAACCTAATAGAACAGGGGTCTTCAGTGTTTTTACACAAATTACCCCTTAGCTGAAAGAAAGATGGAACAGGGACCAGCTACTGCATATATTGCTTAAAACTGAGCTCCACTTGAGATCATTCTCAGAATATTTTTTGATCTTTTTGATCTCTCTCATTTGTGCTTGCCTGTAGCTGCTAAGTCAGCGGCAGTTGTAGCATTAGCCTTCCCCTCTGTTCTTTAGCTGGTGGTTTCTGAGGTGGATGGTATTTCAGAGTCTCTTGCTCAAAAAGTTGCAAAACGATCCATTGTGGCTCACAAGAATATACATCCACCTGGAATAATAATAGAGCCAACTGGCTATTATGTTTTAATATTACATAACTGTTAGCTAACTAGTTTACCTTGCAATGATAATTGCTGCACAGTGATTTAGCATTAGCTAGCTCACGTGATTGCACAAGGGTTCATGGGTAACAGTGAGCCTGTCATTAATGCTGTGTACTTTAAAGTAGATAGGAGTTATTACATGAAAAGGCCGATTTATCTTTACTTTAATATGATGGATTCATGCCTTGCCTTGTCGTGTATTTTCAGACATATTTGAATTTTTGAGAGAAAAGATAAAACTTCAAAGAGTGATTTGTTGCAGTAACTCTGAGAACCTCCCTTCTTGAAAACCCAGGTAATAGATTTTGGCGCAGACCCATTGTAACCGATATCTTTGAGGCTTAAAACCACTAATAATGGTCATTTAATGGCCTGATAACAGCCGACACTTTGGTTCACACAGAGACATCTCATCAGCTACAGATTGCCATAAAATTTGGTGTCAATGTTTATGGCCTGCAGAAAATGTATCCCAGCGATTTTGGTGAACCCATGACCTTTGGTTTATTATCATCATCAGGCAGTTAAATTTATATAAAGAAATATTTATAGATGTGTTCAGAGCCTCTGGTCCCACAGTGAACCAGTCATAGTACTGTTTTTCCTGACCTAAATGACCCTTCGACCTTTTTTTTCTATTCCCACACATCAGGACACACTTTTATGATCCCCACAAGGTCTCTGTCCATTTTGGTTATTACATGACCTTTACTCAGACGTCGACTTCAGGCCAAATTGTCAAGTTAAATGACAGGAGGATGAATTATATTGACTCCGCTGCTTCGTTTGTGCCACTCTTGCAAAATGTCTGCTTGCAGAAAGATATGTGATAATTGAACCCGCTAACCGTTACACCTTTACAACAAAATAACTGACATTTTTATCCCCCTTCGTCGCAAGGCTGGAAGAATATCCGAATCAACAGTATGTCATTTATTCCATCCAGCACTTTCATGCCCTGGGCTGAAATGAGCATGACAGCCTCTGAGGATTGCTGGTGGGCTTTAGAGTTTTGTTTGATACTAATACCTCTTTTGCCTCTTGCCCTCTCTCTCTCTCTCTTTCTCTCTCTCTCTCTGTGCACCACTCTAATTGACTTGCTTTTGTTTTTTTCATAGGCTTGACAACCTTGTTGGCTGATACTCAGCTCAGGAAAATCAACACACACAGAGAGTAAACACCTTAGCCCAACCCCCCACTGGCACACACACCCCCTGGCCCATTTTTTGGCTCAGCACCTGCAGTTGTAATTGACTCAGCATTAGTAAGAGCGGTGGTGCACTAAGCTGAGCATAGAAGAGTAATGAGGAGGCGGGGGTGAGAGGATTTTACTGGAGGAATGTAAAAGTTCATTGAGGCTTGATGACACAAATGAATGTTAATAGATGGCAGTAAATTCCTTCAATATAGACCACATGGTGAAATAAATATGAGCTGGAGTCATATGACAGAATGGTTGAGTGATTATTTTGGCACTGCTTGATACGTAGATGTCTACAACAGGCTGTCGTGACTTTATTTTACGTGTACGGTAATTGGCAGCTGAATCGTTGCCTGCTCAAGGTATTACTCTGTAACGTTCACTTGACAACTTTTAAACCATTACTGCTGCCAGGTGGCAGTAATGGTTTTGAAATAACAGACCATGTACTGTACTTGCTCAGACAAGGAAACTGAAGGCATGGGAGACTGAGTGTTGAAGCCCCACTGACCAAAACTTGATTATTATAATTGTGCTGATTGCTGCTATTCATGGTTTTTACAAAATGCAGACAGTGCTAATCATCCCACCGGAGGTCTGGTTGTAGTTTTAATCTTCCAAATCAACCTTTAAAATATGAAAATTGTTAAGACCCATTCAGAGGACATATTTTAATGCTGTACTCAATCGGTCAAAAAGGCTGTATTAACAGTGCTGATTTCATATTTGATAAAAATGGAAATTGGAAGTATTCGCTCTTGTTAGGTTCACACTGTGAGCTCATGTAGGTTCACTCCGCCTCAACATTAATCCCAATACAGTCCAGTTTTTTAAACAAGCAAAATACTAGTTTCTGGTGGATGTGTGCTGAATGTGCTGAATATTTCAAGGAGCATTTGAAGTACAGTACAGGCCAAAAGTTTGAACACACCTTCTCATTCAATGCGTTTTCTTTATTTTCATGACTATTTACATTGTAGATTCTCACTGAAGGCATCAAAACTATGAATGAACACGTGGAGTTATGTACTTAACAAAAAAAGGTGAAATAACTGAAAACACGTTTTATATTCTAGTTTCTTCAAAATAGCCACCCTTTGCTCTGATTACTGCTTTGCACACTCTTGGCATTCTCTCCATGAGCTTCAAGAGGTAGTCACCTGAAATGGTTTTCCAACAGTCTTGAAGGAGTTCCCAGAGGTGTTTAGCACTTGTTAGCCCCTTTGCCTTCACTCTGCGGTCCAGCTCACCCCAAACCATCTCGATTGGGTTCAGGTCCGGTGACTGTGGAGGCCAGGTCATCTGCTGCAGCACTCCATCACTCTCCTTCTTGGTCAAATAGCCCTTACACAGCCTGGAGGTGTGTTTGGGGTCATTGTCCTGTTGAAAAATAAATGATCGTCCAACTAAACGCAAACCGGATGGGATGGCATGTCGCTGCAGGATGCTGTGGTAGCCATGCTGGTTCAGTGTGCCTTCAATTTTGAATAAATCCCCAACAGTGTCACCAGCAAAACACCCCCACACCATCACACCTCCTCCTCCATGCTTCACAGTGGGAACCAGGCATGTGGAATCCATCCGTTCACCTTTTCTGCGTCTCACAAAGACACGGCGGTTGGAACCAAAGATCTCAAATTTGGACTCATCAGACCAAAGCACAGATTTCCACTGGTCTAATGTCCATTCCTTGTGTTTCTTGGCCCAAACAAATCTCTTCTGCTTGTTGCCTCTCCTTAGCAGTGGTTTCCTAGCAGCTATTTGACCATGAAGGCCTGATTCGCGCAGTCTCCTCTTAACAGTTGTTCTAGAGATGGGTCTGCTGCTAGAACTCTGTGTGGCATTCATCTGGTCTCTGATCTGAGCTGCTGTTAACTTGCCATTTCTGAGGCTGGTGACTCGGATGAACTTATCCTCAGAAGCAGAGGTGACTCTTGGTCTTCCTTTCCTGGGTCGGTCCTCATGTGTGCCAGTTTGGTTGTAGCGCTTGATGGTTTTTGCGACTCCACTTGGGGACACATTTAAAGTTTTTGCAATTTTCCGGACTGACTGACCTTCATTTCTTAAAGTAATGATGGCCACTCGTTTTTCTTTAGTTAGCTGATTGGTTCTTGCCATAATATGAATTTTAACAGTTGTCCAATAGGGCTGTCGGCTGTGTATTAACCTGACTTCTGCACAACACAACTGATGGTCCCAACCCCATTGATAAAGCAAGAAATTCCACTAATTAACCCTGATAAGGCACACCTGTGAAGTGGAAACCATTTCAGGTGACTACCTCTTGAAGCTCATGGAGAGAATGCCAAGAGTGTGCAAAGCAGTAATCAGAGCAAAGGGTGGCTATTTTGAAGAAACTAGAATATAAAACATGTTTTCAGTTATTTCACCTTTTTTTGTTAAGTACATAACTCCACATGTGTTCATTCATAGTTTTGATGCCTTCAGTGAGAATCTACAATGTAAATAGTCATGAAAATAAAGAAAACGCATTGAATGAGAAGGTGTGTCCAAACTTTTGGCCTGTACTGTATTTCAGGAATATTTGTTTCAGCCCTGTCTGGTCTGCAATAACATAATGAAGGGTATAATGGAGACAGTCCACAAGTTTGTGCTGTAATGATGTAGGATGCAGGATGTGGGAGTTGGACTTGACATCAGGAGTTTAAAATAAGCAAGACAAAAGCAAAAAGCTTGGACTGGTGTTTTCCCTTGACTCTTTTGTTGATGATTGCTTGTCCTCTCCATCATTCTCACTTGGTGCATAAACAGGAAGTATTATGTTTTTACCGGCTTCATGCCACAGTCAGGATGTAATAATGCATGTCTGAGTTTCTTGTAGTGCAGAGAGCTGCTGCTGATGTTGGCAATGTTGCAGTAAACTAACACCCCAATGTACACCTGTTACACGGTACGGCTGCTGTTGTTGGTTAGCTTGATGGACCTGCAGGCGTTATGTGCTGGCCGGATTGCCCCAAAATCTCATCATCATATTTTTACTGGATAGCATTTTTATATAAAATGACTCTTTTCCATGGAGTAACATGGGATTTGGGGGTAAAAAATATTAAAGATGTAATGATAGACTGTTGATCAGCACTCAGAGGGAAACAGCACTGCAAAGGCATATGTGTGTAAATGTTCAGTGTGCTCTCTAGCTTAATACAGCTTAAGGTGTCAACAGTCTGAGGCTGTGTTGTGCTAAGATGTTCATAATTACCAATCTGCCAGATAGCGAATCAGGCAGGGGGCCACAGACTCCAATAAACTCTGATAAATATTCAGCTAAATTAGGCATTACCCACCCCATGACATAAACACACAAACATACAAATGTACCAACCCGTTCTCATTCCAAGGTTGTCAGTTCGGCGCTTTGTCATGCCTCCTCAGGGTCTGATACCGACGCACAAAGCACCCTTTAGCACGTGTGTGTGGCACACAGTTGTCTCTTGGCTGAAGCACATTGTAACATGTGTTTAATGTTGTGAATTTTTATAGGGTTAGGCACAGACAGTCTCAACACCCATTGGCCATCTTCTGATGACAATAAAGCCTCTTCAAGAGATCTGTGTCACCAGTAGATATCCAGGCTAAGTCTTCCTTCTCTGTGCGCCAATCATTGTTTACAGTTTGATTAGCAACTTGAGACATGTCCAGACAACATTTTGGCTAATCTCTATCAACAGATTTCAGCCTACGAATACAGATAAATAAGAAGAAAGCTCATAGATAGCCAAATCATTGTCAGTTGATAGCCGATGGGTTCTGAGATTGCATTTCAGCCAATATGTTCCCCATCTTTTGCTGTTTACCTGCAGGCAATCAAAGCCCACTGAAACATAATTTCAATAATAATGTCAATACTACTTGGACTACAAATGGTACCAGAGCTGTGAGGGCAGCTGTGGCACAGGACGTAGAATTGATTGTCCACTAAACGGAAGATCGGCAGTTCCAGCCCCGGCTCCTCCAGTCCTCCAGATACTGAACCCCAAATTTAATTTCAGGAGCGTGTGTGATTGTTTCAGATCAGTAGCAGGTGGCACGCACTTTGAGTGGCTGAAAAACTTGTAAGGTGCAAGTGCATTTACCAGAACACTTCTGATACTAAAATCTTGTACTATTGCCAATAGATTCTGCATACAGTTGCATACAGCCTTGTCTGTTTACATAGATAAGGCATAAGACTCATTTATACTCCCTTAACCTACAAAAATAGCTCATCCGTTTCACACGTTGTAAATGTCAATGCCCTCATACTTCCATGTGTCCTTTATGATGGCATAGATACAGCCAAGACAGCACTAGAGGGCAGAGTCAAAAGTTCTATACAACAACAAACGAGGCAATGGTGGAGGAGGTCGTAATATTGTGCCATTAAACGGAGGCAGCCCTGTTGACTGTGGTGGTGATCTGTGCAGATATCATATACATCTTAACATGTGGGAGGAGAATTCTTTTCACTTTTTTAACTATACATTACGATATATTATTATATATCACCGATTCATTCCATTCCACCATTATTTAAATGTTTTCATTGTCTCCTTGGGTCGTATCTCATTTGAACTACCCTACATTGACTCCATGATCTCCGGTGGTAATGTCTGTATCAGTAAGCTGTGAGGGAACATGTACAAATGCAGACAAAATGAATGCAGAGTATGGATAGAAAGCTCGGCCTGTCTCTGTATCTAATGTTGAGCATTAATAATCCCTTGGACGTAACGTAATGTGACATCTGATGTGTGTACGAAATTTACATAACGTTATGTTAAATTAAGTCAACATCGATTTTTGGTTTCACCCAAGACGCAAACAGCGGTCTCCTGGCTGAAAGCCCTGTGTTTGTTTGACCTATCCATCCTCCTCAACCTCCTCATTTGGAGAATTTATCAGACTTTATAACAGTTACTCTGAGCATCTAATAATGCTGCAGATGGGTTTAGGTTGGAGTTAGCTGAAAGCCTGGTGCGTCTCATACAGACGCTAAAAAGAGCTTTGTGTGTCATTATGAGGCGGCGAGGTGTGTGACAAAACACCGGTATTTGATTACCTCTGGTTGAGACCAGGCTGAATGTACACATCGAATATGCACAGTCACAGAAAAATGATTTATCCCTGTGCACGCATTTGGGTATGCACTGCTAAAATAAATAGCAGAGGTGTTACAGTCTCCAGAGATATGTGTGTGTGTGTCTGTGTGTCTGTGTGTGTGTGTGTGTGTGTGTGTGTGTGTGTGTGAAGACTAATGATGCTAAACTACATGAAAAAGCACCCGGTTCAGTCTTACTAGGTGAGACTGCAACCCCTCTTTCTATTTCATAAATGGCGCCGACCGTCCTTTGCGATCAAATTTCATCTAACCATCTCCTCTTCTTCTTCCTCCTCCTCCTCATCTTCTTCACCTCTCTCACCTCATTCTACTGCTGTTTCATAAATGACCCATCCTTTTCTCAATCTCTCTTAGCCACTCCAACACCCCATTTTTCCTCTGCTCTCTTTCGCTCTTAGCTCTGCACAGCAAACTCAGCAGGGTAGCGAACCATTATCCTCAATCACAGGCCCTAAATCAGAGAATTTTTACACTTTCTATAATGTGTTCTCCCTCTCTCACCCTGTCTCTTTCCCACCCCGTCGATGTCTCTCTCCCTCTGTAAGCCCCCTCCCATCTCTCTCCATGACACGAGGACTTTTTATCCCTGCTTCTCTTAACACAGCAGTGGCTGTTAACCCCATTTACTAAGGATGACGTGCTACTGACAGACTAACAGATGGACAGATTGCCCTGACTCTGAACAACCAGGAGCTGTGTGTGAGCGTGTGCATGCATGCGTGTGTGTATGTGTGTGCGGTTTCAGTGACACACACAAAGCACTGAGATAGCTCTCTTGGTCCCAGCGGGGTACTTCTTTCAAATGTCACTCCTACCACTGGGGGCCTCCCTCTCTCTCTCTCTCTCTCTCTCACACACACACACACACACACACATGCACATGTGTTACAACATCCACCTTTACAATATAACCCACCTCAGCCAAATGCATTACCAAAAGAGCTTTACTCCTCATATCCATTTATTCTGCCACAAACAATAGCAGTCATTAGACAACACTATAGACTCTGCCACCAAGCCTCCAGTGCCACCTATTTCCTGAGGATGTGTCTATAAATTTTGCCAGTCTCTGGTATGTCCAGGTACTAATCCACTAAGCCAATTTTGGCTGTCAGCTATGCCAGCAGCTCCCCCCAATGTTGTGTTTTCTCCCACTAGTTGGACACAGATAGTAAGAAATCCAAAAACTGTTTCAGGAGCAGTACTGGGCGATTTTGGCAAAGCGTTTACAGCCAAAATGTCGGCTAATGTGACACCATGGTGCCCAGAAAGAATTTTAGTCATACAGAAGAAACAGTTGTAAAACTAGAAAAGTGCACTGAGTTCAGATCTCCACCAGCTGGCCACTCCAGCTGACCGTGGCCACTCTAGACAATCCTAGCATAATTCTAGCACATGTGGCACAGTGCATTTCACAAGTGTACCAGAAGCTAATGAAAGAACATGCCTCTCCTATTTTTGACGGAGCTGCAGCATATTGCATAGAGCAGACTGTTTTCTCCTGCCCTGTACGTGAAGTATATAGCCTGCGATGTAATTATGAGAATGAATGTATTTTTTTGTAACTAAAACACAGCCACAAATCTTTGATCCACGTCACTCTTAACTGGACTTTTAACACCATTGCCTTTGTGTGTAGGCTAAAGCATGACAAAGATGGAAATAACAATAAACACAATGAAAATAGAAGCGTTCCTGTGGGCTCAGGCAACACTAAATCCCAGAGCTTGCCTGAGAAGGACTAAATGCACAAACCCACTATTCTTAAATATGCCATGGAGAGAGACTCTCTCTGCAGCCTGTTTTATTTTGTTCTGAAAATGTCGGCGGGTAACTCCGTTCTGTGGAGGACGAAGTTGGACGGAGCAGTGAGTGACAACAACCCTGCCCACATTTAAGGGCACTGTTTGCAGTGGAAACACTAGGGTCTAGGTACCATGTCTGAAGGATTACTTTTGGTTCTAAAGGTACCATACTGAAAGTGTTTGGTGGAAACAGGGCCTAAGAGCGGCTGGTGCAACTGACCCTCCCACCTTCCTTACAGTCAAGATGGCGGCAAAGATAACATAAAACAGGGACTGAATCATCTTGTATCGTGCCTGACTTCAGTGAATTATAACATATCGGGTATGTACCGTAATTAATCTGCAGATGCTCCAGTTCCAAAGGAGACCAACTTTTCTACGGATGTCAGCTTTTGAGACAAGACCAAGGATGAAATGTGGCCTGCAACAGACAGTAAAGCCTGTTGTATTAGGCAGAAAATGATTTACAGAAAACGTACAGCCCCTACCGGCTGGTTAAGAGAAGTGAGGAGTCAGCAGTCAATGACTGTATAAAACAGTCAATGAAACAACTGTGAATCACCACAACCACAAGAGGTCCCAGAGTATACAGTCATAAATGTGCACAAATAATATTAGACTGATTAGTCCAGTAATTTGCAAGATGAGCTGTGGACAGACAGATACACACACATCCACACACACAGGATACAATAACTAAGAAGAAAATCGATCACAAATTACTGTTTGAATTATCTCAATCCATCGATCTCTTTAACCCAGCGCACATTAGAAGGCCACAAAGAATCATATAAGATAATGCTATCTTAATGCTTTAGTGTGAATCATGTCTGTGGGCAGGTAGCCAGGTGGAGCCAGAGACAGATGCTAATGTGAGTGTGTTATAGGCACACACTGTGAGAAGGTGGAGAGAAACCTTTCTGTAATTTGTTCTGTGTGAGCAGCTTTCATTAGAATGAATGAGCCGTCATGTTTGGATTCTTCCATCATTTGATACATTCCTTTATTATGTTGAGCGTATAAAGCAGCCAATTACCGCTATGGGAACAAAGCAGCTATTGTGGAGGTGACAGTGTCATCAGCTCATACACAGTGAATGAATCCTGCGCTGATTGTGTGATGCCTTGACATTTCCCACACAGCAAAGTTCGAGTTGGCTCCTTTTTAAAAGCACAAACAATCTTTGTAGACGCATATTCAACGCCAAGAGAGTATGTTGGCAAGGCAGCTACAGGAGCTGACAATCCCTCATCAGGTCTGATTAAAGCACTGGCATGGTATACGGACAGACAGTGAGATAAACGCGCCCTCTGTTTTTTGTTTATTTTTGTAGATGGCGGTTGTTATACAATGCTCTGATTACAGGAAAAGTCGTTGTCATACTTTTGAAGTTGAGGACTGTTTTTGAATACATTTCAAATGAATTGTGTAAATCACCCGTCTCAGTTACTGTTTGTTGTTCTGGCATTTTGTAGATTGTTTATTTAAAGAAAAGGTTTTTGCCTGGTGAGTAACATTGATCATCTCGTCACAGCACAATGTAACAAGATGATCCTGACATTCATGTGGATGCCCGCCTCTGACCTGGCCTCCAATTCCTCAGATCCCAACCCTATACATGTGAAGGATGTTTCGGTACCCTATCTCACAACCCAAGGGACTCAAAGGATCTGCCGCCAATGCGCTGGTGCAAGACACCACAGGACACCTCCAGAGGTCCCGTATCCATGTCTCAAGTGGTCACATCCTCAACGTGGATTGGACTCAGCTTTGACCTGTCAAGGCACGAACACAGGACCTCTGGGGTTCCATGAATGCCTGATTTGGATCTGCGAAATTTGGAGGCTAGGTGACGCCTTGAGCTCTTTGACATGCTCCTCCAGCTGCTCCTTAGCAGTTTTTGCGTCGTGGCATGGGGCATTGTCCTGATGGGGGGCCACTACCATTGGCAAGTGCTGTTGCCTTGAAGACATGTATTTGGTCTGTAACAGTGGTTTGGTGGGTGGTGACCTGGCCTTCTGACCCAACCCTAAATAACTGACACAGTGAAACTGAAGCTTAAGATGACTGAACATATCCATGGTGCATATAGATGCACTATATTAATCACATATTTAGTATGTATAAATATTTAAGTATCTCTCCAAGGCCCATCGTGTTCTATTCACAAAGAGCATATTTTGAAATGGAAATTCAGTTCAGACTGCTTGCCAAGTTAATTAGATTACAATGTACGTTTCTCTGCGCATGTGTGTGTGTGCCCATCAGTGCATGTACGTCCATGCATTTGTGTTAATAATTAGATTACATTGGCCTCTGAGATGGCACCATTCGTTATGAATCGTAAACACAGAGCAAATTAAAATTCTGTTTAAGAGCCTGCCAAGAAAATTAGCACTGAGAGAAAGGGAAGCACGCACACTCGACCACTACTGTCTTCTCTTTTCCTCAACGCGGTTTTCTATTCTCTCTGAACGCTCTCTGCATGTCTACAAATCCATCCCACCTCTCTTCTCTTCCGCTGCCACACAGTGTCTGTGTAATAGTTATTACTCAAAGGTTAAAAAAAAGGGCACACAACAAGTACAAGAGACAATATGGCTCTCTTTTGTGAGATATAAATATACGTACTCCAGCTGGAAGAACTTTTTCTCTTTCCTCCATTAATTCCTCTTGGATAATAACTTACATTGGAACTGTACTTCCTGTTCTGTGTCTCTGTGCTCATATTGTGTGTGTTTGTTGATGTTTGCACGACTAGACTGATCAATGGCAACTCTCGGAGGAGCTTAACTCCTCTCAGGCACTAATGTCCTATACTATATGTTACTATAACCCATGAGACTAGGAAAAAAACAGGAGAAGGACGAGGAAGAGCAAGCGTGGCATTCATCCAAGGCCATGGCACACGTGCACATTTGAGAGCACGGTTTATTCGAAGCTCAGTGCAGCTAAGATTGTACTGAGCAATATGCCTACACTAATAATACCTTTTTTGGCTTTACAGAATGAACTCTTAGTTGGAGCAATATTTTTAACCAACCAGCATTTTATAAATATGTGTTAGGCAAAACCAAATGAAACTACATGCTTAGAGACTAACTCGGGTCTATTTTCCACTCGGGCAGCCCAGAAAACAAGGCAGAATGCTATGAAATCAAGTAGGGGCTTAATTTCTGCACAGGGCTGCAAACAACTGTCACAAATGACCAACAGTTGAAACCATCAAAGCGAGTTGTCAGTTAAACATGGAGCAGGAGTTTATCTTTTCTTCTCAGACTTGTAGAGTTGTCCTAATGTTCCCTTGTTCCCAAAGCACAACAAAAGACAATGACATTAAGTACCACAACTGGGGTGTCAGACAACAGAACAATAAACTGAACACAGCTTGTCCCCCACAGCAGTACAGCAAAGTTGCATCACATGGCTTATTTTTCCATATTTTGTCCATAAAATAAACAACACGACACATCGTGTGAAAAGTGAAACTTAAAAAAATAGTTAACTCAGTTCAGCAGGTCTTTAATTTGTTTTAACGTCAGTGCTGGTTATACTTGAACTACAGGTAAATGTGTTGATGTTCAGCAACTCTGCACTGGCTTCCTTTTACAAATGACATAAACAACGAGTCTCCTATATAAAAGATGACATTATATTTGCCCTCCAGAATGACACATACAAGCCTTTTCTTATTCAGTTAAGGCATTAGAACAACTCAGTTCAGGTTCGCTTTTTGTCCACTTGGGGGCAGCGGAAACGAGTTGTGAAAACAATAATGGCAGATCATCACAAACGTTAGCAAACTGTTGCTTATTTACACATCCAGCAGTTACGGAGCAACAATATCATTCATTTAGAGTCTTGTTTCTTGTCACCTGCCAAATGTAAATCCAACATTCCCTGTCTTTACTGTCGGTTTCTGGTTATTACCAACTCCTAAGAGATATATGTGGCTCTTTAGCTGCTAAACGCTCCACTGTTTAACTGTCTTCATGACGTTTGCTGCTAAGCAGGTAGTGTACAGATGGTTGTAGAGTGTTTGAAAGCAACACTATGTGAGCTGTGACCGTGAACCAAAACAGTGATGTTGCAGCCAGACAGACAAACAATGAGCTTAACTCACTGTAAAGTTCTGTCAAGCTGACGGGAGCTGCAGATTCAAGTGATGATTGTCTGTAGGTTATTCTCTACGAGCGACCCCTTTCATAGTGTCTTTTGATACACTGTAATCATAATACTGATCATGGTTAACATAATAGCTGCTTGGTCGAGGTTAGGTGGTCATGGTTAAAAAGGAGGAAACTGGAAGCAAACTGTGGTCTCATGTTTCAGTGTACAATGAAAGGAAAGAAATGACGATCAGGAGTTAAAATACTTGTATTTTAGAACACAAGATTTTGTTAGTACCTACAATAAAACCATTCAAAACCAGAAAAGTGCAGTCAGTAGAGTGCAGATCTACAGCAGGTGGCTGCCCGAGGTGACTGCAGCCTTCTAGACAATTATTTTAATTTCAGCACAGTTTGGAAGCTCCAAAAAACAATGAAATACACACCTTGTTCATTTTTAACTGAGCTGCAGCATGTTGCACAGAGCAGATCGGTTTCTCCTGCTATCAGGCACTGTATGTGAAATATAGATATTATATTATTATGAGCAGGCAAAATGCTCCTTTTCAGCCAAGACGATTAACGTAAAAACTTGCAGCCCCTACTGGCCAGCTAAGAAGAGTTACCGGTCAGTAACGGTATAAAAGTGTCAATAAAACAGGTTTTTCAACAACTGTTAAATCACCATAACTATGAGAGATCCTTGAGCACACAGTCATAAATGTGCACACAAAATATTAGGTTGATTGGTCCAGTAGTTTGTGAGACTAACTGCTGACAGACAGATACACACACACGCCCAGTCGCATGATTCCCTCCAGTCATATGCCTGGCAGAGATAATAAAGCAGTAAGAAGTGTTGCATAGATGTGTGAATTGAAGAAACACCTTGTGTGTGATGTGTGAACTGAAGTAAGTGAATAATATGATATCTGGCATTTGTGTGTGACAAGAATTAAAGGAAGTCAATCAAAACTAGAACATTTGCCAACAAACTTGCCTCTGCTTCAAAAGACAGCAGGCAGAGCTTAGACTGCAGGCCAAGGCTGCTCTGCACAGCACATTCTCACACACACACACACACACAGGCACACACACATTGTCCTATCACACACCATCCCTCAGCTCAGCGACCCCGAATGAGTGACTGACCACAATTGGAAACTGTTTGCTCACAGCGGCAGTTTGTGCTCACTATGTGACAAAAATAGAGAGCGAAAGAAAGAGGAGGAAACACTGGGATCTGGCTCGTCGGAATTTAGATTTGAAAGGAAGAACAAAACACTGTTGACGTCCACACAGAGGGGATCATCCCTGTTGGAATACATGCCATGCCAAAAATCACCCAGCCCATTTGGATACTCTCGTCAGGCTGCACAGAAACAAATATTCACAACATCTCTGTCTAATTGTATTTACGTCTCTTATTTACCTTAACAAAGTGACAATGTGTCATTAAGGATGTGATGAGCCGCCTGCTGAACCACTCCATCTGTAACACGCTCCATCCACCACCACCACCCATCCCTGTACTAATCATCGTCACTGATATGACACCAGCTTGTGCCAGATTGATTCCTACTCCCCAAAACCACGCCTCTGGTTCCCCGTCACTGATCTCCATGCAGTTTTAATGCAGCACTGACAAGGGAATTATCTCCCCCACACCATCACCACCACTGTCCTCCTGTTACATCATACAAGATATTAGCTCATGCCACAGGGCGGTCCTGGTGACACATGGCGTGTCCTGACATACCAGTAGCCCCGCCACCACCGTCGCTGCCACCCCACAGCGGACGATTTGCGCTAATTTGTGCTTGAGGCGAGATATTAGGGTGGTGAATTGCGTATAAATTGTTAATATGCTCAGATGTATTAACACAGCATTATCACTCAGCCATTAACCTGTGGCAGCATGTGTGTGTATGTGTGTATGAAGCCCTTATGTTTTAGGCCCTGTGTTAATTGTTAACTGCTGACTGGAGGTGACTTTTCACAAGCCCTTGGGGGATGTCCAGGTCTCCTTACTCATCTGTATTTCTGTCTCCCTCCTTCCCCTCCCACTCTCTCTCTGAATTTAGAAACCCATCCAGCGCACGCGAGTATTTGCATCTTCGTTCCCCTCCTACAGTTTCTAATGTGCATAGTTGTGGGGGAGCTCAGAGCCATGCCAGCCTCTTTTCATTCTCTCTGACTGAAGCGGGTGTCTCTCTCTTTCTTTCTCTGCCTCTCAGTCGCTCTTTTCTCCTTCTCTGTGTCATTCTGGCAAACCAGTATAGACACAGAAACACAATGTTTGAGTTCAGGCCAAACACCACCCTGCTCCGGTTTTCTCTTTGTCAGTCAGCGAACAAAGAGGAGAGGAGAGATCTATAGCACCGCAGCCATGTTGATGATGATTTCATTCTGTCTGAATTCTCTGCCTGTCAAAGGAATAAGGACGGACACTCGTAAACGTCAAGCTCTGCGTATTTCACTTTAACAGGTCGCCGTGAGTTTGTGTGTGTGAGTGAGTGCACGTGTGTATGTGTGTGAGTTATGGTCGTTGTTTATGTCACTCTGTTGTAGAGGTGTCGTTTCACAGATCTAGATAAATGGCTTGCTACCACCCTGTTTACTCTCTGTGAAAGACTGGACAGTCCCATATGTTACACCACACACTAGTCAACTCAGAGCACACAATACTGCTGGAATCTGGAAACCTTGTAAGTCTAAGGCCCTGTGTAAACGTATACAGACAGTTTTGGAAATGGGTACTCTGCTCTGTGTTTTTAGAGGGCTAAAACAAATTATTAGATGCAGATTTTCAAGAATCCAATTACTGTTTACTGTGTGGACATGTAAAATGAAGTGTTTGGGAAACAATGACATCATATCCTCAATGTTCACATGCCCATTGTTGCTTTGTGTATTTTTTTAACCTTAATTTAACCAGGAAGTCCCATTGGGATTGAAAATCTCTTTTACAAGAGAGACCTGGCCAAGGTAGCAGCCAATTAAAACACATTTAAAATATAACAAATACAACATATCATACAAAAATCCACAATCAAACAACAACTATTCAAACATAGTGGCCTCTCAAGAAAAACAAGCACATGTCTCTGTCATCACATTCTTTATGTTGCCCTTAAATTAATCAATGGATACAATTTTAGATTGGAAGATTGTTCCACGTCCAAGGTGCAGAGTAGGAGAATGCAGTTTTCCCCAGATCTGTACAACCAAGGGCAAGAATGCAGTGATGAGTAAGGGACTTTGCATTTGTAATAAAATGTAGAGATGCATGGTACACTTAATCAAGGCTACGTGAAATGGAGGAGGTTGCATGCATATACAATATGTCACAGTTATCAATCACAGACAGAAAAGTAGTTTCCACAAGTTTCTTCTGAGCACTGAAAGTAAAACAAGACTCATTTCTAAAATAAAAGCCAATCTTAACTTTAAGCTTCCAAACTAGAGCAGCAATATGGACAATAATTGAAAGCTTGTCATCTATCTATAAGTACTTGTATGAGGACACTCTTTGAATGGATCTAATGTCAGAAGTAAAGATGCTGAAAATCATCAAGCAACTGTGAGTGAGCTTTTGAGAAGACCATAAACATTTTCTGAGCATTTGAAATCAATTTTAAACTCAGCAGAGCAGTTTCTAATGACTGAAATGCAGTCTGAAGCTCCTGCACCGCCTGCATCATGGAGGGAGAATGTGTGTAAATGACAGTGTCATCTACATATAAATGTATTTTGGCTGGAAGGTCTTTACCCAAATCATTTATAATGAGCATGCATCAGAAATAATAACAACAGTGGCAGCACTGCTTGGTCTAATGACTACTTTACACGTTAACTTAGTATTGCTTATTAAGTTCAAAGACAACCAGAGCCATCTGCTGCACCAAATGTTATTTAGTTTACCTTAGTGTCTGCAAAAAGGTGAAAAGTAATGTTAGCCTGTAGCATTTACTACCTTGGAGCTGAGGGGAGACTTTGTAAGACTGGTAGTGCTGGTATTTTTGCATTTTAGTGTGGACGGAGATATTTATATAAACGAAGGTTGTGTGGACAGAATTTTCTTTTTAAACATTTCAAAATATATCTGCATATGTGGAGGCAGGGTCTGATGTTAGTGACTCTTCTTTGGAAGTTTTTGACTTGTTGCCTTATACTGTAGATAATGAGTGAAATAATACATAAAGTGTTGCACTGAAACAATAGCTATAAATACATTAAATGGTTCTGTTTATGAGTTTATACACAGTATGAAAGATGATGATGAACTGGTGTGGATTATAAAAGGTAAAGACTAAAGTAAAACACATATGGACATATGTTTGTAGGGCTACAGATGAATACTAATGAATAATGAAACAGTCTCCTGGCAGATTAAATTCTTCCAGCTTACTGGTATGCACAGTCTGATCACAGTAAGGGCTCCAGCACTTATAACTGTGACATTTCAGACCAGAACAAACTCATTTATATTGTATCATTGTGATCAATGGATCTGCTGGCTGAGGTGAAATAAATTTGTGTGCTGATTTTTGTGTATAATTCAACTGTGGTGAACTTTGACACTGAAAGTTGTGCTGTTGACCGGTTGCAAATTTTCTGCATGGTTCTGACCTTTGAGGAAACAGAGCTAACTGGAAAAGCCCACTTCAGAGGATGTGACATTGATGTGACACCAGGCAATTTTATATTACCCTGCACTGTTAAATAAAAAGCAATACCAATAGAGCTTTCCCTCTGTGAATCCATTTCACCATGAACAAAACTAGCTGTGACCAACAGTAGCCACTGCACACCACACAAGCAGTCACCAAGCATCCAGCACAACCTATTTCATTAATGATGTGGAAAACTTGTACTTTTGTTGTTCATTTTCATGAATAGTAAAATCTAGCTCCTAAAATGTTGAGGCAGAGGGTACTTGTTGTAGCTCTTGTTGAGGGTGACCACCAGTTGGTCCAGGAGCTTCTCCTCGATGATGGCCATTTCCAGGCATATTTAGGGTGACTGGGGGGCAGTTTGACAACCTGCTGTCTGTCATCGGGCCGTATAGCTCTGGGTATCCAGCAACCGCTACCACCAGTTTCTCCTCCATTGTTTACCAACTGGAAACTTGCTGTCGTGACCACCACAGAAGACTCACTTCTCAAATCATTTGATTGGACAATGGAAAAAAAAAGATGACGAGATGACATTGGGCGTTTTTCCGCTCTGAGTCGAAAGTTTTTCAACTCAAGGTGTTCAGAGCACTTCGGCAAAAGTGCCAGGTGCCTAAAGTGCAGAAATGCAAGGCACTTTGCAACACAACACAAAAACAGCAAGCAAAAAGCTTCATTCTCGTTAAAAACAATTACAAAAAGCCGCCTCCAGCTGCTGAAACGCTTTCTGTGTGATCAAGGCCTTAGATTGGTCCTGTGTTCAGATCCTCGTACCCTCGCGTCAGACAAAGTATGTGTTACTCGGGAACATCAACAAGGTCGACCACTTATCATCCAGAAAGAGCCTCTTAACTTAAAACATGCTTAGTGTGAAAGGCACTGACGCTCTCAGGTCAACAAAATGTCAATGCACAAATAAAACATTCCAGTAAGACACAGAAGCAAACCTTTCATGATAAAAAATACTTTCATAACGAGGATTTATGATTGGCCTTTACCATATCTTCACCTCAAAGTTGAAAAAATATGGCAGATCACTTATGGAAGAGAAATTATTGCAAAATGGGAAATGAAGTGTTTAGGTGAAGAGCTGCAGGCTTCATACAGCTGTTGACAACATAAAGAAAGATGTAACCAGTGTCTTGGGAATGCACAAGTATCCCCACCTACCCACCCCTAAGCCCAACAAACCAAGCTCATGGTCATTGTCTTAACTCCCAAAACATGGCAGCGCCCAGTGTTGAACTTTGAGTAATCAATTAGTAAACTTTTATGCAGTCATGTTTTTGACATTAATAAATATATTACTGATTTCTCATTACCAACCTGGTTAATAAAGTGTTTTCAGGTTTATTCATTCATTTATCATGTCTGGAGCTTATTTTAGAACAACTGATTCTATTGAAATAAGTACGTCACTGTAAAGAGCACAAGGAGAAAAGTGAATGTTTCCTTATTCCCCAAAGATATATTGTTCCTTGTGAGACTTAAAATTGCAGCATTAAATAAACTGTGTTATGTGAATCAGAACCTCAGGAATCAATAAAAAGTAGTATTGTGTAATGAGGTCCCTGCCAATGTCTTTAATGTTTACACACACTTATAAAGACTAACACATTTGATGGCATTAAAAACGGATGCAAGCTTTGTTTGTAGACACACAGGTATTACTGTATAATCCTCTTCAAAAGACGAGTTCTTACTTTAACGTTTTTTGTTTAATACCTGAAAGGAGCAACAAATAACTGAATGTTCATTATTAATTATGTTGGATTATAATTACTCAATGACTTCCTTTGAAACAGATGCTTTGCTTATATTTCAAACACCTTCATTGGCCATTGAACATTGACAGGTGATGTGATGAGCTCTGTGATTGGTGCATTAAGCCCATCTCTTCTTAAGGCCTCTCTTCCATTGCGTCAGCACTTTCTCTCTAACGGCATTCATCACGACAGATCATTACATCCTTCCACTCCTCTCCTCCTCTTGCCTCTCTCTCTCTCGCTCTGTCTGTCATCCCATCCCTCACTACCAAATGAAAGGGAAACCCTGGTGTGTCTGAGGCTGGCTGGCAGCAGAGCCAGAGGTGGAAAGATGAGAAGAGAGATGAAGGCAAAGAGAAGGAATGAGAAAAGAGGGAGAGAGGAGAGAAAAAGCACAGCCTGCTCTGACTGTAAATGGTGTGAGAGAGGAGAGTTTGTGTTGGAGGGATGGTTAGTCTCTGTTAGGGCTCTGTGGGAAGGAAACTCAAGAGCCACCATAGTTGGGCTATTAGTACGCAGCAGGATCAAACTTAAGCTCTGAGCCTGTCTGCTGCAACTTTCAAAATCACACTGAAAACAATTAATCTGGAGAAGCACCTACTGAGCATCAGTGCCATTTTGTTCAAACCAGTTGGGCATCTGTGTTCTGCAAATTGCATGTTCAGCTTTTGATAGAAAAATCCTTATTTTACTGAAAACTATTTTTGAAATGCCACATAAAGCTAGGCAATATATTTATATGATAGTAATACGAGACTAAATACATCTTAGATGAGTGGCTCCCAACTAGTGGAACGCTGGTCCATTCTGAATTTATCACAAGTAACCTACAAACATGTCATGTTTGTATAAAACACACTTAATTTTTAATTAAAGTGAATTTCCGGTGCAGAGCTTTTATTTTGAAGTGTTGTAGCTCGATGACATGGCCAAACACAAGTATGATGCTGAATGTGTTAAACTGTGTGGACCTTGAACTAATGACTAAGGAGAAATCTGGACCCCATGCTTGGACCACTTGGGAACCACTGTCTTAAATTTTGGATATCATAATATTGTAATCGTTGTCTTTACATGGTCTTAACGGCTGTATATCAGTAAAGTGATGTAAATTTATGAACTTATCAAACTGTGCTAGCTGTCCCATTATTTACCTTTACCCACTTAGTCATTATATCTGTATTACTAATTATCATTTATTAAAAAACTCATTGTGTAAATATTTTGTAAAAGCACCAATAGTCAACCCTACACTGTAAAATATTTGACTGTACATTTACAGTAAATTACAGGCAACTTGTTGCATTATTTTCACAGTAAATTACTGTTTATTTTTACAGTAAAGTGTTGTAAAATGGGGCCCCACGATATGATATTATCACGATACTTAAGTCATGATACAATATTATTGCGATTTTGCTACATGCTGAGTATTGCAACTGTATATATTGCTATTTACTACTTTATCAACTTAAAAATTGCATCCCCAAAGGAAAACTCTGTCAACCAATTTTTTATCTAATAAGGTTTCAGTCTGTTCACCTAATGCCAGTAATTTTTATTGCAGCAAAATGTATCAGTGGACTGAAAAAGCAACTGAGTTTATTACCAGAGTAACTGATTTATATAACAAAAGAATCGATACTTGGCTTTCCTGTATTGCTACAATATTGCCATGAAAAAATTGTGATAATACGCTGTATCTATTTTTTTCCCCGACCCTTACTGCATATTACTGTGATTTAGCAGTATGCTTCTGTAAAATTACTGTATTTAACTGTAACCTCACAGTTAAAGCCCATTACATTACTGATATAACAATATGTTCCTGTAAATTACTAAATTTAAATCTATTTTCACATTTGATGTACATTTTATTACTGTTTTATAACAGTATGCTCCTGCAGAATTACTGTATTTCACCATAATCTCACAGTTAAACTCCATATATTACTGTGATTTAGCAGTATGCTTCTGTAAAATTACTGTATTTATCTGCATGAATTTCACAATAAAATTCTGAATTTGATTAGATATCACAATAAAAGCCTGTGAGGTGATGATAATGTAGTTTATTATGAAATATTACACTTAAATATTATAACTTCCTGGAAATAATTTGCAGTGTACAATATTGTCACAATATCAACATTGAGGTATTTGGTAAAAATTATTGTGACTCAGTCTTCTTCCCCAACGTGTTTTGATTCAACAATCATATAAGATGATTTATTGACTTTATTAGTGGGCCGCTGTCAATTACCAAAATAAAACATGTGACATTTAGCTCTAATTTTTTCCATTGTTTTGATGTTTCCACATTCATTTCAATGATACAGATTTGCTTTTGGTCATGAATTGATCATCCTCATTCTCAGTATACGAGTTCAATCAGATTGAGCTTTTATGCAACAAATGGCAACACTCTCCGCTCAGCAGTTTGAGAGACTGGGACAGACCTGGCGTTTAAGAAATATTTTTGTTTATATCCTTATTAATATATAGTGCAGCAAAATATTGTAATCAGCAGAAGGGATGCCGACTGGCTGCAGTGACTGCAAGCACAGTAATAGAGGTTACTGAATATTTTATTGGTAATTTTATTGGTTTCAAAACATCTTGCCAAAGGACTACGGTTGAAAATTAGCCAGCTGGCTAACACTGGCATATTTAAAGAAATGTTGATTAATGTTTGTTGTCCTTATGAATAAAAATATATAAATATTAACACTCTATAATCTTCAACTTTGTAGATGGCTGCTTTGAGACCATAGGCCATGTTAGTTCCTGCAATTTAGGCTTATAACCAGAACCTCATTACTTTCCTGTCCTGTCTGCTTTTCAGTCATTGGCTTGCTCTGTCCATTGGCCTTAAATTCATTTAATTGATTTGTCTCATTTGTGCTTTTCCTGCTTTGACAAGTCAAAATGTCTGCCATGAATGATGTCTATTTTGGAAGGACAACTCACACCTTTGTCATTCTTCTTAAATGCATCTATATAGCTCCTTTCTCGTCTCAACGCCCACTCAAAGCGCTTTACAACACAAGCCAGCATTCACCCATTCACGCACACTCATACTGTGGTGGCAGAGGCTTTCATGCAAGGTGCCACCTGCTCATCAGGAGCGATAACCACTGACACTCACAAAGCAAATTTGAGGTGAGTACCTTACCAAGGGATCCATGGGCCAACATGTAGACTACAGTGGCCATTGATTACAGCTTTGGATCTTTGCCTGAGCCCAATTGGGCCCAACCCAACCTGCTGGGTTTGGGCTGTAAATTCTCAATATTCCCCGCACTTGAGTTGGGTTCTCGCCAGTTTACCTGTGTTTATAGTAGAGAACCAACAGAGAGAGATGGAGCGCGCTCGAGAGAGGGACATCAAGCAAGAGATAGAGAGTAAGAGGGGGAGGCTGTGAGATGACTTGGTTGGCACTGTTTGCTTCCGTCTCCCCAGTCGTGGGAGAGATGTGCGTAACATCCAGTGGAGAGCAGTGATGATCATCTGCACGCCACATCTGGACCATTGTGTGCACTCAAAGACAGAGATGCACCGAGGGGCGCAGCACACTCTGCCAAACCTGTTGCACACAAGACGCAGAGCCAACAACAGACTATTGATGTAACAGAAGGAAGAAAGGAAGTAGAAATGGTGTGAGGAAACATGTGTATGTATATTTTTTTACAGAACTCCAACCATGTTTCGTTCTTGAGTCGGGCTTGGACAGAAACCGTGCGGGTTCATGTAGGATCAGGCCTGATTTTTTTTGGACCCGATCATTAGACAACTGCTCCATCTTCTGAGCCAGCTGCGGATAGTATTTAATGGACTGTATTTTTAGTATGTACATTTTGATAACATCACATAATTCATAGTCTGATAGGAGGTCTAATTAGTCAGGGTAATTGAAAGCATCTGCGTAGGTGTGCAGGACCTTTAAAGGCCCTGTGCACTTACTTCACACCCACACCTTTTCACCTGCCTGCGCCTGATTAGATCTCTCTGTGTGGGCTTATATAGATAGTACTTGACTGACATCTTCCTGACTCTTCTGTTGCACTTTAAGATGAGACAGCTTGGTAATTCCAGTATAGCTCAACCCAACAACAACCCAAGCAGAGGTCTAATCAGCAGGATAACTGAAAACACCTGTGTGGGTGTGCACAGCCTTTACAAGAGGCAGGACATTGCCCCAGTGACTTTCTTTTTTGCATATCCCTTTGGCTCTCGCAGCCTCACAGCATCAGAGGATGGAAACATTTTGTTTTTCGTAAAAGGAAATCACACCAAAGCTGTTGCAGCACAGCAAATATCCTGTATTTGCTTCAGGCAGCTTGTATAATTCACTTCAGACCCACAAGGGGAGATATTAAAGAACTCAGAGGCAGAGTTTCATTTTGAGTCGAAAAAAAAAAAAACCCAAAACAAAAGCACTTATTTATTTGATAAACATTTCACAGTTTCTTCAGTTTTCTTAACAACAGCATTTGTATTATTTTTCAGTGAGGTACAATCTGCAAACATTAGATTCAATGTTCAGGCTTCAGTGGATCCAAGAAAACCTGTGGGCTACATTACATCCATATTCATCTCTCTCTCTCTCTCTCTCTCTCTCTCTCTCTCTCTCTCTCTCTCTCTCTCTCTCTCTCTCTCTCTCTCCCTGTGCACAAGCAGAGTATGCTGATCCTTAGTCCTCCTGTAGCCATCTCATCCACATGAACAAGAGGGTCAGTGTTGTGGGATCTCTAGATTTTGTTTTTGTGAGCAACAATTAAAAGCAAAAACACCAAACCCTGACATGTTTCCCTAGAGTAAGTGGGTTTTTTAATCATAGGAAGCGGCACATGTAATTACAATTCCACAAGCACAATTAGTTGATTAAAATATTGGAAAGGCAACTTTTTTTCTTAATTATTGAGGGGGCATTCCCTGATTAATTAGGTTACCTTGCTCTTCACATGTCCTTGTAATTACATTTGGGTACACATTTGGCACACAACTCAACTCGAGCCAAAATGAATGTGGCTGAGTCAAGGAGAAATTCACCCTGCTTTGGTATGTAAGGACAGTATTTGTTTGGCTAGTACAGTATTTGTTTTGGCTAGTACTTCCTAATAACTTCCTAGTAACCTAAAGAGTTACTTTGCCGATTTCAACCAGCTTTGTATCATAGCAACGTGGGTAGTATGTGTAACTAAACTGTGGTAAACTACCTCCATCTTAACAGTGCCCAGATCTCCCTACTCATCACTTAGCATCAAATCTGCCAAACACACTTTGCAATTTTCACTGACTTTACTTTGTACTTCTGCCTTTTATGTCCGCCACTACAGACACAGAATATAGAAGTGGATCAAGAGATAGAGCCACCCCATTTCTCCTCCTCTCTCAAACACAGATCAGACTGTAAATCTAGGCAGTGCTGATCAAATACAAACCAAGACTCTGTTACTGTATTGCCTATTTCTCGCCTAAAATGTCTTTTGAAACCTATTTCAGTGCACTGTTTGGCTGTAATACAAGAATTTGTGAAGAAGAAGCCGGCTGTTTCCTGTATTATGAAACCAGAGGCTGAAAAACCTGAGATGAAACAGTAAAACTTGGCAGTGCTGATCAAATATGAACTGAAATTCTGTTACTGCGATGCCAATTTCTCGCCTAAACGTTTTCAGAAGCATACACTCACCGGCCACTTTATTAGGTACACCCATTTAATTGCTCATTAATGCAAAAAGCGAATCAGCCAATCATGTGGCAGCAACTCAATGCATTTAGGCATGTAGACATGGTCAGGACAACCTACTGAAGTTCAAACTGAGCATCAGACTGTGGAAGAAAGGTGATTTAAGTGACTTTGAATGTGGCATGGTTGTTGGTGCCAGACAGGCTGGACTGAGCATGAAAGCATGGATCCATTCTGCCTTGTCTCAACGGTTCAGGCTGGTGATGATGGTGTAATATTTTCTTGGCACACTTTGGGCCCCTTAGTACAACTGAATATCGTTTAAACGCCACAGCCTACCTGAGTATTGTTGCTGACCGTGTCCATCCCTTTATGGCAACAGTGTACCCATCTTCTGATGGCTACTTCCAGCAGGATAACGCACCATGTCACAAAGCTCACACCATCTCAAACTGGTTTCTTGAACATGACAATGAGTTCACTGTACTCCAATGGCCTCCACAGTCACCAGATCTCAATCCAATAGAGCACCTTTGAGATGTGGTGGAACGGGAGATTCACATCATTAGTGTGCAGCCGACAAATCTACAGCAAGTGCATGATGCTATCATGTCAATATGGACCAAGTTCTGAAGGCAAAAGGGGGTCCAACCTGGTACTAGCAAAGTGTACCTAATAAAGTAGCCAGTGAGTGTATTTCAGCTTGTAATTCGAGATAATTTGTTCCCAGCGTTTTATTTCTTGTGTCAAAACGGCCAAGCTTGCATGACATCACCACCCACCCAGCGGAAATGTTTATTTGTCTGGTGCATTCTGGTAGTTGCAGGTCTTTAACCTCTTGATGCGACAACAAATTCCTCAGCCCTTTTTCCCTCTTTTCTCCAGTCATAGAGGACCCATTTCAAAAGTATTTGCTACTGCATAGACAGCCTAGCTTTATGAAAAGACCATCTTACCAGCAGTGAAATACTTCTTTAATGAAAGGTCACCACAATGCAGCACAAAAAAAAAAGAGCTAAATCATTTTTGTGAATAGAGGGCATTGGTAAAATCAATTCAGGATCTGAAGAGCAGACCATGACGGCTTTGAGAGAAGAGGAAACGTACATTGTGATCATCTCCCTTGATGACACACCGTACAGTTCAATGCAGCCCACACAATCCTCAAATAAATGGCATCTACAGTATCGTGACCTTCATGTAAAAAGGTAGCCATACAAATCGTCTCAAACCCATCTCTGTAACTGTCTGTCTATCTCAAGCACGCAGAGTCTTGTTTTTATTCTCACAGCGAGCACTGCTGGCTAAAGCGCACTTCAGTACAAAGATACTTTAAAAATTCACAAACACACACACACAAAAGCCACACAGGAAAAACATCAAAAGTCCAAGAGGCAGCCCAGTTATTTCCGGGACATCTCTCTCGTAGATGAAAAATAGAAGAATTTCTATTAATCTGAACCAAAATAAGCATAAAACGCTCAGTGAGGGATTGAGTGATTTGTGCTTTAATGCAGCCCACAGAGTATTTACAGTGGTGTTCTGCTAGGATTAGTTGCGTGAGAGGATTAGTGAAGCTGTATTACTGCTGTTTTATTTAACTCACAACAGCAAAAGACTAAAAATAAAAGCCTCTTAACCACATTTAGGCAACATGAGAGGCCAGGCCGGACAGTTAGACAAACATGTTTGTGTCCTCTTTAAAGACCTGTGCTGGGAACACATACACACAAACACACTTTCTCACACACCCAACTTTCTGTGCTTAATCTTTAATCTAGTAATCTGCTGAAAGTTGCCCTGTGCAGCATATGCTACGTAGGAAACACTGTGTCATATCAGTTAAGGCGATGATGTTGGTGAGAGTGCAGCATATGCAGATACTGGCAGGATCAACAGAGTGGGAAACTCACCGAGAGAGGAGAGGATTAATGCAAAAAGACTGGCAGAGAGAGGGAGACGCTGAAAGAGAGAGGGTGTGTGAGAGAGAGTGAGATTTGCAGAGGCAGCACATTACCTCTCTCTCCGTGTCTTCCTCGGCCTCTCTGTCTCTCTCCCACACTCTCTTCCCTTGCATCAGCATTGATCACAGGACATCAGTAAAGTAAAGAGCACCCCATCCATCAGTGCATGGCTCTGGAGCTGCTGTAAAGAATACTAAAGCTGCTCTCCACAGCGCACGCTCACAGAAGCACAATCATACGAATACTGTTTACTATATCAACACAAGCATTAAACCCACTACAATGGAGGCACTACTAATCCACTGAAATACTACTTCATTTGAGACCACACTCTGGGATTGTTCACAGTGCTTAACCAAATAGTAAAATTTCCCCCAATCATATTTGTATTGAAGCAATCACGACTGGTGCCAACTGTTTTTATTGAGCTGTGTTTGCAGCCCTCTTTCCATCCAAATTTGGTTAGTTTATTTTCCCAGTACACGTCTAAAAACATTAACCTTTTCAATTTTACTAATTGCTCCTGCATGCGTGGCTGTTGGCTAACACTGACAGTCCATTATCTCTGCATGGACCTGACTAAAACACTCCTGAAGGTCTGCTTCTAATGGATAGTCTTGGATAATGAAAGTATGGATTTGTATGGCTACATTTTCCTGTCGACATATTTACAAGATCTAAGCCATCAACACGTACGCCCTGCCAGTCATCAGATGCCCTACTGGTATAATAAGCTGGCCAAAGGAGGAGATAGAGGCCACTGATATCAACACAAGGAAGCTTCTCACAATGCATGAAGGGTTTCATCCCAAGTCCTGAGACTGTACACTAAGCTGAACGAGGGAGGCCGAGGACTCATGAGTGTCAGAGCCACTGGCCAGGACAAAACAACCAAGATCCAGGAACCTCAGGCAGCAGAAACCCGAGAATGCAGAAGAGGAGGACGAACAATCACAGAAGGATAAGCCCCTGCGTGGCATTTCCACCGACAGATTGAAGAAGTGGCTGACATCAAGAAATCCTGAAAGCTAAACTGAAAGACCACACAGAAGCACTGATCATGGCAGCACAGGAACAGGCACTTAGTACAAGATCAATAGAAGCAGGGGTCTACTACATCAGACAAGTTGTGCAAAGATGCTCCTGAGACAGTTCAACACATAACAGCAGGGTGTAAGATGCAGGCAGGAAGAGCGTACATGGGATGCCACGACCAAGTGGCTGGCAGAAGCGTACAGGAACATCTGCACTGAGTATGGGCTGGAAGTCCAGAGGTCAGAATGGAAGGCGCCTCTGAAGGTGGTTGGAAATGACCGAGTTAAGATCCTGTGGGACTTCCAGACAGTCTGGTGATGGCTAACCAACCGGACATCGTGTTGAAAGACAAACAACAGAAGAAGACAGTGGTGATAGATGTACAAATCCCGAGCGACAGCAACATCAGTAAGAAGGAACACGAGAAAGCTGACAAATACCAAGGGCTGAAAGAGGAGCTAGAAAAGATGTGGGGAGTAAAGGTTCCAGGTACAACATCTGAGGTCTCTGTCCAGGAGAGTGCAGTCCTAGGAACATCTATAGAGGTAGAGGACCATAGCTTGAGAAAAGACTCACCATATATGAAGCGCATATATAGGATAAGCATGTTCCATTCATTATTCACATAGCTCCAAGCGTGCCAGCTCTACTGGGAAAACTCAGGAAGGAGGCTATTCTGCTTTAGACGCAGCCAACAGAAGGCAAGAAACACTTGGGAACCAAAAACATGCAACAAAAGAAGCTATAGGTAGAGAATGTTGTTGCCGGGTTATAACGCACTAATCCATCCAAATGATTCTTGGGCACAAATATACACATGGCAGAGAAAACAAAAGCTTTGGATGGATTCCTGCCTTCTTCTGAAAACCTGTTTCAAATTTCTTAAATGGTTCAAAAGGTAGCATCCAGCCATTTGTTTCCTCGCCAAACATCTGGTCATTTGTAGAATCTCCCGAGACTGTGAATCAGAAACCGTGTACATGGGGAATGAAAGGGGAGCGAAACAGGGTCAAACGGCCCCCAAGGAGGCAGAGCAGGAGGCTTTGATGTGCTTATGCAAATTATACAATAACATTCAAGGAGGCGTGTTTTTTCCACTGGTAATTTTTTAACTATACAAACAAAAAACAATAACTTACTCAGTGTAATATATACACATCTATAAATTCTCTTTGTGGAGTGCTCTGGTTTCTTAAGTGTGAATGTGAGCATATATCTGTGTATGTAACTGTTAGTTATGTAATGTAAAGTACTCCTGCCCTGTATAGATGTATATATGTGTATGTATTCATATGGATATGTGAGTGTGTATTTATGTATATAGATGCTCATGAATTAATTGATGAGTAGCAGAGAAGAGGTAGAAAAATACTTTCTCCTACTCCTTTTTGAACATATAAAATTTAATTGTTGTTTTTGTTTAAACAGAAACAGATTAAAATGTTTAATTATGTAAAATCTGTTTATTAAGTTTGTTGGACAGGTCATCATCCATTTCAATAATTGTTATTTTTCTTTTATCTCTTTTGTTTTGTTTGTTTTACATGGTCAAAATAAATATTTTTCAATTGTAAAACCCCCTTAAGGCAAATATTTTTTTTTTTTACAACCAGGCAGCCAAGTCACAGCAGTGGGAAAAGCAACATGGTGATAAAAGATTAATAATAATAATATCTCACTCGTAGGGAGATGTTATAGCTCACAAAAAAATGAAACATTTTATAGTTTTAAGTTTTTATAAAAGAATTTAGCATGATTTGTTTCATTTGTATTTTGTTTAGGGTTGTATCGGTGTGGATTTTTTTCTTACTATGATGAAAAAGCAATGTTTTAACTGTTTTAGGCAATTAACTGCCAATGCATAGTGCTGACTCAAAAAAAAAAAAAAAAAAAAAAAATTGTCACGTGACCGCTGCGTTGTGGTTGTTGTCACAGCCATTATTTCCTTTGTTGCGGTTGAAACCTGCTGTAAAGCCGTTGTCTCACATGAACTCTGGTGAATCAGGTCCAGACGTTTCCCACAGTCACCCTTTAACAAATGTAGCACACAGCAGGAGATGTCTGTGTCAGACATGTTCTAACCAACTGGAAATACTCGGTTTAGCCGAGGGGTGGTGCCTGGGTAGATTGTGCAGGTGGCAGGACATGTTGCAAAGGTAAAAGTATGCTGTGTATTTTGCCCTGTAAATGTAATGTAATTTACGTAGCTGGATCATAATTTGATCATACAACCAACCGAATCTCTTGCATTCATTTGAATTCACCTGACAATTTCAGTGATGGCCCTCACCAACAGAAATTCCCCATCTCGTCATCTTTGGGTAGATATTTTAGCTGGTGTCTTCAGGTAAATAACGCTTCCCTTTCACCCTCGGATGTACTCTTCTGGTTTCTACCAGTCGCATGATAAAAGGCTCATCAACAGGCCCACTTCCTTGCTATGACTTCGTTAAATGCACTTTGTACCAGGGAGCTGGCAGGGTAAAGTCCGTTTAATGTGCGTTCTCACATACAGCTCCTCTGGGGCATTTTCTTTCCTTGGTAGACTGAGGACAACAATATAGTTTTCTGCCTGAAGGGTATGATGAACCAACAACCTTCAAGTCTCAAAGTAAGCTCCTCTGGTCATCCTTGACTCTAATAACAGGAAATAGTATGTATTTGTTATACATATTTCAGAGCGTCTCTCCTTGCTTCCCAGGACTTGACTTGAAAGAGCGATTCCCATCTCCATGTGACTTTCATGTCAAATAAAGCCAAAGGAATTACAGACACAGAATTGAAAATTCAAATGCATGTATCCGTAAGACTGTGTTCCTATGAATACCAAAGCCGAGCATTGTACAAACACATAAGAACAAAACCGCTGCGCCACCCACCAGGCAAATACCTCTGGAGGACAAATTGGAAATTGAATCATAAACTATAAAGAGCCAAGGTTGAGTTCAGCTGCGGAAGAAAAGAGAGTCGAGATGGAGGTGGAGAGGAGAAAAGAAAGTACGGCTGCATTAAATAAAAGTTCACTCTTTCTCTCCTGCCCCTGCAGAAATTCACGCTGTGCTACCTGATTGAAATTTCCTGGTTTAATAGCTGTGAAATAAAGTAAAAGTTGGGAAGAGGAGGAAAGAGAGAATATGAAACAGAGGGCAAAAGAGAGGAATGGAGTGGTAGCGGAACGAGGACAGAGAGAGACTTTGAAACTCAGAGACCAAAAGATACATGGATTTAATGGAAAGTGAATTACTTTATGACTTGTGAAAGAAAAACTGCAATCGAGGCTAATTAGTCATTACTGTTTTAAATGTGTCTCCCTGTAGTTCTTTCGCCAAAATGTTAATCCACACCACTGTTGTAACCATCCTAGTTCAACGGAGTGTCTTAACCAAAGGCAGAGAGTCGATAACGGCTTAAGTTTTACTTAAGAAACCATACAGATGCACCGGGCTGGGTCTATGCAAGGTTGGCTGGTGAGCTAACAGGTAACGATTAGCACTAATGAATGCAGTGAGAAGGCCCCAATGAGGTAATCTCACTGTGCAGCCAGAGGAAACTCTCCATTTACACCAATTAGTGCAAACACATAATCAGACAGTGGCCTTACACTCAGACATATACTGTAAATGCTTTTAATATTAATTTGTGTGGGTGCATAATGCGCCTCCTTTCCTCTGCATCTTATTCAGATTGTCTGTAGTTTTTTTTTCAATAAGATGTTGTAGTGGCGGGATTCTTTCTGTATTGTTTGTTCTAACAATAACAACAATGATACTAATGTGTTTATGTAGCGCTTTTTATGGTACTCAAAGACACAAGTTAAAACAATCATAAAAACAAATCACACTAAAAGTATCTAACACACAACAATAGTCACACATTAAAAGCAGTTTTGAAAAGTTGAATTTTGATTAGTGATTTGAACTGGGTGAGACTGGTGACGTCCTAAATGTGTGTGGGGAGAGAGTTCCAGAGGGAGGGAGCTGGAGAAGGCTCTGTCATCCCAGGTCTGGTGCTTAGTCCTGAGTGGCAGGGACAGGAAGTTGGCATCAGAGGAGCAGAGGCTGAGAGAAGAAGTGTGGCGATGGAGCAGGTTGATGAGACAGCAGGGGGCCTGGTTATGGAGGGCTTTGTGTGTGAGGGAAGGACTTTGAATTGGATCCGTTGTGGGACAGGGAGCCAGTGGAGGCTCTGGAGAACAGGGGTGTTGTAATCACGGAAGCAGGAATGGGTGGGCAGACTAAGCTAATGGTAGCTTTAATAACATAAGTGAAGTTTGGTACAGACATTTACTGTATATTCCCTGCAGGATGAACTGTAATAAGTTGATCCCTTAACTTTTCATCGAACACCAGAAAGTCAAAGTTTTCTGTCATCCTATGAAATACCTCAACATCTGCTAGATGGATTGCCATGAAATTACAGTCATGGTTCCAAGATGATTAATCCATAACTTTTGTGCTCCCCTAATAATAGCATTGACATTTGTGGTTTTCATTGAAATGTCTTGACAACTTAATTTGCTGCTACGCCTTCTCCTAATGTACATCAAGCAACAAACTCTGGCAGATGGTGGATGACAAGTGTGCAGATATACTATGGGCCCGTACACATGCCACGTTTTTTTGAACCCTCAAATTCATTGTTTCAATGTAGATGTGCGGCAGGCGTGCCCAAACGCCAGGGTGATACTGTTGCCGTGCGTTCCTGAGTGCCTGTTTTTCAGGGTGTGACAGCTGCGCCCTGAGAGAAACCGAGTTAAACTTTTGGCAGCAGCAGCGTGTACCACGTTACGTGACGACAACCAACCAATCACAGCCGATGGATGTCTTTGCCACGTTCCGTAAATATCAGTCTGTGGTAAATATGTTGGTCATTTTGGTGCAGGGCTGCCAGAGCTTTACATCTGCCCCACGGATGATATGCCCACACACAAATAGTGCCTAGAAGCCCAGCAAACTTTAGACGCAACCTACTGCTGCGCTCTCGAAAGCTGGATCAAAAAAGGCACAAAAGTAGCTCCCAGCACCCGATCTCGCGTTTTCCAGGCGGTTAATGACGTGGGTGACAACAACATTCAGGTAGACTATCAAGGTGTGAGCAATGGCTTGATGTTGCTCTGAACATAGAGTGGCAGTCCTTAATGTATCAACAAAACAGAGCCAGGGCAAGCAGTTTTGCAACAAGACATATTTCTGTCCAAACCCAAACCGAGCCCGACATTATTTAATGACCAAAGCACTGAGTTTGTGTCACACAGTTGTTACGGTTACAGGCTATTTAACAGGCCGGGCGTGCGCCGTGGGTGCTCAGCTGCGGAGACGGAAGCGAGAGGCGGGAGGTCCGACGCTTCTAGCGAGAGGAGAGGGAGAAATAAAACAAAATAAGATAAAATAGGAAAAACCCGTCTCCCTCTTTTATTTTATTTTCAGCGTTTAATCAAGGCGGAGGCGGGCGGCTGGAGGTCCGAGACTTCCAGCGAGGAGAGAGGTAGAATCAAACAGCCAATGTGTGTCTGTGTGTGTTATGTTCAGGTGTTGTCACGTAAATAACAGTGCCCAAGCAATAAACAGAACAGACAATAGGATTTTATTTATTTTTACACTACATTTTCACTGAAAGCTGACCAAATCCGACCCGAGCCCGAATACAATTTATAGCTACATTTTGGACTAAACCCGCCCGACCCGTCGGGTACCGTCGGGCTCGGATCGCCACACTCTAGTGTGTGTATGTGTCCCCTATTGGGGCCTATCTGAATTTCTGTCTTTGAGAGATATTATTTTGTAATATAACTTAATTTTCTATCCATACATATAAATTTTAAATATATTAAAATTATAAGGCATCTTTGAGTAAACTGCAAGTATCATTTAAGTAGGCTATGTCGTGGCCAGCCGAGTGTCGTCTTTTTTGGAAATCAAAATATGGTCACCCTAAGTTAGGAAATCTCATGGATGATTTGTAGTAACGTTTGTGATCCCCTGACTTCTCTTATAGTGCCATCATCGACCCGAAATTTTTATTTATTCATGACCAAATACCGTCATGACATTCCCATCAGCCTGAGCTCTTTGTGTTTTGTGCTAATTAGCAAATGTTAGCATGCTATCACCTCAAGTTAAGATGTTAAATATGGTAAATGTAAGACCTGCTCATGTTTGTAATGCAGTTAATCATCACCTTTTATGAACTCAATGAAAAAGTATGTTACGTGACAATGGATTCATGAACAAAAAGAAATTGTACCCATCACATTATATTACAGTCTTAGGTTCTTGGACTTCGAGGTATAGGAGATATAATTTAACGACACACTTCCACTTTTTGCTCTCATGAACTTATGGTATGTATCGTCTAGAGCAGTGATCCCCAAGGGGTCGTGGATCCATTCTGAATGGACGGCAAGTGACTCATGAACATGTCAAGTTTGTAAAAAAAACATGCTTTATTTTGAAGTGCAGTTAATTACTGGCACAGAGCTTTTATTCTGAAGTGCTGATTCTTGCTGTAGAGTGAGTGACTAATGGACAGCTACTTGACAGAGACAGCAAACTAGCTCAATGGCATGGCCAAATGCAAGTATGATGCTGAATATATTAAACTGTGTGGACCTTGAACAATGGCTAAGGAGAAACCTGGACCCTGTGGCTGGGCCAGTTGGGAACCACTGATCAAAAATCACTGCCCTAAAACAGTGAAACACACACGAGTGTCAGACACAGAAGACACATAGTTAGATATTTTAACAGCACATGGCCAGTCCTTCACACCCTCGCAGTCCGCTTTTGTTTATCTGTCGACCTGGTTCTTCAGGCAGAGGCCATGAATCATACTGACTCCTAGCAGAGTGCATCTCACTGTCTGGCATCACCTTTCTACTTTCATAGACATTCATTTTCCGCACTTGGTGGAAAATAACGGCTATAAACACACTCCCCCTTGGCTGAAAAGCCATTTTGACTGCTTTGTGATCCTCATGTTCGATATTTCAGCAAACAGACAATCTGCTTGACAGACATTAGAGAAAATATTCCTCATCTCCACATCCCTTGAATATGCAATGGAAACATGTCTGAGTGGAGAATAAACACAAAAGATTATCCTGTGATAGACTACAAAAGGCCAGAGTGCTTGTAGCCAGTTATCAAATACACTCCAGGCACCTTAACAACTGAATACATCATGGTTAAAACAACACATGCGTTACCAAGGACACGCTGATTGGCGAAGGTGAGTTTATGCAAATGCAGTTCCTTGGAATTTGTCAACACCAACTGAAGTGAAGCGAGGGAGAAAAGAGGCGAGAGAGTCAGGGGCTATATAACACCCATAATGATGAACAAATGGGCAGCTCATAATTAACACGTATCCTGGTTGCTGTAAGGCAAAAGGACAAAGATCATAACAACTGGAGTGGAAACCAGTGTGACAAAATATGATGTAATTGTAATTTGATGATGAGCAAAGTTTCTGCTGTGAGCAAAACGGTAATTTTTAAACATGCCATGACCTGTTTGGAGTACGAGAGGTGTTGAAGCTACCTTCAGCCTTCATCATGTCAGATCAGTTTTATTCATACAGCCTAATATCACAAATGAGCCTTAAAGGGCTTTACAAACTGTAGCATATGACACCCTCTGCCCTTAGCCTTAATTAAGGGTAGAACTGGAATAACTAACACCCACCCATCATGTCTGCTATATTTTCCTCTTATTCCACATCGTGGTGTACCTGTTGTATCTTTGAGAATTACTGTGCAAATGTACCTTTCAGTTTACAACATATCACCTTCCAAATTTCTTTAAACCACAGCAGCACTGGTGAACTTATTATTCAGATCCTTTACTTAAGTAAAAGTACCAGTATGACAGTGTAAAAATACTCCATTACAAGTTAGCGCTACATTCAAAATACTACTTAAGTTAAAGTAAAAGAGTATCATTAACAAAATATATCAAAAATATAAAACATCTCTTTGTGACTGATTCAAATATTTGTCATTAATAAATTTGTAATACCAGTGCACACATGTTGAAGTAGCATTCTACTAGTTTTAACTCGTGTAGCATGATATGATGAAAATATGCAATAATGCTGTTGAATATCACAATAACAATATTATTTGTGATAGATAAACAAATGCTTAAGTGTGCTTAGTCCTGCCTTTCTGCTGCTTTTAGTGTACTGCTAAAATAATACAAATTTCTTATTGAATTAAAAAAAATAAAAGGGGAATATCCTTTTGTTAAACAAATTAAACGTTGAACTGAACACAAAAGGTACAAATTAAAAAAAAAGATTGATAGTTGGATTTTCAAGTTCAATTTTTTTCTGCTGATACTCTCTCTTTCAACTATCTCAAAAAATCCCTGAGGGCAATTATTCAGTCTTCTGCAGTGTGTTTATCGCACAAGTTGACATTGCAATGACAATGAAAAATGTCGACAAATATATTTTGCAGCCCTTTTAGCAGCTACTTAGAAGACAGGTAGGTAGTTTAGTCTAGTGGTTTCCAACCTGGAGGTCCGGCCCCTTCAAAGGGTATACAAATTTGTTTTTTGGACTTCAAATCAAAGTCAAATCAAGTTAAGCACATTTAAAAACAACCACAACTGACCAAAGCGCTGAACAAAATAGAAGAATACACACAAATATATAGCAATTTAACATGTACACAAATATAAAACAGAATAACACCTGTAAGAACAATTAAAATGATTCTAAAATACTAAAATATTAAACCACTACAAAAAACCAAAGGTCACTGAAAACATGTACATATTAAGATTTGTCTTATAATTGTTAATTGAGGGGGAGGATTTAATCAAGAGTGGAAGGCTATTCCAAAGCTTTTGAGCAGCTACCGCAAAGGCACGATCTCCCTTACCCACCAGCCTCGATCATGGGACAGTTAAAAGACAATGTTCGGAGGATATAAGAGGTCGAGAGGTGGAGTAGGGGCAGAGGAGTTCAGCAATGTACTGGGATGCCAGCCCATGTATGGCTTTAAAACAAATAAAAGAATCTTAAAATCAGTCGTGTATTTGATGGGTAGCCAGTGAGAAGTCTTGCTACTTTTGGCTAATCTTTGTTTTCTTTTGTAGAAATTGGACAATTTAAAATCTCTTGGGCCCTTATATGTGTATATATATATACACATACATATACATACATATATATATATATATATATATATATATATATATACCATGCTAACAAGTAATTCACTGCTGAAATGTAACCCCAAACTGCACACTGGGGTCACTGGTCATCAACCAAAAAGGTTGGGAACCACTGCTTGAATCTTCAACAGTACATTGCATTTTCTAAGCTTTTCATCATATGTTTTGACTGTAAAATCGTAGCCTGCAAAGTAACCATATCAACAATACCAAAGTGTCTAAAGCTGTAGAATAATTATAGTGGAGTGAGAAGTACAGTGATTTATGTTGAAGTGTACAGTAGCTTTAATAGAATATAAATGAAAATACTCAAGTAAAATGTAGGTACTTCAACACTGTTCATTAGTACAGTGCTTGAGAAAACGCACAGCACGTCAGACAAGGTGCTGTGTTTTGCTGTTTTTTTTTAAATGGCGTTTTGTTATTTGTGTCTTTGTTTCCTGTGTTTCAAATATTGTGAAATGCTTTTAAAAGTGCAAAATAAATGATCAATGATGTGAAAATTTTGCTCTGGGGTGCCCTGAGGACTAGCTAAGGGTGCCGCTGCACTCACAACAGGATCTGCTGTGATACATTTTAAATACACTGTGAAGTGAAGATTAATTACAAATTTATCCTCCATCACTGTATTAATATTCTGTATTATATATTATATTCTTCTGTCTGATCAGATGCATGTCCAAAAATTTCTAAAAAATTATTAATGAGTATTAATGAGTATATATAGCCAGTGTATCTAAAATCTTTATTTCCCTTCTTGTTAAACCACACACCCACTTTTGAGTGATCAAATCAAATCCCTGTCAACATTGTTCCTCACCTGACTCCTGCTCTACCCGCCATTTTACTGTCACTTTAACTCTGTAGCTGTGATTCTTATCTTCTGTCATGCTCTTCATATTGTATGGAGGTTAGTGACACTCAGTGAAGGCAACATCTGTTCTCTTTGCTCATATGAACTGCTTTGTTGTGTCAATAGCAATCACCGATTTTTAAATTGTCACAAGGCAAGAGATACTTAAGTGAAGCTCATTTTTAAATAATTGAATCAATGATATATCCTACTGTATGTATTCACTGCTTTATAAGGAGCTTTATTATACTTATTTGAGAAGAAATAGTGAGTAGTACCAACGTGCACAGAGTATTTTCACACACACACAAACACACAGCTACATGACGACGTATTTCATCATTCAAATGTCACAGCCATGAACTGGCAAAAAGCTGAACTGACAAAAAGCAGAACAATTGAAATGTCTGCAGTAAAAGAAGGAAACCTCTCTTCCTCAGTGCCACAGAAGCACATATCATGACTGCAGTGCTACTTTATCCCATCCCTGTCGCCAGGCAAGGACATCGATACTCTGCAAACCCTGGTTTATGTTAGATAGGTTTTTTTTTTTACATCCAACGCAAAAGTTTTTGCAATTGTCACTTTCTGTCAACGGTGATATGGTGGTGAAGTGGTTAGCATTGCCGCCTCACAGCAAGAGGTGGGGTAGCTCTTCTGTGCGGAGTTTGCATGTTCTCCTCACATCAGCGTGGGTTTTCTCTGGGTACTCCGGCTTCCTCCCACAGTCCAAAGACATGCAGGTTAATTGGTGACTCTAAATTGTCAGTAGGTGTGAATGTGAGCGTGAATGGTTGGTTGTCTCTATGTGTCAGCCCTGTGATAGTCTGACGACCTGTCCAGGGTGTACCCTGCCTCTCGTCTAATGTCAGCTGGGATAGGCTTCAGCCCCCCTGAGACCCCTAACACGATAAGCGGTTACAGAATTGCGATACTATATCTGAAAAGATAGTGTTACTATTAATAAAAAGGTGGACTTTAATTAACTCCAGTGTCCTGAATGAAAGTGGGACATGCTCCCCAATCTCTACACCATACCTTCTATCTCAAAACATAAAGCACATGCTACTTCCTGTATTAACATTAATTTGACATAAACTGTGAGGTGCACTATGAACATAATTCCTCAGGATACTGAGTTGGTTCATTATTGAAGTACTGCAAGAAACTGACTGACAATAATTTCAATAATTCGGCCTCTCTCTTTTTGTCTTACATACATAAACTTAAACACACTCTCTCCGTCTCTTGACCAGTGAATTAGAAGTGGTAGGAAATTCCAGGATGTTTGTCAGCATGAAAAATTTCACATTTGTAATTTTCAGCTTGAATTTTTCACAAGCCATATGGAGCCGTGTTGTAGGCCGAGCATGGAGTGCTGCTTTACTGTGGAGCAGCCTTTAAGGAGGGCAGACAGCCTGTCTCCGTACATCACATTAGAGAGCCTCTTTGAGTGTGCATGCATGTAAGCATGTGTGCACGTGTTTTTGTGTGTGTCCTTCCGTGTGCATTTACTGCAGGCCCATGTGCGTGCCTGACTGAACACTCAAGTCCCTCAGAGCTTTTGTGAGAGTGGTTTAGCACATGCATCTTAGCATACCTATACATCTTCGTCCGTACGTCTCTATTTCCCCCTCTTGGCAGACAGAATGCCTTTCAGAGTAAGTTAAAATCTTAGCAGCCTCTAATCAGTGGCGATGTATGGAGATTGCAGCCTATAGACTGAGAATCAATGACTCGACAGTGTGTGGTGAAGTGATCAGCATAATCGCCGTTACGCTTTACTTCAAAATCCAAGCCAAGCCGTTTCTCCAACACTATTGGCAAAGCCAGTGAGACGTTTAACCAAGGCCAAGACTTTATCTACAAATAAGATCTCTTCATCGCAGGAGATCTGTAGTCCACTAAGGGCGCAAGAGTTCTGTGGTGTGGGTATAAAGCCTGCAATTTTCTCAGTTCTGTAGTGATCTGTATGATAAAGGATGTGAATAAGAGAAAAAGACAGGAGGATGGATGGTTTAACAGATGGAGAGGCAGCGATGGCAAAGAAGAGGCATCTTTTTCTGTTCTGGCCTGAGAGATAAAAATCTGGAGAATAAAAGGTGAGCAGAAGCTCGGCAGGCACGCACACACATTCAAACACACATGCGCACACACGTACACACACATGCTTCTTGAGGCTTCTTTTGCCACTTCTCAGCCCCCTCGACTTGCCTCCCGAGGTCGCCACAGCTGTGTTGTCAGCACATGCTCTCTCTTGAGCTGGTGGCAAGAACACACATACACATATTTGGGCTGGGCGATATGACCAGAAATAAAATCTAGTGTTAGCTAAAGCAGAACTCAACTCACACGGCTTCACCTCCTGTACCAAGAGACAACACCTGGTTAACAAACACAAACTGAGCTCAGATCAGCGTCTTTTTTCAGTCTATTCCTGTCAGCTAGACACCGGGGGCCCGATGCATAAAGGATGTGTACGTACAGAAACCATGTGTGCACATTTTCCCACATATAAACTGATATTTATAAAGGAAGAATGTGCAGTGAGAAGGTGCGCACCTCAGGCATTCTTCACACCAGGCATACACACCGTATGACCAGTTTCACTTACTGTGTTACTATTTTTGCAGGCTGTACTGCATTCTGAAAATATCAGTCAAAGGTGCATCATTTATAAATTTAACTTTAGATTATTTAGTGATCATTTATTGTTATCCTATGAAGCACATTGTAAAGTCAGTTTCCACATGAGTGCTGTGAATGAAACATTGATCATCCCTTTGACATTTAATTATCACAATGATCAAACTTAATCACGACAATGGTTTGCAGAAATGTGATGCCGGGCATAATGACAGCTGCTCTTGTACATTTGGAGAACCTCGCCAATGCGACACAGTCAGTGATATCGCACTTTCTTTTCTGTATTTCTCATTGACAGGTCCAAAGAGTGGTGGTTGGGCACAAGTATCGATATGCAAATGTATGTTTAAAGGCGTTTCTACATCCATTTATGGTGAGCTGAGGGAGTGAAAATGAGACTTGTGCACATACGCCCAGCACCACAGTGATCAAGATGTATGAAACACAATCAGGCGTATGCACGGCTTTAGAAATCTGACAAAAAGAATGTGTTTCTGCCTTTGTCGCACAGCATGACGAGCCACTGAGTGCACACTGCCATTTTTTTTACTGGTCACCAAGAGTTGAAAAATGTTCAATTTTGGGTAAAACACAGCAGCTGTCACTTTTTACCCAGCTGTCCACTCACAGAGGACGTGGTGGGACAAATACCACAAAGACCAACAGTCACAATACTGAACAGCAATAATAGTGGAGAAATGAATACTGAACCCTCACAGACCACTGGGAATGTCATCTCTCCCAAAGAGCTTCAGCCTTCTCTTCATCCAGAGCAAGTTGCTTACTCTACCCTGTGCCAACATTTTTACTTACACGGATATTCTGTATCATAACAAAGAGATGCAACCAGAGCATCTCAGCTGAGAAAAACTCCACTGTGCTCCGTATTGCCTTTCATTGCCTGTCTGTATTCTGCATTTTACAATGAACAACAATTTCATGTTTTTCTTTGTCATCTTTGTCATTTAAAAAGCAACAATATAATACCTAATAATAGCCTATCAACAAGGCTTATTTACAAAGCATAAAAACTCAGGATAATTGAAGTAATTTGCAAAAACAACAAAAGAAATGGAGCTAATACTACATATCATGCTGTTGAGCCACCCTTAATCACCGCAAGGAAAATTCCATCACCGCTACAGCCCTGTTTGTAATAATGTGATTTTAAAGATGTACACATTTTACACATTTTGTTAAAATGATAGTTTGACTTAATTAAATTAATTTCAATAAATCATCAAGCCCAAATACACATATTCACAATCTCTGGTATAACCACGAGTCAAAATACAAGGTATACTACACAAGAATTGTTGGTTACTGTTCATAAACACAACATTCAGTCTTGGCCCTTCCTCCTTTCACTTCTTGTACGTACACTGCAAGCTCCTATAGTCGGAACGTTACATTTGTTGTCACGGAAAAGCCAATACTTCAGCAAGCTAACTAAGCTGCTGGCGCCTACCTGTCCAACAGAAAACAGGCCCACTCTGCATCGTCCCTGACCTGTCCTTCAGTTCTCACCAGCAAAAGTGAGAGTCCAGCATCTTTTTACATTACATTACATACATTTTGGGAAGTATTTTGGTACATAATAGGATATGAGGTTCCTAACAGTTGTTTGGTGCTTTATCTATGTACACTTTCTGAAGAGAATGTTAATTCAAGTGATAGATATTTGATCAGTATAGTGCTAGTAACAAGCAAGAAAGCTATCACTAGAAACAGGGGTAAAGAAACACCACCAACGAAGGACCAATGGCTAACAACTGTGGAAGAAATCTTTTAATAGAGAACATGACACAAATACTGAGACTACAAGAACAGCCAGAAAAAAATGGGAAAAAGACGTCAGTGGACTGAAATAATATCAATAGATTCACTGATCCTTAAGTCTGTAAAAATGTGCATTTATCCAAGTTTTTGCTTCATTAGCTCTCATTATTTTTCAGTTATTTCATTATGCTCTTGTAACTGACATGTCAATGCCACAAAAAAATGTTTTAATTAAGTAAAAAAAGAAAGTGAGAGCTAACCCCAGATTCACTCTTGTTTTGGGGCAAGCTTTGTCCGCTAAGTGTTTCGCTTTGCTATATTTCTGTTTCTTTGGTGCTGCGTCCCTGGTTTTTGTAGCTTCCTCTTGGATGCTTGCACCTACAACCAGTTCACTACCTTTTTATAAAGTCCCCGCCTCACCTGCATGCTGTTATTGGTTAGGGTCTACACACCACTGCCCAAAGGCTGCAGCCCATAAAAGTCCCAAACAAACCAAAATGAGAAAATACAAGCAGGGGGGCAGAGTCTCTGCAGATAAGTACACCACTAAGCACTTCTAGTGGGTCATAAATGATGATTGATTATTTCTGTATGAGAATATACATTGGGGTTTTTTTGGGGGAAAATCTTGCATACTATACCTTTAAGTTAACGAAGGAAAGGAGGAGTAGAAGAGAGAGCTGAATTTAATAACTTGAGACGCTCTGTCAGCACGGTAATAATACAGTGAAATTTTCTTTATATGGTAGCATATACAGTATATGTGTTTGCCTGTGTGTGTAAGAGAAAGAGGCAGCCTGTGTGTGTACTGTATGTGTGAGAGCGTCAACCTTGGACTGACCTAAGGGATTGTATTTAGTAATTATCTGATTACTCGTCTGTTTTTCCTCCACTCAGACAACCTGCAACTGGATAATGCTGTAACTCCCTGATTACAACTTACTCTACAATCAATCACCCATTAACGGGAGCACACAGACGGTACACATGCCCAGTCACACACACATGCACACACTTACAACCATGTCAGACTAAAATACTGACACCACCATTACTGCCACTATTTTAGAGGATAGTACGATAAAATAAGCATGACGGAATCTTCAACGACACAAAGCTAAAACTGCGAGACTTCTCTTATCTTGTGACTTTGCCATTCATCTGCCTTCACCCGATGGTGCCAGTGTTTTCGTTGCTTTGTGCAGACCTCAGCAGTTCACTGAAAGCCCGGTGATGCACCACAATAAGAGAGCATCTACGTCCTCTCTCTCTCTCTCTCTGTCTTTTCACCATTCTTCCATTTATGAAAATGTTTGCCCTTGCCTTGTCAGAAATCTCTCTGTGAGAGGAGGAGATAATGCCTGGCAGCCAGCAGAGTCAATCTTACACACAAACAGAAACAACACACACACAAAGTCATGGTTATAGGTACTCGCATTACAGCAAGGACACACACACACATACTGTACACACACGTAAACTCACACAAAAACCTTGCAGTCTCAGAGAAGTGATAATATTATGAGAAATTTTCAATTTCCACAAAGAAGGCCAAAGGACTCGCTCGCTGTCTGTCTACCAAGCTGCATTCTTTTCAGAGACTTACAGAAGAGACTCAGACTCATCAATCATTTTCCCTTTTCAGTCATCCGCTAATGGAACATCCGCACAAGGCAGATGTTGAGACACACAATACACCGACTGCAGTATAGATATCTTTGGCATCAGTGACGTTAGACACGCAGTAACAACAATGACAAAGACAACCAGTTCAGATGAAGGGCAGCTGGTGCACGCCACTTTATCACGACATGAGAGCCAAAGGCAGAGCTTAACATTTCCAAGCCATCACTGCCTTTCATATGTTGTCAAACCAAAGACAAGATCCACTATCATCATATCTTAGTTGTATCCCCAGGTGATTTTGTCATCGTCTATTACTTAGTGGGGTTGGATGAGGTTTTAGTATGTTAGTCACGTCCCTGGTTCTGTCTTCTTTTTGGTCCATGAGTCTGGAGGAGCAGAGTTGAAATAAAATTTGCTGAGTTACTGACCATGTCTGTGGCAGGCTTCAACCTTTAAAGTGGTGGTGCGCCAAAGATCTGCACCTTTAGGGCCTCCGTAGTCGACATGTGGGGGGTTTTATTAATCAGTATGATTTTATCCTACCCACACTGACATATTGGACAAAATATTTGAGGGTTTTTTTAGTATAATGTAATCACACCTCCTCTAGCTCACACAACAGAGTCAATTCAAACTCCTGTTCATTTGCAGCTACAGTGACTTGAGAGATTATCTTAAGAGGTGTTGTGGAGAGGTGTTTTTTTTGTCCTCCCTATTAACACACATGCTAAAGCATATCATTTATTTAACATCTCTATGAGAGTGTTTAAAAAAAACGAAATAACATTGTTGCCATCAAAGAAGTAGACATTATAGACCCTTTTAGGACCAACGTCACAATGACGTCACGGTATTAGCTGGAAGCAAAACAAAGGTTGTAGGCTACACTGGAGGCTAAAAATGTCGTCTTATTGTGTTGTTGGGTGGCAGAACTGAAGGAGTAATGGCCCAAAACTTAAATTTCATTGCATACAAGCTGCCACTGCCTGTAAACAAAAACGGAGACAGCTATAGATAAATGCGATAAGGCGCAAGGACTGGACAGAGGCGATCATCACTATCAGATACGGGAAAAAGTTATTTGCTGTTGTAGGGCGGAATAACATTATTTGTATTAAGGTTTATCATGTCCACCTAATCAGAAATTGGGAAGAACAGAGTAAATTGCAGAGCAGTTCTACTGGATTGCATTGCACCATATAAAGTGTACCTCATGAAATGGACACGCGTTGCACTACACTGCATTAGGTGTACCTCATGAAATAGACACTGAGTCTAAGTTTCCGGAAAGTAACATTTATTCTAGTTTCATTGTACTGAGTAACACTGGGTGTAGCTGGAGGCATTTTCGGACTGGAGGAACTTTTTCATAGTTCTAAGAAGCCCCCTTCTAATTTTGTCTGTGCCACAAGAACAAGGAACAATCATAGTTATGAGAACGCTGTTTTGAGGGGACTTATTTACCTCCTATTTCAGAAAAGATGCTGTCCCTGAACAGAAAGAGCCATGAGTGACGGAAGTGCACGTTCATTGGTTGAACTTAGGTATCTTTACGCACTGACTCTACTCATTGCATTTTTTTATCTTCTATTTGTACATTTATTTAATGTATATATTATATTATCCCATGTTCATATTTTAATGTAGTTTAGTATATTTATGGTGTATTCTAGTATATTCTCTACATCGTGTATTCTGTAGATATTCCATAGAGATATGTTTTGTATTTGTAGTAGAGGTCAATTGATTTATTGGTACTTACTTCTCATACTTCCCATCACCGATCACATGGAAGAATGCAAGCTCCATACACGAAGTTGTGTGCCTGAGAATCTCAGGTTGAGGAAAAATAATAGCTAAAAAATATTATTCCCCCTAGATTTTTTACGGTTAATTTAATGTTTAGTTTATATATTTATTTAGTTGTGTCTTATTTCTCAGTATTTCTATTTTATCAGCCAGTTAATTTACTATTGGCTTATTCCTGTTCTAAAATATTGTTATTTTGTCGGCCTTTAAAAATCCAAAATCGACCGACCTCTAATTTATAAAGTCTGTGTTTATTTTTCTATTGATATACAGTACAGGCCAAAAGTTTGGACACACCTTCTCATTCAATGCGTTTTCTTTATTTTCATGACTATTTACATTGTAGATTCTCACTGAAGGCATCAAAACTATGAATGAACACATGTGGAGTTATGTACTTAACAAAAAAAGGTGAAATAACTGAAAACATGTTTTATATTCTAGTTTCTTCAAAATAGCCACCCTTTGCTCTGATTACTGCTTTGCACACTCTTGGCATTCTCTCCATGAGCTTCAAGAGGTAGTCACCTGAAATGGTTTTCCAACAGTCTTGAAGGAGTTCCCAGAGGTGTTTAGCACTTGTTGGCCCCTTTGCCTTCACTCTGCGGTCCAGCTCACCCCAAACCATCTCGACTGGGTTCAGGTCCGGTGACTGTGGAGGCCAGGTCATCTGCCGCAGCACTCCATCACTCTCCTTCTTGGTCAAATAGCCCTTACACAGCCTGGAGGTGTGTTTGGGGTCATTGTCCTGTTGAAAAATAAATGATCGTCCAACTAAACGCAAACCGGATGGGATGGCATGTCGCTGCAGGATGCTGTGGTAGCCATGCTGGTTCAGTGTGCCTTCAATTTTGAATAAATCCCCAACAGTGTCACCAGCAAAACACCCCCACACCATCACACCTCCTCCTCCATGCTTCACAGTGGGAACCAGGCATGTGGAATCCATCCGTTCACCTTTTCTGCGTCTCATAAAGACACGGCAGTTGGAACCAAAGATCTCAAATTTGGACTCATCAGACCAAAGCACAGATTTCCACTGGTCTAATGTCCATTCCTTGTGTTTCTTGGCCCAAACAAATCTCTTCTGCTTGTTGCCTCTCCTTAGCAGTGGTTTCCTAGCAGCTATTTGACCATGAAGGCCTGATTCGCACAGTCTCCTCTTAACAGTTGTTCTAGAGATGGGTCTGCTGCTAGAACTCTGTGTGGCATTCATCTGGTCTCTGATCTGAGCTGCTGTTAACTTGCGATTTCTGAGGCTGGTGACTCGGATGAACTTATCCTCAGAAGCAGAGGTGACTCTTGGTCTTCCTTTCCTGGGTCGGTCCTCATGTGTGCCAGTTTCGTTGTAGCGCTTGATGGTTTTTGCGACTCCACTTGGGGACACATTTAAAGTTTTTGCAATTTTCCGGACTGACTGACCTTCATTTCTTAAAGTAATGATGGCCACTCGTTTTTCTTTAGTTAGCTGATTGGTTCTTGCCATAATATGAATTTTAACAGTTGTCCAATAGGGCTGTTGGCTGTGTATTAACCTGACTTCTGCACAACACAACTGATGGTCCCAACCCCATTGATAAAGCAAGAAATTCCACTAATTAACCCTGATAAGGCACACCTGTGAAGTGGAAACCATTTCAGGTGACTACCTCTTGAAGCTCATGGAGAGAATGCCAAGAGTGTGCAAAGCAGTAATCAGAGCAAAGGGTGGCTATTTTGAAGAAACTAGAATATAAAACATGTTTTCAGTTATTTCACCTTTTTTTGTTAAGTACATAACTCCACATGTGTTCATTCATAGTTTTGATGCCTTCAGTGAGAATCTACAATGTAAATAGTCATGAAAATAAAGAAAACGCATTGAATGAGAAGGTGTGTCCAAACTTTTGGCCTGTACTGTACATATCTCTTATGTATTTACTCTTCCCATGTAATATGAATGATTGATAGATCTTTATTTGTGTCATGCACACTTACATGTGCCCAACCCTCATGGGTTTACAAGACACAATTACAGTGATATTGCAGTAACAATCAATAGAACATGTTAGTGAACCCCTCAGTCCAGAAACAAAAACAGTAGTTACCTGGATGTAACTCCAGTTCTATGAGTATGTGTGTCGTCCTCTAACTATGCCCTTCGTCTCAAATTTTAGCAATAGGAAAGCCTGTTAGAGGGCGGAGCACATACAAAATAGAAAACTCCTTCTATTCCAGGCCTGGCAAAGAAATTCAGCCACAAAAAAGGTTCCCTTTCTTAGACAAAACTCAAATTTTCATGATAATCCAACCCAAAAAAATCAACACAGGTAAGGGTCATTTTACTGAAAAGTACATCCCTCATGTCTGCATATACAGGACAATAAAAAAGAAGTGAATCTCATTCTCAACTTCACCTAAATTACACAACAAACCGATTCTGTCCTCCTCTAGGGTGGCGTTAAACCTTCCAGTCTCTAAGGCTGATGCTAACGTTCCCGTGTGCAACTGTGCACACAGGGGTCTTTGTCTTTTGTTAAGATTATACTTCATGTAAGGTTCCACACTGTAGCTATTCTTTATGAGACAATAAGTTTGTAATACCTGGATAATCTGCTGCTGTAACACAAGAATTGCCCAATTTGAGATCAATGAAGTCCATCCATCCATCCATCCATCCATCATCCATCTTTCTATCCACATCCAGCAATAAAATTATCACTTCAAAATAAAATTTGTTACAAAACAGCCAATAAAATGAGCATGGAGTTTCACCTCTCTGACACTTTTCAACAAATTCTTAACACTGAAAGCTTCACAGAGATACACACAGAAGATCATATTCACATTTCCACCCCACCAATGCATGTAAGTGAACAGCATGACCTCAGGCACATAAAAAGCTCTTATTCATACACAGGTAGCAGGTACGTCGTGCTCTCTATTAAAGCTTTTTTTCCCTAGAGGAAGGTAATTTTCAGTGTCACGCACAGGTGATCATTGTAAAGCACAGAGGCGAAGATACCCAACCTTCACATGAGAAATGAACTGGAAAGCAGTGCGATGCCTCTGGGCTCAATCATGCTAGTGACTCAGCCACTTGGCTCACATGGGAGGGGTATCACACAGCCAGGGATTTCTAATCCATAAGGTTCACTGCTCGCTATGTGTGCTGTAACCTACAGGCATTTTGGAAAGACGCCCTGATCTGATGGGGACTGCGAAGACGTGACAGCCCCTGAACTGAGAGGACCTTTCTTGTTGGATTGCTTGTATTCCCCTTCCTTTTATTAAATAAATTTTTGTGTGTTCTTCCTGGCATCCAGCCTTCATGGCCTCGTAAATCATTGTGAATCCGACCTCTGCATTCCCTCGGGTGGCACGCGGCCTATTCACTCCAACTTTACAGCATGTGAAGAAGAAACTGGCTGCAGAGGCTGCCTGCAGTGGTAATCCACGATAGATCCAATACCATAAATGTTGCGCACGGACACTGACCAAGTGACAGGAATATGTACTGTACACCAGTGTTGTAGCTCTCGAATATGATCTTGGTCTCGAGAACGGTCTTTAGACCAACATTTTGAAGGTCTCAGATCAGACTCATCTGCATTTTTACTTTGTCTCGCCTCGGTCTCAGCCAAGGAGGACTCAGGGTTTTATTTCAAGAGCTGTCAAGAACACAGCCACCAGGAGATTACCAATTTTTCTTTGCAAAAAAGAAGCGCTGAATATAGATGGTTACATTGATTTCTGCTCCTTAGTGTTTCTATTTGTTTGCTCATAGAAAACAAAGCAAAATTCCCTTACATACAATTCACCTCTGCAATGTCTTTTGATTATTTTGTCAAGACATTTCTCATGGTACATTTATATGTACACAGGTGTACAGTATGGCAATGAACAAGGTGAATTAAGAGGAATCTTTATTTGTTTTCTGTGGCTGTTTTTATGTGAATGTGGATCTTTCATATCAAGTGGGACTCACACTGGTCTGGTCTTGACTCAGTCTCAACCCTTTCAAAGTCTTGGTTTTGCCTCCACACACTCTGTTCTTGGTCATACTTCGGTTTAGGTGTTCGTGACTGCAACACTGCTGTACAGAAACATACACATGAACAGGCGTACATCCACCTACCTGTGTGGCTCCTGTGCGCCTGTGTGAGTGAGGCCAGACAGAGGGACAGCAGTAGACTCCACACACCCACTCCACAAATGCAAGGACCCCGTTCCCGCATTCTGCCAGAGAGAAACACAAATACTCCATTAGACAACACACACAAACAAAATGATTATAATACACTGTTTGTTGCATAATGTTTTTCAACTGCTGATGGCATATAAATTCAGATATATTCCCCATTACTGCCTTTTCAGCCATTCTAGCAGCAGGGCTCTGGAGATGGCAGTGTTGGTGTGTCTGTCAGTCTCGTAGGTCACATTGGTCCAGAGAGAAATATCACAAAAGCTATTGGATGGATTGCCATAAAATTTTGAACAGACGCTCATGGTTCCCAGACGATAAATTCTCATAACTCCAGTGATCTCCTGACTTTTCCTCTAGTTTCACAATGAGGTTGACATTTGTGGCTTTGTGTAAAATGTCTCGACAACTATTGGATGGGTTGCCATGGAATTTGGTTCACACATTCATGTTCCCTTCAGACTGAATTGTGATTATTTTGATGAGCCATCGTCAAGTCAGTTGTAGATTTTTCTAGTACTTTAGTTTACCTGCAAAACTACTGCCACCAGCCTCAGCCATACTCTGTGCTTAGTGCTAACTGGTAAATGTTAGCATGGTAAAACACTGAATAAGATAGTTAACATAATGTTAGCATTGTCATTGACAGCATGTTAGCATTTAGCCAACACAGCCTCACAGAGCTGTTGGCATGGCTGTAGACGCCCTAATATGTCAGTTGTCGCACAGGCACCCGTCAGAAGTCGCCTGGCTGTTCACACTGGAAGCACATTTGTCTGCACTAGTCAGTAAGCGATTCTGCCTCCCTGCTCTCTTCCTATCACATGCAAAACTGCTTGTGTGTCTGTGTGTGCATGTGTGTGTCCGCTTGTCTCTCTTGCTCTCTATTTAGACACAGCTGACAAATACGTTGAAGCCCTGGAAGCATATTATATCATTTATCATAATAAGATCATTTATATCATATCTATATGTCCCTTATATCGTTTATAATAGATCCTCAGTGTGTTTTCCAGCCAGATTCGCTCACGGCTTGCGGTAAAAATAAGACCAGATGCCGAAACTGTTGCTACACTTCGTGAGTCGGCAAAGGAGCTCTTGGTCATGGCATGTCCAATGTGAACTGCATGTGCATGTGCACTGAAAGGAAGGGGGTACATTCTCACTCCAACCTCATCACATATTGACATTTGTTCAGGGACTCTCCACATCCACATACGACGTGCAAGGTACCCTGGGTGCGTTCGGTGGTGATCATCTGGGACACCGTATCAAGTTCTGCCTGTTACATGCATTGTCGTCTTTCAAAATACACTTCCATTTTCACAGGAGATTGAACGTTTACATACAGTCTCTTTCAAAATAACGGTACTACGTCAGTACAACAATGCAAATTGACGCTTTTTTTCCTTCAACAACAAACACACATGGTTAGGTAAGGAAAAAATAACAGGGTTTGGCTTTAAAATCTTACGGGACATAAACACTGCTGTCTCAGGTGAAAGTCGGTGTTTGTTGGACCCATCCACCACCACTCCCGCTCATCCCAGTCAGACTTTCGCTGCCTTAGCTTTTGGCCTTGTCCCACTATGTTTATCCGAGCCAGCTGCCATTATAGTGTAAGCCGCATATCATGACAACGTTAAAGGACGCCTTTTTCGTTGGTTTCTGATGCCACAAGTCACGGAAGATTGTTGCACTTTGCGGCGCTTCTGCTTACAGATTGAACCGGGCATTAAACCTCAGTTGTGCTTTCCCCATGGATGTTCCCACAGACACGAGCTGAAGCGGAATTCTCAATGTGGGTTTCTCCTCACGGCAACCCAATATTCTTCCAAACTGCAGAGGGGAGCGTATCAAAGAATTACATCTACAGCATGATTCTGAGTTAGAAAATATCAGACGTACACATACGCCGTGCCCAACGAGTCGAACATAAATCAAGCATTAGTTTTGTTGAAGTACTATATACCCGTAAAACATTTCTAAAACATAAAGACACCCTGCATTTCCTTCTTTGCCTTGCAAAAGGAAAAAAACACTTACACAGGGGAAATTATTGTTTACTGCAAATACATTCAAGCAGAAGGGGAGATGGTGAGTGACTCAGAAAGAGAGGGGGAAAATAAAGGATGAAAGGATGGAGATAACAAGTTAGGAGACTATCAGTATTTGTAGGTTTGGAAACTCTGTTTAATTCTCCATCTTGGCCGCCAACCAGAAAACAACGTCAAAAACAGAGATGAGCCAAGTTCTGTTAATATGGTCCACAGTGTCGCTGTCCAGTGATTAACTACTGCGTATGTGTTTGTATATTTGGATGGTTGCAAATAGATGGCATCTGTTGAGTGAAGAGTATTGTAATCCAAACCAAAGCAGTACAAAGCTTTTACAGCCTCCTCAGGTTTGAGAATTGTGTGTCTGACACACACGAAAACCCATAAATGAGGCAATAAAACTTCCAATAAAAAACAATAATGAAAATTTTCCAATAAAAACCCAAAACAAACCCAATAAAAACAGACTAATAAAAACACAACCAACCAAGAATTATCTTTTATTATTAGACAGCAATATAGTTTTAATAATGGACTTTATTTATTTTTTATCATATTATTCCGGGTATGACGCAAACATTGATGAGTAAACACTAAAAAACACACAAACTCTCTTGTTGTGTGTCTCTCTCTTTGTCCAAATGCTGGCAGGTGCTTGCATCGAGAGATGGTGAGCAGGGATGCATATGATTAAAGCACTTTGTATTCTGAGCACCGAGTCGACAGAAACTTCCACAACAGACAAACAAACTCTTTCTCCACCAGGGAAACTGTGTTTTGTAAGTAAGCTTGTATTCGTGTGTATAAGTGTGTGAATAAATAACTGCAGGAGGCTAGCGGTGCAAAAGCAAATGTGTGAGACTAAGATAGAACATGAAGAGAAACTTAACGACCCATTTTAGCTTGAACACGCCATGTTGACATAAAAATAAACAGGAAGTGGGTGTATCTGAGTGGTTGGGAGGATGTAGGTTTGCCCAGAACACTTTGTTCAACTCTCCAAGAGTAAGTTTTTGTCTTAATATATTTTTGATGGGATCTTTTGCCCAGATTAAAGTGAACATGGTGCTGCCTTGTACTTCTTTTGGTCTTAAGCACTGCATTATTTGTTTTCTTTTCTGAAAAAGCTGAAAAGGTTTCATTGCAAAAAGTGGATTTAGTGTTTACCGAGGGTGTCCATCGGGAAGTTTGGGAAGACTCCCACAAGGCCGATCCATTTCAGGCCAAACCGGCCGATATTCATAAAGTTACGCTGCCTGTCAGACTGGGCCAATGTAATACTTTCAATACTAACCATCATTTTTGTTTAACTCTGATTGACTCAGTCTTTTCCATCATGAAGAGCTTCCATCTGTCTTGAGTTTTTTGTTCAATGTAATTTGCGAAAATGGTTAAAAGAAAAAAGACAGACGATGAAAATGAAATGTGTGATGTGGAGAAGTTAGGAGCTAAAAAGCGAAACATGCTAGCGCAAGGTGCAGCTAAATGTGCCAAAGTAACAAATCTTTTGCAACTATTTGAGCTCTCCATTGACTGACTGTGCACGTTTAGGGCAGAGTTAGCAGTAGTTTGCAGTAAACTGGGACTCAGGATTGGACTAGGACTGTAACATACTTGTGCTTGTTTAACTCAAACAATGCATAATGCGACTGTAGTCGGTTTGGATTGGGGATTGGGGAGCACGTTCTCACCTCAAATGAACCACACCAGAGTTAGGTTGAAACTGGAGCCAGACCACCTCTTCAAGAAGGTCTCGGTCCAGGTGGTTTTGGTACGCACCCAAGTTCACAAACAAACTGCACTTAGGAGCCAAATGAACTTGAGTTCAATTGAACCGAAACAAACAGGGCAGGTGTGAGAGCACCCTTAGTATTCCAGCTCACCTCGGCTTCCCTGGCCTGGTCTTGTTGCAGTGCAGTGGTGCTTATACAAACTGAGTAGGCGAGGGGTCATCAAGACATCCTCAAGTGTCTTCAGCATCACCAGATTCTCTTCGTCTCACAAAAACTGTATTAGTGTTCAAATTACTGCTGGCAAAAAATAATCAAAGGCCTCTCCATCTGAAAGATCTGAGCTGGATTTTAGTCCCAGTACATCCCTGATGTTGAGTCACTCTTTATATGCTTTTCATGGTGATTGATTTTCTTTCATATTGAGCCAGAAAGGTGTTGCAAAGAAAAAAACTATTTTTTGAAATACTTGTGAGCAGATATGTGATGATGTAAGTAAAACAAACCAAACTTTCCAGGTTTGTGTGAGAGTCTGTGCAGATTAGCTCAGTGCAGATGAGATTATACACACGGCTGGTCGGATCTCTGTATGTGCTGATGTGTTTTTATGTGCGTGCGTATTTGGGCATATATCCGCGTGCATGTGTACATTTGAGCCATGATGAAGTGTGTGTGTGTGTGTGTGTGTGTGTGTGTGTTAAGCCCTGGCTTGAGTTCTGAGCTGGGTGTGTGAGTCATCTGACTATGCAGCCATGCATTTCTAGAGCTGGGCGAAGCTGCAAAGCCAGACACGCTGAGCCAAGGCTTTTTCTGGTTAGAGGGCATCACACACACACACACAGAATCAAACACATATACGCTTTTTTGTCGCTTTTTGTCTTTTCTCTCATTCATCCTCGTCCCTATATCCTCTCTTTCCTCCCTCCCTCGTCTTCACCCACTTCCTCCTGTCCACACCTATGCTCTGTTAGTAGTAAATAATTAGGAGACAAAGCAGAGACGCGGCCTGCTTCCTCTCCAGCTCATTTAGACACACAGCAGTGTTTGTGATGATGCAGTGCCACTTCATTTTGGCTGGTTGTTTGGTCTGTCTGCCGCAGAAATGAGTGGGTGTGCGATATAGAAATGGATTCAGAAAGGAGCAGGAAAAGAGAGAGGGAGGGGAGCTGTGTGTGCATGTGTGTGTGTGTGTGTGTGTGTGTTTGACTGCCCAGGAACATGGGGTTCTGATCAATAGCCTCTAAACAGCTTGACTCTCCATCAGTATCAAACTCAGCAGCCAATGGTGACTCATGTACACACATACACATGTGCACAAACACACAAACAACAGACACTTTCATGCATTGATAAACTAAAGAAAACTGCATGGTGTAAGTTAGGGAGTTTGTTAAAATTCAAAAACTGATTGCATGCTAACTGCTTGAGAACACTTCTGTTTGCTTTCTGAATCTATCTGCATGTTGTTCGCATGCATGCATGTTGAGAAAATATGTCTCCAGCAGCCCCTTCAGGTGCTGTAGACGTCAGGTAGAACTCCTTATCCGGCGGTATGAATAGCGGCTAGAAAGCAGCATTGGATCCTGTAACCCTGGATGATGTACAGTAGCTTTCATTAACCGAACACATCGGAGCAAGAGAGAAAAGGAAGAGCAAGAGAAGAAATAGATAGAGTTGGAGAAAGAGTGGCGGTCTCCGATGAGTTCTGCAGTCTGTTCCATCCCTTTAATTAGTCCCATTGGAATGCCCTCCCCGCTCCGTGCGGCTGATCAGCTTCCCTTTCTATATCTCTAGTCTGTATTTGTGTGCGTGTTCATGGGCGTGTGTGTGTGTGTGTGTGTGTGTGTGTGTTTGCATGCATCTTAGCTAAAGCTGGACAGACATCTCACGGGCATATGAGCTCTGGTTGATCTCCCAACGGTCGATGAGAAAAATGTAGTGGAAACATTAATATTCAAGGAGTTTCCATTCCCTGAGATATGCGCCATTTGGAAAATGGGATGCGTGTACTCTCTACATCAGTAACTGTGGCAATTAACGTGAAGTGATTTTGCTGACAGAAGATATATAGTGCCACCACGTTATTTCTTATCCAGAAAAACAGGATCTATAGTGTTTTAATATTGGCATAATTTGCCAGTGAGAGTAGATTCTTTTTAGGCAGCAGGTTGTGCAGCTAAAGTATAAACCACTTTTAGGGTGCTTTCATATTGTTCCTGTTTGGTTAAAACAAACTGCGGTGCATTTGCTGATTTAGTGAGGTTCAATTGGGATGGTGTGAAAGCTGTCAATTAAACTCTGCTGCCAACCAAACAATCAATCTTCTCTGTGATTATGGACTGAAAGCAAACAGAACAACCAGTGTTTTTTGAAAGTAAATATGTGTTGACTTCAACTGCTAAACTACTATTAAATCCATCTGCTGATTGTGATCTGTGTAATAAACATGTTCTCTATATTCATAGGGCAGGGTATCAGTACCCAATGCCTTTGAAGTTATTGACCGAAATAACTCAGTACCAAGTAGTATCAGGGTGTCTCCAGTCAAACTATCCCTGCATTCGACCTTTTTGCAACAGGGGTCTAATCCTGGACCATACAGATTCCCCGATGGATTAGCAAACTTTCTGTTGATGCCATCTCCAGAGCTGCTCTTCTGCAGGCAAACAGTCAGTTCCATGTCTGTCCAGTTAGCATGAGCTAACACACCAACAATGGCTAACAGCAAACACCAAGCCGTTAAGCTGAAATGGCTTAACTTTGTTGTTAAACACCATTAATAATCATTCAGTAATGTTATCCATGTGATGCTAACACTTGTGCCTTTCACCTTGTGTGTGGCTGGGTGGACTTTTGTGACTGTCCCCAGCTCATGCTCCAGCAGCAGCCTCTACAATCCATATAGTATATGGTGTGGTGAAGTTGAGTGTGGTGTACTAATGGAGTTGGCAGTTCAGCATGCCAAGCTGCCACCAAAACATGAAAGAAAGACAGTATTATGAGTACCCAATGAATGAAGTACTCTATTGGTATCAGTATCACTTTAAGGGTATTGGTACTGGTATTGTCATTTTTTAAACGATGCCCAGCCCTAATATTTTTACAATGGGCAGCCATACTAACACATATGCACGTTGGGCTGTAGCTGCAGGTATTTTCAATAATCAATCAGTCAAAAGCAGTTAAACAGCAGCATGCGGAGACTGCATCTCCTACTCCATTACTTTGGTGCCTCAGGTCCATTAAAGAGTGTGTTTTTACATAGTGATGTCACAGTATTATCCCCCCTTTAGTTTAGTTAGTTGGTTTTCTTTCTTGTCCTTCCTTTTGTGTCTGTGGCAGTTGTCAGACAAATACAACAACACCAAAAGACATGACAGTTAAAGGCAGACATCAAACAACATCTTGTTGTCGGAGATGCTTCTCTTTTATCCTGTCTCTACCTGTGAGTCATCATTTATAACATGCAGTCTAATAATTCTAACAATGCTCATAAGCGAATCTGATTTTCCTATGAGGGTCCTGAAGATGCAGGATGACAATCACCAAAACTGTCCGATCACTCAGTTACCTGTCAGCCTGCATAAATTATTTTTACTCCTCTAGGTTAATGAAAAGTCAGTCTGAACATGAACCTGACCAGAACTAAAACACATATACACAGCCCGAATTACTGCAAATCTAGCACTTGATATGGGGGAAATTCCCACACACATTTACAGTGATGTCTAATAATGTTAAGCCAACGTTTGCACCTATGCGGACTGTGACCAATGGGCGAACTGACCAAAATGCTGCATCAGACAGAACGATTTCAACCCCCTGGACAACATGGCACACTTTCTCTCTATCTGTCTACAAGGCTACGAGCCCCTTCTGCTGTTGCAGCATCTCTTAGTAGACAGGTTTCAATGATGTCAACCTGAAGGCCTGCAAACATGACCGTAAAACATAGATTTACGCTCAGACAAAAACATCAGAACCCAAAAGGACTAGCACAAACGCCAGTGCCAGTGATGTCATCATTAACAACAGTAATCCTCAGGCTGCTCAGACAGTCAACAGTAACAATACCAAGGTGAAGCAGCGGTCCAAAGACATATTTCAGGTGAACTGGCTTAGAATATATCCGTGGCTCGAACTTAACAACGGTGAAATGAGCTGCTCGATTTGTAAAATGTACGTTGCTACGCCTTTTATCAGCCAGTGTTACAAAACATCAACTTTAAGTCACCGCTTTGATGGTGTTTCTCATTCAGCTGGGAAAGAGACAGAATAGAGAACAGAGATGAGAGAAGAGGAAGCTGCCAAAAATAAGACTAAGGACCAGTGATGGAAAAAGTATGAGATCTTTTACTTAAGTACAAGTAACAATACAACAGTATAGAAATATTTTGTTACAAGTAAAAGCCCTGCATTAAAAATCTTACTTAAGAAAAGCACAAAAATATTAACTCATTATGCAGAAAGGCCCGTTTCAGAATATTGTATAGGCTGTTGTATCATTGATTATTATTTATGATAAATGTGAACACCAGTCTAATTTTGCAGCAGGTAAAGGTGGGGCTTATTTTTTACTATACATATTCCATATATTCTACATAATACATCATAAATTATTTGTTGATTATATTTTGTTTTTATAATCTGAATGGCTTCCAAAATGGTAAATGGTAATAGACCTGCACTTGTATCGCGCCTTTCTAGCCATCTGACCACTCGAAGCACTTTTTACACTATGAGTCACATTCACTCATTTACACATACATTCACACACTTGTGGCACTGACACACTGATGAAACAGCTGTTGGGAGCAATTTGGGGTTCAGTCTCTTGCTCAAGGATACTTTGACATGCAGACTGAAGGAGCCGAGGATCGAACTGCTGATCTTCTGATTAGTGGACGACCCACTCTCCCTCTGAGCCACAGTGGCCCCCAACTGTGATGAAGTAGACATATAAAGAAGCAAAAAATGTTCAAGTAAAGTACAAATGACACTTAAAGGGCCAGTGTGTAAAATGGGTTGAAAACAGTGACATCAGTGGTCAAATTCTAGATTGCAGGGCTCACTCGCTCACCCCTCCCGTCGGGTAAATGACGGTGGCCTCGTAGTGACAAAAAGCCTTGCACAGACACGAGTTTTTCAGGAGTAGGTCTATCTAGCGATGAGGTAAATGTTTATTTAGAAATCTAAACCATGTTATGATATTGTAATGAATCCCTCACGAGCAGGAGACCAGAGGAGCGTTCGGGAAAAAGGCCAGTTTATTTGAGCACTCCAGAAACTCCGGTAACACTCCAGGGGGTAAAAGACTCCGTCCCAAACTCTGACTCTTCTAGCGTAACACACACACTTCATACATACATACTCGTTTACAATACCTAGCGGGGACCCCCCTCCCCTCTCTGCTCCGCCAATCTCCAGCCCGCACACTGACTGACAGCGTAGCCGGTAAACAGAGCTCAGCTGTTTATTTAGCCTAGCAATATCTCCAGACTATAGTAGCTGCAATAGACGACTTTGAATGCGATTTTGAAGAGTTTCTTGTAGCGGACACAGACCCAGAGCCATACCTGTTTGAGCCGGAGCATACAGATGAGAGCCGGAGTACACTGAGCGGCCGAGAAGAGAGGCTGAATCCTCCGCTCCCATTTTGCTGCACAGAATGGGATTCGGTGCTACTGCTACCATCGCTGGGGAGATATATCATCAGGAGGAAAAGCGCCGCAGAGAGTGCATCACAAGGAGTGAAGTTGCGTCTTCTTTTCCTCGCAGATGACGGTTCGGGTTCATTCTCTCCTGTTGCGTGGTAAGTGTGGTCCATTCGCAAACTTTATAACTAAAAAAACTTTTCACTACTCTCCATCAACGAACTACTAACACTCTCTGCTGTTTCCTCCTCCTTCTTCCTTCCTTCCGCTGTCTTCATTGGTTTATTTATACACGCGAAACGCGTTCTCTGGCTGGCTGGATTGTCCGCTGGAGCTGCCTTACATACATGGCGGCGCAAGATGGCGACCTCTCTAAAGCAAGGCCCTTGCTACATATATATATATATATATATATATATATATATATATATTAATATGTTTATATAAGTGTATAACTGCTATAAAATAAAATTTGTTTGGTTTCCATAGCCTTATAATTATGCTTTTATATATATATATATATATATATGTATATATATATATATATATATATATATATATAAAATTATATAAATATAAAATTATGCATATATAAAATTATGCTTTTATATATACATATATATATATATAAAAGCATAATTATAAGGCTATGGAAACCAAACGAATTTTATTTTATAGCAGTTATACACTTATATAAACATATTAATGGGTAGAAGATTCAGATTCAGATTTGACAATAAACCATGCCAAATATTACACACTGGCCCTTTAATATTGTACCTAAGTATAGTCCTCAAGTAAATGTACTTACATTCCACCACCACTGAGGACACTGACACACTTCTCTACCAATCAGTGTTGAAACACTTGATCCCAACACGCTGTGACTGTTTCATTCTTTGTTCATGAGGTGTGTGTGTGTCTCTCCTCCATCACACAAACGTCACTGGTATTTGTACGACAATGAATTAGGAACAATAGATATGGATCTTAGTCATCCTGAGAATTTAACAGAGAGATGACTATCTCACTCTCCTGTGGAGTGGTACCATCGCTAAGGTCATGAGGATACTCACAGTAGCGTGCTGAGCTATTCAAAGTAACAGTATCAAAAGAAAATGGAAGGTATTGTCTGATATCGTCGAGGCAGCGGAGAGGAACGAGAAGGACACACAGATGATAGAAAGGAGAGATGAAAGGAAAGGAGATGAGTGGGTACAAGGGAAGTGAAGAACCAAAGTGAACGGTACAAGGATGACGAAGAGGGACGGGAACAATAAGGCCATGAAGACAAGATGTCAGTTGGTATCATGAGTCAGAAATAATTTGGCTCGCACAGTGGCTGGTGACTGTATTGAATATTTGATGGTATTTAATGTTTAACTCGTGGCATTACTTTTTCTTGTTAAAATTCTCCAGACCTCACAGTTTCTTACTTTCTCCTCATCACTCGGTAGATTATATTATGTGAATTTACTGGAGCTGGAGAAAACCCAACTAGCTGGTTAGTCTGAACCAAGGGAAAATACTCTTCTGAGATGCTGATATGTTTTCAGCTGTGCTATAACAGCATGGCCCTTGAGAGGGAAATGCCAGTCTGTGTCTGTCAGTCAGTCGGTTCGTCACGCCACCACTTTGGTCCTTCGTGGAGCTGCTAGCATGGTTGTAGACTGGTAGGCCTCATTTTCACTGCATAGTTCTTTTGGAACCAGTGCTGTTCTTTATTTTGTTTCTACTGTAGATAGTACCCGGTCAATAGGTGGGATTCTTAACTGATCATCAAAGCAATGCTGCGTGAAACTGTCATGACTGTTGATGTTTCTCAAAGTCAAGGATCCTTCCTTGGTAGGACAACAACAAGGATCCTACAGAGGCAGGGCAAGAGGATACACACATGCATCCTTGGGTTTAGGACTCAGTCCTCGGTAAAATTCGGTAACACTTCATAAGACAGCCCTTGTTTTAGACTGTACCTCTCGCCCACTTTCCCGGGAGTTAGCGTATAACTCCTGGGAACTTACATGTAGCTACTTTCCCAGGAGTTAGAGCATAATTCCTCCCAGTCACTTACCACATACTTTCCCAGGAGTTAGAGTATAACGACGCGGTCACTTGGCATATACTTCCCCGGGAGTTAGAGTATAACTCGCAGTCACTTAGCACATACTTTCCCGGGATGTATAACTCCCGGGAATATGCCAAGTGACCGCATTGTTATACTCTAACTCCTGGGAAAGTATGTGTTAAGTGACCAGGAGGAATTATGCTCTAACTCCCGGGAAAGTACATGTAAGTTCCTGGCAATGACTTGCACACACATAGACCATAGACCATAGACAATCAGATCTGCCAACTAAAAAAGGTTTAAAGATCAAAACATTAGTGCTATACTAGAAGCAGAATAGCTATGAAAAGTTGCAGGTCACCTGTGCTTTATGCTTTACTTCTGCAGTGGTACAATAAATATGAAGTGGCTAAGTTAGCACACAGCAGTGGATGGATTTAAATGGATGGAACACAAGAGCGTGATGATTTGTCAGAGGAAATCTATGTATTCTGGTAACTTAATGGCTTTTGTTTTGTAGCCAGAGTAAAAACTGTGGCTTTCCAAAGCTAATTGCAACCTCGGGAGGTTTCGGCTTGATTAGGCCTCTCTGTTCCTGCCAGGAGCATATATGTGTGTGTGTGTGTGTGTGTGTGTGTGTGTGTGTGTATGTATACATGAGTGTGTGTTTTATGTGTCTTTTATTAATGAAATCCACAGTTTGGCCTTTGTGGATAAATTCACTCCATGTGACCTGTGGAGAAAGCCAGAGGCTCCAAATTAAGCCTCCAATTTAACAAGCAGTGTGGAAACTCAACACTGTGTGTGTGTGTGTGTGTGTGTGTGTGTCGGTGGGAGGAAATAGGGAGGAAGATGGAGAGAAAAGGGAGAGAAAATGAGGCCTCTTATCAGTCTTTCACTAGTTAGCTGTATTCTATGACTTCAGCAGAGTGCACATCACAGACGTGACATTCCCATCTTTCAAATCAGCTTTTGCCTGCTGCTACATGTGTGTCCCCTACACATCCCTAAAGCTTGATTCGACCCAAGGGTGTCACACTCCATCTATCTCTCCCCTCTCTCCCTCTTTTCGCTCTGTCTCTGTCTGCCGCTTGCTGTGCTAACCTGGAGAACTCGCTGCACCGCGAGGTAAAAATCCTGATGTCACTACAAATCCATCGTCCACACACGACACAGCCAGCCCTAAAACATCCCCAGGTCAAACACACAGGGAGACGCGCACGCACACACACACACGCACACACACACACATGCAGAAACAACACAGAGTGCAGTGTGTGTCTGCTGACAGTGCAGATCCAGGTGGTAAACGCAGTTATGTTGTCTGAGCCTTTCTATCACCCACAAGTCCAACAGCATCAGACAATAAAAGAAGAAGGGAATTGCCAGCCCTCACCTACAGGCGCGAGCTACACCATAGCTATAAGCTGGCTTAACACTGCAAAAATAACATCAAAGTCCCTCTCTCCATAGAATACACAGCGCACCACTTTCATATTTATCTATCACATTTTGACTACACTTCAATTTTCTGCAAGGTTCTTGGGCAATAACAGAAAAAAACACTTTGAACTAAATAAACAAATGCAAAGTAGGGATCTCTTGAAGCTTTGGAATTTAGGAAATATATTAAAGCAAAATGCAAATGGCCTCCACTGTGTGGTCCCTGACGCGGGGAGAGAGGATAGCGTCAAGCATGGGAGAGCACGGACCAAAAAATAATCCAGGGGGGGAAGAAATAGCTTCTTAAATTCAATTTCAATCCATTTTTTTTCAAACTTTTGTAGCCTCTTGGCTGGGATTATCTAACTGCTAGCAAAGTGGAAATCCATCCAATGCTATAAGCCTTTGTTGACAAATGTAATGGTTGTTCTGCCGAGTAAGAACAACAGTTAAAAGTAAAAACACTTTTTCTGACGATGTTGCTGAGCAAGCAACATTAGGGAGTGAGGCAGCTCAGTTAGAGTCTCATCAAAGAGTATAAAACAATAAGGAGCCACTGAGCCTCAGATGCTTAGGGATAACTACCTGGGCTGTGCAGGAAAAAGGGCGCAGCTATTCCCTTGTTTCTGGACTCACTGACAGAGGAAGAATGCAGGTTCTACTTTTCCAGTGCACTTTAATAGGAGTCTGATTTCATCCGTCCATCTCCCAGACAGACAGGTGAAAGTGACCGGCGGTAAAAGCACTTTCTCCTTCTCTCTCTTCCACTCCTCTCTCTTTCTCTTTCTCTCTCTCTCTCCTGCTCCTCTCAACTTAATTTTTCATCACACTGTGGTTTTCAGAGGACTGGTGCTTTTTCCTCCTCTCCACCGCCCTCAGCTGGTATATTTAGATTGTGTCTCTCCTCCCCTTCCATTCCTCTCTCCCTCCTGCTTCCACTCATTACCTTCTTCGTTACTGACATGAACGCTCAGCCGGTCACTCTCCTGACATGAATGTTATGATAAGGCTAGTCATTTCTGTTATTAAAAAACTGACAATTCATCAGCAATTAATTATCAAGCTAAAACATTCTCTGGTTCCAGCTTCCCAATGTGAGGATTTTCTGTGTTTTAAAGCGTTTGAAATGTTTCATCTGCAGATTTTTTTGTATTCATGGTTGGATGTTACCTTGGGCTCTGGAGAATTGCAATTAGAGGTGTTTAGTACATGCACGAAACAAAGCTCTCACAACAAATTTTTTAACTGAACTGACTGAATCCTCATTGTCACTAGTGGAGCTCCTGACTGGTGACTGAGAGCGCTACTGTCAGCTCAGCTGATTACTTCCTCATTAAAAGTTTATTAAAAGACCACAAAAGCCATAGACGTAATCAGAATGTGATAATATGATGCTTAACTATAAAGCTTATATACAGAGTAGTGTTGTCAAAATATGGATTTATCTGTACATAATGACTCTGAATGTTTGAAACAGTGCAACACTCATTTTTCACAGTATCAATACACCGGTACCAGCTGTGCTTTCTCTCTCATTGCTTTGTCGTATTTATCTTTAATAAAAATGTTATTCTGCCCTCAATGTCAATTTTTTGCCCATGGTATCAGAAATGTTTCAAGGCATTATGCTGAAGTTAAAAATTCCAATATTGTGACAACACTAGTACTGAACTTGCACTAGTTTTTTTTTACTGAACTAAAGCTAAACTACTAAACTGAAGATCGTCAGAGGCAATTTCGAATAACACGTCATTATTATGGGTGAGGCATTTGCATTACTAACGTACCTACTGAGGTACATTTAAAAGGTGATACTACTGCGTAGCTTAAAAAAGAAGCAAACTGCAAACTGAACTGAACTGACCTGAACCGAACTGAACTGAACTGAACTGAATGATTCAATTTGGCAGTTATAGTTTGTCACACACACGAAGACACATGGTTTAATGCATTTAACCCTCTTTGCTTAGTTTATGTGACAGATATAATTCCCTTATGCCACTGTCAATACATGTGTTAGCTAGGCATGCCACATATTGATATTTCAGCAAGCGGCAACCTCCAGGGCTAAAAAATGAAGCCAACACAAAGTGCCAAAACATGCAGTTCCTCTAAAGACCACATGAGGCTGGCTCCAAAAGCGAGTCAATCCTAATAGAACCCCCATATTAAAATGCCAAACTTTGCAGCTAAATTGAACATGTTTACAGCCTGTTACAAAAATGGTTTGGATCTTCATAGCTAATTTCTCCATTCATGACAACTGTATGGGGATACATTTTTATATGACTCGCCCATTTAAAGACATACAATGCAGGATTTTCCTAAAAAACAATGATAGACTCATCTCTCTCAATCACCACTTATGACTATGTCCTCCTGAGACCCTGTGACCTCATATGAGGACATCACATTTTGGGTTTACATAATGTGATGTCCTCATATGTATGTATATATATATATATATATGTATACATATATATATATATATACTTCATTCTTCTTAACTTAGACCTGTTGTCCTCATTCATGGACACTTTTTTGTGCCATCTAGTGGTAGTAAGATCACAATACAGTAACCCATGTAAAAACAGGATGGCAGCCATCTCTGCTGAGTCATTCTACAGCCAATCTCGACACACAAGTAGACAAGGTCCAAAACCTGATCGCATTTTATGGTTGAAACTTGTTCATTTATGATTAATAACTGTTGTAGTTTGATATGCCGTACAATAGCAATAAAAAGTACTCATTTGAGGACACTGAGACTTAATTGTTGTCTCCTTTGACGACATTGGGACTTAACTGTCATCTCGTTTGAGGATATTAGGACTTTATTGTTGTTTCGTTTGAGGACATTGAGACTATACTTATCAAGTCCTACTCATCCAGAATAGCTAGGAGAAATTAGAAATGCATACCAAACACAAGTTCAGGTCTCAGGAGGATATAGAAGTGTGTGGTTCTGTATTTATCTGCAGAGACTCTGCCCCTATTTTCTTATCTTCTTCGTATTTTCTGTGTTTTTATGTGTGTATACCCCACAGTGCTCAGCTGAGTTCAAGGCTTTATAAAAACGTCACAACCAGGTGCCAAGCAGCAGGCATCCAAGAGACACAGTGCCAAAAATAATGTAAATATACCAAGCTGAAACACCAAACTAGAGTGAGTCACTTAATTTCAACTTTTGCTGGCAGGCATGTTTACAAATTGTAAACGACAACCCTGCATAGTTACCTACCTTTAAAATTTGTTAAGGCTTAAAGTTATGCATAATTAAGGCCGTGGATGCTTCGAGTGACAGGCTGTCTGCAGATAGTGTTCTCAGGCTCTCAGTCAGACCCACCCCTCAGTCCTCCGCAGCTCCACCCTCTCATACAAATATGGTCACTTAAAGCTCCAAAACTCTTAAATAGCAACAGCAAAAACGCCAAACTCGAGACTTGAAGACAGGAGTCCACAAGCCAATGGGTGACATCACTGTAGCTACGTCCACTATTTTTATACCGTCTGTGTTCAGTTAAAAAATAAGCTAGGGTACTTAGAAATGCCATCATTTGGTATGTGAGTAGTACAGTTGAGTGTCGTTGGGACTTTTTATGGGGAAAAAATACACACTCTGAAAATGTTTGTGTCCTGTGTCTTATGTGTGTCAGAATCTCTTGATCATGCTTGTAGAGTGATGTCGACATGAAGTATGATGATGCCAGAGAATTTATTCCTATTTGTATTTCACTTATGTCTCTGATGGGAAGCTGTGTGATTTTTGATGAAAATGCTGTCAAGGGTTAAACACACACACACACACACACACACACACACACACACAGAAACACACGGCCTGCTTACAGGAAACCTCTCATGTTACTCAGCGGAGACTACGAATTGAAGTGGCCTATAAGAACCACACACACACACACACACACACTAAGAGGTCGTCCCTGCAGGACAACGCTTTCAGACACTCTGAAACCAACACCTGCCACTGGAGAAAACGCACACACACACTTAAAAGCACACAGTGAGCACTTAGTGTGGCAGATTCGCACGCAATATTTCGTTTAAAATCACTCATGTTGGGTTAGAAGACGAGCTGCTGCCATTTGGGAAACTCAAGAATGTTCAATTTGAGCATGAAAAACTTCATCCAGAATTGGGTTCATCCATGTGTGTCAGTGGAGGACTGCCAACGCTGCTGGTTAGAGAGAAAAATGTGGTTTGAGAGAGAAAAAGTGATGAAGCAGGGTAGAAGTATATAAAGGGAGTCAACAATGCTCTTTCCCTGTTGTTGTGTTTTTCCATTTTAGAGGGAAAGAAATGATGATCAGTGATATGAGTAGATGAGCGGCAGGAGGTATAGTGTCCAAGCTGCCCTTAGAAACTTCTGCCTCAGTTTAATGAATACTTAAAGAGGGGAAAAGAGCTCGGGAGATGGCGAAAGGGCATCGGTGCATCTTCTCTTGCCTTCTTTCTTTCCTTTCTTTGCCTCTTCTTCTCTGACAGATTACCATACAGGGCAGGAGTTTCTAAAGAACAATGTAGAGCTCACAGCAGGATGTCACACTGATGGCTTCAGTCCTCTCTGGTCTCATTCTGTAACTCCCCTAAACTCCCCCGGTTCAGACCTATTTCTCTGCCCTAAATGCATAATTTTGTAAATGAAGCATCTGCTTGGGTGGTCCCAGTAGGCCCATGTGTATCAGGCTGAGGCTGACGTACATACACACACACAAAGCCACACACGCCATCGCTCAAAAATAGTTTTGCTAACAGTCCCCAAAAATATGTGGCACCTAGGATCTTTAAGGGAGATGTATTCATATGCTGATGTTTCGGTGTGTGCGAGTTTGTTAAATGTTAAGCGGTAACAAGAAGCAGTGGGAAGTCTGCAAAAAAAAAAAAAAAATTATAAAATGAGAGAACAGATGCTGATTACTGCAAAGGCAATGAATCATGACACTAAAAAGGTGGGTTGCTGTGTCAACCGAAACAAAGTCTGTATTTAGGTTTTCCGAAATTAGGACAGGCCTTTATCAAGAGCACATTTGTTCTGTGCAACTGTGTTACTGGAGCCGTGCAGATAAAACAATACACTGGGAGCTTTCACACAAATAATAATGTGGAAATGCTGCAGAGAAAAGGAGATGTCACACACAATCAGTTAGCGTGACGTCAGTGCTTCTATAATAACTTTACTCTTTAAGTGTTGACACGACAAAATTACAGTGAAAACGTATCAATACAAAAGTGGCTCAGGGGACGTACAAAGCATGAATAAATGGCGGGTCCATCTGCATTATTTTCCGTGTTTTTCAAATGGAGACTCAGCTGTTACCGAAAAGCAGTGACGTAGTTTACAGCTCTGATGCCCTGCCCTCCTCAAACCTGCACACATGCCATTAGCTGACAGCATAAGCATGGAGAGTAAAGAAAGTGTTAGCTTGAAAGATTTGAACTTAGAGATAGAAGATGGTGCTATTTCATTATTATTAAACTTTTATTTAACTAAGTGAAAACACATTGAGATTAAATGTTATACTGAATATACATTAGTAGCATGGCCTGAACAGGCCCAGGGGCCCAAAGTGTCAGGACCACCCTCCCAACCATCAAGAGACACGGAATGACTTCAAAGAGACGCAAAGCACCCACCAAGAGACACAGTGACTTAAAAGAGACAGAAAATGGCGAAAAAGACACACAACACAACCACAAAGAGACACAGAATGACTTCAAAGAAACACAAAATGAGTACAACAAAAAGAAGCAAAGCAACAGCAAGACACAAAAATGACTTCAAAGGGACAAATAATGTCTACAAAGTGACTCAAAGCAACTACAGAGATTAAAATGTCTACAAAGAGACACAAAATGGTGAAAAAGAGACACAAAGCAACCACAAAGAGACACAGAATGACTTAAAAGAGACACAAAATGACTACAAAGGGACTCAAAATGACTACAAAGGGACTCAAAATGACTACGAAAGGCACAAAATGGCTACAGACAGAAAACTACAAGGAGATGCAAAGTGACTGCAAAAAGGGCAAATTAAGTACAGAGACAAAAAAAAAAGACTACAAAGAGACTCAAAATAACTACTAAGAGACACAAAGCAACCACAAAGACACTTAAAATGAGTACAAGGAGACATAAGGCAACTACAAAGAGACACAAAATGACAATAAAGTGACCCAAAATGTCTACAAAGAGATGCAAAGCAACTACAGAGATTACAAATGACTACAAAGACACCCAAAATGACTAAAAAAGAGTCAAAATGACTATAAATTAACACAAAGCAACTACAAACACACTCTAACTGACTACAAATATGCAAAACAACTACAAAGAGACCCAAAGCAACTCAAGGAGATGCAAAACTACTACAAATGGGGCCTACAAAACTGCAAACAGACAAAAAATTATCACAGTGACACACAAAACGACAGAGAGATGCGTAACAACTACAAAGAGACACAAAACAACAACTACAAGGGGCTCAGTGTATCCTGCTCCTACAGAGGAGAAGTGGTGAGGCCTTCTGCATGTCTGTGCTCATTGTCTCATAATCCGCCCATGATTAATGGATCCATAGTCGGTGTATTACCTACAGTGGATGCAGTTGGCACACATCTCAGTTTGGAAAAGCAAACAGAGTACCAGGGCACAGAACAGATTGATTCTTTTTTCTTCTTCTTCTTCTTTTGTACAGATACAACAGCACCATAAAACTCTGATAAGCCCACCACATGCATTTCAAATACCAGCCAAGAGGCCAGGTTTGCACAATTATCACTGCAGCTCTCCTACAGTAGCTCATATTTGCAAAAGAGTCACGCAGAAGGCCAAATACACCACACACAGCCAGCCACACACACCCACAGTATTCATACTTGGTCAAATAATGTAGTCGTGTCTGTGATGACTTTAAGGAATAAAATATATCTAAATAAGCCACCAAAGGCTGAACGGGTGAACTTAGCTCGGACGCCTTGTCTCAGCAAAAACTAAACCAGTGTCCAGTGCGCTCTATAACTTAGTATTTGGCAATCCATTTATTCACAGCCCTGTAAACACATGTGCACTGTAATGTTCCACTATGAGGTGGAGAAGTGAGCAAAGTTCTTGCATTGGCTGATCTATTAAACCACTCAAAAAAATGTCGGGAAAACTTAGAGATATGTCACAATGTTTAATAGAAAACAGCTCTCTCAGAAATTATGTCACCAGTGGAACAATGACCATGCATGTACCATGCATTCCTGTGATTGGCAAAGAGGCGGGAGATGATAGACTGGCTCCGCTAATCCAAAACTCCCAACCGTACAAAATCATTTAAAAGAATGTAGGCAAGGTGCATATAGGATAACGACCGCCGCCACCACTCATGGACCCCACATTAACATTAACAAACATGCTGATCAGAGGCAGCTGCAGACCAGCAACTCCTTGTGTTCTGGGAAGTAAAATTACTGTTCCTGTCAAAGGAGTCTGGTGGCTATGGACTGGGGCGGCAGCAAAACATATAGGCTATATCCAGATTATTTTAACTACTTTACCTCGTCATCAGACAGCCCTTTCCAACGGGGAACTAAGGCTGCTATATCACCCTCTTCAAAGCCACCAGACACCATTGACAGAGACAGAAATTTTACCTCACAGCACAAGGAAGTAACTGGTCTACCGCTGCCTAGATAGTTTAGTTTGTTTGTGTAATTATGTGACTTTCGGAACCAAATTAACATGACGTCATCATGCAGAAACGTAGGTCAGGTCACGCGGGAAAATTATTTAAGAGGGGCTTAGGAAATTGGCCTTTTGACGCTAAAATATACCTTCTTAGAACAAAATTAGATCAGGATTAGTATACATAAGGAATACCACTGGAAAGCTACAGAATGACAAAAAAAACACAGAAAAACCTCAAAACTTCAACCTCAAAATAGATAAATGAATAAAAAATGTAGCAGCTGTTTAAAGGTATACAGTAGTGGTTTCCAGCTGGTCCAAAAGTGGGTCGTGGGTCCATTCTGAACACGTGACTCAGGGACAAGTCTCAAGTTTGTTAAAGACACTTTATATTTTGAAGTACAGTGAATTTCTGGCATAATTTTATTTTGAAGTGCTGTTTCCTGCTGTAGAGTGAGTGACTAATGGACAGCTGCTTGCCAGAGACAGCTAACTATCACGATGACATGGCCAAACACAAGTATGATGTTGAATATTCTAAAGTGTGTGGACCTTAAACTAACGACTAAAGAGAAATCTGGACCCCGTGGCTGGACCAGGAGGGAACCAGTGGTATACCGAATTGCCAGTTTCTGTTTGCAAACACGCCCAACCGCAAAGGTGAAAGTAAAAGCCAACTCCAGATTCACTCTCGTTTTGTCTGTCACCTCACTATATTTGCGTTTTTCTCAACGCTGTGGATGCATGCTGCTTACTGTCTGGCCCCTGGTCGCTATGTACATCCCATAAACATCCCGAACACAGAGAATAAGAAGAAAATAAGAAGATGATACAGGCAGAGGGCAGAGTCTCTGCAGAGAAATACACCGCCACACACTTCTTGTAGGTCTTAAGTGATGATTGAGAGGGATTACTTCTGTATGAGTTAATACATTGTTTTGTTTTTTAGGAAAATCCTGCATAGTATTTATTTAAAGCATGTCTGTTTTATTGTTAACACTACAAACTGTCATTTAATTTCGTACTGTGTTAAAACTCAAAGATTAAAACAGAATTTCAAAATTACCGAAACTAAAAATAGCTGTTGCTATGCAGCTTCTCAGCTCAGTAATGACATGAGTATCTCAGGGTGTTAGATGCTTTTTAGTGTGTGTGTTTGTGGGTGCATGTGTGTGTATTCGTAATAATTAAGTCTTACAGGGATGTTCACCACATTTCTTGATAACAAAAAGAACAAAGCCATCTCACACACGCCACAAAGTTCATCCCTTTCCTTTTATTTTCCTCTCCTCCTCGGATCACTCCTCACTGCTTTCCTATTTCACCTCACAGCCTGGTGCACATAACTTATGCATGCTGTTTTCACACAGGATGCCATGATTTGGTGTGTGCCTGTGAGTACGTCCATCATGTGTGTATAAGTGCGTCCATACGTGTGTGTGTGTGTGTGTGTGTTGTGTTCGCAACCAGCAGCCACGGATAGCAGCAGAGCCATAATGGTGTATAACTCATCCTAATGATGCAGCAGTGAAGCAGCAGGTAAGGTCAACACAAGAGACTGTGGTGGAAGGTGAACCGGCTGGACGCGTCCCACACACACACACACACTCATGAATGAATCAGACCCCAACAAACAGACCTCCAGGCCCATAAACATGTACCCTGCCAATCTGTATATCACTTCCTATCCACTTTCTCCCATATTTGCCTGCAACCCATTATTTTTTTCCCGCCTGTCCTTTTTCTTCTCAGCATTCCTCCATCCTGGTGTCCTCTCCTCCCTCCGCCCATCCTCCCTCCGATCCTCCTCTCTCCCTCCCTCTGTCTCATGGTGATATTGTTGGAGGTCAGTTGACGCCCTGAGGAAGAGGGCTGATGAATAGATCCATGATCACTGGCTGTAATTACAGTGTCAAATGAACTGTTAGCTGTCCAGTATGTGCAGGTTCAGTGTGAGTGTGCGCGCGCACGTGTGTGTGTGTGTGTGTGCTTTCCTAATGCGTTAGTCAGCTCCCCACAGATGCAGTTGCCATATCAGCATACACAACAACAGATGGGCTCCAGTTACACACACACACACACATGCAAATCCACACACGGGTATGCAAAACCACGGCCTCACGTATCATCTATCATAGTCTGAAGTAACAAAAAATAAAAGTAGCACGTCCAATTAGAATGCTTATAACTGTGTGTGTGTGTGTGTTTGAGTTTGAACGGGGTGCACTGTGCTTTTGTCTTCATCCTAATTATACCGTTTCTGTTCAGGCTCATATGGGAACAGACAGGTTAGTATCTCAACACTTAACCACAATACATCCTGTCATAGCAGATTCATCTCAGCAGGACCCCCTTTATGCTGCCAGTACGTCTGGCAGATGTGGAGATTTGGCACACTCAATCATACATGCGCGCACACACACACACACACACACACACACCAAAAACTCCAGTCACAAGTTATTGCCAACAGATCAGGGTGAGCTATTGACTTCTCCACACATCCCTCCAGCAGACATGATAATGGAGAGCTGAAGCCACTGGGGCAGGCAGATCAGCAGCTGGGCTGGCAGGAATCAGAGGCCGACAGACGGACAAACAGAGAGTTTAGTTTTTCTGGTGGGGGAAATCATGTCTCTTTTTGTTTCTGTCTCGCTGATAGAGAGGAAAGAGACAGAAAAGAAGCTGTTGAAATCGGTCCAATCGACTCTGGAGCATTGTCAAATTAGAATTTATTTACAAAAGCCAAAGCTCAGGTCTCAGACTAATCTGAGGGGCTCTACCCACTAATAGAGGGTCTTTCTTAAACCTGCAGTGACTGATGTTGTTCTTGTGTTTTTCTATTGGCCACTTGGGGGAATCGGAAATAAGTTGTGGACACAGCATCGGCTTCTTTTTATCATTTAAGTTGATTTGTCGACTTTGTTGGCAAACAGTTGCTTACTTACACATCCAGCAGTGATGGAGCAACATTATCATTACAGGACTACCTTGCTGATTTTAAACCAGCTTTGTACCAAGACAATGTGGGCAGTTTGTGTAAATGAACTGTGTTGACCTTCCCTCCATGTTACCAGCACCCTGATGTCCCTGCTCATTTGCGAGCGAGACTTTTGCCAGCTCTTTGGCTGTTGCTTAAACTACAGATTGTACTTCGTCATTTGTGAATGCCCACTACTGCCACCACAGACACAAAGAGTATAGAAGTAGATCGAGAGACAGAGCTGCCCCTCAAACAGTTAAACTAAGCAGTGTTGATCAAATATGAACCAAGATTCTGTTACTGCATTGCCTACTCTCGCTTTAAATGTCTTCAGAAACACATTTTAGTGCACTGTTTAACTGTAATATAAGATTGTTTGTTACCAGCCGGCTGCCATATTTTTTTTGGATGAGCAACTTTCATCACGTCACCCACTAGCAGGAGCGTTTATTGATCTGGTGCAGTGCATCCTGGTGGATGTGAGACACCACAGCCCCTTCTCTCTGTTTTCTCTGGTCATATAGCACCAATTTCAAAACTATTTGCATCTTTCTGCTGCACAGACAGCCCACTTTGGTGGAAAGACCATCTTGGAGTCTGGAGTCATGAATCCAAGTCTGATGTATGTTCTCTTTTTGCTCTGTTTTTGGTCCCTACCAACTTCTGAGGGCTCTTTAGCTGGTGAGTGCTCCACTGTGTTCACCAACTGGTAGCTAACTGTGTCTGTCTGCTGTTTGCTGCTGAGCAGGTAGGGTGCAGTGGGTGTAGCTTTTCACTGAAAACAGCTGCCTTCACATTTACCCACCTGGACAAGCAAATGAACACTGTGAGGGTCATGCTTCAGATATCATCTGACCAGCTCTGCTAGCCTCTGCTGGGTGATAAGCTGACAGCAATGTATGTGGATGCCCACCCTCATGTCTTGGACTGTAAGCTTTCTGACTGGCAGACCACAGTATGTGCACTTGCAACAGTATGTGTCAAACATAGTGGTCAGCAACTTCGGGCAATCCTGTCTGTAGGCCTGTCATGATAACTACTTCTGTGAGACAGTATATTGTCCCAGAAATAATTGCAATTAATTATATAATTGTGGCACTGATATAATGCTTATGTCGTAGCATAATAATGCAAGTACACCCTTTAATAGAACAAATTTTTTATTTGACGAGAAAAACCTGCCTCATTATATTTCCTTCTGTCTATTCAGCTTGCGCTCTGTGAACAAAATGCTTTCGTCTTATCATGGTCAGGAAAACCGTACTGTTTATTCTGAAAACATGTTGACTAACAATTTGATGACATCCTTATGTAAACAAACAAGCACGTAAACACAAGGTCAGTATCATACAATATGTGGACATGACCTCGATCATTCTTGCTGACCTTGATAAGTCGATATAGTAATTATCATGACAGGCCTATGTGTCTCCCTTCCTCTTCACCCTACACCATGGACTTCAACTACCACACAGTGCTGCCATCTCCTACAGCTGGATGTATCAGTGTGGGTGGTGAGGCTAAGTACAGGGCTGTGGCGTGTAACTTTGTTGCATGGTATGTCTGCAGCTCAACATGACAAAGACAGAGAAGCAGGTGATGGATCTTAGGAGGACAAAGGTACCGATGACCCCTGTTTCCATCCAGGGGAGCCAGTATGGACATTGTGGGGTAATAAAAGTGCCTGCAAGCATACACTGACAATAAACTGGACTGGTCAAAGAACACTGACGCCCTCTATAAAAGGTGCCAGAGCTGTCTGAGGAGGCTGAGGTCCTTTAATGTTTGCCGAACCCTGCTGAGGGTGTTTTGAGTCTGTGGTGGCCGGTGCTATCCTGTTGGCTGTTGTGTGCTGGGGCAGCGGGTTGAGGGTGTCAGACGTGAACGGACTCAACAAACTGATCTGCAAGGCCAGTAACGTGGGGGTGGAGCTGGATCCTCTTGTGGCAGTGTCAGAGAGGAGGATGCTGTCTCTAGGTTCAGTGTCATCATGGACAATGTCTCCCACCCACTCCATGATGTGCTGGTCAAGCACAGGAGCACATTCACTGTGAGACTCATTCCTCCGAAATGCACCGCAGAGCGCTGCAGGAAGTCATTCCTGCCTGTGGACATCAAACTTTTCCACTCCTCCCTCAGAGTGTCAGACACTTTAAGTCAATAGACTGGCCCTGGGATTTATTTCACCCATCAGCAGCTGTAACCCCATCATTTATTTATTATTTATATTTTCAACGGTGCAACACTGACAAGTACAGTAATTCAACTGCTGCAATATTCTTATCAACTAATATTATCATTTAATTCTTACTTATACTATTCATGAATTTATATCTATCACAGTTTGCATGTTCTCCCCATGTCAGCGTGGGTTTTCTCCACTTACTCCGGCTTCCTCCCACAGTCCAAAGACATGCAGGTTAACTGGTGACTCAAAATTGGGCGTAGTTGTGAATGTGAGCGTGAATGGTTGTCTGTCTCTATGTGTCAGCCTTGTGATAGTCTGGCAACCTGACCAGGGTGTACCCCGCCTCTTTCTGATTTACTGATTTCTAATTATAGCCGCAGCTAAGAATGACGCTATGAGAGTGGTGACAGTGAACCAAACAGTAAACAGCTTGACAGTGAGCTGAGACTCAAAATAAACCTCAGGTTCATCACCATAAGCGACACCTTTCACACTGTCACAGTGTTTTCACAATCCCATTAAAACATTATTATTGTAAAAATATTAAATAAACATGTTTCAACTCTGCTGTCTGCCAATATGTGTGCATTTAAAGCAGTAATAACCCCGGACAGCGAGAGTTAGACTGTTTCTGTGTCGGGGTTTGAGAGTGATTTGGTTTCCTCCATCCTGTTAATCTGGGCAGGCATTTTTCTGCACTGTCACTGTAAGTTGAGTAAATCATTTATACTGCTTGGCCTCAATCACCCATGTGCCTGCAAAACACACACGCACACACTCATACATCCACATGCATGCCTCTGTTTCCATGGATGCGTTATATGCACAACAAGAAAACATTTACATTACCGAGGCACGGCACCTAATCAAATTCAGAGCTGCATCTAGAGGAAGAGGAAACATGGTTACACATTCACTGCCACGTGTGTGTGTGGTTGTGTGTGGGTGTGTGTGGGTGTGTGTGTGTGTGTGTGTGTGTGTCAGAAAGAAAGACAGACAGACACAGAGAGAGTGTGTCTGCGTCTAGTTGGTATTCCAGGGTGGCTTGTTGTGAGTGTGGTTTCCCACAATTCTTATCAGAGTTGTGATCACAGAAAACTGGTCTCCTCACATGGAACACATCCCTCCCTTGCACTATCAGGGATGCACACACACACACACACACACACACACACACATAGAGTCATCCCTATGTTTCTCTGCTCGTGATTCCTTTCCTTGAGTCTAATTCAATCCTCAACTTATAACCCATCGCTGAAATACGCGTAGCCAAGAACATGAATGCAATTTGGAACAATCTGAGGTGAGTCTGTCTGTCTTATGAATATAGAAGATTTTGTTTTTTTTTCCTTTGGAAGTCCTACTCAGATCCAGCAGAGGCATTCAGCCTGGGGGACAGATAAAACAATAGCTGGCTTAGCAAAATAGAAAACAAAACAAAAAAAAATCCTTCGACAAATACAAAGTACCAGGGAGAAGAAGACATGTAATATTTAGTGGGAAAAGTAAAGAGGTCGACATTTTGAGGATTGTAAGGGGGGAAAGAGGGGGTGAAAAAAAGAAAATGGCTGCCAGGTTGTACTTGAGTTAGCCTCTTTCACCCTGCCTTAATGTCCTGCGATTGAAACACTCGCTTTTATCAAGAAACTGTCTAATTGGCAAGCCAGTGATGTAGCAGAGTAACTCAAAGTGCATAAGCTGTGTACTCACTTTAAAGCAACACAGCACTTCAGTAGCGGTGAGGTAGATCTGCATGCTGATATGCTGAGGAATGCATCACACACAGCAGTTCATGCAGAGGTAAAAAAGTGACAAGAAAAAAACTGAGATAAGAAGAATCTTGTTCAAAATCTGGCTTTGCTTCATTCTGGGAAATGTGTCCTAGTTAGCATCCTGCCGCTCAGTGTACACACACACACACACACACACACACACACACATTCCTATGCCACTAATGAACAGGCTGCTTTCTCTCTTGGGATTTCTCTCCCTATATGTTTCTTTCTCTCTACCTTCGCTACATCCCTCCATCCCTCCTCCCCTCCCCTCTGCAATCCCATGACAGCTTCTCCTCTCCAGGGTTTAGACGTTTGACGTGTGTCACTCACACACACTCAGACTGGCAAGCTGTGAACCCAAACCCACACACACACATTTGTATGCAAATAATACGCAAAATGACAAAGCACCTTTTCCCAAAAACAATTCAAATGTAATGAAATAGTAATGAGATACACTTTGTGCTTTCCTCTCTCTGTCTCACACACACACACATACACACACACACACACACACCTATGATCTGAGGTAATCTTCAGTCACTGAATACATTAGCACAAGTCAGTATGACACCTCATGTAAGTGACTGAGCTGTCACCTCTGCATCTGCAAATTGGATGAACAAATAAATGTATAATTCTCAAACATCACAGGCTATTTGAAACGCGTTAATCCCCAGATCCGTAATGTATTCATGTTATTCATCTTCACGCTTGACATACGCAACCCCTCTTATTCAAATATTTGTTTTCACATCCTTTTAATCAAATTTGCATGGATTGATTTTTCCAGAATGTTCTAAGCATGGAGTCTCTCGCCTACAGTCAGTGTTGGCGATGCATTTGAAGACCCAGAGATACACTTGCATCGTAGTTAAACATTGTATTGTTGTGATGTGTGTGAGGTAATTCAAGCAACTAGTTATTTCTCAGCTTTTGTTGCAGGTCACAGTTATGTTTCATCAAAGCCTTACAGCAGTGAGCCTGGGTGTCAAACAGCCCTACATTTTGAGGCAGACTTCAAACAGTTCATTTTTAGTCAATCATATAAGCTGTTTTACTCGGAGGCGGTAGACGATGGATTGTTCAAGCCAGGTTAAAAAACCTTTGAAAATTATCTGGTGCATGCAGATGTGTGTTACAGAAATAGAGAATAAAGAGAAAGGGAAAGAGAGAATGGATCATCATCACCAATGTCAGCTAACACAAAACACAAAGGAAAAACTGGTGCCAACATGGCCGTTTGAAACCTCATCTTCAGTTCAGTGAATCCCTAACATGGAGAATCCTGGGAAATATAAAAGAGCGTATGATTTTAACCTTTAACCGCCTGCTGTTTGGCCTGCAGCGCGCTAGCACCATGCAGAACTCTGACTGACTGCTGGTACAATGAAAAGTTTCACAAATGTGAACGTGTCAGAGTATGAAACTGAAACTAACGCCACCCAAGTTGGTTTATTAAATTCACCAAAAGGACATTTGTGAGTGCTGGCTTCTTTTCTTTTTTCTGCTGCTTTTGGCCGTGCACCTGTTGAGTGGATTTATTTTGAGAGTGCTTGCTTCTTTCCTATGTGAGTATGAAACTGAAACATTAGAAATATAGTGTCTCCTAAACATTCAAAACAGCCTAGCAGTCCAATAATACTACAGATCCTTGAAAACTTTCCATCCAGTATCATTGGAAAGTATTGTGAAGAGGTTCATTGTGACTTTGGCTTTGTATTTAAACAGTATACCTTATAGGGGAGACTGGGGTAAGTTGAGCCAAAGGGTAAGTTGAGCCACCCTTTGTTGCTAGGAAACCATAAATAAAATTGAGCATGTGACCAAATATTTAGGAGGAAGGCATCATTTTATGGAGTATGTGAAGGTAAGAAAAACATGGGTTAAGTGGTTAGAGATTTATGTCCAAAAAAGCATTTTTCACTCATGAAAGTGAATTTAGTCTATCATAAGTTTAATGGGGATTGTGTTTAGACCAAAATAGATCATTTTTAATTTGTTTTATACATCAATTGTGGTGTCTATTAACTACAAAATGAGGTAGTACAGCTAGCATGAAAGTGCACCATTTTAGCTGTGGGGGCTAATAAAGTCAATATGGTAGCTATGGGGTAAGTTGAGCAATTTGAACAGGGGTAAGTTGAGCCGTAAGTTTCTGAGAAGAGGCAAAGCTGGATATGGTAAACCAAGCTTTACTTTCAAGGAGAAATATGAGGGATTCTTCCCAAGAAGCGATGTAATCGCAAAACTCCCCAAACCTCAGAGTCCCAGCAGTTTGTATTCCCCTGCAACCTTGACAGGTGGGATATTGAGTAAAGGGGCAGGTGGGATATGGATGGAAGGAGGGAGGGGGGTGGATGGAACGAGAGTAAGATGGAGGGAGGAGTTTAAAGAGGATGAAGGAGGCCCTCCTGTCAGCAAGGACACCAAACTAGGATTCACGTTTACGGATTTAGTTCAGTGTTTTCTTTCCAAAAACACAGCTGTTAAGGTTCTCTTGCTAAGCGTACTTCAAGGCATTCTCAGGCCTATGTTAAAATGTTTTAAAGAGAAGGTGAGGTGGGGGGAAGGGGGGGTAGGAGGGAGGGCGGGGGGAGGGAAGGAGGGAGATGGCTCAACTTACCCCACTCCTATGCTCAACTTACCCCTTGGACATGCTATATTATCAAAACAGTTATGTTTACACCCATTCTGTTTGTTTGTAGGGATGCACAACATCCTGAAATATATGCACATATATTAGTTAGCAACAAAACTATAATAGCCTTGATGTAGTGATCCTGAATATGAAAAGTGGCTCATCTTACCCCGGTCTCCCCTACATATATACGTTTTTTCTTGGTTTTCAAATGATAGGTGTCACACCTATAAGGCAACAAGACTGAGGGCACTCTAAAAGGAGGCAGGCACTGAGTGAAGTAAAGCAATTTATGTTTCATTGTCCCTTCAAATTGTAGACTTCATGAAATTGACAATCTGTGTTTTAATTACTGGACTGATTTACTTTGCTTACTGTGGCATTTTTCTTGATTATACCTGTGTATTATTCTTTCAGTTAGTAAATAAAAATCTGGCAGTTTGTTTCGTAATATGTAAAAGCTGAGCAGCTGGAGAAGGTGAGAGATTTTGTCGATGTTGGACTCGACAGGTTGTGAAGTTGTGATGGGTCATGATTAAACTGTTAAAAATCGAATAGAAAAAACACATTTTCCTTTGTGACAGCACAGTGGTGCAGTGATTAGCATTGTCGCTTCACAGCAAGAGGGTTCCTGGCTCATACCCAGGTTGGGGGGCTTGAACTCCAGGTGGGGGAGCCCTTCTGTGCAGAGTTTGCATGTTCTCCCCATGTCAGTGTGGGTTTTCCCTGGGTACTCTGGCTTCCTCCCACAGTCCAAAGACATGGAGGCTGGGGATAGGTGAATTGGTGACTCGAAATTGTCCGTAGGTGTGAATGTGAGCGTGTGTCTATGTGTCAGCCATGTCATAGTCCGGCAACCTGTCCAGGGTGTACCCCGCCTCTCGGCCAATGTCAGCTGGGATAGGCTCCAGCTCCCCCCCTGCGACCCCCAACAGGATAAGCAGTTACAGAAATAGAATGAAAGGATTTTCCATTTTTTTCGCAGTGCCTGATTGTACCACATTACCACCAGGCATCAGTGAAACGCATGTGACATGTTCAGTTCAGTTCTATTTTCCAAATGAGAGAAGTATAGCATTTGCCACAGTGCTGTGAGATGGGCGAAACACGTAATGACCACTACATTTGTCAAAAAGTTTTGTGTGGAAATCCTTCAAAAAATAAACAAAAATGAGGTGCAGTGCAGTTTCACTGTGATGGAAATGAGAAACTAGATGACCAGCAGATGGTTGGAGTTGAATTGAGCTTGAATCCATTGTGTATAGCAAGTTGGTGTAGAAGAGCAAAACAAGGCTGAGAGTCCCATTTCAGATGTTCAGTGTTGGCAAGCACAATGTTGTTAGCGTTGTCATGTATGCATGCTTTAACTGACTCATTTAGTCCCAGTCCTCAGTAATGGTGGAGAGCACATTTGCTGGAGTTGTAAAAATTGTGCCTCTCCGTCTCTCTCTCTCACTCGCCTTGTTTGTGCTTAAAAAATAGTTGAATACTTCCCAGTGAATGTTTGAATAGTATTTTTGTTTGTAACACTCATCCCTTATGCAAAGCTGTGGCTATTTCCTGGACGGTGTTGAAACTATTTTCAGTGGAATTAAGCTAAAATCTGCTTGAAAAGTCTCAAGATGTTGTTTGATTACATACAAAATACAAACTAAACTGACTCTAACTAGCTTCATCATTAGCTTTTAGTATTGTTTAAACAAAAATCTACTCATACAGGGGGGTGTTTACTCTGATGTAAATGTAGTATGCATCAACAGATACTTAGCTGCAACAGACTTACAAAGCAGACCATCACCAATATACAATTTATAAGAAAACATGAATAGTATGTTCTGTATGCCTTCATACCTGTGTAATACTCAGTCTGGTTAGTCTAATTTTCCAGGCTTTAGTAATAAAAACTAGCCCATACTTTGCCACTCAGTCCAACCTCTGATTTTCATCCATCAAAAATAATTAATTTTGACTCACGACCATATGACATGGTACTGAGAAACATTGCACACAATAACAAAACAGTTGCACACAGCATGGCTTAAGTCCAACAAATGGAATGACATTCGTCAAAAAAGCACCTAGTTTGCAAATTACTTTCAGTTTATCTAACTGTACTAACAAAATTATTTTTAACCTAGATAGATGGTTTAAATAATACTTTCTCTGTAAGTCATTAAGCTTACATTTTGACCTTCAAACAAAATACTCAACTCCCACGCGATTATCATCACAGAGGTTGCAGATCCTCTGGTTTATGTCCAGACCTTTATATCTTCCAGTGACTATTTACTCTGAAATTACAAACAGCCTGTCTTTACATTTGCTTTTCATACAACAGATACTTCTCCAGTTTAAACTTGTTTAATTTCAACATACATATCACATGATTTCATACTCCTTAGCTCACTTTGCCGCTTTTGTATAACTGATCTTTTAGCCTCTGTTCAACAGTTAGTTCTTACAATGGTGCATGCAGGTTAGCATATAAAGTATGGACATACATTCATGGGCAGAGATGGTCACAGAGTTTCCTGCATCGTGCAAAACCATCCAGGTAAAATACAAGTTTTTAGGGAGTTCCCATAAGACAAACATTGAGATCTCTGACTGGACGTTGGGTTTGCACATTCACAGGTCATTAAAGTTTACATGAGCAAGTAGCTACCAGTGCAGACCTTTTCCATACAGAACATGTTTCCAGAGTTACCTGCAAAGGTCTGAAAATCTAAAATAGTCCATTTGCTTTAAATTAGCTGGGCTCCTCGAAAGAAGTATGGCTGTTAAAGAAGCAACAGACAGCATTTTTGCCTTTATATATCATTATGAAAATAATGTGGGTTGCACAGGGTAGTATACACAGTAAAATCAGACTATCAGCGTTTACATAGGTTACTTAGTGGTTGGTCAGCCAATCAGGGACTGGAGCTGGTCCTTATGAGGAACTGACCGGGGCATGAGATAGTTGAGTCAGGAGCACAATGGCAGACGGACAAAGTTTGGAGATAAGTGAAATACGGCCTCCCAGAAGAAAACGAGCTAATCTGTCTGAGGAGGCGAGGATGCACAAAAAGGAGAGAGATAAAAGGAGAGGAAAAACAAGAGTAAACCTCAGTCAGGTGTTCAAGAGATGGAGGGAGCTCCGTGACCAAAGAGGCTTCAGAACCGGTGTCCAGCTAGCTTTTTTTTCTAATGGATCAGTAAGTAACACGGGTAAATGTTAGCTAGACGAGAGAGGACTGTACTGTACTGGCTGCTAGTTAACTCCTAGCTGGCCAGCATCGCAAATCGCCGCAACCAGGGACCCAGGGACCGGGTAGTGAGGTAGTGAGTGTTGGTCGGCTGACATCCTCATTGCCATTCTACGGCAGCCCTCAGACAGTGATTGCCCCCGCCCCCGCCCCCGCCCCCGCCCCCGCCGCAGCTACTGGGCACCCAGCATCTCCGACCAGGAGAAGTGGAGTAAAATCCTCTCCTCCGCTCCCGTTTGTCTGGTGAACGCCTCTCCTCTGTCAATACACTCTGCCAGCAGTTTAATAATATTGATGCCAGTTGTAACATTTGAATGTTTTAGTAGTGAGTGTGTGTGAGAATGTATAGTGAGCCAGTGACTGTTGAAAAATGACTCCGCTGTGCGTCGGGGTTCCATTCCCCTGTCAGGAGTTATTTGTCAACATTCACCGGCTCACTATACATTATCCCTTACGTGTCTACTGTTGTTTGAACTGATACTGTGCATATTGGTATCATTTACTGTGAGTTGTTTGTACTGGTACTGTGCATCCTGGTATAATTATTTGCATTACTATTTGTTTTTTTCTTCAGATAAATCTGATAATTGTTGCTCGGTCTCTTTACTCATTTATTTAGTATAGTGTCCACACACCTTCTCATTCTACATATACATAGAGGTATACTGGTGGCTTTACAGCCTACATTTTATTGATTATCTCTGATCCCCACAGTCAATTTGGTCTTTGCGATGGTGCGAGCAACACCGCTGACGCTAGGTGGCGCCAAGCTAAAAAAACCCAAATCCTATCTGTTGCCTCTTTAAAGGTTTAAAGAGATGAATCTTGTTTTTTCTGCAACACCATATGTGTTGTGTTTGTGCCTAAGGACCCGAATTAGACACCAGACACCTAAAGGAATTCCCTGTGGTGCCAATAAATGATGGTGTTGCATTTGCCCCCTCACTGGTTTTACTATCTGGCATCTGCAGTTAGCCGTAGGGTGCTATCTTACAGACAAGGCGACATCAAAAACAACAGCGGACAAACAATTACGTGGTCACAGAGGTATTAGAATTACAAGCGCAGTCTGTTAAAGATGTGTGGATGCAGATTTTTTTTACACAGCTTAGAAGATTGTGTGGTCTTGTGTGTTTATGTGTGTGTGTGTGTGTGAGTGGGTGTGTCCATAATTAAACCTGATTCCTATTGAGCTTCTCCAGAATAACACATATAGATATACAGTATGTCCACACATGCCCATTAACACCACCTGATTATGCCTGATTACAGCCCGGTGTATTCAGGGTGTGACAGCAAATCAGATGTACAGCTCAGCACACACACACACACAGCCCTTTCTGCACACACAGTCGCATACACACACACATATATACACAGCCAGTGTCCCACCGCCCCTGACAGCATATTGCCAAAATAAACAGCATCAGCCCTGTCAACACAGAGATCTCTCACTGCGAGTGGGAGACTCAGACATACACCTGGTCGTAACACACACACCTAGACAAATATAAATCTGCGCACACACACACACTCTATAAACACATCTGGCAATCAGAGATGTGCAGAAACACACGCAGCAGGGAGAAGAGGATCAGTGGGATATTGATATTACAAACACACATGCATACACCTGCTCTCTTGCTCTGTTTCACACACACACACGCACACACACACACACACACACACACACACACACACACACACACACACACTCCGCCCCTGACAGAGATACAGACTGTTACTGACAGGCTGGAGGACAAGTGATTTCCTGGCAGCCATCGTCTCCTTGCCTCTTAATCCAAGCTGTGGGAGGCGGGCAGTGTTGACATCTGAGACCAGTGTGTGGGATTCTCTCATATCTGACCTTTAACACAGCCAGACCAGAGCAGGTAAAGGTCTGCAGCTCCCCAGTGACTTGCATAGATTTGATACTGCACACAAGAGCAAAAGCAAGAGAGAGGGAGAGCACTGGGACAAATTGAGAGACCTTGAATAGAAACCTATGAGCCACGAAGAAAAGTAGCTTCCTTTCCTTTTTCTTTTCATTCACATTCCTGTTTAATAGAGCTTTGTGTCCAGGAGACGATATTAGCAAAAGCTTGAAATGGTATGATAGCACATTCAGTGGACTTTTCTGTGTGTCTCTGGTTTGAGTTTATATTCATAAACACAGAATAAAGTCCTGAGTGAGGTTGAAAAGGTTGCCGTACTCAAGGTCCCATTTAAAACACTTTCACAACACATGATTGCATCATTGATTCACCATCAAAGTAAACAACTGAGTCCCAATGAATTAAGTTCATACTGGGCAATTTGGTGGTGAAGCACTTACAATTTATGTCCAGTGTTGGAAAAGCTACAGTACTTGAAACTGTGGCAAGTAAAGCTACAAGTAACTGAGAAAAAGTGCCCACTACATACCGGCTATCTCACATGAAGAAACATATATTGTTAAGTCTCATACGCAGATTATTTTGTGTCGTGGTTTCGTCTAATGGGCAACAAGAGGTTGGTGATAATGCCTTACTCCTCCCTCACAGTATAAGTAATTTTAGATAATGGTAACGGTAAATACACACCAGTCACTTTATGAGGTACACCTGATCAACTGCTCATTCACGCAAATAGATAATCAGCCAATCACATGGCAGCAACTCAATGCATTTAGGCATGTAGACATGGTCAAGACGACCTGCTGAAGTTCAAACTGAGCATCAGAATGGGGAAGAAAGGTGATTTAAGTGACTTGCCTTGTTGATGCCAGAGGTCAGAGGAGAATGGCCAGACTGGTTCAAGATGATAGAAAGGCAACAGTAACTCTAATAACCACTGGTCACAACCAAGGTCTGCAGAAGACCATCTCTGAACTAACAACACGTCCAACCTTGAAGCAGATGGGCTACAGCAGCAGAAGACCACACCAGGTGGGGTCAGAACAACAACATGAAAGCATGGATCCATCCTGCCTTGTATCAACAGTTCAGGCTGCTGCTGGTGGTGTAATGGTGTGGGGGAGATTTTCTTGGCACACTTTGGGCCCCTTAGTACCAACTGAGCATGGTTTAAACACCACAGCCTACCTGAGTATTGTTGCTGACCGTGTCCATCCCTTTATGGCCACAGTGTACCCATCTTCTGATGGCTGCTTCCAGCAGGATAACGCACCATGTCACAAAGCTCAAATAATCTCAAACTGGTTTCTTGAACATGACAATGAGTTCACTGTACTCCAATGGCCTCCACAGTCACCAGGTCTCAATCCAATAGAGCACCTTTGGGATGTGGTGGAACGGGGGATTTGCCTCATGGATGTGCAGCTATCAAACCTGCAGCAACTGCATGATGCTATCATGACAATATGGACCACAATCTCTGAGGAATGTTTCCAGCACCTTGTTGAATCTATGCCACGAAGGATGAAGGCAATTCTGAAGGCGAAAGGGTCCAACCTAGTACTAGCAAGGTGTACCTAATAAGGTAGCCCTGAGTATATCATAATACAGTGATTTTTCTGAATTAAGAAATGGTTTCAAAATAACCGTACCTTATCAAGTTTGATTATTTTCTTATTCTATTTGGAATTGCATACAAAAAATGGCAGATTTTTTTCCCTTTGAACAGAGACAGGCTAGCTGTTTTCATGCTTCCAGTCTTAGTGTTAAGCTAAGCAAACCGCCTGCTGGCTGTACTTAGCTAATACTGACCACATAGTCATGAGAGTGGGATCGATATCCTCATCTAACTGCGCCAGAAAGCCATTGCCATAAAACTTCAATTAAAGCCTAGTCCCAATAAAACGCCCAGTCCTTTTACGAGCCCAGTGTGGCGACACATTTTAAAAAATAAACGCCTGTCTCAATTTGAAGCCTTGTCTGGTTGCCAAGCTGTTCATTTTTATAGAATTTTTTGGATGTATAAAACCAGGTTGTTGGCTACCCACTTGAGCTAAATTTAGTTAGCTGCTTCGATTGTGCATACAGATATAACCATGAGCACCAAAGAAGACCATAATTCATTCAGATTCCTTTAGTCCGTTAGGGTCCACTGACCAAAATAATCAAAAGTGTTTTCATAAAAATGAATCCAAGTGAGTTTTATTTTAACAAGATAAAGTGGAGTTATGTTGGTATGCTGAGCGCCATAACCCTTGGGTGCCGTGAGACATAACTCTCTTTCTCTCTGATGCACTGTCTTTAAGAGCTACATCAAATGAATGATTCAAAATAAATATATTATTTGAAGCCTAATTTTTAAACAAGTAGTATTCATACTAGTTTATATAAACTATTTGACTGTATTTCTTTGCTGAGCAACAGTTTTGTGTGAAAGGAATTAAAAGCCTGTCCCAAATGTAGGCCTGTTGATTTCAGTGATTTATGCAAATAATAGCCCGGGCTATTAATTGAAGTTTTACAGTTACCCAAAATGTCAAACTGTTCTTTCAGTTATACCTTAACCCTACAATAGCTGCCATGCATGAATATGTTGTAATGACATTTTTTTCAAAACTGTCATTGAAAATCAAAAACACATGACTGAATGTAATCCAGGAATATGCCAAATGGTCCACTACTGTCATGTCTATAAATAGGATCGCAATAAGAGTTTAGTCCAGGGAAGTTTCTATGACCTGGCATGGCATTATAGCAAGTGTTAATCACCGGGCAGCACCACCAAACGACCTCCCACACCCACAGCTCTCCCCGGCCAGGAGAAGGGAGATAAGGGCAGGCTTTGACCTGCCACCCGTACCCACGACAACTGCCACACGGGTCAATCAGCCAGGGGTGCCACGTCTGTTAGGGCCAGGGTGAGCCGGGTAGCTAGTCACCAAGCAGTTTAATCTCCAACAGATTCCTACCACCTGGCTCTACTGGCATCGCACCAAGCCCTACAGCCCTCCAATCTGGCAACTCCTACTGTCGTGCTGCAGAGGGTTCAACAGGAAGTGAACTGGGAATGAATGACTGGATGGATGGGCGGATGGAGGGACGGAACACATAAATGTGAGAGTGTTCAGCCTATATTAGAACCTCCATTTCTTTAAGGTCCAGTGTGTAAGATTCACTTCTTCTAGTTAGAAATCCTTCAGTGTTCATTGTTCAGGAGGTTTTAATCGGGAGCCGAATTATCCGTAGACATCTCCTCCTCTCCAAAACAAACAAACCAGGTGATTAAAACCGGTAAAAACATCAAATAAGGGGCCTTCTAACTATGGTGGCGAAAACATTGCCCTATCTAGAGCCAGTGTTTAATTCGTCTGATCTGGACTACTGTAGAAATATGGTGGTGCAACATGCCGATCTCCACAGAATAGGATCCGTTCTCTATATAGCTATAATTATCTCACTCTAAGGTAAATAAAAACCCAACAAATCTAATTTTCAGGTGATTATACACTAAAGAAAACATTATTTTCCATTTATGTCCGTATATCCTCCTATATCCTACACACTGGACCTTGAAAGACAGTTTGAGCACATCATTTACTGTATTCCCCCGATCAGTCCTGCTGTGTGCTGGATACAGTTGCCGCCATGGGTGGCCCGCAGGCTATACTGCTGCATAAGTATATGTGAATACATGAATGTTTGCCTCAGGGGAGGATTTGCTCTGGGGTTTTTGATTACCAGTTTGCAGTCAGGCTTTTCAAAAATGACACAATTCTTAGATTCCCCCTCAGCAATATAGCATGTGGCTTGTGCTTAAATCTCCCATCTGTTGGATGAGGACTTAACATTTTGGCTCGGCTCTCCACGTCTTAGTTGTAAATGTGCGCGGCAGAATTGTTTTATGCATCTGAATGCACTGTGAGGTTAACCATTCGCGGCTTGGCTGATGAAAATCAAAGAAATGCTTGTCTTAGTTTTGCAGAATAATGAAAAGGATCATACAGTGTTTTGCATCGGAGGTATAACCGGCTGCTCTGGATTGCATAACCAGACAGAATCTGTGACAAAATTTGGACACATCAGCTTCATTTCCCTATCCTCCAAATCCTCTGCTCAGCACATTATCAGCCTTTGTACACACAAAAAAAACAAAGGCATGCACAGACCCACACTATGCCCCCATTTCCCAACACCCACACACACACACATATTGCTTTGCAAGAGGTTTAACCAAAGGATGCATCTGTCTTCTGTATTAACATACACTTCTATGTATCTCTGCATTTATATTACATTTGCCGTGTTGCTGTGAGAACAAAGAAAATCATGTTGTGCTCACATCATCGCACAAAGAGGTGAAAGCACTTCAATTATGGCGGCAACTGATGAGTAGTTTCATTATTTTTTTAATTGAACAATACTATTTAGCACAAAAAACAAATGCAGGTATTACAAGTTGCTGGAGCCGAACCTGATCTATTAGAATATTTTGACCATCAAACAACACCCATAAGGTCTTCAGTGAACAATGATATTAAGCAAAGACGAGTCATAACCTGCAAATATTTTTTTATTTTTACTTGGCAACTGTCTCCAAAGATTAATAGATTAGCATAATTGGCTCTGGTTCAGTGTTCGAAATGTAATATTTAATACACATCATCTATAATTGCGATCTTATTTTGAAGCTCGGGAAACACTCCTCATTAACATTCATGCCGATAAATCCCACTGAACTGAATTAAAGTAAATCAAGCTGATTTGAATTAAGACGTGTTGTGCAGAAACAGGACAGACAGGCATGTCTTTCAACACCCAGACCCTGAAGGAATAACACAATCAGTTGCCGTGTGATCCAGTCACACTTCTCTTTTCCCACTCTATTCTGTTTCCCTCATTTGGGTGACTAATAATAGTCTGCACAGTTCCATGAATCATGCTTATTAAGCGCAGTAAGAGGAAATATTTTCACCTAAGTCTCTCGGCTGCTTATTTTTCACAGTCTCATTGAGCGACAAAGTTAAGAGACACAGACGCCGAGCACCCCGCTCACGATACCAACAAAGCGGCATCTCCATGACTCAACATTATAACGCAGTTAAGCAAATGAAGAGCTTATATTTGTGCTGCGCTCAGCCACCACTTGAAAACAGAAGGGCAGAGTCTGAGAAATGGAGAACCCAGATTGAAATAGATGAGTGTAAGACAAGAAAAGAAGCCAAAAGGCGCCAAGTCACAGAGAGCGGAAGGCAGACAGAGAAAGAGAGAGGAATGGTTCGTAGGTGGGGACCTTGAAAAGCTTTTGTTCTCTGAACACGGAGGGTTAGCGAGGCAGCACTTGGCAGTTGGTTCAAAGCAACAAACTCTAAATCAATCTTTTACAGCTTGTCCAAACAGACTCACACAGACATGTACACACACGGACACAAAGAGGGACATACACACACAAGCAACCACAAACAAGCAGACACTTTGTAGTAGACCTGTGGTGGTAGAAAAAAAAAGGTTTTCACTTCCTATGCATGGTATGCTTGAAATAGGAGAGAGTCTGGCTTGATACTGAGACTGTGTGTGTGTGTGTGTGTGTGTGTGTGTGTGGCCTTGCTGTGTTTCTTTAATGAGCTCGGTTTACACACTTCGTTAATTGGCTGGCACAGCAAAGGACTGTCCAAGATCTACAGGCCAGTCTGCACGCACACGCACACACGCACACACACGCGCACACACACACACACACACACACACACACACACACACACACACACAGATACACATCTCCATTTCACTGTGCTTATTTATTCATGTATTAGTTAGTTTGTTCCACTAGGTTCACTTGCAGGCTGCTGTAGTAATTGCCACTATATTCTCTGCATTGATTTCCACTCCGACTGCAACGCTATGTGCCATGCACGTGAGCACACACACACACACACACACACCCGTGCATTCCCGATCGCCGACTCCCCGTGCAAATCTGCCTTCGCGAGAAACAAAGTGAGTGCAGATTGTGTTCTCGCTCAATTTATCCATCCATTTATCCATTTATGTGTATCTCCCTAAAACGTATTCATTTTGTGGTAACAAAGAGACAGGTGAGACAGCAAAAACTGCAGCTGGTCTAATTAAACTATCTGGGAGGGAAAGGGAGCCGAGATTTCTTTCAGCACACCCCTCATCACACTGGCTGTAAAAATAGCATCAACCCCACAATCCCGGGCAATGTTCTGTCTGCTTGCAGCTCAGGGCTTGTTTCTGGTGAGCAATAGGAGGTACAGTGGAGAGATTTTGCTGTTGCTGTTGCTGTTGCTGTTGCTGGTGCACACAGGCATGCTGTTCAAGCTGGATGTGATAGAGCATTCGGACTGGACTGTGTATGTGTGTGAGGGAGCCATGCTAAACATGATTACAGATGGGAATGGTGTATGTGTGTGTGTGCGTGTGTCTCTCTCTGTGTGTATGTGTGTTTGTGGATATGTGGGCAGGCAGGACAGGAGGCCTGCTGGGAGAGATAACTGCTCAAATCTGTCCTCTCCTTCTCACTCACACCCTTCTGCTCAGACCTCTAAAAGCTTACCCCTTAGGCTTACCCTGCGCACACACGCCGGCACACACCCACACACGTACGCACACACACACAGGATCCTCATATCAACCCTATCCCCAACTCCCATTTCAGTCTTTGCAGTTCTCCCAAGTCTGTGGCAGTTGCTGTTGATTTGAGAGAGATGGACATGGAGAGACAAGACAAAGAGGGACGGACAAAAGTGCATTAGCACAGCTCCATCCAGCCGGGGATATCATCTATTAATGAGCTGCAAGTTTGTACATGCATGCGCATATATATGCACATATGCACTCACATACACTAGCAAACACACATTCGCAGAGTGAGAGGGAGAGTTGGAAATGGGTCGTTTAATATTTAAACAGGATGCTTTAAAGTTGAAATTGAATTAGGGTGACACAAGGAGACTGCGTTCCCCCCAAAACACTATTCAAATCTCCCCTCCTTCCTATAGGTTATAATACTGCATGGAACTCAAAGTGAAAGAACAAACAGCTTCCTTCACAAACCTCCATCTTTTGTTTATCCTCCGTGCGCTCACTTTCAAGCATTCCCTTTTTGTGTTTTCAGCAGCTGTTCTTCCTTTGCAGCGACCCGCTGCCCTCCCCTCTCCTCTCTCTCCCCATGAACAAACAACACCACGTCAGATAGATTTTTCTCTACACCATGCCTCATTGCATTATCTCCCCGTTTCCAAACACCTTTGGGGGTGAGATGGACCAGGCTATGTCAAGGAGATTCTTAAGATCACCATCTCCCCATGCTGGGAAATCTCAACTGTGAACAAATCTGTCCTTAAAGGAGCCAAGCACCCCCACCTCTGCCTCGGACAGCACAGGGCAGCACTGTCATCATCGTGTGGGGGGGTCTGAACTGGGGGGAGGTGACAACATTCACAGTGAGGAATGATTGTGATCTGATGAATTCATGACAAGCATACCAAGTAGGTTACAGCACCCACTGCTAACATGTTTGTTTCCTGGTGTTTGCTGCTGCAGCACCACGGACAGCTCCCTACTGCATGACACAGGATAGCAGTACTCAGAAAGACGGTCCGAGGCCCTTTAAGAGCCTCATTAGTGTAGTCCGGGATATTGCAGATTGAGCAGAGAGTTGCCACCTCTAAGCAGACCATATACAGTGCACTCACTGCTCAGTCTGACACTAATTCCTATAGCTTACAACATTAATGGTGGAAACTTACCTGATCATCACATGGCATGTTCATGATGAGATCTGCCTAATAAACACTTAATTCTCATACGTTTACCTCTCTGGTTTATCCACTGCTGTTATCATCCATATCCACCTTTTTTGTTGTTTAGTAAAGAATAAAAACATGCGGAGTCGGAACCAAATCAGAGCTCTTTAACATCAAAGGCAGCGATGGATGATAAGGGCACTCGAAAAAACAAGACTAAAGCTAAAGGCACACCGCCACCGCAGTGTCATGGCCTGTAAAGTGCTACTTCTCACTCCAACAGGAAGTGTATCAACAGAAGACCTCACACAGTTATTACTACTTCTGTTTCAAGATCTGTACTCCACCTCTGCATTAGCTTAAACTCACGTGAGGACACCTACTAATTAAATGTAATGCCTGAGCCCAGTCTTACTCCAAAGTCGTCGAAATTCAGTGCTTGGGCAGTGACTTGCAGCATTAGAAACCAAAAATGTTGGCATGATACGCAGCTAGTTGCCGTTATAGTTTAACAGCACCCGGCGGAGTCAGGTGGAAATGTGGCGGGACAAGGACGGAAGTTAAGGCCGCAAAAGGCTAACTGGGGCGGCCAGGAAGGGTGGTGGATGGGTCAAACAAACACTGACTTTCACCCACGAGAGCGGTGTTCATGTTCTGTAGGATTCTAAAGCCAAACCCTGATCTTTTTTCCTAAACCTAACCATGTGTGTTTGCTGTTGAAGGAAAAAAGCGTCAATCCGTGGTGTTGCACTGACATAGTGCGTTTATTTTGAAAGAAGACAATACATGTAACAGGCAGAACTTGACACGGTGTCCCACAACGTCAACGACCAACACACCCAGGGCACCTTGCACGTCATATGTGGACGTGGAAATTCCATGACCAAACATCAATATGCGACGGATGTGTGTCAGAGTGAGAATGTGTTGGATTTCTCACCTGAAGAGCCAGTCTCCAATAATGATGGAATTGTAAGCCATTTAGCTTTGAATATTTCTTGACCTTATCCATTCTTCATCACACACACTCACAAGAGACAGCGACAGCAAGAAGTTCAATTTCACTTCGATTCAAATTTATTTATATAGCTCAGTGTCACAAATTTGTCTCAGAGGGCCTTACAACATACAACGCACAGTTTCCCTGGAATTCAGTAGGCTATATCTTCAGTAGCTAGCTAGCTAACCCTAAACTTTTCAGGGTTTGATTTTGGTTTTGGAACAGGGAAGAAACGTATCTCTTTTTCCAACCTCTCCAGGTAATGAGTATCATTAATACACGACCTGTTCCAGGCACAACATTTAGCTCCAAATCCACAAAACCAGCCCGAAAATCAAGGAAATCTGAAACTATTGCATCAGAGTCAGTGGAGCACAGCTGTGTTGTTGTCGGACCCTTGTCGGAGCTGGCCAGTGGTAAGCTATGATTGGTCAGTCTGTGTTCAAGGGGAGGGACTTACTGAAGGGGCAATTCACTTCTTAGGGGCTTATTAATGGATGTGTTAAACTCATGGCATTCTGTCCAGTAGTTGTTGAGATACTTTACTCAAAACCACACATGTCAGCCTTATGTGTGGCAGACGAAAAGTCAGGGGATTACAAAAGTCATGCTCTGGGAACCATGAATTTACAAAAATTTCATGGAAATCCATTTAATAGTGGTGTCGAAATTTCAGGCTGGACCAACATTGCCATCTATAGAGCCATACTCCTAGCATGGCCAAAAATTTAACTAGCTGCTGTCTCATTTTCACATCACAGTACAGACATGCTTAATAGGTAAAAGCCAAAGAATTCCTACGGAAGATAAGAGCAACAAAACGTGTAGGAAACATATTGATGGAAAATAATTGACAATGTAATTCCTTGTGACCGAAACCCCCAAAGCCATCGGCATCACAAATTAAGCTCCTCTTTGTGCCCTTCTCTGCCACAGCTGCAGCTCGGGAGAGGACACAAGGCCAGCTCAGCCTCATCACATAAAGGCAGGCGGAATGCTAATAAAGTTGGATTCAATCAAATTGAAAGCAGTCTTTTGGTAATTCATGGCTTTAAAATTAGAATTCTTGTTCTGCATTCAGAGCCTCTCTCTACCTCACCCACACAGCCCGAGTCTTATCCTGACTCGAACTGAGAGAATGTTGTGTTATCCGCTGACGAGATCGTACAAACACGTAAACACCTTAAAATAATGCGATTCTAAATGATCTCAAATTGGCTACGAGTAAAATCCTGTTTTCTTCTTCTGCTGATGTGTCATTTCCTACAGTAGATATCATCTTTCTGTAGTCACTGATGCTTTTTCCTTTTGCCATTTGTTGATTAAGTCTTGTTTGTGCTTTATTTTTACTTCCTTTCAATATGTTTATTGCATGCACAGAACACCGAGGCAAATACCGACTTGGTAATAAATCTGATTCTGGTTTTGATTTCTGCCAGCGCTGACACATGTCTTTGTCCTCTCAGCCTTGGGGCTATCACTAAGTCCAGCTAAGCAACACATTCCTGTAATGAACAACTGTGGCTGCTGGCAGAAAGATATTGGGCATCGTTATCCGTCCAACAGATGGTTCACTCCACAAATGACCAAATCAGCGTTGGATGTCTGAGATGACAAAAGCTAGATCGATGTTGTGTTCAGGCACAAACAGAGCATTAAAAAGCTGTTTATTTGTTGAAAAACGTTGCAGAATAATACCCCAAACCCTGACCCAAACACCGCTGTTTGTGTGCATGCATATGTGCATGGCTGTAGTTTTCTCCCTCTGTGTGCCCTCGGAGGGCTCTGGCTAATGGCAGTGTCATAATATTAGTCATATTAGGAGGGGATTAGTAAGAGAAGCCGTCTTAAGGATGTGATCCCTGGGAGGGGGTGCCAGATACTGCTTGTATTACTGTCAGCCCTGACTCGCACACACACTGGGAGCCTAGCAGCCTCGCCTGCTTTCCTCAATAGGATCTGTAGAGAAACATGACACATTGAAGCACACCACCTACTGTAGCTCATTCCCCTCTTCCACTATGTTTCTTTTTTTTTTATCTCATCTATTGGAGTGCTGGTGTGAAACGTGTCTGGTAGAAAAACAGAAATGCTCCGGCTGTGTTGGAAGGTTGAAGCATGCGGATTATGGGAACCAGTCCTACGCTCTTGAGCTTCTTAACTAGGTGTTCCCTCTTACTGGGCAGACTGTGTCATTGATGTTGGAAGCCAAACTTACATAACAGTATGTTTCTGAAAATGCAGCATTGACACCAGTGATAGCCGGCCAGTGGAGGGCGCACAAGCTTAATGCATTATTTTTAAACATTTGAAATAAATGACAAATTAATGACTTTTTAAGCATTCTGACATTAATTAAAGTGCAGTTATACAGTAGAAGTTAACTGCTAAGATTTTCTCTTTCCCATTCTCTTTCCCTGCACTGCATGGCAGCCATTCAAGCCATGCAGTGCACACTAATTCAACACTAGAGTGCTCCTGATCCTACCTCCATCTAATACCAGTAGGCCTACACATGTGTAAAAATGGTGCAGAAGGCAGAGCCCTAAAACAACTAAAACAATTGTATTTGTGAGTTATTGGCTGAGTAGCCAGTCAAGACCTCTAAAATGGAGGCTGTCCCTGTTCATATTTCTTACTCTATCAGTAATTGAGACTTCTAGACACTCTGCTCCACTTTTTCAAAAAGTATTACATTAGGTCTATTTGTGTTATCAATACAAGGGGGGACCCATTGCAGTACATTGTGCTCCAACCGTATTCAGCTTCTTCCTGTCTACACCTGTAGTAGCTGTTGTACTTCAGCCTCAATAGGACCGGCCTATATGTAGCTATTACTACAATATCAGCCATTTCCAGTCCCACTTGTGCAGTTCAAGCGACATTTTCCGAGGCTGAAAAATGAAGCCAACGCAGTGGTTGCAAAAACTGTAGTTCCTCTAATGACCACTTGAGGCTGGCTCCAGAAGCGAGTCAATCCCCATAGACATCCATGTTAAAATGCCTAATTTTACCGCAGACATAAACATATTTACAACCTCTCTTTTCCTACGAAACATAATGCACCAAAATTCATACATATCCCACGTAATCATGAGCCAGTACTTCATGCATAAACCATGTACTATGGAAGGCTGCGATCGCATGACCAAAGCGCTGACGGGAGTAAAGAAACAAGCGGTCTTGATTGGTCTGTGTAAGGAATGGGGATGGGGTGGTGGATGTTTCAGAAAACGCAGTAATTTCCCCCAAGGAGACCGTGTGGGGAACCCTGTGAACTTTGAGTCATTTTAAGGTACATCATCACCATAATTCTTTTCCTAAACCTTACCATAGCAACTTTATTTACCTAACCCTGACATCCTTACGTTAATTATGTAACTTTGGGTTGAGTACATAGCGCTGTTCATGGGGATTCCTAATTCATAGGATATCATTTGTGTGTGCATTTTGGTAGGATATCATACAAACTGTTGTGTGAGGACATGTTGCATAATTAAGGGTGTGGCGGTTTTGAGGGGCGGGCTTCCTGCGAGGCGTCACCTCAGGCTCTCATTTAGATCCACCCCTCACTCCACAACTCCACCCTCTTGATCAAATATGGTCACTTCTGGCTTCAAAAATTCAAGATGGTGATGACCAAAATGCCAAACTGAAGTAGGTGACATCACAATGGCTACATCCATTATTTAATAAAATTGCTTTAACAGAAGCAGTAGTATTGCTCTTGAATCTAAATGTTTAAATTTAAACAGAGCTTTTTATTTTCTAAGTACGAGATTTGTTTTGTTTTTCTCTGCTTGTTGAGAAAAGAGATTAAAAAGTAGCCGAGCTGAGCTCTTGGTTGGAGTGTGTTTACTGATTCAGTTGTTGACTAAATGTAAAAGCTTTCTACAGCTGGAGTCAAAGCTTATAGTGCACCGAGCTAAACAACGGCATCGCTAGTGTGTAGTGTGTAGTTTGTGGTTGAAATGTGGACACAAACGTATTAAAATGTGTGTGTACATTTCTCCACCACCTTCTTGATCTCTGCCATTAGTGGGCTTCAAGCTAAAGATCAGCTACTTATAAACCACGCATACACACCACAACCCCCCCCCCCCCCCCCCCCCCACATTGCAGTAATTACTGCTATGTCTGCGCTCCAGCACAAACATACCAATCTACAGTATATAAAGCTTTATACTGAATTCATAATTACGTAATTAGATATAATTGCATGTGCTGTGGGCTTGCCTGACAACCTAATGAGGCAGCCATAAAATAGCTAGTGGTTCCACTTATAAGAACATAATGAAAGACTACAAGATAAAAGGGCATACACAGACAAACACAGGCAGCCAGTAGGATAGGCCCTGAGCCACACACACACACACACAAAAAGTGTAGAAATTACTGAAAGAAAGAAGTGAGTGAGTTTATGACTCTCATTATACTCTGTCAACGGCAGCTCAGTTCATCAGCGACTACGAGTGTCTCTGTGGTTCCCATGTCTCAGCCTGTTGGGACATCATTTGCTCCCAACCTTTCCTTCACCGCCGCCAAAGGAATGACCACGACTCACACAAACACCCTCAGGAGAGCAGAGATAGGACACACACACACACACACACACACACACACACACCCCAACACTATGCTGGCCTAATGACCACAGTGATTGCTGTGTAGTTGTTGTTGATGAAGAAAGCTGCCGGAGGGTTGTGTGCGTGGCATAGCTCTGACTTCTGGTTCCTCGTTGCCATCAGCCATAATGAGTCAGCCGTGATGCCACCAAAGCGTCGGTGTCGGCCCGTTTATTACCACGCTGTAAGTGATACCACATCTCCAGCCCACACACTGGTGGAGGCTCCTGTCACTGCAGACTCATTAGCAGAAGCTATAGCCGCGCCAAAATCAACAAATCAAATTGCCTTCTTAATAAGTTGCAACGTGCTACAGCACAGTCGGCTGCTACAATTGCAGCCATACTTTTAGTTAACCTGCACACCATGAATTTAGCCACCGTGTTACCGCAGCATCCACCACAATCTAATGTTTCTGAAATACTATCACAAATGAGCCGGCAGCTTTAACAGCTCTGCAACACAAAACTGACGCCAATCAAATAACTGCTTACAGAGCAAATTATTTGCTTTGTAAATCAAAGTAAAAACACGTCTTTGACACAATGCAGTTTACTCATATTTAGGAGGGAAGAGGTAAAAGCAAACACATTCGCAACCAGCCTGCGTCAGTATATAGTGTGTGCAGGTGATGTGTGGAGAGACTACACAGCTTTGCTACAACATGCATACAAGCAGTTGTTCATCTCTGAGTGTGTGTGTTAGTGTGAAAGAGCCAGAGAGATTTTAAAGAGGCATTGCAGTTTATGGATCTCATGTTACATCATATATAATAATAAACTATATTTTTTAATGAACTGTTTCCAGTGATTAGCTTTTCTTTAATTATCACTAATTTGCAAACCTCTTGCTCCTTTATGAAATTTTTTAATTGTTCTACTTTCATGATAAACCTGCGTAAGAAGTACTATGCTTGATTATAGTCAAGACAATAAAGCAAACTTGATAACAGAGGTGTTCAGCACATGTATGAGCAAAACTCTGACACCAAATCTTCAAAGTGAATTGACAGTATTAATCTAAGTCAGTCTGGGCGAGTACTCATTCCACTAAACTTGCTCCCATTTTTTGTTCAGAAACGGACATCAAACTCATTCATCTCAACCACTGTTTATCCAGTTTGGCATCATCAGAGTTTATTAAATCAACCAAATACAGATTGATCTATTTGTGTACAGTTCCCTGAACAGGCTACTTCCCTCATATTTTAATCAGCAGTATTCCTAAAGTCATCATTTCCGCAATTATCTACTCAAAACAACTATGAACTCAGGCCTCCTATTAGTCATACATCTCGGTTAAAGTTTGTTTTTTTGGGACAGTTCACAGCAAAATTAAAAACGTGTATTTTTCCTCTTACCTGTGGTGCTATTTATCAATCCAGAATGTTTTGGTGTGAGTTGTCCGAGTGTTGGAGATGTCTATCTTCTCTCAAATATTATAGAATTAGATGGCACTCGGCTTGTGGTGCTCAAAGTGCCAAAAATGCATTGATTAATCACATGTCTCTTTCCAGAAATCATGACGTAGTTACTCAAGATAATCCACAGACCTTGTTGTGAGCAGTTTCATGTAGGAACTGTTTTCTTTCTACCAAACTACATCCACCAAGTGTGCATCTACTGCTACCTCACCCAGCACCGCTGAGCTAGCTAAACTTAGAGCTCAGTCAAGGACGCCATCAATGTTAACATCTTGCACAGTCATGAGCATGTTGACTAACTCATCCGTGAGTAGATGCACCCTTCCTTCTGCTCAGTGATACAAATGGTGTCATTCAGTAGAAAGAAAATAGTTCCTAAATGATTAAATGAAACTGCTCACAACAAGGTCTGTGGATTATCTTGAGTAACCAGGTCATGATTTCTGGAGAGAGACATTGATGTTGAGGTTTCAAATGTAATTTTTTGGCACTTTGAGCACCACAAGCCGAGTGCCATCTAGTTCCATTATATTCGAGAGAAGGCAGTAATCTCTACAGCTGATATCTTCAACACTCTGCAACTCACACCAAAACAGTCTAGATTGATAAATAGCGCTAAAGGTAAAAGGAAAAAATATATATTTATAATGTGGGGGTGAACTGTCCCTTTAATCCCTTTGTCAGTGACATGGAAAGCTCTGCCATTTTGCTGCTCAAGAAAACTTGTAAAAGGTTTAATTTTATCTCCCCAGTGTTATCCTTTTATATTATCTGTGTAAGCCCACTATTAATTAGTCTTTTTTTATTACTTTGTGTACAAGTATATGGACGTCTGCCGATGTGTACAATCTTATCTTTTATCTTTCCCTCTTTTCCATCCTTATAATATTTTACTCCATCTAACGGCTTAAGATAAACCCTGGAGAGCGCCTTGATCAGGACTCTCTAGGGTTTTCTGCAGCCCTGCATTACATTTTTTGTTTTTACGTACATACTTATTTGCATTATTTTTGTTTAATATTATTGTGTATATGCGTAAACAAATACACTAAACTATATTGATGACCATTGTCAGCAGTGGAGCTTCCCTCACTGGTGACTGAGAGCACCGGGGTCAGACGCAGTACGTTACTTGGTCGTGAAAATCTCATTAAAAGGAAAGAAGTGATGCGTTCACTTATGGATGTACATACTGAAGTGCATTTGATTGCTTAGCTTAGGGGAAAGTGAACAAACTACATAGTCAGTAATCTTTTTAACTGAACTGATCAATCAAAATGCCCACCTCTATTTTAAAAATGAAAATCTGAGTTTGAGAGCGAGCGAGCGAAAGCAAGAGCACAGCGGAGAGTTTGGTCAAGAGAGATGGCCATTAACAGTGTAAATGAAGGGAAACATGTAATGACAGGACCCCAGAGTCACTGATGAGGGTGATGGATGGCTTTCAACTGAAAGACACGGCAGGTCATCACTCACAGCAGACATAAACACACACACAGGCGTTCTTACGGCAAATTTTCACACAGAGAATCACACACTCACTCATGCTCTCTCTCATTCTCTCTCTTATTAACCTTCTGCACATCCACTTACACTATTCAGCATTGTATTGTCGGCACTGCTGCAATCGAATATATAGCCTTGGAAAACACTCACACACACACACACACACACACACACACACACAGAGCATCATTCACCGATGCCCTATCACATACCCTCATTAGTCAAAGGAGGAAAGCACTGCCACACAGTATTCCCGTCATCTCCGTCTTCTCTGTCTGTCTTCTGCTACGAATAATTATTATTATCTATTACCGACCGCTTATTATTTTCAGTTAATTTAGTCATCTTTCAGCATAGCAAATGTCAAAAATGATGACAACAATCACAGCTCAACAGAATTCAACATGATGCCTTAAAGGGATAGTTCAGTTGTTTTTTTTGAGGGGGTTGTTTGAGGTACATATCAAACAGTAGAAGTCAACCAGCACACCTCCAGTTTAGAGAAGCCGTCCAGCACAGAAGCTGAGATTGCACTGCTGTGGAGGGGTCAGCAACAAAACGTATTTTAGCCACCTTAAAAATTTCCAACTAAAAAGAAATCTATATCAGTTTAAGTGTGTGCTTTATTGGGGGTATTCTCACCGCCTTACCTTTCTGTCAGACAGCTTGTTTCAATGGGAAAGCCCTTCTGCCCTTTTGTCAAAGTCGCCAAACTCCATTGAGAAAAACAGTAATTTTACCCTGCTGAACACAAGAGCTGCTGGTCTACTGCTGCTTCAAAAAGTTATTTTTTTGGGGTTATTGTGTGACTTTGGTGGATCCAAACTAACCCTTTTAAAGCCAAAGTCAAATAATCGATAATAGTCAATAACACTGACTAACTCAAAGAACGAGGCAGCCATAGACCAGCAGCTCCTGTGTTCAACAATATTAAATTACTGTTTTTCTCAATGGAGTCTGGCTTTGGAGAAAGCGCCTTCATTTTCCCATCGGAAATCACATATGACATTAAGGTGAAGCAGTGAAAATACTCTGAATGTAGCATACACTTAAACTGATACTCATTTTTTTAGTGGGACTCTTTTTAAGTGGCTAAAATACACTTTGTTGCTGACCCCTCCACAGCAGCTCAGCTTTCATGTTGGACTCCAGCCTGCTTCTCCAAACTGGGGGTGTGCCTACCGCCATCTATTGTATGTAATATACCCTCTATGGATAAGTACCCCATACAACCCCACTTAAAAAAAACTGAACTATGCCTTTAAGATATCTTGTTTATTCTGACTGTGTTCAAATTAATACAATATGTAACTCGCAAAAGCTTGGTACTTTTCATTTTTTATAAACTATTTCAAATTGATTTGGCAAAGGGACCTTGGGGAAGAAATTGATAGTGACAGATGGTCTAAAATTATGTCAGGATGTGGTAAATATGCGAATGAACAATATCAGGTACTGCAAAGATATTATCATACGTGGTTACAACTCCACAGAATAAAGTTGTTAAACAACAATAGCTGTTGGAAATGTAAAACCGAAACAAGACCTTTCATGCACTGTACTGTATATGGGAGTGTAGTGTGGTCAGACCACTCTGGATGAGAGTATAAGAAACTTTAACTTGTTGGTTTGGTTCAGAAATACCTTTAAGCCCAAAGTTGTGTTTACTGCAGGATCGGTTGCAAATACCAAATGTACCCAAGTGTGCATCGGATAGGTTGTCATTATTGTGGGTTAATAATTGTCTGTTGAGTTATTATAAGGCACTGGAAGACAACAAAGGCCTCGGGATTGAAAGGATGTGTTAATACAATGGTGAAAATAGCTTCATATGAATGTATGCTCAGTAGAATAAATGGTGATCAGGAGAAAGGAGTATCTCCTCAGGACCGGTTATGGACTCATATCAAAAATGGAAGATAAGCCTACATTACTATGAACTTGCTCTGTGATTATGTGACCCTGTAGAGTGATGAGTCCACCTCCATATTCGTATTCTTGTATGCCTGAGCCTTTCAAACCAATAAAAACTTGAATAATAAAAAAGTTTGGTACTTTTACTTGATGAAGTTATGGCTTCAGCTGATGCTTATTTTTATTGTTGCTTACTCTTTTTGATTATTTCCCTCCTCATTTTCTAATTCCTTATGTTTTAAAGTTGCTTGTTTTGTCTGATACATTGTCCAAGAGTCCCACGACACCTAATTATTTAAGATGTAAAGAAAAAAAAATGCAGCAAATCCTCATATTTAAGAAGCTCTAACCAGATTTCCTTTTGCATCTTTGCTTGATAAATGACCTAACCAATTACTGAGCTATCAAAATTTTTGGCGTTCAACATGATGTCTGAAAACTGCTTATTTTGTCAGACAAATGTCCAGAACACAAAGCTATTCAATTAGCGGTGATATTAAATATAGAAGACCAGCATGTCCTCTTATGTTAGGAGCAAGAAACAGAATTTTTAAAGCATTTTTTATTTATCAATGACCTATACATTTTAAATTCTTGCACTGACTCTTGCATTTGACTTGTCTTTTTGCTCTGTTGTTGTTTTGTCTTGGCATCCTACGTTGACTGTCTTGTTTGCACCACTTAAATGTAGAATGTAGCACCATTGTCCCCAGAGAAACAAAATGTCTTCCCTGCTAGGTACTTGTGTATGGGTGTAGCCCTGTCTCCTACAAATTACATTTATATACGACTTTTTGAAACCAATTTGTTGCCTAAACCTAAGACAAGAGTCTCGATGCAAACCTGACATTCTGGTGCCAAAGTCCGACACTTTGTAAACCCATCATCCTCCCTCGGGAGCCTACATGGTATATGAATGTAGTGTTTCATGACCTGAAAGAACGTCTCTGAACGTAATCCACGCAGCAATTACGTTGCCACAACAACGTTATTAAGGAAGCAGCTTAGTAAGATACCAATGTGATTTCATTGCTGAATTTACAACCTAACTCTTTCTGCTCTGCACACTGCCCCGGCTGTGACCGAGACAGACACTGAAAGCTAAGCGTCATGTTTCCCCCCCCCCCATGCAACTTCTCTCTTCTGTCCTCTCCCTCTGGTCTTCACCCCTTCCTTGCTCTGCAGTCAAGGGAAACAGTGTGTGGGGTGCAGAGGTGCTGGGTAAACAGTGGTTCTGCAAAGTGCTTTTTCCTGGGCTGTGTATACCTGGGTAATAGAGGCAGTAATGGAGTTTGTTCAGGCTAAGGTAATCCTGGAGCTGTGAGCGCAGCATCTGCTGCTGTTTCCCTCCGACGCCGTTCTGTTCCACAGCAGGTACTGATGCTGTTGTAGCTGTCACCGTTACTGTCCCACACAAGCCATTTGGGAGCAAAGCAATGTGTGGATGTGTTTGTGTGAATGTGTATTTTCTGCAACAACAAAAAAAATGTGTGTAAAAAAATATGTGTGTGTGTGTGTGTGTGTGTGTATATGTGCATCCTGAGCAAAAATTGCATACAGATAAAGTGCTGAAAGATGTGTGTCTGTGGGGGAGCAGAGGTGTCTGGATGTGTGCGTGTTCGGTGGAAAAGTGTGTGTGTGTGTGTGTGTGTGTGTGTGTGTGTGTGTAGAGAGGGGAAGAATCTAAAAAATATATGTGTTTGGATGTTATAGCTCACCTTTGGGAGGTGGGATAAGAACAGGGCTGGTGGCTAGGAATGAATTTACGGGGCCCGATCTCCCAGAAACAATTTCTTTATGTGGGTTACACACATTTAGAGTGGCTACTTGTCCCCCCTGGGCCTCGGCACACCACACACAGCTACTGGAGATGGCCAATGAAATACAGAACACCTTTTATAGGACACATGCTTTTTATTTATTTTTATTTATCCCCTGTAGCTTTCTTTCTTTTTTTTCCCCTATCTCTCTCTCTTTCTCTGTTTAGGTGTCTGTCTCACTTGTTCCTGTTTTCTCATTCTTTCTTTTTTCATTCGCTCCTATTCTCTTCTCATCATGCACAGCTACAGGAGGTGGCAAATGAAAAGAAAATCACTTTTTACACATATTATACTTTTTGTTTCTTCCTGGTTGCTCTTGTTTTTGTCTGTCTCCTTCCTGTCTCTGTATTCCTGTCTTTCTGTCCTGTCTCTCCTTCTCTGTCCCTCTGGACAGCGGCTTTGACATCATTCCCATGGCCCAGAGGGCTTATTGTTAGAGTTGAAGGATAAAAGAAGAGAGACGGAGAATGTAGAAGGAGGGAGCATGTGTGTTAGAAATGCACAGGGAGACATCATGGACTGTAAAAGAGAGTCCGGTCTCATTCTGAAGTCACCGAAATCCGGCGCTTGGGCAGTGACTTGCGGCATCAGAAACCAATGTAAAAGGCGTCCTTTAATGTCGACATGATGCTATATTTTAATGCCACCTGGCGCCATCAGGGGGAAATGGACAAGGACGAAAGTGAAGGCGGCGAAAGTACGACTGGATCCAACAAACACCGGCTTTCACCCGAAAAGTGTTCGTGTCCCATAAGATTCAAAAGCCAAACCCTGTTTTTTTCCCCTAATCCTTACCACGTGTTTTTGTTGCTGAAGGAAACAAAACGTCAATTTGCGGCATTGTACTGACGTAGCATCTTGAAAGAAGACAATGCATATAACAGGCAGAACTTGAGACAGTGTCCCATAACGTCAACAACCAAGAATGCAGGTTTAAAACACTTGTGCAGTGGCTTCACTTTTTAGACCCAGAGATAACTTTCTGGGAGACAAAGGGAAATTTCGGGATATGGAAACATGAGGGCTTGCTGCATGAGTATGATTCCGTGTGTGTGTGTGTGTGTGTGTGTGTGTGTGTGTGTGTGTGTGTTTACTTGATTACTCATGTTGCAGGGATGCAAATCTATCGTTACAATCACATTGCGGTACTCCTGGTCCCTACAAGGATAAGAAGTCATTTTAGATCAAGATCCTGTTTTCAGCTAAAGATGCCATGTGTGCATACATGTGTATCCTTTCTTTTTATTTATTCATTTATTTATTTTTGGCATTTAATACTTTCATTACACAGCGATTAGTGGAAAGGTGACAGGAAATGAGGGAGAGAGAGATGCATCAAAGGTCATGGTGGGCGTCTTAATCCCTGTGCCACAGGAACGCCCCAGTGCATGTTTGCTTGTTTGGAAAATAAATGGCTGCATGTGAACAGCAATACGGGGGACAATACACTGCTTTGCAAATGGCAGAGTACTCAAATTACCATTTTTCTAGTTGTTTTCCCGTTGTTATGTTATTACATTTCAAAATGTGATTGTTGTTTTCACACAATGCACACTTGCAATCTTGGGCATACTGGAGGAAACTGCAGGCCACAGGACTTGTTCAAACTGGACTATTTCACCTTGCCTCCCTATGGCAACATGACAAAACCACACCTGTGGAGACCCCCTTTGCGGCCATTAATTTAAGCCTTAACTTAAACTTAATCCAACCCTCAAACAGCCTTTCAAAAAAATGTCCAAACTCACACAAAGACAGAAAATTAGAAGATACATTCACACCAACACACACAAAGCTTTTTCTTCGCCACATCGACCTCTCCATCACTTGTGTTATCTCAGTCAGATTTTTTCGCCTGGCTTTGAAGGAGATGTAATGTGATTCAGCCAACATGGCAATTCATATTTAAGTAATAACATATGAGGAGAAGCACTGTTGTGTTTTATTTATTGGAGCGGGTGTATGTGCAGCGTGTCACAGGAAGGAGGCTGCGATTAGTGAATGTTTCCTAAATGACACGGCACAAAAGTCAGTTTGATACACTTACATAGATTCATACAAAGTATTTAAGCTTTATTAAAAAATGACAATCTAACACTTGAACTTCATTCCTTTTCTTCCTTCCTCTGTGCTCCTTTTTCTATCTCTCCATTTCCAACCCCCCATCTCCTCTTCGTCACTTCCATGAACCTGTGATTACTAATGTGAGCAGAAAGACCCAAAGTGTTTATTGAATGAACGGGCGGTGATGTAACATTTCATGGTGGTGTTCATCAGCCTGTGGCCATATTAAAAATACATTCCAGAACCATTCTAGGAGCAACTAATCAGTGACCGCACATTTATTTGTTTCTTCTAATGGCCTCCTGTATTTTCCTCATGAACCAGCACCCAGACACCTTCCTGCATCACTACTCTCCTGTCAATCATGCTTCACTGTCAGTTCTCTTCCTCCTTATTTTGTAACTCCCTCACTCCACTCCTCTGCCTCGTCTCTTCTCCTGTGTTCCTCGCCGAGGCTCATGGAAACAGAGGGAGAGTACGAGACAGATGGAGCAGGAGCATGTCAGAGATATATTCACAGTTGGGATGACCATCTTTGTTTAAATCAAACCAGCTTGTACACACACATGGGGATTTAATAAACAAGTCAAGGTTATAAAAAGGCCAGAAATAAGATAAGATAACACAGTCAGGAGACTTAAATGTTATAATGTCACCTCCGACTGTGTACATCAACATATCCAGACCTAAAAGTAGCCCCCACAACAACTTCAGCAGCTCACATCCTCCACCCTGCTACCAAATTGATGCACTATGTTGCTACTGTCACCAATAAAGGTCATCTTATGAATCACCATCTACAGTACATCAGGTGATCCATGGTGTTGTGCAGAAGACGCCCACCACCGCCACCAGCACCACTGCGTTCATACTTATCATTTAGCACATCTGGACACAGCACAGCTCACAGAATCAGTCAACGAGAAGTAAGAGCAGCTGTTTGCCCCCGCTAAACACCAGCTCTGCATAAAATAGCGCATGAACTCAGCGCCATATGCCCATATACGCACAGCAAAGACCTGCGTGCCCCCTATGTGTGTGTGTGTGTGTGTGTGTCAGAGAGAAAGAGAGGGAGAGAGAAAGAGGGAGGGAGGCCAGCCCTATATAGGCTGTGCAACACCTGAAACAACCGCAATCATTTGTCTTTGCTATAAAATCAGCACCGTGATAATAAAACTGATAGCACACCAGAGCAGGCTGATGGGATATTACCTCGAGGCAATATTTTTTGCATAACTCCCATGCCTTCATAAAAAAATCAAATCCTTGTCTATCCCCCCTTAAATGGAACAGATGAAGTGTAATCCATTCTGTCCGTAAATGGTTTTCCGAGACGAGATAACCAGCGGACTGTTACACAAGCGCGTCCATGCGTGGCAGGTGTGCCACTAATTTACTTTTTTATCACGCACACTTTTCATACACTTAACAGAAAGCGCATTGAAGCCGCTGGATGCGCCACCAGGGCGACTCTGTGCAGGTGTATAAAGGCTGTCCTGTGATCCATACCTGTTGGTGCGGTGTGGTCTTTCTTCTGTTAGCCCAGCAGGTGATTCTCTCTCCTCATAGCCGCTCCGCTATCCGAGACGGAGGAGAGGCTCGCATCCCCTCTCCGGTACCATAAAACGGCTCCTCTGTCAGGTTCGACTGGAGCGGAAAAGTTACACCATATCATCCACCTCCGCAGCCGGGCTGGAGAGAAATAAAGCCGGTGGCAGATGTCACCTCCTGGGTTAAAACCAGCGGGTACTCCGGTGCTTGAAAAGGTCCCCGGAAAGTTCCGCTCCTCTCCTCCTCTTGTGCGCAGCGGGTTAGACTGGAAACTTAGTTATTAAGCCATACCAACATGGAGGAAACATCCAACTTTAGACTTCCCTAAGCAGGATTGTGTTTTGCATCGAGAACCCCCTCTTTATCCTCTTTAGGGGGGAGTGACGACAAAGTGTGGCGGGACAGAGGTGCGATGCGGTCGGGGAGTCATGCAGACTGTTGGTGCGCTCCCGTCTGTCCGCCTGGAAGATGGAGAGCGCCGCTCCACTGTCAGCTGTGAAGTGGAGCAGCGCTCCCTAGCGGCCCCAGCAGGGAACAGCTGACTGGAGAGGCTGCATGCAAGAAACGTAAATGATACTGTACAGTAATGTGAAGAAGAGCATATGGGCTGCGCCAAGACCTGTTGGATATATGATATTTGTCCTCTGTTGTCAGCACAGACTGGCAGACAAACAGAAAAGAGGCATGGACTAATGCATCAGCACAAACACACACACAAGCACACACACACAGTGTCACACAACTCAAAAGGCGTCAGCAATGGCTCTCAGGGGGGCTGGATGCTGGACATGAGGAAAATCTGAAATGTTTGTGTCATTTCAGGAAGGACAAAACAATATTGGATCTCCTCGCTCGCCCCCTCCCCTCCTCATCTCTTTCTTTCTCTCTCAGCTGTGTGAAGTTCAAATTAAATTGAACTCACTTTAGCTGAGCTATGGGCATTTCCCAGTAGACTCGACCAACAGGAGCAGAGGGGTGATCGACACCATGCCCAACCAAACTGACCCGTGTGAGTGTGTGTGTGTGTGTGTGCAAGTGTGTGTATGTGTAGTCGCAGTCTCTTCCGCTGCCTGAAATGACCTGAGCTTCCCAAAGAAGTTTACTCACAACAAATGACTTTGTTCAGACTCTGTCACTCTGCAGTTCATTTGAGGAAGCAGCCCCACTGGCTCTGGGGTGTAACTGTGTGTGACTATATGTGTGTGTGTGCAACCACGCATATGTGTGTCTCCTCTGGCTGCAGGAGAAACGGGTAACACTGATAGGTATTAAGGAGAGTGGAGAAACTAGGTGGTAAAACACTAGACCAGTGTTTCTCAAACTTTTTCATGTCAAGTACCCCTGAACTGGTATTAACTCACAGACTCCCATTTGATGAGATTTTGCTTCAGGAACCTTGTCAGATGTGATTAAGGCCAGAATTCTATGGTCGTAAACTAGTAGCTGCAACAATTTGTTAATGGATTAGTTGATTGACAGAAGATTTATTGGCAGATGGATGGATGGATGGATGGATAGATAGATAGATAGATAGATAGATAGATAGATAGATAGATAGATAGATAGATAGATAATTCTGCACCTTGCTCCATGTGCGTCTCTCCAAAATTAACCACCAAATATTGATTTTAGGGTTTTTTTTAAAGCAAAAAAGCCAAATATTTGCAGGTTTTGTGCTTCCTAAATGTGAGAATTTTATGCTTTTCTTTGTCATACATCATAACAAACTGAATGCTTTGGATTTTCGGGCTGTCGTTGAGATAAAATATTCAGTTTGTGGACATCACCTTGAGCTATGGGAAATTATAGGACACGTTTTGCTTTTTTCTGATTAATTGAGAACATAATAGGGAGATAATCAATAATAATAATACATATATTTGTAGCCCTATCGTCAACTGTTGAGGAGATAACTGTGGAGGAAGTGAAACCCATGATCCAACACATTCTCACTCCGACCTGGTCACATAATGACGTTCTGGTCATGGACTTTCCACGTCCACATACGGCGTGCAAGGTACCCTGGGTGTGTTGGTCGCTGACGTTCTATGACACCCTGTCAGGTTCTCTTCTTTTAAAATTCACTTCCGTTTTCACAGGAAATTTAAGTTTTACATACAGTCTCTTTGAAAATAGACGCACTATGTCGGTACAACACCGCAAATTGATGGGTTTTTTCCTCCAGCAACAAAAACATGTTGGATTTAGGAAAAAAGTACAGGGTTTGGCTTTAGAATCTTACGGGACACAGACACTGCTCTCTCGGGTGAAAGTCGGTGTTTGTTGGACTCATCCAAAACCCCTCCCATCTCCCCATTGGACTTTCACCTTCCTAACTTTTGTCCTTGTCCTGCTGCGTTTCCTCCTGTACTACAATGGCAATAGGCTGCATATCACGCTGACATTTAAGACCTTTTTTCCTTGGATTCTGATGCTGCAAGTCACAGCCCAAGCCCTGGATTTCAGCGACTTTGGAGTGAGACCGGGCTCCATGATCAGAATAGTCACTCATGTCTCTTACTCACATGGGGTTCACTTCTATATTGAATTATATGAATCATGAAAATACACTATTCCCCATCTCTCTGGGGACCCCCTGGAGCCCTCTCAACGACCCCTGGGGGTCCCCAGACCCCGGAGTGAGAACCACTGCACCAGACACACACAAACGAACACAGCCTACTCAATGAAACAAAGTACATTTGAAGTTCTAGCGGAGTGTGTTTAGTATATATAGGAATCAGCATGCAAGTGCCAGACTTTGTGTGTGTGTGCGTGTGTGTGTGTGTGTGTGTGTGTGTGTGAGATGTAATCGAGGTGATGATGTATGGTTGCACACATGGATGACAGGGTAATTGATCCATAGTGGGGGTGTGATTGTGCGCGTGTGCATGTGAGGAGGCCCGGTGCCACTCATATATCATTTCACCCAGTGAGCTAATCTGTTACTCTGACAAAGAGTTCAGATTACTGATCTCTCCTCTCCTTTCCGTCCCCCTTCTCGAGCCTTCGACACTCTCCTGTTTTCTTCTCTTTTTTCACTCTCTGTGTTTTCATTTCTCATTCTGCGATCCCCCCACATTATCTTCTTAATATACCAAAGCATTCTGCTTCCCTCTCTCTCTGCGTCTCTCCATTGCTTTCTCTCTCTTCAAGTAACACGGGTGAATCATGGATAACCTCGCCACGGGATTTGTCTTCTGCACCGTTCTCTGGCAGCACAGTTAAACTCAGCATGTGGACTGCAAGATAGCAAATAGAGACACGCATGCATGCAAGATCCCAGGGCTGCTTGGAAGCCCTCAAAAATCAGACTAATTCCTTTGGGATCTGTGGCATTTGCACACACAGACACATCCTCACCCACACACGAGCGCACACTCCAGTTGGTGGCCTCCCAATGACACAGTGAGGGATTTAGCATGTGCCAGTCAGAGACCTTGGTGCATTTCTGTCACAGAATAGATAGTCGATTCCCACAGAGAGAAGCTTTACAGGCCACGCGACACCCTCGGTGAGGCATGTTGTGTGTACATTGAGTAGCACATGCAAACACAGCTACGCGGACATATTAATAGAGCAGCTCAGAATAATCTAATCATGTTCATTTGTCACACATTTCCTTCAATCAGTGAAGTGAAATCAGCTGAATGGCACAACTGAAATGGTGACAAATGCTGCCGGACTAATGAGATAATCCTTACAGGCATGAGGAGTTGCCACATGGCCCTGCATATACTCATAATAATCAGAGCTGTTAATGAGTGTAGACAATGTACCATGGGGCAGCTGTCAGATGCAAAACCTCACAGAGGAAAAGTTATTTTTTTTATTTTAAGGGAAGAGGCTGCCAATATTCTTTATCTTTGTTATTGTCCACAAATCCCACCAAAAGACCAAATCCGTTTGTTCATCTCTCAATATTTTACGTCAAATATTAATCCTTTAGCAGCTATAATCGATATTTTTATAATAACAGACCGAGTATTTACAGCTGCAGGACAGTGCATGTGGGGCTGACACAAAATAAAGTACAGTGCTTGTGTTCATTTAAATGAAGAAACATGTCACCCAGGGATGGAGCCAGACGTTGTGAGCACTTAGGGCTCAGTCTAAACCTAAGGGGGGTTCTGGGGGAAGATTTCCTCCAATTACCGCAGCTATATGCACTATTTTTCAAGTCATTTGAGATAACGCCTCAAAATCCGTACATCAATTGGGAAAAACATGATAATTGCCAAGGAAAAAAATCATCCTGTACAGCCTACAACCTATTTTGTATCTAATTGTTCTCCATCTGTCTTTATCATTCTGAAACCACAACACAACAAATGTGGAGGATGACTAATTTTCACTCCTGCCACCTAAAAAAGAGGAAAATTGTCTGGCATAAACAGCATTACTAATCTGGAAACCTCTCTTACACTATGCTGGAGTTCACTGAATGAATGTTTAGCTGACAAATCTGATACATGAAGTCCATGCTATTTAATTTGTTGATTATTTATTTTTTATGTTACTTTATTCCTTATCTTGTTGACTTCATTAATTTGTTGTGATTTTCTCTATCTTTGCCTGTAAGGTGTCATTGGCCCTATAAATAAAATTATATCTAGGTCTCCATCTACATCAGGGGAAGGATAGGTATCTGTATAGGTGTCCATCCATCTGTTCATCTGTCATCTATATTCGATGGTTGGACCCATAGATGTACACAGAATGGATAACCTAGATCCACATGTCAAATATGAATATTAAATCTATGAATATTGAGGAGACTGTGAAACTGTGTCAGTAAGATACCTGACAAATTAAAAATACGAAGTATATCTCATTTAATTCAGGACATTAGTTCAAACTGAACGTAAGTTTGAAGTGCAAAAATAGCGAAAATGGGCTATAGGGGGCTTATGGAGGATTTATACTTGTGCGGCAGACCCTACACCGTAGCTTATGCATTTGGCCTACACCGTTATCAACATTTATACTTGTGCAGTGGTGTCTGTGTCACTCTCCAGTTACACCTCCAAAACACTAGTTGGCGGAGGTTTCTGTCAAGTGCTGTAAAGTTTAGTTGATTCAAAACACACATTAAACACACGTTAAACATGGCTCAATAGAGACAATTTCAAACAAAAGTACACAAATCAGCTTCACTACAGCATTCACAGACAAACACTTGTCTTTATCTGGACAAATTTTCCCCACAAATACAACATGCTAATGTTATTAGCACAAGCCAAAGGCATTTTATGTTATATAAATTAGCCTAGCTGCTAGAGGACTTCTCTTTACTCATATGAAACCAGGGACAACAGTAACATTTAACAAAGGTAACATTACAAAATTTGACTCCATTACAACTCACAAGGTTCACCAACAAAACAACTGTCTTATACTAAACACGTTTTACAAACAAATATAACATGCTAACGTTATTAGCACAAGCCTACGGCATTTTACATTGTATAAATTAGCCTTGCGACGAGTGGAGATTTCCTCTGCTCATATGAAGCCAGGATAAATTACACACAAGACTTAAAATGCTATTTTTGTGGAGGCTTTATTGTCTTCACAATTTATTGTTTCTTATCTGTGAAACTAAAGTAAATAAAAGCTTTGTTTCCACGGAGGGAAGTGGTTTTTAGCTTACAAACATAGACAGGAGGTGCAGGTCAGGCTGCAATGTAGGCCACACCGTAGGCTCTGCATTGATGTAGAGCCTACGGTGTGGCTACAGCCTCGATCTGACGCAGAAGTAGAAATTACAACTAACTCCGTCAAGTGGAAACTTTATTTAGGCTAGCTAACACTTGCCGAGAGTTGCTTACATAGTTCAAAACAGTGCTATGTTTTAGGAAACAAGACAGTTTTTAAGATGATAAATGGTTGGATTCAGAGACTTACATAGACAGCTCAGTAGTCAAAAAACAAGTGTGTCAAAGAATTTTACTTATATCGGCCAAAAACACTCTTTGTTACTGAACTCAGCTGAAACATGTCCAATCTCTGTGGAATTGTACGGGTCACTGTTTTGTGATATTGTGGCACAATATCTGCATCCTATAATAATCATGCTCTGTTCAAATAATTCAGTTTAACATTTAAAGAGCTGATTTTGGGACATTTCGTTGGCTACATGTGAAACTAACATGATATATTTTAAAATGAAAGTAATTCAGTAGATACAGCTTAAATGAATATTTTTTGCTTATTCTCATAATATGAAGCAGCACACCTCCGCAGTGAACGTGCCTGTTAGTAACACACCTTATTAAAGCAGCTCTCTTATTAAAATATTATTGAACTCCGTCCTGTCATTTTTCTTCCCTGTTAAAAGGGGGTTTTTTTGGCGGAGAGTTTTTCCTTATCTGCTGTGAAGGTCCAAGGACCGAGGGATGTTGTGTGCTTTAAAGCCCTTCAAGGTTAATTGTGATTAGTTATATTGACCTTTATGGATCAAACTGAAATTGAAATTAAATTGAAATTACTATTTGTCCAGCCCTTTGAGGCATGCTTTGTGACGGGGCTAGAGTGAACTTTGACTTGACTAATCTGTAAAAGCACTTTGGGTATGAAATGTTCTTTTCTTTTACAAAGAACTGAACCTGGAGATAAAACTGACAAAACATCACCTGCAAATCACCTCTTTTGTGGGTGGTATTGCGAGAACACACTGACACAGGACTCTGATCTGGAGTCTCATTTATAGAACAACGTGTAGGATCCATACTAAAAGCCAAAAATGGCGTGTGCCAAAAAATATTTTTTCTACAATCAGGCTTCTACTTCCCCATCTGCATCGTCAGTTTCCCATGCCCCAAGATGTCCATAACCATGGGTCAAAGTTTCTCCCATCAAGTCTGTTTTTAAAGATCAAAACTTTTGCGTGAGAAATGGCGTACGCCTCTTTTAGGCCTCATTTTGTGCGTACACAGTGTATATAAATGAGACCCCCCAACTGCTCTAATTGCAAATCAAGGATACTCCAACAGTGATAGGAATATGTGGTCATCAATACTCTGAATTGAATATCAGGCCAGCAGAAGAACATTTACTCAGTTATGTTAGATTTCTTTGGGAAATAGCATAGATTTGGGGTTTGGACAACAATGAAGATCTAAAGCCCCATTTCCACCAAGCAGTATGGTACGACACAGTTCATTTTGGTATGCTTTTTTCCGTTTCTACTGTGAAAAGTTGTGGATGGTACCAATAGAATTGATTCCGTACCATCTTCATTTTAGGTCCCTGTTCTGTTGGGGTACCAAGCACACAGATCTGGTACTAAAAGGTGGAGCTGTGAACACTGCAGTCCGTTGACTGGTCAATAGAGGACGGTCACTCTGCTCAGGGCCGAGTTGAGGCTCATGTAACCACTTTTCATACCGTAGATAGTTTTATTACTGTTACTATAAAATGAAAGGAAGTTTTACTGCCTCTTGCAGCAGCTCCAGTCGGAGAAAAAATAATTTAATTCACCGGTCCGACTGCTAGCGTCTTTTAAGGTAGAACGTTAACTTGTAATGTCACTCAATGTGTGAAGTGAAAACGTGAATCCACCAGCACACCTTAAATATTTCATATGACAACTTCGACCAAGTTTTTATATGACATACACTTTTGGTAATGAGTGGATCTTCAAGCGTTTATAATACGGCCAGGTTATGTCAGCAGAATATATTCTAGTCCTCACTCGGAGAAAAAAATTGTGGAGCGTTGTTCCTATGGGCTACAGCAACACCAAACCTCTGAGCTTGCCTTAGAGGGACTTAATGCACAAACCTGCTATTTTTAAATATCTCATGGAGAGAGACTCTCACTGCAGCCTGTTTTATTTTGGTCTGAAAATGTCAGAGTGCAGCCCCGCTGTGTGGACAATAAACGAGGTGCAGACTTCCATCTGTGTCACCAGTAATGAGGAAATACAGTGAGTGCTGGACGGAGCAGTGAGTGACAACAACCCCGCCCACATTTAAGGGCACTGTTTGCAGTGGAAACGCTAGGGTCTAGGTACCATGTCTGAAGGGTTACTGTCGGTTCCAAAGGTACCATAGTGTAAGTGTTTGGTGGAAACAGGGCTTAAAGTATAAAGGAATAAGCTAAAGTACATCAGGTGTTGGCTCCACAGGCACTGTTTGAGGATCAGAGAATTGTTGGCTTAGGTCTTTTTTATGGGATTTGTTACCAGTAAGAAAACAACACTGCCTGATAACAGACTCTCTCTCTCAACTCGTTGCACTCTGTCTGTCAACTTGATAGAGTGGATGGATTCCAAGGTCTGGACCCAGGCAAAGAAAAATATAGAATAACATCAGACTAATCTTGTAAGAAAAATGCCATTTCTTTTCCCCTCTTAAAATATATTCAAAGTGTCATCATAAAACGTGCCCACTACAAAACTATGCAACATTTGATTTCCATGTAAGAAACATCAAAGTAAAGATGAAAGCTTTTTTTTTTTTCTTCACAGTATTATGTGTGCATATGTGCGTGCGTTTCAAAGCCTTGCCAGATGACTCTTATTACCAATACCATGTGGCAGAGAGCGCTGAGAGTGCATCGCTTCATTTGGAATAAACACACACTGACACGCAAAAACACACACTTTGTGTTGTGTGTTGCATTGGCAGGCAGTAATACTGGCATTAGCATATGAAAGACAGCAGCTGGAAGGTGTAGCTGTCACTGTTGTTGCTGCTTGTTGCTTGTTGTGTTATCCATTTGGATGGCAGCTCCTCTGTTCCTGCTAACCCTCGCCTCGCTAACGTGCAGTGTTGTTGCACTCCCTCCTGTCTTTCTGTGTGTCTCCTTCTGTCTGTCAGTCATGCTCCTTCTTTCCCCTCCTCCGTGTGTGACTCACATCCCTCAGGAAATGTAAGGGACATATAGTACAGTACAATACATGTATGTATGAAGCATGGATGCTCATTACAGACCGCTTGGATGAAAATGGTGTAAACATGCATTGATTGTCATATTTTATGTCATTTTTTGGTTAAAATTCAAGCACAGGGTGACTTTCTGAAGGTTATTTCAGAGTGTTCCCTCTAATCTAGTAATCTCTGCATTCATCTATAAAATTGAAACAGCTGAAGAAGCCTTTTTTTAACTCAAGCAGAGCTTCTTAGAAGAATGCGAGTTACTGTGTAAAAAAAAGTTACAGTAGATCACTTATCACAGGCTGTAAGTTGAGTTGAAAGACTGAGCTGCCCTCGGCAAAGAGCACTTTATCTCAGATAGCAGCGGGGTGCAACCTACCAAGTGAACTCTCCCTCTTCTTGTCTGTTTCTCTCTTTCTCTCACTCAAAGATGTAAATGTTCAAACGGACTAATTCCTTCAAAGCTCTGATGAGCATGAAAGACCAGTCTCCGCCCTCATTGCTAATTGATGGCCTTGCATCGCAGCATGAAAGCTACATGAGCCTTGCTTGAGATTCTCATTAGCGGTAACTACACTACAGTTAGCTCCATTAAAATTACATTACAGACATCCTAGACACACCTTATACTGATCCCCTTTCAGTCTAATTCTTTCATGTTAAATGTCATTTACAGTACATGGAGGCCAGATTAATTACACCTTAAAAAAGGGTCAGAATGGCCCTGCTGTTATTTATTTGATCAGACTAATTTTGCCCTCTCTTTCACCTCTCCTTGTGACCACAGGAAAATGTTTCCTATTTCAGACTGAGCCCTGGGAAAGCCAGTAGATGCTGGCATATGACCGTAGGCAGTTGTTGAACCTCAGACTCAAGAGCAACATGACAGAGTGACTGACAATATTTCCCAGCTGGTGTGGCAGCACCTGGAGATCCTCCAGGGAGAGCTGGGAGGACGCTGCTTTTAGAAAAGAACATCTAAGATGCTGTGCTTGCCCTGTTGCCAAAGCACCCTTAACCCGTAGGAGCTGCAAGAAATTTGATAGATGAATGAATGAATGCTGGGGAAGATACATTTAGTAGTTTTAGTAAAATAACCCTAATGTCTTTTGAAGCAACATTAAAGAAGTATTTCACTGCTGGAAAGATGATCTTTTCCTAAAACTGGGCTGTCTATGCAGAAGGAAGATGCAAATACTTTTTTAAAATTGGTACAGAGGAACCGAACTGCACCTACCAGAATGCACTTTATTGGACCAATAAAGGCTCCAGCTGGTGGGTGACATAATGCAAGCTTGTCCATTTTGACCATGACTTGACTTGAGAGACCTGGACACAGCATTGATGGCAAGGTTCCATTCATTCCTATGGAAGTTGCTCAGTGGCCCACAAAGTCTAAATCGCTTTATTTCCGCAGTATGATATTACCCGGATGATCGGTGCTGTTTCTGCATCATTAGGTCCATAGAGCAGGTGCACTAGAGACTTACAGCTACTGAGCATGGCCAAGCACATCCGAGTGTAGCCAAGTGGTCAACTTCCAGTTTAGCACTCCGCTAGCTTGAATGAGGTTAAATAATTTAATCTTGTGGCTCTTTTAAATTCCCAAATGTTATCAGACCATATTAATTAAATCTTAATAGTAGAATGACTGAACATGCTGAACAAAAATTATCCACTGATTTACAGTCATCTCTTTCCCAATGTAAGTCTGTGGGAAAATGTATTTTTGGGCCTAATGGCATTACGTGACAGACCCGGAAAATTGCAGTACCACTGTTTGGCCACTACCGAAATTGGCTTCACAGCCTCGTGTACTTCCTGGGGGCCTGATTTTGACCACATGGGAGCCAACTGGTGACAAACGATCTCGTACTACAGTTAAACAGTGAGTTAAAATTTGTTTCTGGAAACACTGTAGGCAAGAAAAGGGCAACGCAGTAAGAGAATCTTGGTTTATATTTGATCAGCACTGTTGAGTTTTATCTCAGTTTTTCCAATTACCATTTACACAATACAGAAGACAGTATGGCGCCCACTTGCTGTTCACAAAGTCTCATAATACAGCTAAACAGTGCACTGAAATATGGTTGTGAAAACATTTCAGGCGGAGTTTGGTCTGAGTCTGAAAGAGAAGGGGAGGGGAGCAAAAATCAGGTTTTAGCTGGGAGACAAGCAGGGAGATCTGGCGCTAGCAAGATGGAGAGAAGTTTACCATAGTTCGTTTACACATATTACCCACATTGTTTTGAACCAAAGCTGGTTGAAAATCGGCGGTGTATCCTCCGGCTCTTGAGCTCCACTGTGTTCACCAACTGCTCGCTAACTGTGGCTGCCATTTGGTGGTGAGCAGGTGAGCTGAAAACAGCTCCCTGATGTGGCTGGGAACAGTACTGATGACAGCAGCGGGCCGTAAAAGCAAAACACAACAATTGGCTAAAAGGCACTAAAAGAGTTAAGGGGAACTGCAAGGGTGGGTTATAATTCTTCGTGGGTTTGTCACAAAGGTCTAATAACACCTCTTGCTCCTTCCACTTAGGCTTTACCGCTACATTTTGCATATTCACGTCCTGGGATAGCATGTTCCGATTCTTGTTAGGGTAGAGGTTTATGGCAAAGTGTTCTGGCCCTCCAAACTGAAGTTTTAGTACAAAAGAAACCCTCAACTGTATTTTCTTGCAAATAAATATTTTAAAATTCCGATAACCATTGTCTTATCTTAGTTTAATGTTGTTTTAATGTATTGTGGTCCTTTTCTTTTTAAACAGCATAAAAACAGCTAGTAGGCCTGGTATGCTGATGTCTTGGTAGCTAACTAGCTAGCGAGCTAACATTACACAGTTAATTTGTGCATGACACATTTTGACGTATTTCCATGTCACATTCCCACCCTTTGATTGCATGATGCCTGGAATTTAAGCCAAGTTGCTGTACTTGTTAGCACTCCTCTAACACCAGTGCAGACTAGCAGGGTAGGAGCACAGGTTGCTAATGTTAGCCTATAGAGCATAGTTAGTAGCCTGGTAATGAAGCCATGCTCTTTTTTATTTGATGACTTGTTAGATTGATTGGAAATGTAAAACTTAAGTTGTGAACTAATCACAACCATCCATGCATCTTATCTCTATCAAATATGTAGCAAATGTCATTCTGATGATACCATTGTTGCCACAGTCATGTCTGCTCACATAAGCGCCATTGACGACTGTTTTGAGGGGCTGTCCCATTTCCCTTTTGTAACTCTGTTCCAAGGGGCAAAGTGGCACTCAAAAACATGGGATAGGAGTAACAATAAGAAAGGGATTAGGCTTAGGAGTGAACGCTTTCATATTTTCATCCATCGTTACTATGAAAATGGTCAACTTTAAACACACCTTGGGTCACTACTGTGACATGTTGTGGCTTAGTGAGTCTAATAAAAATACATTACTTCACATTACAATTTATTTAATGAAGTAATTACTTCCCTTACTTTTGGATTATCCACAGTCGTGATGTCAAAGGATTAAGTCCACAAATCTTTTTCATATATAAAGTCAGTGGTCGAGTGCTCATGCGTGCAGGCTCGAGGACTTCCTGGGCCGCAGCTTCCTCACATCCATTCGACTTTGATAAACACAGCAAGGAGAAAATGAGGAGAATCGTGTCACTACTTGATGTTCTGTTCTGCTGTCTTCTCAAAATGTCACTCCTTTACACTTCGTCAGGCTTTACACAAACGTAGATACAACAGGAGCGCACCAGGGACACCTCTACAGGAATAGACTGTCCTCAACAGCATAAGCTGACATCGTTTCTTGGGTCCTTATGGGCTGTTTGACCAATGTTTACATTCAGTGCCTGGAAGTAGTGTCAGGTTTTCACAGATTTTATACAGTCATCATACAAGTGAGTAGAATAGAAAATGCTCACATGTGCTGATTAGGGATGCAGTGACACTAGTTTTGTCACACTTGGGCCGCGCTGGAACAAGAAGAGGACGCAGAGTGATGATCCTTAAACTTATCAGATGTCCGTGTGTGATGGGAGTCAGTTATCCCATACATGGAGGATGATATGCACACCAGCTGGAGAGCTCCCTCTCCGTGCAATGAGAGACTTGTTTCCATGGCTTTTTAAAATATTCAGTGGTGAAGATGATGGCACAGGTTCACGAGGCAGTGCAAATAAAAGCTCTGTTTGCTAATGGTTTTTACAGTCACAGGGGAGCAGTTGAGAGTAACGGAGAAAATGTCTGGGAATGTAAGAGAAAAACAAAGAGAGATATTTTTGTTTTTAATTTTTAAACCAATCCTTAGACGAACTCAAAAAGTTGTCTTTCCCTCATCTCTCCTCACGTCGTGTCTTGACCTCTTGGCTCCACTCATCTGAGCAGCAGGGCCACGGGGTCCCGTTCTATAATCTCCCGAGCACAATGAGATACAGGCGTTATAATGCAACAGCCACTCATAATCCAAAAGCTTTTCAGGATAAACAACAGCCATAAAAATCTGGGATTATGTTGTTCCACGCTACCGGTTCAGGGACAGGAATATCTGTCGCTCCTTCTGTCTTTCTTTTTTTAATCCGCTCTCACTCTCAGTTTCCCTGTCGGTCTCTCTTTCAGCCTTTCTCTCTCCCTCTTCTCTAAATCTCGTAAACAGCTTTAGTTCTTATCAGGATGGAATCAGACAGAAAGGGCTCTATTTGGAGGCTGAAGAGCAAAGTTTTCAGCAAATGCCTTTGTCAGGTTTATACCGTACTGTAGTACAGTTAAGAGACAGAGAGAGGCAGGGAGCATATAGTTTCTTACGGTTTAGAGACTCGTCTTCGACTTGCATTGAAAAGTATTAGTAGATATTGTGCCTCATCCCTGCAGCCACCACCCTGCTACAGTGTGGCTCAGTGTATATAAGCTGGATTAGAGGTTCTGACACAAACACAAGCACGGATGCATGCCTTTAGCTTTACATATTTGAGCAGCACAGCTGGATATTTGGCCCAAGTGAAATGGGATTAAACTTTTACTGTCTCCTCAATTCCTGGTTTTTATGTTTGCGTGGCTCGCTCATCCCTGTAAAGCCTTACAAGAAGGAGGCAATTGTTTCTAAAGTCCTCGTGAACATTGTCTGCTGAACAAAAGTCCGTCCAGCCTGGATTCACATTCATACAAGTTTAAATTGCCTGATAGTCAGACAACGTCCCATCCATACAGATGTGTGTCTATAACCTCACAGAGGCATCACTGTGCAGAGCACGGCCACTGAAAGCAATTCAGTGCGTTTGTATACGCTGCCAGTGGGACTACACTGAATTCATTCATCCCCTCTCACCCCTCCCTCACCCTTCCTTTCCCACCTGCTTCCCCCCTTTCACCCTCACTCCTTTCCTCCGACCTCCTCGTTTCCCCCTGATGACAACACCTTCACATGATTAATGATAATCCATGCCGGCCATTGGCTGCGATCTGGGAGCATTTTATATGAGAGGCAGCAGGGAGAATTTTCACTCACTCTTTTTCTGTTCCCAGTTGTGTCTTTTACTCAACTGACTCCAGCTTACTGAGGAAAAAGACACCAGAGGGAGCCAAGATGAAAGACACTTTGGAGAGGAGAAACCAGTGAGCCCACATTCCCTGCTACTAATAGCACTATTTTGAAGAAAAATCAGCTCGGAGCATGAGTAGGAGGAGGCAGACGAGGTCGGTGGTTATAAATGTCATCTGGTGGAGAAATATGATTCTTTTTATTTGGTTTCGGCCTAGTTTAAAAATCCTAAACTTATCTTCTGAAGGGGTGAACGAGCATGAACAGTGGGCAGGCATGTCAGGGCTGGTAAAATTAGTCTCTTAAAACACCTTATGTAAAGAAAATGAATTATTATGCAACCATAAAGGAAGAAAAGCACACAGAGGAGTTGTGTCAAGTGTCACTACTTGACTATTTGTGTGATTTTGAAGCCCTCTAGTGGACAGGTCTGCTTTTTACCAGGAGTCCTAACATTCTGGTTAATTTACATTCTCTCATTTTATAATGTTTATTATGGTGAGTGTTATCCAAAGCTCAGCTGGTAGATAGGTGATCTATGTCATGTCATGTACCTTCGCCAGGCATCACATTTACCATTTTAAACAACATATCTTTAATCTAAAGCCACAGGCTGTAACAAACAACAAAACAATAATTCACATTTTTCTCATTTGGATCTTTAATGATTTCTTGGCCTCAAATATTTATTAGGCTCTTTTTCATATTTTTGAGAGCACTATTTTTAGTTAGTTAGTTAGTTAGTTAGTTAGTTAGTAGCAGTTTATTTGGAACATGTACGTAGCAAATAAACAAAATAATCGTATAGTGGTAGACAGATATAAAAAAAGGCTACTAAAGGAAGCATGAAAACTGAAAACAACATATAATGATTTGATTTACATGTCCAAAAAGATGTGTCTTGCTTTGTCAAACTATATATATACACCCAAACTATTCACATATACACAGGCTATGTATATACACACAATATATATATACACACACATATATATATATATATATATATATACACATACATATATATATATATATATATATATATACATACATACATACAATATATATATATATATATATATATATATATATATATATATATATATACATACTCACACAGACACATACATACAAAAAACTGATGGCAATAAATAAATTAATAAATAAAGACATGTCCACGTGTTTTGGATGATAATTTAAAGCACTAATGAAGAGAATAAATAATAAGGACTGAAGACGTAACCAGGTTATGTTGAATTACTTTATAATAATAATAATAATAATATTTTGTACTGTACTATTTAAGTATCTGCCATTTTCTGTGAGAGGCTGTGGCTTTATTTACATGAATTTGTAGATTAATACATGATGTTCTTATTTCTATTTGCAGACTGAAATAAATTCTAACTTCTTGTGTAACATTAGATAAGGTTTCATTTGAAATATTGATGGAAATTTGTGAAAAAATAGTTTATGTTTTCTTCACTGCAAGATTTGTTTTTCCCCAAGGTTATTAACAGTGGCTGGAGGCTGCTCTGAAAGTATGCTGTAGCTTTGTAAGCCCACCCTGGATCCAGAGGTGTTAGCCAACTATAGACCAATATCTAATCTTCCCTTTATGTCAAAGATCCTTGAGAAAGTAGTCGCAGACCAGCTGTGTGATTTTCTCCATGATAATAATTTATTTGAGGAATTTCAGTCAGGATTTAGAGTGCATCATAGCACTGAGACAGCACTAGTTAAAATTACAAATGACCTTCTGATTGCTTCAGACAAAGGACTTGTCTCTGTACTTGTTTTATTAGATCTTAGTGCGGCGTTTGACACAATTGACCATCAAATTCTACTGCAGAGACTGGATCACTTAATTGGCCTAAAATGTTCTTCACTAAGCTGGTTTAAATCTTATTTATCTGATCGTTTTCAGTTTGTTGACGTTCATAATGAATCATCCTTACGTACTAAAGTTTGTTTTGGAGTTCCGCAAGGTTCTGTGCTCGGACCAATCCTATTTACTCTATATATGCTTCCTTTAGGTAACATCATTAGAAATCACTCTATAAATTTCCATTGTTATGCGGATGATACTCAGTTGTATTTATCAATGAAGCCAGAAGAAAGTAATCAATTAACTAAACTCCATAACTGCCTTAAAGACATAAAAACTTGGATGAGCACCAATTTCCTGATGTTAAATTCAGACAAAACTGAAGTTATTGTTCTTGGCCCCAAACAACTCAGAGACTCTTTATCTGATGACATAGTTTCTCTAGATGGCATTGCTCTGGCCTCTAGCACTACCGTAAGAAACCTCGGAGTAACATTTGATCAAGATTTGTCTTTTAATTCTCATTTAAAACAAACCTCATGGACTGCATTTTTTCATCTGCGTAATATTGCGAAAATTAGGCCTATCCTGACCCGAAAAGATGCAGAAAAATTGGTCCACGCTTTTGTTACCTCAAGGCTGGATTACTGTAACTCTCTATTATCAGGTAGCTCTAGTAAGTCCTTAAAAACTCTCCAGCTAATTCAGAATGCAGCAGCACGTGTACTGACAGGAACTAAGAAACGAGATCATATTTCTCCTGTTTTAGCTTCGCTGCACTGGCTCCCTGTAAAATCCATAACTGAATTTAAAATCCTACTGTTAACTTATAAAGCTCTAAATGGTCAAGCTCCATCATATCTTAGTGAGCTCATAGTGCCATATTATCCCACCAGAACATTGCGCTCTGAGAACGCAGGGTTACTCGTGGTCCCTAAAGTCTCCAAAAGTAGCTCAGGAGCCAGAGCCTTCAGCTATCAGGCTCCTCTCCTGTGGAATCATCTTCCTGTTACGGTCCGGGAGGCAGACACCGTCTCCACATTCAAGACTAGACTTAAGACTTTCCTCTTTGATAAAGCTTATAGTTAGGGCTGGCTCAGGCTTGCCCTGTACCAGCCCCTAGTTAGGCTGACTTAGGCCTAGTCTGCCGGAGGACCCCCTATAATACACTGGGCACCTTCTCTCCTTCTCTCTCTCTCTCTCGTATTCTATTACTGCATCTTGCTAACTCGGCCATTCTGGATGTCACTAACTTGGCTTCTTCTCCGGAGCCTTTGTGCTCCACTGTCTCTCAGGTTAACTCATATCACAGCGGTGCCTGGACAGTGTGACGTGTGTGGTTGTGCTGCTGCCGTGGTCCTGCCAGATGCCTCCTGCTGCTGCTGCCATCATTAGTCATTAGTCATACTTCTACTGTTATTATACACATATGACTATTGTCACACAAGTATACTGCCAGATATTAATACATACTTTCAACATATTGTACCACAGTAGCCAGAACTATAACTATAATATTATTACTTTCAATAATGTTGTTGTAACCTACTGTCATTACCTGCATCTCTCTCTCTCTCTCTCTCTCTCGCTCTCTCTCTCTCTCTCTCTCTCTCTCTCTCTGTCTCATTGTGTCATGCGGATTACTGTTAATTTATTATGCTGATCTGTTCTGTACGACATCTATTGCACGTCTGTCCGTCCTGGCAGAGGGATCCCTCCTCAGTTGCTCTTCCTGAGGTTTCTACCGTTTTTTTTCCCCGTTAAAGGTTTTTTTTGGGGGAGTTTTTCCTTATCCGCTGCGAGGGTCATATGGACAGAGGGATGTCGTATGCTGTAAAGCCCTGTGAGGCAAATTGTGATTTGTGATATTGGGCTTTATAAATAAAATTGATTGAAATTGATTGATTGACTTTATACACTGAGAAAAAGTTGATCAATAGCAAAGCAAGAAATTTAGTTTTGCTCAAACTAATTAATTTTTCTGTGGATTAACTAAACAACTAATCATGACAGCTTTATTGTTGATTGATTGCTTATTTTCATTGCCCATATACATTTTTATTATTACTATTTTTTAAATATTTTTTTATCTTTTCTAGTTTTCTATCTTCATTTGTATTCAACAGATTTAAAAATACATTGTCTCACTTTAGAGTTTGAGTATAGGTAGCTATTTTTTTTATTTGTGTTTGTTTTTGTAATGTCACTATATCCTGACAGTAGTACATGAGGCAGATAATCTGTGATAAATACTATCCTCCTCTGCCTCTTCTTAGTGCTCTCAACGCCATTTGCAAGAATCATGAAATCAGTCATTTAGAGCTCAGGGGTCTCTAATGCAGCTGTCAGTCATGTCGATCACAGCTAGTGAACTGCGGTCAAACTGTCAAATTAAGCAGCGCTGATTAAATATGAATCAAGATTCTGTTACTGCATTGTATATTTTTTGTCTCAATTGTTTTCAGAAACATATTTCAGTGTACTGTTTAGCTGTAAAATGAGAACGTTTGCTCCGGATGGTGGGCGGTGCTTTGTTTTGCTCAGCTGTAACAGAGCCAAATGAAGGTGCAGAAGTCTGGTGTTCTCTCAGACCAATTGAATTATAACATGGTCAGAGGTCATTATGGGATTTTTGCCCAGTGACACCAAAATTTAACTGCCTAGTGATGTGTTATTTCAGGTATTTCTTGCTACAGTGAGTGGCTTTAGTGTAAAGATGTTGTAGTTCACATTGTGAATTTGACACATGATGAAGGTTCAGGGCCAAGACGTCATGTGTCTAATGAACGGACCTGTTCTTTTTAAACTATTTGTTATGAAAACGAGTCCATGTACAAACTGTGATGTGCATGCACTATCTGTGTTAGGCCACTAAGTGTCACTGTGTCCTCACATTTTGTCTGTGTCAGTGACGTAAGGGTGAAGCGAGGACATGTAGTCCACCTCCTCTCTCATGAGTAAACTTCCTCTGGGACATGATGGGTGACTCAGTAGCCTCCAGTTTGTTCTCTTGTTTTCTGTGTTCACTGATCCATAATGACCAGTGTGGGAAAAAGATGAGAACTGCCAGAAATGGCTTTCACAGAGATATTATTGATATTTTGGTGTTGTGTCCCAAGGGCAAAGGCACTGTGTAACCCCAGTACAGAAATATATCAGCTTTGATAAATCAATGAAAGGTTAGCGTCATTGTATGGGCAGCTTTTGATGTACAAGCGGTCTTCTCAAAGTGGTACTTTTTCTGACGCTTCTGCAACTTTGTTGATCAACAGTTTGTCCTTTCAAAGTTTTAAATGTCCCCCTAGACAATGTGAATGTGTATGTGCTGTAATTTATTTTTGGAGTTGTCAGTTTAAAGTGCAGCCTTTAAATCAGCAGTACACTGTATAATGGTGACATGTTGATGTTTGACTCTCCTGTACAACACTGTATATTTAGGGCTGACGATGTATGTACAGTTTTAAAATCATTTGCAGAGTTTAATAATCTTGTTTAGCCATCTGTGCATGGGTTTCCTCCTCACTTTATCTTGCCATGGGACACTTGTACTTCTTGACATTTAACAATTCACATTTTCATAGATTTCTCTGAACTTTCAAACAATTGCACCCTTGAAAGTTAAATAATGAGACTGTTTATGGTCAGGCTCTGGTTGAAGGAGCATAATTACACACACACATCACATAGGCACAAGGCTATAAAAAGGAAACTGTTCATGATGGGAAAAAAGTAACCCCTGCACACTAACTCCATGCCAGTTAAGTTTATTTGAGACAAAATATCGATCCTACTTCGATCTGTGTCAGGTCAGCATATTTGAAAAGTTGAAAACACACCTATATTTACACATAATGCACACCAATAGGGTGATAAGCTCTGTGATAGCAGGTGTGGTTAACCAGTCAGGGTGGTAAAACTATTGACAGAAACAATTCAATAGAATACATAGAAGAAAGTACAGTAATACAAACAGTAATACAAAAGCCGTACTACAAAATATCAAACATAAATCTTCATTTATAAAACATTATGTAAGATGTATTGTCCCATATGTCATTTTAAAAAAGTATTACGTTTAAGGCAAAACAAAAGAAATCTCAAATACAGATACAGAAACAGGGTCTAAAACACCCTTCTAAAAATTGTTAGGTCAAGAAAAAAATGACAATAAAGGAGAAAACACACCGGTTATATTAACAAACAAGTTTTCATTTTATAAATATGTGTTTTAAGAAAATACGTACATATATACACAGGGAGAGCCATCATGACACAACCACTATTATTTATTTGAGAGAGTGTATGATCTCACCCTCTGGATTTGTTGGTGTTAGAGTTTGGAGAAAATATTAAAACTTTTTCTTTCGTGTAGGCCAGAATTTATACGTCTGTGTGGAATTGATGCCATACCTACGCTGCAGGCTCTGCTTTGATGTAGAACTGATGTAGAGCTGACCACGTAGCCTGACGTGCACCTCCCCAGAAACGTAACTACACGTCGCGGTGACGCAGTTCTCCTGTCTATTTTTGTAAGCTGAAACCATTTCCCTCAGTGGAAACAAAGCTTTTATTTACTTTTTTTAACAGATAAGAAACAATAAATTGTGAAGACAATAAAGCCTCCACAAAAACAGCATTTTAAGTCTTGTGTGTGATTTATCCTGACTTCATAAGAGCAGATCTCCGCTCGCTGCTAGACTAATTTACATAGTGTAAAATGCCATAAGCTTGTGCTAATAACGTTAGCATTTTATATTTGTGTGGAAAACGTGTTTAGTATAAGACAGTTGTTTTGTCAGTGAGCCTTGTGAGTTGTAATGTAGCCAAAATTTGTAAGGTTAACTTTGTTAAATGTTGCTGTTGTCCCTGGCTTCATATGAGCAGAGGAAAAGTCCGCTAGCTGCTAGGCTAATGTATACAATGTAAAATGCCATAGGCTTGTGCTAAACACAGTTATAGTTATAGTGAAGCCGATTTGTGTACTTGTGTTTGAAATTGTCTCTATTGAGCCATGTTTAATGTGTGTTTAATGTGTGTTTGAATCAACTAAACTTTACAGCACTTGACAGAAACCTCCGCCACCGACTAGTGTTATGGAGGTGTAACTGCAGAGTGACACAGACACACCACCGCATAAGTATGAATGCTCCCGATGGTGTAGGCCACATGTGTAGGGTCTGCCACACAAATAAAATCCCATTACGAGGGTATTTAAATCACCTCCTCTTCTCGGAGGTCTGACGCACTCGATGCTAGTGTATCAGAGAGAGTCCGCTGGATGATTAGCCTCTCTGAAATGCAGTGCAACCAGGTTACGATGATCCCAGTTCCAGATGCAGCTCCTGTCTTCTGATATCTTTATTGCTCTTTGCAATGCTGGTTGGTCGTCAGCAGTGTGGAGGCAGACATCTGCTTTATCATCCAGCCAGTAACAATAACAGTTAAGACATAACCTCATCATAGTTGCATCATCACCCAGAGGGGTCAGATGAACGGTGATGCAACTATCTTCATTTTCAGTGGAAGTTTATTGGTGTTGTGCCATGACACCAAGCTAACGACACTTATGTAACACTTCCTTTCTGAGCTTGTTGTCTGTTGCCTGAGGGCAGTCGACCTCCCTCTACAGTAAATCCCTCAACAGCTCTTCCTCGACTGCTTGCCCTTTTACTTATACTGTATGTCATCAACCCCATGAAAAAACATGAACTCTTTCTAAATGTGTCTAAATTATTGTGACAAAGTCTAGCTTACTTATGAGGGCGTGGGTGTTGACAAGTTTCCCCCTCGAGCCTGTATAAACTCATGTACTGTATATTATTGAGCCCACACTGGAAACTTCGTGCTGGTGATACTGAGCACAAACGTCTAAATAAAAGTTGGGAGTGTACTTATCTTAAAACCACATTTATGTTACATTTATATGTTTCTTATGTAGCGAATATGCTGAAGCTTTACATTTCAATTTACAGTTTTATGTAGTGCCACACTGTGGTTACCGTGTGGTTAGGGTTAGGAACATATTCTCACTCCGACCTCATCACATATACACTTACGTTGTCGTATGGCCATGTTACCCCCTGATCCCATTAGGGGGCCATTACACAGTGACGCCGCCTGGCCACATATCATGCCAATGTGAAAGGACAGCTTTTTTCATTGAGGTCTGACGTGGAAGTCACTGCCCAAGCGCCAGTAATCTGCAACTCCAGAATGAGACCAGGTTGAACCAGGTAAAACATCTCTCTGTTAGAATTCCTTCAGTGTTTATTGTTCAGGAGGTTTTTCTCAGGATGCCGAATTATCTCTTCTCCAAAATACACGGACCAGGCGATCAAAACTGCTAAAAACACTGAATAGTTTCAGCAGTTTCATGTCACAAATCAGTGTTTCTTCTGCTGCCAGGCCACTAGCCCAGTGCCTGCCATGTGTGCTCACCTGTTTTCTGTGACTACTTTATGTGTGTTTACCTTCTCTTTTGATCCAGACGTTTAGAAGGTTTGTACTGGGAGCTGTATTATCCGCAGAGGTCTCTTCCTCTCCGAAACAAACAGACCTGGAGGTTTAAACCAGTAAAAACACTGAATAAAACAGTTTAAGGTTAAAAATATTTTCTGGATCAGCTCGTCACAGAGAGGTCTCTAACTACAGTGGCAGACGCAAAAACATGAATGGCCCTATCTAGAGCCAGTGTTTGGTTTGTCTGTTCTGGGGTACTGTAGAAACATAGCAGTGCAAGATGTTGATCTCCATGGACAAGCTCATTCTAAGGTAACGAAAATATATCTCTTATATATAATATTTTAACTTCTGCCAACGTAGCCCCCTAAATCCTACACACTGAAACTTTGAGGCAAGCCTTTTCTCTGTTGGTAGCCATGTGAGTTCATGATGCACGCTATATGTGTTCGTCCTTATGGAGCATTGTAGGACTGGTCTAGCTGCTCTGTTCTGGGCAGCTTGTAGTTTCATCAGTGCACCTTTTGATGCTAAGGACCAAACAGGAGAGCAATTAGTCCAGTGTTGTAAAATCACAAAAGGGTTTGTAGGTATAAAAAGTAACACATTTCATGAATGAGAGTACCCTAAGCATTCGCCTATACTGCCTATGCCATAGGCCAGTACTGCCTTGCGAAATAAGTGGCGCTGGACGCTTGGAGGTGTAGCAAGTACTTTGGCTTTTAGAGTGCTTTTCAACTCAAGTTTGTTTGCCCCCTAAGTGCAGTTCATTTGGGCAGGTGTGAACACAGCAATCGCACCTGGGTGTGCACCAAAACAAATGGACCGAGACCTTCTTAAAGAGGTGGTGAGAATGTGTTCGGACCTCGATCTGAACCAACTGCAGTCACATTGTTTGGGTTAAACATGAGCATGTTACAGTCCTGGAGGATTATTAATGTGCACCTCCTCCTGTACTGCCTTAATATGCACATTCAGCACATCCAGTGCATCAAAACATTGTTTTCTAGTTGGAGCCGCGCCTCGTTTTCAAACTGTATGGTTTGACTAAAATGAAAGCAATATAGTCCACGATGACCAGCGCTAAAATCAACCTGCGTAGTTGTCCCTCCATTGTGACATTAGAAAGTGTCACATTTATCTTGAAAGTGTACTCTTCTTCAGTGTTTTGTATACTTCCTGGATTTTTCCCGCATGGAAATTCTGACCAATCAAGAGCAGCTTTCTCGCACAAGGCATTTTATCTGGTCCGCTTGTAAATGCTGCCGTGAGAACACGAACCAACTCTAGGCAATTATACAGCTTCGAAACAAAATCAGTCCCTGATTCAGACCAAAGCAAGACAACTCTAGTCTGAAAGCACCCTTAGTTGATTTAGCCCGAACACTGTAGATGTCCCCAAACAATCCAACCACCTTCATTCACAGAATGAGCTGATGCACCATGGTGTCAAAATAGCAGTTTATAGGGGGTACAGAGGGAGACTGATGGGGAGTATAGGGGTGTTGTAAATCCATATGCAGGATTATGTTCTCTCTGAACTGTAGCTGTACTTCAAACGCTCATCTTTCTCCAGCCGACACTCATCAGCCAGCAGCTCCCCCCTCCCCAACAGTTTACAGAAATAGCATCAGTATTCTATGGGACTGGGAGGTGCCACTGTGCACCGTTTTATCTGAAACTACAGTATGTGGGTATTACCATGGAAACTGCAGAGAACTGTCCAAATTACTGTCAAAGAGCCAGGATACAGAGAAGTGAGATACATTCAGTTTGTTGTGAAAGCTTGTGGTCCAAACCTCTCAACAACTCACTCTTTGTTTTGACTCTTTTTTCCACATCAGAAGCAAAACCACATGAAATTTTCCGCTACGTGTTTTTTTTTTTTTTTTGGTACAATACAACTTCCTTATTGACTTTAAAAGAGCTCTGTCTTGATGAGCGTATGAGTGTTGGTAATAGGTTACTGTGGGATAGTAATATGCCTTCTGTATGCCATGAGATGTTCTCCCTACCCTGAAGCTGCTGTGTTTTGACTCTCGGGTGAATAAACTTACAACCTTATTGAGAGAGAGGCATGTTAATAAGCTCAAATCCCTGTTGTGTGATTTCCTGTTGCACTGTGGGAGAAAAGTACAGGGTTCAAAGTCCATTTCCTCACCCAAGGAATAATAATAATGACAAGAAGAAGAAGAAGAGTATTCTGCTCTGATTTTATTAAACACTGAATAACACTGAAACACTGTTTATAAAATAACGGAAAACACAATTAATGGTGACAATTTAAATGACAGGCCACCTCTTTATATAAATGATGTCATTATTTTCTAACCGTAAAGGGAGGGGCCGCTGTAACGGTTAAATCATCTCAGCCAATAGCGTGCGGGCGCTGGAATCTCAAACGGCGAACACATCGTGCTGCATTCAAGTGCAGTCGGGAATTTTCCCAACAGACATGTAGTGCTCTGAAGGAAGAATGTGGTATGCTTTGGACCCTCTGTTCTAAATGAATATATTTTTAAATATGGATGGCACATGTATAATGACAAGTAGATAGACACTGTTGACACTATTATTATTATTATTATTATTATTATTATTTTTATTACAATCACTTGCACTAGATGTGCTCCCTTTATTCACTGCTCATTTTCATTCACTGCTGCTCATTATTATCCACTTCTCATTATTATTACTGTTATTATTGTTATTGTTATTTATCGCAGTTTCTTGTATTTTTTTTTACTTATTTTGTATGCCTAGCTTTTTAAGTTTTAAGGTTTTAAGTTTAAATTTTGAAATCTTTAATCTGACTCTTTCCCCTTGACTGCTGTAACACTGGAATTTCTCAATTATGGGATCAATAAAGTTGCATCTTATCTTATCTTACCTTATCTTATCTTATCTTATCTTATCTGATTAATGGACACAAAGTTCCTTTTAGAAAATGTAGTAACCCCATTGTACATTTTAAGAAATTATTTTTATAAATATGGATGCAAGCCATACTGTGTGTGCATTTAATACTGCTAGTATATCAGCTATAAAAAAAACAAACAAACAAACATAAAGTACATTAACGCACTTTATTTAAGTCTGTCAATAGGAATCATGGTGTGATATTAATTTGAGGGGGAAACAAATCAAAATGATTACAATGATCTATTGCACAAAACTATTTGTCTTTTATATTCTTAAAATGTTTGTTTTTCCTTATATCCATGCCAATGCAGCATAAAAAAAGCAAAAATCTTGTATTATTTCTTCAAGAAAGTTGGTTATTACGAAAGCTGAAAAGTGTAATGCATTCAGCTGGGAGTGTTGTTCAGTGTTGTACTGAATTTCTGACATTATTTGCTCAGAATGATAAGAAAAGTATTCATAAAAGAATGTACTACTTAAGCTTCATTTAATGTAGGACTGATTATTGAAAGATGTTTCAATGGTGAGCAATTCACACAAGAGTAAAAAGTGTGACAACCAACCCCTGTCTCCCCTATCAATGAATAACAAGGAGGGTTTGGAGCTGTTGGTTTGTGAAACAAGGTGTTTGAATAGATTGTGTCAGGCTCTGCTAAATTGCCAATATTTCTCTATGTTGCCACATTATAAATACAAAACAAGTGATAATTTTGATTAATCGACAGTTAAAACAATCTTTAGTTGCAGCACTATAACCACCAAGCTTCCTCATTAGCACTCGGTGACTTTACGTTTCCGAGGAGCCCTGAACGCAGCATTATGGGCAGGTCCTGTGAGTGTGAGTTGGGTCTGTTCCTCGGCCGGTTAGTGTGAGTACAGCTGGTTCAGGGCGGAAGACAGCAGGAGGGGAACACGGAGGTCTCTGAGATTTGAAAGCACACTCTGGGAAAGGTAAGAGAATATTTTTACCCTTTGTTACTCTCGTATCATTTCACAAGGTGCACTTGACTCGGTAAAGCGAGTTTGAGCTTTAAAGGAAAAGTAGTTCTCGAGCTCCTCTGAGACTAATGAGCCGGGATGCCTCCAGCAGCAGCTCGGAGAGTTCAAACCTGTTACTTGTTTAAGAAGTTTTGTTTTCCAGCGGAATTAATGAAGTGTTTCGACGTTTAGCTGGTAAAGGAGAAGTGTCGTAAACTGAGAGACACACCTGTTTGTCCTCTCCAGTCGGAGATATGGATCATATCAGCATTCCAGGTCTCTGCCTATCGTATACTTCATTACGTAATTTAATTATATGCACTCAAGCTGTGGAGGAAAGCAGAGCTGAGCTTTACTGTAAAACTTTAACGCCTCTTTCTCTTTGGAAACCTGTTTGGCCGGTAAAGGGGGCTTCACGTTATCGGGTGTTTTTCATTTCAAAAGGAATTATAGGAAGGCAGAAAATATCAAAACTCTTTCAGACTATCGAGTGACTGATGTTTTTCTTGTGAGATCTAAAATATCTCCTCTTCACCGTTCCTAAATAACTGTTAGAACATTTGTCCGTCCCGAAGACATTCGTCTCTCCTCTCCGAGTCACCACACCCTTGTTGTGCTGCTCGGCTCCCGTAGCGCAGACCCTCATATCTCACACAGGCTTGTTCCCATGTCTCAACGTGTTCCCCATCATAAAGACAGAACCCACGGTATCTGAACCAAAGCGGACCCTGCAGAACTCATGTCATGCATCAGCTGGTCTGCTCCCATTTGTGTTTCTACACTGTCACACACATACACATATACACAGGAGTGGAATGTCTAAAATATCTTTCTACATCTTCCCAGCATGTGGGCAAGCTTGCACGTCAAATGTTTGTGTTTGTGTGCCTACTACAAGAGAAAGTATGATGTCATTGTAGCTGAACAGCTGACTGCTGACCAAGCTGTTTGCAGGTAGTGGTCAGAAGGGAGTGTTACCCTGTGGTACGCACACACGCACACTCAAAACACAAATCAGTGCCAGTGCAGTGGAAGGAAATCATGTGGTAATCCCCAATCCCGGTTTCTCTAATGTAAAAGCAGAAGTCCTGCTGCTGCTGTCATCACCGCCACTGTGGTTTTGATTGTCTCTCTACCAAGTGATGTAATCCAGAGCCGCTCTGTGTGAGGTGGGCTGTGTTAGGCATGTAAAAGTAGTGGTGTTATTTGCACATACAAATACTGTCGATGGCGAAGAGCCAACACACGAAGGAATCCAAATGTAATTACAGAAATTATTAAACTGAATACCTCTGACAAATACATTGACTAATTAAATGTTTTGCATGGTTTTGGGGCTTGCAGTGCATAAACAAGAAACAAGAAAGCCCAAATTAATATATTTCCTCCACATCATACCATTATTTCAACCTTATAATTTTGAATCAGGACCCTCAGTATGTGGACCATGTAGCTTGTGGAAAGTGTCAGATATAATCAGTGGACTCTAGTGATGTCTGCGTTGTGTAGATACAAAGAGGCCCAGAACGTGGATATCCCCATTTATTCCTCTCCTGACAACTATTGGCAAAACAAAATCCTCCGTCATACACAACCATACAAACTCCAGCCTCTATATGCGTATATAAAACCTGGTTGTTGGCTACCTCAAATTATGTGTCCATTCCTTGATTACCCTGTAAATTATTCATATTCGGTTAGGGTCCTCAGATTAAAAGAATCAAAATATTTTTCATAAAAATTAATCCAAGTTGTGAGTATTGTTTTAACAGGATAAAGTGGGGCTGTGTCAGTATGCTGGGTGCCGTCATGGGCGTGCACCCCCACAGCACTGAGTCAAAGTCGGGGCTTTATGAAAAGGTAGCAACCAGGTGTCTGACCATAAGCAGCATGCATCCAAGAGAAACAGTGCCAAAATAAAGCAAGGTGGAACACCAAATGAGAGTGAATATGGGGTTGGCTTTTACTTTCACTTTTGCTGGTGAGCGTGTTTACAAACAGGAACTCACAATCCAGCATAGTTTACCTTTAAGAAAGGTCAGTGTCACTGAAATTTCATAACTTTTAGAATATATTGGTGATAAGTGTGTGCAGAGATAGATTTTTCCCCTTAAAATCAATATTTAATCAACATTTAGGTAAATGTAGACACTGAGTATTGGATTTATCTTGGTGTCGGCAGATGCCTGAAATTACAGGATTGGGGCCAGGCCAAAAAACTAACAAGACACAGTGTGTGACAATATTGAGCTGTCTGGCATGCGAGCTCTTATTCTTTTCTTCTTGCTGTATTGAGGTCATATCAGAAGACAGCTGAATAGCTCAGTGGATCAGTACGAAAGCCTTCATGGAAAACTATTATGGATCAAAGCTCCATATACAGCGGGATCGCCAGAGGCCATTTCACCCTAGTGCTGCGCCTCGTTTTGCTCCCCTCTCTTCCACTGACCTACTATGAGAGTTTTGCTTGTCGCCTTTTGTACGTGCCAGCCCGAGGCTCAGGGATGGCGAATGCAGGAAAGTTCTTCCAAGCAAAGATTTAGGAAGTGGACATGAGGGGATTGCCCAGATGGCAGTTTTTCCATCCTTAACAGCTCACACTCGTTTTCTATAGGGAGCTGCTGGTTTGTGTATTGTTGGCTAAAGGTGCTTATCAGCCCTATCAGGCATTTAGACACAATGTTCTTCAGTATCCTGCCTCAGATTAGTCAGGGCAACTTTCCATCAGCAGTTTTTTTTTTTTGAAGGAGGCCAGTATGATACTGAAAATAATTTTAACTGCAGTTTCTTTTGCACAGGAAAACACTGAGTTCATTCTGTTATCCGTTTCCTCGTCATCTGACGGTGATCCACAAACATGTCTGCATGGAGAATTGTCTCTGTAGGCTGGTGGGCGTATCGCACAAAGACAGCACGCAGATGAGAAAATCCTGTATATCTCTGGGAGAGTTTCCTGTTTGGATCTCGGTGCTTGCAGTGTCAGGAAGTCCCTAAAAGGACAATTTGGAAAGCCAAACATTTCCTCTGAGTAACAGCAGCAGCAGCTGAGACCCGAGGGATGGGTTCGTATAGCTGGTTCCACATTAGGATCAACTTCCTGTCTTTAGATTTGTTAAGCTGAGATTCTAACGAATCTCTCATGAAACCTCTCATCTTTCCTCACTCTTTTATTAGCAAAGAGCAATGGGAAACTTAGAGGTTTCATATTGGTAGCGGGCTGTTCCTGGTTAAAATGACATCATTGATCAGCTGTAGTGTTAATTCTGTAGCTGCGACAATGAAAAGTTTGGCTGTTCTCTGGTTAATGTGCTCTCTGTAGCTGGTGTCTGCATTCAGCCAAAGATAGTGTGTGAACAGAAGCATCACTCTGTAACGTCAATGTGCGACGACTGTGAGTGGGCTGTGTGTAGTCACCACCAAGAGAGTGGTGATCTCACTTATCGTTCCACCTCACTGTTACTTTTATTCCTATCCACCTTTTTATGTTATCTGATCATCTGGTCGGTTAAATAGTTCGGAATCAGGTCCTTAGTGTTTGCGGTGAGTAGGCTGTGGCCGGATGTGTCAATTGATTAACATTTTCATTCATAAATTATGCTGCTCATCTCATTTCCAGGTTGTAGGTGCAGGTTGTGAACATTAAAAAGTGTTTCTGTCAACAAAAGATGATTATAGTAGATGTTTCAGCCTTTAGTCACTAGAAAATGTTGAAATAAGGAATCTGAAAGGATTTGTGTTAGATAAAATTTTATTGAACGCCCCTAACACTTCCTATAGCTGTAAGGCACAGATGGGTTGGACAGATGAGAGGAGCTGTCGTGGTGTTGGGAGGTGGTGGCTCCATCCAGGCATGTGTGTCAGCTCTGGCTTTCATTTCTGCTGTGTGTGTGTCTATGAGTTGGAAAGGAGGAATGCAGCACCCTAAGGATACGGAACATTAGCTCCCTGATGGTGACATCACACTGCAACACAGGAGGAGAGGGAGACAAAAAGAAAAGGATGAGACGAGGACAGAGTGAGAACAAGAGACTGGAGGAGGATGAGTAGAATTGAGGGAGCTGAAGGAATAAATAATGAGAGAGTAAGAAAAGCAGAAATACATTCACGATTTTAAATCAAATCCTGATTAGCTCCATTCCCAATCCACATCATGACTAATTCACCCATTTATTTATTTCGTTCTCGTGGAATATTGGTGACAGCCTTACTTGCTATACTTTGGTATGTTTTAAGTTTCTCCATATCTGGTAGCTTGTGCCACAACACGCTCATGTTCTAGTTTTGACCGCCACACCTCTCCTTCCTTCCTTCCTTTCCTCCATCTGTCCGACTTTTCTGTCAGTTTGTGCTGCAAGCAGAGGCTCAGGGGCGGATGAAAGGATAATTCTGTGTGATATTTCTCTCTTTCGTCCTCTGCTCTGAGCTGGGCTGTGTGCACTGTGATAAATTGGGCTGGGGGAGTCTCAATGGCTCTGTCCTATTTTGGTCTCCAGCTAGGTTCTCTGACTTTAGCTGCTTCCCTGGCCTGGATCCTGAGCAGCCACTTTTGGTCTCAAGTTTGATTCAACCTTGAAAATTTGAGCTTGGCTTCAACTTTTCGACAAGAATTGCTCTAATCCAACTTCAGGCAAAAAGTTGAGTTTTGTGGGAAGGGAAGGTGTAAGGGCACACAGAAGTCACGGTTGTGTTCATACCTCGGTTTAGGAGTCACAGTTCAGTGCGAGTTTGGTACAGAAAGAAAAAAATGCATAAAGATATGTTTCTTTTCATTTATTTTGAACAGACAGTAGTGCAAATGTCATGTATAAAAGTATTTCACTGCTGGAAAGATGGAGAAACCAGAGGAAAAGGATGCTTTTGCTCAAGAGGGAGAAAACCTACAACTACCAGAATATACTGCTCCACATCAGACCAAAAAGCACTCCCGCTGGTGGGTGATGTAACGCGAACACGTCCGTTTGAAACAATGGCGGCCAGCTGGCAAGAAAAGATCTTGTGTAACAGTCAAACAGTAAGCTAAAGCATGTTTCCGACAACCTGGTCTCACTCTGAAGTCATCGAAATCCGGTGCTTAGGTTGCAGCGCCAAACACTGACAAAAAAGTTGTCCTTTAACGTCGGCATAATAGGCTGCAGGTCCGTTATAGTTTAACAGCGCTCTGTGGCACCAGGGGGAAACGTAGCGGGATAAGAATGAAAGTTAAGGCGGTGCCCTGATCGGTGCGCCTGATGAGGGCGAGTGGACGGCTGTTGGATAACCAACAAACACCAACTTTCACCTGGGAGAGCGGTGTTCGCGTCCCATAAGATTCTGAAGGAAAACCTTGTTCTTTTTTCCTAAACCTAACCACGTGTTTTTGTTGCCTAAACCAGTTATTGGAGGGGAAAAAAGGTAAGTTTGCGTCATTGTACTGGCATAGTGCATTTATTTTGAAAGAGACTGTATGTTAACGGTAAACTTTCTGTGAAAACAGAAGTGTATTTTGAGAGAAGACAATGCATGTAACAGGCAGGACTTGACATAGTCTCGCCACCAGACAATCAGAGATCTCTGCCTTCTGATAGTCTGGGGACACAGCTTTCTAAAGTGTGTTTTACACGCCGGAGAAAACGGCCGGCAACAAAGCAACATCTCTTGCATTTTTGAAAAGGACACGCCCTCCCGGAAATGTGTGCTCCCCCTTTTCTTGTCCGCAAGGAAACAAACACACAGAGAGCTTGAAAATGGATACCGAGAGATTTAACTCCGTTTTACCAAATGTGTGCTCAGTCCACAAGATTGTGGAAATGAAGGACTTACAGCGATTTTGTTAAAAACTTTTAACGCAGTCGGACTATGTGTACGAGCACAAGAGATCAGCGAGCCACTGAAGGACCGCCCTGCGGATTTACTATTGGTTCTGCAACGTAGGCAGTTTTTTAAAACTCTGAAATTGTATCCGCCCATCTAAACACAAAATCAGGGAGAACGACATCAGTCTTTAGTTAAGCAAAGCGTCTAAAGACTGACTTGTGAATCTAAACTTGACATGGCGTCCCAGAACGTCAACAACCAATGCATCGATTGTACCTTTCACATGGTATCAGGACATGGAAGGTCCATGATCAAACGAGGCTCAACAAGGCACTAAAATATGTTTCTTAAAACATCGTACGCGGTAAATAGGCAGTGTAATAACATAATCTTGATCTATTCGATCAGCACTGCCTATTTTTACCGTTTCATCAAATTTTGGTCCGAGTTTGAGAGAGTGAAAGAGTGGGGTCCACGGTGGCGGGATGGGTGGTGGGCAATACTGAAGTGTAGAAGTACACTCTGTAAACTCTGCCAGAGGAAGTAAATTATGTCATCCAGCAGAGTTTTCCTGGAAGGCAAGAAGGGATATCTTGGCACTGGTTTGATGGAGTGAAGTTTACCAAAGTTCATTTACACATACCACACATGTTGTTTTGATACAAAACTGGTTGAAAATCAGTGAAGTATCACTTTAAACATTCAAACCACCATTCCAGTGATTGGCACATCTGGGTGATGCTGTCGGATGTGTTAGCATATTGAATGTGTTTGCATTGCATATCCTACAATGCTGGAGTGGTGGTGACACACTGTCCTTGTCTTATGCATAACTTTCTTTCTGTTGCTGTTGCGGCTGACCAGGAATCCAAAGGCAGGTCTTCCAGCTTTGGTGTTTTGTTGGTGCTCACCATAGTGTGACCGACTCGCATGCCAATCAGCTTGTTGTGCTAACAGTCTACAGGCGAAACTCGCGCTCATGAACTTTGATTCAGCATTCCTTGCATTTATCTACATACAGGGTATTGTGCATGTGGCTCTGTGTACTGAACCGTGACCTCCATACCGCGACAGTTTAGTACTAATACGCAAACTGCAGTACTTTCTAGGTACATCCTAATCCAGTTTTCTTGGCCCCAATGCCAATTCAATCCAGAATGTGTTTATTTTAATTAATTACTTAATTAGTTTTTACACGATACATCTCCACAGTGCACATTCAGACTAAAGTAGGTCTACATTAAAATAAATAAAGCAGTCTTAGTGTGTTTGTCAATTAAAAATCTCTGCATTAAGAAAATACAAAACCTGCCTAAATGTTTTTTTTTTTTTTTAAGTGGAATTCCACCAATTTTACACATCACAGTTAAATTAAATTTTAAAAGGATATATTTGGTTCTACTGCATCAGTGTTGGTATGTTTTTTTTAAACTGCCCATCTTTACTTAACCAGTTTAAGCCCAATTCTGCCTCAGCGTGGATCAACGTGATGTAAATTTCGTGATCTGCCCAAGTCCATTAGTGAACTGTATGCCCTACAAGTGCACAACTGCGCATGCAACAGAAAAGCAAACTGGACGCTGTCCCATTCTCGTTAAGGTGTTGCACACAGGTTCTCTTCTTGTTGTTGGGAGGGCGCCATCATGTTTTCTGCTTTGCATGTGTGGAATTTGTCCGCTATAATATTTCGTATGATAATCTGAGAGGAGTGTCAGTGTGGATCTGTTGTGGCAGGAAGGTTTGGACAGCCTCTCCATCCACAGCATGATTCAGACACTGTGGCTGAAATGCAGTCAACCAACACAGCAACACTTAAAACAGGTGGAGCACCCTACAGAAGTTGTTTTTGTTAACAATGTCAGTTGAAACTGCCACAGTTTTGCCTCTTGTGTTACCCATTCTGCTCTTGATGTGTAATCCAGCCCTCAACATGTCAACAGGGCGAGACATTGACAGGAGGAGTGATGTTATGTGTTCAGAAGAAAAGGGTGAGGGGTGTTGAAAGTGGGTGAGACATTCCTCAAAGCTTACGTCCTCCCACATTTTTACACAGACAGGGTTGTGTGTGAGCATTCAGTGACCCGTTATTAATCATCATGTGGAAAGCATTTTACAGCTTTTACCAATCAATGTGTCAATACCTGAACTGTTAATACTTGTTAATGTTTGTCTATAACACCCAAACTCTTTTATTCATACGTCACTCATACGTCAAGTGTGCAGTGAGAGTACATGTGAAAGGGGCAGAGGTGCTTGTGTCACTTTCCAAGGAAAAGGAAATCAGGGAGGATGTATTTATTCTCTGTGGTCAGATGCAGGTCTGGAGAGCAGCTGAAATTCTGTTAGTTTATCATCTTGTTATTTTATATTTACTTTTACTGTCCTTACTCAGTAACTTCTTGCTACATCTTCAGCCAAGGTCAGAGAATTTGTATCTATTGCACTTAGCATTTGGCCAAATAGGGGAAAAAGACTTACTGGTAAGGTGGTCAGTTCAAGGAAACTGAAATTCCTTTACCCATGTATGCATCAGACTCTTCTTTCAGTTCAGTACAGAAATCACTGCAGCACACTTTCTCCCAATTTTCCTCGCTCTGTCAGACTGAATGTGGAAGGTAAAGTGACTATGTTTGGGTACTGACCCAAGTATGCCGCTACTTCAGAGTACCATTTCTCACTAAATCAATCAGTGCCAATTCTTGGTACTTGTGAGCACATCTGGGTGAGAACGCTGGGTTCAGACATGAGGCAGGAGCGCCCTGAAGCCAGCCACAGAGCTCTGCAGAGAGAGCTGAAAATATAATTCCAGTGCTGATAGTTTCGGCATTTAATCTATTTTCTTTTACTTTAAAAAACACGATCACTGATGGCAGTGACACTAGTCTATTTCTAAAGTACAAACTTATTCCACATATTTATCAGCTGTGTCTAAACAAAGAGTGAAAGAGGCGTGCAGACATTCATGCACACACAAACAGACAGAAATTCAGCTCTACATGTGGTTAGGAAAGAGCAGAGGAGCAGAATCAGTTGTTGACTGGCATGGAGTAAAGATTTTTTCAAAGCTTCTGTTGCTAGGACATAGAGGAAGACTATGTCACCTCCTACAGCTTTTTCAAGAAATTATTTTGTTATTACAGAGAGAGTTAAGTGCTGAAAAAAGGTAGCTACCATAACTGCAGTCAGGGTACTGGTAACGGTATTGGTTCAGAGTGGCAAGTGGTCTTAAAAATTTACAAAATCTACCCGTAATTGGCAAGTGGTGAGTGTTAGTTTTGGACCCTGGCGGCATACATCCCAATCCTCACTTGGAGGGAAAAAAAGCATTGCGGAGCGTCGTTCCTATGGGCTACGACAACACTAAATTCCTGAGCTTGCCTGAGAAGGACTAAACCCGCTATTTTGTTCTGAAAATGTTGGCGTGCAACCTTGCTCTGCGTACAATAAACAAGGTGCAGGCTGATAAAGGAAGAAATACACCGAGTGCTGGATAGAGCAGTGAGTGACAACAACCTCCACCCACATGAAAGAGTACTGTTTCCGGTGGAAACACTAGGCAGACCAAGGGTCTAGGTACCATGTCTGAAGGGTTATTTTTGGTTCCAAAGGTACCTTGCCGAAAGTGTTTTGGGTGGAAACAGGGCTTTCAGGTCTCGCTGTTGATGTGGCCACACAGGGGCTTGCATTTGACTGTTCATCCTCTGACAGGGTTTTAAAACTCTGGAATGTTATCACTTTGGCAGCTATTTTATCTTTTGTCGTGACAACCACAGGGTAAAAAATAGAAATGCTCTTCATGTTTCATGGTAATCCACCAGGAATGTGCACTTGCATGTATTTAATTGGTCACACAGCAGCGCCTTGTCAGATGACATCCTGTTGCATAGACCTTTTTCACAGCAGATATTTTGACTTGTCATGGTAGGAAAAGCACAGGTGTATTAAATGGCACTAATGATAGCAACATTCCATTCAGGGGAGGTGCTGTTATTGTGCATGCTGGCATTCTTAATGGAGCTGAGCCGTCATTAATGTTATCAGTTTCACCTGTGGTTTTGCAAAGATGTCAAGTCAAAATGTCTGCCATGAAAAAGGTCCATCCCAGCAAAAGCTGAGCCAGGTTCAGCTTTTTTTTTAGCTGGATGATCCTCCTGTGTTGCTGGGCTGGCTATATTTTTTCCCAGCACGGGGTGTTAGCTCAGTCTGAATATCGGTGAAGCCAGGTGATGAAGGTCATGTGACCAGATGCAACATTTACGTCAAAAAGCAAGTTCTCACCCAGTTGTGTTTTTCTTAATAAGGCTTCCTTTGAAGAATACAGCTGCAATGTTTAAGCGATTAGTTGTCAACTGTAAAGTTAATCGCCAACAGTAAAAGTTTGCAGTACATTTGACAATGTCATCTTGGGCTTTGGAGAACATTGATCCACATTTTTGCACCATTTTCGGATATTTTAAAGACTAACCAACTAATTGATTAATCAAGAAAATAATCATAAGTTGCAACCCTAGTGTAGAGAGAAGTGTCTGTAGTCCCTTTTACATTGCCAGATTTCTCTGCGAATGTCAGGCCGTTTTGCCGGCAAGCTGCGAGCGTTTAGACACCCACAGCCGGATTGGCGAGTTGATCTGAGGTGCCCAATTTTCCACCTCGTAGAGTAGTCATATCGGCGGACCCTTTCAGTTTAAAAAGATTGAGGCGGCCTTCCGCAATGGGAAGGGCTGTTGAAGACTTGTGGGAGGAGCTGTTGTGGGTCGCACGTGCGACCCACTGGCGGTGGATAAACAGGAAACAGCTGATAGCAGGAATTAGCGAGCAGGAATTAGCGAGCAGCTAGTAGCAAGAGAGAAATGCAAACCTGACAGACACTGTAAAGATGAGCAACTGGGGAGACAAGGAATTGCGCGCCCTCCTTGCCCTCGCAAACGAGGAGGCCATTAACTGTCAGATGACGGGGAAGGTGAAGAACGGGCTGACTTACAAGAGAATCGCCGAAGGACTGACCAGCAGCAGCTTCCCACTCACGTCACTGTTTACGTCACACGCTGAGCTACATGTTTGTTACTTGCTCACGCCTCCCATTGCCCCAAAAAAGGCGCCTTCTGAAAAACAAAAGTAGGCAGGCGGCATTTTGCGGCACTCCCCGATTTTGTTTTTATACTGCCAATGCTGAAAAAATACTGATTGGGCTTTCCTGCAAATTTGCACAACTCCTATCTAAAAAGGGCTCATGTTGGTGGCAGGAAGTTGGACAGCTTCCCACACAAGAACAAAATACTAAAGTCCAAACTCAGCGGTCAACAGTCAGCAGTATTTAAAAGTGTGGTACTGACTGTAGCAGTTCTGATTGTAAAGATTGCTGCAGCACATATCATTAATCGAAGCAGCTGTTCTCCACACATAGTTCACCCACTCACAACTCTGTGCAGTTCCACTGGTTTAACAGAGCACAGCGGGGCCTTTTTCAACAGCTGGCACACCCAGAGCAAACCAAGTGAAGACTGGAAAGCCTTTAAATCGTCATGCATGGATCCTGTGTGGATGCATGTCGGTTTGATCTTTTGAACTGTTGAGTGCCTTCAGCATTTAGATTAGTCTCATAGCATCAAAGCATCTGATTGGATCAGACCTAAACTTTATGTCTCCTCACCCTCCGAGCTTCTTCTGTCAACTTGGATCTTAAATTAAAGGTGTTACTGAGGACAAATCACAACAAATACTTTGATGATTCTGCTCGTGTTGGTGTGGTACAAGCCTACATGACGTTTGATAATGGGAGTTTTATGCCTTATACTCTTAATCAAATGGGTCACTAAGTGCATGGTTGATGTAAATACCTCAGGTTTGCTGATCCATGTGATTAGAATGTTTCTTTGCTGTTGTTACCCCCCACCGCTGCTAATGAACAAGACTGGCTAATGTGTTGCAACTGTGGGGGTGAGTCGAAACCTGCCAGGGAGAAGTGAGGGAGAATTAAGCGTCTGTGCTGCATGTGCGAGGAATGAGAACTTTGTCCTTTGCTATCCCACACAGGGACAAACATTATGCAAGACGGGATCATTCATCCCGAGACACGTGTGAACACGCAGTCTCCTGCGCAGCTATTCGACCTGTCTCTTCGAGGTCACTGTGTGTATGTGTGTGCAGGTACTGAACGTTTCTGCATGTATACTGTGGCTCACCACTCAGAATACGGCTTCACCACATTTTTTGGTTCCTATTGTTCTTTGTAGCACTGAAATTAATGCAGCTGTATTATCATGTGACCGTCTCTACGTCTCTGGTCCAATTCCCCGCAGTTTCTACACGCTGTTCGAACACCACACAGATCTTCTTTTTAATTATTAATCGACATCCATTAATAATTTTGGACTGCTTTTTTTGTTGCCCTTAAAATATATTTCCCCCAAACAGTCACAGAGGCCTACTTGCCACAACATAAAATCCAGGCCACACTTAATTATTGATTGTTGAATATAACACAGAGTGTCATATAGTACAGAAGCAAATGCAAAACAATGAATAGCTGCAGGCACTGGTAGATGGCATTCTAAGGTGCATTTTCATTTGATTTTAATGGGATTAATGTAGATTTTGTGCTTAAACTTGTAACATTTAAGTATAATTTAATGATACAGTGAACTCACTTGAAGGCCATGGATGGATAGTCTCCCAGTTAGCTTTGATGTTCACATTATCCACATGAACTTGTTCAACAACATGTCCGTGTCTTCTCTTCATGAATCTTCACACACACGTTGTAACTGTCCTTCAAGAGGTTCTTGTTTAAATAAAAATGGAAATCCAACCCTGAGTCCAACGCTGTCTGACTTGAGGAAAAGGAAGAGGTTGCGTTGGACTCCTCCTTGTCCTAATAAAGTTAATTTGATCTCACCTGAGGAGAGAAAATGGGTGACCTCCAGATGTTTTTTCCTGTGGCCTCATTTTCTCCGCTCCTTCACTATTGTTTACGTCTCACCAGGAAGTCACTAAAAGAAAGGAAGTGAGGAAGGTGAAATGGGACAGAAATGGCGTGGGAAAATCCACAGAACACATTAAGCACCTGCAGATCTTCACCTAACATATCCTCCATTGTCATGTGAACTTGAGCTGCCAGCAGGAAGTGCTGACTGTGTGTTAAGAGCATACAAATAGATAGTTTATGAGTTTATATTAAATGCAATGAGACTAACACAGTTCACTGGTCCACAGCTTAACAGGTGGCAACTCACCTTGACACTGTCAGGCACATTTTGTGTAAAATCTGACATTTCTATTGATTTAAGGGGCTATATGTGATATTCAAAGTGAGTTAGTTGTCTCTACACAGTTCTCAACATGGAGGTGGTTAAACCAGCAGCTAGCAGCCAACAGTGCTACCTCTATTATAGTGCTAAACAACATCAAGAGTGCTGACAGAGCTAACAGTGCTAACCAGGGGGAACCAGAGGGAGGGCACCACACTTCTGTGATGATGCTGTCTCATTAACTGCCTCATGTCTCATTTGCTTTCCATAGCAAATCCTGTCTTGCTGCTGTATTAATGCTCTGAATGGTGCATACAGAACTATTAATTGATATGATGAACAGGCTAGTAGTTTGTTTAGTTTGTTCTACTCTTTGATGTATTTGTTTACACGTATTTTGTCTATCAAAGAACTCCTGCACACTGACTTGTACACTAAATTTATTAGGAACAATGTTGAGACGTTCATCAAGTTCTTTGTTCTCCTGTAGTTAGCCCATGGTCTTCTACTATACACCTGTTTACCAACAAGCATTCACACATTTTTAATTTTGTAATCTACCCATTTAATCTAACTATGTTTTGGGATAGCGCTCTTCTTCAGTTAAGTTTTGAATTAATCACTAAAATACATAAATATATATACATGTATTTAATATATTCAGTTGTGTAGTTTTCCTAATGTCATATTTGAGATATTAATAGTTTTAAAAAGATGTTCTTATCTCAGTTGTATCCCTTTATTACCTGATTACTTGTTTGATTTATAAAATATACTATAGACTGTAGTGAAAAATGCTGATCCTAACGTCTTTCAAGTGATGTCTTCAAATGTCTCGTTCTGTCCGATCAATAGTCCACAAAGAAAGATATTCCATTTATAATCACTTAGGATGAAGAAAAGCAGCAAACCCTCAGATTTGAGAAGCTGGAATGATGTCATGTTTGACATGTTTGCTTGAAAATGACTATTAACTATCGTAATTGTTAAAGATCACTTTTCTTTCAATCGATTGATAGATTGATTGGCTAAACATTTCAGGTCTATTTGTCTTACTTTCTTAAACATCTCTCAGTGGACTGCTTATTTCATCTGGCTGGCTTCTCAAAGATTTGAGCAATTGTCAAGACATCAACAAATCATGATCACATTAACAGAAAAGTTTAACTTTTGACCTATAAATAGTGCAGCAGTTTAACTTTGATATTACATAATAACTTCCCTAAAAAGCAGATGTGGCCTATATTTGTGTGAATAATACATAACCATATATTTATTGCTGTTAACAGTTCATGCAACACTTAAGGGTTAGCAAAATAAACCTTAACATCAGGTCTGATAAAGGGAAGAACTCCTTGTGCCTGTTTCTGTCCTTGTACTGGCACAGTGTGCACACACATTAGTGCAGAGGGAAGGGGTCATTATCCCCACCGGCACCATGTGCTGCCACTGTTATAGCAGGTAGCATGCTATGAGAGATATGATCGTCAATAAGCTGCATGATTCTGATGATTTTTTTCACAGCACAACATCTGCAGGACTAGCCCTGTTTTCTGAAGCTTTCTGGGGTTGCGTGGTAGCTTCCACTCACGTGTGTGTGTGTGTATGTGTGTGTTTGTCTTCCCTCTGGCAGTGACAGTATGATGTATGGAGTAGCAGCAGCCTGCTATCACGGAGAACAGGTGGCTCTCTCTCGAGACAAACTGACAACACAGTGGCCTGATTTAATGTGTGGGAGAGAAAAGCAAACTGAACAATTGTCTTTTGATTTTTGTGGTGAGAATGGAAGCTGAGGCCAACACAAGCTGAGAGAATCGAATGAATGATGTAGAGATGCTCGTTTCATTGTTGAACATACACAAACGCCCGGGCTCATTGTCTTCTTTTAACAAAGCTGAAGAAAATATCTCTTAAATTACTTGAATAAATAGTTTTGATCGCTCTGCGTAGAGGAGCCACCGTGTTGCCTCTAAGACTTTAATTGGCTCAGGCCACTCACCGACCATTTCAAAGAAACCAACTGTTTATTCACATAAGCACAGCGAAACTCTGTTTACCTCACACAGCACCAAATTACTCTTACCAGTATATCTGATGGGTTTTGACCTCTTTGTGTATTTGTTCTGTGGACAATGAAAAAAGTACCTTTACAGGTGCTTTGATTTTTGCTTTCTTGGGTCATTCCTTGTTTTCCTAAACCTGCTATAAATTACTTTTTTGGCCTCATTGCAGAAGAAACAAACTTTAAACACAACACTGACATTATCACCTTTCAAGTTGATATGCCGTACTTATTGGTGAACAGTTGGTTATTTACACACCCAGTAGATAAAAGAGCAGCACCGAATAAATACAATATTCTCTCTCCTACATTTTTCTTTTTTTCGCTTCACTAAATGGCTCTTCAGCTCCACTATGATCACAGCTAGTCACTGCTGTGTCTGTCTGCTGTTTGATTGTTTGGCTGGCCAGGTAGTAGGTTTGGGTATGGTTCACATTCAAACCAGTATCAGCACCGCACCCAAAGGTACTTTTTTTGGTACTTCCTCTGTAACAACAAAAAAGTAAATGTAGTTATACATCGTAAAAACTTCTGAAGTTCAACATTTTCATTTAACATTTTTTTTTTTTATTTAGATGTATTTATTATTTATGTTGCAGCTTTGCCTTTGTAATTACGTACCTTATATTGCAGTGAGTGTTGTCCTTGTCTTGTTTTGAAAAGTCTAACCACACGTGACTGCTTTCGGCTCGCTGTTGCCCTACGTGTGCTGCTCTCTGGACAGAGTTACTGTGGTAACAACTAATGGGGTTCCTGAGTAAAGACTTAAGAGCCAGAGAGCAGCACACTCTGATCCCTTCATTTTGCCCAGCAGCTGGGGAGCAAGACACTTTAAGTTCTTGGATATTGATATTGGCACAAGCCTATGGCATTTTATATTGTATAAATTAGCCTAGCAGCTAGCAGACAATCTACTCATATGAATCCAGGGACAACAGCAACATAACGTAACAAAGGTAACGTTACAAAATTCAGCTCCATTTCTACTCACAAGGTTCATTTCTACTCACAAGGTTCAATGACAAAACAACTGTCTTGTACTGAAAACGTTTTCCAAACAAATATAAGATGCTAATGTTATACATTGTATAAATTAGCCTAGCAGCTAGCAAACTTTGACTCTACTCATATGAAGCCAGGGACAACAGCAACATTTAGCAAAGGTAACTTTACAAAATTCGACTCCATTATAACTCATTAGGTTCACTGACTTCATCTGTTGTATACTAAACACGTTATAAATATATATATAAGATGTTAACGTTATTAGCACAAGCCTATGGCATTTTACATTTCATATGAAGCCAGACACAAGACTTAAAATGGTGTTTTTGTGGAGGTTTATTGTCGTCACAATTTATTGTTTCTTAAAAGTGAAATAAAAGTAGCCTAACCAAAAGCTTTGTTTCCACTGAGGGAAACGGTTTCAGCCTATAAAAACAGACAGGAGGTCCATGTCACTGTGACACGTAGTTACATTTCTGGGGAGGTGCACGTCAGGCTATGGCACAGGTACGGCGTCGATATGACGCAGAAGTATAAATGGTGCCGACATTTGGCACAGATGGTTTAATGTGACTTGGCACTTGGTAATACCAACAGAGTTCGGTTGCTACCCTTAAATTACTCAGTTAGGTTCCTCAACCCTAGCAGTAGTGTACGGTGAGTTATAAGACATTTTCACTGAATTCAGCTAAAAAACAACACTGAAGTGGTGAGAGGAAATTAAAACAGTAAAGTTGCAACAGTGAGCTGAAAGTACAGCTGAGGAGAACTGCAATGTCAGGTGATAATTTTCTGAGGGCTCATCACTACATTCACATACAAGTCATCATGTGATCTACTGGTAATATAAAACTATTGATTATAGTGTAAAATGATTATGGTGTATTTCTCCACTACTCATCAGCTGTGATTTGGATGCTGTGGGTGTGTGATGGATGGCGGAGGCGTAGGTCTTTGTTTTGGTCCAGGTAGTCTCAGGCTGGTGAAAGCTGATGCTGCTGGCAGGCAGCCAGCACGTTGTCTCATCACCTACTGCCTTCTCTCCATTATTGTCAGCTTGTTGGAGATGGCTATTGATCCGTGTGTGTGTGAATATGTGTGTGGCCGTATCTTTCTCTGCCAAGCCACATTTCACTCACATATACACACCTTTTAGGGCTACAAGCAGAAAGAATGGGAGAGAGGATTGCGTGCAATTCAGAGGTGTCAACAGAAACCAGTCCGAGCGGTAGATCACGAGGCCACAGGAATGTAGAAGTGACACATTAAGGATCGTTTTTAATGCGATTGTGTCAGAGGCTGTGCGTGTGCAGCAGTGTGTTAGAGCACTGACGCTGCAGCATTACCAACACTGTGGCTCTCCTCCTGTTCCCTTCCCTCCTACTGCTTTTCCAGGCCAGCACTGAACCCTCAGCCCGACTCTGTTTTTCACCTCACGCACAGGACGCAGCCCAGGAAAGGGAAGAGGGTGCGGCTCTGAAACAGACTTCGATCATCTCTTTTTCCCCCCCTTGCTCTCTCACTCTTACTATTTCTGGTTGCATTGTTTCACCTCCCTCCTCTCTCTAAAGAAAGTTCTCACCAGTTTACTGACTGACTGGTTCATGACATGCATCTCAGTTTTTAATATATAGACTAACCAAAGTGTATTCTGTTTGTTTAGATGGCAGCCATCAGGAAGAAGTTGGTGATAGTTGGGGATGGTGCGTGTGGGAAGACCTGTCTGCTCATCGTCTTCAGTAAGGACCAGTTCCCAGAAGTCTACGTCCCCACTGTGTTTGAGAACTACATCGCTGACATTGAAGTTGATGGCAAACAGGTACTTTATATTTTCAATTTGTTTGTGTGCACGTTCACATTTACCAGAGCTCGCTCACAGTTCAGTTCACACAGAGTAAAATGATCTAGTTAAATTTCATTGTTCATAATACAAATTGATTGATTTATTTTTCTTATCATGTTTGTTTGTTTTTATATTTTTTTTTATTGCATTTTTATTTCTGGTATTTCTGGTAAAGGTTGTGGGACGGTTGTTGCTCACTGTGTTGCCCAGTAACTGTGGCCAAATTACAACAAAAATATATTAAAAAAATAAATAAATGATATGAAGTTTGAACAAAGTTCAGTCCCCAAAAATTCGATACATTTTTTTCAATTGTATCGTAAAAAAAAAAAAAAAAAACTTTTTTTTTTGTAAATTTTTTTGTTTGTTTGTTTGAAATCATTTTATTTATTTATTTTTTGTTTGTTTTGATAAAATTAATCTTGTGATGATCATCGTTTACTCACAGATATTCCCCATCCCTGGTTGGATGCTTCAACTCAGTGTGTCGTTTTAAATTTGCTGCCGATTTAGCCGATGTTCTGACTTGTTTTTCAGACTGGGCGGGCACAATTTGCTAAAAATTTTAGAGTTTTAGACTCTGCATTGATTTGTTTATAAATATCCGTCAGATATGTATATTAACTGGTTTCAGCACAACTGGTAGCTGCATTGCCCAAATTGCCAGTTGCTCTAGCCGTGCTGGTGTTGTGCCCAATACTGCCTCTCCCATTGAATAGTGTTTCTCTTCTGTTAAAATGTGTAGCACCCCCCCTTCATGGTAAGGAAAGGAAAAGGTTTGGTTTCAGATTCAGGTTGGGGGAAACACAGATAGATGTGGAAACCGTCTTGACTCAACACTGACTTGCTTGATGCCACAGATTCACATGTGCTGTAAAACACAATGTGGTTGTGGTTATCTGTTGTGAGAGTGAACAACATTCACACGTATTTGTTGCAAATGGATCAGTTTAGTTCACTGTTCACCGAAATATGAACATGTTAAATGTACGCACTGTTTTAGTGCATCGATACACAACAGTGCTGCAGTGGTGGAAAGTAACTAAACTAAGCAAGTAAGGGCCTGTCCCAATACCCACACTTCCCCTAGGAATACCCACTTGCACTTGGTTGTGCGCATTCACGTTGAGGCTAGTGGTGTCCCAAAACAGAATTGAGGTAGTGGAAGTTGTTTCCAACACTTAAATCTGCCCTAGATTCCAAGGGAGCCCCCGACTCACACACAAGATGAAATTTCCCAGAACACCTTGCGAAGTCAGCAACTTCAAGTTTTGGAAAACAATTTGTTACTGTACGATCGGAATGTAGGCTATACAAACAACAGATGGTTGGGCTAGCGTAAACTCATCAGCAACTCAGTTGAACACAGTGTCAAAATATTTAAACAAATCGACTTACCCGAACAAAATCGATCAGAACTAGCAGACGTCGTAGGTGCCTCCTGTTTTCAGCATGTCTTCTCCGTTGATTCATCAGACAGAGAAGAATAATAGCACACACCACAACACAAGCGCTAGAGCCAGCAAACCTGAATGACTACTGGTATCTTACGTTGCTACTACACGTGACATATGCCTGCATGTCAGCCTCGCCGATTTGCATGAAGTGGTGTCTCATTTCTTAGGGAAAGATCTCTACCCTAATATTTCTCACTTCCCTCATTAAGGGTTGTCTCGCAAACAAGGGCACTCAATACCAAGTGGAAGATTTAAGGGGTAGAAATGGAATTGGGCCTAAGTAACTCTATTCTTTACATCAGAGCGACTGTAATGAATCATAATTTCCCCTCAAGTGTTTCTGATTCTGATTCTGTACAAATGTTTGAGACCCAAAAAAGTCAAATTATCCAGTCTTTCACAAAAAGCAAAAATTAGACAATACCCCAAGATTCATCTCATGACCTTAAATCACATTTATCTTGCTGACCTTTGAAAGGGGCCCAAACAATAGGTCAGAAACCTCTGGACCTAACTACCTGGTTGCGTATAAAGTGGGTAAAACTAGCTGCACCTCGATCAGCTACAAAAGTAAAATGTTGCTTACACATTGTTCCATCAGTATTAACAGTCTAATTGTGGCATATATAATAAATATGTCAGTCACACAGGACATTTTTACTGCAGAGTGAGTCTTTTTATTTTCAACACTGTGAGCACATTTAGTTAATGATATGTGGATTTGAATGCAGGAGTTGTACTAGTAATGAAGTACTTTTCCATTGTTGTATTGGTTCTTGTACTTGAGTAAAGGATCTGATTTTATCTGCTGATCATTAGAAACATTCCTCAGAACAGGAAGGTTTATGTGACACCGAAACTGCTGCTGTAGCGGTAACAATGTGACCTCATTGGCCCTGCTGGTCTAGAACCACGTGCTGCCAAGACTGGTGGGGATAAGTGTGTATTGTAAGCAAATCCTTGGGTCTTTTCATTGTTATAAAGCAGCAGACCTTTAGCCAACAACAGGAAATGGACCAGTGCCACCTTCCTGCCCAGTGTTGAAACCACCCCCTCATACATCATGACTAATGTCCTATTTCCTGTTTCCTGTGCGGTGTAGTACAAGGTTGACTGTACTCCAAGTCTCTCAGCTGTGATAGGCAGATTTTTTTGTTGAAACTGTATTTGGTGTAGTGAAATATTACTCAGGAAGTCAGTGTTCAACTCACAGCTGCTCCCTACTCGTCATTCTTTGATTTGTGTAGTCACAACCAAGAAAAGACGAGATGCAGGCAGCAGATGAGGCCGACTCCTGAGAGACACCTAGTGCTAAAAGAATTGTAAAGCAGCGGAAATGGACACAGGTTTGCCATGGTGTGGTGTTGCACACATTCCCGGACAGAAGAGGTGGTACAGCTCAGTGTACTGCCTCATGTATTATGGAAAATGCCAGAAGGCAGTGTGGCTAGCCAGTCTAGCAGTGTGTCGGCCAACAAGCAAGACTTGGCAGGACATGAGTGCAGGGAGACGTCAGAAAAGTCCACATGAACTCCAAACACATACTGTAGTTGCTCGCTTGTTTTTCCCTGCTCCCCGGCTGTACTGGGTGAAGTTAGTTCTCCAGCTGTGATTGTAATGTGGGTGAGGTTACTGTAGGATTAAATCAGCAGGATGCAGGATGAAGTAGGTCAAGTTTACAGTCGGAGCTAAGAGGCAGCCTTTTAGGAGACATTTACAGTCTAAAACCACATGAGGTATGCATGCAGTGACACTTCTAGGCTACACTCCTGCAGTCTAGCATGAGCTACAGACCATGCTGAGCTTTTTTTGCTGGGCATTTGTTTTTATCTAGAGCAGGCCAAGCACTCTGGGACTGCTAACAGTTTGATTAACAGCCTAAGAAAATCCCGTGGGAACCATCTCCACCTCTTGGGAGTTGCTTTTTAGGCCTGATAGGAATTGTTTCAACTCCTCTTGTTCCTTCCGCTTTCTAGTCAGGCCCCGACCAAAACACGAGGCGCACTGCTCGGCCTTTTTTGTTTAAGCCTGCCCTGATCAGACAGAGCGCTTTTTGCAGCTTGCTACATCTTTTTTTTCTCCAAATTGTTGCCAGGCAACCACAGAATCACCTGTCCAGTTTGCTGTGGGGTAAACTTGCAGAGCTGTACCTTAAATTCTACACGGGGAGAGGGCACTTGGGGACTGGACACAGTTGAATCTGAATATTTGAAGTGGTTTAAATATTCATTTTCTTCAATATTGATACTACAGATGTTACTTTACTGCTGTCTCTTCTCTCCAGCAGCAAGTTGACACACACTGCCGCGGTGCCCCCCATAGCCCCGCCTCCTGTCACTCACTCTCTCTCAGTTTAAGTCAGTTTAATTCAAAGGGGCTTTATTGGCATTGGAAAACTAAGTTTACTCTGCCAAAGCAAGTGTGAACTGAAAACAAAATATGGACGTAGAGTAAGTAAACCATCTACTTGAAGAAAGAAATGTGGCAAACTTTTTCAACATCAGTTTTTCCTCCCGGTATCGAAAATGGCATCAAATATTGATACTTTTAAAGGTATTATATCGAAGTAAGAAGTCCCAGCATCGTGACAGTAGTGTGGATATACAGTATAGACAGAGGTGAAATCACAGGGACAACATCCAGCTGGTCCAGGAACTTCGCATGGATGATGGTCGGTTCATTTTAGGATGTCGAGAGATAGCTTTGACAATCTGCTGCCAACCAACAGGCCTAATTAAGTCTGGTAAAGTGTTAGAAAGTAGTTGAGACTACAGTTTGTTTAGATACGTCTTACAGCTTGCCGAAGGTGACAGTGAAAGTGAGCTAGTGTTAGCTTAGCACAAAGCGCCACCACAAATGGCTCACCTCTCAATTCATCTGACTGGACCATGGGGAGAAACACCAATGATGTCAGGCACTTCTCTGCTCCGAAATGAAGTGTTTTCATCTTGAGGCGTTCAGGGCAGTACTGCAAAAATGTGAGGCACAAAAAGCAAAAGCTTCACTTTCATGGAAAACGATTACAAGCAGCAGCAGGCTGCTAAAACACTCCTTTACCTCTGTTCTTGTTGCCCATCTTCTCTTTGTTCCCTGTCGCTGTCATGACATGGAAATATCCTACCTTACTTTAATAATTTAGCTTAAACTGCGTTCCTCGCCAGCAGCCACTTGCATCACTTAACGTTCTTTTTCTCCCTCTCTCCCAGGTGGAGTTGGCGTTGTGGGACACAGCAGGTCAGGAAGACTATGACAGACTGAGGCCTCTCTCCTACCCAGACACAGATGTTATCCTCATGTGCTTTTCCATAGATAGCCCCGACAGTTTAGGTAAGGCTGCATACAAATTGCTTCCCACTTAGCAAAACCGTATGTAACAGCAATTTGTTGTGTCCCAGTAAAGTCATTTTTTGTGAATCCAACTCTGACATCACAGCAGCGTTTAGTGTCCCTGAGCTCATGAAACTTGACACAGAGAGAACTTGATTAAAACATTGATATAAATAATCAAACCTTTGTTTTTGACCTGTGTAGTGGTACTTCAGTGAGTAATTGAGAAGAAGCGGGACAAAACCCATGTATGGATTCAACCCAGACTAAAAGAAGACAGAAAGTACAGAGCTTGCATGTCGCACTGATACTCAATATAGGCAAATAATACTTGGTTGGGAGTTCTCTCTGAGTGTCGAGAACCATTTGCGCCGGAAAAGCTAAAATCCAGTGTTTCCCATGCATTCATATATTTGTGGCTGCTCGCCACGACATCAGCATTTCCTGCCATGTTGATTTTCTATTTTTGGAGCTGGACTGTTAGGAATGCTGCTGACATGTAGACACCGATCAGCCAAAACATTAAAACCAGCGGTGGGTGAAGTGAGTAGTGATCATTTTGTTACAATGCAATGTTCTGCTGGGAGACCTTTGGTCATGGCATTCATGTGGATGCCACTTGATGCCCTTCAGCCCACCCAACACTGCTGTGGGCTAAGTGACCCCCCTCAGGGCAATGGTACTCCCCGATGGCATTGGCCCCCCCAGCAGGAAAATGAGCCATGCCACACCACAAAAACTGCTCAGGAATGGCCCGAGGAACGTGACAAAAAGCTAACGGCATTGACCTGGCCTCCAAATTCCCCAGATCCAAATTTGATCGAGCATCCATGGGACGTGCTGGTACCTCAGAGGTACCCCCAATCAACGGTGGGGCCTCCCTGAATCAGACTTGTCTCTGACATGTCAAGACATGGACCCATGACCTCTCGAAGGTGTCCTGTGGAGTCTGACACCAGGGGTGTTGGCTTCAGATCATTTAAGACCTGTCAATTGTGAGGTGGGGTACCAGCACTTCTGAAGATGCTTAATCAGATTGGGGTGTGGGAGATTTGGAGGCCAGGTTGATGCCTTCAGCTTTTTGTCATGTTCCTTTGGCCATTCCTGAGCCGTTTCTGCTCAGGTGTATATATATATCGGTGTATATACCGTTCTTCCGTTATTCAGAGCACCACACTGTCTGGGCACAGATGGGGCACCAGACCACCAGGTGCAGTAAAAGTGAAATTTAACTGTTTATTATTTCATATATATAGAACACTCTTCACAAAAGTGTTCTCATGTCAGTGTTGTACATTGTTTTTCCAAACTACTTTAGATGTAACCTCACACCCCACGGACCAGTGCTCGTCTAAAAGTTTGCTTTCACTCGCCTCTTCAGTGGCTTCTCCTCTAATCCAATGATCTGGTCTGATAATTGATCGACTGGTCAATTCTCCACCCTCTCAAGAAACAACTGCAGCTTCTTTTTTTCATGAAGTTTTTGGACAACAGAAGGGGGGAAAGTGGTTTTAGGTCAGCTTTAAGCCCAATTCTGACTAGAACCCTAACGCGAAGGGGTGGTTGACGGCTGACCGCATTTTTGCCCCCTTCCCCGACTGGCCTGTAACCCAAGACCACAAAAGACTTAAAATTTATCCAAGTGTTTAGACCGGAGAGGGGAAAAAAGCAGTGAACAGTTCACCTCTTCCTTCCTGTTCTGTGTGTGTGTGTGTGTCTTGGGGCAGCTGTACAAGCCTCCTCCAGCACATAATAACTGGGTACAAGAGTTCTGCCTTCGCTTTACACAGACCTGCAAAAACCTCAGAGTTCAGAACACAAAGACACACACACACAAAATAAAGGTAGCTGATCCCCCCTCTCCTTCAGTTCTGTGGGAAACACTGTAATCATTTTTTATGTACAGATGCAGGAAGGCATTTTAGCAAATGTTCCATTAAATGTCCGCATTTTCCACCACAAGGAAACTCGCCCGTCAGCGCAGTAAAACCGATCCTCTCCATAGGTTTTTGCCTTCTCATTATTTATGTATTTTTCACTAGAATTCCCTGTTCGCTGCCTGTGCTCAGACTTCATGCAATTAATGATCCATTTTATGAAAACCTAATGCTCATTCAGATGGTGTTTGTTCATGAGTGTGATTAAATTATTGGTGTGGTAATTAATCAAGACGAGCATCGCAGTTAGCTGTGAGGCTGCGTTGCTGTTCTGGTTTAGTAGAGTTAGTAAATTAAGTAATGCCACACTTTTGAGATGACTGTTTCTCAGCTACAGCTATTTCAGTGTATAATTGGGATGTTTAAATACAGGACAAAGGGACATTTTAAAGTCAGTTAGAAGTTGATTGAACAAACTATAGACAGTCGAGTATCAAGAGTGAGCTACTGTAGATTGTGATCAGCGCACACTCTTTATAGACACTTTAAGAGAACAAGATGAACAAACGAATCTCCAGACTTTAACCTAGCTGTCGTTGTCATGTGGGGTTTGAGAACATAACAGCACTTTCTGAAAGCATATGCAGCATATGTCACGTGTATGTCAGACCAGGATCTGCATGTTCTCAGGCCTCAAAAAACAAATCGAACAGAAGAAGAAAATGTCTTGTTTAGTGAGACGTCAGCCCTGTGTTTGATATGTGCAGTGCCACAGATGGCATGGCTTCTCTATCGCAGTATGCCATCTCCTCCTAGACAACACAGATTTTGGCAGGCAGGCTCGACCACGTATCAGCGAGGGGTCAGTGACCTCTCAGTGTTTATGTCTGTACAGTCACAAGGGAAAACGGCGAGGCCTCTCCCAACTGTCCTTGTAGGGAAAAAAAGTCTGGAATTTGCTGTGCAGTGACTTGACTTGTTTTCTTAAATCTTCTTTTTCTGTTCTTTTTTTTTTAATTCTTGTAGAGAACATTCCCGAGAAATGGACGCCTGAAGTGAAACACTTCTGTCCCAATGTCCCGATCATTCTGGTGGGTAACAAGAAGGACCTGAGGAATGATGAACACACACGCAGGGAGCTGGCCAAGATGAAACAGGTGGGTTTTTATATCCTTTTAGGTCACTGGCAAAAAATTATCCCCAAAGCAGTGGTGTTAGAAGTACTGATACCACAGTGTGAAAATACTCCACTGCAAAGGAAGGTCCTGCATTCAAACCCCAGCTTAACTTAAAGAATGCTAGTATTATTAGCTAAATGTCCTGAAGTATGAAAAGTAAAAGTATTGATTGTGTAGTAAAATGTTTCCTACCAGTGTTTTATATTATATATGAGGTATTTGAATTAATATTATCACTGTATGAATGTGTATGTCACATTTTACTGCTATTGGGGTTTAAGGTTGTGCTAATTTTAATTTTGTTTTTTAATTTTAACATTCAAAATCACTAAATCTGGAGATTCATGGTTTTCACTGGACAGGAAGCTGATGAAAAACTGTAATCTAAAAAGCTGTCAGACAAATGTAGTGGAGTAGATGCGTAAAGTAGCATAAAATATAAATACTCAGGTAAAGCACAAGTACCATAAGTTTTTACCTAAAGGGTAATGTCAGTATTTTTCAACCTGGACTCTTGTTTTTGCATTTTTCATGTCAAGGTTACTAATGAAGTGCAACAGGGTAGCTCATCATGTAGGTGCAAGGCCGGCACAAAAACATGAATGAAAAAGAGGTAGAGCCTGCACACTTACTCCATGCCACAAACTTTAATAAGCAAACAATCAGTACGTTTACATGCACAGTTTAATTCCACTTTTAATCGGAACGAAAGGCCATTCCGATTAAAAGTGGTCATGTAAACGGTCATTCCGATTGAAAAACGGTCATTCCGATTGAAAATTAAATCCGATTAAAGGGGGTGGTTTATTCCGTTTGTCATTCCGAATGAAAGAATTTTGTGTGCATGTATACACTCATTCCTCTTTAAGTTCATTCCGGTCTTTCTGCGCATGCTCGTTTCCTTGCCCTTCTGGCGCGATGACGTATATAGCGCGCATAGCAACGGGCTGCATAGCAACGGGCTGAGATAGAGCAGTCAGACTCGTTGCACTCACCGGTTTCCATTCGCCACAGCACGATCTTCTATCTCCCTTCTTCAACCTTCTACCTCCCTTCTCCTCCTCAACAGATGAAGCATTAGCAGAACAAGGTTGTTGTCGCACTGCTGCTTCAAGAATATAGGCAAAACACGCCCGAAAAAGGCACTAAGAACGGCGTCGTCAAGCATCTTGTTATCCGGAGCAAGGACTACAGTGTTTTCTTCCGGTAAACGTAAACACGTAACATCCGCCCCGCCCCCTATCCAATCAGAAACGTTCCCTGGCCCAAACCTTGCACAGACCTGAATAAAGGCGATTGAACTGATCTCCCATGTGAACCCTTATTCGGAATGAATATTTCCCATGTAAACTACCTGGAAAGACTTTAATTCCGAATGATTTCATTCAGATTTATTTCATTCCGAATGAGAAGCCATCATGTAACCGTAGCCGATGTTTCGATCCCAGAGGGATCTTTGTCAGGTCTGAAGGATCCCTCTGGGATCGAAACATTGTTTGCTTATTAAAGTCTGTGGCATGGAGTAAGTGTGCAGGCTCTACCTCTTTTTCATTCAAGGTTACTAATGGAGACAATCATTTTGAAACTGGTCCAGTATTAAGAGAGTGCGCTGCAGCCTACAGCAGCAAAACAGGCTGCAGTATAATCCCTATGGGCAATAACGCAAGGTCAATTTTTGTCCATTGAAAGTTCTTGTTTTTGCCACTGACAGGCTCAGATTATTTCAAGTGTCTGACAACATTATAGAAAGGACTCTACAGAGAAGTCAAACAAATGAGACGGGTAGAACAGACCGGGGAAATACCTGATGTTTGTTGGTGAGTTTCTTGGGGATTGTGTGTTTCTTAACCTGAATGTGGGATTCCAGTGCCTTGACTCCCGTCTTACCAAGTTTGAAAAACATTTTGCATAAAATATACAGACTGTCGTGCATTACCGTGTACTGGTTTCAGCCATGCTGTAAAATCTTTGATAAATTGTTAATTTTCATCAAATCTGACCTTCCTCATGTCCTCTAGAGTACAGTGACGGCTACGTAAACAAAATCTAAGAGTTGTTGGTTCCACTATCCTGATCTATGTGACGTTATTGCAACAGACATTCAGTAAATTATTAAAAAGAATAAGTTAGCAATCATTTTAAGATTTTATAATCCAGCATCAGAGAAAAACAATTCATAAACCCTGCTTCCCATGTCTGAGCATTTTTTGAAAGCTTAATTTAAGACACTTTGATGCCAGTTAAGGCCTTATTTTTTGATTAATGAACACAGTGCCTCTTAAGATGTTTTTAAGGATCCGAGGGCACCCTGTGAGTGCAAGGAAAGTTGTTGTTTTGGAGTAAAAAGCGCAGCTTATTGTTGAGATTTTCAGTGTGTAGGCCAAATATTTAGCTGATTTTATAATGTGAGAAACGCTGTGAGATTTCAGTATGAGACTTCTCCTCGAGTGAGACTTGGTTACACACAATAACAAACTGAGCGGATCAGAGGAAGGTAAAGGAAAAAGTTTATGCCTCGAGTTTATGCCACATACCGTGAGTGGTTACATTGCAGCACGTGGTCTCGCTCAATATTGGACCAATTTCAAAAACTGTTGTTCCCATTAGACTCTTAAACATGGGAAATGGGTCCAGGCTGAAAAATACCAGTTTCCCTTTAAGGGCAGAGCTTGAATAAATGCACTCACATTCCACCACTGTCCCCCTCCCTGCTGAATGTCCACACTCGTAACATTATTTTAACTCACTGTCTGTACATAAAACCTCCAGGAGCCTGTCAAGTCCGAGGAGGGCAGAGACATGGCCAACCGCATCAGTGCCTTTGGCTACCTGGAGTGCTCCGCCAAGACCAAGGACGGCGTGCGGGATGTGTTTGAGATGGCCACCAGAGCAGCACTGCAGGTCCGCAAGCGCAAGAAGAGGGGCGGCTGCCAGCTACTGTGAAGGGACGGAGTCGTCAGCCAATCAGCATCTGAGGAAGGACTCCCCCCTGACGCACAGAGCAAACTTAGAGAAACCTTAAATCAATGGCTTCCGTGGACTATACTTACTTCACAGATGCAGATATGCCACAGGAGAATATGAAAGACTGACACACCTGTTTAAAAGCAAAAACAAATCAGCCTTTTTTTTTTTAAACAACAAAAAAAAAAACACTGTTTCCTCTGCTACTCACACACGTTTGTTTCTGTTTGTTTTGTTTTCCTCCACCAGCACACCAGCCTGTTTGTGTGAAGGACCTGTCCCTTCCTCCTTTATGAATGTATGTTTGTATTTATATGTGCATATACTTTACAAATATATCATGTCTGTGTTGCGATTGTTTACAGAGAAGGGTCTTGTAGCTCACGTGTAGTAAGGAACCCCTGCATGTACCACTCAGTCTCCCTTTACACATCAACTTCAGTCACCTTCCTCCTATATGTCACACCACTATTCATTTTACACCTTTAAAGTCCTATTTCACCAAGTGCTGAGTTAGCAGAGCTCCAGCTTTGTCTTCCAACACAAAGGACTAAATTTAGAGCCTGTTCACTCTGCATTAATCCACTGAAACCTACAGAAACTGAAGCAGCAGCAGCAGCAGCTTTGTGTGTGGAGAGGTTTTGGACTGCACCTTGCTCTGTCTCTCCTCCATGGCGATAGCTTAAACCGGCACTGGAGACAGTGGCCTATTGTCACGGACACAATACTCTCAGTCACGCTCATGCTGGCTCCGACTGACTTGTCTCTACCAAGACGTCACCAACGCCTTCCCCAAACAGGCCCTGCCTGCTGTCTGAACTCTGTACTGTTCGTTCAGATCCAGTATACAGTCATGACAGTCGTCACTGTGTACTGAATCTACAGGTGTCTGGGCTCGACGTGTAATGGATGCACACTGCAGAAACATTTTAGGCCTATTCTGTGTATAAAAGCTGTAATAAAATTTCCAACTGACAACTTGATTGACAGCTCAATTTAGGGCTAGCCAATATGAGGAAAATCAAATTTTTAACCAAATACCTCAATATCAACATTGTGACGATATTGTATGGTTGACTGTTGGTGCTTCCTCGAAATATTTACACAGTTTTTGATAGATAATCATCAGTAATGTGGACATAATGACTGCGTGGGTAAAGGCAAATAACAGAACAGCTGGGACGGCTCATAAAATAACATAAATTTACTGTAATTCAGCCTTAAAACCAGGAGAGGACAGAATCAGGATATTACAGAATCAGGATGCTATCTAGTCTCATATGATATCGATATATTGTTCAGCCCTAGCTCAAATGTTGTCATGACCGATGAGCCATCTTGTTTTTACAACCCACTTTAGATGAAACTGCGCCTGCTTCCGCATGACTAAAGCGCGCTACCTAATGTCAAGGCCCCATGTGTGGCTGCCAGCCTACTATTCAAAGAGTCAAGAGGTGGCCCACTTAAGAGTAATTTCCTGTATCTGAGTCACATGGTTTTCACCACTGCCCTGCCCCTTCAGGAGACTGGTAGCCATCCTGTGTCTAGTCATTCCAATGGGAGAAGAGAGTGTCGGCGCAGATCGTGACCTCACTGAAGTAAATATGGGACCTCTTTTTCACAAGCCATGCATCTCCCGAACATTCTAACGCTAACATGGCATTTTTCAGACAGAAATCAGAAGAAAATTAACTCTGATCAAGACCTGTCTCCGTCTCGTCAACACATGTGCAAGGTCTGATTGGACAACTGATTTGATCTTGTACTCGGTTGATAGCGGATAAAAACAAGTGGCAAACTAAGGAACAAACATTAAATTTGCACTCTATATATTGTGTTGTATTGGTTTTAATCTGCTTTCATCCATCCACACAACATTCACAACACTTCAAAATGAGGTGGGGGGATGCAGGGGAGATCCGACCGCGCCCACTTAGGAGAAATGTACACTGTTTTGTACCATTGACATGCAGCAGTCTCTTCCCCACTGGAACCTTTCTGGCTTTGTAGTCTTCAAGCATCAGAAATGAGACTGAGGGAACATGGGGTACATCCATGGGTGCGCTAGCTAGCTAGTCATCCGGCCTTAGAGTCAGGCAGAGTGCTTTTGTCATGTACAAGTGGGCGTCATTTTATCTTAAGTGGGTTGTAAAAATGATAGACGACACTAGATCAGTAGCTCTGACTGTTTAAAATTGTGTTTTTGTTGTTGTGTAATTGGTCTTTATTTGACACTACACACAAGCAACATTCCTTTAAATGTGATTGGAAAAACTATCTGAATGTGTAGCAGGTATTTGTCGAGTAGCCGTCAAAGATCATTAATTGGGGGCCACCTGGTGAACAGATTGTGTATGTGTCTGAGGGCATTTGTGGTGTGTTTGGGCTCAGAGCTGACACAGTAAATTTGATTTTTTTTACACCAATATGTCATTAAAGTGCCATGTACAGGAGATTTTATCACAACAGAACTGTGTTGCAAATTCCGACATCCAACTTTTCCAGTCGCCTCAACCACAATTATCATAACTAACCATTTTCCCCAGATGTGTATCGTCATCACTAAGTGACAGAACCATCAAACCACCCCATCTCCACACAGCCAGCCCTATGACACAGCTAGTGTGCCTCTGTCACAGCTGGAGCAAAGAGACGCAGTACACACTGCATAACAGGTCCTGTCATGAAAGAGCCCTGAACACACTGTAAGTATATTTAACGGTCCCCGCATTGACCTTAGCACCATCATAAGCTACAACTGTGGTGATCTTTTTATCCGGCACATTCAGATCTGTGGCGATCAGAATGTTGCGGGCCTGGGCTAATTTCTGGACAGTGCCTCTATGTCTGTAATGTCAAACACCATAGTCCAAGAGAAAATGTTGATTGTGATGATGCTTTACAAACAGGAGTGGGATGTGTTGAATGTCTGGGTGAGACAAACATGTTATTAAAGTATTTTTGAAATACTATGTCATCTTAACTGCTTCTGTTTAGCATGCATATTTTTATTTTTTTTTAAATGAGACTCAAATCTGACAAATGATTTTAATCTTTTCATAAATGCATATACATTCACATTCTGTCATGATTTGTGTGACATTCCCGTTAGCAAAAGGACTTTTGTTTGGACGACATAAAAGAATGGCCATATCATATTTTTAAAAAGCTTTAATTTTACAAACAAAAGTTGCAAAACAGTTCAAAATAGAGCATAAACATTTTTAATTTGGTTAATACCAATTATAAAAGTTGGATTGCACAATAGTACACATACATACGACACAACTCTTAAAGAGCAGTGATGATTGAGCAAAGTCAAACACTATACATTAAATAACCCTGAGACTGATGTATTTGGTCGGTAAAATTCATTTTTAGGAACAATATAAATTCATTTAAAACTGCATATTCATGTTTCCAAATTATCTGATGCAATTTTAACCAGGTAAAAGGAGCATCTGCAGCCAAGCATTTGAAGCCAAGCAGTGTTTGTGCAGTCCACGCAGGGAGCCGACAAAGTTCATATAGCTGATATTAAAAAGACATTTTAGAACACTGTTTTTGTATCAGAATTGCTGTAGAGATATGTGGAAAGGTGCCATTAAGTCTTTTTTGGAGAATTGAGGACAACTGTGATGCAAAATGAATCAGGATGGAAGTCTGTGCTCTCCCTCCCCTCACAGGTCGCTCCTCCACTCGGGTTCCAGGTGCTGCTGAACGCCGCTCTCTGCTGTATCCACTGACGAGAAAAGCAAGGTGAACTGTGTTAACATCATTTCCAAAATGTTCATTTTGAGGGTGATAGTAATAAAAATAAAAGTCACGCGTCCGTTACCTTCAATATCAATGTCGATGTAGAGGGCAGAGAGTCTGGCCACCACGTCCTCGTCTTCCTCGAAATGCTCGTAACCAGTGTAGCCTCCTTCCTCTCGACAGTACTGGATGAACCTGCAGACGATGAGAGATGGAGTGTTATCAGAGATTGCTCTCTTTAATTTACATTTAAAGCAGGACAGCCCCTAAATTCATATTCCAGTGCGCCTAAGAAAGTTTAATCAACAGTTGTGAACATGAGCTGCTCTCTCTCAAAGCCAGAAACCAGAGAAGTAAGTGTCAGACTTGTGATGACACATAGACAATGAATGGGAGCCTGATTTTGTGGACCCACAGAAAGTTTTTTTGGTCCACAAATTAGCTTTATTCTACTGTAGTGTTCTCAGTTCTGCAACAGAAAATATACCCATATACTCTAGAGTGTTCCCCTGAGTCAGGAGTAGGCAACCTGCATCTCTGGAGCCGTGTGAGATACTTTAGTTCCTCCCAAGTGGTTCCCTTTGGCTCTCACAAAACAATTATATGGAAAAAAGAAGATTAGCAGTTCAGCATATGTTACCATGGTGATTTATCCCGGTAAAAACAGAACCAGCTTCGTAGTACTGAAAACCCAGAGTTTACCCTTAAGTTATCTCGCTAACTCGCAAAGTCCTGCTTCGTAGCACAGGCCTCAGGGTGCTCTAAGTGTCATCTATAACATCTTTCCAAGTCATGTCTATGGAGCAGCTCTAGACTTTATACATGATGACATCACAAATTTAAGTTTCAGCGCTCTATTGTTTCGGATTCAAGAGAAAGTTGTTCATGTTTACTATTAGTTTTTGGAATAACGTATGAATTTTGAAACAGGGCGTAGCTAACATTTACATTTCTGTGTGTGTGTGTGTGTGTGTGTGTGTGTGATGCGTACCGGCCCCAGGTAGGATCTGCGTTTAGCACTCTGGGGTTTCCCACCACAATCAGCAGGGCTTTAGCTCGAGTCACAGCCACGTTGAATCTCTGGACAAGAAAATATTGTGTCAGATTCTTTTTTGTGTGTGTGTTTGTGTGCGCGTGTGTGTGTGTACATACACAGAGTATGTGTTTGTGTCATACCTTCTCATTCTTGATAAAGCCGAGGTTGAACTGCTTGTCTATCTCTATGTAATCGGGGCTGCTCCGGACTGTAGACACCATGATCACTCTCCTCTCCTGACCTTGGAACTCCTCCACTGAACCAACCTGACACACACACACACATTAACACGCTTCAGGCTCTGCATCTGCGACATGTTACACATTACTCAAGTGTGAAATACTCTGTTACCTTCAGTGCGTTCATGTCCTTAAATTTAAAGTCTTTCCCAACTTTCTCCAGGGCCCTGCGGATTTTCTGCACCTGTGTGACAACAAGAAAAAACAAATTCATTGCATGTTTCCACTTCACGTATGTTTAGCTGCACTCTGACATACGTAATCTGCAACAACAATAAACTACACCGCTGTTGTGTGTTAAAGTAATTCCAACCTGTTTCCTGTAGGGGGCGATGATGCCTATGTCTCTGGGTGAGATGGTGCTGTGGCCCTTCTTCCCTTGTGTCTCCAGCAGTTTCCTCACATAGCCCATCAGCACCTCCACCTCTGCTATGTTGAAGAAGGAGGGACTGTTTGCCTCACGGTCATCGAGACCGGTCACACCATGGAAGATCAGCGGGAAGTTCTGACAGGTGTGTGAGATACATTTGAAATATTTAATTATGGAAATATTACCGAAAACATTCTGGGAGAACTTCTATTAAAAAACTGAGCTGCTGTGGATTGGAACAAACTTCACAACGCTTCAGTGTATGAAGTGATGTATGGGTCCTGATTAGAATGTATAGACTTGGTCGTCTGGCTGTTTTCTTGCTCTTCAGTAATAGTTTGTGAGGTTTGTTTGTGTGTTGAAATTCAGCCAAGTGAGTGAGTCACTTTTATCATGTGATATTCAGAACCGAATGATATGACAAATCAGTCTGCCTCTACTGTGACTAAAAATCTTCAATGATTTCTGTGTCATTCACGATGAACTCATTATTTCATATCAAAAAAGTCGGTGTTAAATAAAAATTAAATACAAATACCAACAAATGAATATACATATAATTGAAATAAATAAAAATTACAGTTAATTTGTATTTATTTGTATAAATATAGGTCATTAAATTTAAGTTGAGTCAAAGATAAAAGATAAAGATAAGTCAGCCATAAAAACATTGAATTCATCAAAATGTTAATGTATTCCATCAAATACTAATAGTATTAGTTGATATTATTTTTATTATTCATTATTATTATTTTCTCAATTAATCATTTAGTCTATGACGTAGACTATTAGACGGTGGGAAAATGGCCATCATAATCTCTCTGAACCTAAGATGTCATCTTCCAATTGCTTTTTTTCCAAATGATATTCACAGTGGCGATTCGTAGATAAACCAGAGGATGTTTGGCATTTTGCTAATAAATAAACTATTAAACTATTAATAGATTATCAACATAGCTGGCTATAATTTTCTTTCAGTTAATTAATAGATTAACAAATCTTTTGTTTCAGCTCTGTAGAGAAATGGTCCCATTATATATAGAATAACAAAGATATAATAGTGTTAAGGTGCATTGGTGGTAATTTTTCATGCTTTGATTTCTAAGTAGGGATATACGGCCAGTGCTTACGTTTTTTTTTTGTTATTTATTTCCCCTTAGTGCCAGGAAAACTTGATTATAAAAAAAACAGCTGAACTGTTTTAAAGTATTTCAGTCCTTCATTACACGACCTTTGAATGAGCACAAATGAAAGCAAACACATTTTAAAGCTACCTTTAAAACAACCTTCTGTCACTCTTTTTACTCTGTATATGGTAATTCCCTCGGAAATATCTATTTTGTATTGTTGTAAAAACATCAACAAATTTCTTGCCAGTTTCTCGCCAAAAACTACCTATGACAGTTTACATTTGAACACATCATGATAAAGTTATAATTTATCTTCGCCCAATACTCAATTTTACTGAATAGAGCTTCAACGCATCATAATGTAACTGTTAGCCGTTAGCAGCTGTCGGCCCCCTGGTGCATTGATAGTGAGTTTTCTGCGTCCTTTCATCCGTGGGAACATTTCTGTTTGTCCTAAACACATTTACTATTGTCCCACGGACAGGACGCTGTTAGTCTGGAGCTGCTTTTTGACCTGCGCCAAACTGATGTGACACAACAGAAAAATTTCGGCCACTGCCATCGGTGAATGTCATCATGTTTGCTGATAGGCTAATGACAGTCAGCAAGGCGAACATTGTCCAATACAGATGTTTGACCAATATATCGCAGCATCCCTGTTTCTAATCGATAAGTTTCTGTATGTAGTGTTTCATGGTCTGTACAATATGTGTGTATGTGCTAAAAGAAGGACCATTACCTTGTTCTTGAGGTACTCCCATCCACAGTAGGAGTTGCGTAATATTTCATCTGCGCAACACTGCAGCTCTCCGTCATAGAAGAGCTCGTTGGGAATCTTCAGAATGGCAGGATGGGATCTAAAAAACAACAACAACAACAACAACAACAACGTAAAATCAATCAAAATTACACACATCATTTCTGCCAAGCAGTGACCTATAACCATCTCTACTACCACACCTGTAGTTGCGCAGCAGTTTGGTGACAAAGCGATTGTCGAACTCGCCCTCGTCCTTCTGGTACAGAGGGAAATCGTTCATCATGCGCTCCAGGAGGGACACTCCTGCGGACAGCAGAGCCGTTTAACTCCAAAAATACACACACACAAGTAGGGCAAGACTGTGTTTCTATGTTCACTCTGTGTGTAAGCTAACAGGACAGTGTAGATGTATGTCTGTACTTACCCATGCCGTATTTCAGTGCAAAGGGGGATCTGAGAATGGGTCCGAGCTGCTTGGGGTCTCCTGCCAGAACAACCTGACCAGACTGTGCATCGAGCAGCCCTTTGTTCCACAGATAACAAAGATCAACCAACACATAAAACAAGTTCAATGCAAATGGAGAAAAAATAGTTTGTTTTCTTACCTGCCAGTGGGACTAAACATTCAGTCTCCACAGCGTGTCCCGCCTCGTCCACAAACACATGAGTGAAATGACCATCGGGAATGTCTCCTGTGACCAGCCTGCAGAGATCAGAGAGGACACACACTTCCTGTCACATGAGTTCATCTGCACAGTTGACTGTTAGTGTTTCAGATGGCAGAGAATAACATGGTGTGAATACTGTAGTGTGTCAGTTTATTTATGGTGTCATGCAGGTGAGCAAACATTCACTACCTTCCAGCTGTTAACAGGGTGGTGACCATGATCTTATACTCCATCAGCTTCTCTTTAGCAGGAAAAAGGTAACAGTCTCCTACCAGGTTAGAGCATGCCTGTGAAGGTACCACAATGTCTGTGTACAAACCTTAATGATGCAAGAAAAAGACTTAAGAATGCAACACTATCAAACACATACAGGAAGTGCAGCAGTAATGCAGCATGAAAGCAAGTGTCATAATGTCCACTAAGGGTGCTTTCACACCTGCCCTGTTTGGTTCGGTTCAGTTGAACTCAAGTTTGTTTGCCTCCTTAGTGCATTTCGTTTTAGCAGGTGTGCGCCGAGACCTTCTTGAAGAGGTGGTCTCGGTCCGGTTACAAACGAATTCTGGTGCGGTTTGTTTGTGGTGAGAACGTGCTCCGACCTCGATCTGAACCAACTGCAGTCACATTGTTTGGGTTAAACATGAGCATGTTACAGTCCTGGAGGATTATTAATGTGCACCTCCTCCTGTACTGCCTTAATATGCACATTCAGCACATCCAGTGCATCAAAACATTGTTTTCTAGTTGGAGCCGCGCCTCGTTTTCAAACTGTATGGTTTGACTAAAATGAACAATGACAGCAATATAGTACACGATGACCAGCACTAAAATCAACCTGCGTAGTTGTCCCTCCATTGTGACATTAGAAAGTGTCACATTTATCTTCCTCAACATTTTGTTTACTTCCTGGATTTCACCACATGGAAATTCTGACCAATCAAGAGCAGCTTTCTCGCACAAGGCATTTGATCTGGTCCGCTTGTAAATGCTGCTGTGAAAACACGAACCAACTCTAGGCAATGACGTAACTTTGTAACAAAATTAGTCCCTGATTCGGTCCAAAGCAAGACAGCTCTAGGTCTGAAAGCACCCTCAGAGGAAGAGTCTTCAGTGGAAAAACATTTGTATAAATTCATGGGTACAGTTAAAGGGGAACTAAATGTGGGCGGGTAGTGGGTGAGAACAAAAATAATCAGGTGCCCTAGCTGGCTGTGTTGACACTCAACTGTATCACACTTCAGAATGACAAAATATACAGAGGACGTTCGACAAAACGTGATTCTGGAGCTGAGGATGCAGCTGACTGATAGCAACAGGGAGGTTACTGTGGATATGAAGATAGATGATTACTGCAAAACCAGTTAATGTTGTGTCACTTTGCACTGCATCAACAAGTGGGAGCTGACTGAGCGAGTGCTTTGCACATCTGAATGGGAGAGTACAGGTATGGTTGTGGCACTTAGATTAAGGGGTTGAGGCAGGTCCAGATTCGACTTTAAGATAATTACAGACAACAAGTTGGTTGTGGTACTGAGCTTTTCAGGCACAGGCATGTAGGGGTTTTCAAAACTGGACCCATGCAGCAGTCTGCTAGGAGGTAGATGATTGAACAAGAGTGTGAATGAACGTCAGTTACCGTCCGCATCAAAACATCCAAACATGATGCACTGAATGTATCAGCACTGACCTTCAGTTCATCAGGGACATAGCCTGGGTCCCTGCTGCTTGCGTACATGCGGAACACTTTATGCTCGTCCACGTGTTCGCGAATCTTCTTGCAGAGCAAATCAGCAGCGCTGTTTGAGGGAGCGCAGGCCAGGATGTGGCAGGAGGGCTGGGTCTTCTCTATCTGCTTGATGGCCTCCACGAGAGTCACAGTTTTCCCTGAACAGAAAAAGAAACACCAGAATTAAGTCAAGTGCACTGAACTTAAGCACGACACAAACCAAAATTGCTTATAAGACCAAGATGAAATAATACGCAGGAACTTGCTGCACCTGTTCCAGGTGGGCCATACACCAGGTAAGGCGCAGGTTTGGACGAACCAGCGACGATGTGTTGGACAGCCTGATACTGCTCAGGGTTTCGCTCCAGCTTGTAGTCAAACAGGCTATCAACAGAAAGAGCGTAATGTCAGTGTTACAGGAAGACAGAGTCAGCCGCCATGTTTACGTCTACAGTAAATCACATGTTCTCTTTAGTGCTGGTTAAAGGCTGAAACACGCTGCTTCCGTGTGCACGTAAGGGCTGTTTGGAGGTGTTTGCACAGCCATTTCTTTTGTGGTTTTGACTACGACAAACATCTGTGTTGTAAAATTACCAGCTAAAACACTGCACTTTATATAAAGACATATACAGTCTATATGTAAAGATGTCTGACCTGAGTCGGGGAAGCTCAGGTTGGTGAGAGTCAGCGGGTGCAGCAGGGAACAACACCTCTCCCAGTCTGAATGCAGCTGCCAGCTCTGCTGCTCTGTGCTGAACGCGCAGAGTCAGGCGGTTGACAACGAACTCAACATTGAACTTCATGTTGTCCACAAAGCGACCCAGCAATCTGCAAACAAATTCACAGACAAACTGGGTGAATGTCTGATATTAACACGTGTTTAATATGAGTCATAGAAATCAGTGTTTTCATGTTGTAATTATTGCGTATTACTGTAATGTCTTGATCTTACTTTGAGCTGAAGCCGAGTTTGACCTTGTCCAGCTGCACGCTGTGGACGTAGCCGCGGTACTTCACCTCTTTTTCTTCTGAGGGATACGCCAGCAGTGAATCCCCTCGCAACACAGACGGACGGTTCTCAGACACACCCGGTACCTGGGAGGTTAAAAAGAACGAGGGAAGATGTGAATTCTCAAGCTATGTAAAGAAACCTACACCATCATATCATCACTAACGCTTGCTTTATATGGCAAATACTACTGATCTTTCCACTATGATTTATGATTCGATATCCAGTTGTCTTTTTTATATATCCCTCTACTACAGATGCTATCTGTGTCGCTAGCTAGAGCTCGATAGCTTACAGAAATCTCTAAGGGAGGGAATGAACACGTGAAGGAATTAGTGATTATGGGTGAGCTGTAAGTGAATGAGCGAGCACATATTCACCTGCAGAACGAGAAGTTTCTTGTTGGCCGTATCTCTGACCATGATGGCGTGTTCTTTTTCACCGTTGGGGATGTTGTACCTCCTGATGTCCACCTCCATCTGGAGCTCCTCCAGGTACAGCAGCAGCTGAAACTTCTCAGAGTAGTTCTCCCAGCTCAGGGGACTCTCCAGCAAGGCCCTTCTGAACAGACCAAAGGAAAATTAATTGTATTACACAGTGTGTGTGTGTGTGTGTGTGTGTGTGTGTGCAGTGTGTGTATGTGTGTGTGTGTGTGTGTGTGGAGACAGAAAAAAAATCACTGCCTTCTGTATAAACCAAGAACATGAGCTTTCTAATGAGACAATGAAAATAGCGCCATCTGGTGGCCGGAAAGCACGTCTTGTTCTACTTGCTAAATATTGTTGTAATTCTAAAGTTGAACTGAATTTACCTTCTGTCGCTGAAGTACGCTGGCCGCTTCAATGACTGGATGAGCTGGTTCATGTATGCTGGTATTCGATAATCTTTCAGCTCGATCACATTTTTTAGCTGCATCACTGACAGCCTGGTGAGAGAAGACAAAATGGAAACAGTTAGATACATCACTAGGAGATGAACAGCGTTTAATTTTTTTTTACATTTGCTGTATATTTAAGTGTGATGAGTGAACAGTGATACCCTTCAGGTCGCTGTCCATCCTCAATGGTGAAATAAGCTTCTGGGGTCCAAGCAGGGAGGGAGCGGGGTTTGTAGGGTGCTATAGGCGCCAGCTCACGCCCCAAGGCAGTTATACACTGAGTCTCAATGAAGCGCACAATGTGGAAGGCAGTGGAGGAAGGCTGCAGGTCTGGTTTGAATTCAAAGGCCAGTGTGGCTGGATAGAAACCAACCACACTGCAGCAGAAGTTAACCTGGACTCCATAGGTGTCACCTGACAACAGAACAGATGTTTAGTGGTTTACTGTGTCCATAAAGTCTCTTTTATAGGAGCAAGTGACATCATACATTCAAATAAAGGTACACTTGGTTGTGGTATTTGCACTACCTGGTTGTAGACACAGAGGGTTTGCCTTGGTCACACTGCGTTCATCGCTCAGAATGAGGTCCTTGAGCCAGTGCAGTGGGGTGTAGTAAGTGAAATATATCGGTTCTTTTCCTGTGTTTTTCACGTTCAGATTTACCACACACTGTTAGAAGAAGAAAAAAGACATATATGTAGTGGAGCTTCATATTTGTAGCACAGCCAACAATGGGTTTATATGTTTCAGCTGATGATGATCGCAGAACGTTGGAGTTTTTCAAACATTAATACCTCACATGTGCCGTCCACCTGCAAGGAAAGTTTCCCGTTTTCAAACGGGTGGTCGGAGTCGATGTGGATACCATGTTTGTCGGAGGTGAACTGAGCCCTGTGGAGGAAAAGAGCGGGTTATGACGCACTGTATTAAAGGCAGCTGAGTGGTGCGTGACTTCAGACATTACCATTAAATCACAGAGCCAAAATTAAAATATACTCTTTAAGGTATTTTATCAAGTAGTATACAGAAATAATAAGGGCAAAAGAAGATAAGGTAGTGAATGCAGGACTAGTGACAGAAGTTACAGTAAGGTGCTTGATAAGATGCAACATAATTCAGAACTTTGTGGACTGGCTGTTATTAGCCTGCTAGCTATCATAGCTCCTGCAGTTTATGTTCACAACCCTATCCATGGTATTTCCTGTCATGTCTGCTATTGGCTACGCCACACGAGTACATTCAACATATTGTTGTTGGCCTGGGGCCACACTCACAAAGCGTCCTATCACTAAGAGCTGCGCCTAGTGACCAAATTCTGAGAAAATCCTTAGAATTGTGACATTTTCTTACAATTTTCCCTTTAAGTTAAGACTAGGTCCTTGTAAAGATAAAAGTTATTAACAAAGCATCTTAGACCTTAAAAGAGCTCCTCAGGTGAAAAACTGTTAGGAGCAGGGAGGAGGACTTTTAAGAGGCTTAAGAGTTTCTTAGTCAGAGGAGAAAATGGTGGAAAGACAAAGAGATAAGAGAAACATTCTCAAAACACTGGATGACAGTGAAGAAATGCCATGCCAAAGATTAGATTGTGCAGGGATAATAAGTGTGATCGATCTCATTTTGGGGCAACATGGTGGTGCTGTGGTTAGCACTGTCGCCTTACAGCAATGGGTTCCTGGTTCGATCCCAGGAGGGAGCCCCTCTGTGCAGAGTTTGCATGTGCTCCCTGTGTCAGCATGGGTTTTCTCCGGGTACTCCAGCTTTCTCCCACAGTCCAAAGACATGCAGGTTAATTGGTGACTCTAAATTGCCCATAGGTGTGAATGGTTGTCTTTCTCTATGTGTCAGCCCTGTGATAGTCTGGCAACCTGTCCAGGGTGAACCCCGCCTCTCACCCAGTGTCAGCTGGGATAGTCTCCAGTCCTCCGTGACCCTCAACAGGATAAGCAGCCACAAAAATGGATGGATGGATGGATCTCATTAGGGGTACGCATACCTTTTCCACCTCACACAATCACGTTATAACACCAGAAATAAAATTATCACAATACTAACATATCTGAAAAACTGGAAAAATGCAACAGTGCAGCAGTGATGACTTGAGTCTGTGTCAACCTTCCATCAGCAGAGTGATCACACTAACAATGACAGCACTTTCACAATCAGCAGTTCATTTCATTTCCACTGGGTGTCCACACCTTGCAGGCTCACAAAGGGTGTGTCTGTGACAACCAATCATATCTGTTAAAAGCAAGCATCATACCTAGCAACAGGATCGACCACACCTCCTCACTCAGGTTAAAGTTTCTGTCCCTTCCTTGCTCAGAGTTGCTCTGATAACTTTCCTAAATCACTCCTAAGCTAGGACTCCTTACATAAAATTTTTAGGCTATGTTCACTGAGAGCATTCTCAGAATGTTTGTGAATACGGCCCCTGGACTGTGTTCGTTTGTTGATTTTGACTTTTTAAATTAGACTTGCTTATTGTCGATAAAGCAAAATGCACTTAAGTTTTCTCTTTTATTGAGGTACCATCAAAAGTCTATAAACATGTCTGATTAGAGAAGACTACTGTGTAGAGAGAGCAGAAGAATATTGTATGTGTAACAAAAATAAATAGACAAGCTGCTCCTGCAGCACTCTGGTAGTGACAAGCAGAGGTAAAAACAAACCCGTTCATAGAGAAGGCTTTCAGGAGTGTGATAATCAGAGGTCTCTCATTATTTGGGCCTCTTACCTGTCTGTCTTCAGTTTCTTCATCAGAAGATTGGCCAGTCTCCTTCGGGCTCGAACTCCCGTCTCTGCTTGATCTCCGGAGGTGACTATCCCGGGACTGGCCGCTCCATTCTGCACAGGCTCTGGCCGTTGGCCCCTCGGTGAATGCCACTGGTCCATAAAAAGAGCTGTGACCTGTGCAGAGGTCACTTCATGTCAACTTTGGCTTCGGATAGAAAGTAACATCGAGTGGCTGAGTGTCCTCTGTTTTATTTTTTAATCAGAAGTAGTACATAATAATATCCTCACCTGTACTCTAAAGTATCTGATCTGCATATGGATATAAACTATATAAATTAATTAAATATAACAGTAAGCTGTGTCTTAAGACATTCAAAAGAGCTTGTGTCAGACAGGAAGTTTTGTTCCTGGGAAAGTGACACGGCCCTGTTGTTACACAAACAGTGATTAATGTTGTTTTAGAACCAAGATTTCTTCATAAATACATGATTTGTATTTCTATTTCACTAAAGCAATATCACACTGCTGTTGCACTGTGTATCAGCATGACTGTGATAATTACAGCTGTTGTTTATAAAACAATTCTACAAGCGCCATGTATCAACAGTAAAAAGCAGAAACTGGTCATGGTGCATGTGACCTATTGGTTATTTATAGCGTGGTCTGGTGTGTAACAGACTTTGACCCATAATCAGGAACACTAAAGCTCCTGGGTAGATATAGCCCAGGTGTAACTTTATTTAAAATATTTTACAAATTTAATCTAGCAGTGATTCTTTTGTTTCATAGCATTCACAACAAATAATTTTACTTTTGAAATTAATATTGAATACTGCATTTTACATTGTGCTGTTAAATCACTTCAACCAAGTTGCATCAAAGCAAAGTCACTTTAAATATAGGAACAAAAATCTAATATAATTATATATAAGATTATAAAGATTTGACATGTTAATATCATCACTGTCAATATATATATACATATATATATATATATACATATATATATATATACATATATGAGCATCGCTTTGTACACTTTATATACTGTCATCATATCCACCTACCTCTTGTGTAGTTAGTTAGTTAGTGAGCAGGATATTTCTAACATGTAAATAAAACAAAATAACCATGCAGTAGTAGACAAACAAAACAGATTACTAAAGGAAGCATGAAAACTGAAAACAACATATAATAATGATTTGCATGTCCAAAAAGGAGTGGGAGGAAGTACCACCTCTTCTCCATAAATTAATAATAGTCAATTATGTAGCTCCACATCAGTATAAAACTGTACAATGATTAATTGTCCTAGACCTATTCTAATATATTAAATTAATTACCAATAATATTTGTCTTACAGCAAGATACAGAATATAAAAATAATTAGAAAATAAAAATTCTTATTAAAAGAATCATCTTTATATCCTACAGAAGCGTACTGCATTCACTTGACAAATAAAAAAAGCCCTGTTTTTCGGAGTAATTTATTCATTTTTCTGTTTTTTTTGTGTAATTTTTTCTGTTTTTTGGAGTAATTTATTTAATTTTCTGTTTTTTGGTGTAATTTTTTCTGTTTTTCGGAGTAATTTATTCATTTTTCTATGTTTTGGTGTAATTTTTCCCTGTTTTTCTGAGTAATTTTTTCCATGTTTTTTTTGTGGTAATTTTTTCTGTTTTTCGTGGTCATTTTTTTTTCCTGAACGAGGAGACGAGATACTTCAAAATGTTGCAAGAACCTCCCACCTGCATCCATGGTGACTCCTGCTCATGGATGTATTTTGCATCCGTGCTCCTGCTCCTACAATTTCAACTACGGGATCAATAAGGGTAAGGCACATAATTATACATCCATGAGCAGGAGTCACCATGGATGCAGGGGTTACTTTCAGGTGCCAGGTAGGAGCTTCTCGCGAGATTTTGAAGTATCTCGTCTCCTCGTTCAGGAAAAAAAATTACCACAAAAAAAAAAAAATTAAAAAAATAAAATAAAACAGAAAAACAGGGGGAAAATTACTCAGAACAAACAGAAAAATAAATAAATTACTCAGAAAAACAGAAAAAATTACTCAGAAAAACAGAGCTTTTTTTATTTGTCAACTGAATGCAATACGCTTCTGTAATTATCCAGTCATGACAAATGTGTTTTGCTTTGTCAAACTACGTATATATACACTCACACATACACAAAACTGATGGCAATACATAAATGAATGAATAAAGAGTAAACACCTATAGAAAGCAACCTGTTGCACTAATCATCCCATACTCATTCCAGCACCCTCTGCACCCCACACCTCTGTGTGACGTCTTTCTTTTTTAAAATCTTTTATGGTTTTGTCTCCTTGAGGTAATTTTGTTTCTTTTTTGGTCATTTTGTGTCTCTGTACAGTTCATTTGCATCAATTTGTGTCTCTTTATGGTTAGTGAGTTGAGGGGTATTGTGAAGATGAAGGCCATGCAGGGAGGCCCTTGAGACTTTGAGAGTTTGGGCCCCTGGGCCAGTGCCTGCGACAGAAATTTAAAATACTGCTGCAACAGGTTTCTTTGCTTCAAACATAACGCGGAAGTTGCATACCGTTGTGTTGAACCGAATAGTGTCTCTCCGTCTTGTTACTTTGTTGGACGTCTTCAGGGCATAGAGGACTGACCCAAAGTTTGGATCTTTGGTCCCTGGGTTTCTAAAATAAACGCAAAAATATTAAATCGGAAACATTTACAAAAGATCTCAAACATGCACACTGATCTCCTATAATATAATATAATGCTGAATAACTTACCTGCTCCTGAACTCATTGTTGTAGATGTCTCTCAGCTCCAGTCTGTCGGTGATGGATGCTCGGTCACTCTCCCTCAGGAACTCAAAGAAGTCCACTCCAATCTGGCAGCGTACGCTTACAGATAACTTCCTATGAGCCATTATCACAGATTGATGTGGTCAAAGATGTCAAAAAACAAAATGTCCGGTTATGAATACAGTACTCCGCTCATCAACACAGCGCTTATATTCGCACATCTCAGAGGAAATCCCGGAGACTGTGCTTCCCTTTGTACGCCTGGACAGTCCACGGGGGCGGTGCTCTCGCGTAACGGAGCTGCAACACCGGGACGGCAAAGACCTGATAAGTAAAACAGGTGCATCCCCACAGCCTGTAAGTCCAGAGAAACGAAACTTAACGTGTTGAACCATGACAGCAAGTGAGTAAAGCGAAACTGTAAACACATTTAATCCGAGGAGAGATATAGGCCTAAAAACATCAGATATGGGTGAGTCTGCCAGTGGACACATCGCCTACAATCACTTAAGGCTTTATTGTATGTGTCCAGTTATTTTAGTCTGTGTAATGCAAAACATCAGAGACACAGTAGTACATTACTGTTATAATATTATTATTGCTGCCTAATAAACATAATAATAACAAAATAATAAAATAAAAGCACATATGGTCTTTTAATTATGAATTAGAGGTCAGTGTTTTCAACATCATACCACAACATTAAACATAAGACTATATGAAAGCAGTTTCTATTGTCTGTTCATACATTTATACAGCACTTATGTTTCAGCTGGTCCCATTGTGAACTCCTGGGGTGGTTTGAATGAATATAAAAAGGAGATGAGTTCTCTCATGACCTGTCATTTTATGCACACACAAAAAGATATCTTTAATTTCCGGAGTTCAAATGTGAGGCAGTATCAACACAAGTAGCACAGGATATCCTGTTGTTGAGTGTGCATAGGAAGATTCGTTTGCTGACATGTAAATTCAAATTCAAATATGAGCACACGGTTGCATGAAAGTTAGTTGACGAAGCTTTGTTATGATGCCGCCTTTTGTTTAAAGGTCCAGTTTGCAGGGTTCAGGGGGAAATATAATATAATCAGTGTATTTTCTTAAGTGTATAATCACCTGAAAATAAGAATCGTTGTGTTGTCGTTACCGTAGAATGAGATGTTTATGTCTACATAGGGAGCGGGTCCTCGTCCACAGAGTCTGCCATGTTGCACTGCCATGTTACTACAGTAGCCCAGACAGGACAAACCAAACACTGGCTGTACTTAAGGCCATTCGCGATTTAGTGACAGCCACTGTAGTTAGCAGCTCCTTTGCGTCAAGAGCGTCTGACAAACTGATTTATTCATGCATTCATGCTTTATGCACCAGTTTTACCAGTTTAAATCACTGGTCCATTTGTTTTGGAGAGGAGACCTCTTTGGCTCCTAGTAAAAACCTCCTGAACATCTGGATAAGAAATAAGGTGAGCACACATTAGGTGCTACATTATGATTGGCCAGTCTGTGTCCAGGGGCGGAACTTAGCGAAGGGTCAATAGGGCTCCTGGTGAAAACCTGAGCAATGAATGCTTAAAGAATTCTAAGCAGAAGTTTCAGCTGGCAATTCTCGCTGCTTTATGTCACTAAATCTCCCTTAAATTACACCCTGTAATTTTAAGGAAATATAATGGGTAGGCAAAGAACAAGTTAGACTATCAAAAGAGCAAGCACTCTGGAAACGTCCCACGTGAATGAGGAAATTGGCCTCGTCAAAATTCTTACAAGTTAAACCTCAGAATGCTGACAGACTCTGCAGTAACTTGAGTAACACTGTGTAAGAATAGACACAAGTTTAGAAGAGTTAAGTCAAACAGTGGTGTTGTTGCTCTGAGTGATGAAGGCCAGGAGATCCTGATGCTCATAATGGGTGAGAAACTTGAACTCCTTGTGTAAAGGCTACAAGGAGTGTCTTACTCATTTCACCTTTTGCCCACTGAGTCTGGTAAGTCCAGTAGCCTATAATTAGTTACGAGTGACAGAGATGGTTTAGATTCACATCAGTAACTATGTGTCACAGTTTTTCGCAGGTGTTTTTTTTTGGGGTTGAGTCTGAGCCAAACCAAAGCCCTGATGAAGCCCTACAGTGGCTGAAACAATGTTGTCTTTGAAAGGCCTTTTAATTCTTCCTTTCTCATTTTCTATTTTATCTTATATTTTAGAGTGTCTGGATCACCTTCCTGTAGAACCGAAAATATTTCTTAACCAACTCCATTAAGTGTAAAACTACATAAACATGTTCTTTTTTTAACATTTGGTTTCAGTTCTTTGATTTTTGGTTTCTCTCCTTACAGATAAAAGTGTTTCAAGTAGCTATATTGCTGCACTGTGGCTACTGGCTAGGAAAAAATGACTTGCAGAAATAAACAAGTGTTTCTTTGGTATTAAAATTTGTAGATAAGGATGACATAGTGGTGCAGCAGCACAATTAGCATTGTCACTTCACAGCAAGAGGGTTCCCGGTTCAATTTCAGGGCAAAGAGACTGAACCCCAGGGTGGGGGAGCCCCTCTGTGCTGAGTCTGCATGTTCTCCCCCTGTCAGCGTGGGTTTTCTCCGGGTACTCCAGCTTCCTCCCTCCTTCCTCCATGCAGTTAGTGACTCATCAATAGCTGGACACTAAATTGGCCGTAGGTGTGAATGTGAGTGTGAGAGGTTGTCTGTCTCTATGTGTCAGCCCTGTGATAGTCTGGCGACTTGTCCAAGGTGTACCACGCCTCTCACCCAACGTCAGCTGGGATAGGCTCCAGCCCCCCTGTGACCCCAACAGGATAAGTGGTCACAGAAAATGACCTAATGATTGGGCTCATATTTACAGTCATCATCAGACTTATGATCATTTCTCTCTGTGTTCTCTGTTTCACCAACTATTTGGATATGATATAAATAAGAGGGAAATACTACAGGTATACAAATATCTAATGGCTCGGCTACAGTATGTCAAGTAATCCCATTTTCCAGGTAGTAAAAGCTCAACTGAAAATGAAACCTAATTTCCTGTTCCACAACATTTCTTTGCAAACCATAAAGTGAGTCAGCGTTTTCCTCTGACTGTCACATGTCAGCAGGTGTCACTGATTGTTACCATGGAAAGTCTTACCTTAATAGCTGTCTCCAAACCTGGTAATCAGATTGAATTTCCATTTCCTTTACTAATTTGAATTTCTGACAGTAAACTGAGATGTGGGCAGAGTCAGAGGTTGAGGCTCTGTGTAGGGTGGCAAACGTTTTGGGCTTAAACTAGTCAGTCTGTCCTTTTGTGAAACTATCTTGTTCACATGTAAGACAGTAGCCCAGTTTAACATAACTAACTAGTAATGTTGGTGGATTTGTTAGATATGAGATGCTAATGATGATGATGATGTTTATGCCACTTTTTTATTCTTTCTTTTTTTCCCTCAAGATGAGTGTGCGAGGTCTGCTGGTTCTTTCAACAGGGGTCCAGCTGCCCTCCTCTACCCTGTGGGGTGAGGATCAAAGGTAAAAAAAATAAGCCAAACAGCTCTTAGTCCTCAAAAAGACTTTCAGACAAAGACAGACAGTACAAAGTGTGTGATTATGCGTGAATGTGCATATTACCAGAGGCTGGGTGTGCACGTTAGTCTGTGTATCTTCCTCTTCCTTCGCATCACACATTGTAATGCCACGGTAACCCCCTTTTGTGAAGCAGTAATGGATTAATCTAAAAAGAGAGGTCAGTGTGTGAAGCACGTCAGAGTCCAAACAACTCAACTCTACTGATGAGGACATATGGCCTTACTTGTTCCAGATGTAGTCAGTTCTCAAGACTCGGGGGTCTCCAATCACAATCAGCAGGGCTCGTGCTCGGGTCATTGCCACATTAAACCGCTGAGGAGAAATTTCAGTTAGTGTGCATGTAGTGCTGAGTGTGTGAGTTTATCTGCTGCTGCTACCATAGTTTACATTCGGAGTTTAATGGCAATCAGTTTCTTTATATCAAATAGTTGCACAATTATTATTTATTGCTCCTAAGTTACTGTGTGATTATGTGATGTCTCCCACCTTCTCATTATCAAGAAAGCCTATAGTGAATCGTTGCTTTTTTGCAGTCAGCTTGAGATTGCTGCGCACGGCAGACACCAGAATCACGTTGAACTCTTTCCCCTGAAACTGCTCCACTGAACCAACCTATGAAAAAAAAATATAAATATAAGGCTCTAAAATTTCTCTCAAACATGTCACAATAATCATATATTCACTTCCTGTCTCCATACCAACACATTTTCCAAGTTTTCCTTTCGGAGATCTTTGTCGGTCCGAAGGGCTTTCTGGATTTTCTCCACCTGTCGGGACACAAAAATAGGACGATGTTAACAGGACGTTGCTAACCAGATGTGGTGCTAGTCATTTCAGTATAAAGTAGTAGACTGGATATTCATTTAAGGGGAGCTGAATACTGGTTCCCAAAATGACACCCATTCGATCTAATGAAAGCTGCTCACCCATCATGTACGACAAAAAGCACGTTGTTTACTCTGTTTATCCCCTTAGCTTTACACTAATGGAGGAGTCTCGATCTGTCTCTCCGTCCTTTGATTCTCTTGATGCCTGTTCATCTGATTGACTTCACACTTGGCGGGTATATTGCTGAGGACTCAAGGAGGTGCAGTGTTGAGTGCAAACTCTTGAGATCCTCAGGACATGTATTATTTATTAGTAGCGCACATTGCACACACTGTGTGGTGAATTAAGACAGGACTGCTATTGACTGTTACGCTGCTAGGAAGCACGGTGTTGAGTGTGAGGTTATTTGAAGGAGTGGTTTTCAAAAGCTGCAGCCAGCAGTGCCGCAGGCTGTAAATGTAAATGTTTATGACACAAAAAGAGAAATACCTTATAATAATTGACCATGTTTGCGATTTGAGGTGTTTTTATAGCTGCAATCTTTTACTTTGGCACACGGGATTATTTTTGTGTTGTGTGGTGCTCGACCCCTGGGAAGAGAAATGGCAGTAAAGCTGACTTGCAGCACTTTATCCAGGTATATTTACTTATATACATGAATTATTGTAATCACACTCACTTGTTTTCTGTACGGTGTGATGATGCCAATTTCTCCTGGTTCAATTCTGGTCACACCGTTTTTGCGAAGATGCTCAACAAGCGCTTTTAAGTATTCCTTCAGCACCTCCACCTCTGCCATGTTGTACACAGAGGGACTGTTGGCGTCGCGTTCGTCAGTGCCTGCTACTCCATGGAAGATCAAAGGGAAACCCTGAGACACAGAGAGAGACATGAGAACAGGGGCTGAAAGAGAGAGCTGCAAGTGTGTGTGTACGCGTGGTCGTGCCGACATTACTTTCTTGGGCAGGTGTTCCCATTTGAGGTAGGATCTGTATGCGGCTTTAGGAGCATATGGCTGAAGTTCTCCGTTATAAAAGAGCTCATTAGGAATTTTCAGGATTGCAGGATGGGACCTGAGAGAGAGTGAAGAGGAAAAGAAGACCATTGAGAACACAAGGGCAAGTAGGCAGAGCTATCAAAGAAGGGTTTGGTTACATTACAAGAAGATAAAGCAAGGAATTTAGGCACCACCTCAACCGTACCTGTAGTTCCTCAGTAGCTTTGTTACAAAGCGGTTGTCAAACCCGTCCTGCTCATGTGGCTTGTAAAGATTGTTGTCGTTCATCAGACGCTCCAACAGAGACACACCTGCACAGAGTACATGTCTTTAAACCTCCTTAGGCAATAATAAACAACTTTCAACTTTCACTGTTTCACTTGACCTATACGTTCAAAAGGTACAGTCAGTGCTTACCCAGGCCATGTTTCTCAGCCACTCTGGATGTGATGATGGGGCCTAACTGTTTAGGGTCTCCAGCCAGCACCACCTGGCATTGCTGCGGTTTCACTAAACCTTTGGCACAAACATACAAACATTGAGAGCACATCTAAAGCGAAACATATATGTTAAATCAAACTTGCTGGTCACCTGCTAGAGGGATGATACACTCTGTTTCTGCAGCCTGCCCTGCCTCATCCACAAAGATATAGGTGTAATGATGTGGAGGAATCCCTCCTGTCACTAGCCTGGAGACAGAGAGATGGAGCAAATCTTGATGTAAGGTAGCAGATAAAAATTAGGATGCACTAATATTATGAGTGTTATGCTCTTTATAGAATAAGGCTCCAGTTGTGGCTGCTGGCTACAGGACTGTTTCTGGCTTGTGTGATCCAAACATTTCCTGTAACTCCAGAGCATAATAATGTCCAAAAATCTAAATGTGTTAACATAAAACAGATCTTTTTTGTTTTATTTCCTCACATCCTCTGGCTTTTTGTTTCGTCTTCCCCTTTTCTTCTTCCTTAACATCTGTACATCTACTTTTGCCTTTTTTGTATCTTTCAGTATGTTCACATTGTCTACATTTGTAAGCACTAACTGGAGAAAAAAGGGATTTTAATAATAAATAATAAAAAAGAGTCGGTACAGAACTATAATTTGAAAAACACAATGTATGAAAATGAAACATAACGCTAACACAAAACTTTTCTCAGTACAGTACACTGGCTTATTATAGCCAGGAGGATGACACAGGGAACACTGTGTAGCTGAATCACAGGTGTAACTAAGTATTTTAATAAGGGCTGTTCCCAGTGAGCTGCACAATTGAGCCAGCACTTTACCACATTGCCTGTGACTGGCACACCTAAATGGAATGCAGCCATTAATTATATAATTAATTACACCTGTGTTTCTCCTCTCTCAACATATGTATCTGTTGTGAGAAACACTGATAAGCTATTTAAAGAGAATTTTAACAAACGTTAGATGCACCCTACCTTCCTGCAGTTATCAAGCTGGTGATCAGGATCTTACACCTCATCAACGTGCCTTTAGCGGGAATCATGAGTGTGTCTGTTTTGGGGTTCAGGTTGCAGCAAACCTACAGAAAACCACAAAGCACATATGTACATAAACAAACAAAAGGGCATACAGTTCACATAGATATGCAGAGGGCAGAATGAGTTTGACAGGACTAAACTAAACAACACTTAATTCACAGCAGTAGCTGAGCAATTGATAAGTACTGCCTATCATCATGAAATGTAAACTGTGATTTCTTAAAAACAGTACCAGAGATCAAAATGCAGACTTGGTCCAATAAAGTCGAGAGTCTCGTGAGATGTTTAAAGTTTGAACCATTTTTCTATGTCAAAGTATGGCCATTTGGTGTGGCCTCAAAGTGGAGTGACTTTACATCGATTTCTCAACAATCTCCCATTCATTTGAATGAGCAGTTTTTTACGAATTTCGTAAAAAACTGCTCGGCAAATCTCTGAGAAAAGTCACAGCACACTATTCCTGAAATTTCCGCACGTTTTGATGTGTTTTTTGGGCATGTGTTGGCAATGTGCAAGATGAATTTTGCGTCAAAGTTTTAGTACAGAAGAGGAATAAGAAGAAATAGGTATGAGGAATAGGAATAGGTTGTGCTAGTGTCTCACAGCAGGCACCCCTAATGAAACACAGCTTCCCTGCTGAGACATAGATGAACATGATATAACGTAGTCAGGATGTACTTAGTAAGTTAAAACAATATCAGAGGGTTAAAGATGATACTTGATGGAGGTGAAGCAGCAGAACTTCTCATAACTTATATGCACTGGTGTGTTTTCATGGATCTTGTTTGAAACTGTTGTATTTTTTACTTCTCGCAAAATACTTGTGTTGCCTTTTTTTGGCTAATGTCTAGTTTTACATATATATATGTTAAAATAAAGAATTCATACCTTAATCGTTTGAGGGATGTTTCTCACTGGGTAGCTTAGGGCGTACAAGCGATACACCTCATGCTTGCAAATCTTTTCTTCCAGAATCTTCTCGCAGAGATGATCGGCTGCATTGTTGGAAGGAGCACACGCCAGGATCTTGCACGACTTCTGCGTTTCCACTATCTGCCTGATGGCTTCCACCAGAGTCACTGTTTTGCCTGCACAGTACATGTGAAAATACATTAATGTGAATACAGCTAATACTTAAGCATCAGGAGGCAGTATGTATGTGCAGTACCTGTGCCAGGCGGACCAAATACCAGGTAAGGGGCAGGCTTTGCTGTTGCAGCTACAATGTGTTGAATGGCCTGTTGCTGCTCCGGGTTGCCTTCAAGATTTAACAGCCTAATGACAGAGAGACAGAGGTGCAAACAAATGGTGTCAGAGCTGAGTCACAGTTTAGCTAGAGATGGTATAAAATGCTGAAGTATGACCTTGTCTGTATCACATGTTTTTACTGGAGTCTTGAGCTTGAAGAAGTCTGACCTGTGTAGACATGAACTGTGCGACGAATGTTGTCCAGTAGGAAACAGCACCTCCCTCAGTCTGTGCGTGGACACCAGGTCTACTGCTCTGTGCTGGGTACGCAGTGGCGTGCGGTTGATAATGAAGTTAAAACGGAACTTCTGATCCTCCTTGAAATCACTCGGGCACCTGTATTCAAATTCACACGTAGTCATGTGAGGCACCAGGGACTGAACAACTTAAAAAATTCAATTGATAAAGAGTGGGCCTCATGAAGGAAGCGTTACACAAACAAAATATCTCTATGTTTGTTCTTATCCACAATTTGTTCTTATTCTGTCAGTGCCTATTGATTTCTGGGAGTCACCTTGGATTCAAACTTTTATTTAAGAAAATTTATGAATAATATTTATGAATACTTCCTCCACCACTGTTGCTGATGCGACATTCACAGTATCACAAATGTTTTGTCATTCCAGGGTTTTTTTTTGTTTTGTTTTTTTAATTTTCCTGAAACGCCAGTGCTGACACTCTGGAAAATGATGGTAACTTTGTTTTAGCTTATTCCACAGTATAATAATGTCACTACTTCAGACGTTCTTCTTCTCACAGCCTTTGGCAGTATCTCTCTTTGCACACGGCACAACACCTGTCCAAATACAAAGTTCAGTGTCCTTTCCCTATGCTAATACCTGACTAAGGATCAAGTTGGATTCATCATTCAGCACATCTGGGTACGAGCAGATTTGGAAGGAAGAGCGTTTGGTGCATCTGGAGTTGACCTCTCACATTTTTTCTCTTAACAGACAATTAAGAGAAAATATGAAATAAATTTAGGAGGATGTTGTTGCATGAGGCCCAGTGTGTGAGAAACAAACTTAAAACCACACTAAAACCAAGAAGCATTTCTAGTGCACTGTGCACAGTACCAGAAACCCCCCCTTTCCTATGATGCTGTCAAAGTGGTGCAGGGATCTGCACGCTTCTTTGCCACCTGGCAACCATTTTTAACTTTTGTAGCAAATATGGACGCTGAAAAATTGTAATGAAACATGTTGTACTCCCGTACTTATGTTGCACAAGTTAATTTGTTATTTTTCCTTTTATTATTTTTTAAATTATCTCTATTTATTTTTAATTTAAATCTTTTTCATTTATTTACTTATTCATTTTTCGTTCTTGTCTATTGGATTTCCTTTCACTGGTCTGGCTATCTCTGTTTGTTCAGTTTGTTAATGCTCTGTGCATCTTTATTGAATTATCAATGGAAATACCCTGTTTAAAAAAAAAGTGGTGCAGGGATCATTGTTGTCACTGGTATCGGTATCTTCCTACATTTCCCAGAGTCACAGAAGCAGCAACCCAGAGGGAAGGGGTGAACTTACTTGAATCAAGCCTTCAGTTTGTCAGAGGAAAGTAGCTCTAACTTGTAACTTAGACTAAAGCAAAAGCAGTAGTTGAACAAGCGCTTTTCAGACAACTTACTGTGTCTTTTATGGTGGATTTCTCTGTGCTTAATTACAATTAATTGCAATCACTGCAACTGACACAATCTGAAGTTTATCACTTAGTTAGGCACCTGGAGCAGCCATGCAGTTTTACAGGTCTGTCTCTTATTTATTTATTAATTTCAAACTGCAGCAATATAAAAATGAAAGTGTATAGATTTAATTTAAAATGGGCAAATACTTCACTAAACAACAAAATGTTCTGCTCTTACTCTTCACTGAACTGCAGGTAGGCCCACTCCGCAGTCACACTGACGACCCGGCCTTTGAAAACATTCTTTCCACAGGCCGACCTGTCTAGAGGAGACACCAGCACAGAGTTCCTGGACAACCTCTCTGGGGGGGAGTTCGAGTCACCTGCAACCTGATGGCACAAAACGTCTCTGTGTAATTTAAGGTTTCATTCTGAGTAAGTGAGGGCAAGGCTCCGGCCAAATGAACAGCAGCTGTCAGTCTTTATGTCTTGTTGTGTTTTTAAGGTGCATCACCTTCAGAATAAAAATGTCTTTGTTGCTTTTGTGTCTAAACGTTGTGTCTTCCTTGTTGAATTTCTCAATGTCTGTCTTCTGCTGGAGCTCCTCCAGATGCAGCAGCAGGTGGAGCCTCTGGCCGTAGTTCTTCCAGTTAAGAGGTGTCTTCTCCAGGGTCCTACAAAAATCCCAGTGGCATGAAAATATCAGATAACTTCTAGGCAGTGGCAGGGCATGTTCCCTGCTTTGAAAATGTATGGCTGTTTGCATTTTACTCACTACAACTCAGCCTAAACACCTTCGATCTGAAAGTTTATATTCTTGCATACACCCTACAAACCAGTGTCCTTAAGCCCAGATCAGACCAAAGGTTCATGACGAGACGAAACTGTTGCAGAGAAAGGTTGCAGTGGTGTTTACTTGCCCCGTCTCAGCTCCACTCAGGCCGGCTGATGGCGTCACCTATGACTCTGGCTGGTTTTAGAACGCGAGGCACATCATATGATTCAACAGTCAATCTGCCTGTAGCGAAGTACGCTGGCCAAGTTTGTTAATCTTGTCTCATTGTGATTCTTTGGTCTGAAGTAAGCTTAACACACTGATGTTTTTTTTTTTTAAGATGTCTGTCACAGTATAAGTTGCTGTGTAGAATAAAAAGACTCAGGTGTGTTTTTCCAATCACAGCAGTAGTGTGCCATGCTATGGTTAACACAGTAGGTCCATTTAGCTTGAGATGCAGTATTTTTACCCACTGTTTGTACAGTGACAACAGCTCTTGAATCAGGGTGGGGTGAGACTACTTCAAAGATGAGTCATTATGTACTGATAGACTCATTTTCCTTAACTTGAATATTAAGTTGTGTCATATACCCTGACAGGCGTTTGTATGTCACAATTGCACTTTTTTAATCTGGTACAAATTATGTTGACCTTCTCATTTAGTATGTGTGTGTGTGTGTGTGTGCATGTGAAAGTACGAACGCGCTGGATTTCTGGAGGTCTTTGACACTGTCGGGCATTGGATATCCCTTCAAAGGCACAATTAGCTTGAGCCAATTGAATCGAACCCTGGGGTGGAAAAACCAAAGAAAAACACAGGACAGTAAGAACTCAGATGACTAATAACACTCGTGACCTAAATTTGGGTGGGTGATAGCGTTCCATGTGAATGACTGTCAGTTATGAAGCTCTGATTTATTCAGACTTTTGTGGTTATTTCTGCACATTTTGTTTATGCACTCTGGAACCTTATTTACATTACAGGTACACATAAAATGTCCCAGTGTGAATCCAATTATTTTCACTGTGAATCAGAAAATGGTCGGTGGGCCACCCAGTACCCTCAGTGACAAAGATAACATGAATATGATAGAATATTAGCTTGTTTTACCCATTTGGTTTTGGATTCTCAGTTCGGTTGTCGCACAGTGACTTTGGGGCTGCACAGAGGGGCTCCTCACAAGAAGATGTCCGATGCGTAATTTCTAAGAGGCGCATGATCTCAGACTTTTCTGAGGCCTGCTGGTGCGTTTCCAACTGAAAGATCAGTAAGTGTTCATAGAGGCCTGCATGCTCAGAGTAGAAATGGACCTGGAGTTTAAATGCCTCTCCTAGACAAAGCATAGAAGAAAACAAAGGGAAGAAATGAGATATATATGCATTAATGTTACTTTATGAAATGTGAATTAAAATAGTAGATGTTTTACATCTAAAGATGTGGCATTTGTCATTTATTAGACAATAATACTTTTAAAATAAGAGTCATATTTTCTGGATTCAGCATTTTAATTGTCAAACCACTTACATGACTGTCTGGACAAATTTGCAAAAGGATTATGAACATGATTCGTCTAAACCAGATAGAAAATGCGAACTGTAATTATGCAAAACAGCATAAAGTACTTCACTATTACCAGTCAGCTAAGCTTCCTGTCTCTGCTATAACTACAACTCAAAGCTGTTCTCTCTCATTCTATAAACATAACTTCATTGACGCAGTTTAATGTACGTAGGCCTGTACAACGATACAGGCATACATTTTTAAACATGCACTTCCCAGGCATTTGTAGATAACCAAACTGCGAGCGCATTCCAGTCGCCAACTAGCTGCATATGCCTATTTCTAATAGACCAGATCAGCATAGGTCATAAAACAACATAGCCACGCCCCTTTTGGGGGGGATAGATAACCAAAAATCTAAATATGTCTATTAGGGCTGCAATGATTAGTTGACTAATCGATGACCAATCTGGAAATCCATCGATTAAAAAAAAAAAAAAAAAAAATTTCTGCCTTTACCTCTGGAGGCACAGCCCGGAGTTTTTCGACTAACGGAAGTGCAGGGGCCTCGGCGATTGCTTAGCCCTTCACTTCCGGCGGTGCCCCCAGGGAATCGTCATGTTGTTTACAAATACTTCGGGTAGAAAACCAGCAGAGTTTAGCTATATATCACATTTTTCACGTCACTATATCACCGTGTAGACTAATCTGATGTTTGTTAAGTCTATAAACACAATGACTGAACAAACGTTACTATTTCTGTGTGCACGTTTTGTAAATAATAACAATAATAACATCGTAGATTAGCTGGGCTAACCGTTAGCTGTTAACGTTAGCCGTTAGCGGTGTCTGTAATAACCATAGACTGTATAAAAATAAGGTAATAACTCAATAAATGGTCCATGAATAAAATATTTTTTCCAGCAGATATCTTAGTTACAACATGATTGAGCTAGCAAAGCAGTATTGTGTTGCTATCTGTGGTATTTATTCAGTTTTGGGAAATCATGATGTCTAGAAAGCATCAGTGGCTGCAGCTGACAGGGACAGCTAACAGCAGCAGCAAAGCTAACATCAGGACGTCATCTGCTAAAAGCCTCCCGTTGTTGGATACGACATGAAACTACTCCAGTTAGCTCAATCATGTTGTAACTAAGACATCCGCTGGAAAAAAAAAAAAATTTCACATTGACAAGACAGCGTTTTGGGTGGAGCAGTCGCCATGGACGTGGAGCTTGCTGTTTCTGTAGGTACACATTTCCTGGGGACACCTGCATGTCTTGGCCACGCCCCCTCCATTGTGATTGGCTAAAGCGCAGCATCGTTCAAACTCAAAGCCACGCCCTCCCCCCCCTCTCTAGTCGTCTTTCACACAGGGCTGCCGACAGATTCTACAATGTAAATTGCAGAATCTGTCTTGAGAGATTAATCGATGACTAATCGACTATTAAAATAATCGGTGACTATTTTCGTAGTCAAGTCATTTTTCATAGAAAAGTACTATAAAAGTACCCCAAAATACTCTTATTGCAGCTTCTTACGTTCAAATATTGGCAGCTTTACACACTCTCCCATGACAGTGAACTAAAACCCTCTGGCGTGAGTACGAAACAAGACATTAGATGACATAATTTTGGGGTTTTGGAGAGACAGACCGACATTTTTTAACCTTTTAACACATTTTTTGATAAAATGATTAGGCGACTAATCGAAGAAATAATCGACAGATTAGTCGACAGTGAAAATAATCGTTAGTTGCAGCTCTAATGTCTATCCCATTTGATGTGTATGCATTTATTTCTTGTTGAACAAATGTTTGTTTCTTTAGACATGTCAAATAGTTGTTTTGCGACCTTCTCTGAACCTGAGCGTTCACAATACATTGGTTAATTAAGGCTGATTGCAGTCTTGCCCCTTTAATATCCCCCCGCCTAGTGGACGAATAACCCAGCACAGTGTGGAGATATTGCTTATCAGAATGTCTTAATATATTTGATTGAATCACCAGGCATCATTAGACCAAGTGTTGTCTGTAAATAACCAACCTCGTTTGTTTTTTTTAAGACTATTTTTTGGCATTTTTGCCTTTATTGGACAGACAGAAGAGTATAGCAGCAGCCTGGAAATGGGGAGATAGATAGAGAGGGGTATGACATGCAACAAGGATCCCAAGGTTGGAACTGAACGGTTACATGTCATGCACAGTGATACCTGTTCATAGCCAACTGTTTTATCTAGATTGAGTTAGGGCAATAGTCTGATGCTGGTTTACTGTATGATTGTCACAGTCACTGTTTGCCTTCTTTCTCATTGTGAATCCACCATTAAGAACACTATGAACATGAAAGGGACTATTGTTGGAAATTACTTTTTTGCCACAAGTGTCAAAAATCCCAATCCACTGACAGCTGTATATAACCTCTTGTGTGGGGCTTATGATTGTGTGTGTCTTCGTCATACCTCGGCTGAGAGGGAGTTGCTTCATAGACTCAATAATGTTTCCGTGAGTGTCTCTGACAGTGAAGATGTTCTTTACTAGGTCAAAAGCCTGCAGAGTAATATAAACCGTTCTGACGCCCATGTTCCTCAAAATGACCGGCACAACTTTCTGTTGGGCAGAAATGTTATATGCAAGCTGTCAATATGATCACTGCAGCCATTAGCAAATGCATATCCAAACACACACACACACACACACACACACACACACACACACACACACATATCACTCTCACAAATAAACCTCTTACTAGCCACAACCACCATCATGTGCAGGTGTAAAATGAACCCGGCTTCATTAAAATTGACCTGAATAAGAATTAATATCGTTTTAGGTGTTTATATCCATAATAGTGCATTTATATACTGACGCTGGGCCTATGTAGGACAACAGGAGTGTGTAATCTAATATAATACAAACAGTAAGTGTGTGAACTCAGGTCTGTCTGTAAGAATTATTAATGAATTATCTCAAAGGCTCCCCAGCTTGGTAATTAAAAGCACAGCTTAATAGTCCTTTAAGTCTCACCTCGTTTTCATACACAGTGAGGCGTATCTTCTTTTCTATTGATGGAGGGTCTGAGGTTATGGTGACATCACATTTACTGGACATCGGCTGAGTCCTGTGTTATTGACAAGTAGTAAAATGAGACTTGATTTCAATTATATTGTACATGAAATGCACGTGTCAAAACATGTACAATACATATGTTGCAACGCTTTTATTACACTTCAGAACTTATGGCCACTATCCTTCCTGCCTTGGGTGCTTACCAAGATCAACAGAAATACAGTCTGCAGAGGTGGAATCAGTGTAAACACTAGCGAACACAGGAGACAAGCAGACACACAATAAAGGTTGAGAAAGCAAGCATTCCAGTTTTCACAGACCTTAATCACCTTAAAGGAAGGTTGGGGAGGCTGCAGTATTTTTTTTCTATGTGTGTGTCACAGTTGTTCCCAGGTTGGAAGCAGTTACATAGTGCAGTTACAAAATTTTCACTGACCATGAAAAATGTTTTAAAAATCCCTATCCCTATTAAGAATTAATTTGTCAGTTTTGCCTTTGAGATTATCAAAGAAAAAGTTAATGTTAAGACAAGATCATCACAATCTGTTGACAAAATTTGTAGAGGAACTTGGAGGTCTGTTCATGTTTAACAGCAGGGTTTTTGGTCCGCCTGTTAACACAGTGTTAAGATAGTCAAAGGGAGGCTTTTAGGTCAGGAACATTCATCAACTTGAAGTTTGGAGGAGCTGATTCAATGGTAATCTGAGCACTGCCACTATTATCTAGCCAGTTTTTAATTAAAAACATAAAATCAACATTATAGGTATTAATAAGATCATTAATTAAGCTAGTGGTACACTGGGTCCTGACTTGTCCTGGAAATAGTGCCACTGACCTTGTGGCCTGGAGTAAGCATTTGCTGTATTTTGCATACAACCAGTTGTGCTAACTGGACATGCTGTGCTTGTATCAGGGTGAGGAGGCAGAGGATGACTCTGATGCTGTTGAGAAGGGTGGTTAAACCCTCTCCAGGTGGGTTTCCGGTGAGTTGTGTCATGTCTTGTCGTTGTTTTGATTCCTCTTGTGTCTTGTCCGTGGCAGAGGGTGCAGATGGGTGACGAAGCAGCATCGGTGACAAATAGTTATACTCCTGACTTGTTGAGGCACATTCCATCTACCCTGAAATGATATCTGTGGTCCTAGAGAAACTTTAAATTGGCAATAAGATGCACTGCGTGGAGGGTTCATGTAGCTGAGAGCCAGGTGGTCAGTGTCAGCAATCTGCTGAATCTCTCAGCCCCTCCTTTGACTGGTGGTAGAGGGCAGCAGCTAAACACCAAGTCCTGTTTAAGTACCTCTGATGGCTTTTCACAATACCATTTTTCCCCATGTGCATTGATGTTTTTCCACTGTTGGGTGTGCAGTCAAAATATGTGGGATTCTTTCTGTCAAAGCTCTTCTTCTTCTCCTCATGCCTTTTACATCATTAACAGCAAAACCACCCACAATCAGAGTTTGAGGCCCTGTCATTAACTTTCCCTGTAGCCTTTTGCTTTAAGAGTTACTCTCACCCTGTTGCGTGAGGATGAGAGGATATCCAGGTCATCTGACAGCGATCCAGGGTCCTGTAGCAGTGGTGCAATCTGTTCTCAAGTTGTACACTTGCTTGCTGGTGAGGTCTGTTGCCAACTTTCCCTTTTGCAGCTGTCCATGACTATGTCCGACTAAGCACAGGGGTATGAGGCACTCTGTCTGGATGGTAGTGCAGGCCAGCCAGCAGCATCGCAAATCTCAGGGCACGGGTGTCTGGCTGTCATTTGTCCTCCCATTTCCCAGGGCAATGATTTATTCTTAGGCTTTGCGCCTGTTTCTCAGTAGTATTGTTGGTGTTAGTAAGCTGTGTGTTAGCATTCTCTTGTCCATTGTTCGGAGTCAATGGTAAAGTAGTATCATTCCCATAAAATAAATGGTTGTAGCCATCTGTGTCTTTCGTAAATCGAAGTCGCACTGATTTACAAGTATCAAGAATCCCCTGTACATAACTTTTTGCAACAAACAAACAAAGCAAAGTGGAGAGCAAGCACCAAAGTGTCTGCACTACAACAAGGCAGGAAGCTTGCTGATGATCATATTATATATATTGTTGAAATTTTCTTGTAACTAACACTATCCTTCATTGGGGTATGCAAATAGTGAGAGATAGTAAAGAAATGTTTTGGAAAAATTCACGTCACAAAAATCAGGTTTCAGCACTGTGATGTTCTGCCTGCGCACTCTTCAAAATAAATCAAGATAAATAACCTAAATAGTATGGTACCTTTGAATATCAGTAATTACATATTTTAATTTGTCTGAGCTTTAGAATTTGGATTGACCACTTTCTCACCTGTATTGCTGAAATAATTTTGCCACATGCAGACGAGTTTGAACGTGTTGGCGGGCGCGCTGAGCCATATGTGCTTCACTGTCAGATGTATTTTGTGGCCCATTCAGGTAACCAGGTCCTCCTGATCCTGTTTTCTGAGTAGACGGCCACACAGGCAACATCTCTGGCTGCTGATACTGCTGGTGGAGTAAGCTCATTTTGTCCTGATGGTACTAGGGAAAAAAGAACAAGAAAGGATCATAAACTTGCAGGGTGAGTATACAGGAGCATATCTGTGTTTCCAGGGTTCTATGTTTCCCGGGTTCTATGTTCCCCACTTAACCCAGCAAAAAAGGTTCTATGTTCCCCGCTTAACCCAGCAAAAAAGGTTCTATGTTCCCCGCTTACACAAAAAGGTTCTATGTTTCCCGGGTTCTGTGTTGCCTGCTCAACCAAGCAGGAAACATAGAACCCTGGAAACATAGGGATGACCCCGAGTATACTATGAGTTACGATTATTGTAAAATCATTTTTGTAAGTAATTAGCTACTGCAAGCAACAAGCAGCCATTGTCCAGTTGTGCACAGGTTTCACTGACCCTGCTGTCAGTGCACCTAACTCCAGGACAGGTATCCCAAACTTACTACACATTAAGTGTTAGCCTTAGCTATACATACATTTATCCATTTAAGTTTATAATCCACTATGCCAGATAAGGTATAGAATCATTGCAAATTGTGGTATCAGGCCTAAACATAATATCATATTGTATTAATACCATAATGGACATGACTAAATGAAATACAGTAATACTTCACTACCAATATCCAATAAATAAATGCTGTATTTCTCAAGCTAAATAGCTAGCTAGGCTAACATTAGCTGGTTAGCCTATGAGCCTAACGTTAGCTAATTGTCGCTACATTTACCCGCGAGGCGACAGTAAAACACCCGGAAGATAGCTAGCTTAAATGGCGCTGCGTTTGCTTTTGCAAGAGAGAAGCTAACATGACAAAGCATCGTAAAATAACTGAGTCTATTGGTAAGTATAACTCTAACTACCCGGTGTAGTCTGTGATTTATTTTAACTCGTTTAAGTGTGGCCAACATTTCGTCAATATATGTAAATAGATAATGCTAACTATGCTACATAGCGTTAGCCCTCGAACGGCACTAGCTAACCTTGATCTCCACCACAGTTCAGAGTAGTAATTTTCTGTTTATCAAACATATATATATATATATATATATATATATATGTAAAAAATAAATTTAACTTACCTTACAGCAGACAACAGGCAGTGTCAGAGGCATGAGACACTAATGAAATGTGAATTTTGATTTAAGTTTTGGTTTGAAGGTTAGCTTTAGCACACTTTAAGTGTATCCTAGCAACTGCAAGTGACAGAGCTTGTAGTTTAAATGTTTACATGTGTTGACTCAGAAGTGTGTTTACCAAACAAACAGTAAATACAGTATGAGTTAACTTTATCCAGTAACGTTAGTGTTTGAGAGGGGTCTGTCTGCGGACTACAAGAGAAGGTTGTGACTTTAAGGGGGCAGAATACTACTGCAGCAATGCTCTTAATGGTTGAGGTCAGGAGTTAAAGGCTCAGTGTGTAAGAGATAGGATATGTTGGCAGAAATGGAAGGAGGGAATCAAGGAGTAATAAACAATGATCTTTACTAGGACAAATTCATATACAGCCAACAGCCTTGCACATAGGTACACTGTTCAAAAAATTAAGGGAACAATTAAATCACACATCAGATCTTGAATGAATGATTCAAGTTGAAAATCTTTAATGAAGCACATTGTATAATTTGTTGTGAACAAAATGACATAACTATGATCAATGTAAACCAAAATCACCAACCCACTGAGGGCTGGATTCAAAATCACACTGAAAGTCAAAGTGAAAAATTGAAATCACAGGCTGATCCAATTTTGTGTGAATTTCACGGCAACTCATACTTGCCGTGAAATTACTCAGTAATGTGTATGGCCCCCATGTTTCTGTATGCACAACGTCTGGACATGCTCCTGATGAGTTGGCGGATGGTGTCACTGGGGATCTCCTCCCACACTTGGTTCAGGGCATCAGTGAGCTCCTGGACATTCTGTGGTGGTACATGGCAGCGTCACATGCAGCGATACGTAATGTCACATAGATGTTCAATGGGATTTAGGTCAGCAGAACAAGAGGGCCAGTCAATGGCATTGATGCCTTCATCATCCAGGAACTGCCTCCACATTCTGGCCACATGAGGCCGGGCATTGTCCTGCACCAGGAGGAACCAATGTGCCATCCTGGAGGAGCTGGACTACCTGTGCAACCTGATTGGGCTGCAGGTACCGCCTCATTCTACCAGTAGGGACAAGGACACTACCAGAACACAGCTAGAGAACAATCAAGTCAGAAAGGATAAGGAGAGAGCAACTGTCCGTGGCCATCACATGTAAAACCATTCCCTTTTTGGGGATTGTCTTCCTTTTGCCTCTCCATTGCACCTGTTGTCACTTTCATTGTCACCAAAAGCAGGTGAAACTGATTCAGAATCACTTGTGCTTCCTAAATGGTCAGATTTATATGACTTGGAGTTTAACTGACTTTGTGTTATACTGTGACCATTAAGTGTTCCCATAATTTTTTGAGAAGTGTATGTGGAGACAGTCTGAGCTTTGGCACTGGTCCGGCTCCAGTCACAGTCTGGCATGGGGACGCCCGCCGGTCCAACGCAGTGAGGTCTCTCCACAGACAGCAGGAGAAAAACCCAGTTCAGACCAAAGATTTGCAATGAGACGAGTTGAAACAAGCAACTACTTGCAACGCGCCATTCTGTAATGTTCTAAAAACCTGATAGTTTACAACAATGTAGCTAGATGAGATGGTGTATCATCTCTGTGCAACAACTCTGTGCTTCTGTTCTGATTTCCAGCTTTTCAGGCTTATGTTGTGGCTGATTATATTTTGTAGCTTTCTGAAATGTAAAGAGGATAGTGATAGTGAGATACTGGCTACAGGTGTATTTGTAGTGGTGATGAAACGGTGAAACACAGAAACAAAATGAGCATCAGATGACTGTGTTCATAATAAATAAGCTACATTGATATAAATAATCAGCGCCAATTAATTAGTCATGGCCATCAATGTGTGTGTGTGTGTGTGTGTGTGTGTGTGTGTGTGAAGGGGCATAAGCACATACAATGAAAAGCAGCAGCAACCCACTGTCTGGCACTGGCGGTGCCAGAGAGGACGGAAACGGCTCAGCGGGAACGGAGCACCTGCTGCAGCAAGCAAACATGTCATCTGTGGTCATGTTGACTTGACCAGCGGACTTCGATTGGCTGTTGAAACAGGTGATGTACCTCATGTTCTTAAACCAGCTGCCAGCTTGAGTTGAGCTCAGACCGGTCAGCTCACACCGCTGCAACTTTTCTCTGCAATGTTCTAAAATGGTTACGTCCTGTTGCGAATCTTTGGTCTGAACTGGGCTTTAAAGAAAAAAGGTGTGCACACACAGGTGCTGGGCTATTGGCCCGACTTCAACATAACAACATTGTCGGAAAAACCCTGATTTGTTATGTGAAAGTGCTTTATTTAGTGTTTAGTGTCTGTTGGTTTAAATCCCTGGGTCCGTTTGTTTTAGAGAGGAGGAGATCTCTGCGGATGATTTGGCAATTCAGCTCACAGTAAAAACCACTGAATGTCTATATCAGCAGAAGGGGCAACCTCTAGCTCACATGGTAGCTTGTGCTCCCCACATAGGCCGAGTCCTCTGCAGCAGCCTGGGTACAATTCTGAGGTCCTTTGCTGCACATCACCCCCACTCTTTCTCAAACATTTCCTGTCTTTCTTGCTGTTCTATTAATAAGGGCAAAAATGCCACAAAAAAAAAAACACCTTAAAAAAAGGTTATCAGAGAAAATAGGTGAGCACAATTGTACAGTGTGCTAAACAGTGTAAAAGAAACACTGAATTGTAAAGTGGAACAGCTTAATTCAGTGTTACTGCACCCAGTGCACTGGGTCTGGTTGTTCTGGAGAGGAGGAGACCTCTGTGGATAGTTCGGCTCCCGGTAAAAACCTCCTGAACAATAAAGACTGAAGGAATTCTCACCAGGAAAAATTTCAGCAGGGTGCAATCTGCAGTCCTCACCCCTAGATGCCACTAAATCCCCCTAAACTATACACACCGTTCCTTCAAGTGAATTTATGGTTAGGGCGCAAAGACGACTGTTTAGGGTTATTATTATTATTATTAGTGATTCATGAGTTTATATCTGCAAATGAGCGACACATCTTGAAGTGCCAAAGTGTTGGCAATACAAAACTTCACAAACCTAAATCCTACTATGAGGTGTTAAATTTTTTTTAGTTTTAGCGTGAGTGTTTTTGAATGTGCATATATAACTTATCACTTTATAGAAACTAAAAATAATCGATAAACTTTAACAAAGAAAATCAACCATGTACAGTATGTTAGTATTTTTGTTCTGTTTTATTTCTTGCATAAACCAGCCTGTTCATTACAACAATGCAAGAAATGTTTTATGTTATGTTTGTTAATGTCTTTGAGATATTAACAAGATGTCTTTGCCCCCCTGCTTCTTGAAAGCGTGGAAAGATTTGGCCGAATTTTGGCCAAAGACACACTTGATTGTGTTTCCCTTGAGAGAGGGGAAACCACAAAAAAGCTCATTTGAGTTGTGCTCCACTCCAGATGGCACCGAACAGAAAGATCCCACATGCAAATTATTGTGTTATTTTAGAATCAGTAGGCTGGGGGGGGATTCCTTTTTTTTTTTTGGGTTGTTGGCTCGCCTAAGGCCTAAGCCATTTACTTCTCATTCGTTAATTAACATTTCTTGGTGCAAATTATTTTCCAAAACATTTTTTTTAACAAATTATGTTTTTAAAAAGCAGTGGGGACAAATCAGCCATTTAAAGTAGTAGAAGTGGGCAGGGGCGGACTGGGACTAAAAAACAGCCCTGGACTTTGACTCGGCACAGCCCACAACAACCAGTGCGCATACGGTATGCTCTTCCTTCTTCTTCAATTTGATTGGCGGCCGGCCGACTCATAGATATCTATGGGCCAGCTGGCATCCAATTTAAAGGCTGCCACCTAGCGGACTCAACGTGGAACAGTAGATTATCAGGGAGAAAAACAAAAATAAAAACAAAAAACGGTGATGACTGCGTGGCGGCTGGCGGCCGTTCTGGAGTACCGGCCGTTCTGTGATTCTCCAGAACCTCCAGATGGCCAGTCCGCCCCTGGTAGTGGGGACATGTACTAAGCATCCCCAGTGTAAATGACACCCATGGGAGAGGCTCAGGCACAGAAGAAACACTTGATTGTGTCTCCCCCTGAGAGAGGGTGTGAAAGCACAAGAAAGCAAATTTCAATTCAGATCCTGATGGTCCTAAACAGACAAGCTGTGACGGTGAGTGGCTCTGAAACAACTGGTTGATATTTTTGACTCCGGTTTCAGATTGTTACATTTGATCTGTGGCCACTTGGGGGCAGTGCAGGCTCTTTTTTGCTCAGTGTGTTAAAGCAGACACTATGAGCTGTATTTCTAAAATGCAAGTAGGTCTACAATTTCAGCAAGCTCTACATTAAAGTAGCCTGCACTATTCATTTTGTTATTTATGTGTGAGGTAGTTTGGAGTCTTAAAAAATGCTACTATATATGAATTAAGATTGATTTGATTAAATTTGGTATCTTAACACCTCAGACAGGAACTTATTTGTAAGGATTTAGGGTGCAGTGAGTTTAGAGTGACTGTATCACAATATTTATGGTAGCATCACACTATTACTGTTAGTACTGAATTTTTTTTTGGCGTCATACTTATTATATTAATCATGTTTTGCCCTTTTTATAAAGAGATAATGGGGTGCTGATTAGGGCTGAATGATATGCAAACAAAAAACTCATGTTGCGGTTGTTTTTGACGGATACTACAATTGCAGTATAAGTAGCTATTTTAGTGGGAGTGTTCATTTTTGCATTTCATTTTCACTTAAAAATTATGTACAAAACAGAGCATGTTTCCTTACGTGTTGAATATGATTTGTAAGCTGGGGCCTCTCCGTAGCACCGCAATGCTTCATTTATAATGGTATGTTGTGACACATTTTACCCTTATTAGAAAATTGCAGCTCCTGTGATTTGGATATTGCATTTGGCCTTATTGTGATTTTGATAACATTAACATTAATTGTGCAGCCCTAGTGCTGGTTTAATATTTGTACTGTTAGTAGTAAAATCAGTCATGCCAAACAGCGTGCGTCATCATTAGAATACCTGAAAAAAATCAGAGGATATGTAAACTGTCAAATCAGGTTACATGTATTTAATGTTGGGACACTAAACAGTAAGCACAGGGGGGATCTAGTGAGGTTGCCATGATAGTTATTATCATATTATCACTTTATATATGTTAAGCTCATAATTTAAGAACCAAACTAAGTGTGCAGAAATCTGTAAGTAGGTGCATACAAATAAAAATGAAATTATCATACATAAATAAATAAATAAAAGAGCAATGGAAAGGGACTATGTAAGGTAAAGTTGCATTGTACAGTATGCAGCACAAGATGTTTTGGTAAGTCTTTATGGTGGATGTGAGTTTTTGGAAAGTTAAGAGGGGTTAGTTTGTGTGTGTGTATCTGAGCGTAGGAGGTGTCCACTGATGACTCTGAAGAAAGTTTGGAAGTGGCCAAATGAGGATTAGAGGAACAGGAGGTCGGGTTTGTTTGACACAAAATCTTCAGAACAACCAGGGGTGTTTGTTTATCCTGATCAGTGTTAGTGCTGTGCGTGTGTCTGTTTGTGTGTGTGTTTCTGTCAGCCTCCTATCTGTCAGCCTACCCATGTTTGTGTTTGAAGCGGAACGCTGTCAGACCGCACGGCAATGACTCAGCCGTCCAGATTGCCTTACTGTACGATCATCTCTCTCTCCACCCCGGCTGCGGCGACGGTGACTCAGTGATTGTCTCGTTTGCCCCGGCGGCTACAACCCCACATGAGCCAGAATCGCACCCAGACAGCAGAGCTTGTGTGTTTCAGCGTGAGAGTGTGAGAGAGACACGGTGTCCCCCTGATAGCAGCGTGCATGTGCAACTGTTTATCCGAGGACATGTCGATGCATTGTGTGTTTGTGTGTCAATGACCCACAGAGACAGCAGAGCCAAGAAATGACTTAAACGGCCGCAGCTGCATTTCCATGGCAACAGGGTGTTTTAATGGAGGGACATTATGGGCTAGAGAGCAGGGTAATGACCGCTCTGGCCGTCGGAATGCCTTGATCTTATCACCATGGCGAGAGGGGATGCTCCCACTTTCTGATGGTCTAATAGCCCCTGCTCTAATAGACAGGCAGCCTGGGCCGCTGAGGTCACTCGGAAACACAGAACCACCCCTCCCACACACACACACACACAAAAACACACACACACAAAGCCATAACGCGGCTTTTCCACAGAAGCACACAACTGCGTCCAGTGTTCTGGTCATGCGCTGTAATAGCTGGTTAAAGAGGCCTAATATAACACTGCATGTATATTTGTGATTGAAATGTAATCAAAGGGTGTTTCTTCCTGGAGAGGAAGAAACAAGGGAATAGATGAGGAGAGAGCATGAGAAAGATAAGAGAATGTTGAAAACCTGCGTGCAGAAGAATGGCCTGTCACTGTTTTTGGCACCCTCGCACACTCTAGCACTCGCACACCCTTGCGAATCTCACACAGCACGGCGGAGTGTATACACGGGCAAATCCTATAAGTCCATTTGAATACCACAACAGTCTTCCTCTAATCTGTTTGTTTGAAATTTGTGATGAATCGGCAATTTTCAGCAGACCCAACGCAGGGCCTTATCCGCACCTATTTGTCCACGTTAAGGGTTGAGTTATTTCTCAACACGATTGGTTGGATGCCAGTGGAGGAGTGTGTGTGCATATGTGTGTGTGTGTGTGTGTGTGTGTGTGTGTGTGTGTGTTCCTCTTTATCTCACTCAATGAGTGAGTGGAGGTTGGCTGTAAGGCTATCTGTCCCTCTCAGACACCCAATCTGTCTCTGTCACTGTGCCTGCAGCCTGCACACACACACACACACACACACACACACACACACACACATTAATGAACTGGCCTCAGTGACGTTACCTTTGGTAGATGCTGATATCGCATCAGTGCCACGTTATTGTGTATTTGGTACTAGCCAGACCAAAAAATAACTCACTTTAATAGTGACTGACTAAAGTGAGTTGCTTTCCTGCTGTAATTAGCTGTGATCAAATTAAGGATCTCAGTCTATTAATCAAAGTCTCCTTCTCTCTGTTATGTCAGGCAGACAGACAGTCTTCAGAGTGAGAGCTGCGCCTGTGCTGAAGTGTCCCATTGAGTTCGCTGAAGTGGACTTATCTCCGACCATCCCTCCTCGCATCTCACTCTCTCCTGGATCCAGACAGGGCTGAGCGCCACACTCCTCACACCACAGAGGCCTCTCTCTTCTGGGCTCAGTCCCACACTCAGACCCCCTCAGCCACACATCCTCCTTACAGTTGGCAGAGGGCTGCGTGATACTCAAGGTAATGATCTTGTATGTAAGGACTAGACATTTGATGGCAATGGTGGTGATGTTGACAGAAATATTGATGCCAACGCCAGAGATACCACCAATTCTGAGTTGACTGGATTCAAACCACATGTTTGATTCAGACTGTTGACTTTGACAAACACAGCGGGGTGTATCAGACCATCCACACATGCTGCATAGTACCACTATCAGGTAGATGTGGTAATAGTGTCGAGTAACTATACACAGACCTGTAAATCTACTTTTTCTGCCATTTGGCTGTTAAAAAGTTTCACCTTGCTGCAGGTCTTGTCTCGGCCCCTAAAGGCCCTGACACACCAAGCCGACGGTTGGCCGTCGACCAAAGTCGGGCCGTCGGTGAACGTCTGTCGGCCTAGTTTTTGCGGTGTGTCCCAGCATCGGCGTTGGTGGCTTTTTTGGCCGATATAGCATGTTGAATCGGCGGCAGAGCTTGTCAGTTAGAGAGATCACTCTGACTGGCTGTTCAGGTTTTATTTCCTTGCCCCTGTAGCGAGTGAATCTGCCTGTAGTGAAACCGGGGCTAACCGGTGCTTCCTCCTCAGGCTCCACTTCACTCAGCTGCCCGACAGATCCGCTGCTTCTTCCCACTTTAACCTGAATAACAAACCGGAGCTAGCTGGGAGCGGCTAGCAGAGCCTTAGCTGCAGCATGACTGGAGCGAAGCACAGCCAGTTAGCCTCCGCTAGTCTCTGAGCTAGCCCTGGCTCTCTGTTTGGATCCAACCGGAGCACCGAGCCCTGGTTTGTTATTCAGGTTAAAGTGGGAAGAAGCAGCGGGTTTATCGGGCAGCTGAATGAAGTGGAGCCTGCAGAGGAAACACCGGCACTGTCTGGATGTAATAGTCCGTGGGGGTGCTGCGGTGCTCGGCTGCACAGATAGGAAACCCCTTGGCTGACAGGATGTACCACTCTCTCACTCCGCTCTCTCTCACGCAGGTGCAGAACGTACGTGCTACTTGGCCGTTGGATGTAGTCCGTGTAGTGTGTTCAAATGCAACTGAGACAGGGCGACGTGAGGTGCGAGGACGACGCAACAGTTGGCTTTCATCGCCGCTAGTTCTATGATGTTGGTTTGGTGTGTCCGCACCTTTAAGGTAGTGGTCACAAGTGCAGCATACCACATCACACGTTAGAAGCTGTCCTTTCTTTTCATTTGATACATCATCTTTTCCCTCACTCAGCATTTGTGCCTCGCTCCTTGGAAACTCGCACGTAGGACACAAAAGAATAGACGTAAGAATGAATGAAAGGAATCCACACAACACCTATTTATCAAATGGGGTACATATTGCTCAGGCCAGTTGTCACTTGGAGTCAGTTACTTATGATGTGCTGGAAAGATGTATCATCTTCCACTAGACTTGTGCAGTGGTGGTATGTTACTGAGTACTATACTACACTTCTCTTAGAGGTTTTGTTACTATTCAGATTACAACTTTTCACACCCTCCTGTCCAGTTGAAGGAACTGTATACTTTAAATTTTCCATGAAGATTAAAACAACATTGAAAAACATGTATATTTGCAAGCTGCAGTGCGTGAGGTCTGCTCATGGGACAGCACAAATAGGTGTTTGAAACTGTCCAGGTCCACTATGGAGACACACACAATATATACAAACACCAAAAGTAGCACTTCAGATTAAACAAGAGGTTAAATAGCACATGAATTGCTCTACTATGCTAATCTTGTTCATTAAACCTGCACAGAACACAAATGTTACATGGTATTACATCAGGTTATCGTGAGGCAACCAGCAGAGACTAGGGCTCTTCCACTGGCACTTTTCGCCGCACCAAGTCAAACTATGGCACGTCGATTTGCGTTTCCATTGCTAGTTTAAACATGCCGAGCCATATCCGAAATGGGCCATCTCTGGAGTTGGGCCACAAGTGCGCCTGACTGCCTCCAAACGTGTAGTGGTGACGTCTTGCTGACAGCAGCCATCCACTGATGACGCTCTTCTCCTTTCCTCAGCTGTAGAGGAGTCATCTTAAGTTACTGATATGAAAACTCAACATTACCTTATTTTGCTGCTTCACAGTGAAAAGCTTTTACATATTAAGTTTTATCGAGTTTTATCGTGAAGAATTTATTGGAAATTAAATGTATTTAGCATCAAATTAGCAGAACTTTGTTCGTGGCTTAAAACAAGTCTCCTGATACCACAAGGAGGAAGAGTAAAAGCAGGAACAGCCACAGTGAGATGTTAGATGAAGAGCTGCAGACAACAGGCTCTTACTGGACCTCTGCAAACAGCCCACCTCCAACAGGTAAACTTCTTTTACCTGCCGTGCTGCGTGATGGAAAAACACTTGCAGCAAAATAACGGGGGACCTTTAGCTGTGGATCAGCCCGCTACTTTTAATCAGGTAAACACAATCAGTTAAACACACACCTTTAAGTGGGTAGCCCTGTTGTAATGGAGAAGCAAATCCCTGCAGTGTTGGGCTGACATGCCAAGTCAAATCAAGTCAAGCCAAGCCAGTGCATGTGTATGGACAAACGCCACTACTGCGCTGCCTAAAATATGGTCCAGCACATACAGCACACCCACGTAAAACCACAACCTTTCATCTCACGCTTCAGTTTTTGTTCAGTATAATGAAACAAACAGATATAATTATTGAGCTTTGGAGGTGTGTTGGCAGGTGGATTTTATAACATTTGGACAGAGCCAGGCTAGCTGTTTAACTTTTGTGTCCAGTCTTTGCTAAGCTAACAGGCTGCTAGCAGTAGCATGCCTTGTAAAACATAAGGAACGTGGCCATCAGGATGAAGTGAAGTGAGGATCATGTCTCTATTCCAGAGAATTTTGATACACATACAGTACAGGCCAAAAGTTTGGACACACCTTCTCATTCAATGCGTTTTCTTTATTTTCATGACTATTTACATTGTAGATTCTCACTGAAGGCATCAAAACTATGAATGAACACATGTGGAGTTATGTACTTAACAAAAAAAGGTGAAATAACTGAAAACATGTTTTATACTCTAGTTTCTTCAAAATAGCCACCCTTTGCTCTGATTACTGCTTTGCACACTCTTGGCATTCTCTCCATGAGCTTCAAGAGGTAGTCACCTGAAATGGTTTTCCAACAGTCTTGAAGGAGTTCCCAGAGGTGTTTAGCACTTGTTGGCCCCTTTGCCTTCACTCTGCGGTCCAGCTCACCCCAAACCATCTCGATTGGGTTCAGGTCCGGTGACTGTGGAGGCCAGGTCATCTGCCGCAGCACTCCATCACTCTCCTTCTTGGTCAAATAGCCCTTACACAGCCTGGAGGTGTGTTTGGGGTCATTGTCCTGTTGAAAAATAAATGATCGTCCAACTAAACGCAAACCGGATGGGATGGCATGTCGCTGCAGGATGCTGTGGTAGCCATGCTGGTTCAGTGTGCCTTCAATTTTGAATAAATCCCCAACAGTGTCACCAGCAAAACACCCCCACACCATCACACCTCCTCCTCCATGCTTCACAGTGGGAACCAGGCATGTGGAATCCATCCGTTCACCTTTTCTGCGTCTCACAAAGACACGGCGGTTGGAACCAAAGATCTCAAATTTGGACTCATCAGACCAAAGCACAGATTTCCACTGGTCTAATGTCCATTCCTTGTGTTTCTTGGCCCAAACAAATCTCTTCTGCTTGTTGCCTCTCCTTAGCAGTGGTTTCCTAGCAGCTATTTGACCATGAAGGCCTGATTCGCGCAGTCTCCTCTTAACAGTTGTTCTAGAGATGGGTCTGCTGCTAGAACTCTGTGTGGCATTCATCTGGTCTCTGATCTGAGCTGCTGTTAACTTGCGATTTCTGAGGCTGGTGACTCAGATGAACTTATCCTCAGAAGCAGAGGTTACTCTTGGTCTTCCTTTCCTGGGTCGGTCCTCATGTGTGCCAGTTTCGTTGTAGCGCTTGATGGTTTTTGCGACTCCACTTGGGGACACATTTAAAGTTTTTGCAATTTTCCGGACTGACTGACCTTCATTTCTTAAAGTAATGATGGCCACTCGTTTTTCTTTAGTTAGCTGATTGGTTCTTGCCATAATATGAATTTTAACAGTTGTCCAATAGGGCTGTCGGCTGTGTATTAACCTGACTTCTGCACAACACAACTGATGGTCCCAACCCCATTGATAAAGCAAGAAATTCCACTAATTAACCCTGATAAGGCACACCTGTGAAGTGGAAACCATTTCAGGTGACTACCTCTTGAAGCTCATCGAGAGAATGCCAAGAGTGTGCAAAGCAGTAATCAGAGCAAAGGGTGGCTATTTTGAAGAAACTAGAACATAAAACATGTTTTCAGTTATTTCACCTTTTTTTGTTAAGTACATAACTCCACATGTGTTCATTCATAGTTTTGATGCCTTCAGTGAGAATCTACAATGTAAATAGTCATGAAAATAAAGAAAACGCATTGAATGAGAAGGTGTGTCCAAACTTTTGGCCTGTACTGTATACATTTGGCCAAGACACACAAACAATGTTGACGCTGAAGATGTGCAAACCTAAATAATAAACGGTAGAGCCATTTAGTGTTGCATGCAAAGTGCGTCAGACCACATTCTCTGATGCTCCTTGCTGTTTCTCTGTGAGGACAAATAGGCAAGTTGCAGTATTTCATCTACTTGTGTTTGTCCCATGGGCAGCAAGGACCTCACGCGTAGCTGCCTGCAGTTATATTTGTTGTTATTTTTATCCTCATGTAAAGTATAGTCCCTGTAATTGTTCTCTCATTGGTATTTGACCTTTTTATGCAATACCAGTATCTGTCATTTGTACAAATGACTGGTTTCTCATACCTAATGAACTGATAATGAGATAACTGGTTGAATCGCAGGGGTGGAGGCTGTGACTGTGATGGGTAGTGTGTTTTTATTGTGTATCCCTGCAAGTATACTCCTGATTAATTGCTTCTATAGGTTTCTCAGCATGCATATCTACATGTAGTTTAGTCTGGCGTGATGTATTGTTCTGAGGTGGAATCATGTTTATTGATTTGTTTACCAGTAGTAGGAGGCTTTTCAAGCTTTTGTTCTCACTCCCTCACTCTTCATCTTTGACTCTAAACTATGGGGTGAGAGAGTGCATTGCAGCAGGTGGATGTTGACGTGCAGGGTGGCCACATTGTCAAATTCCCCCGACTGATCCGAGACACGAACCCCCTTCAACATCACCTTCAGATCACATGTTCCTCGTGCTGTTGTTGTTGTATGTGGCTTGGCTCTCTGTGTGGTAAACAGCTGTTGGTGTGCGCTGTAGTGTCTGATAAACAAATTAGACTGTTGTTTACTCTCAACTAAACTATCCTGGTTCAAACACTTGACAGAGACGGAGCTCCAAGCCAATAATGAAGATGCGAGCATCGCACTGTGACGAGTGAGAACAAAATCATGCTGCCCGAGTGTACTTAACACACGCACACACATTTGATGAGAAAGTTTTAGTGTTTGTATACAGTATGTGTGTGCAGAGTGGCATAGCTTTTGCCTGCATGAGGGGTTTCATGAGACCATGCAACACAAAAGAGTGATTTATGCTTTGGTGTGTGTGTGTGTGTGTGTGTGTGTGTACCTGGTGTAAATGGGTGCATGTATAGTGTACATGCGTGTATCCTATCACATATGTTTTTGTTTTGGATATATGATCTATAATGTACACCTTATACAGTATGTTGGTGCTGCTGCCTGCCCCCACAGTCTCTGCACGAGAGGAGCAGTTTTCCAGTCTGAGGTGAATCAAAACATTGTCAGTGGTTGGCTTTAGTTACTGGAGGAGGATGTGGACACAGCATGGTATTGCCAAAACAAGGTGTGGTGTGTTGCAGCTTCTCTGGCTGACAGTGGGTATAATTAAAATACCACAATTATTTTAGGGATTGGGACACAAATGTGTTGTGACTGCTTCTCTTTTCTCCTGAGCTTTTGTCTGTAAATAGGCAGATGGTTGGTACTGTGTTATCTCCTGCATACGTTACAGAGGTTTGTTTTTGCTGTTACACCACAGTCAGTAGAATTATCTATAAAAATGCACTAAAAGGAATAACTAATTCCCCAAATGACCCACCCTGTTACGTTGAATTCCCCAAAAGAACATTGTTTTTCTCACATGCCTCCACAGTGAATGAAGAATCCAAATCCTGACAGAATTATTGATGAATTGAAGTCATAGGTGACTGCATTAACAACAGCAAAACTATATCAAAACATCCGTTTAACAGCATTTCCGTCAAACAGACAGCTCTTTTTGACGTGGAACTGAACTAAAAGTGAATTAAATCTATGCTATCTTTAAGGCCAGATTTCATTGACAAAAACAGTAATTTCTACCTTGCTGAACACAGGAGCTGCTGGTCTACCTCTGCCTTGATCAGTTAGTGTATTTGTGGTATTGTGTGCCTTTGTTGTTTGTTATTTACATTAACCAAAGTCACACAGTAACAAAAACAAACTACCAATTGAGACAGTGACAGCCATTTTCATTAAGGCAGAATTACCGTTAGTGTGAATGGGGTCTGGCATGAAGAAACCATAGATAAGTTATAGTAAAGTGTAGTAAACATGCATGTGTTTGGGAAGAAATGAGCAAACGACTGGATAAATGAGACGTGGATTATACGACAAAAGTTGTGTTAAAGTTTGTGAACTGTTGTCTTTATATAGTTTTGCTGTTCTAATATGTGGACCCCAATGACTTCAATTCATCAAACATTTTCTCTTCCCTTGAATACTTTAGTAGAGGCATGCAAGAAAAACAAACTTTTCTTCACAAATTCCGCTTAACATTGGATGAGTAATTGATACACAAATGGTCATTTGGGGGGTGAAGTATTCCTTTAAATTTAGAAAAACTCAAATTTGTTTTACATGCTTACATAATTTATAGATTTCATTTCTCTTTTTTGAAGTAGCTAGTTAAAATTGACTTTGGATTTCAAGTCCAGATATTAACAGTTACAGTAAAACATCTCCTCTATTGACATGTAAAAGAATAAAATTCTAGATATATGAGATCAGGCTCCAGATTTAGCATTATTATCAAAGCAGGGTTAAGCCCGTGTGAAAGCTCTATTATACTTGATTGAATTATCTCCTTACAGAGAGTGGGAGGCCGAGGCATAAACAAGTCACTCTGAGCGGAGAGAGGGACGGATGAGTTTCCTTTGGTTGTTTTTGTTACACCCGCACTTTATTGTAAAACTGAAATGATATTGTTCCCGTGGCAGCTCTGTGTAAATGTTTTGTGTGCAGTATTCCTCCATTTCGTGCCGAGCGCTTGCTCTGTTTACCACTGTTTACTGAGCGACTGAGGCTACTGTACTGTGTCCTTGCTCTCGATCAGCTGTCTCTGTGCTGGTAGAAGGTGAAGCCCAGTCAGGGATAGTCAGTGGAGGCTTGCTACTGCTGCTCTGGGCTCCAGGCATCAACAGACTGATTGTGCAAAAGACTCATATGAAATTAAAGATAATCCCAAAATTTCTATAATTTCTGTAATTCTATGTCTGGGCCAATTTAAGTGCCAGCGAGAATATACAGTATATGGGAAGATGAGCAGGAAAATGAACATTGGAGAGAGCTGCACCTCAAAACACAAACAAGACAGTCTCCCACATTCCACATGGACAGTGTTTGTTTGTGTGGTGTGAGTTTGGGATTCGTCAAACGAGTGAATTTGTGTGCATCTTTAGTGGTTTGTGTTTCTAAAGGTGAGGAGTCTCGGAGACTGGGAGCGGGACGCTGGCTCCAGTGATGTGGTAAACACTTCTTCTCCACTCTAAGCATCAATAAACACACAGTTGTGAACATTTGAGTACAGGTAGGCGCTCCAGTAGATGCTTTCACCTTTCTCCTATTTTCCACTTCAGAAGCTCCAGCCTTATGTTACTTTTGTTCAGTGTTTAAACCGAGGTGTCAAACATACAGCCCACGGGATGAAACAGGCCCACCAAAGGGTCTGACCCGTCCCACTGGTGCCCCACAAATGACTTACATACTTAACATAAAGCTACAAAGGTGAAGGTTAGGAAAGGAAACATGATGTCAGTGTTCCTTAAATGACTCAAAGTTCACATGTTTCCTAACACCTATCTCCGGGGGGAAAGTCCTGTGTTCTGTGACCCATTCACCACCCGAGTCTGCCTTACTGGACTGGACAATCGTGTACACGCAGACTCCAAAACTTTTATCCATCGTTGAAGTTGTTGGAACTGGTTCGATTTTCTGCTTTATTGGCATCAGTTTGATCAAGAAGCAGTGACGAAAACATGGCGTACCTGCTGATCATACACATCTGCAACAAGAGAGAAACAGGTTAGAAGTGGGCAGTGGGCCAGCAAGAAAAAGAAGTGGAAATATATGGATGCAATGTCCCTTATGGAATCTTCCATGACAAAGAGAAGGTAATGTTAGCCTATCTAGAAATGAATGATTGCAATGATGATGCTTGCAGCAGATTGCAATTTACATAATAGCTGCACAGAAGGTCTATCATGTCATAACTCAGGTAGCCTCTGTGCCAAATGCAAGATGGTGACAGCAAATGATGACAGCCTAGGGAGGTAGCTGCAGTGGAGAGAGGCAAGGGAGCAGATTTGGATTTACATTTTCCCTTATTTGCGAATTTGTGCAACAGATTAAACAATAAAATGCATTGAACTCACTATGCAAGGTTTTTGTGCGTACGATTTTTATCCGATGACAGATTGCACTTGGTATGCAACAGCCTTAGGACAGACATGTCCAAAGTCCAGGCTGGGGGCCAGTCGTGGCACACGGACCAATTTTAAGTGGCCGGCTGCTTGTCTTTCAAAATAGTGACCAACCACACAATATAGGTTAATCATGCAAAATCACTTTATATGTTTTCTGTATGCCTCACAATGGCAATAGTATCACACACCAAGTAGGAATTACGCAGGCGGAACCAATGTGTTTTCATGAACAGGTGGTAAACAAACAAATAAAGCAGTTGCCTAACCGCAAAAATTTCCCACTAAGTCGCAGACATGGCAACAGCAAACAAGTTTAAAGTTGACAGTGAGAACCACCACTTTCAGCAGCAGTTTGCAGTTGAATCTTATTTGTTGGTGATTTATTTACTTATTTTTAATAACCCATGTGATCAGTGCCGTAAAAGAAACCACATGAGGCCCCCCCCCCCCCCCCCCGCAGCTAACTCTGGACACACAGACAAAAGGATCACAATGCGCTCCTGTGTAATTGTAAAAAACAAACAAACAAAAAAACGTAGTTGTTGACCGAGTGGGGGAGGGGGCCCCTTAGACGTCATATAAAATGCTGCTTCAGAGTACCAGAATCCCGTCCTCTGAATACACAATGAATACTATTGCTAAGGCACTGCCAAAACTTTGGTTTGTAAAGCAGGGGATAACTTAACTTACTTACTTAATAGCTTCCACTTCAGTTTGGTGTGGTGATGCCAGCATTGCTACACAGGAGTGGAAATTTATAGAAAAACTGCACATGTAGTGGCAGCGAGAAGTAGACTGACTGAATGTGGAAAAACTGAAACATTGCTGACATTGCAGATTTATTCTAAATGGCCCAGGCTGTTCATCATCTGTTTGGTAAATGGATGAACGTTTTCAGAATGTACTTCTTTACACTAAAAGAAAGGAAAAAATACCGAGTGTTTTGGACCCTTCTTCCCCGCCGCAGAGGTTTGAGAAGACAGAGTGTACAACCCTTTGGCGCAGCATATGCTGAGTAAAAGTCACAGAGATGAGTTTTGGTTTGATTGTGTGTGCATGCTGGGATGGCTCAGCGCTATCTATCAATGTCACTCAGGTAGCCATGGTATCACTGTTAGTGTCAGCATCAGTGTGTGTCAGCTGGTATCACTCACTGGTATCTATGTCTGTGAGGCCTACACAATTTGACCCTGACCCTGTATCTCTCCTGTTTCCCACACCTCTGTCTCTCGTTGTCTGTGTGTGTGTGTGTGTGTGTCAGTGTGTATTGTCAGCCCAAACTCCCAGATTCCCTGGTATGTTGGTGGAATTTCGACTATTTTTCCAGGTCACTGTTGTTTGTGCCTTGCGAGGTGTGTCTGTAAATTCCCACACAGGGAGGGAGATAAACACACTCACACTGTCACACGTATATACAAACCTCGTCACATCGCAGCCCACACCTTGTACGGTGAAGAATTTACCGCGACTAACTGTTTTAGATGTCCGTCCCGGGCTCAGCACCGGCACTCTTTGTCCTTTAACCCACGCATCTGTGAGCTAAACCTGCGGGAATATTCTGCACTCTAACGCAAAGCTTGACTTCTGGCCGAGCAGTCAGTGAGTTATATCACGGATAAATTAGGTATGACAAATTGGTGCTGTGTCAGGTCACACAGGCTTTCTACTCACGGAAAATTCATTGAGGTCAACCTGCATGTGGTTGTATGTGTCAGTACTTGGAGCAATTATAGAAGCACCGGAAATGTTTTACATGCAATGGTGAGTGAGTGCTGAAATACTCCTCCATCAATAAATGGAAATCATTAGGAAAATTCCTGTTTTATTCTCTCACTCAGCTGAATCAAAGAATTGATTTGCCAACAGCTGCCTGTTGGACCAATATTTTAAGTTACTTGGAAAGGAGAACTGCAGTTGTTGCTGTGATATTATAGAGGTGATGGCTATCAAAATGAGTTGCTGTGAACCATTATTGGAAGTGACAGAGCAAAGGGGGCAGTTAGTGAAGGATGAGGGGTTGGGGGTAGTGAGGGGTGGACAGTTTTCGTTGTAAGTCTCAGGAGATAAATGTTTTGTGTCGTAATCCCCTTTTTTCCTTCAGTGCAGACGCTGCATTTCATACTCAGACTTTCTCTCCCTCTCAGTCTCTACACCCCTGGGGTCCTGGCAGGTCACATAAATATTAGTCTGAGCCCTCTAATAAATCTGCACCTTCTACAAGGGCTGCACAGTATGAGGAAAATATGCAATAATATTAAATATCGTGATAACAATATTGCTTGTGATAAACAGATATTAAAGTGTACTCAGTTCTTGACTCAGCTGCAGTGTTTATTCATGGACAAACTTAAACCTAGAATGTACCTTTATTTACTACACTACAACCTAACTATTAAATTCATCTCTTGTATTTACTGGCTTGACGTAACCTTTTATTGGCCTCGAGTGATCGGGCAAACCCTGCCTAACAGCGAGGGCTGATTGGCCAGAGAGTTAAAAGTATACTGTGCAGGATTTTCCTTGAAAAACAATGGATAGACTCATACAGTCATAACCCCTTTCAGTCGTCACTTATGACCCACTAGAAGTATTTATCTTCCCAGTGCCTGTATTTTCTTATTTTGCTGTGTTTGGAAAGTTTCAGGGCACATACACAGGTGAGGTCAGGAAGGTGAAGGTAGAGATCAGGTGCCAGACCATAAACAGCACACATACAAGAGGAAGCTAAGAGATTTGCCGACATTGCGTCAAAAAAAAAAGCAAATATAGTGAGGTTAAATGTCAAGTGGAGTGAATCTAGGGTTGGCTTTCACTTTCACTTTGTGGGAATATTATTTACACACATTTAAGAGCATGTGTGTATTAGACAAAATAGCATTTACAGAAGGAATGTGATTTAATACGTTATTTAGGGCTCATCTGTCAGTGACCCCTGAGTCGATTTGAGGTTCATAAGCTGAGCCGTCATTTTTTGGAGGTTTTTTTTTGTCAGTCAGTATGAATTACATTGCAGGTTTGTATTCTAGCAGGGCGAGCATGCTTGCTAAAAAACAATAACATCATGAATAACATCAAGATTCCGAAGTAAGCTAGACTGCTCCGTAGGTGGAAAACACTTCGCATGACCTTCTATTTCTGCACTTTATGTTACTTCGGCAGGTGAGTACTTCACATACAGCCATTTACATCAGTGGAAGCAGCTATGCTGGGTTGTGGACTCTTCGGGCACAGAATAGCAAGCTAGTGCTGTCTGTGCAATGAGCCACAAGCACTGTTCAACCTTTTGCTAACCTACTCCTTCAAAAAGTTGCTGTCTTCATCGCAATCTTGTCACATCAACTAACCAATCAGCACACTACATCAAAGATACTGGATTACTACAAGATGGCCCACCTACAATATACTCCCATTGTATGAAATGGTATAGATTTCTGGTCTCCTAAGTAGGCGTTGTCCCCCGTACCCCAATCAAAGACGATGGAGAACCACCAATCAAAGACGAGTATCCCCAACCTCACTTCTGTCAACATGTGTGTACCCTTACTGGCCGTAAGCTAAATAAATAAACGGTCTGTGAAAAAAATATTTTTTCCAGCGGATGTCTTAGTTACAACATGATTGAGCTAACTGGAGTAGTTTCATGTCGTATCTGACAACGGGAGGCTTTTAACAGATGATGTCCTGATGTTAGCTTTGCTGCTGCTGTTAGCTGTCCCTGTCAGCTGCAGCCACTGATGCTTTCTAGACATCGTGATTTCCCAAAACTGAATAAATACCACACATAGCAACACAAAACTGCTTTGCTAGCTCAGTCATGTTGTAACTAAGATATCCGCTGGAAAAAATATTTTTTAATCCAGTATCTTTGGTGAAACTGCACTGATTTCAGCACCAGAGAGGAGATATCTGTTGTCAGATCTCGCAAGAGTGTGTTGTTGAGACAGAGACAGGTCTTGAACAAAGTAAATTTTCTCTTGATTTGTCCGTCTGAAATTTGCCATTTTGGTGTCGGAATGTTCTGAAGATATGTAGCTTGTGATAAATAGGTCCAATATTTGCTTCCGTGACTATGGGGCAAAAGAATCGTTCATTTCTCCCACTGAAGTCAATGGACTCAGGACCTGCTGTTAGTCTCCTAAAGGGGTGTGGTGGTCGCGAACCCCACGTGACACTGATACAGGACACTGACTCGCAGTGGACCGTCTTGGTTTATCCACCGTCTTTGGCTACATCTAGCAAGAAGCAACACAGTTGTAAGGGTAGAGAGGAGGTACAAACGTAACTATTGTGAACTACATTACAATATGTTAATAGGGGTCTAATGGTTCTCAGTTTACAGTTTGGATTGATACGACACAGTGGTGTCACGTTTTCGAATGTTTCCGATACAGCAAAAGGAGGGATTACAGTCTGGCTGAAATGAGCTGTGAAGAAACAGTGTAATGGGTGTAGAACATATTAAGCATGTTCATAAAGCCAGCGTTTTCCACTACAGAGTTTGGTCTCATTTCTTTTGCTCTGTCTGACTTAGCTGGAAATGGCTGCCGAAATTCTTCAGGGATAACATTAGTATGTAGCATTTGTGTTGCCCGTTGTTTTCATCTGGTTCAACCTACGCCAACACTGGGGTGATGTTGGCCTAAATGAGTTGACATGTTGGAGTATTCCCACTGATGAACCTATTGTCCTGTAGCAGATGTGACACACTTGTTTTTTATCTACCACTCTTTAGCTATCGCCCTCATAATTTACAGTGAAACCAAAGTGGTTCCCATCTTCAGACCTGTAAGTTAATGGAGGATCTCCTATGTCTGGTCTGGTAGTGGCGTTACTAACCATCTTGCAATGAGCTATCTTAGCATAGCATACTTCCTAGCATGTCTCACTGAAGCAGAATATTTTGGTTTTGGTGGAAGGGACAGACAACATGTTGCCTGTTACGTTGTGTGTGCTGCCTTGTTGAGCACAGTTGAACTGAGAACATTATATTAAACACAATTAAAAGTCATATATTTAATTTTCCTAATCAGTTGGGAATGAGCGCGTAAGGTAAGGTTGACCACGGCTTGTCTAGTTAAACCCAAAATACTCTAAATTTGAGGTACCTGCTCACAGAGACCTGGGAATGAGCAATTTCCAACAGAGTTGCAGATTTCATCGTACTAGGAATATTAATGAGGGTGCTCTACCTCGTACTGCTTCCACAGCCTCTCAACCAAAACCCGTTGGCAACAAAGCTCCACTCCCTGATGGCTGACACCTTCCCCATCAGACAGAAGCGGAGCAGAAGGATGAAAGATGGAGGGAAGAGCTGACACTGTAGGCAGCTACATTGTAGGCCGGATTTTAATCCAGCAGAGCAGGTGTTCTTTTGAATAAGGTGTTAACAGGCAACGGATCAGCGGTGGTTGTTCATTGTGCTGACGGTTCTCTGTTGATACACCTAAACTTTATGACCCCTGACCTTGAGCAGACTCCCCTTCCAACCTCTGGGGGGAAAATGACCCAGGTTCTACTGGCCCCGAGGGGTGAACTCATCCCACCACGCACACACATATGTTTGCATGCACTTCCTGGTCACAAACGGTGAGTGACAGAGTAGAAACACTCACTAACATACTGAGGGCTTTACCAGACAGGTGACAGGTGAGCTCCGGGGGCACTGGAGGGGTTCTGTCCCAGCCTGCAGGTATGTACATGTGAATATGTGTATGAAAAAGATTGCATGGCTGACATCCGGACCACCCCACAGAGAATGCTGCTGGGGAACTGTTGGTGGGGTCTCCTGCTTGATTCCCACAGACAGAAGCCTGTGTCAGAGGCAAGGAGCAGGAGGGAGGCGGTCAGAGGGATGTGGCAGGTGGGGCGAGTAATGATGATGAATTGAAGGGAGCGCGGTTCTTTCTGCTCAGATTAAGATCTGCTGATAAACAGGCCCGCCAGATCTTGAAGTAACCCCATACATGTCTCTTCCCTTCTTCCATTTATGCGACTCTTCCTTCTCACTGTCCCACACCTCTTCCTTTTTGTCTCTCAGTCCAAGCTGTATTTTCGATGCTAAAGTCAACTACACACACAGACTAGGTGGTGGGCCCTGCCCTGTCCATGCACCTCCAGGCTCTGTGTGTTTGTGTGTGTGCACTTGGATGCGTGTTTGTGTTTGTAATCGGAGTGCGGTTTAACCTCTGTTCTCAGGGTTGTTGTCATTTGGCAACCAGAGCTCAGACTTACATGCGTTACAGCCTGGACATGAGTAACTGTCGGTACCAAGACAAGGGGAGTCAAGAGTGAGACCGGGAGACAGCAAGAATATAGTTTTTAAAAAAGCAACACCGTTGAGAATAACTGTGATGATGTTGCATAAATGATTCAGTCCATGTGGGCTGCCTGTGTGACTAACAGTTTAATGGTTGACACAAACACCAGTGAAATTGCATTTTACTGTGGTACCCAATTGGATGCCACAGTTAAAAACAAAAACTAAATTTAAATTGTATTATTAATCCCTGATGATCTGCTTTAAACGCAAATTTACTTGTCTATGTGTGCGAGATTTTGTGGGCGAGGAAACATAGTATATTAATATACAGCCTACAGTGTATTAACAAATTTTTCCTTTGTTGTTGTTGTTGTTGTTGTTGATCAGCACTGGTAAATGTGAGATGTTTGCCAGAATTGAACATTTTTCAGTTCGTGGCCACCAGAAAAATAAAAGAAAAACGACAAATGTGCAGTGCTCAGGGCAGAATAGACGCCAGGTCTGAAGGGATTGTATCCTTGGTACCTGTGGTACAGTACTGCAGAAAAATGTGTGCCATCATGTTTTTTAATTCTTGATCTTAACTTCTTGTGCCTGTGATTTGGTTCCAGTCACATCACTTAACCTTGCTGTGCAATTTAAGGACAAATCTGGTTTTATTTTGTTGCTTGTTATTTATGGTAACTGTCGAAATGCTGTATTTATGACAGTATCCACCAGTTTACCTTCTGAGATCTGAAACCAGGGTTGACATTTCTTCAACGGGGCAATGAATAGAAGCAGCAAGATATTCCGACAGGTCATAAACTAACCGACTGATTATCTAAACCACTTTGGGGTAAAACCAAGAATAAGTGCACCCATAATGTCCAGAATAATCCCCCATTATAAAGGCAAAGTGTGTACTCGTACAACTACTACAAGTGCAGCAGGTCAAAGTTAAACCCCAAAGTCAGTCTGTAATCTGCGATGGATGTGTAAAAAGGCTGGGCACTAATTTTACTGTTCCCCTATATTTTCTCTTCCAAACGGCTCTCCTATAGCCAGATCTCAGCAGTTAATTTGGTGAATACAATGTTATCATGGCCAAAAGAGCTTATAGCCAAACCTACAAAAAGAGCATCAGAGCAGTTGTGATAAACTGTAATGATCCTTTAAACCTCCTGTGTGGCTAGATGTACAATCTCCCTCGCCCACAGCGCTGCCTGCCAGCTGTGAAGACTAATAGTTTGCCTGTTAAACTCTGCAACAGGAATGCTCTCAGCCTGGCATCCAGGACACAGATAGACTCCGCCACAGGAAGTTGGCACTAGAATAGTCTCGATGACTGGAATTGTTTGATAATATTACCCTGAGGGACGATAAAGCTTATCTTATCTAACGATATGGGCCTCCTCTGTCTATTAAAAGACCTCTTCTAAGATGTTGAGGGCTCTTTTTGGGGCAGTTGGTAGACTGGAAGGTGAATCATGATATTAGTCCATTAAAACCTTGATTATAAAGCACATAAAAGAGATTATAGTGATTGAGGTGACTATGGAGAGCTGTCTTTATCTCAGCTGCTGTATCTGAGTTTGTGTCTGCTTCCTGCATCAAGGTATCTCCAGGACACATGCCTTGCATTTCCTATGTCATGGCATCGTCGTGTCCTATCAGGCCTGAACATGGCTGCATCCTGTTCCAAGCCAGGGCAAGGAGAGGTGGTTTTATCAGTCAGACACTCAGGGATTAGAGCCCTACAGAGAAAAAGAATGGATTGTTGACTAAAAACATATTGAAATAAATGGACAGTCCCGAAAAAACCCGACCCGAAAATCAAAAATACACGTTTTACTCTTACCTGTAGTGCTTTTATCAATCTAGATTGTTTTAGTGTGGAGTGTTGGCGTTATTGGCTGTAGAGATGTCTGCCTTCTCTTGAATATAATGGAACAAGATGGCACTCGGCTTGTGGTGCTCATAGCCTCAAAAAATAGTTTTGAAAAACTCAACAGCAGTGTCTCTTTCCAGAAGTTGTGACCTGGTTACTCAAAATAATCCACAACCTTGTTGTGAGCAGTTTCTTGTAGGGACTATTTTCTTTCTACCAAACTACTCCCACCAACTGTATTACTGCACAGAAGGAAGTGTGTATCTACTCATGGACTAGAGGCGCATGCTTGTGACCAGAAGTTGCATAACTAAATTCAGTCATTTTGACAGATAAGAACACTGAGGGCGATTAAGATTACCAGAACTTTAAGTAACTGACACCCCTGTTCAGTAGTTAGCATGGCATATTGATTAGCTATTGTCTAGTCTTGTCGTTAAACTCATATGTATGCGTCATTGTCTAGTTGGCTTTAGCCATTGCATTAGTATGCTATACTGCTACATACCATTGAAAAATGTCATGGCAGCTAAGTGTCTGAAGTTTCTTTGCACAGTCAGTGTCTCTGTTCATCTTTTTCCTCCATGCCCTTATAAACAGGAGTGTAGTTCTGCAGAGCATACTGGAATGATGCTCCACCACTTTTTTTCCCCAAATGGGGAAACAGAATATTCAATTGATATACATTTTTAAGCGCTTGATGGTCATCACTAAAGAATATATCTTGCAAGAGAGACAGTGAAAACAGATGTAACAGTGAAAGTTGTCAAATTGACATTTAAGGTGTGATGACTGATTCGCAGTGCCAACTCGTGCATTGGGTAGCACGCAAGAAGATATTACAACTTAAAAATCGCTTGTAGCTGCCAATAACCTTTGAGTGGCACAGAGTTAAATTATCTGTTAACTAGTAAAGATGAAAAGGAAGCAAAACATCCTTTCAATAAAAGTACATTGGCCAATGTATGTAGTCTTACCACTGTAGCAACAGTAGTTACGTAACCTTCGAAACGAGCCACAACTTAACTGCATGCATGTATGTGCATCATAAGTGCACTGTGGTACTAACAAATAGCACACCCCTTCTTATAATAGATGATATAAAAGGTTATTCTGTATTACTAAACAATGACAATTAAATGATTTTAATAAGTAAATTATCATTAAAAAAATCCAAATTAAATTGACAAGTAATAATAAGTCATGATGGTGTTTTTATGACCCTGTCTGTTAAATAAGGGACAATGAGAAAGTCTAACGCAACTTCTGCTTGTGATAGTACAAGATGGTAACATAAATCGCTCCCTCAGCTGAGCTGTAATGTTAGCTAGCTTAGTGGTGCTAGGTGAGCTAGCAGTAGATGCTCGCTTCCTTCTGTGCGCTGATACAATTGGCAGCTGTCGTCCGGTAGAAAGACAATAGTTTCTACATGAAGCTGCTCACAACAAGGTCTGTGGATTACTTCTGCGTAACTGGGTCAAGATTTCTGAAAAGAGACTTTGCTTTTTAGTTTTCTAGGACTGCCCCCTAATAGTCGAAGGTCATTAGTTGGCAAAATTTCATTGGTCACTTAATAACAAAACAAACGTAAAACTCTATCAGGAGCTGCACCATGTCAAAATGAATTAAAACCTATGTGAATGGACCATGTTGGAATTTAATTTGAAAGGACAGACACAGGAAGTGGCCAAGCTCAGCAGTCAGACAGGAGTCAGGTAATTTCCAGGACTGGTACCTGCGGTTATTAGACAGGCTAGTTAATAATATGTCGGGCAGGAAATCCAAAGTGTGGGGTCATTTTGAGAAGGTGAAGGACGAACCCAAGGTGATATATAAACTCATCTTCATTGGTCGACTACATACATGACGTATCATCTGAAACATGTCAGTAGCTACATGCCCATTAGCCACTTAGCACAATCATTACTGCTTTGCCGACAGCATCATTAACAGGCAGCTCGCTCAGTGTGTGACGTGCACTTGTAGATAAAATATAGGCCTATATTGATGAAGGTTCATTAGTACGGTTTTGTATTGCTCTGTAATGTAGCACAGTGTTAACTCACACCTTCAACTCAAACCATTGCGCTGCCCCGCCAATATATAATTTAATAATTAAATTAATATAGTAAACATGTGGGCGACTAGTCGACTAATGGCCCTAAATGATGACCATTGGTTGACTAGGAAAATTCTTAGTCGGGGGCAGCCCTAGAGTTTTCAGATGTTTTTTCTTTGTTGCCATCTAGTTTTATTAGCCCGTATTCGAGAGAAGGCAGCCATCTCACACTAAAGGTAAGAGGAAAAATATATATGTAATATATATATATATATATATATATATATATATATATATATATATTATTTTAGGGGTAACTGTCCCTTTAATACTGTATCATTTGTGCATACACGCTACTTTCGTCTTAAGTTTGTGCTTGTGTGCAATATCCCTTTGACTTCACGTTATCAGGAGCGTCTGGGCTCCAATGTAACAGAGACTGAACGGGACTGAGAGTCTGGGGAGCGGAGGGGGCTGAGGCAGAGAAGATTGCTGGAAAGTATTCCCTTTGATAAGCCGGCCAAGAAGCCTTTGATTAAATGTGGTCCCAGCAGGAGCCCACACTAGGTCCTCTGTGGCACGACCATGTCCAATCACCAGCTATCAACAGCCCCGGGTAATTACAGCCATCTAGTCATTAGCCTGGGACCCACCTGGAATTCCACATAGCGAGGGGTGGGATGAGGCCAGCAGGGGTTTGGGTTTAGGTTGGGCCTTTAATCAAACACTTCCCTCCCCTTGACTGATATAACACACCCCATCCCAACTCACACAGAATCAGCCTTTGTTGCCGACATAGATTGTATTATTACTGCCCCAGTGTCTCTCAGCTCATGCTGGTGAGGAGCAGAGAGAGTGTGTGTGTGTATGTGTGTGTGATGGGAATAACACGGCAGGTTATGACAGCAGTACAACGGGAACTTACTCACTATCCTGCTCAGTCACACTGATTAGTTCTGCTCTGTCTGCACTGTCTAGCCTCTTTTTTTGCCATCAACCTCTGTGTTTGTCCGTCTGAACAAAAAACAAAGATTCCAGTGTCATACTAATGCACCATATATTTCATATGAACATCTGTTTAGATAAGGCAATATACACAATGTTATACAAGCAAGCTGGAGAGCAGAGAAGTGAAATCTGTCTGATGTTGTGGTTATGTGTGACTGAATGACCGTCCAGGCCTTCTTCTTTTCCCTCGTCTTCTTTTTCTCAGCGGCAGTTTGTCATCTCGCATGCTGAAAACTAGAGTGCACTGTATAGTCATAATAATGGGAGTGCTCTTCTCTCTCCTCGTGTCAGCCAATGTAGTGCAGTCTCATCCGCCGATGAGAAATGAAACAACACTTTACAATTTAAATAAATCAACTTTAAACAGCTTTTTTTTCTCCTTTTTTTGTTCATGTTTTTTTTTACAGTTGCATTCAAAGTCCCAGTGACGCTTCCGTCCATTTATTCATCTAGTGTCCATCTCCCTGTCGTCTGGTAGTCCTCTGCCTGGACTTCTGTTTGGCCACACAGAGCCAAACTTATGCTTAGATGTCCACTTCTCAAAGTGCACTTATCAAGCTACTTCCCAAAGTCCAACCAAGTATTTGTATTTGGTAGATAAAAGAAAATTATGTGAGTATATGATGTTTTTTTTGTAATAATACTGGATACGTTTGAAGGCTCAGTTAATGTAAAAACGTGTCTTTAAAGCATCATGAAAGCAGCAAACCATTTTTAACCCAGAACCACACGCTAGGGAAAAGGCCGTCTGGACTGAATCTTCGACAAAAGCCCAATCCACCCGAATCCCAAAGTGTTCATCATCTGATCCCAGCGGTTCAGTCACAGGGCCATTCACAAACAGGGGCTAATGGGTGTTAATTCATATTGATGGGTACTGAATTTTAGTGCTTTCACAGAGACAGGTAGAAAAGCCATGCAATGATGAACCGAGGTGGGGGCAGGGGAGGGCGGAGACGCAGAGCACTTTCAGACAAACTTTCCCAGAATGCCATGTTCCACAGGATGTCCTGTTTAAAGGGGAGAGGGGTGGGGTTGCATTACAGGGGGCGGAGGGGGGCGTGTCCTCAGGTCTGGTCCAACCATTCGGCTCGTTTGGGCGCTTTGCACGTATGTATGTCCACAGCTTCCTCGCAGTCCTTACACTCCACGGCGCAGCACCATTTGAACTTGCACTCGCACTTGGTGATTTGCTTGACTCTCGTGGTGTCGTAGCCCCGTCCGCAGCACATGACCTCACAGCCATCTGTGCCGCGCGATGTCTTATTGCAGACCCGCCCAGCTGTGCCTAAGGAGCCTGCAGAGAGCACAAAAGAGTGGGTTAGAGATATACAATACACAGTCGGGCTTTCCTCCACCACCAGGACTCTCACATTTCTGGTGTTCAGTATAGACTTCTCTCTTGTTTTTTTTTTTTGTTTTTGTTTTTTTCTCTTTATTATACATTTATTTGTTTATTTTTGGTAATCTCTATGGAGCACAACAACCTCAAGGCCACAATACATCAGCTACACTGCCTGTTTCTCCTCTGTTTTTTTTGTTGTTGTTTTGTTTTGTTTGTATGTTTGTTTGTTTGCTTGTTTGTTTGTTTTCTCCTTCTTCTCCGCATGCACTGTCGCTGTATAACTCAGGACTTAAGCACCTGTCCCTCAATCCCCCCTGTCTGTCCCTTACTTTCCCCTTGACACACTGGTGTAACACGGCCCTCTCTTGCTCGTATTAGTTTTAGTTAAGTTTTTCCAATAAAGGCTGATAGGCTAGTCTCCAGGGAGGGTGGGTGACGGTCACAACCACGCACAGTATGGGTATAAAATACTTGACTGCAAGATTAACAGTGCATCAATCTTCATAAAAAGCTTACACCCTTTTGTGGCGCTAAGCTACGAAGACTAATGCCGACAGGTTTAAAAAAAAAAAAAGAGAGATATACAATACAGTCTATGTGGTCATACAAAAACAATCCCTCTCAGTCATCATTCATGACCCGCTACAGGTGGGTGGCGGTGTATTTATCTGCAGACGCCCTTTTCTCTGCTTGTATTTTTTTAAATTTCCTCATTATTTTGTTATGTTTGGGATGTTCTTTGTCACAGCACTCAGGTGAGGTTGGGACTATATTAAAAGGTAGCTACAAGGTGCCGGGCTATAAGCAGCGTGCATCCAAGAGAAAGCTACTAAAGCTGTGGACACAGCGCCGAAAAAAATACAAATACAGCGAGGCTAGAGGCCAAAGGAAAGGGCTGAGGTTGGCTTTCACTTTTGCTGGTGATATTGTTTTCAAACAGTAGCTGACAGTTCCTGCATAGTATACCTTTAATAAAAGCTAGAGCTTACTTTAGTGAGTTTCTTGTGCTATGTGTTTCACTTCCAATTTTTCTGCTGACAACAACGACTTTTGGGTAGTTTTGATAGAGAGCCAAAATCCTTACCAGAGCTGAATTCTAAACTTGATTAATCAATTAGTTAATCAAATGAACATTAATCAGCACCTGATAATTGAAAAAGCAAAAAAGCTACATTTCCTAGTTTTAACTTCTCAGTCATGGAGAGTTGCTAAGAAAGTCTTTGGTTTTGGACTATTGGCTGGACACAACAAGAAGTTTGACTTTAAGAAATTGTGATTGACACATTTCACCATTTTTGAGATTATATAGACGGAACAATTTATTAATCCAGAAAATAATTGTCAGGTTAAAGGAATATTTCACCTACAAAATGATCATTTTCTCACCCTGTGTAATGTTGAATTCATGAAGAAAGCTTATTTTCACATGTCTCCACGGTGAACGAATAATCCAAAAACAGAGAAGGATAGGGGGCCGTTTAACAACAGCAAAATAATATCAAAACATCTCTTTACAAACTCTCACACAATGTGTGCGGTATGTTCAGCACTCCCCAAACACATGCATTTTCCCTAAAACCTTAATATTTGAAACACTTCTGCATAAACAGTCTCACACATGTGCATTTGAACTCTGCTCAGTGAAACGCACAAGCAGAGTTCAAACAGGTGCTTGCTCAGGCACACTACCTGTATGCAGAAGTGTTTTTAAATATTACTGTTAATGCCTAAATGTGTGTGTTTGGGAAGTACTGAGCATTTGGATGGATATGACAAGACTGAATAAGACTTGGGTTATATTGCACGAGTTACTGAGAGGTTGTAAATGAATGTTTTGATATAGTTTTTCTGCTGTTAAATGCAATTCTCTTTTTATTCCAATTTATCCAGAATTTTCTCTTTATTTTTGGATTCTTCGTTCACTATGGAGGCATGCAAGAAAAATTCATAAATTCAACATAACATGGGGTGAATAACTGATATCATGTTATCGTTTTGTGAATGAAGTATTCCTTCAAAAATTCTTAGTTGTAGCCCTAGTCTGAACATCGCATCGAGCTAGCTGCTCTTCCACAAGTCTCTGTGACTCAGTGCAACCTCTAATCGAGGGTTAATATTATTGTTTTTACTGAAAAGATTTTTTTTAAAGTGTGATCCTGACCAACTGGTCCAGCCATGGGAACCAGATTTCTCCATAGTCATTAATTCAAGGTCCATACAGTTTAATATTCAGCATCATAGTTGCCTTTGGCCATGTCGTTGAGCCAGTTTATTGTCTCTGTCAAGTAGCTGTCCGGTAGTCATTCACTTTACAGCTGCAAACAGCACTTCAGAATAAAAGCTCTGACCTGGAAATCACTGTACTCTAAAATAAGGTTTGTATTTTACACTTTTGGACCGTGACCCACCAGTTAGGAATTACTGTTTTATAGCACTTGCAGTTAAAATTTGATTTAATTTGAACAACAATTTGTCAGCATTACAAAGAAACAGTGACATTCATGCTGCATTCACAGTGTTGGCAGAATGTAAGAATTCCACCCGTTATTTCATTAGCTTAAATCCGCCACTGCTGCTGTGTAACATACTTGAAGAACTTCATTAAAGGCGATATATAAGCCATTCAGAGTTGATTGCTGAGCTTAAATTGAGATAATTAGCAGTGGCAGCTGCATTAACAGTGCTAACAATGGCAACACTGCCGACAGAGCTAACAGTGTGTACATGGGGGGTAATCAGAGGGTAGGTGTTACGCTTCTGTGACGACACCATTCCACCTACATTTGTCAGGATAGAGTTATTAGCGATAACCGCCATATGAGTGCAGTGCAGAGCAGCGGCACTTAGCCAGCCATTGGGATATATATACATGCACTCACATGCACACACGGCCAGCTCCAATACCACATTTAAAGATATGATGTGATGGCATAAACCAATGACAGCCTTACCCTTGTATAAAATGGTGTTCATTAAAACCAGCCAACACATAAATGCTAAATTGAACAACATATACAGCGAATCACAGTGTTTGTTTACCATTACTGCTGGGTAGAAAATCCCAGCATTGTGTAGCCTACATAAAATTAAACAACGATGACAGAAACATCAGATAGATTTGAGTATTGTGTATTGTATTGTGTAACTATAGATCTTCAAAAGTTACAATTACGTTTGCCGAATTCATATTTCTCTGCAATTTAAATAAATTGCCAGTTGTATACCCTGAAATCATTGAGATTGTTAGCGCAACTCGGTCTATAAATATAGATCCCCATGTCTCAGCATTTTTATTTTGAGTTGCATTCTCATCACTCTGATCATTACATCACGATTTGTCTAGACCAAATGGAGTTAACTTCAAGATATACTGTAAACGAGTTTATGTTCCGGGGCTGTATATTTTAGTAGCTTGCATTATTACAGATGTCACAGTTTTAGTGTTACTTTAACTCCCTATTTGGTTCACTGTTTGAAGTGCAATAGCAGAGTCACCGTTGTTGAGCGCATCTATGTCGCGTTATTACCTAACGCAGTGGCATATTGTCTGTGTCTTATGTGAATGTCATCCCCACAGAGATTAGTTTTGGTGTTTCGTGTGAGAAGCTCCCTGTTTGAACTGCTACCTATCACAACAAGCTGCCCGAAGAACAACAGACCCACACACACAACTATGCAGTGTTGGTAGAGTGGCCTATAGTTACACTGCCTTTCCCAAGCCACTGCTCCCTTTGAAGCCACTCTATGTGTGTGTGTGCGCGCGCATGTGTGTGTGTGCGCGCGCATGTGTGTGTGTGTGTGTGTGTGTGTGTGTGTGTGTGAGGGTTAAATGGACAGTGGAGCGTGACAGACAGACAGGCTCTCACACTCTGAGGCCCACTCTGCCCTCCAGCTACGCTTAGTTCAGACAGACAGAGAGGGAGAGACTGTGACAGACAGAAAGAAGTGTTGTTTTTTTTTTTTTTTTTTTTAAATTAGCTGCTTGTGTCCCTAGGCTGTGGATTCCACTGGGAAGGTGAGAAAGAGGGGGAGGATAGATGAAGGGATGAAGAGAGAGGCAGACAAAGGGAGTAAGGATGGGAGGAAGAACTGGACAGAGCTTCTTGGTGATGGAGCTGTTGATGTCAGATATCGGAAAAGTTTGTCCGACTGTTTCATCCATCAACTGGCCAATCGGAAACGGGCATAACTAATGAGGGGCATTATATTAAGGTTGATCAAGAAATCCTCTGACCACGGGGGTGTGTCTAAGTTTGTGTGTGTGTGTGTGTGTGTGTGTGTGTGTGTGTTGACAGAGACTGATAGAGGTCAGGTGGTCACAGAACGACCATGTCCTCAGGGTACAAGGATATTAGCTTCCACCGACATCACACGGGAGGCCTGCTGTGTTATCCGACTACCATTGAACACACACACACACACACACACACACACACACACTAGTCATGCATGAACATACACACACACAACATACACATAACACCACTAAAACATAACACAGTCGGGGCAATCCATCAACACCCATGAGAAACTGCCTCTCTGCATCTTTCAGTCCAGTCTACCTTCCTCTTCTTCTTCTCTTTCTCTGCTTCTGCCGTCTTACCTGCTGTTTTGTCTTGCAGGCAGTAATCCGGAGAGTTCTCAAAGTAGACCAGGTCGTTCTTGGTGGCCTTCCTGAAGGCTTTGTTAGCCACGGCGAAGCCTGTGCCATCCTGATTCATCGTCACCTCGATGGCCCCATTGTATTTCCTCCTCAGGTAGTCGCCGGTCTTTCTGAAGTCTGACATGGCCATCCAGCACGTCCGCAGCGTGCAAGAGCCGCTCACACCGTGGCATTTACACTCCAACTTCATGAACCGCTTCACTGCCTAAAAACATAGAGAGTAGTGTTCATTTTATTGTAGCCATCTTGAAATATAGTTTTACATGTTCTTAAAATGCAGAGCTAAAGGCAGAAGTGTTTCTTAAAGGGTGGGTGTAACCTAATTTCATAAAAACACATTTCTCACTTACTGTACCACTAGTGGTATTTAGTCTCATAAATCATTTTTGGTTTCATCTGCCAAGGTTTTGCGATGGATATCCGCTTCTGAGATTTCTGTCTCCACTCCAGTACAATGGAGCTGAGAGGATTTTTGTTTGAGGTGCTCAAAGTATTAGAAACTTAAAAATTAATTCTAGATAATCCCCAAATCTCTGCGAACAGTTTGAGTCTGAGCTATTTATCATCCCTATAAAAACTGTTGACAGTGAAGTCTCTGGATTTCCCAGAGATATGGGGACACTTTGTTGTTGTTGAATTCTCCAAGGCTACATTTAGACTGGAGGCAGAAGTGTCCCATTCATATTTTTTCGACTCACATTTGTTTTTATTTTATAACATAGATAGATAGATAGATAGATAGATAGATATACTTTATTTAATCCCCAGGGGGAAATTTAAAATGTCCTCAGCAGCAGGGGCAATAATGACAAAAAAGACACAAATCACAAGAACACAGCACACATACTGACACAAGAAAAGTCCTAAAAGTATGTAAGATCACAAGGTGTGAATAAAATGTATAAAAAGATGTATAAAAACAGTACAATAGATATCTTTGTTAAAATAAATAAAAAAAAAAAAGGATATAGTATGTAATATTTGGGGCATGCATCTCTACCCCAGCCTTGGTTTGTCTACAGTGTATCCACGACAACGCACAGCTCACTGTTAACAGGAAAGAAGCCATGTGTCGCAAACTGGTAAATCGCCAGTTGAGACTCATACTCCAAATGCACTGTATACATGTAAAAAGAATGCTATTAAAACCTGAATAATACCGGCATATCTGTCTTAATTGGAAAATTCAGAATATTTAAACAGAATATGTTGTTTACATGACCCCCATCAAATTCAGAATACTGTCATAATCTCAACAATAGTGAAATATTATTGTGCATGTTAACACAGTCACTGTGAACGGCACAAATCACATGGAATTTGACCCTTTAAATTCTGATTTGTGTCACTTAACATATGTGGTCCTAAATCAGATACAGGTCTGAATTTTTTGAGAAGTGACCTCAGTTTTATCAGGCATATGAAATTCTGACATCACTCGCCTGAACAGAATGCCTTGCCGCAAGAATCTTGTGGAGAGTTGCTGAAAGATGTAGTCAAAAGTAGCCCTTAACTTTCTGAAACTTTGGAGGCAATCTGTTCCAGTAAAGCCATTCTTGTCACAATCCCACCACTCCTGGCTCCAACTCCACCTCCACACACACCTCTGTACAGAAGTACCGTAGCAGCCATTTTTCCACAAAAAATATGTGTGCTGCGAGTGATGTTTTTGTCATTGTTCTTTTGGTTGTGTGGGTTAGTTCAGGACCAGTCCACACTGGAATCTGATACTGACCACACTTAAAAAATAATGTGAACAGCCAAACAAAGAAACAGAAAAAGGGGGGATCCGAGCAATAATTTTAAATTGAGCAATCGAGTGTTTTTCAACTCTGCAAGTACCACAAACCAAAATTCCTTTCACCTACATTGGGGTAGCAACATAAATCTCAGCCCCCATTTATACTTGTGATCTGTGTCTTAAAATTGTGTCTGTATAAGAAAAAATGTTTTATAATGCACAAGGGCTGTCACTTTTACAAAAGTCAAGTTCAATCAAAGTTGAATGCAACCCACCCATCTTATCCTAGCTCCTAAAAGGGCATTGTATGAGCCCTCCCTTGCAGAAGCACAGGACACGGCCTGTGACCACATACTCTGACAATTTTGAAACTGAAGAGGATATTACAGATCAAATATTAAATCTTTTTCCACATTTGCACAGCAGTTTGAATTCTAAAAAGTGACAGCCCTAAAATGCACTTAGAATGCATTGCAATGAGCTTGAATCCCAGCAAATGTAAGTGCGGATTATACAGCCTTGTTAAGAAAAAATGCCTCCAACAAGTGATGATGATAGGACACCTAACGCGTCAGAGCTTTAGTCAGGTCCAAAAAATCAGCCCAACCCATGGAGTTTCTGTCAGACCCTGACCTGGGCCTGGACCACAGCATCAGTTTTAGGCCAGAGCCTGATTAAAAAACTATTGTAATAATTATATACATATATTTTAATATTAAAACATTTATTACAAGCTAAGATTGACGATTTTCCTCGCATCACTTCTCCTTCTTCTCTTCCTTATTTTAATAGTCTGTCATTTGTTCTGTGTCGTTCACACAACAGGTTCAGCAGAATAGACTGCGCCCCTCGGTACGTCTCCATTTTCAAGTGCGCACAGCGGTCCATGGCAATGTGGCGCACAAATAATGTTAACTGCTCTCCACTGCATGTTATGCACATCTCTCCCACTGCTGGAGAGGCAGAAGCAAACACTCTAAGCCAAGTCACCTAGCTCTCTCTTTCTCTTTGGTCCCTCACTCACATGTGCTCTGTCTCTCTCCTCCGGTTCTCCACTTTGTTGTCCAGTGCAACTCCTGCCCCATTTACACACAAAGACTGCCAATTTCCTTTTAAAAACAAAATTGGCGAGTCAGACCCAATCCAAGCCCAGGAATATTGAGAAATTACAGCCCAGCTCGGTCTGGACCCAGCGGGTTAGGTTGGACTAAATTGGCTCAGGCAGAGAATCAAAGCGCTACTCTGCATCCACTAGTTCATCTGCTCCTCTTTTGTGATTTGCACATAGAGATGTGATTCCAATGCAGATGGAACCTTGATATCGAGAACAGTTATTAATACCAGGTATAAATGCAAAGGCCTGGGGTGTCGGTAGCTTAGTGGATAGTGCCGGTGCCCCATGTATAGAGGTGATGCCTCGCTGCAGCGGTTGCGAATTCAACTCCGGCTTGCAACCCCTTGCTGCATGTCGTCTCCCCACCTCACACTCTTAACTCTGTCCTGTCCATTAAAGGCGGAAAAGCCCAAAAAAATAGTCTTTTAAAAAAATAAATAAATAAATGCAGAGGCCTGTTACAGTATCATTACCCACATAACTTTGCCAGACACAGATTGCATGTTAATAACAGAGTGTAAATGGAGTCCAAGATGCACATTTATTGGTCAAATAAAATAAAAATCTGCATAGCTAGATATACTACTAGATGTACTAGATGTAGTGAGAATAATGATTTGTTTTTGGATAAAGTGACACTTACTGTTCTGCCACAGCGGTTGTTGTGAAGGTTCATGAGCGCCCGTGCATCTCGGACAGTCCTCTCTTTGGCATCTATGAAGGCTTTGGCAAACTTTATCCCATAGTTGATATTATCACTACAACCACCCCAGTCAAACTCTCCTCTGTCATCGCTAGCTCGTCCACGCTTGTGCGGGTCGCAGTTGCATGTCTTCAACTCCCCCTGGCTGCAGGCGCGAGTGAGCGCATACACCACTCCTGCTGAGGAGATAGCGTAGACGAATGCAGCTTCACGACTGCCTGAGAAAGAGAGACAGAGAGGGAAAGCACAAAAGCAAGAGAGAAACAAGAGTTTAGACTTAGATAGAGGTTAGAATAACACAATCTATTATTGTAGTTACACATATCATGCAACACAAAAGATTATCTAAGACCTAAAGACTTAAAACTGTGCAGCGCTCATATTGACATGCACAGATACGCATAATGTCATGACCAGGCCTAGGCATGAGCCATCAGGACATGAAGGTGCAGCTGACGGGGGCATATCAGGCCTGATGTGGAGTATAGGACAGCTCTGTTTAAATATTATCATGGAAATAATCCCAGCTGCAGGGCTCTCCTCTGCTCACATAAATTGTTTAAATACAGACACAGTGATACCCCATTAATCAGCGCCAGGGTGATGTCATGACAGCATTTTCTACCATTGCTGTGCTTTTCTGGTCTCTTTAGTTCCTTAGAATATGACTCATCTATTGTGTGGCCAAAGACACATAGAGAATTAGATATAGTGTTTAGTCACAGTTGCTTTTTGCAGCGCCCGTGGGAGTGAATGCTTTAAAAGACAACAGCCAGAGGGGGAAGAACTTGTCCATCTTTAGTCTCAGCCTAACAGACATATGTGGATTTCACTCGGTGCCTCTGCACTCAAAGTCGAAACAACACGAATGCTGTTTCAAATAGAAGAAAATGATGCACCTGGAATGAGATTCTAACGTCCCCAGTTAGTAAATGCATGTCCAGTAGGGGTGGGAATCTTTGGGAATCCTACAGGAAGCAGAGAGCTGCACTGTGTTGTTGTTAACGTTATATCTGCAGCCTCTGTGCTGCAGCATGAGTACAGAGCAAATCCATTGTTATCCAAAACACTGCACAGCCGCAGGTCTTTTGAAATGAAGCGGGCTGTGGATTGTGTTATTTTCTTCACCCGACCAGAATTGGCTGAGAGTTTTGTAAAGTGCCGCAGTGGGAGTTGGTCAGCTGGTCTTGTTTGTTGAGCGTATCACTCCACTAACATTAGCTAATCTCTGTGTGATGGGGCGCAAAGTATCTATTGTATTGTAAAGCTAATTATTAAGATATTAAAGGAATAATCTGCCAATTTTCAACCAGCTTTGTGTCATAACAATGTGGGTAGAATGTGTAGATGAACTATTGTAAACTTCCCTCCATCGTAACAGGGACCAGATCTCCCTGCTCATCTCTCAGCTCAAATTGGATTTTTGTCCGCTGATAGTGCAGATAGTACTTCTGCATTTCCTGCCTGCCACCACGGACAAAACGAGTATGGAAGCAGATTAAGAAATAGACCCATCCGTCTCTCTCAAACTCAGACCAGACTCCAATCAAACTGTGAGATTCTGTTACTGTGTTGCCAGCAGATGTTTTCAGAAACACATTTTAGCTTTTACTATAATTCAAACATTTGTCACCAGCCTGTTGCCATATTGTTTCCTGTGTTAATGTTTCATAAGCATAGAAGGTAACTGTATTCAATATGTGAATACGTTTTTCCCTCCATCCCTAATGTCCATGAGCCTTTTCAGTCAGTTGGTCGATTCGTCATTCAGTCCTTTCATCTATCACTTCTGTTCAGAGAAAGATATATAAACAGCTATCAGCCATATAATTTGTATGTGTGCCCTAAGAAAGCCTTTTTTTAAGTGGCACACAAGAAACATCAACATTTAATAAAAATCACGTTCATGCTCCCCAGATGATGAACTCTCTCTATTTTGGATCCCACTTGAGCTTTCCTTTAGCATCACCTTCAGGCTAAAATGCCAATCCTGCTGTCACAAACTGTCACAAACACAGTACATCATATTATGTAATCAGCAATTGTAATTTTCTAAGCATGTTCAGCTCCCAAGAGGATAAACCATTTTTAGACCCTGTCTACATAGGATGTGTTTCAGTCGTGTTCTTCATGCATCCATCTCATGCACATCTGATGTCCCCAAATTCTAGTCGACAGCTTTTCAGCATGTTGAATCTGTTGTTTGTGTTTTTGTTTGCTAGCTCATGGTAAATCTAATTTGTTCTTTCAACATCTGGTTGTACTGTTAATGTGCCAAGTGACTAACTAGCTTCTTGTATCCGTCCTGTAGGTCTTCCAGTTTCCCTTTTTTAATGACTTACACATACTACGACTGCCTGCTGGTACGTACGAGTTCTTTCCTCTCATGTAGGCATACAACATATGTGCTTGAGAACCTGTTCCAAATTGTCCGAACCATCGAAAATCATTTATTTCCGAGTTTTTCAGTTCCTTTTATCAAAACCAGCATGATTTTCTGACAGTTGCACATTGCAAAATAATGACATAAACTCATGCATCTATGCAAAGCATGCTACAAAATGGCATGCTACAAAATGGAGTCCAACGGCTTCATTTCAAGCAGACAGATGACAACTCTGCTGCTTGTAATGTCTGTAAAATGATCATAACAACTCAGGGTGGGCACACGAGCAATATGCTGACAGATTTTTCTTTGCAACATGGGTTGTCTGTCTGTTGTCTGAATTCGTGTGTAGAGTGTGTTTGACATTCTACGCCCAGCAGCACGTTCGTTACAGAAGGTAAATATGTTATAATAATATAAGCGCCATGCAGCTACACTGTATTCAGACTCAGAGATAATGAAACAGTTACATTGATGCTGAAAACCTGTGTAGTCCTACTCTTTTTTTCCAGACAGAAAATTGGACCGATAATAGCACCGTTATCATTTCCCATCCTTTGATATGAAGCGACACAGCAGTGGGCTTTTGTCGCCACTAGTTCTTGGATTGATGGGCGATAACAGCTTGTGTTTCACTTGTGCGTCACACACATAACTATGATGTGAAGAATCAATGTATTGGCCTCTGACCACTACCAAAATATGGGTTACCTCAAAGCAGCACTGTGACATAACCCATCCTGCGGAGCTTAAGTCGGCCGTAGACACTGACGGAGGCCGTGCTGCTGTCACCACGCAGCCTGTGTAAACAGGATGTTAGATTTTTAATCTTGTTTTATATCAGGCTGGCTCACAGGTGCGTATTAACAAAAGCTGCAGAGTACATTTGTGTCTGTGGTCTGTTGAACCGTCTCACAGTTCACACACATAATTGTTTTAGATTGATCACAAGCACAAGTTGGAAGAACTTTTTAAATGCTGTAGTAAACTATTCCATAATCTGCAGGAGAGGATAAATAACATTTCATTACATTGATGAATTTGGTTTTGAATATACAACACTGTCCTGCAAAGTGACACGTGAATACACGAGTGTAAATTAACATCATAAAACTGATGTATAACTGATTATAAATGACTAAGGGTGGGGCACTTTGCTATCTAACAACACCTATCTGAACCAGCCTGGGCTGGAGCAGTTGTGTGATCCAACCTGCGTTCTCTGTATTCACTGGAATGTCCCGTTCCATCTCTGGGGTGATGAGAAGGGGGCAGTGGGCGCTGTTCAGGGGGCGTATATGGGGGAGGATGGAGGAGGGCATTGTTGGTCATCATTCAAACCTGCGCTGTTTGTCTGACAGTGAGAATATCTCTCTAAATATTTACATCTACATTACTGTTTATTCCTGTCCACCACACACACACACACACACACACAGCCCGTATCTCCATATCTGCTTTTTTTTTTTTTCATGCATCGTCGCCCCCCACACATGCTTAGGATGGCTGGAAGAAGGACAGTAACGTGTCAGATGGAGTCTGTGAAGACATGCACTTTCTTTTGTGCAACCTGAATCCAACTTTATGTCAATGAGCTGTTGTAAATGAACTGTTTACCATCATGCCTTGCTCCAAAGCAACAAAATCAAGAGAAAGCTTAATCCGTCAACCCTTTTACTGGTTGCACTACATGCAACAGTGACAGCTCTATCACTGTCAGTGCTCTGCATCATGATCTTTTGCAAAATAATGTAATGGACAATTTTTAGAACAGTCCTCATTTTCTTTCATGCAAAATAACCAGCTGACTGAAGACACCGTGGCTACTAGGTCATCTTACTTAAGAGTCCCATGGACCGGCTGCAAGGATAGATGTTGTAACATGCGCCTGTGTGCATATGTGTATAGGCATGAATCTGTTACAAAGCAGAGAGGTCTGGCAGGAGTGGAAAAACAAAATGACGACAAGCCCGCGTCTCGAGGCCCGTGTGTTTATTGACGAGGCGTAAGGCATTACAACAGTCCATTAGCGACTATAAACATGGAGCACCAGCATACGTGAGTACGAGATGGAGAGATCGGAGAAAGAACAGAGCAAGGGCAGCAGGACGGAGAGGAGAAGGAAGAGATAAGGGCGGTAAAAGTGAGGAGGAGGGAGGAGGAGTGAGATAGTAGCAGATGGGACTCAGGTTCAGTATCTATACTCTCTGGCCACACAGTCAGTGATCAGACAGGCAGACATGTGGACACACACAAGTGTGACTTACTCCGTAGCAAGACGCGTCCAAACACGGTGTGGTCGCGGTCCAGTGTGCTGCAGTTCCAGCGGTGGTGTCTGAACTGGTGCTGGCACTCTCTGATCCACTCTTTGGTGCCCTCGCCGATGGCCTGCATGATGTCCGGGTGGCGCTGGCAGAGTTGCCGCTGCTTGTTCACCAAGCCGGGGATGTTGTCGCAGATCACACGAGCCCCCAGCGCACCAATGTACCTGAAGATGGAAAAAACACAAACTTCTAGGCACTTTGCTCCACACTAGGTTTATCGAGAAGAATTCCTATGTGGAATATGTAGAACAGCAGTGACTGATGGGATATTACATTCAATTGGTACACATAGGTGCCCTCATATGGTAGATGTATACACATGTGGCTACACACACACTCGAAGGTGGTGAGTGGCATGAAGGAGAGCCGCAGCAACAGTCCTCTGTGAGTCAGAGTTCACTACATTTAACAGTTTAAGGTTTGCGAGCAGGAGGGGAGTGGAAACCATTTACTCCGCTCTCCAAATAAATAAGCACTTAACCTCTCCCCACAAGACCTGCGTGTGTATGTGTGTTTAAATGTTTCCCAATGGGCTAGTTGAAATCATGTCGTCACAAATCAGAGCACAAAGTCCGGGGCCTCCAATAACCCTGTCACACTAATACCACATTTACTCCTCTCTGTCTTCTGCCCGCTCGCTCTCATGCTCATCTTACTCACAGTCCTCCTGCATGCCTCTTCCAGTCTCTCTCCCTGCCCTAATAAAACAGACTTCTGCAGTATCCCGTCAAGATAAATGCGGCGGTGAACTCACACAAAATAAACTCTGAACCTAATCATGTGTGTGCATGAGACTTCTTGCAGCCCGGTGGCTGCAGCGGGGCTTTGGCGGGTCAGCGAGGGGAGGTCAGGGAGCGTGTAGCTGTGTGGTCGTGTTTTTACAAGGCCGGGCGAGAGGATGGAGACTGAAGGCTCTCTGGTCCCCAGAGTGGGATTAGAGAGGAGGAATAAGAACAGAGTGCTCATCAAAGGAAAGAGCCAGAGCAGCAATTCACACTTAATTTTCCCGTTCTCCATGAGAGTCAGGAGGACCTGTGGATTTTATAGGATAGTAAATCATTATCCACAGGTCTAAAACAACATGCTGTAAAGAGCTGCGACTCTACTGTGAATCAGAGAGGAAAGACAAGTCGCACACAAATAAGGAAGGGTTCTTTTGACTTCTGATGAGGCAGCTGATATTACACCAACCTCTTGTTGCCCTCTCCTTGAAATATGCTAAAAAATAATAAATAATAATAATAAATGGATAATATAAATTAAAAAATGCTATCCTACAACCGGCAACCACACACCGCAGTCCTAAATAATCATTACCAAATGTAATCATAATCATAAATAAACTTAACAAATTGCCATTATCATTAATACTAGTTCTGTTATTATGGTGTACTGCAGTTCTGCCTGTCATTTGTCCAACTGGTGTTGCCATACCCAGAAGGGTGGATTCAAGTTACGTGGCTTGGGCTCAAATCAGACTTGAGTCACAAATTGAATTACTTTAGACTCGACTTGACAAAATCAAAAAGCACTTGCAACATGACTCGGACATCAGCAACTATGACTCGAGCCTTTTCACTTTCGAAAATACCTGATACCTTTCCCCAAACAAAAAGGTTCAAAAGTGTCCTACAAATCAATTAATTTCCCTCGATTTTTTGAATCAACTAAGATAAACGTTATTCATTCCCAGCAAGTCAACGCTTAATTCCTCAGATCCACTTTGTTTGAACTAATCCGATGCATCCAGTCGAGTTGCAGGAGAGAACCATGAAGAACTAACATTGCGTTACCAAGCACCAATTTTGAAAAGAAATGATACCAAAGATAATTTTGTTCCTGCACAGAACATATGCAGTGGTTAACAGAAAAACAGGTCAAAAATGACAGACGGAGATGCAACTACTTCCAACAAACTTGTAACGAATGAGTTCAAATTTTGAAAAACATTCAAGATTTTTTAAAATTTTAATATTTTACTATTTTGTTTGCATTACTTTTTTTTTTTATGTCACACTCAAAACTTAACGATTAGCACTTGGGACTTGTCAGTCTTTACTCTGGACCTGAGTGCAGAGAATGGAGACTTGCTTGTCAGGGTGTATTCAACTTACCTTAATGTCGTCATCACATTATATTTGTCAGATAGCCCACATTAAGTCTGAGTGTCATTTGTGTTGCGCTGCATATGTATTATATCTAGACAGTATAGTAGCTTTCATGTGTTACATATTTTTAATAGTATACCTTTTAGCTGTACTGGCTTATGATATGTAATATAATTGAGTAGGACTTGTCAGTGTTTTTTTTGGGGTGGGGGTGGGGGTGGGGTGGATGGTGTAGGGGGCACCTGGCAGATTTGGTGCCCTGTCATATTCATCATCTGTCGTCATTTTCTGCAGTATTACAAGTACAAATCTATTACCTTCTTGGGATTTCTTGCTAAATGTTCTTGAGAAGCAGCAACTAAGCAAAGTCACTTCACTTCTCTGTTATGTCAGTTAGTCAAACTTGCAACTGCCTGGCACACACACACACACACACACACACACACACACACACACACTAATTGACCGTTACCTTTGACAAACACTTGGAAACTGTGGCTACTCTTCATATGTCACAACAAATCTAATTTCATGCTTACATAATAACTGCATCACATTATACATTGCCTTTTATTCCACCTTTCTCAAATGGCTGGAACATCCCACAATCATTTTCGTGACCCAAAGCCCCAGACCTGCCCCTATCATCACTGCCTGCACACCCGCAGAAATGTGATAAACGGTTAGATGCTGTATCTCCTGCACTAAATTCCCCTCAAAGCCAATAATGCCCAGCCAAAGCCTCCACACACAGTCTCTTACCACTACTCCCCATAACTGCTTTTAATCTACACAAACTATTAGGCATTCCATCACCCCCATACCCGCCCACACACAGACACTTCTCCTATAAACACACTCACACACATGGACATTTTCACGCATGTTATTGCGCAGGCAATGAGATATTTTTTCACCCCTCACCTATGCTCTAGATGGCTGGTTTTGGGGTATTTTAGTGAAGTCATTTGTGTGTGTGTGTGTGTGTGTGTGTGTGTGTGTGGTACCTGGTGAATTAATGACTGCTCTGCCTTGTTGAATGCAGGCCCCAGCTGAGCTGAACACGCGCTCAGCCAACAGCGCCAACATAAATTACATTTATCGCTCTATTATTATTGCTCAACGTGGCAGGCCAACAAACTGACACGAAGAGCAAATGCATCTTAGAAACAAAATCCTAAAGAAGCTCGAGTCTAGTTCACAAGCTCATCAATTAGTTTATTATCACCGTCAGTGCTCCTTACTATTTTTTTTTTTCAGGAGCAAATCATTTTTTAATTAAATAAAGTGAAACACATTTATTATTTCTCTTTAGTAATGTCCTCATAGATATCACAAGTAAATGCACAAATATAAACCCTAATGCGTTTAGATTTTTTGCAGCAAAACGCACAAATAAAAACAATAATAAAGTTTAAAATGTTGCACCGACTATGAATTCACTGCACAGAGAGTCCGCGATAATAAATTAACAACCCCTCATAATGGCCTTGTCTGTCTGCTGCTGGAAAATCGCTGCTGTGAATTAATTATAAGGGGGTTTTGCTTTTGCATTTTGGAGGAGGGTTATTAAAATAGTCATCGTAAGTTAAATTCGTTGGCAGATTGAATCCCTGAAGTCTCTAACGAAAGACTCAAAGCTAGGCAGAAGTCCCAGCGCCGTTTCAAATGATTAAGATCAATGATTCATGTTCAAATCGTGTGCCATTTCCTTAACTCCCTTCTGCAGCTAGACAGCTGATTTAATTTAGTAAATAATAATAATAATAATTTACTTAATTGTGTCTTCCAGAAAGTAGAAATTCGGCCGCCATAAATCTCGTCAGGCAGGTAGGCCTGTAGGTGTGATGTGTGCGCACAGTACTCACCACCATGAGGAGTCCACCCGAGGCGTCACCAGCAGCAGCAGCAACACACACGCACAGTAAATCCTCGAGCTGGCACCGGGGTTTTGGCACGAAGAAGACCGGGGTGAGGGTTTGGCTCCCGGTGAACCACAACTCCCAACCCGGGCAGCCCGCAGGCTCAGAATCCTGTTCAAACCCAGCATGGCTCTGCGCTTTTTTTAACCACAAAAAAAGTTCCCCCCAAAAAAAATCTGATTTCAGAGGGAGGGAAAGCCCGGCTTAAACAGACAAGATGTGAAGTAGGCTATGCACCCATTCAGTAGGTAGGCCTCATTATCCAGTGTGTGGCTCCATATTAAATATAGCGCGGCTGTCAGGAGTGTGAGGAGCGCGTTTTCGGTGCCATGTGCCCACCAGACTCTCCACTGAGCACTTCTGGCTGCAGACAGGAGGTTTACCTGACGAGACGAGCAACAAGTGTCGGGTGCTTTACCTCTCCAGTCGGCTCCTTCTCCAAAACTCTTATCCTTGGTTTTGGTTTTAGTTCAGAGGCAGAAATAGGATCCGATTCACAGCTGGAGGTTTGCAGATGCGACACTCGCTGCTGTTTCTGTCGGCTGTGTGAGTTTGCGCTGGGTCGGATGCTCGCACCGGACCTCTCCTTTATCAGTGCGCTGCGGACAGAGGCAGAGCTGGGAGAGACAGGGGGAGAGAGAAAGAGATGAGGGAGGGCTCGCTGCTGACGGCTCCTCGCGCCCATTGGGCAGATGCAGGGGTTACAGAGTTTGACTAGGAAGGAGATATTAAAGAGGGATGGATGGAGAGAGGAGAGGTGCGTTCCTCTGTTCCAGTGTGTGTGTGTGTGTGTGTGTGCTTGTGTGTGTATTAGGGTGATGATGCTGTTGCAGTCCTATGTGAGGAGTTCATCTGTAACCACACACAGAAATCGTTATAATTGATGATGGCGCCTTCATTTTACAACCCTGTAAAATTGGGTAATTAAATCACAGGAAAAAAATGTGGTTCTTCATATTTTAAAGGGATTTTCTGACAAATTAAAAGTCGTTTTTATTCTTAATGTAAAATGCCACAAAATGCAATCACGTAGATGCAGAAATACAACCAGAGAGCAAATGCCCTACATGAACCACTATGTTGGAAATGCATTTGCAGCCTCAGATATAGTAGGTATTAGTTCACACAAATATCATTTTATAGCATCTATAGTTATTGTCAGTTATATAAAACAGAATAGAATAGAAAGCCTTTATTGTCATTGCACAGGAATACAACGAAATTAGTTGTGACACTCAAGTGATGCATTCCAACAAAGAACATAATACAAAAGACACAGGACGTTCAATACGCAGACAAAAATATAGAAAAAATGTACCAGACTAGAGAGCCGGGAGCAGCTGCACAAGTGCACGTCTGTAATTAGAATTAACACTATCATATTCAGTGGATATGTATATGATAGTACTTCTCCTCATACTGTTCCTCAAATACATAATTACTGTACAGCATAGATTTAATGCTGCTGGCAAAATCTGGCACACTTACATCATATTAATATCATGTAATAAGTGTTGTCCCTGATTAAGATTTAAATCTGTGACATTGTTTAAGTTATTATTATTATTAATAAATACTTATTTAAATGTTTGTTGTGCCTGCAGCCGCGCACCACCTAAAGAACAGCAGAAATGAATGTCAGAGAAAAAAGGAATGGGAAGGGAATGTGGGACTGGTAGAACAGAGCCAAATCGTCCAGTGGAACAGCACTATGGCTTAAATATGAACCACATGTGTAAGAGAAAGAGAGTGCTGAGACAGCGTTCAAATAAAGCACTCGCACACACACTCGCGCAGTGCATTGTCCCCGGAGAGCGACCATCCTTACCTTTTTTCCCATGCATGCGTACGCATCTTCAGGTCGTCCTCAGGCTTGGCAGTGACCTGTCACCGTCACTCATCATCAAATCTGATATATCTCTTTGTCCTTGAATGACTCCTGACAGATTAAAACCTACTTTGAAGTGTCCGAAGATCGTTCACAAACTCAAAGGCAACAGCTTGAGTTGTTCACAGACACCAGTTCACACCGGTCTTATCAGCGTCGACTTGAACTTCTCCGAGGGGGTTTGTGATATTGGATTAAGAATACCACAGTTGATTCAGCTGACCCAGTAATGCTAACCAACGAGTAAACAAATCGGGAAAATCCCTGTCGGAATTGAAACTATTAGAATTAGCTATAGCTGTCGCAAACTGCTGTTTCATCGAAAGCTTGAAAAAACAGCTCTAGTGTTTATGCCAAAGCTGCTGTTAAAGCTAAGCTCCTTTCAGAGACATTTGTATTTCTGCTTACAGCTCGGCAGGCAGGCTGCTGTCAGAATGGGACTCACACTTTAAAGCGTTTTCAGAGACCGGCACATGCACAACCGTGCAGACTACAGGTTTGTGAGAGGCCGCGAGGTGAGGCAAAGAAGCACAGCTCCGGTGAATATTTGTACACTGCAGCTTAGCTCACAATTTTCTGCTAAATCAAAAGGAATTAGGGAAGCACAAACACGGCTGAGTTATGCTGTCTCTCATGGGGCTGGAGCTGGAACAGACTTTCTCCCTCTCGCTCTCTCCCTCCATCTCTCTCCCAGCCTGTGAACTTGACCCCAGCTTTCTCCTCATAAACAATAACAGAGTCAAGCGCCTTCTTGTCAGTTGGAGGAAAAGTTTGCCCTGATGTACGAGGTCCAATCTGGCAACCATCTCCTCAGAGGAAAAGTACTGACGGGGGTTGCTATGTTTAAACGTTGCACTGGGGTGAAGGAGGGATAAAGGTGCGATTTACAGAGGCAGCGGTTTTGGACTAATCCAATTGATTTCTGTGCTGATACATTATAATCACTCTGGATTATTTCTCAAAGGAGAATTGCAAGGAGAAAGGGGAATGGGGCCGAATGGGCCAAGGGCAAGCCAGAGGCATGCACTGAAGGTGGAAGGGTTGGACTAATGGCCCAGTAATGTGTCCCCTGTGGGGATTATGCTGTGGGCTGTCACCAGTCAGGCAGTCCAGGGATGAGCTCAGCGTGTATTCCCATCCCCTGGCAGGCTGGAGCAGGGAGGATAGTCTGTCGTCAGACCTGGCAGAGTCCCCATACTGATGGGACACATAGGGGCAAACTCAACACTGGGCAGGTCTGAGGGAATACGAACAAGCGACAGGTGGAAGAAGGACGAAGACAAAAAGGTGATCAACTAAAGCAAGTTAGGGAAAGACAGGAGGTGTTACTGTATCCAACATCGTTTTTCTAAGGACTGAGGGTGTCGTATGCTTCACAGATTGTAAAGCCCCTTGAAGCTAATATGTGATATCTGATATAAGGTTATATAAATAAAGTTGACTGGACTAACGTCTTGTAGTAACAAGTGCTCCAGCTTAAACGACAAAATACCTCATTTGTCATTGCCTTACTCGTAAGCCGTAGAACATGATCTGTTACTCAGACTGGACTTCCTGGATCTTATGTCACATCTCTCCAGTACCTTAAGCTAAGTTCACACTACACAACGTTCACAGTCGTCAGATGGCTGTGCCAGTCTTAAAGTTGTGGTTTTCACACTGCATGACACACTCGACCTTTCACCAGGAGGAAGCCCTGATGAGTATGTGTGAGGCGCTGGTCGACCATCAACCCGGGGGTTCTGTGGGTTGGGCAGGTTCCGACAAGTGGGTCAAAAAGTGACAAGGCAGCAATCTGAGTAAGTTATTAATAACTAACAGAAACATTTTATGCAACAGTCCACCTTTCACCTTCTCTTCCCCCCCTCTCACTCTCCGTTTCAAACACACGCACGCTTTGGAAAGTGCCGCAGTGCTCAGTCCATGTCTGTCCTCAACCTATGTCTCGCACTCTCACACTCAACAACATGGTCCACAACAGGTCCAGATACTTAGCGTGGTAGATATCTAAGGTGCGTCTGCGATGCATCGGCTTGCATCTTTGAACAGTTCACACATAGTGCTTGAGTGCCAGTTTGCAAGCATAGAGTCACCATTGATTTGCCTTTGATCTGGGGCGCTTCTTTAGGGGAGCTCCAAAAATGGTCGGCAAGTGGAAAATCAGGGCTAAGCGTGTAGTGTGTACCAGGCATTTAACAACACACCTCACATGCAAAACAGGGTCTGGCTGTTGGTGGAGGACAGCGTCAGAAAAGTATAAAAGTTGGACACTTTGCATGCCCAGCTATCCATCTTGATCTCTTCCTTACGAAGCTTTGCAGTACTATAAAAACGTCACGCTACCTCAGTTTTACTTTTCAGGGTCAGCTGTCATTATTTGCATGGCCACAAAGAGATGGCTCGTGAGAACAACTTAAAGTCCAGATTTACCGGCATTTTGAGAGTATGTAGCTTTAGTATCATAACATATTTGTGAGTAAAACAGGGCACTGCAGGTCAGATATATTGTTGGAAGGAATTTGGTTGGATTGTTGAAAAGTAGGCGTGTCATAATGGCCTTAACAGTGAGATGCAGATGAGATAGTAGTATCCGTCAGAGATAGAGTAATCTCTATAAACAGATATCTGCATGCAGAACCTGGAGGCGACAGGGCAAGATTTTGGTATCGGAAGTGTTCTGGTTTCCGTTTGTAGTCCAAGTAGTACTGACCAATTGCATTTGAAGGCAGGTAGTCTGTCAATCTCGGAACCCATCGTCAGACGACAAGTTAGCTTTGTCTTAGCTTTTTTAAAAATGTATCTGCATTCATATGCAGAGATTGATTAATAGAGAGTAGCCAAAAGGAAGCCAAGGAATTATTGGTCCAGATATCCATTAGGTACACCATATCAGCCCGAAATATTGGCCCTTGCCCTCAGAGGCTTATTGTCCTCAGAAAAGATGGTTGTTGGATTCTAATGTTGGGGATAAAGTGGTGAAGTTCGTCACATACTCCATGTAATGTTAGATGCTGAAGCAGTCCACTGTAAAACCTTGTGTATAATCTGAAACTGTCACAGATAAAGCTTTCCTTGGAGTGAATCAGTTCTAGCCAGAGGGTCTGTATCTACAATTTTTTTGGGAAAAAAAGACGCACAGATGTAAGATAATGTTTCCAGCTAGCTAACTTAATCTAACATGAAACAATTGATTGATGGGTTGATGTCATGATGTTGATGGTTGAAACTGGTTGGTACTAGTTTACGTAAGTGCACATATTTTGTTTTACAGGTAGAAACATGATTGGCTATTGATATCAGAATATGAAGTGGTTGATTTTTTTTGGGGGGGGGGGGATTACAGTATGTTGTTAAATAGGGGCACAATATGGCCAGGAGGTCAAACTTTAATGGTTAAAAAGGCGTTTTTCTTGTGATCCTGACTGAAAACACAGTGCTTAGCCGTATGACTAATGCTGGTTTTGTCTCACAAGGACAGTCTCCATTCTGAATATTTCATTTTAATGCTTGCAGGATGACTTATTGTAGATGGATTTAATACTATCATAATTTCAGTGTGTTAAGTAGCCGTGAGGATAAAAGGACCAGGCCTGAGTGGCTGTTTGGATAACAATCAGCTGAGAATCCAGAAGCATTATCTATAAAGCTAATGAAAGGTCAGAATACAACACAGACCCTAAAAATACACCGTCCTCCAGGGACAGACAAGCCACAATGTGCGTGTGCACGAGTGTGCCGTACGCACATCCAGGCGTGCAAGCCAAAGAACCAGATCTGTGATAATTTATTGTCCTGTAAATTTAGATCTGCCGACAGAGATGAACTGCCTTGAACAAACACAGTGGCGTTGGAACTCCAGAAGCCTCCGAAGCGTTTGGCTAGGTCTCAGAGAAGGTGTCGGAGCCTGTTGTCAACCACTTTCCCCTGATGCAAAGGGTGCAACGACAGGCATGTGCATTGAGAGAAAGTTTGTGCTTGCATGGATCAAAAAAAAAAAGCTCAGACAGACACGTCCATAAGTACTGCTACACTATGTACCCATCATGGTTGGGCTGTGCAGGGCTAAGCTCTGCATACGCGTGACCCTTTCTTTCTTTATCTCCAGGGTAGCCTGTCATTAATAGATTTTATAGCTCCTGTGAACACTAAGTGTCCGTAGATGTGATGGTGATAACTCTATAATAGAATGTTTACTGGGTCGCTGGAGGATGCCGTCATGCTGGACAAATTGGGAGCATGCACACACATGAACACGTACACAGGCACACACACACACACACACACACACACACACAGACTGGCTGTAGAGCAGGTGATAAAGATGACATCAAAGGGATATCAGAGGCAGCGTGGCCTCTTTGACGTTTAGCACATCTCAGACGCTTCTTTGGAGAAAAGGCACGCTCCACTGGCGATACATAGACTGGGACAATGATACACAGACAAACAGTCACACAGACAGAAATAATCAGGCATACATCATTCATATTAGACGGGATAGACTGGGCTAAACTTTAACCTGACTGCTTTGATCCCATTTTTAAATAGCTAGATGTTGAAAAATGAAATTTACCTTTATGGATGCTGGTCATGTTTTAAGCAGTGTCTCCTTGCGCCCTCTTAGTGGAACTGAGTTTGTGCTGAGTGGTTTCCTGTTTTAGTAGGGAACTGTCTGTGTGACGTACACTGCAGGTCATGGGCAGCTGGTCACATGGTGGCTAGCTGAGGTAACAGTGAGCAGTGAATCAGTAAATTGAACTGTGAAACAGTCATTTTTGTCTGTCTTTGTAGTTTTTATACACAGGATAAGGAGTGAGTCACACTGTAAACCAAGATTGAAGTCACTGGTGGAATATGTGAGCTTGTGTTTTTTTTTTTTTTTTTTTTTTTTGAGTCCAGTCATCCAGATTAATAGTGCAAAATACGATCAACAAGTAAATAATGATGTATCATTATGGACTGGAATAAGACTTGGCTGCTACCCAGCGGTGTATATAGTAAAAAAATAAGCCCCTTATCAGCTTCATCCATAAAGTGATGAACACATTAATGCATGAAAAATTATAATGCAATAATATAATACATATTCTGAAATGAACCATTCTGCATAATGAGTGCTTTTACTTTTTGTACTTTACATATATTTTGATGCTCATACTTTTGTACTTTTACTTAAGTAAGATTTTGAATGTAGGACTCTGTAGTGCTTTTTTCCACCACTCCCCACAAGGTTTATTTTAGGATTAGGAAATCTTTAGGATTAAGGTCTTGTGTGTGAGCAGCTGTGTTCGTGCATGTGGGCATTTGCAAGCAAAATATAGTTATTTGGTTGGAGTGACTGATTTTAATCATTATATTGTCAGCAACAAAATACTGCTCAAATGGTGTAGCCTACTTTTCTACAAGAAAATAAGACGTTTTAATGAGTCCCTTGCCTTTTCCCAGTTTTTTTTTTTTCTTTTTTCATTCAAAAATCAGAATAGGAGAATGTATAAGCAAGGTGGTAAAACAGATTTCTTTATTTTGGGGTTCAACCTTAAACCTGCTTTTCAGAAGATTACTTTTTGACTTTTTTGCCTTTATATGATAGTACAAATAGACGGGAAAGGTGGAAGAGCAACAAAAGGCTAGAATCAGTATTTTTATATCAACAATGAATGACAAAGAATTATTATCCAACTCTGCCGTTACCCTCATCTCTACATGTAGCGTCTTTTACTTCCTCTTTGGTGTTATGGCCAGCAGCTTTACTGTTTGTCTGACAACTCTGACAGCTGTTCTCAGCAAAGAAAATGACAATAAACCCATTGAACACCTGCCCAACACCAAATGCAGACAGACAGAGAGTTAGCGATTAGCTGGTGAACATAGTGTAGTATTTACAATATAGCTAAAGAGCCAGATATTTTCCTTAGGAGTTGGTGGAGAGTAAAATCAGAGATAAAAGGAGAGTGATTATTAGACTAAAGGCCCAGACAACAACAAAGCGAAATCAAAGAACCAGTGGCGATGGAGGCTGACTGTTGCATCGCCTCATGTCATCTGTGTCGTGGCCAAAAGTTGCACATGAAAACACAGCAAAGACTCCAGCTGACAGCCAATTATGCATGTGCATGAAAGGAAATAACTCCCCAAATCAGCAGATGGCAGTCATCTGTATTTGTCATTGAGAAAAGGGAAACCATAAGACTGACCAGGACGGATGCAAGACGCTAAGTAGCCAGTTAGCACATTAACAGCACAACTCGATGTTGAAAGTAAAAATGATATTTACCGTGCACCAGTGAATCACACAAACAATTACAGACTTACAGACAATTTTCTGTTAAAGAGCTCAATGGCTCAATGGTTTGTTTCGATTTCACGTTCTCTTGACTTTAACCGTTGGTTTGTTGTCCTTGCTTTCGTTTTTCTTCTCGTGGACTGAGTTGAATGTCAATCAAAATTATTTCATTCATCAACGGGCTCCGCCATCTCTGACACTGATCTAACATGCTGAATTGGCCAAAAAAAAAACTGACAACAGCCAACTAGTGCTAACAGTGCAAGTCACACCAACAAAACTAGGGCAACAGATGCTCACCGTATGCCCAACACTGACCGACGTCCGATGGTCGGCTTGGTATGTCAAGGCCTTAACATTCATTAGGTGACCAGGGACATGTCTCAAAATGAATCTTAATGTTGCTCCATGTTTGCCTGATATGTAAATAGACAGCTGTTTCTTAACATTTAACCATTACAACTTAATGAGGTGATAATATATCACCGCTTTGTTTGTTGCGTCGGTAAAAACATCTGTGAATGCAGCTTTAACCGAAGATAACAAAGTATAGCAGTATATCAAACGCATCAGAGACAAAAGAGTTTGGACTGTGTCCAGGTTATAAAAAACAGAGAGGCATCTTGTTGGCTCTCCTATCAAAGATGACTTATGCCTACCATAAACTGGAACATTTCGATAAGACTTCTGAAAGGCTAAAATCTGACACCCTCTCATATCTAAAGACAATGTGAGTTTTTAGTCATACACTCAGGCTGAGTTTCATGACCACTATACACCAGATGATTGAGATCACAAAGGCTTGCTGAAACAAGAAGTTGCTTGAGAAGTCGTTTGGTGTAAAGCCGGTGTTTAGAGGACTCAACTGCTGATATTCTGTTTTTCTGCATGTGAACGTTTGAGCTTTGATTACTGCTTATAGAACATACAAGAAACTGTGGTGCGGATTAAGTCCTAAGCCTCTTTGGTGTTTGTTTAGTCTCATTAACCTCACCTTTACATTTCTCTCCATTACAGTGTGTAAAGAAAGAGTGAGAGAGGAAGTGAGGTATGTGTTTATTTGCATATTGAGAGAGAAGCAAAACATAATTGCTGATGGTCATCAGAGATTGATTGTTAGTCAGATGTTTATTTCAGGTGAAAACTAAATCAATTTGAGACAATTTCTCATGTGAGAGCACATACTGTATATGAATTAATCGTCAACCTGCAAGTTTCACCCTCAAACGTTTTTGCAGGTCATTTTGTAGTTCTCTGTGGCATTAGTAGCTCAGTCCATAGGGACCTGGCTTAGGAACTGAAGGATCACCGGTTCAAGTCCCCATACGGACCAAATATGTGCCAGCTTGGCGCCTCCTCCTTGAGCAAGGCACTGAACCACCAACTGGTCAAGACACCTGTCCAAGGCAGTCCCCTCGCCCTGACATCTCTCCATTTGATGCATTTATAGGTCCTGTTTGTGCATGTGCTTGTATTTCAGGCCTGTGTGTATATGACCACAGAGTGGAAAAATCAGAATTTCTTCTCAGGGACTAATGAAGTATATCTTATTTTTCTACAATTTTGTAATTAAACATTAAAAGAAAACACTTCCTTAAAGGGTAACTTCAGTATTTTTCAACCTGGATCCCATTTCCAAGTGACTAATGGGAACAACAGTTTTTGAAACAGGTCCAATACTGAGCGAGAGCGCTGCACCCAGCAGTTGCAAAACAGGTTGCAATGCAACCATTTGGCACCATCACAGCATGTCAACTAGGAGTGTTAGTTTTTGTCACAGACTCAGATTGAGATTCTAATTGCCTGACAACATTATGGACAGGATCCCTTAAAAGGGAGACCTTTTTGTTTAAGAGTAAGATCCTTTATGTTTCACCAGAAACAGCCCCGAAATCACTAACCCCAAACCCCCCAGACTCCATTAAAATAAACAGTCATTTTATCATTGCAAATCGCACTTCATTCAAAGACAACACAAACAAAATAAAACTAACGAAAACAATCTTGGTTTGTCTTTCCACTGTCCCAACAATCACCAACTGTGATTTGGTTGAAGTAAACCCTTCATTTACCCAGTAAGTTGTGAAAATATGCTGGCTCTATATACCCTAAAATTACTATTTATTTAAATGGAGTCTGGTGGAATTGCTGATAGCGATTAGGGGGCTGTTTCTGGATTAAGGAAAAGGATCCAACGCTTGAACAAAAAGATCTATTTTTGGAGCGATCCCTTCCATAATGTTGTGACACTTAGAATCACAATCTGAGCTTGTCAGTGACAAAAACAAACACTTTTAGTGGACGTAAAAAGATGGAATGAATGCCCTGAGTGGTTACATTACAGCCCATTTCGCCATTGTCAGCTTCAGCAGTCTCACTATTTCAAAAGTTGTTGTTCCCATTAGTCACTTAGGGTCCAGATTGAAAAAGACTGAAGTGACCCTTTAACAGCTAACTGTGACTAATTTGTATACAGTACAGGCCAAAAGTTTGGACACACCTTCTCATTCAATGCGTTTTCTTTATTTTCATGACTATTTACATTGTAGATTCTCACTGAAGGCATCAAAACTATGAATGAACACATGTGGAGTTATGTACTTAACAAAAAAAGGTGAAATAACTGAAAACATGTTTTATATTCTAGTTTCTTCAAAATAGCCACCCTTTGCTCTGATTACTGCTTTGCACACTCTTGGCATTCTCTCGATGAGCTTCAAGAGGTAGTCACCTGAAATGGTTTTCCAACAGTCTTGAAGGAGTTCCCAGAGGTGTTTAGCACTTGTTGGCCCCTTTGCCTTCACTCTGCGGTCCAGCTCACCCCAAACCATCTCGATTGGGTTCAGGTCCGGTGACTGTGGAGGCCAGGTCATCTGCCTCTCCTTAGCAGTGGTTTCCTAGCAGCTATTTGACCATGAAGGCCTGATTCGCGCAGTCTCCTCTTAACAGTTGTTCTAGAGATGGGTCTGCTGCTAGAACTCTGTGTGGCATTCATCTGGTCTCTGATCTGAGCTGCTGTTAACTTGCGATTTCTGAGGCTGGTGACTCGGATGAACTTATCCTCAGAAGCAGAGGTGACTCTTGGTCTTCCTTTCCTGGGTCGGTCCTCATGTGTGCCAGTTTCGTTGTAGCGCTTGATGGTTTTTGCGACTCCACTTGGGGACACATTTAAAGTTTTTGCAATTTTCCGGACTGACTGACCTTCATTTCTTAAAGTAATGATGGCCACTCGTTTTTCTTTAGTTAGCTGATTGGTTCTTGCCATAATATGAATTTTAACAGTTGTCCAATAGGGCTGTCGGCTGTGTATTAACCTTCACACCTGTGAAGTGGAAACCATTTCAGGTGACTACCTCTTGAAGCTCATCGAGAGAATGCCAAGAGTGTGCAAAGCAGTAATCAGAGCAAAGGGTGGCTATTTTGAAGAAACTAGAATATAAAACATGTTTTCAGTTATTTCACCTTTTTTTGTTAAGTACATAACTCCACATGTGTTCATTCATAGTTTTGATGCCTTCAGTGAGAATCTACAATGTAAATAGTCATGAAAATAAAGAAAACGCATTGAATGAGAAGGTGTGTCCAAACTTTTGGCCTGTACTGTGTATTAAGAGGTCCACCAAATGCCCCAGTTCAAACCGTATTGTGGTGGTTATATGAGCCTTGTGTGTCCTGTGACGGAGGTGGCATAGACCTTGTGGTCGAGGCAGCAGGAACCCTGCTGTGGATGTTCTGTGAATACTTGCACTGTGTGATTGACGTTCAGTCCTGTAGTGAAAATTGTACGGGCTACCTGGTGTTTTAGGCTGAATTCTTGAGCGCAGGCCATTACGGCCCTTTGGCAAAAGGCTTTGTGGTGAGGGCTCTAAGTTGCAGGAGAGGTCCCTCCACGCCCTGAGTGATGAGAGCAGGGTTTAACCGGCTGCAGGTGCGCTCGAGACAGGCGGGTAGGGCCTTTGAAGTAGAAGCCAACTGGGACCCTGGCCCATCTCTGACCAGCAGCCAGCACAGACACATTCGCTTTCAATTAACACTCTCCCTTCTTTCCCGATCGCTGCTCTTTTGCTTTCTGCTCTCTTTTTCGATACTCATCTGTGTTTATGTTCAGAACAGAACGGTCTGAGGTGCAGTAATTTAATATCGTTACCAGTTAATGACTATCCTGACCGTTTAAGAGCTGTTATTTGTCTGTGTTTGTGTAAGTGTGTTCAGTTCTTACTTCACCTCTCACTTAGGCTTCATGAATCCTCTTTGTGTTTCAGGGCCAAGTTGTGCGTCCAGAGAACTGCGAGTCCTCAGAGCTCTGACACCCTGATCTATTGTTTCTGATTTATCTTTATGTGATGAAATCAGGGATCTCCACACTCTCATGCTGTCATCTGAATAGGACACATCCTGTCTCTGACACTGCTAAACAAGCAAGCTAAGTCAAACCAGCTTTACTGCCTGATAGAGAAATATTGTAAATGCTGTTGTGGCTTATTGGCTGCCTTCATTTGAACACATATACACACACAAGTATGTATGTAAGCATGCACACATCTCATTAAAGAGAGTGAAAAAGAGAAATAAATGGCTGTTTCGATGGTAAGCTCCCTGGAGGCAGCTACATCTGGCTCCTGTTAGCCACAAGCGTATAAAAATCAAATGCGGTTTAGTCCCAGGCATTCTGTACTACAGACACACACACACACACACACACACACTGGGAGGTAGGACTCCAGCATGGTGGTCACCCCCAACAGTCCCAGTCTCTCCAGTACCAACCCTGGTGAACTCAGCAGACATCAAGCGGCTCAGACAGGGACTAGTACTCTTGGCACAAATACTAACAACAAGCCTTATACAGCTGCTATACAAAATATTAAACCCGTAAAACCCTGTGGATACCTGTCTGCTGGGCCTCTGTTAATATGTCTGAGTGGGGGGTGTCAATAATAGAAAAAGTTATAAAACTAAAAAAAGTTGAAGTCATAGTTCTGTCTGTGGAAGCATACTGTGTTCAGACAAAACAGGAAAAATAACCGTCACGAAATATTTTGTATCCAACTGTGAGAGCCTGTAAGAGGAAATTATTATTTGAGTACTCACAGTGTGGTCCTCAAGAAGAACTCAAAAATGTTTTACTTAAAATGTAGATATGAATTAAGAAAACTGTCTTAGATTATTCCATCCTTATTAATAATACTAGGGCTGAAACAGTCAATTGATGTATTGAATACACTATTTTTTCAAGCATTTTAAAGCATTTTATAAAGCCATGCTAACAGCACCATGAGGCTGTACTTTGAGCCAAAATGGAGCGGCAACCTACTGTGCTGAAAACCAAAGCTGAAATGCCCAAAACGGCAGTTCCTCAAATGGCCACTTGAGGGTGGCTCCAAAAGCGAGTCAGTCCCCATAGACCCTCATGTTAAAATGCTCAACTTTACACGAGAAATTAACATGTTGACAGCCTGGTACAAAAAACAGTTTGGGTCTTTAAAATTAATTTCCCCATTCATGACAACTGTACTGTAGGTTAATTTTAATACAATTCACCCGTTTACATTTTACTAAGGCATAAAGTTCTGCATAATTAAGAGGGTAGCAGCTTTGAGTGACAGGTGCATGCCATCCGTTGACAAGTGGCTACCACAGTGTCAACGTTGGTTTGGTAATGTAACCATGGTGTAACCATGGATTAAAAGAGAATAGGCAGAGATGTTGCTATTTCAGTGTTTTCAGTTCATGAAAGTTAAATGTAATGTTTCAGTAGCCTAAAAAGTCTTGTTCAGTGTATCGTTGTACTTGCAGACCCAATCAGGAATGGGATATTCAGCTAAATACATTTTGTTTTATGGTTTTAATCTTGTTTTCTGCTTGAAAAAAAATTTCATTACAGTTTGCCATAGACTGTAAATATACTGCGCAAACCAAGCTGGCAGCTAGCGTCAGGGTTACCTCCAATCTATCGTCCAAGCATGGTAACTTCTTTTCACTTCTGGCTCTTAAAATCCAAGCTGGTGCTGGACAAACTGCCAGTCTCGGGGCTTAAAAATGGGAGCCCACAAACTGATAGGTGAGGTTACATTGGCTACATCTGTTATTTTTATACAGTCTATGGCTAAAGTGTAGTGTGTCAGCTTGCTAACATACTCACAATGACAATGCTAACATGTTGATGTTACGATGATATAATGTTGTTAGTTTTTCCTGGTATTTGGTCATAAACAAAAGTACTGGACATATTGAAATTTTGACCAGATGCCGATCCATCCATCCATTTTCATCCGCTTATCCGGGGCCAGGTCATGGGGGCAGCAGGCCAATCAGCGCACCCCAGACATCCCTCTCCCTAGCAACATTTTCCAGCTCTTCCTGGGGGACCCCATGGCATTCCCAGGCCAGATGAGATATGTAATCCCTCCAGCGTGTTCTGGGTCTGCCCAGGGCCTCCCACCGGTGGAACGTTCCCAGAACATCTCTAACGGGGGGCTCCCAGGAGGCATCCCGATCAGATGCCCGAGCCACCTCAACTGACCCCTTTCGACATGAAGGAGCAGCGGCTCTACTTCGAGCTCCAAGCTCCTTATCCTATGTGTAAGGCTGAGCCTAGCCACCTCATGGAAGCTCATTTTGGCTGCTTGTATCCACAATCTCATGCTTTCGGTCACTACCCAGAGCTCATGACCATAGGTGAGGGTTGGGACATAGATGGACCAGTAAATTGAAAGCTTCGCCTTCCGACTCAGCTCCCTCTGATGGCGATGTTAGATGAAAAGGGTATCACCAAAGTCAGTAGGATCCACCATCTGGGGACCATGAATATCTGCACAAAATTTCATGGCACTCCATATAATAGTTTTGTTTTTGTTATCAACAAAAGATATTGTTCAGATATTACAGTCTGGACCAAAGTGATCCTAAGAGCCATGCTGCTAGCATGGCTAAAGATATCTAATATTCTCTTGTTCCAGCTTCTACAATGTGAAGATTTGATTCTTTTCTTTGTTATATATGGTTGCAAAATGGATATGCTTGGGTTTTGGACAGATAAAACAAGCACTGAAATGATGTGAATGCGAGCTACTGTAGAAAACAAGGATGCGACGATGAGTTCATCAACAGGATGTAAGAGATAGTTTATGCGACATAAACAGACACTCACAGACAAACAAGTGACCAGACTCACTCCCCAGACGTCCAAACAAATCCGCGTACACTCGGTGACACATAGCTGTGCAATGAAATTGTGACTCATTGATCTAACAGCCATCATCATCGTTGCTGGTGATTGTTAGATCTCTGACACACGCTTGAAGGATGTGCTCTGGTATGTAATCAGTGTAGTTGTTGACAACATCATTAGGCAGAAACCGTGGTGCTCAGGCAATCAAATGGAGAAGTAAGTTCATTTCTAAGGCTATCACACCTCATTAGAGAGTGAAGTTTAGCATAATTTCTACAATTTTCTGGGCTTCATGTCTAAATGTCACTGAGGTCAAAGCCAGCTCATCCTGTGTGCTCGTTTTAGCCCAGCAGGCATGTCTGAAAGACTCTGCAGCCCTGTGAGTCTGTCTCTGGCCTTCAATTTCCTGCCATGTGAAATCCTGGTCTGAACAGCTATCTTGATTTCAGCGTGGGTGGGATGGATAGCGCTTCAATAACTTTTGTGTTACTGATATTAGCATGTAATGTCAGAGTAATACCACCAGTATGCAAACATACTCTTTTAAAGCCTTTGTCATGAATGTTTGAGCGCTGGAATCATCTTAAAGCCTTTGCTGCACACACTGCCCTGCGTGAAATAGCGATACCAGTTCACCAGCTCCATTTAAGAGTCTTGTGATTGCCAAGCCGATGTCAAAAAAGCAGCGAGAGACTGTCGGCATCCAAATGAAAACATTTTCTTGGTGAAGAACACCAGATTTTAACAATAGTTGTGTTGTGGCCGGCTGAGGCGGTCCAGTAAAAGCTGGCATATCCTTGGCAGCAAGCTGGCTCTTGTCCTGAACTGTCAGAGTGAAATGTTGCCCTTATGTCAGCTCTCAGTAAACTCTACTATCTCTGACTGTGATGGACGGGCCCTCTCGAGGTCTCTGGAGATCTAACTCACGCCGAGATACACCGAGGCTGAGATCAGCTTCTGGACTGCTTTAAGGGCCTGGAAGCATCCACATGTTTGCTTCTGCCAGGTTTCAGTAGATGGTGAGGTGGATCAGAGAGTTTTAGGCCTTCTGCGCCTTGTTGCAGTGGTGGAAGAAGTACTCAGCTCCTTTACGGAAGAAAAAGTTGCAATAAAACAATGTAGAAAATACTGCATTTCAAGTGAAAGTCCTGCATTTAACCTCTAAATACAGTAAAAGTACAGAGGTAATATCAGATGAACGTATTTAAAATATTTAGAAAGAAAAAATAAAATGGGTATAATAGTATATATTATATTATTGTTGCGCATTAATAGATACTAAACATTATTTCAATGTTGTAGCTGGTGGATGTGGAGCTATTTTAAATCTGTTATACACTGATAGGTAGTTCAGTGGTTCCCAGGGTCACAAGATAAATCTGAGGGATTGGAAGATGATTGATGGGGTAGCATAGAAGAAAAAATACATTTCTGACTCAGAAATTTGCATTACCTTTTTTGGAATATTCTCTAATCTATGATTTTTTTGGGAAATGTAGGATAATTAAACCTCTTTTGGCCTCGAACGATAATTAGGTTTGACCATTGGAAAAGATGTCTGCCTTCTCTTGAATATAATGGAACTAGACTGCACTTGGCTTGAGGTGCTCAAATCCACGAAAAAATAATTTGAAAAACTCAACAGCAATGTCTTTTTCCTGAAATCATAACCCAGTTACTTAAGATAATCCACAGATCTTGTTGTGAGCAGTTTCACCTAGGAACTATTTTCCTTTGACTGAACTACACCCGCCAATTGTATCACCCCACAACAGGAAGCGTACATCTGCTGCTAGCTCACATAGCACCACTGAGCTTGCTGAACATGAAACTGCTCACAACAAGGTCTGTGGATTATCTTGAATAACTATGTCATGACATCTTGAAAAAATAAAATCCAAGGCAACTCTTCTCTGGTGCAAAAGTTAAAAGGCCTTTATTAAATGGCTAGTTCATAATGAACATTAAAAACACCAACATGTTTCGGCCATGCTCACTGGCCTTCATCAGGGCATAAAGCTGCAGGGTTCACAGGTGGCCTAAATGGTGGCCAGTGAGCATGGCCGAAACATGTTGGTGTTTTTAATGTTCATCATGAACTAGCCATTTAATAAAGGCCTTTTAACTTTTGCACCAGAGAAGAGTTGCCTTGGATTTTGTTTTTTGAAGATGTACTGCACTTCCTGACCAAAGAGCACCTTCCTGGATACCATGATACTGCAACCCACATGAGCGCTTCATCTGTTGTCTTCAACTAGGTCATGACTTCTGGAAAGAGACATTGCTGTTGAGTTTTTCAAGTGTATTTTTTGGCACTTGGAGCACCACAAGCTGAGTGCCATCTAGTTCCATTATGTTCAAGAGAAGGCAGACATCTCTACAGCCAATTTCTCCAACACTCAGCTACTTAAACCAGAACAGTCTGGACTGATGAGTAACGCTACAGGTAAGGGGAAAAACTTTTTTTTGATTTGGGGCTGAACTGTCCCTTAAAATAATCTGATCACAATATATTGACCACGATTTCAAAAGTACAATATATCCTTCTCAAATGTTGTGAAGTTGAAGCATAACATTGCATAAAATTAAAATATACAAGTAAAGTAGAAGTTCCTCAAAATTGTACTTACATACTTGAGTATATTTACAGTTTGAAGTTAGCCCTATATCTAAGCTACTGCTGTCATTTCTGCAGAAGATATCTAAGCCCAGCCTCCCCTGGCAGTCTCCTGATGCACGTCTGACCTTCCCCACCAACCCTGATCCTCACACACAAATGTTGCAATGCCTGGACATCTCACCATGTGCTTCTAATCCAACTCCAACTTCCTCCTTGGTGGTCTTCTGTCTTTCCATTCTACCACACTAAGCGCTCTCACTCAGACTCCTTTAGCATCCTGCCCTCTTCACTTAAAGGGGAACTAACGTTTTTTTCAACCTGGGCCCTATTTTCCGATCTACTTTTGTCTAAATGAGTGATAGGATGTTCAATATTTGACATTTCTCCAGTACGAAGTTAGGGCTGACCTGCCTACAGCCCGTGAGCGCACGCTATATTAAATAATAGGGCACTCAGACAGCGTCAAACAACATCAAAATACGTCCACTAAAAGTGCATTTTTTTCCACAGAGATAGGCTCGGATTGTTAGTATAATTATCCGACAACATAACGGAAAGGAGAAATGAACGTCTGTCTTTACCTTTAGCTGGATTCAGACGTGTTCCTCTGCCTGTTGCACTTTTAGTATATGTGCTACCGAATTAACACTGCTCCCTCTCTCCTCGTCCGCTCTTCAGTTTCAATGAGCTCTGCCTCCGTGTACATCTGTGTACTCCATGTTCAAATAAATACAGTCCGTCCAGAACCCTTATTACAGCTGTCAACAATTCATTTATTTCTTCTTTCACGCAGATAGAACATTGCTAATGGATGATCCCTGTCATGTTGCATCAGATTAAAACAAGAACAGCTTTACTGATATTACATGCAGTACTCAGCTGAATACATCAGGTCTACATTTAGTCAAGTATTTACTCTAATTATTTAAGTTATTTTAAATGATAGACAAAAAAAACTACCAAAAAGGGAAGGAATCACAGTTGTCAGAAGGAATACTTTTCAGAAAAACACTCTTCTGTTTTTTTCTTTGTTGTGGAGAATTAGATGAGAAGATCAGCACCACTTTTAGGGTCAAAGTGTTAAACACAAACCCGGAGCGAGCAGCAGGTTAATGTATCTTGGTGCTACTGGAAACAAACGGCTAAGGCCGCAATTTGCATTTTTTTTTCATCGATATTGGTAAAAATGCATAGTGGAGAATGCACATCATGATTTTCCATAGTCAAAGATGATATTTGCATCCAAAACGCAACCATGTTCAACAGGGAATAGGGATCGTAGCGCATTCTGGGGCGGTGCCGCCTTTTTTTTGGAGGATTGGTGTCTGTAGCTACGGTAGCTGTTATTATCCATCATCGGTCTAGCAATGTCATCTGTTAATTGTTCATCATCAGATATCCATCCATAAGAATAAACGCTAGGATATAGAATGATCAAAGGACCTTGACAGGTTGCCACCAACAACGTTCACTCATGTCTTTTTGGTGTTTGGCATTAGCGCCTACACCTGTCAGCACTTCAATAACTTTAAATCTTTGAAAGGCCGACAACCAACTTACAAAACGGATGGGTACAGGACCTTTAGATCTACAAGCCAAATGTCAACGACACGATCATTTGGAGAAAAATAAGCTAGCTAATGTTATGCTAACTGAATGCTAACAAAACATCAGCTAATCATTCATAATTAAACTTAAAAAAAAGTAGAATAAAACACAAAGTTAGCCAAGTTTGTGTCTGCAGTGTACTGCATTTTTTGTTTTGAATCTTATTTGCTGAGTGGTATTTAGTGTTAGTTCTGCAGTTCTTTTTGACACTAACCATAAACAGCTAGCAGAGGCTAGCTTAGGGGCACGCTCACCAAAGCATTTTTTCCTGAGGCCAGCATGACAAGGAGCTCATCATCTGTTCTGCAATGGACGCTGCATGTTTCGCTTTCTATTTCTTACTTGTTTTTCTCTCGAGTTCACAGTGGAGGAGGGCCAAATACCACAAAGACCAACCATCACATCTTACATGTACAAATACTGAACAACATCAACAATGGAGGAAAGGTATGTTAATATACTGCATATACATATTCCTTCTTATGAACCCGCATAGACCAGCGGGTCCATCCTTTCTCCCTATGTGCTTCAGCCTTCCCCCCATTCAGAGTAAGTACTCTACCTTAGCCATCATTTTTGCTTTCGCAAATATTATCACAGCAACTAAATGCAACCAGAGTGCCTCAGCTGAAAAAATTGCTGTACCTCCAAAACACTCTCAAAGGCTCCCAGGTTGACATTTACTGAGAAGCACCTGCCATTTTCATCTGGGGAAAAAAGGCTGCGGTGGACACGGGCCTTACCTTCATCCTCTAAAGATGGTCAACCTGCTGTAGATGATGACACATTCCCGCTCCCTGTTTGCTATCATACCAGACAAAAAAGCAGAACATCATCACAGTGATGAAACTGGAACTTCAAAATGTTTGGAGTTTTTTTTTTTGCTTAACAAACTTGATTAATCAGTCGAAGTAGTTGCAGATTTATTTTTTCTTTGTGGATTGATGCTGGGTTATATGTAGGACTATTTCTTGGCTAGGCGAGTGACTATAAAAAAGTTGAACGCTTTGTTTCACCTATTTACAGTGAGTTTTCCTTTTCATGTCACAGCATCTTCATGTAGTCACACTGAGCATCAAGAGGAGTCTTTGCACTACAAGAGAGTCCAAATGACAGACTGCAACAGCATTTACATGGCATTGCATGAGCAACAAATTAAAGGTCTTGTAAATCCCACAGACCGCCTTATCGGCCTGCTCTCTGAGGGATTTGAAACAGACGCTCGCTCGCTCGTTGAGTGTGTATGTATGTGTGCAGTTGTGCCCTGTAGCAGACTGTTAGCAGGGAAAACACATGTCCACATTAAGCGGTTTCACTGATCAAGCTGATATGACTGGAGATGAAAGAACTGAGCGGGAACTCGTCCCCCCCTCCCACTGCTGCTGCTGTGAGCTGTCAGCAACGATACTCACTTAGTCCGCTCATGTTATCATTAAAACTGTATGTCAATTTAACACTGCTGCCTACAAGGGAGAGTAAAATACAAAGGAGAGATGATCAGAGTAGATATCATTGATTTGGATGCGGGTGTTTGCGAAGCACATGATGTGGATTCAGTTTTCAACAGGAGGAATTTCACAAGGTTTTTGTAAATGTCTCCAGAATGAGAACAATGAACAGGAAAGAAAGGGAAGGAGGAGAGCAGAGGAGTGACTGATTGCAGGGCATCACACCAAATGGGAACCAGAGACTGTGAGATGTCAGAACTACTACAGATTTATACTTTACCTGCTCCCCTGAGATCTGCCACACATACACCCGCTCCAAGCAGAACAAAAGAGGGGGGGGGGTATGAAAAAGTATGGGCACTGAGTCATAGGTCAAACGGTGCGAGAGGATTAGTTAAAGAGGCCTACAAAGATGAGTGAGAGATGGAGGACCAGAGAGCGAGAGGGTTGGGTCTGAGGAGAAAGCGGCAACATCAGCTGGGTCTTATTTAGATCAACCTTTTGTACTCTGAAAGGAGCCCTGTGCGCCCGCCCGTACATCTGCCCTCCGCATGTTGGACTGCATTGGGTGGGCTGCCCTTTTCTGCCTCAGCCCTCTCCTCACACTGTGTCTTTGGTCAGACTACGCTGTGTACACTGACACTGAAATGGTACTTTAAGGGAAAGTATACAGTATTGATTCTGATACTTCTGATTCAGTACTTAAGGATGGTTCTAGGGATGCTCGATGATATCAGCATGCCATTGGTATCAGTAGATAAAGGCTTTGAAATTAAATGTCAACCCAAAATGAACAATTCCACCTAGAGGACAGGCCAATAAGATGATGCTTTATTACCTGACTTTAATTAGTCAATATAGGTCAGATTTTCCCTGGTTGTGGTGATTGTCAGGATTGTCTCATGAGGGTATTGTCCAAGCCTTTCAACGTGGAATGAATGTTACAGTTTCATTCGAAAATGTTATATAAAATCAAATTTGGCATGTTTTACATGTAACCTAAGTTAAAGTAGTTTTTTTTTTTATTTTCTGTCTTTCCTGTGTCCAGACCTTCGAATCAACCCACTCCACCAAGATGACTGATTTGTCTGGCATTGTGACATGAAACAGCAGTTTCTCAGTTGAATTAAAAAACAATCCAATAAGCGCTGTTGTTTTCAAGTGAAGTGCTGGAACCCATCAGGAGTAATAACAATTGCGAGCACTATAGACAAGATAGACGCAGCTATCAAGGGTTTTCTAATTCGTCATGTCTTCTCGATATTCCTCAACGTTGCATTTGTTTTGCTTCGCTCTGCTCCACTCTTGAAACCCTGGCAAAAAAAGAATGTATGTTGGCATGGCTACACGTCATTTTGGACTTAAAATGACATTAGATTCAGGCGGATACGTTGGTCTTGAGTGATTGGTGAGGGAAAGTCGAATCTCCCTCCCCCATGGAAATCAATTAAAGTAGAAACGTCAGTGAAGTTGGAAATGGAGTGTTATGTGTTGACAATGGTGTCTGATATCAGGGTAATTTTGAACTGAAAATGTACACTGAATGTGTACATTTTGAAAAGCATGGTATTTTATAGCTACATCTGCTAGTGGGTCATCACAATAAGAGTAGGCATAGTAATATTTTAATTACACTACAAGAGAGACTATATGTTCTCTGCAATTAGGTAGAAAAAGATGAGAATTTATCAGTTTCAACATTGGCAATTGGCTAAAATGAGTTGGAAAATATTGGCAAGTTTGATTTTGGCATGCTTTACTATCCCTTTAGAATAATATTTAGAAAGCACCACAAGGCAAAAGAAAAATCCCCAGTGAAATTAATTTGGTTTGGGATAGCACAACCCATTTTCCCATTCAGAAGAAGATCTGCAGTATTCTTGATACATTAACTCAAGCATATAGGTTCATGGGACTGGCTCCGAACATCAGGAACACACAAGTTCTCCATCAGCCGCACCTCATGGCACTGCTTCCCCTCCAGTAATACACACTGACAACACCAGTCAGGAAAATGTGGATCCCTACCTTGGCAGCTTCCTCTCCTCCAGAGCTGACAGAAATACATCATGGTATCAGCTGTGCCAGTGCGGCCTTTGCAAAAATCAGAAGGAGAGTTTGTGAGAACTGGGGTATACAAGTGAGAATCAAGCTGCTTGTTCACAAGGTTGTAGACACATCAGAACCCTGGAGTACTACCAAACAAGGAGGCTATAATAGGATAGGATACATGCATTAGGTTTCACATAAAATCTTTGTTAGCGCTGTTGCAGTAATCGCAATATTGCGATACCAAGCTGTTGACAAGCCAAACACAGGGAATGGCAAGCAACCACAACCACACCACACCACACCACACCACTATGTTCATGTTTCTTTCTTTTTTTCATAGGAGCGCTGTGTATTAACACAATGCTACTATTACTAGCAGCATGACTGCGCACTGTACGCGCATGCATTGTTTTTTTCTGGTCGCTGAGAGTTGAAAAATTTTCAGTTTTTGTGAAAAAGCCACAGCAGCTTGTCACTCTCACTTTTTACACAGCTGTCCACTCATAGAGGAGGCGGGTGTGGGACAAATACCACAAAGACCAATCGTCACATTGCTGAACAACATACACAATGGAGGAGAAATTAATACTGAATCCATACAGACCAGTGGGAACATCCCTTTTCCATAAGTGCATTTAACGATGAACAATTATTTAATTTGTTATAAAACTGTGTCACCGTTGTCATTTAAAAAGCAACAGTATACCAAATAATAGCCCAACACTAGCACTGACATCAGGATAAATTAAGTAATTGACAAAAACAACAAAAAATAGTGGTCATACCACATATTGTGCCACACTTAATCACCACAGGGGAAATTCAATCACTGTAACAGCCCTATTAACAACTGTGTAAATGAATAGAATTTAATTTTCTAGGCTTTGCTCCGCAGCTCCTTCATCATATTGTGGAGGACAATTAGTAGCCACTCTCCACACTATACAATAAATGCCATGTATCCTGGCCTGCTATACCCAAGACATTCCAGTGCTGATATGCTGTTTCCTCGAGCCACTGACCAGTGGGCAACTTAGCACCACCCAAATACAGCCCTTGTCTGATGGACGCAGATGTACCACCACAGACAGCGTGTGAGAACGCTGCATGAAACCACCAAGTGTAACTGACAGACACACATGACAGCTAACAGACCGCGGAGCCGCTAACTGCTACTTTGACTGGAGGCTGGTCTGAATTAGAGCCCCTCCGCGGACCTCAGACCCCGATCCAAACCTGACTCCTGTATAAATCACAGCCAGCCAGGTTAATTCTGAATCCTGACATTTGTTTCTTTTCACGGGCCAACTTAGCCTATCTCTCACTCTTTCTCCTGATCTCTGCCTCTCCTGCTCCCCCTCAGCCCACGATGAGTTAATCCGCTTTTTTAAGAAGAGATGCGAGTGTGCCTCACCTGTGCAGAGTTAACTTTGAGCAGCTGATACATCTCTGAGTTCAGCCTCAAGGCCTCACAGACAAGGTCTCTCCTAAACACAGCTGTAAAATCTTTATGGATATGTCAACCAAACTTTAACATCAAACCAGCTCACAGGCAGCATCAGCTGACCGTAGATCAGCTGTTAAGTGAGTACTTGCTTAATATTCTTAGATAATCATGTGCAGATATCTGACAGGAGTGAGCACATAGATTTATCATCTATGGGAAATCGTGGACGTAATAGCGTGCAAGCAGTGTGACATGACGTGAGCAGGTGTGTGTGTGTGTGGGTACATATGGTGGTCACTCACTGGTGGTACCAGCTGAAATGTCTAACTGGCTTTATCTAAAAGTGCTCAGATGGTATTAAAAGGTCACATGGACTTCCAGCCTGCACTATGTAGGTATGGCTGTTTGAGGAGAAGCATATCCAGATGTGTGCTTGTATGCATGCGTGCGGAGGCCTAATGGCCTACAGTGACTTTCTCTGATCACACAACACACACAACACAGCAAAAGAACACATGAAAGCTCTGTCAAAAGAAACTCCTCAGGCCCCCTCACAGGAAGACCCCATTACAGGGTGTGCATCGATAAAAACGGTCCCCCCATCTGCCCTGTGGCTCCCGATAGCCATCTCCTCCCCTCAGTGGGTTCCTACTCAGCCTGCGCAGGTCCGACTGTATAACTGGCCCCCAGGGAAACAACATAATGGAGTTAAGGACTCTATTTATGCTCCAGATAATACAAATTTACCCTTACTTAATGCCAGATTCCCCTTACTGCTGGTGGGCACACACATCTTAGCATGCTGTGTTTTAAATGTGTTCAGTAATGGCAAAATAGTGGCACACTTTGTGTGCACGTGTGTTTTTGTGTCTGTGGGACGGAGCAGATTTGGTGATTTCATGTGGGCACACTAAAGGAGAGGCGAGAGAGTCTGTTTGGTTTACATAGACTAGTGTATGCTTTTATTAATTATATTCTCTTATTTATGACTGTTTTATGTAATCTCTTTATAAAGCAGTCAAAATTTGTTGTTTTAAAAGTGCTCGATGAATAAACTTGATTTGTTCCAAAAATTATATTAACTATAAAGACCACAGGTTTTTTAGTGCAAATTCTACTCTTGCATTTAATATCTAGAACTGAAAAATTGTGGAGTTAGAGGGATAAGCTATGGTTTAACTTTTTATCGTGCAGTTTCCAAAAGGATTTTTTTGTGCCCAAGATTACCAGTATACATAGTATATATCACTAGTATGTACATGTGTACAGTACGTAGTATTGATATACTACAAATACACTACATACATAGATGCACAGGACATGCAGAATATAGGGAAGTGCAATATACACATGAAAACTGCCTGACTGAACATGCAGGACACCAGTTATTATGTTACAATTTACAAGAAATGAAAACATCTGTGTATTGTATGTTGCAATACTACTATTTTACTGTTTTTAAAAAAAATAGAAAGTATGAATGGAGGAAAAAAAGGATGAACAGTAACAAAACAGTATGTCACGTGATTTGAAGGCACATCACAATGCAAGTAATAGATGTGATTAGAATAGCCATAAAATGTGACTCCCTTCACTTGCCATCCCTCTCCACCCTTGGGTTTGGACCTAGACGTTGTCCTATCCGGAGGCAGACATATATCCTATGGACTGTTTCATTGCTATTCAGTTGCTAGGGCAACAGCTTTGGTCCCTGTTTACTTCCTGTCAGCATCTGCATTAACATACATTCAAACAGGAAATACAAAGGAACCCATTTAGAATGTTTATGTTGCTTCAAGAATTTAATTGGCAGTCCTGCAACAGGTGAGACGAATTCAAGACAGTTATCTACAGCTGCCAACTGTAGCTATGCACTTGCTTTGCATGTAGTGATGAGGCCTGACCCGCTGCGTTCTGAGCTATTAAAAACACAGAAACATTGGTTGCAGTAGTCCACCTTCCACCTTTTTTTTCCTCTTTCCTCTCTTTATTAATTCTCTTATTCTCTAAGTCCTACTATAGTCAGCTTGGGTGCGGGTGGTTGATAAGCGTATATAAATATAATTGATTATATTACAACTTCCAGGTCCCTAAAATGCCTACCCTAAAATGGCATTCGGGACAACCTTACCCAAAACCCATTAAATAAAACCCCAATGACCTTGAGACAAGGGAACTGGAAGTGCTAAAATGCTGACTCGTTTTAAGACTCATTCCTGCACTAGTTTATTGACCAGGAAACTCCCAGACCAATTGCATGCGTTAAATTATTTCATGTGATGCTACTCAGCCAATCAAATCTGTGCATTCTGACTAGCATTGTAACACCACTGAGTGAGATACATACACATGGGAGAGGTGAAGAGACGTTAATCAAGAATTAACTAACTCCTACATGTTCATTCTTAACCATAGACAATTCAAAACCAGTTTGTTTCATCATATGTTAAGAGACTGTGGCGATTATTTAGAGTGTTGATGTGAAGTACCAATAGAAGATAAAGCACAAATCATCTTAACAAACAAATGCACTTAAATCGAAACTGAGGGCACAGAAAATAAAATATTTTACAAGGCCCCGAATCCTAACAGAAGTTAGACATTAGACGTGGAGGGCGTCCCCACTTTTATAAATGAACAAATCGGCTATGGTCTGTTCCTGAAGGCGCTCCTGTGTTCATCCAGAAAGCCATAAAGTAGATTAGAAGTATTGTCCATGGTAGCTTGAGTGCTGCAATGATGTGTGAGCAGCAACATCATTAATGCTCTCTCTGTGTCCTACAAAAAAAGCATCAATCAAATAGTTTTTAATAGCAGTCACATTAACAGTTTCAGGAGAGCATGACTCAAACGTGCAGTCTTTGTGCATGTATCACTGCATCTGCCACATAAGGATGCAATACTATGATGTCTTGTTACCCTGGGAGTTGAACTGAGAGCGTGTTTTTTTTTCCCCTTGCAGTTTGGAGCGATCTCATCATGACATTATAATGTAGATGAATGGCCCTGACCTGGCAGACTCTGCTCCATCACTGCTAATGGAAGAGAAAAGTCATACTTCACTGCTTGTGCAACTCTGCTGGCAAATCAGTCTGAATTACAAGGCCACGCACCAAGACAGGCTTTGTTTTTCTTTTATTGATCGGTCGTAATGCAATGCTCCTATGACACTGATGGATAAAATGTGCCGTATGTGCTGGTAGGGTGATGACTTTTATCGGTCTCTCTTGACCCTATTGTTCCAGTGGCTCTGATCAGCCTCAGGATCAGCCTTGATCCCTACTTGACCTGGAAACCTCAATATAATAAACTCTTCTGGACTGGCAGCTCATTGGTACAGTAGCGCATTCGTTAAAAGACCTAACAATTCAGATTCAGAATACTTAATTGATCCCGGGAGGATACTGGAAGACATTACAGTTGCTCTTATACTGTATATAGACAGAGAAATTATAAGAAAATAGAAATAAGAAGTACTCAAGAAAAAATATTCCATTGTCGTACAATGTATAACTCTATATATTAGTGCTTTAAAGCTTCAATGGTTGCCATGGTAATCAACATCCATATCGATATTCAAATGCTTCATTTTTGTTTCATTTTTTTTACCTGTAAACTAGAGAAGGAAACTGAAAAAAGGTGGCAAGAGTCAGACATGGATGAGGCCAGTGTCCTGCAGCCCGACCTGTGGTGTTCAAGTTATTAATAACTTACAGAAACATTACGTGCAATAGTCCACCTTCCACCTTCTCTTCCCCTCTCTATCACTCTCGTTGACACACGCAGTGGCCCTAAATCCTACTATAGTCAGCTCAGATTCAGGTAGTTGATTAACATATGAATATGATTATATGAATATGAATATTTTTACCCCCCCACCCCCACCCCTCAAGTCACAGTGCGTCCCGTCGAAGCTTCGAATATTCGCATGTATTAATCACTCAGTACGTTTACATGCAGCTTGAGAAAATTGAATTTATTGGCAACTTTTAAATGCATGTAAACAACTTAGTCCGACTGAAACTGGACTGTCTGTAGCTCGACTAACACACCTAGATAATCCCAGTGAAAATCGAACTATTGCCACATGTAACCACTTAGTCTGACTGGAGTCAGGCTTGGCATTCTGCGCATGCACCACTCTTTCTTTCGCGGGTTTTCACCCGGAAGAAGAAGGAGATGACAGCAGCAGTTCAGTGTATAGCAGTGCAGTAACTCTCGGGAAAACAAACAAACAAACACCATGGCGACCAAGAAGCAGAAGACGCACTTCTGGATGGACAAGGAAACTACATTCATGCTCCGACAGCCAAAGGAGCTAAACATCCTCATTCGTCGTTAGCTTCCTCTTTGGGTCAACCGGATCGAGTTCAATACGCACTATATTAAAAAGGACACATCGCAGCCTATCAAGGCAGAGTCAGACGTACTTGGTCAGATTCGATTTTCTCTGCTGCACGTTTACTCTGACAAGACGAGAAGTCTGACTTGACTGATCAGCCGAGCTACGTACTGACGAACTGACTGTACTGAAACGTACAGCCCCCCAAAATGGTATTCAGGACAGCCCTACAATATATACATATAAACATATAAGGAAAATAGAGATATGTTGTTTGCAAAGTAGAAATATATGAAACATGTTCAAATAAGTGCACAAGAAATATAAAAAATATGTACAAATATGTGCATTAGAGTACGAGTGTGCAAAATATAAATGCAAGAGTAGAATACGTAAGAAATAAATAAGAGTATTGAACAGTTTATTCATTATTGCACAGGGCTTCAAGTCAGTGTTGCATATTGTACAGGTTTGCAGTTGAAGCAGTAGAGTATTGCAACAGGACATGGTGGCGGAATTCAGATTTCATGTGTCAGCTATCGCCTGAGGTTTTGGTTTGATCTCCGGCTCAAATTTGACATTTAATTTTTGAACACAGTCCAGTGAAAGGAGTCTTAATGAGGTACGACGATCCTTTAGTTTATCTATAGTTGGTCTAATCTCATAATGCTGAGTGTGGGAACCACTTAGAAGAAAGCCTCTGCCTTCACACTGAGTTTACATAGTGAAGTCTGAGCCTGTTGTCAGTGTCTCTCACTATAAACAACAAACAGCCCAGGGGAGTAAAACTAGCTTCAGTTAAAGTGCTAAACACACTCACGCCTACATGCACGGACAACATTATGTGCAGTGGTCCCTCTCGCTGTGAGGGATAAACACCCCGTCGTGTGGCCTGATCTGTTTACGAGTTAGCCTCTGGCCGGCCAAGGTCGTGGAGATTGTGCATGTGTGTGTGTATGAGAGTGTTAGGGAATGTGTGATGGAGGGATTACAGGCCGCTGCTTTCATGAGGAAAAAACAAACACAAACACAGACAGAATGTTAGACAAGCTTCAGTGTTGAGCGTTTGTGGTGGGGGAATAGGTTTGTCTTCAGAGCAGCCTGCTGTCTGTTCCTGTTAGGAAGATGGCTACCATGTCATAGATTAAAAGGAAGGTCTATCAGTTTATCACCTCCTCTCTTGTTCTCTCTCAGCCAGTAAATTGTGTTGATAGTCTCTGTGGTGGGATTGACATTCTCGGTTAGTTCCGCTGTGTGATCCTGCTGGTGGTCGGTCCATCTTTATCCTCGTGGGAAAAGTCTCCACCCGAATCTCCATCCATCTGTCTATTCATCCATCCATCTATCTATCTGTAAAACATTGTTTCCTTTGTTCTGATCTTTTATCTCCTCTTCTTCTATCTGGAACATTTGTCTTTTTTTGTTCACCTGTCATACTCCACCTTTTCCCTGAATGACGCATGTTGGACCCGACCACTGGCAGGGTGCAACGCCCTTCTGGCGAGCATCGAGCGGTCCACGAGCCCTGGGATACATGCTTCTGAACTTACCCACTGAGATGTTTCACAAGAGGCCAGCTGGGAAGTCGGAGGGAGCCAAGAGGAAGGTGAAGGGGGTTGAAGGAGAGGGTAGATAGGAGAAGCAGAGGAGACAGAGATGATATGGGTAACACATGGAGGAGGATTTAAGAAGTGGAGGTTCTGGTTTGTGTGTGAGAACGAGGGAAAGACAGAGAGTTATAGAGAGAAATGGTGGGAAGACTCTTAGAGGAGAGATGCACACGGACTGCCTGTGCTTGACTTTGTTCTTAAAATGTGTAATAGCAGTAGGGCTGGCAGGATGTCAGATTTTCACTCCACGGTTATTACGAACAGTATTATGAAGTATATTATCGCGATACTCAAAGAAAAATTTAAGTAGTATTATAATGCCATCAGTCAAATTAATCTTTAACTTTGTTCACTGTGTGTTTTGTCTTGTTTTTTGGCAAATTAATTACACTTAAAATATGAGTGTGGGGAGGTGGAGATAGAGTGTGTAACCATAAGTGTACAAACACTTACAAAAAGAGCATTTACACTTAATGGATGGTGAAAAGGCAACCAGATGGTATCGCGGGAGGGAGCCGAAGCAAGAACAGACAGAGACGGAAATGATTTAAGAGGCGCTGGATTATTTACACGATATTATCAGATATGTATTATTAACATAATATCAATATATCATTTTTGAATATCATGGATATTGTTAATAACGATATATCATGACAACCCCAAATGACAATTAAGTAAGTACTTTAGAGCTCTAAATTCAAGCGTTTTCTTAAGGGGCTACATTTTTAAATTCATGTGAAGTGCCGTAGTGGGTTTTCTCTGGGTACTCCAGCTTCCTCCCACAGTCCAAAGACATGCAGGTTAATTGGTGACTCTAAATTGCCTGTAGGTGTGAATGTGAGCATGAGTGGTTGTCTGTCTCTATGTGTCAGCCCTGGTGACCTGTCCTGTGCCTCCATGACTCTGTACCAGGATAAGTGGTTACAGAAAATGAATGAATGAAATGCAGTACAATTAGAAAATATAAGCACTTCGAAACAGTAGATTTAATAGATGTGACGATTACCAGATACTTTTAATTTAACTACAACATGTTGACACCTTCCATTAACTAATAAGCATAACTGTATGAAGCACCTGTAGCAACATGTCTTGCATTTGATACTAGAAACATTTATTTTCATACAGTATATCTTTAATTGGGTGACCATTTTAGTGCACCTGCATTTAATAAAACACTAATCAGGAGAGCTATTACAATACCAGGTTTGTTAATAAAGACTCAGATCATTGTTGCACATAACACTACATTAATACACTCAGCAGTCATTATAACCTGGAAAAAGCAATCAACTGAAAAAGGTCTTTGGTTCCTCTCACAGAAAAAAACCCCAAATATATTCTTGAGAAGTGTGTGTTATCTCCTTAAGCTGAATAAACTTTTAAAAAACTCTCTTTGATCAGCTGGAAATTTCATCGTGTAGAGATCCATTTCAGAGATCCGTGCTTCTTATAGAACAGCGACACAACAGGTGTGATAAACTTATAGAATAGGTTGTAAAGAAAAAAAAAACACTTTATTTTGAAATACACTGAATTTTCCAAGTTTTGACATTGAAGTGCTGTTACCTGCTGTAGAGTGAGTAACTAATGGACAGTTACTTGACAGAGACAACAAACTAGCTCAATGACATGACCAAACACAAGTATGATGCTGAATATATTAAACTGTGTGGACCTTGAACAAATGACTGAAGAGAAATTTGGACCCTGTGTCTGGACCAGTTTGGAGCCACTGGCTTAAACTACCCAACAATATATGAAAGAGCTAAAATCAGCACAACTTTAAACATCAACAGACACATTAATACAGCAGTAATATTCATCCAGAAAGATCAAAAATAACAGTAAAACACTGACAGGGAACATTTTACTGCACAATGAGCACTTTTACTTTTAATAAAGTAAATTTTGCTGATAATACTTTCACAAGTGTGGTTTTAAATCCGGACTTTTACTTGTATTGTAGTATTTTCAAAGTATAGTATTAGAGGCTACTTTTACTTAAATAATGTATCTGTAAACGTCTTTTGTATTAATAATAATAATATGACTAAAAAACAGCAAATGTTTCCCAATTTCCTGTATTTTAATAACAATTTTATTACAATTTTTTATAGTGTCGCTGTGAGAGAAGTGGGTTGATTGTAAACTCTAAAATAATATATATATATATATATATATTATTTTTTATTATCAGTAGTTTGTGGCATTAGTGGAGTCAGTTGCATTGTATTAAAGTGTCTACAAATGTTTATGCTTGTTTAAACAAATCTTTTTTTTAAAGAATTTAACATAGTTTCTCAAAAATAATATATATTGCAAAACTTTTATATTGATTTGCATACCATTGACCTCCATTGCCATCAACAAACAAACTGAAAAGTCAAAAGTCATGTATTTTTTTAGTTGATTTACTTCATGTCTATTCCTCACATGTATTTACAAATGTCCACATGTTAAAATATCAGGTGTTTAAATTGGTTTCAGCAGCAGCAGCATTATCTCTGTAAGTCAGTTTATCCAGGGCAATAAAACACAGTTGAGGAGCAGCCTTATATCCTCACTTATTCACTCCACATAAAACATTTTTTTTTCCTTTTCTTTTTCTCTCCGTATTTGGCTGCAGCTGCGTGTGCACTGTACATTTGGGAGTAACTGCTACAAGCATTATGATACACATGCTGCAAGTCTGCTGGAGTTTATGAACATTTCAAAAACTTCATATTGCAAAATATCTGAACTTGGGTTACGTCACCCAGCCAGTGATACTGACTACACTGCACAGTCTATGTACGACTGTACCTGTCCAAGTTTTGTCATGTGTGTGTGTTTATTGCTGTGAGGAGAGAGACCCCTACTGAAACATTATGTTCTTACAGTAAATAATGAAACAAGTGGCTGACAGCAAGCTTCTATACAAAAATACACTCACTGGCCACTTTATTAGGTACATCTTCCTAATATCAGGTTGGACTCCTTTTGCCTTCAGACCTGCCTTAATTCTTGGTGGCATAGATTCAACAAGGTGCTGGAAACATTCTTCTGAGATTTTGGTCCATATTGACATGATGACATCACACAGTTGCTGTAGATTTGTCGGCTGCACATCCATGATGAGAATCTCCTGTTCCACCACATCCCAAAGGTGCTCTATTGGATTGAGATCTGCTGACTGTGGAGGCCATTGGAGTACAGTGAACTCATTGTCATGTTCAAGAAACCAGTTTGAGATGATTTGAGCTTTGTGACATGGTGCGTTATCCTGCTGGAAGCAGCCATCAGAAGATGGGTACACTGTGGTCATAAAGGGATGGACACGGTCAGCAACAATACTCAGGTAGGCTGTGGTGCTTAAACCATGCTCAGTTGGTACTAAGGGGCCCAAAGTGTGCCAAGAAAATCTCCCCCACACCATTACACCACCACCAGCAGCCTGAACCGTTGATACAAGGCAGGATGGATCCATGCTTTCATGTTGTTTACACCAAATTCTGACCCTACCATGTGAATGTGGCAGCAGAAATCCAGACTCATCAGACCAGGCAACATTTTTCCAGTCTTCTGTTGTCCAGTTTTGGTGAGCCTGTGTGAACTGTAGCCTCAGTCTCCTGTTGTTAGCTGACAGGAGTGGCACCTGGTGTGGTCTTCTGCTGCTGTAGCCCATCTGCTTCAAGGTTGGACATGTTGTTGGTTCAGAGATGGTCTTCTGCAGACCTTGGTTGTGACCAGTGGTTATTAGAGTTACTGTTGCCTTTCTATCATCTTGAACCAGTCTGGCCATTCTCCTCTGACCTCTGGCATCAACACTGGATATTTTCTCTTTTTGGGACCATCCTCTGTAAACCCTAGAGATGGTTGTGAGTGAAAATCCCAGTAGATCAGCAGTTTCTGAAACACTCAGACCAGCCCATCTGACACCAGCAACAATGTTCAAAGTCACTTAAATCACCTTTCTTCTCCATTCTGATGCTCAGTTTGAACTTCAGCAGGTTGTCTTGACCATGTCTACATGCCTAAATGCATTGTGTTGCTGCCATGTGTTTGGCTGATTAGCTATTTGTGTTAATGGGCAGTTGAACAGGTGTACCTAATAAAGTGACTGGTGAGTGTATATACAGTCTGTGGGTGGGTTTCTACTACAATGTGTTTACATGCTTTAATGTTCTCATACTGTCTGCCTGAGTACACCTGTGATCACTCTCTGTCTGACACGCTCAGTTTTTCTATCTTTATAGACCGTTTCAACGTAATTACATCACTAGGCAACAGCTTGAATTCGTTTTCGCTTCCTGTCAGCTGATGTCGTTCACACACACTGCAGAACATTCAAACAAGAAATCCAAAAGCACCCATTTACACTGTTTATGTTTCAAACTGTCTTTGAAGTACAGTTGTGACATCATAAAGTCACAGAACTCCTTGTTTGTTTGCGACTAAGATATTGAATGGATCATGTTGGGACACAGTTGCTAGGTAACAACTGCAAAAGAAAAAGCAACTACATATTTTTTTTTTATTATCATTTAGCAAGCTGTGACCATAAGACATCATCATCTGTCATGTCAATGTCATTCCTTTTCAGCAACAGTTTGCATCATGAGTCAGAACAGCAACTATAGATTATTGTTAAATACTGCCACCTACTGACATAAAAAAGCACAACAGGACACATGGTAGACAACAATACTTACAGTTTGTGGTGGTCACATTTTTTTTACAGTAAGACAAACAGAAGGGACTCATGTATAAATTACAACCTCAGAAATCTTATATGTAATTTTATGAGTATCAGTTATCTATTTATGAGAATTTCATCAAGGTATTTTTCAATGTAAGGAAGAATAGTTAACTCCTTTGATTCATTGTTTCATGATGTAAGGATAAACTTGGAACTTTATGAACCTTCTTATGAACTCTTTGACACATGTGAAGCCTTCCATGATTTCACCTCTGTATGCAGAGACGTGCATGGTTCTCACTAGCTCATTAGTGAAGCAAGTTTATTACCTCGTCTCGTGCTCATCAAGGGTCAGACAGGCCCCGTATAAGAGGACAGATTGCATCTCAGATGACCTTCCTTTCTGTCTCTGTTTCTCTCTAACACACACACACACACACACACACACACACACACCACATGTTGGTCCTCCTCTGATAGACCTAATAGTCTCTAGTGTCCAGAAGATAGAGCCCAACTCATACTGACAGGACAGATTAACACACAGGCCTTAAACATGAGTGGAACAAGTCAAAGGTCAATACACAGAGAGGGATGTAAACTGTGTGTGTGTGTGTGTGTGTGTGTGTATTTGAGAGTGCAAACCATAGGTACAAAATCATTTTCTAAATCCTGTGTTGTAATCTAACACATCACACACTGCATAGTTTGTGTTACACTCCATATAATTGCTTCAGTAATTTGAATTATAGCATATTTCAATATGTATCAGTAATAAAACAATCAAGCATCTCTTTTAAACATTTTTCTGTAAAGATGTACTGTAGACAGCATAGACCTTTTTATTACTTAAGGCAGAAATCTTCAAGATGTGTGTGTGCTCAGAAATCTGCCTCAGTGATGAGAGTTAAGACCCAATAACACAGTCTGTGTTTCAGGCTGTTTCAACTGTACCTACGCAACGTTTTCCTCTTTTGCTGCAACTTCACAGTCATCTTTGATGCTTACAGACAGACGACACATAAAATGGTTGAGATTAAAGATTGTAGGAGGTTATATTTATGAGAGAGAAATTAGATGAAGTAGAGAACAAATAAGTCCGCCCACCATTTAGAAGGATTTTAATGCAGAGTGACGTTTCCAGCCTACGGCTCTTCCTCAGACTTGTTTTTTTGCTACTTTGCCAGACGTTTCTTTGGTCCAGCACCCACTCCACTGGATGCTGGGATGTGTGTGTCTTTTGCACTGTTTTTGATTAGAGAAATTAGATGACACAGGTAAAACTATTTATGATAAAGATGTGCATAGAATGTTGACAGGAAAATACATCAAGATTACAGTCCGGTAGGGGGGACTGGGCCTGGTCAGCAGCTGTTTTCTGGTCTTTTGAAGGTCACAGACACAATAATGCAACATCAGAATTTTTTATTCTTCACCTGCACCTCATCTAGTATGCTAAAACATCTGAGAGTCACTAACTTTTTGGTGAGAGCAACATTTCAGTTTCTTAGTATTAAAGGTCTGCGGTCTAAATGTTTTATAAAACTGTGTAAGACAGAGATACTGGAAAAGTATTACTTTGGCTTAATAGACAAACGAATCAGCTATATACTGATATAAGATTTAAGGGTCTGTGATGAGTGATAGTAGCTGGCTAAAATAATTTCATCATAAAGTTGGGTCAAATGTGAGCAGGGTTGGATGGCACAACTGTAAAAATTATCATCTGTAACTGTAATTGTATTTTTGAGTGATTGGAACCATTTTAAAGGGTTTAAACAATGTTTGTGTTGTTATTTTATTATTGATAATATCTTGAATGGTCATTGGCGAAAGTATTTTGACATTCCCACAGATAAACTGTTTTTTAAATGGGCAGATATTCAATGAAATTATCATTTTCTTGTTGTTGTTTGGATTAAATGCTGACATTGTTTTTTATAGGTCACTTTTTTGAAACTATATAACATTTATTCATAGCTGAGACCTTAACCTTTCATTTGCCGCTGGTTAGAATATTCTAACATATTTTTTGCCAGAGAAATGCAGAAGTGAAATGTGTGCCAGCCAACCCCGGTCTCCCCCAGTAGGTGGCGGTAATGCTGCATACATCCATGCTTCGCACCTGTCACCACACACGAAGAAGAAGCAACATTAGAGGAGGGCGTAGAAGAAGAAAAGTACCCCGCGTTTGTTTACAGTTTATGTCCGACAGACTGAGCAGCCAGTACTTCATGTCATACTTGTGCACTTGGTGAGATACATGTTTTAATCACGTATAGCACGTTACAACTTTAACGTTACAGTTCAGACTTTGTAGCGTAACGAAATTTGGTAGCATTGGATTGCCGCCATAACGCTAGCTAACGTTATCTGATGCTATCTACTGTTAAAGGTGTCTCTTCATTGTTAACCACTGTCTTACCAGGCTAACTTAGGTGAGTTAATATACTTAGTAAAATGATGTTATACGTGTCTGTTGTAGTAACTGTCACGCTTTAACTACAGAGCCGACAACCCATTATTTACTGCACTGTCTCTGTTGTTATTGAATATTTTGTATGAAATATTAATTAGCGTTAGCTTGGTAATGTAACAGAAGCTAACTACGAGGTTGTAAATTAGCTGAGTGCTAATAGACAAGCTACATCCGCAGTTGACGTTGAATACTGGTTGTAGATCTCTCGATATTCTTCAAATCAAACGTCTAGCTTTCATAACTGACTTCTTAAAACTACAACACTGAGAAACACACACTTCTTTGTGATTACATACTGCTGTTGTTGTGGCTGTGTAGCATGCTAATATTAAACGTGTAGGTACTGTTATTGTAACACTTTTCACAACGTAGTGTAACACCAAAAAATGTTTGCTTTCTTTCCAGATAAGAGAAGAAAGCATACCAAATTTTATAACTTCTTCAAGTGTCTTTTCAAAGCTTATCTTAATCCACAGAGTCTGTGTAGGACCTAGGATATGTATTTACCCTCTGTTATTTATTGTTTGTTTAGGCTGCACACCTTCTATTGGTCAGTTTTACTTCTGGTAGCTGTTACTGGTACCAGGCTGTGGTGTCATGTTATTTTACCTGTTCATTCACTGTGGCAGCTTTTAGACAAAGAGGGTGAGTTTTTGGCTCTAATATTTTTTGGTGATGTAATACTTCATTTCATCCCATTTTGCTTTAGTTATCTTAGTTGTTTGTTTAATAAATCATCATAAAATGCACAGTTACAAGCCTACTCGGCATGGTGCATGGTCCCTCAGGAAACACTCCTTGGATGGGAGCATTGGTGCATTCAAACTGGTGTCTGAACAGAAGTAATGATCATCTTTTATTTTTGTCTTGACATTTCATGAACCCAGGGATGGATACTGATTACCATTTTGAAACACTGCATGGCAACGGCGATCATGACGGCGCTGATGTCACCTCCTGGGTTTCAGTGTGTCCCAGAGGCCTCTGGAAAGTCCAGCAGAAGCAAACACACGAAGGGAGTCAGCAGACTAACTCTGGAGATGATGCATGTATGATGCTTTTCTATTACTTTCTTCCTCAATATGAATTATTCAATTTTAGTACATATTTTTGAAATAAAAATGTAGTCAGTGTGTAGTAATGTAGCTCATATTATGTCTTTTTGTCTCCTCCAGCATGTTCATCCAGTTACTGTCCAAGGTTGGGTTCACTGTGTCAAGTCCGAGTGCGGCTCAAAGCCAACGTGGATGAAGCAGACAGTTCAGTATCTGAAAAGGGAAATGAGCAGCTGTCAGTCCAACTGGAACAGTCAGCCACTGAGGTTGCAGAGGCTACAGCCTTCCCAAGGTGTCTGGACTCTGTGCTGCAGGTCCCACTGGGTGACTGGATAACACTGAGGTTAGGTGATGGGCAGTGCGATATCACAGAAAGGTGCGTGGAGAGGATGACAGTGGGAGAAAAATGTGAGGTAAGAGTGAACAGAGGACTTGAAAAATTATGTATTGAGTGTCTGTGTGTCAACTTTTGGTGAAATTCTCTGCAAATTGTCTGTAAAAACTGACTAAATCCACCATTTTGATCATTATTGGGTTTTAGTTTTACATATGTGAAGACTGTATATTTGCAATATCCTGACATATATATTGACAGCTTACAGTCAGTGGTGAAAGAGGGTTTCTCGCTTGAATATGGATTGCAGGCTCAGTAGTTGCACATATCTTCCTTTGGTCATTATTTTTCCAAACAGGTGAAAGGATCCAGTCAGTCTAATCATTGTGTTTTGCTTCTCAGATACTGATTTCTCCAACGGGACCAGATGTGTCTGTTCCCCATCCTGCTGAGGAAAACCTGCCTTTATGTGCCACAGTTGAACTCAAAGCTTTCACACCAGGCAAGGAATCCTGGGAGGTGTGTCCTCGTGACAAGTGGCAGTGGGTGAAGTCACACAAAGAGAGGGGTGGAGTGAGATTCAGAGGCGGGGATGTGTGGGGAGCAGCAGACAGCTACAGCCGCGCCCTCAAGCTTCTCATCACTCTCCATTACCACGTTAGAGAGGCGACACCAGAAGTGGAGGAGCAGACAGACACAGACACTGGTCACCTTCCTTCAACTAATGAATTCAGAACCATCAAAGCAGAGCTCCACTCAAATATGTCCTTGTGCCAGCTCAAACTGAGCCAGCCAGAGCGAGCTAAGGCCAGTGCAACTAAAGCTACTCAGCTGGAACCAGGCGGGGCTAAAGCCTGGTACCGACTGGGCCAAGCATGTCAGATGTTGAATGAGCTGGAGGAGGCCAGGCAGGCGTTTAGGAAACTGTTGGAGATACAGCCAGAATCACCTGCTGCTTTGAAGGCCCTTAAAGATGTAGCAAGTAGAGAGAAGGAGAGAAATGCACAGTTGGGACTTAGACTCAGCAAAATGTTCAGCTGAGGATGAAATATGGCAGTGTATTATCGAATGTTACATGTGAGACGGTATGTTTCTTTCTCAACATTCAGCACGAAATGGAAGTGCACCTACAGCCACTGGGCTCAAGAGTACAGCTATTAGGGTATGGTCACACATGAGCCAAACTAACACTGGTGAATATTCACCTCCTGCTCACTTACCCTGTGTGCTGCTATCCAATGCTGCAGGAATCTTAATTTCCCTGAGGGAGTCTTCTCAAGGGATTAATAAAGTTCTGTCTAATCTAATCTCTAATCTTCCATTCAGTTCGAGGATAAAACATTTGCTTCTGGTGGCATCGCAAATTCACATCTTCACATCGCGTGGAACTTTGGTGAACTTTGGCCGGCAAAGTTGGAGCCTCAACCAACAGCAAAGAAGTATGTATGGAAGACACTGACTGTTGCCAAGACTGCCTGATATGTGACATGAAAAGTACGAACTGCCCCATGTAAGAGGTGCTACCTGGCTGGCATACGTTGGGAGACAGGCGTGGCAGGCAACCAGTAACATCATATTTTACAATATTTAACAGCAAGCTAGCCTTCGGTGTTCGTCAGATCAGGCAGCGCCCACATTGAGCTAGAATACAGCCTTGGTTGGCAAATGTCACTGGCCTGCATTTGTTCATGTGTAACTGTACCCTTAATCTGTGACTGCACGATATTATCCCAGCTCTTATGAGTGAGATGCCTGAATGTAACTTCAAAGTAAAAATGAGATGTGAAAAACTTATTTTGGTGTAATTCATAAATTTAAACAGGAGTGAGGAGAGTGTGGGATCATGGTGGTATTCTTTGTGTGCATTATATGAAATAGGCTTTACAACTATGGTCGATGTAGTTCCTCCAGGTAGCCACAAGGTGTCAGACTTTGCCCTGTTACATGGTAAATGCTGTTGGTGGTCGATCACAGTGGCGGACTGTGCAGTGTATTGTGTCAAAATGCCGAAACCCGGGATCGAACCAGGGACCTTTAGATCTTCAGTCTAACGCTCTCCCAACTGAGCTATTTCGGCGTGTTTTAAATGAGAAAATATCCGGTATAAGAATTGTTCATGTATTAATTCGTGAAAAAGGTCGATTTTGCATTATGATAAACATATATTGCTCACAACATACATATGGAGTATATGTGGTTATGTCCTCACCAGGGCGGAAACTCGACGAACCTGTTATCCAGTTCAGTGCTGATGTAGCGTTTCCACAGGCTGAGCTTTCTCCCACCTAACTCAAGTGAAATCAGTATTTTCTACATATTTCTGCTGTGTACAACTGTGGAGGACAGAAAATGGCATAAGCATAAATAAATAAATAAACGTATAAACGCATACATAAATATATAAAGAAACAAGTAAATGTGGAAATAATTAAATACGTGAATTAAAATATAAATAAATATATTTACATGTATTATTTATTTATACATTTATTTATTTATTTATTTCCACATTTATTCATTTATTTATTTCTGTATTTGTGCTTTTCTACATGTATTTATTTCCACATTTATTTATGTATTCATTTATTTATTTATTTATTTATTTCTACAAGGACAAAACATGACATAAGTATAAATAAATGAATAAATACATGTAGAAATGCATAAATAAATAAATGTAAATATATTTATTTATATTTTGATCCATGTATTTAATTATTTATTTTCACAATTATTTATTTATACATTTATTTTTGCATTTATACATTTATATATTTATTTATTTATTTATTTATTTATTTATACTTACGTCATTTTCTGTCCTCCATATACAACAGCATAACACATATAGTTTACTGAGCTGTGCCTCTGCCTTGTTATAAGTTATTAATATCCCATATTTCTTGAAAGTCTGCATTGCATTAGAATTTAAAGATATTTTTATATAACATTGGTGTGATTTTTATGAAAAACCCTTTTGATTCTTTTGATCCGTGGACCCTTCCAGACTAAAGGAATATGAATAACTTACAAGTAATTAAGGAATGGACACATAATTTGAGGTAGCCAACAACCCGTTTTTTCCATCCAAAGATCTTCCATTAGAAAACATGAATTGCTTGGCAACCAGAGGAGGCGTCTAATTGAGACAGGCCTTAATTTGTCAAAATGTGTAGCCACACCGGGCTAAAATAAGAGACTGGGTGTTTCATTGGGACTGGGCTTTTAATTGAAGTTTTACAGTATTCACAAATGTAAAATACTGGGGTGTAGCAGGAAATGGTGTAAAAGCACATAACTAGTGGTCATGAATATTTTAGTACGACTAAAAGGGATTAAAGATACTCAAGTAAATTTCATAAAGAGAGCTATCATTACAGTGAAGCTTGTCAGTTAAAGCATCAAATACAAATACTTGAGACAAACACTTGAATATGGGTTCCATGTGAAAGAGTCACTTTATATCCCCAAAAGTAGTGTTGTTCAGTCTATTCATGATCAGAGTTGAGGAGAAACTAGTTACCTGTAATTGTAATCTCTTACAGCAAATGAGAAAAAAGAATGTCTTGTTTTGGCACGGTCTATTTCCTGATATTTTTCAGCTTTATTGCCCAGTTTGAAACATTTGTTAAAAAGTAATCAAATGTAGTAGTTACATTACTCATTATATTTTTAACAGGGTAAGTAGCAGTGGCATAAATTAGTTGCACTGGGCCCCTGTATTCGCTGTAGTGATGGCCAGATTGTGTGCGCTATCATGCACATATCGTCTCGTCACATGATCAGAGACTTGCCATTACCCAGCAATCATCATTGCATATCTGTATATCACAAAATACCAAAGGAAATGAGTCATTATTAATTTTATTATAAATTGTTATAGTTTATAATATTGGTGAAGATTCTCAGTCATCCAGGTCATGGTTATCATAAGTGCTATATCGTAGGCAACTGGACTTGTGTGAGTTTCTTTAAGATGTTTCACCTCTCATCCAAGAGGCTTTTTCAGTTCTAAATGACTGGTGCGAAGTCGCACTGTTAGGTCGTCTGGGTCTTCCCAGGTGCTGTTGACTTTTTCTTTTTACAAAAAAAAAAAAAAAAAAAGCAAAAATAAACATAATGGAGATGGGTTTGCCTTTTTCAATGACACATACAGCAAAGGGCACTGTTTTTAATTTAGTGAGAGTCCTTCTATGAAAACAGGCGTATTTTCAAGGTGGTAATCACTCATAAGGGTCCAGTCGCCACCCAACACATTGTTGAAGGGCCCACCCTCTCTATGCAACCGCACTGCCTGCACTGTCTATATGTACACCTCTGGTAACTAGTAATCTGCTACATTTCAAAAGTAACCTTCCCAACATTGTATGTTGTGCAAAATCCAAAAACAAATGAGGATGGTATTGAGAAAACAGATCATTTATTTGCTCCTCTCCCTGAGGCTCCACAAAGCCTGAATAAAATACAAAGCTTTTATTGTCACATACACAAGGAACAAGTTACACTTTAAAATGAAAATATTAGCTTGCTGACAATTATTGGATATTCAGATGTAAAAGGCACATAATGCAACAACATGCCACACCTTAGCTGAGGCATGTAACTCCAGAAAACTCAATTTCTTTTGTCCCCTGTTTTAACGTAGTTGTCTTTCCCCTCCTATCTCCTGTAATCATTGTCCTACTGTCCCACAGTCTGTCCTTCCTGTTGTCAGTTCCTCTTAGACTTGTGTGTCCTGGTGTTGTCAGCGTGCGTCTGGGCTGCTGACAGCTGCCTCCATGCATCCATGATGAGTGCCAGCGGTATGACGATCCACAGCACGTTCATGAACACAAAGTAGAACCAGAAGTAGATTGGGTGTCCCAGCTCACTGTGAGCGTAACCGTCTCTGTGCTCTGTGTAGAAGTAAAGCACTGCTCCGTACAGCTGACCTGCAATCAGATTATGTAATGAGACACATCATGGTAAGAAATAATCATTTTATTCAGTGACAGCTTTTTTGGTATTTTTTGTCATCTTACCTAATGAAATGATGAGCTGCAGAACAAATCTGTAGGGCTTGTTAGTTAAGAAGGCAAACACAGCCCAAAAGCTGAAAGGTCCCCATAACCATGCAGTCACAGTCTCCATACACACAGTGAAGTTATCCGCTCTAGATAGAAAAGACATATGCAGCTATGATCTTTATTTTTTTATGCAAACATTCAACATAGTTCTGTGCAAAGATGAACTCACATTACATATCGACTGTCTCCTTTGGAGTACTCTTTCCCTGTGACAGAAAAATACAAACATATAGACTCAGTTTACAGCTTTTGCATTTTTCTAAACATGTTTTATTCTGTCTATACTCACACAGCTGTGACAGGAAGCTCTGGTCTCCTGGAATAACATCATAATACAGTGAGAACCATCCCTCAATGACACCATGGATGAACCCACAAACAGCAAACCAGCACACAGCCAGACGCCTCCACGTCCCCAGCCTGCCGCTGGCCCCTCTGCGGCCGGTGATCAGCCAAGTGACGAGCAGAAACACCCCAGACACAGAGAACAGGAACACCAGAATCTCTGACATAGATCGGTCATTGGCCACATATGTGGGGATGTGAAGGTCCCGTGGCCAGTAGGGATGAAGAACTCCAGTTTGTGATGTGGCATCCATCATCTGTCAGGAGAGGATGGTCAATACATTGCATCCACAGTAGGCTTAAAATTAATTTAATTAATTTTACAATGTTACATTAAAAATAACTCTTTGTCAGTTTAATGATGAAAGAGCAACAAATGTACAAATTAAGCTATTACATGTGAGGTTTTATTCAATGAGCTCTATATCAGACTGATACATGTGTTTATGTTGTTCTTACCAGTGATGAAACAAAAACAGGTGTCCAGCTGCACAGAGTTTAACCTCTGTATTAAATATAAAGTATTAGATTAATTGAAAAGTATAACTATATTGAAGATCCAACAGTCCACTGCTGTCTGTGAGCCACATGAGTGCAGATACACTCTAACCCGGAACGAACAAGAGCAGTGGGCGGTTCCTTGTGGCTACAAGAACCAATCGGAAGGCCGTGTTCATAGAGCTAGCAGCACTTGCGATCTGCCGGCTTGTTGATTGGCTCGTCACCTCGGAACATGGACGTTGTCGTTGGCAACCACCAATGAATATGTGTCTCTTACTCGAGAAGACCGTCCCCTCTTTTCACGGACAAAGTTATAAAGTATTTCAAATGTTGGTGAAGGGTGAAATACGACACCTGAAATGAAGCTATTGCATTTCAATAAATAAAAAAAAAAAAAATAAAGCTTTTATAAACTGTTCCTGGCAAATATCTTTCACTTTGACTTTGCTGTACGAGACAAGGAAGTGAGATTTCTAAAAATTAAAATGACAAAAATCATGTCAGTAAAGGACCATAAAGCATCAGGCAATTAAAAATTTTAAATGAAAATTATTATTATTATTTTTTTTTTTACATTTTATTAATAAACACAATATATGCATAAACAGATAATGTCAGGGGATCAGCACTAACATCATACATCAGCTCATGAAACTTATATTGGGTGCACATATTTTTCAGTAGTTTCCTATTTTTTAAAAAATATAATTGATTTAATGTATTGTTTGAGCTCATTTTCAAAAATTAAAAACTTAATTTATATGGCACCTTTCATACAAACATGCAGCCCAAAGTGCTTCACATGGCAAAACTGGAATGGCAAAGACACAAAACAATAAAATATTCTAAAAAGCAAACCAACCAAAACAGAACAAACTAACAAAAAAGATTATCATTCCATAGAATAAAAAGAGACTAAGTAAGTAAATAAATGAATAGAATTAAAATGAAAGGAGAGATGAAACGAAGGTAAAAACCAATGATTAAAACTTAAAAATCAAGACTTTAATGTTACTCCACATTAAAAGCCAGATTAAAATGGTAGGTCTTTAATATATGTTTAAAAATACAGAGAGAAGGGAAGAATATGATATTTTACAAGTACTAGAATCAAATTGATGATATAGCATTGATTTGCTTTAGTAGAAGGGTAGGTAAAAAGCCAAACGATACATTTTCATAAGAAAGGGAAAATTCAAAATCAGTGTACTGGGAAATTAAAGAACAGACATCCTGTCAAAAAAATATAAGAGTGGGAACAAGGCCAAAACAGATGGCATAAATCCTTTGGAATAAGTTGACAAAATGAGCAGTCCACAAGCATGTCCTTTTTATGTCCTTGTTGAAATACCTAGTGGGATAAAAAAGATGAATCATCGTAAAAGTCACTTTCTCATTTATAATAAGATATTTAGAAAGTAGGTCTGAAGTGAGGTTATTCCAGTAGGAAGCAACATTTGGGACAGAGACTATTTCATTTTGAAATAAAGCACGTACAGCACAGTTATTATTGTTCTATGCAGAGGAGAAACAGGTCCTACCAATATCAGCAACAAGATCCACAGGTAGTGAAGTCTACTGAGATACTACTGAGTTTTTAAGAAGCAATACGCTATCTAATACGACACCAGAAGGGGCTGCATCAAGAACTAAAGCATAATTCCTTGGTGGTGTAGAAATACCATACTTGTCCAAGAGTTCTAAAATATGACTTGAGGCTCCACTAGAGTTCATCACATTTTGGGTTTACTGGACGTTACACTTCATTCTTCTTAACTTACACCTAATGTCCTCGTTTGTGGACGCTTTTTGTGCATAATACACTAATCCATGTAAAAACAAGATGGCAGCCATCTTTGCAAAGTCAGTCTACAGCTGACCCTGACACAAAAGAAGACAAGGTCCAAAACCTGATCACATTTTATGGTTGAAAATTGTCTATCTGTGATTATAATGTTTGTAGCTTGATATGGCAACAAATTTGACCAATTTTAGCAATAGTAACAAGCAGGCACTGTCAATTAGGAAGTACTTGTTTGAGGACATTGGGACTTAATTATAGTTTACAATGTTTAGCTTTTTATACTTATCTGGTCCTATTGATTCCAAAATAGCTAGAAAAAATTAAAAATGCAAACCAAACAAAAGTTCGGGTCTCAGGAGGATATAATATGTAACGTTATCCATTATTTCAGATGTAATATCTGCGGGGGCAAAATTATGTTTATATAAATTAAAGACCAGGAAAAGAGCATTTGATTGTGATAAATTTGACTATTTTAAGTGGATCTTTTACCGCCATTGTAGCTACAAAGAAAAAGAAATTTAAGGCCACTTCACTGGTAAAGTTGTGTACATTGTTATTCGCTATTTTACGCAAAACACTCACAGAGGGGTCTTCGTACGGTAAGAAAAAGTAACTCCCAAGCCGTGTCAGGGAATCAACCCTGCCGTGACCCGGATTCGAACCGGGGTTGCTGCGGCCACAACGCAGAGTACTAACCACTATACGATCACGGCGAGCTACTGGGAGTCATGTAAGCGGTAGACTCAGTAGGCTTTATGAAGCCACATGAAGTCGGAAGTTGTCTTCCATATGGTCACATTACTCCATCTCTGTGAAAAGCAGTCTGCCGTCAGTTAACCCATGTTGCTCGCGCTCTCCAGAATCCTCCAGGACCTGTTAACACGACAACGAATAGGTTAGTTTGTTAGCATGCCAACTTATCAGCTACACCAGCGACTAGCGTTAAGTTAGCGGTTAGTTTTTGTGGAGCACAGCTCAGATAACATGTCTTTACTATTACTACACGTTTCTTCGACGTTAAACAGGCTTTCCACAGCAAGTAGTGTTACATGAAACATTAAACTGTGAGTTCGTTAACGTCAAGTTGCTTGATAGGTTACTTTTAACGTTAGCAAAGCAAGCTAACCGTTAAGCTAAGTTACAGCATACTTAGCTAGAGGTTATCAAGGTATGGAATATAACGTTAGCTGTACCCTTCATGTCAGTTTTTAATGTGTTTATGTGTAATGTGCCAGCTTGTTGGAAACGCACTGCCATTGGTGGAATGTAGTTACTCAAGTACTGTATTTAAGTACAGGGTGGTACTGTTTTACGCTACTTTATATTTTACTCTACAATATTAAGGAAGACAGTATTGTAGTTTTTACTCCACTGTATTTATTTGACAGCTCACTTTGCAGACTCAGTTATTCATTATTAGCACAAAATATAAATCAACTAATAAATTCTGATAAATGAGTGTAGATTTAACTACCCAGCAGTATATGGAGTTAGTGAAATAAGCTCCACTTTTACCAGCTGCAACAATAAACTGATGTACACATTAATGCATTAGCGTTGCATTATAATCCAGTGATATTACATAATGCTATATGATTATAAAATGGACCATTCTGCGTAATGGCTAGGCTAAAGTCACTTTTACTTTAGGTATTAAGTACATTTTGGTGCCATTACTTTTGTAAAGACTTAGATTTTCAATGCAGGACTTTTATTTGTAATGTTAATAGAGTAACGTTATTTGTAATTTTACTTTACTGTTACGTACTAAGTAAAATGTTTGAGTGCTTCTTCCACTACTGATTGCTGCTCATCGCTTTAACGTTTCCGTTACATCGTGGGTTATACCCTATTTTATGATACGGAACTGGGGCGTATAAAAGAAATGGACATTGAGAGCTGTACATCTGTCCCATATGGTCTAGCGGTTAGGATTCCTGGTTTTCACCCAGGCGGCCCGGGTTCGACTCCCGGTATGGGAATTACTCTTTTGCACTATATAGTATTTAATGTCTCAGGATGCCTACCTTACACACAGAATTTATTTCATATTAACAGAGTGTGATTTTGCGTAATATAATTTGAAGTCAGAATCAGTAAAAAAGTGACAACAGTAAGCATGCAGGATGGACTGAATATCATGTTGGTTATATATAACAATAAACATAACAATTAAAATATTATCCATTATTGTTTATTAAACGATTCAGCATTATGTAAGAATTACCCTTGAATAGATTAAGTGTATTTAAATGCATTGTACTAGTAATAGCTCTGCTGAATGCAGCACTTTGAATTTAACTTTTATTGTGCGCTACAAGTAATTTTACTGGGGAAAAAAATGTTTTGACTTCTTTTAGGGCTGCCAATAATCTACCAACATTCCAAGTAAAGGGTAATATTTGTTTCTTGCTACTTGTTTTTGTCAGTTGCTGAAAAAATAGGAAAATTATTATAATATAGGCTGCTTAGATATAATCACCTGAATGATGGGACTGTTTAAAAAAACAACAACATTATTTTAACATTTTTGAAAAGACAAAAAGTGGAGAAGCAAAACCACAAGTTTGCTCCACCTAATTCAATAATGGGGATACATTTGCTCCAATTGCTCCTTTGAATAGGCCACAGGGACACAGAAATAGTACAGAAATGTAGGTGTACATTCAAGATAAATGTAAAAAAATATATATATATTTAAATATTTATGTCCTGTTTAATTATCATCTATTTACGTTTTTATCTATTAATTTCCATATGGTTTATTTAGACATGTATTTAGTTATAATTTTATTTATTTATGTTTTATTTCGTTGTCGTCCTCCATACAGTTCTACGCAGAGCTGTGTCATGTGATCTTAATCACGTGACGCCCCGTGTCATGTGATGCTATGCGGAAGCAGTAAGCGTCTTGTGTACTCTAACGTTACATGGGTCAGTGTGGTCTATTTTAGCGTCGAACGGGTGATTTTCAGTAGAAAAGTCGGCGGTATTTGAGCTGGTATAAAGAGTCGACATGGGTGTGTCACAACTGGAGGAGTCTTCTCTGTTACTGGACGAAAAGCTGCTCCGTTTCATGGACCAGCTGGAGTTACTGGAGGAGAAACGAGCCGCCCTCAACTCTCTTATAGAGCAGGTAGCACTCAGAAAACCACGCAGAGTTTACCTATAATTTGCTTTAAGCAGGCTTACCACTCACAGACAGCTATTTCTGTTTAATGTGTGTGTTTTAAAATCTGAACAGTAAATGTATTTGAAGGTGTAACCCTTTTTGAAATCGAGCTGAAATACCTTTTACCCCCTCACATGTAAGGCTCTGCTTTTTTTTGGTAGTAATCTAATACAGTGATGACTATCTCTGGGTTTTGTACTGTTGATGTTGCACCGCCACGTTTCAACTGTAGCCCAGAGTGGACAAGCCAAACACAAGCTCTAGATAGGGCCATTTGTATTTTTGCATCAGCCACAATAATTAGCATTCCCTTCATGGCAAGCAGTGTTGGAAAACCACTGGCTGCCAGGCTTTATTTAATGATTTTACTGGTTTAAATACCCTGGTCCATTTGTGTTGGAGAGGAAGTGATCTCTGAATAATCCGACACACTGTAAAACATCCTGAACTTAACACAGAAATTGTAATCAGGTGAAGTTTCAGCTGGTTGTCTCTGCAGTCCTCACTGTTAGATACCACTTGAGCCCCCTAAATCTTACACACAATTGCTTTAAAGCTTTTTTTTTAGTATTTGAAGGCTCGTATTTTACCCTGTATATTCTTCTCCCACTTAAACACCTGTGTAATGTAAGGTTACCATTGCATGTTCCCCACAGGGATGGTTCTCCATTTCCAAGGCTCGATATTCCATGGGAAACAAACACGTCTCTGCACTTCAGTATGCGAGTGAGATAGAGCCACTGGTCTGTGTTCATGCCAGGTAAGGAATTTGGCAAATCTATGGGATAAATGCTGCTGGGAAAATTGTTGTTCATTGGAATTGAGTGACTGTCAATTTTTATGACTTGGATTTATGTGTTACAGAACACTGGACAGTGGTGAGGTGGATTTCTGCTCAGAAAGGGTCAAACAAAAGTGTAGTAATGAGGCTGGAAAAGATGCTAAGTCAATAGAGGATATTGGACCTCAAGAAGAAGGTCAGTCTGCCATAGTGCATATGGTAATGGAAAAGGAATGTTTGCATTTACCAAAACCAAACACACTTTTAATGTAACAAATACAGGTTTTCTTTCTACAGGTGTCAGGAGAAGAATCAAACCAAAAAAGGATACCACAGAGAAAGAGGCGAGTGAAGAAGCAAGCAGTGAGAAAGCTCCTGAAGTTACTCCAGTGAGGAAAATTGAGCAGAATCCTCAGCAAGATCCGCTGAAGTGGTTTGGGATTCTGGTGCCACAGTCTCTTAAACAAGCGCAGTCATCATTCAGGCAAGGTATGGTGTTATATTTCCAAAAGATCCTATACTTTGCTTTGGTTTTGCTTTAAAGCAATTGAATATTTGTTTTGCTAATATGTCACGATATAGCCAGGATTATGTTATTATTTTGATTTGATATGTATGTACTAGATACTGCTAAGGATAGACATGGTTTTCTTTCTCTCCACATTGTACCAAAACAACCATGTGTCAGCAGTTGTACACATTGTATCTGTTGTCACATCAATTTATTTTTGCTGAGCTTCTTAAGGCGGCACTGAGAGCTGAACTCATTGCAGCATAAGAAAGCACATGCTTCATCAGTTTAACAGAATTTATGGATCATTTACAAAACACTGCAAAGAAATGAAACATGGGCAAAATGTGATACACATTCGGCAGTTTGAAAGCACATACACACAGGGTTCCCACGGTCATGAATACGTGCTGCTGCACTGCATGACTGAAACGTGACTAGTGTCACATGATACATATTGGCACATGCAGCTCATTGGCAGGGGGGATGTCCAACATGCTAATAAAGTTAGCAAACCCTAGCAGTTTGCTTAACCACAAATGCCTGGGAAGAGTGTGTATTACAATGTGTGGCTTTTAAATGGCAAATATAATACACAGCTCAAGAGAGAGGCAGATCTTAGCCGGGCTGGAGTGAGGCTCTGCCCCAAAACTTATGATGTTTTGTTGCAGAGCAGAATAGTGGCCAGATTTAGTTGTGGGGGAACAAAGTGTGTGTTCCTCTCCACATTTGGAAATGAGCCCTTCCTCAAATTGCCTTTTGTCAGAGAAGTATACAGGCTGATTATTTTAGATTACTGAGTCATGGAAAGGGCGGAAAATATTATGGAGAACTTTCAAAAATCCTGTATGCAGCATCACAAAGCACGTTGCAAATACAGAAACACACTTAAGTTGACTCCCTGGGAATCATGATTTTTTTTTTTTCTTTTCACACTGACAGCATGATCTAGAAATCATTGCAGATATTTGCTACGCACCTGGTGTTCACCTTACTAACCTCCTGATTCAAATAAGCTGACAAAATACAAACAGTTTACCAGTTTGCCTCGGATACAGGCTAACCTAGCCTATATTTGTAGCATCTTACGTTAGGCGACATGAAGTATGTGTTATCAGATTGGTGAAGATGCTTTATTCATTTGCTTTTGTTTTGTATATTTGAATTCTTTAGTTGCAGTGTATTGAACTCTTGGCGCCACATTGGGTTCATGCACAACGTGCATATGACATAATGCTCCTTACAAGGTGTTTAGGAAGAACGTTATCATTTTATTTGTATTTTTACGCATGTGTGCAAGATGAAGCTTCAACCACAGCTCTTAATGACCCACTGGTAAATCCTTTTCCCCATCTTTAATTTTCTCTCCTTTCCCTGTAATATTACAGTGATCGAGCTGTCAGCTGAGATTGCAACCCTTCAGACTGCAGTGTTGAACACCAGACGGGAGCTGCAGCACAGCATGAAAAACAAACACAGTCTCCAGGAGGAAGCCTTAGCAGCCCAGTTGGACCAAGTGGCAGACTAAATAACTCTGTGGAGTCAAAGCTGGAGATGATCTGAGAAGAGTGTGTAGCCACAGAGAGTGACAGGTTGGAGTCAGTAGATTGTGCTTGATGGCCAAATGAACTCAAAAGTGGAGATTACAGATTGTTCTGTAATGACTTTGGGACTTCATAGTAGTAGATTACATTTCATCTTGTGTGTTTTTGACTGTCTCACTGTTAGATGTGTGGCCTGTTTGAGATGGATGTGTTTGTGGATGCTGGGTTTTAGGATTTAAATTAAATCTGTGTTGTAGACTGTAAAATTAATTTATAAAGATAAACAGAACCTGTTTGAATTTTTTTCAATAAAAGGCCATTACGATTTCTAACAAGATGCTCTTTTGTAAAGGATTTTTATGTTATAATAACTGGATTTATCTATTAAAAGCTTACTAATACTTTATAGATCAATTATAAGGCATTGATAAGAACCAGTTTATGTTGCAGGGTTGTGAAAATTTCTTTTCAGGTCCTCTCTCTCTCTCAACATGATCTTGAGAAGGTCATCCATGCTTTAATTTCTTCACAGTTAGATTACTGTAACTCATTGTATTCAGGGTTGAGCCAAAAAGCCATCTCACGGCTTCAGCTAGTGCAACACACAGCTGCTTGGCTTTTAACCAACACCAGAAAACATGACCATATCAGCCCTGTTTCAGCCTCTCTTCACTGGTTATCAGTCAGTTTTAGAATCGATTTCCAGATTTTAGTGATCACTTTTAAAACACTTCATGGTTTACCCCCCAGCTACAATGCTGAGATGCTGCTCCCCTATGAGCCAGATGGCAGCCTCAGATCCTCAGGCAGCGCTCTGTTGGCTGTTCCTCAGGCCCAGCCCAAAACCAAAGGTGACCAGGCTTTTTCAGTTGAGGCTCCTCAGCTCTCCCTGCTCAAGGATCTGAGGCTTGCTGAATCAGTGACATCCTATGAACTTATTAGTTCAAAAAAGCCTTTTATTAATTTCAACACATTGTTTATTTTATATATGCCTCATTTGATTATTTTCATAGTTTTTATCTTGTGTTGTCAGCAGGCAGTTAGTTGCCGACTTTGCTTAGCTGCTTCAGTGATGGTATTTTATATTTTTTTTGTTCTTCGTATTTTCTTAAAATGTATTATTTATTATAATGTTTATTATCATTATTATTACTATTATTAAAGTGTTAATAAATTGTGGTCTAGGTCATCTGCTGCCATTTTCCAGAAAGTAACTCACCCATATCACTTAGCATATCAATCATTTCAGTCACAATTAATCAGTACATTTTTAATGTTTATGTTATGACTCTCTGTTCTTAACTGTTTGTTTAGTATAAAACACTTCCTCATATTGGTTTTGAAGTGCTGTACAAAACAAAAAAACCTAAAAAATTACACTGTCCATAATCAGTAAGGGTATTTTTTTGCAACATTGTAAAGCATTGGTAAACAACTTACCAACCTTTAATAGCGCCAGTATGAGTATTATTATTGTTATTATTAATTCTTCACAAAGGAGGCCTTGTTAGAGTGTGGCACTGAATTGTCTTTTAGACAGACAGACAGACAGACAGACAGTACTTAATTGATCCTAAACTTGGAAATGCGTGTGACAGTAATATACATGTAAATACGAGAAGACAAAAACAGATGTAATGAAATAATAATAATAATAAAATTATGATAAATAAAATATATGAGAATATAGAAATAGAAAATATATACAAAAAGAAGTAGCACTAAAATTTAAAATATACAAAAGAAATATACAGGAATAAAATAAAAAATGTCAAAAATGCTTAAAAAGAGTATGAGAGTAGAAAAAATCAATTATACATAATATATATATATATATATATATATATATATATATATATTTTATACATAATATAGTGAGTGTATTTGTATTCTGTTTTTCCCTAAATAATTAAACAATTATAATAAATAAATAAATGCTTAATAAAATAATAAATGGTTTATTCTATTCTCCATATAGAAATCCAGTCTCAATCTTATTGTTAGTATAATATCCGAGGAGAGCTCCCTCCTCCACACTGGGGACAGCCGAACATTGCCGAGAACTGCCGAAAGGGGAGACGAGACTCGGTTTATTGTGTGTACTTCCTGGTCCAATTATAATACTGTCTGTATGCCTCCATGAAACACGGCGCTCTGCCTCCCCTTCACTCGCGTCCTAACGACGGCTGGGCGCGCAGAAACAACGCATGTAGCTTCACCACAATATCATTGATGTCTCCAGATATCCGCAGCAGCCCCGTGTACACAGATTGTGGTCGATTTCGGGCGTGCAAGCGACGCAACTCCTGCTTGGAATCAATTTTCCTTTTGTCTGCGCAACTGGCATCAACATTTTTTTTTCTTCTTTCTCATGTGTGATCAGAGATCGGGAAGTAAACACGCTGGCCTGCGCACATGATTAGAGGCGAGGTGAGATTGATATATCAGACTCAGATTGTCCTTGATCGCAAGTTGATTTCACTTCGGAGCAGAGGAACTGTGGGCTCCAATGGCGTCAGTTTCGAAGGTGTCTATTCTGGATTACTTTAATATTGTGTTTGAAGGTGAAAATGGCAAAATCGAGTCCAACTGCAAGGCGTGTGGCACCAGGATCCAGGCGAAGCGGAGTGTCACGTCCAACTTCGTAACGCATCTCAAGGTAATGACTTCAAAATGAAATGTTTTATGGTGTACACTTATTCTCTGTCTTGTTATATTCCTGTCAGCTGGCCCTACAGCATCTTTATCTGTCAGCTGTATAAACCTGACAGTCTGTTGCTTCTGTGCTCACTGGATCCTCTTCCACAGATGTCACAACAAGACAGTATGGTGGAGATGACCAGCACAGTAACTCTTCTACCTGTCCGCCTCTAACATCACTGATCCTCTTCTCTGTCTCTCTCCCACTCAGCGGAAGCACCAGGCTATGTATGATGACTTTGTGAAAAGGAAGGATATGAAGAGAGAGGGCTACTCCTCTGGCTCCCTGCATAGTTTCACCACAAATGGAGGGAGCACCCGCTACACTGTCCCCATCAGCACTAGAGTGGGAGCTGGAGGTGGAGGAGGGAGTGTTGGAGGGATGGGAACTCTTGAGGGAGGAGTAGGAGGAGGCTCTGGAGGAGGGGTGACCAAGTTTGACAGGCATGACCCACGACAGGTGTGTTGTGATTCATCATTGTTTGAGAAGCAAAAACTGGAGCTATCATGTCTGAAATCCTAAAAGTGTTAAAGGGTCATTTGTTGTTTTCTTTGTCGCCACAGGTTCTGATCTCCGAGGCGATAGCTAAGATGATTGTGCGTGATCTGCAGCCAGTGTCCATAGTAGAAAACCAAGGCTTCAGAGAGCTGCTTCAGCTCCTGGAGCCACGCTACACCCCCGAGCCCCAGCACTACATCCAGAGCCAGCTCCTCCCAGCCTACGCCTACCAGGCCCAGCTCGCCACCCGTCAGGCCCTGACCTCGGCGCATGCCCTCAGCCTCAGCCTGGATCTCTGGAGGGGCTTAACTGGAGCCACTTCAGGGTAAGGAGGTAAAATCAACCAAAAACAACATGATCCCCTCTTGGTTTGATTCCCTCGCTGATGAGTCCACTTCTCTTCCGCTCTCTCTCTGCAGGTACCTCGGTGTCACCTGCCATTTCCTCACATCTGATTGGCAGATGCGTTCAGCTCTCCTGGCGTGCCTCCCCCTGACTGGAGGCAGCTCCGGGAGCCGTGTGCTGTCAGATTTTGATGAAGTGTGTCACTCTCACGGCGTGTCAGGGAGGGCGTTTCGTGTGGTTGCGGACCCTTTTCTGGCAACGACCACAGCAACTGTAAAGCCATGTTGCCTGCCTGGTTTCCTGGTTTCACCTCCTCTTGCTAACGGGCATGACGAGGATGATGAAGAAGAGGCGGACAATGGTAACAATGTGGAGGAGGGGATCAGGAACGGTCACGGTGAGGAAGGAGAGGAAGGGGAGTGGGAGGACTCGTGGGAGCAGGGTCTGGGTGTTTGTCGAGTGGACTGTTTCTCTCGCTCCCTTGAACAGTGTGTCAGAGAGGGGTTACGCTCCTCTCAGCAGGTCACCTCCACTCTGGCCAAGGCTGCGTGTTTCTACAACTACATTACCTCTGCTGTGCCACCTGAGAAGCTCAGCCAGGTGTTTGATGGTCCTGGGTTGAATATGGGGGGACCAGGAAACACCCCCACTGCAGCAAGAGACTGGGCTGCTCAGCTTAAGGTATGCAAAGTATACAGGTAGCCCTTTACTGAAACTCCCCCTACTTAACCTTTACAAGAATGTAGACACTTAATAAATGATATGCAGATGTAAGGACTTTTTAATGCATGTTTACAGCTTTATGATGATGTATTTTATTAATTACAACTATGTTATACTATCAGTAAGAGCTGTGGTAGTTACTTGAGGAGTTATACTGACAAATACATTAATAAGCACTTGATACACTATGCAGGATTTTCCTGAAAACAAATGTGTGACTCATGAAGACGTAATCCCTCCCAGTCATCACTTATGACCCTCTAGAAGTGTGTGCCGGTGTTTAAAGACTCTGCCCTCTACCTGTATTTTCTTATTTTCTGTGTTCGAGACATTTATGGGTGTGTACTCTCACAGTGCTTAGGTCATTGTCAAGACTTGCGTAGTCTTGACAATAGATGTGGCTGCTGCAATAACACCCCTGCAGACCTTGCCCATATGTCTGTCTTTGTCCCACATTTGAAGAGCTTCCAGGCCAACCTTGTCTGTAATTTTTAAAAAGGGATTTGCACTCTTGCATTCTGATAGCATTGTTTGGGGTTCCAGAGGACCTTACTATTCTGACTGCCAGACAGGCCGCTGTAGTGGCGTATGCATCTCTATTAGCTCGTCGCAGAATTTTGCTAGAATGGAAGTCCCCTAACCCTCCATCATCATCTGTCTGGCTTAGAGACCTGGTATTCTTTCTCAAACTTGAGAAGATAAAATTCATTCTTAGGGGTTTTGATAGGTTATTATAAGGTGTTACTAGTATGCAGCATGTGTCCGTAATAACTTAATTTCATAGCCAGATTATGAAGCTGTTTCAGGAAGATTTATATTATGATGCTAAGAAATGCTAGCTTTCCTGCAATGACAAAAGCAAGAGTATATTTCCATGGTTTTAAGTAGCATAGTTTTGTTTCATTTGTGATGCAGGTGCTTCGGCGGCTGCTGGACTCCGTGGAGTTCCTGGAGGAGGTGAGTGGTCCGGGGGAGCTGGCGCTGGGTGGTTCAGAGAGAGCCCTGCTGAGGGAGCTCACCGACACTTTGGAGCCCTTCACCGAGGCCTGGGACATGGTGCAAGGGGACAGACAGGCGGACATACAGACGGACAGACATGTCTCCATCAGCCTGGCTCTGCCGTGCGTTCTCGGCCTCCGTAAGCATCTCTCTGAGACGTCGACGCCCCACTGCCCCTCCCTCCTGGTGGGCCTCAGCCAGGCTGTAGAGCGCAGGCTGGCCCCCGTCCTAGAGGACCCTCTCTACATCACTGCCACCACCCTGGACCCCCAGTTCAAGCTCACTTGGAGCAGCAACCCTGACTGGCACAGACAAGTTCTCATAGAGGAGTTGTCCAAACATTCCACAGCCTCCAGCCCCATAGACCCCAACACAGACCTACACCCTCAATCCCAAACTCCTCCTGCCCCAGCTCCGTCGCCAGTCTCCTCGCTTTCCCGGCCCTGTAAGCTGTTCTCTTTCATCAAGCAGAGACCCACAACACAAGCCAAGAGCCTGGAGCAGGAGCTGGCCGTCTACCTACGAGAGGAGCCCACAGACGAGGAGGCTTTGCATTACTGGCGGCGTAAGGCAATTGACTTTCCTCTGCTCGCCCAGGTGGCAAAGCGGGCATTCACCATACCTGCTTGTGGCACTGTAGTTGAGAGCATTTTCACTGCTGCTGGGCGCTGTCTGCGGCCAGAGAGAGGCCGCGTCTTACCAAAGAACCTGGAGACGCTCATCTACCTCAAAGCAAACTACAGATTATTATGGACTTAAAGCTAGCAGTCAGGCATTTCTTTTACCAAAATAACAACTCACGGCTTTATACCTGCAGCAAAGTTACTTCTTGGATACTAACGTCTGTTCCTCTTGAAGGGAACCTGAGCTAGCAGCATAACATAGTCCTCATCATTTGACGTGAGATGGAATGAATCACCCAGAGGCTCAGTTGTCCAGGATTACTGTCTGTTTACCATGTAGCCTGCATACAGACTATCATACCACATGCTGCGGACCAAGGGGACCAGAAGCAGATCAATACTAAAGCAGTTACTTCAACATTATTTTGCCTGGTCAGGGTCTTCAGACAACCGCAACACCGCAAAGCCTCCGCTCTCTATCCTCTGAACCCCGAACACAGCTTGTGTCTGTGCACTGACAAACCAACAATAACCAAATGGTCAATTACTGCATACTGTAGCACATGATTTATTTTCACTGATATACAGTAACCCTAGAGGTTGTGACTAATTCATTTGTTGTTTTTTTAAAGGAAAGCATCAGCTGCTAAACAATATGCATCATCCACGTATTCTTTTCTCTCTCTGTATGTATGCCTCATGACTGGGACATCATAATAAACGAGTTTCACTTCCTAACGCAGAGGTGTGTGCATTTTACAGATTTGGGTGCACTCATGCATGTATGTTACACACCTTTTTAAGCGGAAATCTGCTTCATATATCTAATTTTTGACCCTAACTCCTTCATATTTTCCGATTCCAGTCTTAGTTTTTCCTTTTGCGCTGTGAGGGTCCAAGGACAGGAGGATGTTGTATACTGTAAAGCCCCCTGAGGCAAACTGTTATTTGTGATATGGGGCTGTATAGATAAAATTGAAATTATTATTTGTACAGCCCTCTGAGGCATGTTTTGTGATTGGGCTCTAATGAACTTTGACTTGACTGGACTAATCAGCAAATCACTTTGGGTTGCCTTTGGGTTATGAAATGTGCTGTACAAATAAATTTGCCTTGCTTTATAACTCCACATGTGCTCCGTCAGAGTGGAGGTCAATTTCATTTCATTTTCTTCACCAGCACTTTCTTCCTTTTTCAATCAATGTCCAATTCTACTTCTGAACTTTGTGGAATTTAAATGGGTTTGACCCGGCGTCTGCCCCCAGACAGCTAGCTGAGGATGTTCAAGTGCGGCACAACTTTTGCTCTGTCTGACCTCACTGAAATATTTTGAAACCACTTTGCAGGGCACCGCTTTGAAGGAGAAACTGTGAACGTTGCTGTGTGCGTTTGCTTTTATTCAAGAACTCTGTTACTCTTGGCCAGGCCGGTGGGGATGTTGGGTAATTGCATGTAATTCCATTACAGTTAAATTTGAGTCAGCAGGCAGTCAGCAGTCGCATCCTACGCAGTCCTTTCCTTCAAAGCCAACTAGACTCACAACATCTTATTACTAGCAGGAGACTATATGTTGACTATATGTTGCTCCTGTACTCGTGCTCTCAAACACACGATCAGAGGGCACAAGCTGCTTCGATGCATTGATTATTTTTATGTGATAAATAGGGAGCAACAGCATCAATCAATATGAAGATGACTGGCTGTGAAGGAATTGCAATAGATCTGATTATAAAGACTGTCACGAGGATTAGATGTCTTCTTCACAGGCTGCACAACAGCTTCATCCCCGTGTTACTGTTTTTGTTATAGTTGAAAAGCACTTCAGAGGAAGTGTGTTAATCTGTGTGAGATACAATGAGATTTCCCCCATAGATCATAATTATCAAAGATTGCTGTGATCCTAATGATTATCACCGCGGGACGTCTCTGTGGATTTAGATACGTCGCTTGATATCCGTGTGGATGTGTCAGCGTGTTTATCTTTGAAAAGTGTTTTTGCTCATCCCCATGGGTGTGTTGTTGTTTGCGAGTGTATGTGGAGCAGCTTGAAGCGTCTCTCCCTCCCCTCCCTTTCCCTCCCCCCGGCTGTGACAGCTCATCCATTTGAGTTAGTCGAGCAGGCTGGGCTGCGGTCCTATTGGTAATTGCCTCTGAAATGAATTACTTGGCAGCGAGTGAGACTGAAGGAGGAAAGGAAATTGTAATTGAACTGCCCCCTCCCTCCCACCATCTCCCTTATGCCTCAAGTTATTACATCTGCAGTGCAGAAAGCCATTTTCTGTCCGCACATAGACACATACAGACGCAAAAATACACACACGCTTACAAAACCAATCTTTCCCCCTCCCCCCATACACTGGCCTCAGCAGAGGGCCATATTGATGCAGGGCGATTTCATAGATTGATTGTTCACGGGCGCATGCACACTGGGCCACACTTCACTCTTGCACTCTTAGAGACAAATACTTACACACTGGTGTTTGTGTGTGTTTGTGCCGCACTGATGTCTCTCCTTCCCTATTTGGGGTGCCCTCTTGCTGGCCTTTGTGTATTGCTAACGTGCTGCAGGTCACTGGAGTTGGCACAAACAAACGTGGTGTTCAGTATCAACAGACCCCTGGTTACCCCATACACACAGACGCATACAGGCAAACATCGTTATTAATAACCTGCCTGTTGCTGGCCCGTTGACAGTTTAAGCCCGATGGATTAAAGAGCTGCCACTCATTTTATTTGGGGTTGTATATATTTATTTCTGTTTATACACAGAATATGGTACTTTCCTTTCTGAATTTGGCAACTTCGTAAAGTGTGTAAGAGATACAAGTCCAGCAAAGCCCCTGAAGTTCCTCATGCAACACATGGTCACCCACTCTTGTGCTGTCCTTTGGCCTTTTAGCAGCCAGGGCATGGAAAGAGGAGGAGTACGTTAACCTATCCCTGCCCCAGCCAGACATGCATGTGTTGTGACTCCCACCAGGGCACACAATAGGATCTATTTCTGTAAGTGCACTAGGGTTATCACTCTACTTACCCTGAGCTATCTCTCTCTTCCTCCCTGTCCCTCCCTCTCTATCCAACACTCTCACCCACTTGCTCACAATCATGGCCGACAGAAACAGCCGGGTGTCTGTTAAGAAAAAAGACAAGAAGGTGGAAAACAAAACCAACGATGAGAAGGACAAAGACAAGGGGAAAGAGAAAAGTGTGAAGAAGCCTGACAAACTTGTGAAAAAGTCAGAGAAGACCCCCGAGCAGCCCAAGGCGGAAGAAGAGAAGAGGAATGGGGAAAGTGGAGGCGCAACAGGAGCAGAGGTGGCAAACAGTGAAGAAAATGGAGAGTTTCAGCCCATAGAACTGCCACCGTTTGAGATCATCACAGGGTGAGTGAGATTTAACACACACAACACAAGAGTTAGTGTGTCACACTTACCTGTTTTGCTTTTTAACACTTAGGTTATTAGTTGTTTTCTCTTGTATATAAAGTAGTTTTTCATGTCTTTCTTTACATCATATTGTTCCCAACGCACGTTCTATAGTGGATTTTGGCGAGGAAGGATACTAATGGCTTGCACCTGCCATCCTTACTAACCCAACGGTAAGAATAGGGATGAGTCACAGAGCTGACAGATGCCAGCCCCTGCTTTATCACTCCGCCTAGCATCTGTTCCACAGTCTCCGTCTCTCTGAGTATTAGCTGTTTGATACGAGAGATCTATTTGTGAAATCCATCTGGCTATTCATGCGCAATATAACAAAGGATTAATAAAGAAAGACAGGAGGGGAATGTGCTTTGTACAGTGGCTGAATCGTGAAGAGCCTTGCACATCTACAGATAATGGGATGATGTGGGAGCCAAAAATATTTATAGAAGCACCGGTTTACTCAGCAGTAGCCTGGTTAATATTCTATTCACTGTGTCACCATAGTTTATTTCCAAGACTCAATATCATCGCTCTTTTTTGTGCCTTGGATGGTTGACAAATTCATCTCAAAATGAGTGAGTCATGCTGCCATTGATAGGCCAGGAAGTGAATGTCAGTCACACTGTCATGCACTATCATTAAAGGTGACAGATAACTTTGGAAGTACTGTTGACACATCGTGCTGATTGGGTTTATTTACTCTTTCATGCTCATCCAAAGGTCCAGTGTGAAGGATTTAGGGGGATATATCGGCAGGAATGGAATATCATATCAGAAGTATGTTTTCTTTAGTGTATAATCACCTGAAAATAAGAATTGTTGTGTTTTTGTTACCTTAGAATGAGCCGTTTATTTCTACATAGGGAGCAGGTCCTCGTTCATGGAGGCTGCAATGTTGCATCGCCATGTTTCTACAGTAGCCCAGAACAGACAAACCAAACACTGGCTCTAGACAGGGTCATTTGAGTTTTTGCTTTCGCCACTTTAGTTATCAGCCCCTCCACGATGAGTAGCATCACAAAAACATAGACTTTTTTAGACATGAAACTGCTTTATTCAGTGTTTTTACCGGTTTAAACCACCTGGTCTGCTTGTTTTGGAGAGGAAGAGACCTCTGCTGATAATTCGGCTCCTGGTAAAAACCTCCCGATCATTTGGATCGTAAGTTATCAGACAAAAAGATGAGCACACATAGCACTGATTTGTAACATGAAACTGCTTCATTCAGTGTCTTTACTGGTCTTAATCAGCTGGTCTGCTTGTTATGGAGAGGAAGAGACCTCTGCTGATAACTCAGCTCCCTATGAAAACCTCCTGATCTATAAACACAAAAGGAATCCTAAGTGGGAGTTCACCTTCATGTTGGACACGGGAGAAGTTTAAGCTGGTTGCAATTTGCAGTCCTCACCACTAGATGTCACTAAATCCTACACACTGCTCCTTTAAAGGAATACTTCACCCAGTAAATTCATAAAATAAACTTTGTTTTCCTTGCATGCCTCTGGTGAACAAAGAATAAAAGTCAAAGGGGGCTGCATTTATAAAAAGCAAAACTATGTCAAAACGTGCGTTCACAAAGTCTCACACAACTTGTGCAGTACAATCTAAGTCTCATTCATCTAGTTGTATGCTCAGTACTTCACAAACAGACAGCCCTTTCCGATGGGGAACTGAATTCAAGTAAAACTTATTCATGTTCTTTTTAAAGCCAGACTCCGTTGACAAAAACAGTCATTTTACCCCACTTAACATCAGAGCTGCCGATCTACTGCTGCCTTGATCAGATAGTTGGCTTGTGTTATTGTGTGACGTTGCTGAATCCAAACAAACACTTTAAAACACCAAAGTCACACAATAACACAAACAAACTAACTGATCAAGGCAGCGGTAGACCAGCAGCGTCCATGTTCAGCGAGGTTAAATTACTGTTTTTGTCAATGGAGTCTGGCTTTGAAGAGAAGACAGATAAGTTTCACCGTTAGTTCAGTTCCCCATCTGAAAGGGCGTCTGTTTAGGAAGTGCTGAGCATATGACTGCATAAATGAGACTTGGATTATACTGCATACGTTTCTAAACTGATGTTTTCAGATAGTTTTGCCCCACTTGACTTCAATTCATCAAGATTGTTTTTTTTTTTTCTTTGTTCATCAGAGGCATGCAAGAAAAATGTTTTCTTTACAAATGAAACATAACACAGGGTGCGTAATTGATATGGAAATGGGGGTGAGGTATTCCTTTAACCTCCATGCACTAAAAAGCCCCGTGATGACGGCTAGTGATGTGCCTCATGAAACATTTGCTTTGGTATTTACTTAAAGGCAAACATAGTTTTCAGATCTCATTTTCAATCTCCACCAGGGAACAGATGAGCCCGTTCTACTTCAAGTTTCAGTTCAGGAACGTGGAGTACTCATCAGGGAGGAACAAGACCCTGCTGTGTTTCAGAGTGGATACACCAGGAGGCACCACAGAGCCTCTGAAAGGTTATATGGAGGATGAACATGCCACAGCTCATGCTGAAGAGGCCTTCTTTCAACAGGTAATCCACGCTCTCACTTAGCTTTTCTTACTGGCCGTATCATGTAACACATACATGAACTCCCTGCAAGCTTTGGTTTCTGTTAGCTTTTTCTGTTGTGATAAAGTTATATGATAATGTTTATTCTCTTTTATCCCTCTGTAAATCCCCTCTCTTTCCTCTCCAGGTGCTCCCTAATGCATCCCAGGAGTGTGAGGTCACCTGGTACATAACATCCAGTCCCTGTGCAGCCTGTGCAGCCAAACTGGCCACCATCCTCCAGCAGCGCAAGAAGGTCCGTCTCTGCATGTTCTGCTCCCGTCTCTTTGAGTGGGAGCAGCCGGAGATAGTGGAGGGGCTCCGGGCTCTGGCGAGCGCCGGCTGCAAACTGCGGATGATGAAGCCGTCTGACTTCATACACGTTTGGGAAACGTACGTGGAGAAGGAGGAGGAGAGCTTTGCACCTTGGGAGGATTGTCAGGAGAACTACAACTACTATGTGGAGAAACTGGCTGATATCCTCAAGTAGATGTGAGTCAGGGGGTTATTTGCTACTTGTGTGTTTAAAAAAATCATTGGATTGTGAGTTTTGTCTGCATAATGACTGTCTCATACTTATGTCTTTTGTCACAGGTGCACACGATAGACAAGATCTCCCCACTGACTGAACCACAAATCAGCCTACCTGTTATATCCCCACTGGTTGAATGTGTGTTTCTTGCCGTCACAACTGACGGTGCAGATCAGTTTTAGTTTGAATGAACACTCATGGCGACATTTTGTATTTTTTATTTTGATAATTTCATCGGGAGACCCAAATTGCTTGATTGGCAGTTGAGAGGAAGACAGCAATAACATAAACTGCTGTAACATTTAATATTAAATAAGCTGTGGTGTAGACTAACTTATATTTACTCAGATCTGGGGCCAGATGCACAACTGCGGCCATTTATAGCGCCCGTACCACTAATTCCTCACATGTACCTGTAAACCATCTTCAAGGTTATGTCTCAATCATCGTTATTAAACATCAGAAAGGTTCATTTATAGCGCTCATATTGAAACAGACTTCTTAAAGTGCTTTACAGTTGAGGATGAAAAGTAAAAAAGAAAGATTTACCACTCATAAATCATTTGAAAATTGACATTTCACACAACGAGGTGTAGCCCGCACATTAATAACATGACCAGTGAAATGTTTTTGGGCATACACAGTTTATACATCTGGCCCTAGGTGTTTGCTACAACAAGTAAAAAACCAACCAAAGGAGGACTGATATATTCTCCTGCAGGTCAACACATATGTACAGTACACATAACTGCTAACAATGAAAGCCAACAATGTATATGATTGATGCATATCACATAATGTAAACAGTGCCTTTAACAGTTCATCAGTGCAGTGACATGGATTAAACTATGTAAAGTTCTCAACAGTACTGTGCCACCAGGTCATGTTCAGTGCAAAACAAATCTGTACACATTAAATGGCAGCCTGTTGTTCCAGGGTGCAATATATCGTTAACTATTTTAATTTCCATTAAATTTGGTACCAATATTTACAGTGCCCGGAGGACGACTCCTAATTCATTTACTCGACTTTTATCCAGTACTGCAGACAAGTCAAAACTTTAAATTTTATATGCCGCTTGTAGCCTATAAACAGCGAGAATGTCTCTCTAGTTTTAATACATCAAAAAAAAATTGTAACCCATCAAAGCCTCACAGGGCTGTGTCACCCAGTGGTTGAGTTGCTAGAGCAGGTGTCCCATATACAAAGGCAATGTCCTTTCTTTAGCAGCCATAGGTTCAATGCCAGCCTGCTGCCCTTTGCTACATGTCATCCCCTCTCTCCCTTCCCCGCTTCATGCTTAGACTGTCCTAATAAAGACAAAAAAAAAAAAAAAATCTTAAAAAAAAGCCTTAAAAGTTTACAGACTTGTAATTATTTGCCAAAGTGATGCAATGAGAGCTTCACTGACTCATTGTTTAAAGGAAACCAGTCCACTGTTGTTTTCTGTTGTGTCATGGTTCTCACTCGTCACAGCTAGAAAGGATGTCGAAATATGGATTAGAAATACTTTGTGTCTCAGTTATAAAGAAGCCAGCACAGAAAATGGGCGAAAAAGAGGAAATATTTCACTGGAAAAGTGCATTTGGAGTATAACTTCATTACCTTGGTCTTCCTGTGAAGTTATTGGTAAGGGTGTTGTTTCACTGCAAATCGTGCCGTTCTCTTCTGCTTCTGTGGGTGGGATTGTTTTCAAAATGCAACCAAGCAAATATATCAGTGAGGGGTGGACCCAGGGGACTTTACAAACACTCAAAGTAACACAGGATTTGTATCTTCCGCTTTACTTATCTGTGGGCTTTTTTACCTTTAGGTGAAGCTCTCAGTTCTGCATCAGTAATGTACTTAACCAGTGGACAGGCTGCATCTGCAGGAGGGAGGAAGCAGCTTTATCACAACAGCACCAACGGCTACAGGCAATGAGAGTCAGGCTGTGACTTGAAAATGTCAGTAGGTAGTTTCACAAATGGTATTTTCTACAATAGCTCTGAAATGAATCACTGGTGGAGCTGTATCTGCAGCATGTGTGGAAACGGCGACCAAAACCACAAGCCATGAGAGGTGGCGTCAACGTACCATCACGGTCCTTTAGCTGAGCCATGGTAGGAAACAGCTCTGTGTCTTCTGGCTTCTCATCATCATCAGCTATGAGGTAGAAAAGAATAATAGGTTGATGGGTCACCTCATTGTGGCTTTTGTTTAATTTGAGATGAAGTGGGCTGGCCACTTCATGTGAAGCATGCCACATTTATACCTCCATTTTATCACCTTTTAGTTTATCATCTTTCTATTCACTTTCTTTTAGTGTCTGTTTTAGTCTCCTGTAACTCCTGAAAGAACATCATAGTATAGTATGTCAAAAAAGTCATAGTATAGTATGTCATAAAAAAACAGTATAGTTAGTATGTCTTAAAAAACACAGTATAGTTAGTATGTCTTAAAAAACATAGTGTAGTTAGTATGTCATAAAAAAACAGTATAGTTAGTATGTCATAAAAAACAGTATAGTTAGTATGTCATAAAAAACAGTATAGTTAGTATGTCATAAAAAACATAGTATTGTTAGTATGTCATAAAAAACAGTATTGTTAGTTTGTCATAAAAAACACAGTATAGTTAGTATGTCATAAAAAAACAGTATAGTTAGTATGTCATAAAAAACAGTGTAGTTAGTATGTCATAAAAAAACAGTATAGTTAGTATGTCATAAAAAACACAGTATAGTTAGTATGTCATAAAAAACATAGTATTGTTAGTATGTCATAAAAAACAGTATTGTTAGTTTGTCATAAAAAACAGTATAGTTAGTATGTCATTAAAAAACAGTATAGTTAGTATGTCATAAAAAACAGTGTAGTTAGTATGTCATAAAAAACACAGTATAGTTAGTATGTCATAAAAAACATAGTATTGTTAGTATGTCATAAAAAACAGTATTGTTAGTATGTCATAAAAACAGTATAGTTAGTATGTCATAAAAAACAGTATTGTTAGTATGTCATAAAAAACACAGTATAGTTAGTATGTCATAAAAAAACAGTATAGTTAGTATGTCATAAAAAACACAGTATAGTTAGTATGTCATAAAAAACAGTATTGTTAGTATGTCATAAAAAACAGTATTGTTAGTATGTCATAAAAACAGTATAGTTAGTATGTCATAAAAAACAGTATTGTTAGTATGTCATAAAAAACACAGTATAGTTAGTATGTCTTAAAAAACAGTGTAGTTAGTATGTCTTAAAAAACACAGTATAGTTAGTATGTCATAAAAACATAGTGTAGTTAGTATGTCATAAAAAACACAGTATTGTTAGTATGTCATAAAAAAACAGTATAGTTAGTATGTCAAAAAACACAGTATTGTTAGTATGTCATAAAAAAACAGTATAGTTAGTATGTCATAAAAAACAGTATAGTTAGTATGTCATAAAAAACACAGTATTGTTAGTATGTCATAAAAAAACAATATAGTTAATATGTCATAAAAAACACAGTATAGTTAGTATGTCATAAAAAACATAGTATTGTTAGTATGTCATAAAAACAGTATAGTTAGTATGTCTTAAAAAACATAGTATTGTTAGTATGTCATAAAAAACACAGTATAGTTAGCATGTCATAAAAAAAACACATAGTATAGTTAGTATGTCATAAAAAAACCATAGTATAGTTAGTATGTCATAAAAATGTCATAGTATAGTATGTCATAAAAAAACATAGTATAGTTAGTATGTCATAAAAAAACATAGTATAGTTAGTATGTCATAAAATGTCATAGTATAGTATGTCATAAAAAAACATAGTTAGTATGTCATAAAAATGTCATAGTATAGTATGCCATAAAAAAAACATAGTATAGTTAGCATGTCATAAAAAAAAACACATAGTATAGTTAGTATGTCATAAAAAAAAAACATAGTATAGTTAGTATGTCATAAAAATGTCATAGTATAGTATGTCATAAAAAAACATAGTATAGTTAGTATGTCATAAAAAAACACATAGTATAGTTAGTATGTCATAAAAATGTCATAGTATAGTATGCCATAAAAAAAAACATAGTATAGTTAGTATGCCATAAAAAAAAACATAGTATAGTTAGTATGTCATAAAAAAACCACAGTATAGTTAGTATGTCATAAAAATATCATAGTATAGTATGTCATAAAAAAACATAGTATAGTTAGTATGTCATAAAAAAACCACAGTATAGTTAGTATGTCATAAAAAAACATAGTATAGTTAGTATGTCATAAAAAAAACATAGTATAGTTAGTATGTCATAAAAATGTCATAGTATAGTATGTCATAAAAAAACACAGTATAGTATGTCATAAAAAAACATAGTAGAGTATGTCATAAAAAACGTCATGACAGTGAACAGTTTCACTGGAACTACTTGGGAATTAAGAGACACTATGCTGCCAATCAGAATCAAGTATTGTTTTCACATTGTAACTGATAAATTATTTAATAATATTGATTATAGGTGATTTAATTATGCAGATTTTTAGAATCCATGCACTCAAGGAGTCTCAAAACTTCATAACACCTGGTTTGTGGAAGATTCTGAGGAAAATGCATCCAATGAAGACAGCGATGATGCCAAAAAAGATACAGCCAGAGATGGAAAGAAGCACTCTCCTCTTCAAAACTGCAGATTAGAAATTAAAAACAAGAAGAATGAAATGAGACATACCATTTGCTCTGTAATAACTCATAACTTTCAGACCTCAGTTATACTCACGAAGATTCTTGGTCTTGAAAGATTCACTGATTTTTGAATATGATGGTCTGCCGTTGCTAACGCCCTGGCAGGTGTACAGGCTCTGCTCAGGGTCATTCTGGGGTGTGACTGTATGTTTTTCAGTGAGTGGCTGATTGATTCGTTGGCCCTCTTTAAACCTGTGACAATCCACACAGTACACATGAGTGCATTCAGAATACTTTAATCTATAGTATTAAATTGTATTTTTTTCTGTGCATTACCACGTATAGTTCCACATGTCCGGATTTTCCTGCACCCCACATCTGAGCACCAAGCTGTCAGTGGAGAAGACCTCGGACCAGCCAGTCAACAGGACGATATCAGCCTGTGGGCGCTCTGCAGAAACACAATCAAAACTGTGATGAACACATTCAACACATTGAGAAAAATGTTTGAGGGAAGTCTACAAATACTTACCCTTAACCTCAAGCCTTGCAGCTTGACTCTTGTCTGAGAGGAAGACTGAACTTCCTATTCTTCTAACTAGGCATTGATATGATCCAGTGTTGGATGTTGCAACAGGCGTGATTGTGTAATTGTTTCCAGATTCAGTGATTTGAGTGCCATCTTTGTACCACAGGTATTCCCATCCAGAAGAGACATTAGTGTGACAGCTGAAGGAGACTGAATCTCCACTATGCATCACATCGTGTGTGGGATTCTGCATCAGTGTGACTCTGGGTTTTGTATCTGTGGAGAGATAATAATGTCATTGCGATAAGTATGACAGCATTTTATTGGGTATCACACTGCACAAACCAAAGTAGGAAGAAGCTGGCCTTTAACTAGATGCTTTAGGGGCCCGTACACATGCTGCAGTTTTTGTGCCCTCACATCCATTGTTAATGTAGATGCGCTCAAAAGCAAGAGCGATACCATTCCCAAGCACCTATTCTTCAGGATTTTTCAGCATGACAGGTGCGCCTTGAGATAAAAAATGTAAACTTTTGGAATGCAGCAGCGCACACCACATGTAATGTGACAGGGAACAACCAATCACAGTTGGCAGATATCTTTCCTTTCCTAGTAGCTATCAGTCAAGAAATATGGAGGAGAAATTGATCATTTTGATGCAGCATTACCCAGAGCTTTACATCTGCCCCAAGACAATATATTAAACACCCTTTAAAAACAATGCCCAGCAGGAGATCAGTTCCAAATTTGGCAAGTAGGTATTGATACTGTGCTAGTTATGGTCGCGAAACGATGTCAAGAAGAACCTGCCTCCGTGCCCATCACAGTCACTAAAATAAATAAACAAAATCATAGCCTGTGATACAATGTCATAATATGTAAAAAAAAAAAAAAAAAAAAAAAAAAAAAAATACAAGAAGAAGAAAAGTTCAGTGTGCCATAAGAAGTCAGTGTAAGAAAAAGTAAGTCAGTAAAAAAAATGTCATAATGTCATAAGTATCATAGTATAATAGTATGTCATCGAAAATGTGATAAAAACGTCGCAGTATAGTACGTCATCAAAAATGTGACAAAAACATAGTATAGTACATCATCGAAAATGTGATAAAAACGTCAAAGTATAGTAGGTCATCGAAAATGTGAAAAAACATCATAGTATAGTATGTCATCAAAAATGTGACAAAAATGTCATAGTATAGTATGTCATCAAAAATATAATAAAAACGTCATTGTATAGTATGTCATCAAAAATATGATAAAAATGTCATAGTATAGTACATCATCGAAAATGTGCTAAAAACATCAAAGTATATTAAGTCATTAAAAATGTCTTTAAAACGTCATAGTATAGTATGTCATCAAAAATGTGATAAAAATGTCATAGTATGGTATGTCATCAAAATTGTCTCAAAAAAGTCATAGTATAGTATGTCATCAAAAATATGATAAAAATGTCATAGTATAGTACGTCATCGAAAATGTGCTAAAAACATCATAGTATAGTATGTCATCAAAAATGTGACGAAAACGTCAAAGTATAGTACGTCATCGAAAATGTGACAAAAACGTCATAGTATAGTATGTCATCGAAAATGTGACAAAAACATCATAGTATAGTATGTCATCAAAAATGTGATAAAAACGTCATAGTATAGTATGTCATTGATAATGCGACAAAACCGTTATAGTATAGTATGTCATCAAAAATGTGATAAAAACCGTCATAGTATAGTATGTCATTGACAATGCAACAAAACCGTCATAGTATAGTACGTCATCGAAAATGTGATAAAAAAGTCATAGTATGGTATGTCATCAAAATTGTCTCAAAAAAGTCATAGTATAGTATGTCATCAAAAATATGATAAAAATGTCATAGTATAGTACGTCATCGAAAATGTGCTAAAAACATCATAGTATAGTATGTCATCAAAAATGTGACGAAAACGTCAAAGTATAGTACGTCATCGAAAATGTGACAAAAACGTCATAGTATAGTATGTCATCGAAAATGTGACAAAAACATCATAGTATAGTATGTCATCAAAAATGTGATAAAAACGTCATAGTATAGTATGTCATTGATAATGCGACAAAACCGTTATAGTATAGTATGTCATCAAAAATGTGATAAAACCGTCATAGTATAGTACGTCATCAAAAATGTGATAAAAACGTCATAGTATAGTATGTCATCAAAAATGTGATAAAAACCTCATAGTATAGTATGTCATTGATAATGCGACAAAACCGTTATAGTATAGTATGTCATCAAAAATGTGATAAAACCGTCATAGTATAGTATGTCATCAAAAATGTGATAAAAACGTCATAGTATAGTATGTCATCAAAATTGTCTCAAAAATGTCATAGTATAGTACAAAAATATGATAAAAATGTCATAGTATAGTAAGTCATCGAAAATGTGCTAAAAACGTCAAAGTATAGTAAGTCATTAAAAATGTCTTTAAAACATCATAGTATAGTATGTCATCAAAAATGTGATAAAAACATCATACTATAGTATGTCATCAAAATTGTCTCAAAAATGTCATAGTATAGTATCTCATCAAAAATGTGATGAAAATGTTAAAGTATATTATGTCATCAAAAATGTGACGAAAACATTAAAGTATAGTATGTGATCAAAAACCTCATAGCATAGTATGTCATTGAGAATTTGATAAAAACATCATAGTATAGTATGTCATCAAAAATGTGATAAAAACATTAAAATATAAAATAAAAAAGTCCTAGTATAGTATGTCATCAAAAATGTGATAAAAATGCCATAGTATAGTATGTAATCAAAAATGATATAAAAACCTCATAGTATAGTATGTCTTCAAAAATGTGACAAAAACGTCATAATATAGCATGTCATCAAAAATGTGTTAAAAAAACACGTCATCAAAAATGTCACAAAAATGTCATAGTATAGTATGTCATCAAAAACTCCATCTTAGGGCCCATTTTTTTTTGTACTATACATGCTTCCTTTAGGCTCCATTTTCCGCCAGCACAAATGCTCTTTTCACTGTTATGCCGACGACACACAAATTTATCTTCCGTTCAACGCATGGGATTCCAGCTCCATCACATCCATTCTGAACTGCCTCCAGGATGTGAAATCCTGGATGGCAACAAACTGTCTTCAATTAAACAATAACAAAACAGAGGTATTTGGTCCCCCCAGCAACACAGTCAGCATAGTCAGTCACTTAGGACCACTTATACCATATGTCCATAGCCATACCAGGAATCTTGGTGTCATTTTTGACTCTGCATTTAAATTTGACAAACAAATCAACACTGTGGTGAAAGGCTGTTATTTCCAACTTAAGAACATTGCAAAGTGCAAGTCCATCATCTCACACAGTGACCTCAAGACCGTTACCACTGCATTCATCTCCTCAAGGCTGGACTACTCTAACTCCCTTGTACTTGGGTGTCTGCCAATCATCTTTGTCTTGTTTGCAGCTGGTGCAGAACGTTGCAGCAAGACTTCTCACTGGTGCCAGGAAAAGAGACAACATTACACCAGTGCTAGCATCCCTGCACTGGCTACCCATCAAATTCAGGATTGATTTTAAGGTTCTTTCATTTGTTTTTAAAGCCATACATGCGCTGGCATCCCAGTATATTGCTGAACTCCTCTGCCCCTACTCCACCTCCCGACCCGTTAGATCCTTCGAACATTGTCTTTTAACTGTCCGACGATTGAAGCTTGTGGGTAAGGGAGATCGTGCCTTTGCAGTCGCTGCTACAAAGCTCTGGAATAGCCTTCCCCTCTTAATCAAATGCTCCCCCTCCATTGACACTTTTAAGACAAATCTTGTTTTCAGTGGCCTTTGGTTGTATGTAGTGATCCTAATATTTTAGCATTTCATCTCATCTTTTCATTTTTGTAATTGTTCTTACCAGTTGTATTATGTTTCAAGTTTGTGTACATTCTGTATTGCTATATATTTGTCTGTCATTCTTTTATCTTGTGCAGCACTTTGGTCAGCTGCAGTTGTTTTTAAATGTGCAGTATAAATAAACTTGATTTGATTTGATTTGATAAAAATGTCAAATCATAAAAAATGTTACAAAAATATCATAGCATAGTATGTCATGAAAATGCAAAAAAAAAAATAAAGAAATGTCATAGTATAGTATGTCATCAAAAATGTGAAAAAAAAGTCACAGTACAGTATGTCATCAAAAAAGTGATGAAAATGTTATAGTATAGTATGTCATCAAAAATGTCATAAAAACGTCCTAGTTTAGTATGTTATCAAAAATGTGATAAATGGGTCATAGTGTAGTATGTCATCAAAAATGTGATAAAAATGTCATAGTATAGTATGTCATCAAAAACGTCAAAAAAAAGTCATAGTATAGTATGTCATCAAAAATGTCACAAAAACATCATAGTATAGTATGTCATCAAAAACGTAAAAAAAAAGTCATAATATAGTATGTCATCAAAAACGTCAAAAAAAAAAGTCATAGTATAGTATGTCATCAAAAATATGATAAAAACGTCATAGTATAGTATGTCATCAAAAACGTAAAAAAAAGTCATAGTATAGTATGTCATCAAAAATATGATAAAAACGTCATAGTATAGTATGTCGACAAAAAAGTGAAAAAAATGTCATAGTATGGTATGTTATCAAAAATGTGATAAAAACGTCATAGTATAGTATGTCATCAAAAATGTCTCTAAAATGTCATAGTATAGTATGTAATCAAAAATGTGACAAAAACGTCATAGTATAGTATGTCATCAAAAATATGATAAAAACGTCATTGTATAGTGTGTCATCAAAATGTGACAAAAATGTCATAGTATAGTGTGTCATCAAAAATGTCATAGTATAGTGTCATCAAAAATGTCATAGTATAGTATGTCGACAAAAAGGTGATAAAAACGTCATAGTTTAGTATGTCATCAAAAATATGATAAAAACGTCATAGTATAGTATGTCATCAAAAATATGATAAAAACGTCATAATATAGTATGTCATCAAAAATGTGATAAAAACGTCATAGTATAGTATGTCATCAAAAACGTAAAAAAAAGTCATAGTATAGTATGTCATCAAAAATATGATAAAAACGTCATAATATAGTATGTCATCAAAAATATGATAAAAACGTCATAGTATAGTATGTCAACAAAAAAGTGAAAAAAATGTCATAGTATAGTCTATCATCAAAAATGTGACAAAAAGTCATAGTATAGTATGTCGACAAAAAAGTGAAAAAAATGTCATAGTATAGTATGTCATCAAAAATGTCTCTAAAATGTCATAGTATAGAATGTAAAGAATAATGTGATGAAAACATCATAGTATAGTATGTCATCAAAAATGTCACAAAAATGTCATAGTATAGTATGTCATCAAAAATGTCTCGAAAATGTCATAGTATAGCATGTCATCAAAAATGTGACAAAAAGTCATAGTATAGTATGTAAAGAATAATGTGATGAAAACATCATAGTATAGTATGTCATCAAAAACGTCAAAAAAAAGTCATAGTACAGTATGTCATCAAAAATGTGACAAAAACGTCATAGTATAGTATGTCATCAAAAATGTGACAAAAACATCATAGTATAGTATGTAATCAAAAATGTCACAAAAAAGTCATAGTATAGTATGTCATCAAAAATGTGACAAAAAACGTCATAGTAGAGTATGTCGACAAAAATGTGATAAAAACGTCAAAGTATAGTAGGTCATCGAAAATGTGACAAAAACATCATAGTATAGTATGTCATCAAAAATGTGACAAAAACGTCATAGTATAGTATGTCATCAAAAATGTGACAAAAACGTCATAGTATAGTATGTCGACAAAAGTGTCTCTAAAATGTCATAGTATAGCATGTCATCAAGAATGTCACAAAAATGTCATAGTATAGTGTGTCATCAAAAATGTCATAGTATAGCGTGTCATCAAGAATGTCATAGTATAGTGTCTCATCAAAAATGTCGTAGTATAGTGTGTCATCAAAAATGTCATAGTATAGTGTGTCATCAAAAATGTTGTAGTATAGTGTGTCATCAAAAATGTTATAGAATAGTATGTCAACAAAAATGTGATAAAAATGTCATAGTATAGTATGTAAAGAATAATGTGATGAAAACATCATAGTATAGTGTGTCATCAAAAATGTCACAAAAATGTCATAGTATAGTGTGTCATCAAAAATGTCATAGTATAGTGTATCATCAAAAATGTCGTAGTATAGTGTGTCATCAAAAATGTTATAGAATAGTATGTCATCAAAAATGTGACAAAAACCGTCATAGTATAGTATGTCGACAAAAATGTGATAAAAACATCACAGCATAGTATGTCAGCAAAAACGTCAAAAAAAGTCATAGTATAGTATGTCGACAAAAATGTGATAAAAACATCATAGCATAGTATGTCAGCAAAAACGTCAAAAAAGTCATAGTATAGTATGTCGACAAAAGTGTGATAAAAATGTTATAGTATAGTATGTAAAGAAAAATGTGATGAAAACATCATAGTATAGTATGTCATCAAAAATGTGACAAAAATGTCATAGTATAGTATGTCATCAAAAATGTGATAAAAACGTCATAGTATAGTAAGTCATGAAAAATGTGACAAAAACGTCATAGTATAGTATGTCATCAAAAATGAGACAAAAACGTCATAGTATAGTATGTCATCAAAAATGTGATAAAAACATCATAGTATAGTAAGTCATTAAAAATGTCTTTAAAACGTCATAGTATGGTATGTTATCAAAAATGTGATAAATGGGTCATAGTATAGTATGTCATCAAAAATGTGATAAAAATGTCACAGTATAGTGTGTCATCAAAAAATGCCACAAAAATGTCATAGTATAGTATGTCATCACAAATTTAATAAAAAAAAAGTCATAGTATAGTATGTCATCAAAAATGGCACAAAAATGTCATAGTATAGTGTGTCATCAAAAATGTCGTAGTATAGTGTGTCATCAAAAATGTCATAGTATAGTATGTCGACAAAAATGTGATAAAAATGTCATAGTATAGTACGTAAAGAATAATGTGATGAAAACATCATAGTATAGTATGTCATCAAAAATGTCTCTAAAATGTCACAGTATAGTGTGTCATCAAAAATGTGATAAAAACGTCATAGTATAGTATGTCATCAAAAATGTGACAAAAACGTCATAGTATAGTATGTCATCAAAAATGTCACAAAAACATCATAGTATAGTATGTAATCAAAAATGTCACAAAAACGTCATAGTATAGTATGTCATCACAAATGTAATAAAAAAAATGTCATAGTATAGTATGTCATCAAAAATATGACAAAAACATCATAGTATAGTATGTCATCAAAAATGTGACAAAAACGTCATAGTATAGTATGTCGACAAAAGTGTCTCTAAAATGTCATAGTATAGCATGTCATCAAAAATGTCACAAAAATGTCATAGTATAGTGTGTCATCAAAAATGTCGTAGTATAGTGTGTCATCAAAAATGTCATAGTATAGTGTGTCATCAAAAATGTCATAGTATAGTGTGTCATCAAAAATGTCGTAGTATAGTGTCATCAAAAATGTCATAGTATAGTGTGTCATCAAAAATGTCGTAGTATAGTGGGTCATCAAAAATGTCGTAGTATAGTGTGTCATCAAAAATGTCATAGAATAGTATGTCGACAAAAATGTGATAAAAATGTCATAGTATAGTATGTAAAGAATAATGTGATGAAAACATCATAGTATAGTGTGTCATCAAAAATGTCACAAAAACGTCAAAGTATAGTATGTCATCAAAAATGTGACAAAAACGTCATAGTATAGTATGTCATCACAAATGTAATAAAAAAAATGTCATAGTATGGTATGTCATCAAAAATGTGATAAAACTGTCAAACGTTCATCAAAAACGTCAAAAAAAGTCATAGTATAGTATGTCATCAAAAATGTGACAAAAAACGTCATAGTAGAGTATGTCGACAAAAATGTGATAAAAACGTCAAAGTATAGTAGGTCATCGAAAATGTGACAAAAACATCATAGTATAGTATGTCATCAAAAATGTGACAAAAACGTCATAGTATAGTATGTCATCAAAAATATGACAAAAACGTCATAGTATAGTATGTCGACAAAAGTGTCTCTAAAATGTCATAGTATAGCATGTCATCAAGAATGTCACAAAAATGTCATAGTATAGTGTGTCATCAAAAATGTCATAGTATAGCGTGTCATCAAAAATGTCATAGTATAGTGTCTCATCAAAAATGTCGTAGTATAGTGTGTCATCAAAAATGTCATAGTATAGTGTGTCATCAAAAATGTTGTAGTATAGTGTGTCATCAAAAATGTTATAGAATAGTATGTCAACAAAAATGTGATAAAAATGTCATAGTATAGTATGTAAAGAATAATGTGATGAAAACATCATAGTATAGCGTGTCATCAAAAATGTCACAAAAATGTCATAGTATAGTGTGTCATCAAAAATGTCATAGTATAGTGTATCATCAAAAATGTCGTAGTATAGTGTGTCATCAAAAATGTTATAGAATAGTATGTCGACAAAAATGTGATAAAAATGTCATAGTATAGTATGTAAAGAATAATGTGATGAAAACATAATAGTATAGTGTGTCATCAAAAATGTCACAAAAATGTCATAGTATAGTATGTCATCAAAAATGTGACAAAAACGTCATAGTATAGTATGTAAAGAATAATGTGATGAAAACATCATAGTATAGTGTGTCATCAAAAATGTCACAAAAATGTCATAGTATAGTATGTCATCACAAATGTGACAAAAATGCCATCATGAAAATTGGTGTAAAAATGTCATAGTATAGTATGACATGGAAAATACAATAAAAATGTTACAGTAAAGTTTGATATGAAAAATACACGACAGATGTCATAGTATATTATGCCAGAAAAAATGCAATCATTTCTAATCAAACATCTCATTAAATCACATAAAAATGAAAATAAAATAAAAAAAAATGTAATTGTATGCCTTAGTAGATGTCCAGGAAGTAAAAACCTCCTGAACATCTGGAGGTCCAATTATCTGCAAAGGTCAGTTCTTCAAAGCAAATGGACCCTGTGATGTAAACCAGTAAAAACACTGGATAATATGTCATTTAAAAAAAATCTGTTTTTCCGGCACTGTTGCAAATGGCCCTATTTAGTGCCAGTGTTTGGTTTGTCTGTTCTGGGAACTGTAGAAACTATGTAGATATTAAAGGCTTATTATAAGGTAACAAAAACAGAAATATTTTGATTTTCATGTAAAGAAAACATACTTATTATATTTTATTCCATTTCTGCCCCTATTTCCTAAACACTGGACCTTTAACGTGTAATTAGTCATTTGTTTTTTCTGTCCAAAAGCCTTAGTGTGAAAATGACAATTTGTGATTTAATAGGAGCTTACATGCAACTAGAGCCCATCTGTTTACCTGTACCTCCAGTCTTTAATTGTCCTGGCAGGACTGATAGTAGAGTGGTATCACAATCTCTGGCAAGGAAATGAAAAGGTGTATTTACTGGTTTTGCTTATAGGTTCACAGTGTGGGATTTAGGGGGATATATTGGCCGAAATGGAATTTAATATAATAGATGTTTTCTTAAGTGTATAATCACCTGAACATAAAAATTGTGTTTTCTCTAGATGGGGACATTCACGTGTCCACAGTGGCCACAGTAGTGAGTAGTCCCTCCATGACAAGTAGTGTTGAAAAAACACAGTTTTTTAAAACATGAACCTGCTTTATTCAGTATTTTCACTGATTCAAATAACTGGGTCCATTTATTTTGGAGAGGAGGAGACCTCTGTGGACAACTCAGCTCGTGGTAAAAACATTCTGAATGTCTGAAACTGAAGTTATCCAGCAAAGAAGATGAGCACACCTTAGCAGGTGCTGGACTTCAAGCCCATCTTTGAGGAGCCAAACAGTGTCAGAGAAACACTGATTTATAACATGAACCTGCTTTATTCAGTGTTTTAACTGGTTTAATTAACTTGGTCTGATCGTAATGGATTAAAATAGACCTCTGCAGATCATTTAAAAACCTCCTGAACCATGAACACTGAAGAAATTCTAACTGGGAGAAGTTTTAGTCGGTTGCTCACAACTAAATGCCACTAAATGCCTAAAAAAGTGTTCTGTTGAAGAACTGTGTAAAAAAACAAATCATCTCACCATAAACATCAAGAGTTTGCTCAGAACTGAAAATGCTCTTGACAGGCCGGCTCTTGAGCTCTCCTAAACACTTGTATCGTCCATGGTGTGAGGATGAAGCAGAATCGATGGAAAGAATGGCTCCATCCGACTTAAAAAACACACTATTTTCAGCCTGGACTTGCCGTCCATCTTTGGACCATGTGTACTTCCAGTCGGAGGTGCGGTCCATGTCACAGCTCAACTTCACACTCTCAGTGGGGAACACATCTGACCATGGCGTTTCCAGCTTCAAGATTGGAACAGGAATTTCTGGAGAGAAACAAACACATTAGCCCATTTCTAATATCCTTAGATATATCCTTTTTTTTAAAATGTTCATATCCATCTGGGCAATCATTTTTTGGCTTTTGCCTTTATAAGACAGAACTGATTCAAGCTAAGGGCCTAAATCGAACCCACAGCCACGGTGGCAAGGACAATACCTTATGCTGTAACCACTAAGCTACTGAGCGCCCGTAATATATCCTCTTTCTATTTCATTTTTAGCAAGACATTATATAACATAAAATCCATAAAAACAGATAAAGGCAGCATTACTCCTCTAACTCACACTGACACAACTTACCAGATACGCGCAAAGCCCGAGTATCACTGAACTCTGTACTGTACGTTGTTTTGTCTCTCAGGGCCACGCACTTATAAGTCCCACTGTTTGATACAATGGCATCACGGATGGTAAAAATACTGCTGTTCATAGAGAGTTGTGCTTCGTCTTTGTACCAGAGATACTTCCAACCAGACGAGAGTGCGACCTTACATTCGAAGGACACCGACTCTCCAGTGAACACCTTGTCAGCATTTGGCGACTGAGTCATCGAAGGCTTGGGCTTGTTCCCTAAATACACAAAGAAGAAATATCAACAGTTATTACGATTAAACTGTTCATCAAAACATCCAACCAGCCAGATAATAGGATCGTATGTGACAGAAACACAACTGGAAAACTCGTTCAACACCTGCATAGTAAAAATAAGTGTTTCAAGGAAGTAAACAGAAACGTACCTTCAACTTGAAGGCGTATAGGCTGAATGCCTTCAGTGAAGAAGACTCGATCAGTGCCTCTTTTTACTTGACATGTATATAAACCACTATTTGTTGATCCAACAGAGCTGATGGAGTACTTGTTTCCAGGTACGGTAAGTAGAGAGCCGTCTTTGAACCACAGGTACTCCCATCCACTGGAGACATTAATGTGACAGGTAAAGGAGACTGACTCTCCGGGGAACATCACCTTGTAGTCTGGATCCTGCGTCAGTACGAGTCTGGGTTTCTTATCTAAGGATATGAAAATGTGCCATTGCCATTAGTATATGACATTAATATTATAAATTTTCCTTCAAATATATGTATTTATATGTAAATTTAAAAAAGAAACTGAGTGCCTTTTTGCACCCAGGTGAAAATAGTCACACTGCAGCTATTCAGCTATTTACACCCATCTCGAAAGATTATCATAGATCCCACCTAGTGCTGTGATTGGCTACAACTTGTCATGTTGACAGGTCGAGGTCGGTTAGGATAAGGCCAAACAGATCATGGTTAGGGCTAGTACTAGATGTAAAAACAGAGGTAAGTCAGTTAAATATTTATCCTCCTGAGACGTGAACTTTTGTTTGGTATGCATTTTTAATTCCCACTAGCTATTTGGGATCAGCAGGACCTGAGAAGTATAAAAAACTGAACATAATCAACGATAATTAAATCCCAGTGTTCTCAAATGAGACGACAATAAAGTCCCAACATCTTCAGATGAGTAGTTCCTAATAAATAGTGGCTTAGCTTACTACTGTTGCTAAAATTGGTCAAATTTGTTGCCATATCAAGCTACAAACATTATTAATCATAAAGTTAAAGTAAAGTAAAGTTTCAGCCATAAAATGTGATCAGGTTTTGGACCTTGTCCACTTCTGTGTCGGGATCAGCTGCAGACTGACTCAGCAGAGATGGCCGCCGTCTTGTTTTTATGTGGATTAGTGTATTGTGCTTTTACTACCACTAGGTGGCACAAAAAAGTGTCCATGAACGAGGACAACAGGTCTAAGTTAAAGAGAACGAAAGATAAGGTCAAGTAAACCGGAAATGTGTTGACCTCATATGAGGACGCCCAGGAATATTCACCTGGATGCAAATAACACTGTTGGCTACAGACACCTGGGTGCAAACTGCATCTACCAAAGAGAAAACTCACCATACACCGAGAGGGTAAGTCCAGAACTCGAGTTGCCTTTGACAGACCTTCCCATCAGGTGTCCCTTACAGTGATATTCTCCTGCGTGTGTAGCTGCAGCAGATCTGATGTCAAGGGTAGCTCCATTTGAGTTAAAAGACACAACACCATCAGCCTGGACCTGCTGTCCACCTTTTTCCCACGTGTAAGTCCAGTCAGAGATGCTGTTCATCCCACAGTTCAACTTCACACTCTCATCAGGGAACACGTCCGACCACTTTGTTTCCAGCTTCAAAGACGGAAGGGGAATTTCTAAAGAGAGAGAGACACTTCTGTCACTTTTTATATCCCAACCTGACTGTATTTGATTTTACCAAACAGGATAAAAGATACAAACTGATCTAAACTTTAAGCTTTAAGATGTCAAATCTACTTAAATACTGAATAATAATAAGTAAAAAGTAGATCCTCAAAAGTATAAGAAGCTAAATATATGGCAAGGCAAGGCAGCGTTATTTGTACAGCACATTTCATACACAAGGGCAATTCAAAGTGCTTTTGGAGCATTGACATATAAAACATAATAAAGGATACAGAAAAGAGTAAAGAGAAAAAGATATAAAAGGTAAAATTACGAAATAATTTACAATTTAAAAAATCATTAAAAATGGCAAACATGCAGACAAGAGGTGCAAAGATAAATATGTATATTTATAATGATTTAAAATTGAGTTTTAAAATAAGCTTGCAGTCATTACAGGGTAGAGTAGGCAGTGTAAAAAAGGAATGTTTTTAGCTTCGACTTAAAAGCGTTTATAGTCAGAGCTAACATCATCTAGGAGGTTATTCCAGGTTTGTGCTACCTGATAACAAAATGCTGCTTTACCATGTTTTGTTCTGACTCTTGGGACAGTCAGTAGGCTGGCCCTAGATGTTCTCAAGGCGCTGAGCCACAGATTGATTTATACACAAGCAGCAAGACTTAAAATAAATTCTCTGAGTGACAGGTAACCAGTGTAAAGATTTTAGAACTGTAGTAATGTGGGCATATTCCCTAGTTTCTGTCAGAACCCTAGCAGAAGCATTCTGAATAAGGTGAAGTTGCAGAACAGCTTGTTCTGAAAGTCCTACAAACAGACCATTGCAGTAATCCAGTCTACTGGAAATAAAGGCGTGGGTGAGCATTTAAAGGTCTTGCTTTTTTTCATTCCTCTGACTCTAGCAATGTTTTTCAAATGATAGTCGTCAGATGATGTCACAGATTTGATGTGGCTTTGGAAATTTAAATCTGAGTCCAGGATAACACCAATGTTTCTTGCTTGACTCTTAGTTATAAGAGAGAGGGATTGGAGCTGACACTCTGTCTTTCTTGCTGTGGTCCAAAGACAATTATGTCGTTCTTATCTCTGTTGAGTTGGGGAAAATTTTGACACATCGATTCATTTATTTGCTCAGTTCAGTGACGTAGGCATTCTACAGGTCCATAATCACCTGGTGGTAGTGATATGTATATTCGCTTGTCATCTGCATAATTATAGAAGGCTACATTATGATTTTGTATAATTTGGTCCAATGGAAGCATGTAGCGATTAAACAAGAAGGTTCCCAAAATGGATCCCTGAGGGACCACACATGTCGCCGCCATCTGCTCTGACTTATAGTCACCAATATGAGAATAAAGTCAGAAGCAGAGCTGACATTGGCCACTTGGATTAACAATTTAATTACAGGTCATTAAATCTACAATGTGTTTAGACAGGTAAGTCAACCTGAACATCAAATGTACAGTGATGATGATGATGTCGACTGAAAGTACAATATTCCGTGACTCACATAGTTTAGATAAACTATAAAAAGCACTGACTCATTTACGTTTTAACATGAAGGAAGCAGGGACCAGTTTCTTAACAGCTGCAAAACCTAAATGCCTTAAAATATAAAACTTTGGACTGAGTCAATAAACAGCAGGTCAGTTTTGTCCTCTAAACACTGAGAGGACAACAAGTTTAAAATGCAGCGGTGGCATGTGAACTGTTAAAAATTTGTAATTCTGACTTTTTTCACTTTGCTAGCCAACAATCCCACCCTTACACAAATCATCCGTTTTCTCCCTGAGTGATATTTTACTGCTACTGTATGTACACATACACCTCTGAGCCATTCCTCATGCATCATGCTACACCACAACATCCTGTTTCAACAGGAAATGCATAAAATAACGGAAGCAAGATGCTCTCAAAATTCAGTTACACTGCATTTAAGAGCAGCATGGACGTTTCCTGACCTTGCAGTGAATTTTTACATATCTACAACAAACAATTGTTCATTTTCTTAAACACAGTATTACTTTGCTTGTTTTTACCTACCAAGAACATCTTGTGGTATTTCCTCACTGAAGTCTGTTGATGTCATTTCATCTCTGGTGGCTGTGCACAGGTATTTCCCCTGATCAGAAAGACCAAGACGAATGCTGATGGTCTCGCTGGTGTGTTTAAGCACACGTCTATCTCTGTACCACTGATACTTCCAGCCAGAGGACACATCGACTTTGCATGTGAAGGTCACAGTTTCTCCAACGTACATAGGGTTAAAAGCAGGAACCTTGGTCAATGTTGGTTTTGGTGTGTTTTCTAGAACAGAGAGGCAGTTCACGTCATTTTACTGCTACACAAAACTGTACCACAAAACCTGAGAATCGGTCAAAGTATACATCAAAATTTCACAACCAAAATTAAGAGGTATGTGCATGAAGTTGCATATTAACATTAAAAGGTATTAACTGTTTGACATGGAAATATGCCGATTCACTCTGGAGAGTTGAGTAGATAGATACCACTTGTGCAGGTAGAGTAAATTAAATATGAAGCTACCGCCAACAGCCAGTTAGCTTAGCTTAGCACGCAGACTGGAAACAAAGGAGTGACAATGGATGTATTATAAAATAGAGAAACAGCTAGTCATGCTAGTAAAATATAACAAATCCATCAGTCTGGCAATCTCACAGTAATAATAAGACCCCATAAAATATCACTGTTCAGTGGTGGCTGTTTCCCCCTGTTTAGAGTTTTGTGCTAAGCTAAGCTAACTTTGCCTGGCTCCACACCTTCAAATCGACCCACTCCACTGCGTTCAAGTTGGCTGATTCATCTGGCATTGAGACATGAAACAGCAGTATGTTGGTTAAAATAAAGAACAACAAATAAGCACCGCGGTCAGGGAGATAAAAATGAGGGGAAGTCACAGCATCAAATTGCATCATACAAGTGCCGTTTGTTTTTATCTCCAAAGTAACAGATATAAAAGCAAGAAGGTCAAGGTTTAAGGCTTAATGTTATGAGAAAGTGGTATGTCCCGATTGTGTGCAGACTGCACGTAACAGTATGTACCTTTTTAGGGACAGCTGTAGTACCTACTAAAAGTAAAAAGACAAAGTATGCAACTTGGAACGCAAAAGGCCCAATAGCTGGTGCACCATCACAGAACAAAGGCGTGTTTGATCAGTGTCAGAATGTATTTTATGCAAAAAAAAAATAAAGATATGAGTGAAAATTACATCTCTGCAATTATTGAATAGTCCTTGATAAAAGGCCATGAAAAAATGCTTTCCATATGAAAATGATCTGTTGTATTTTTGTCAGGCCGAGAGCACCCAAAGATGCTAAAAGTAGAGCACCCAAAGAGCACCTAAGTGGATACCATCCCTTTATTTCAAGCACCATCTGCTGTAACCCTCCAGCATCATAGCTCCAGTTACATTGCGCATACATGTGACCCCATAACTCCCATGGGGTCAAAAAGGGTAACCCAGGCCTCGTTGAATAGCCTTGGCTGTGCTGCTCAGTGCTGCATGGAAGACTGACACTGTAGTCAGTGTGGAGTTAAAATGACATTAGAATCAGGTTGATATGCTGTTTGCTAGTGATTGGTTAGGGAAAATCAAACTTCCCTCCCCGTGAAATATCAATGACAGACTGAAGATGGAAACACAGTGTAACAAGTTGACATTTCTGTCTGGTGTAAAGCAAAAGCTAACTGGGTGTTGGTGATATCTTGTTATGAGAGTGTTATCAATCTGCAAAAGATGAATTACTGTAACATTTGTGTAATAGTACACAGTGGAATGAAAGCTCACCATAAACAGTGATGTGAGTTGCGTTGCTGATTCCAGAGCTGCGTCTCCTGGTACCGACTTGAACACCACAGGTATAGTCTCCTTGAGAAGCTCGAGTTATCCCAGTGATGTTGAGATATGAGTCCACTTTGTCAGTGTTCATGTCTTCCAGTACCACTTCTTTATTTTTGTACCAGGTGTATGTCCAATCATCGTTGATGTCAACTTCACAGCTAAAAGCCAGCGTCTCATTTTCAAACACCTCCAGCCAGGGACTCACCATTTTCACAGACGGTCTAGGCTGGTCTGAAAATATGCACCGTGAAGAAATCTTAAAAAAGTTGAACGAAATGTAAGATAAAACCAAAATAAAGTGACTTGCTGCATCAGAGAAGTACGAAAGCCCATTTCCACTGCCAGTGCGATGAAAAAAAATCCTGTAAGTCATTATGATAGAAAACTTTGTCGAAATAATTTGAGAAAGCTCCTCATTTTTTAAAAAAATATTAACTCATGTTGAGATACAAACTCAATTTTTCAAGAACATTTCTAATTATAATGACTTACATGATCTGTTTTTGGTAGGAATGGACTTCAATACAAAAATAGGAGACAGGAACACATAAATGTGCAGTGTATTATTATTATTAGCTATTTAAACTTAAAATTTCACAGATGAAAATACTATAGATACAGGTCAGGGGTAGGCAACCTGCAGCTCTGGAGCCATGTGCTGCTCTTTAGCCCCTCTTCAGTGGCTCTCGACAAAAATAAAAAAATAATAATAATATTTATTCATTTATTTTTAAAGATTTTAATTTTTGTATCATTGTTGTAGGCCTAAAAAAATCTTAGATTCTCCAATTGTAAAAACGTGTAGCCTATGCACTGAATAAGAAAAACAACCAAAAGAAGTTTTAACATTTCGTCAACTACTAAATGGGCGTCGTACGTCAAAGGCCTAGCACCCTTTTTCCTTTAAATTTTGCCAAACCTCAACAGCAGTGGCTAGTCTTGAGTTCCCCTAGCTAGGCTAGCCATTGATTCATAATCCATAAAAATAAAAGTTTGAGAGGAGAATACAGAATTTAAACGTGCGTGGAGAGATCTGTTTGCTTTCACCACCAATGCTGCAATGTTAAAGTAGCAAATAATCATAAATTGCCCACTGCAGAGGAGCCATCTTGTGGTAAAACATATTTTTTAAAGTTCAGTTAGACCTATTTTTAATGTCGATAGGCTAATTTAGACCTAATAAGTCAACACATTCTCACTCTGACCTCGTAACATATTGATGTGTTGCTCGTGGACTTTCCATGTCCACATATGACGTGCAAGGTACCACTGGTGTGTTGGCTGTTGACGTTCTGGGACAATGTGTCAAGTTCTGCCTGTTACATGCATTGTCTTTCAAAATACACGTCTGTTTTCACAGGAAATTTAACATTTACATACAGTCTCTTTCAGAATAAATGCAATACGTCAGTACAACACTGCAAAGTGACATTTTTTTCCTTAAACAACAAACACACATGGTTGGGTTTAGGCAGCAAAAACACGTGGTTAGGTTTAGAACAGGGTATGGCTTTACGGTGTTAAGTGACATGAACGCTGCTCTCTCGGGTGAAAGTCGGTGTTTGTTGGACCCATCCACCCCCCTTCAACTGCCTCAGTTGGACTTTCACAACCTTAACTTTTGTCCTGCGTTTTTCCCCCAGTGCTGCCGGATGTCGTTAAACTATAACAGCAACTGGCCTCGTATCATGCCAACACTAAAGGACACCTTTTTTCTTGGTTCCTGAAGCCACAAGTCCTTGCCCAAGCACTGGATTTCGACGACTTCAGTGTGTGACCGCCGGGCTCCATAAGTAGGTATGCACGATAATATCGGCACATCATCGATATCAGCCAATATTGGTTTTAAAATGAACTATCAGAATCGGCCAGCAGGCTTTTTCTTATTTTGCACCATGAATGAATATTACATAACAAAAAGAAAAGCATTGTATTTCATGTCTCCATCAGATGTTGGGCCATCACAATAAGAATATGTATGTATAATATGATGGTAATTCCACTACAGAAGAGACTTGATGATCACTAAGATTAGGTGGGTAAAAAGTGGATATATCGGTATATTGGTATTGGCCAAATGAGTTGTTACATGTCTGATATCCAATATAAAAAAAATAAAAATCCAATATCGTGCATCCCTGTTAATAAGCAGTGTCACTATAAGGCTCAAATATGTTTTGCTGCTCCAGGCAGATTTTTTTTAAATTATTTTTGGTCAGAAATTGCTCTTTGGATAGTTCAGGTTGCTGACCCCGATACAGATTAATGCATAAAGGCTCATGTGTGTAAATATGAATGTGTTCATACTGTAATGACAGTTCACAAATAAACTTACCAAAGACCTGCAGAGTTTTTGTGTCACTCTCCTCTGTAAAGAACTGGTCTTTGCCTCTCTTGGCTTTGCAGTGGTATCGTCCACTGTCAGGATGATCTATAGACCCTATGGTATGAGCCGTACTATCAGCGGCTTGAATTTCATTTCCATTATGGTACCACAGATAATTCCATCCAGAGGACTCGGTGACCTTGCATGTGAAGGTGACAGACTCTCCGAGGAACATCTTTTCAGTGTTTGAATCTTGAGTCAAACTGGGCTTGGGCTTGTTTGCTAGTCGGAGAGAAGACAGATCATTTCAAATATTTTACATGACATACTGTCTGGACATTCAGCACAAATATAGGTGATGAAACATAACGAAACTTACCATGAACTTTGAGCTTGATTGGGATAGCAGTTCCAGTAATAACGCCGCTCTTTGTTTTGTGATGACCTTTACAAGAATAACTTCCAGATTGTGCGTCTGATGCTGCAGTGATTGTAAGCTTGGATCCCTCGATAGACACATTTGGATCTGAATCTTGTACTTGCTGTTCATCTCTGTACCAGGTGAAGGTCCAGTCAGAGCTGCCATCGACATTACAACTGAACTCCACTTTCTCTGAGAGGAACACCTCCGTCCATCCTGACAGTAGTTGCACAGATGGTTCAGGAGGCACTGGAAGTGTATGAAAAATATTAATGATTATAAAAGTATAAATAAAAAAACATTTTGCTGAAATAGCCATGCACATTTAGGTCTATTAGCATCAGGAACCTGATTGTGAACATCTTTTTTTGTAGCTAGTCTTGTCTTGAGTTTTGGTCTGAAAGGAAAACTCAGGTATTTTTTCTACTCGGTAACTTGTACTCATCTTAATCCTACTGTTACTCTTTTAGGCATTGGTTTTGCTTTTGCTCCTTGAAACACTTCTTATCTTGTATATTTGTATAGTTTGCCAGATATCTAATACTCTATCACTCTAAACCTGGGCCCAGTGAGTGGCCCTGACCCAGGGATCCCACCGGTTGGTCTGGTTGTGACATTAAATTGTGATTACTGTTACTGTTACATGTTACTGTTAATTAAAAGATCTTGGCACAGGAATTTGCCAAGGTTTGAAATTGGTTCAGTATTAAGTGAGCGGTGGAACGGGCTGCAATATAACCACTCAAGGCATGTTTGCACTGTCAATTTACATCGACTAAAAGAACCTCTTTTTGCCACTGACAGGCTCTGGTTGTTTTTTAAGTATCTGACAACATTATGAAAAGGATCCCTACAGAGGTCGACCTTTTTGTCAAAGAGTGAGATCCTTCCTGTTTAACTAGAAACAGCCTGAATATTGCTATTGCCGAACCCACCAGACCAAACACACCAGACAGCATATACATCTAACTGGGGTGAATTACGGGTTTATTTCAAGCATTCTTGGGTTGGTGATTGTTTTAAAGGTGGAAATACACAGCTAGACAGCCTATGTGAGTTTTATTTTGTTTCTGTCGACTTCAAATAAAGTGTGTTTTACAATGATAAAGTTACTGTCAATTTAAATGGAGTCTGGTGGGTTGAGGGGCAGCAAAGGCTGTTTTGACTAAAGACAGGGATCTTACTCTTTAACAAAAAGCTCTATCTCTGTAGGGATCCTTTCCATAATATCGTCAGACACTTATAAAAACAATCTGAGCCTGTCAGTGGCAAAAACAAACTATTCAATTAAATACTCATTGACAGTGACTTATGCAGTAATGTTGTTACATTGCAGCCTGCCAGCTGCAGCGCTCTTGCTCAATACTGGACCAATTTCAAAATTTGTTGTTCCCATTAGTCACTTAGAAACAAGATCGTGGGAAAATGGGGCCCAGGTAGAAAAATATAAGTTGCTTTTTAAGTGCAGATAAGAATGAATCACATGAGGAACTGGAAACTATCTTTTTAGAAAATACACAACATTACAAACTGTAGTTTATGCCAGAACACATGCTCACAAATAGAAGTGAAATAGAATAAATATTAAAATAATAAATTATTCAAGCAGTTAACCAGTTCAGTTTCATTTATCAGATTTTAACAGACTCCTTCTGGAAGGTGTGAGGACAAAGTGCAGTGATGACATCACCTGGGTGGAAACCACTGCAGGCGGTAAAAATAAAATAAGCGTGAGAACACTTTAACAACACCCATGGTGATGAAACAGGTGGCATCTGCTGACTTGCAGTTAAGAGGCCGTATTGTCAAAGAGATATAATTAAGATTAAGATTAACTCTGCTCTGTCTGTGGTTAGACAATCGATGCAATATCATTTTATAAGTACTGATTATGGGTGAATTTTCTTTGCACTGCATCACTTCTCTTCTTTTTGAATGCTTGATTTCAGGAAGTAACGTTTTTTCCACATTAAACATACAGGGTTGCACGATTATGCTCACTCCTCTTTTTAGATTTCTGTTCACAGCACAACTAAGGTTAAAATCTCACCATAGACAGTTCCAATACTCATTGTCATTGGAGTAGGATCAGTTGGAGCAAATTCTCTGGCCACAGTGGTGGCTGGTGGAAGACAGGAGAGGTATGGAGAACAGAGTTTAGACAGCATGCATGTGTGGTCTACCTACATCTGAGGTGAGGATTTAAACATAAACTTAGAGCTGCAAAGATTAACAGAAGAAATAAACAACAGAAGATGAACTTTGATTGTCAGTTGATGCCAAACATTCAGTGGTACCAGCTCCTCAAATGTGAAGGTTAATACTGCTTTTCTTTGTCTTATATAACAGCAGCTGAATATCTCAAGGTTTAGACAACAACAATTTGAATACATCCCCTTGAATAGTGGTGAATTACATTTCATTCACACTTTATAAACTAAACAATCGATCGACTGATTGAGGAAAACAATCTGCAACTTAATAAAAAATGAAAATAACTGTTAGTTACAGCCCTAAATGAACTGCTGTGGTCTTGTAGGAAACCACCATACAGGTAGACACACATACCCAGTTAAATTAAACCCCATATAATTATAATAGAGCTGACATGTGGATTAAAATAGCTAAGAGACTGATAAAATTACAAGAACACCTGACCGCAGAATGCAGTCTAATACAACATAACTGCTGTCTAAGTCGAAACACCTCTGAGATACTCTCCAAAAAAATAACTTGTACATATCTTAGCAGCATCACATTGTGCAGTATATGACAACAGTATATTATCAAGTGTTATTTAATCCACCACACACACTACCAGATAACACAGGAACAGGACACAGACAGAAGGGTTGAGAAAAACATAACCGTGTAAAAACATAGAGACAGAGCTACAGAATACTGAAATACGAATTTGCGTTTGTAGGTGTGGAATTGAAGGAAGTGCCTGACTCGTGCCTGCAAAGTACTTCATGTTCCTCATGTTAGCTTTCCTCATGATTTAACTTCCTAAACATGGTTGTTTTCTGCGTCAGTACAGGCAAGCAAAACATTTAATAACAGATAGTTTAGTTCACAATCATAACTGAACTTCATACATGAGGTAGAGGGAGTGTTTAGTGGATCACAGGCTGTCTACAGGTTTCAGGTAATGAACTTTATGCTTTTTAAAACCTTTTCAGGTCATTTTTAACCAAATTTAAGACTGATTTTTGGACAAATCATTGTTTTCTTATTGAAGCATTGCAGGTTAAGTATAAGGGCAACTATAAAGGTGAGTATATGCTGTGTAGAGGTAAGTTTTATTTAGGAATGTGGTTTTCAGAGTGAGTTAGGTAATCTACATTTGCGAACAGGTTAAAAAGACAGGTTTAAGGGTTTGTAACATCAGTAATGAGGACTCTGACACAGAAGAACTAGACTGAATTTGACAAAAAGAAAATAAAAGTTGGATAAATCAAATTAGATAAAACATTTGTGGCAATTACACCACACAGATTAAAATATAAGACTATTAAATGACTTTTAAAGACTAATATTTATAAACTCTAAGACATTTTAAGACTTTTTAAGGACCTGCAGACACCCTGGGTCAACAAGGAAATGTGAAACGCTGTTAATGATTAAAAGAAGCACAAAAGTAGGAACTTCAAAACAATGCAACATGCACAACTACTTAGTTGTTTTTGGTGAATGGTTAAACTTGTGGCTTACCATCTTCTTGATCCTGAGCGGCACAAACAGCGGTCAAATCTGTAAAAATAAGTGACGATGACTATTCAGTGAGGATCACAATTCAAAGTACATGAAAATATTCTTTGTACACTTTGATAAATCACAAATAAATGAATGAAATTGCCTAAAAAAATAAACTCACATATGACACCGAGGACCTTGACAAGCCACATTTTCCATCGGGCTGCACATGAAGAGGCTGTGCTGCGGGGTTGAGTCATATATGTGCTGTGTAGTGAGATTCTGTAAAGGAAATAGGCTGTGCACAACATGGGTGTGTGCAACAAATTAATTTCTAAACTCACCTCAGAGCAGCGGCTTTCCTGTCTCTGACATCTGCCTCTCTCTCGCTGTCATTTTTTTGCTTGTTGCAACAGGAAGTGTGTTGGTTAACCACACTCAGATGTTTCTGTTCTCAACACGAATTTGAATTGCTGATTTCTGCTGAAAAGTGACACTGAGGATTTGGGGAATTGAAACAACCTAAAAAGCACCAATGTGTTAACAAGACTTGCTTTAGTGTTGTTTACCAAACATATACGTTTATTCCATACTGTGTGTCTGAGAAAGAGGTTAAGTCAGGATCATCTGAAATATTTACTGCACTCATCTGTTATGACTTTAAAGAAATTACTCATTTTAATTTGAGTCAATGAACTATTCTCTTTTATATTCAGCCGAGACAGAACTGAAAGCAAACAGAACTAAATCCATCACTCTTACTTTAACTACAAGTTGCTAATTTATCTTCGTGCAGTCCAAGCGTGCTTTTGTGGCCTGTGGGTGTGACGTGATTTAGAAAACATGTGCGGAAGCTACATGGTTTTTTTTTTACACTTTTCTGAATCCAGCCTATTAACCACAAACGTCAGAGCCACATCCTTTCGTCCCCAGCTGAGAGCCGCTCTCTAGACATGCAAATACCAATTGATTCAATTCCCACTGAAACTGCTACATAAACTTTATTTGTACATTTTAGAATAATCTACATGTTGCCAGATGACGTGACAGGTGGCCATTAGGGGGGGGATTTACTTTAGAAGTACTGCAGTTTTCAAGCCCTTTGTGGTTCAGTATGATTTCCTGTAGGGCTGAGATGTTGTGCATGAAGGTGCAGTGTGGTGCCTCTCTGTTCCTCTTTCACTAGTTTTGTCTCTCTGCAGCCACCATAGGGTGTCAGTATAACACAGAAAATCCAACCATCCAATCACACCTCTGACCCTGGGCCCCTTGCACACTGTGTCTCTGACAAAACACATGAAAAAAGATTCATATAAACCTTTTTATCCTGGTGACATGTTGCTCTGAGTATTAGTGGATAAATCAGTTGCCATGGAGGACAAAAAGTATAATAAATAAATAAATTAATTAATACAGGTTTAACTACGTTAATAATTACAGAAATAGGAAAAAAAGATGAAATAAATAAGTAAATGAATAATTAAATGCATAAATAAAAACACAGAAATATAGACATATATATAAATGTAAATGTACAAACGTAGAAATACATTTCAGATGTTTAATTAGACGATGTCCTGTTTACTTATCAACTTTTATTTATTCATGCTTCTATTTATTTGTATATTTATTTTAATACTTATTTACTCAATTATTCTTTTATTTTTCCTTTTATCTATTTATTCAAGCATTCATTTATTTCCTTATTTATTCCTATAATTATTTATATATTTATTTCTGTATTTATAAATTTATATATTTATTTATTCCAGTATTTATTCATACATTAATTCATTTATTTCCCCATTTTTCCTATAATTACTTATACATTTATTTATTTATACATATATGTATATATATATATATATATATTCCTGTAGTTATTCATACATTTATTTCAGTATTTATCTATTGTGGTATTTATTCATACATTCACTCATTTATTTCCTTATTTTTTTCCCCTATACATTAGGGGAAAAAAATACATTAAAAATTACATTGATTTCTGTATTTATACATTTATTTATACAGTATATTTGTTTATACATTTATTTAATGATTTATTCCTAATTTATTATACATTTCTCTATTTCAGTACTTATCTATTTCTATATTTGTGTCTAGTTATTCATTTTTGTATTTATTTATACATGTATTTATTTCCATATTTATTTATACCTATCTTTATTCATACACTTACTTACTTCCGTATTTATGTGTACATTTATTTATTTATTGATGCTCAACTCCTATTTTACCCTCCATAAGTTGCTTCCTACCAAACAAAATATATGTACAATAAGCACCTCTTTGCAAATTATCCAACACATAGTAACACGTTAGCTTCTGAGCACACATATATTAATAACAGTAAATAAACCTCATACGTGTCATTTTCGGTCCAAGGAAAGAAATGCACACAACAAAATGTCATCAATCCTAAACTATGTGTCGCAATGTGTGAAATTTGAGTAGAGTTCCACATAATATGTAATAAAATACAGTTTTTATTAAACATCCATACAGTCATTGCAATAGCATGTCCAAGGGTTCACTGTTTTATTGAGTAGTACACATAGATACTGTAACAAACAGCACATGGACACAGGCAGAAAAAAAAGTAAATATAGCCTTACATACATGTCACCAACTAAAATAACATACAGCATTTGGCAAACTGTGATGGGTTGGGCGGTGTGGGTCTTCCCTGCATACTGGGGGTGGAAACAGATAGGGTGATGGTGGTGTATTGCTCTGTCCCTTTCTTCATTATGTACACAGCGCTGCACAGACAGCCACGACTTTTTCTCTCACCTCCTCAAACACTCTGGACAAGATAAGAAAGACACACAGAGAGGATTGGAGGGAATTATATATACATTATTATATACACATGTAATGACACACACACACACACACTCACACAAACTCACCGTAAAACATAAGACCTGGACTTCTGATGGTCCTTTAAAAGCACTGGTGGAAAGATAATTAAAGAAAGAAGAGAGTTAAATGAGGTCATGAGGTGTTAAAAGCACTTCACCCAGGAATGTTCAGGAGAAAGTGTGTGTGGATTTGCTTGAGGTTGTGTGTGTGCGTGTAGACAGTGAGATCCACTGCATATTTTCCATCAAGGATTATCTGGCTCGGTTTCTGCCCCCTTAGCCCATTCTCCCCTCTTCTCACAGCACTTCACTCTGCCTGTTGACTCGTGGTAATGTGAGGAGTCTGGCTATGTGCCAAATCATCTGGAGTAACTTTTAGAAGCTGTGGAGTGGCGTGTTGACATCACCCCTTACCCCCCCACCCCAAAGATGCTCCCTGCCTAACCCCTCGTTTTCCCCTTGAGGGGCTCTCTCGTATTATGGCTGTGCAGCACGACACTCTGTGTACAGACTCAACAAGCGTGATCACGTCATCCATACGGCGCAGTTAACACCTGACATGAAAACGTGTCTTTGGTAATGTGATCACAAGTGGACAGCTGTAAATACAGGTGTGAATGCATCCAAACACGCTGTGGATGCATTAAGATGTGATCACTCAAGCCACACTGGCAGACATGTGACTCCATTTGCAGTATAGTGTGAACACACATGTGTCCCTGACGGTGCTGAAGGTCAGCTTTGTATTGAGCATGTAGCGCAATAACTACATCCAGATTATTGGCTAATGTCAAACAACTAAGATGAAGAACTGAGGCCTTGTGTTCAAGGTTGAGTAGCAAAATGACACCACAATCTTTCTCTGACTGTACACCTGATCCCAAACTGTTAAAGGAACAGTTCACCCCAAAATCAAAAATACATATTTTTTTCCTTACCTGTAGCGCTGTTTATTAGACTAGATCGTTTTGGTGTGAGTTGCAGAGTGTTGGAGATATCAGCTGTAGAGATGTCTGCCCTCTCTCAAATATAATGGAAGTACATGGCACTCCGCTTGTGGTGCTCAAAGCGGCAAAAAAATATATTTGAAAAACTGAGCAGCGATGTCTCTTTCCAGGAATCATGACCCGGTTACTCAAGATAATCCACAGAGCAGTTTCACATAGGAACAATTTTGTTCCTACCGAATTACACCTGCCAACAGCATCACTGTGCAGAAAAGCATGCATCTACTGCTAGCTCATATAGCACCACTGAGCTAGCTAACATTACAGTTCAGCCAAAGAGGATGCCGTTAATTTTAACATCATGCTCTGTCACAAGCATGAGACTCTCGTTCATGAGCAGATGCACGCTTCCTTCTGCATGGCAATACAGTGATAAGAGTGCTGACCCATTTTTAAGTGTTCACATCTCTGGTAGAGACAAATGTCTTTTAAGCAGAGAGGCACAGAAAGGGTGATTGTGTCAGAAAGCACTGAGAGACAAACACACTTCGTTTTGGCTTTTTCCATAGGATTTGTTCACAATATAAAGAAAATGATTATCACCAGCCTTATCCTTTAAAAATGTTAGTAATTATTCTGCACTTTTTGCAGTAGTCTTATTTCTGAAATGTCCATGTAAACAGCAATGGTGCCTTCCCCTTTCTCAACTTCTTGATTTAAAAATAATCCAGTTACAATTGTAAAAATACTTCCTGGAGAAACAGGATCACTTGGTTATATATGCTGATTAGACAAAACATTAAAATCACTGGCGGCTGAAGTGAACAACATTGATCATCTTATTAAAATACAATGTTTTGCTGGGAAATCTTTGGTCCTGGTAATCATGTGGATGCCACTTGACATGCTCCACCCAAACAGCGTTGCAAACCTAAGTACACCACCTCATGGCAATGACACTTCCCGATGGCAGTGCCAGCAGGACAATGCTCCATGCCACACAACAAAAACTGCTCAAAAATGGCCTGAGGAATGTGACAAAGCGATCAGGGAATCGACTTTCCCTACAAATTCCTAGACCCAATCTGAGGGGTTGTGTCCTGTGGTGTCTGGTAGCATGGCATTGGATCCTGGCGTTGAGTCCTGTGGGTTGTGAGATGGGATACCACCGCATCCCACAGATGCTCAGTCAGATTGGGGTCTGGGGAAGTTGGAGGCCAGATCAGTGCCTTGAGCTCTTTGTCACGTTCCTCGGGCCATTCCTAAACAGTGTGGCAGTGTGGCATGGCACATTGTCGTGCTGGGGGGGCCCACTGCCATCAGCAGTGCAGGTGGCATGAGGGTATGTGTTTGGTCTACAACAGTATTTGGCTGGGTGGAGTGTCTCAAGTTGAGTCCACATGAATGCCAGGACCAAAAATTCCCAGCAAAACTTTTTTTTACATGTTCACGAAAAGTGACCTTCATTTAATTAATGTGTATTTCAATGCTGTGTAGGTCAACACAGGTTTTAGTCTAGACCAGTTAATATTAAGGAGTCAGTCAGTAAGCAGAGAGGAGAAATGACACGAGGAAATATATGATGAGAAGAGGAAATATATGAGATACCTACACTCTTCAAAGTATTAAATAATGTAAGTGGCTGCTTGCTGACATGTTTTGAATATACAGCAGGCATGTAAAGGGATAATGTTTCACAGTGCCGTAAAAAGAAACAGTGGTATGTCCTTTACAGTAAGATAAAACCATTTGCCTTCTCTCTTTTACAACCTTTAACTATCCTGTGCATTCCTTTACCCATGTCTAGTCCTCTGTCTCATTCTTCCTGGCTCAAATGTCTTCGTTTCAACTCTTTGTCTCTTCTTTTTGTCTGCATCCACCTCCCCCACCTCTCTCACCACTTCATGCTTTTTTAAAACTCTCTAATAAGACTTCTCTTGTCAGCAGTTAAAATGACACTGTGAGCAAAGCCTCCTGGCACTCCGTGAAAGTCTACACCACTCGAGCATTTAAAAAAGCTTAAATCAGAGTGCCAATACCAAAACCAGAATGTGGCTGCCTAATAGTGGGGGTATAAATAGAAATGTTAACACTGTAAAAACAGCAAATTTGGTATTTCTATTTGATCGACAATCTTTGCCACATTACCACATCCAAAAGCGGGGCTCTCAACATACAGTACGAGATGTACAGAAGGTGGAGAGGGCCGAACACACATGAAGAGGAACCAAGAGGGCAAGAGGGGAAGGACAAATGAGTTGTTATTGGTTTTAATTTGATGCTATGAGTTTAAGAACACCGCAATTCATGGCTGGTCAGCAGGCATGTGAGGATCGTCAGTCGGCCAAAGTGAATCTCAAACAACTGTGTCAGTATCTCATTCACGTGTGGAAGCAGTAATGAGCAGTGTTAGTCATAACGAAGGATTAAAGGATATTTCATCTATGAAGAGATGGAGAAGGATATATAGCAATGAAATGTGCACCCACTGGTAACAACACTAGACCACCAAACAATCTCAGTCTCTCTTGCACAGGAATACATGTTTGTCTGTGTTCCTTACCTCTGGAGGTTTGGGTGTTGGTTTATTTGCCCTTCCCAGACTCTGGAATAACAATCTCTGTTGAAAGAAGAATATACAGTTTATTTATGTTTTTTTAATAATGTTTTTTTAATTTACATTCTGGTATAATATTACAGTAATAAGTTGGAGGTGTGGAAGCTGGAATCATCAACTGGGCCAAATGACAGGTTCTCCAAATCAAGTCTTTTAGATTCATATTTAGCAAAAGTGCTACTGATGTTCTCATCTAACTCTTAGAAAGTAAATCTGATTCTTTTCTATAATGTACAACATTGAGAAGGTGATTTGTAACCTCAGCAGACTTGGGTTGTACTTACTCAAAACTTTATCCCCCATTTGTCTGTAAATACGTACGTTTGACTTCCAGCTTGCAGGAGACGGCGGCTTCTCCCTGGGCGTTCTTGGCTCTGCAGGTGTACACTCCACCATCGAAGCTGCAGGGCTTACGGATCTCGAGGGAGCAAATGCCCTGGTTAGAGATCTGACGAAACTTGGGGTCGTCACCGATGATCATCTGATTCTTCAACCACTCGATCTTAGGCTGAGAGGACGAAGGGAGACATTTAAAATTTAGCCATTTGCCAATCTACAGTACATCTCAAAGATACCTTTCGTTTTGTTGTAGTGACAAGCCTAAATCCAAACATTTCCACTCAGTTCATGGTGATGTTCTAAAAATATTATGTCAATTGCGCTGATTTTTTAGACAGCAGCAGTGATCAAATGTGAACTTTGAGATTACTGCCCAATCCCATTTCTTATTTTTACCCCTACACCTCCCTTTGGCCCCCCTTTGCCCACTAAAACAGAGTTCAAAGTGGTAGTGGTGGACAACTCCTAAAGACCCTGATATGTCATCGGTGGTTGACGATGGCATTTACGTAAACAGACGCAACAATGGCAATAATGGCAATTTAACAACCTAAGTTTCACGCTATCAATCATTCAAACAAGTAATCACATGACTTCAAATCTCCCCGCTATTCACCTTCAGAGGGGGAATACAACATGGAAATAATGTCAAAATGCGAGATAATCATGCACAAATCAGCAATAATTATGTATCGTTACCTAGCTAGCTAGTCACCTACTGAAACATTAGCATGCAACTAGTGATATTTTATGCTTTATAAAGAAAAGAACCAACATACATTGAAACGTCCTTAAACTAAGATGATACAATAGTAAGTGCATTTTTTAAATTTTTATGAACGAAGAAAATACAGTTGTAGATTTCTTCTGTTGCTTTCGCAGCCATGTTGCCGATGATTTCTCCTAACACTCGGTTTGGAGTGTGCCACTGAAAAACCTCCATTTGGAGAGCCATGTAACCCTTCACACTAACCCCTGGACTTGAACACGTGAACTGAGGGGTGAGGGCAAAGTGGCAGGGGTGTATTGGGATTGAGATTAAGGGTCACTTTCCAGTGCATCAGTGTATCATACAAAGGAGAGAAATTATTACATGGCATAATGAGAGTTTTATGAGGTGTTTATTGCTCTCTATGCAAGCTGCAGTCTCTAAAGTCATATTTTACCATTACCACTAGAGCGGCAACTAGCAATATTTTTGTTGTTGATGTATCCATTGATTATTTTCTCAATTAATCAATTGATTGTTTGATCTATAAAATGTCAGAATATGGTCAATCAGTGTTTCCAAAGCCGAAGGTGATGTTTTCAAATGTCTTGTTTCATCCACGACCCATAGATATTCAGTTAACTGTTATAGAGGAGTAAACAGACCAGAAAAAATGTACATTTAGGAGGCTGGAATCAGAGATTTTTACTTTTGTTTTTCCTTAAAAAATTACTCCCGTTACCGATTGATTATCAAATTAGCTGGCGATTAATTTAACAGTCACAACTAATAGATTAATTAATAAAGCATTGCCACACTGATTTTCAGTCTTTTCTGTATCGCATTTGATATCCAAATTCATCAGTGCACTTCTTTTCCCATGTCGAACCCGTTGATAAAAATTCCAACATTACACGTTCATTACAGAACCCCTGTTGAACAGAACCGCTTTTCTGTTTTCACTGAGTCAAAGAGTATTACATGCATTTTAAGACATACTGAACATTTGAGTAGACTGCCACTGTCATTCTGTCGTCAGCTCGTCTTCCAGCAAGCTCAGACACTCAGTGCTGAATGTGACAGTTGGGTAGAATGGGAGTAACTTAAGTCTGCTCAGGTATGTGCTGCTCTGCGCTTCAGGGCCACAGATTTCCTCATGGTCCAGCTTCATGCAAGGTGACTCTGGTTATTAGATTTCAGATCAGCTGATGCATGTCAGAGAGGTTTGTTTCAGCCATTCCTCACCCAAGTGTGAAACATATTTAGTTCTGCTTTGCTGCTTACGACAGGGTTTCAAAATAGATGTTTCTTCTATTTTAGGAAGTTGGGGAACTGACGTATGAGTTTAGATGGAAAAGGTCAAACATTTTGCGGGTATGTAGATGATTCTCTGATGAGTTAATAACTGTAAACTGATTCTGAAGATTCAAGGATGAATTTAATTGAACTGACTTCCGTAAAATTATTGTACAAGTTTGATACGTAAGTACCAGAAAGTGGAGGGGCACGGTACAAACACTGTAAAGTGCAAACTAATGTCATCCGATGAGTCTTCTTCACCCCCGCTGCCCTCACTGATGGACGAGGTGGAGGATGATGTAAATGAGGCACACGTTTTCATCCTGAGCTGTAAACCAAGTCCTGTATATTTGAGCCTTTGGCAACGGGGCGATGCTGCTGCTGAGGTTTATGATGTTGTTGCAAACCAACACCTCTAATAAATGGTAATGCAGCTAGTGCTGTTCATCTTGTTAGACCTGCAGGTTGTGTATGAGTGGCGGAGTTGGGTGTATCACTCCAAAATATATCAGATGAAATCCTAGTTTTGATCAGTGCATCAAAAAAAAAAAAAAAAAAAAAAAAAGAAGGATTTTGATTTGTAATGCATTTTTAGCTCAGCCAGCGGCACTTCTCTGTGGGTGGTAATGTAGGTCAGTTGGTCTGTCCAGCACTTTGGTCTGTACTAAACTCTCTCAACAACTATTGGTACACTCTTCTGAGAATTGCCACCTTAACACGATTTGTGTGTCACTGTGAACCTGAGAGCTGTGTTGTCTTGGGGCTGATAGCCCCTGGTAAGGTCTCCCAAGGCAAAGTGGTCCCAGGGGAGGGGCCAGACTAAGAGTAATTCTAGAAGACCTTCATGAAATGGCATATTCACACTTTGAGGACCTCACCCAGTATGGGGATATTGGGGCCCCACCCGGAGCCAGACCTGGGGGGAAGCTCACCAGCGAGCATCTGGTGTCCAGGCCTTGGGCCATGGGGCCTGTTCAGGCTCAGCCTGAATAGATAACATGGAGCTGTTGCCCTGCGGGTCTACCACCCACAGGGACAGGATTCAGGGCTCTGTGCTTTCTGTGCCTGGCGGCAGGCTGGGACGGGGCTCCAGGCATGCTGATCCCTGGCATTGCAGACTGGTTTTGGACTACTGGTACAAAATATTCATGGTCCCCAGAGGATGAATCTCTAATAGAAATACCACTAACACAAAAATAGAGCCCTTGTCTTGTTTAATTGACAGACAGATATAAGACAATGTAAAATCATCCATGTACCGCTCCTACTCTTACTATCTTATCTTCCTTTCCCTCTCTTCTGTCCCATCATATTTCTGTCTATGGACATCCATGTGTGGACGTAACAGGGACAGTCAGTCCCACTGATAGTGATAACAGTGCTGCAGTCTGGACAGGTGGCAAAAATAGTACCTTCTGTGATACAGCAGCATCTCCACTTAGCCACAACAGGACAACAGGCTAAACTTCTTATCATTTTCTCTTATTTGTCTTCCCTGCTTATCTATCCTCCACATTCCCTCTAACAGCTACCCATGTAGCCTCCACCTCTAGATGTGACAGCTCTTTATCAGGCACAGCAGGACAATGTATCATCACACTACATGCCTTTCTGCTGGACCTCCCTCAGCAGTCCCCAGTAGGCTCTGGACTCTGAGCCACAGCTCATTAACGAACACATCCTGTCACACAAGTGTGAAATAATGTACGAGTGGGTGAAAGAGACGGTGTTTGAGAGCGATAAATGAAATTGAATTTGTATTTATGCAATTCAATTTGTAATTACATATAATTATGTAGCTTATTGTTGTGATGGTTGAAGAACCAGGTGTCTGTGAATGGTGACACTGAGGAGTTAACAGCAGTTTGACATGTATGCAGGGTTTCTGTTTGGAGAAATTGGTGCAAGTACTCCATGGGCTCTAGTTTCCTGGCGCAGTGCAGGGTGGTGAACCCTGCGCAGAGCTATTTTCGAGCAGCGCAACCCGAGGTGTGCTCAGTTTGGTAGTTTGGCAGACCGAGGTGCGCTGAGGTGGGTGTGGTGGCGCAGTAGGGGGAGGTGTCGACAGATCCAGCTTGGCGCAGTGACAGTTTCATGCCAAAAGGCTTCGCCGAAGGTGCACTAAAAGCTCGCCAGCTGAAACCAGATCTACTGTCAGGGCAGGTGGAACCCAGCCGGTGTAAGCCGAAGTTTGGCTGACCGGCGTACAGTGTGCACACGTCACCAAAACCTCACAGGCAGGTTTCCAGAATATCAGGCACATTAACAATGCAATAAATACCCACAAAAACACTATTCAATGCAACTATCTGCAATCAGCACATAAATTTATCTCTATATCGACTGTCCCGTCACATGTGATGTCAGATCAAAGGGGATTGGCACCGTTTGGCACGTTTGGCACGCGTAATGGAAACCCAACACACAGCTGCAAACTAATGAGTTCACATCTCTCTCAGCCAACCACAAACAGCCACAGCATCAGATAGGGAGTATATATTCAGCATCTGTCATCTTAGAAAAGTCAAAAGAAAAGAAACAGAGTGAGACTGCGAGAGAGAAAGAGAGCGCACGCGCGCACGCACGAGAGAAACGCAACAATGATTTACAATTGTGGTGACCTCCTCCCAGGCTACCTTTGCATCATCAGCCCGTGGAGGTCTGCTCGCAGTTCCGTATATTCGGACACTGAGAGCAGACCTCCCGGACCAAAACATCAGTTTCCTCCCGGGAGAAGTTTGGCCGCCTGACGCTGCTGCTCTCTTCTGCCATGGCGAATTGAGTAAACTCTCATTACGCCTTCGCACGGCGCATTTAAGGGTGAGGAGAGGGGCTCATTTGATTGGTGTGATGTGTGTAAAACCCACTCCACGCCTTCTCTCCTCCCTCTTTCCGACTTGCGCAGGCAGGAGGGATGGAGGTGGGAAAGAGGAATAGCTGCACCAGGCGCACGGTGTGCCAAACTTGCAAAATCTGCCTGGCCATACCCAGTTGGCGAAGCGCAGGTGCGCTGCGCCCCCACCTCGTCTGGTCTGCGAAACTAGAGCCCTATGTGTCCTGCAAGATTTCAGTTCAAGGTTTCTGTTGTCAAGTTTGAGACAGGTCTCTACTACATCAACAGCATGGTCACCCTGTACATCCTGCCAAACCTCGTTCAAACTTATAAAGTCTATATGGGAACAAAAGAACGAATAGTTAGATATTGTTATCAAACAGCCACATCCCAATTAAGCTGACATAATTATGAGTCTGGTACAACCCTATGTTTCTAGCAGCTTTGCGCTCCAGATCACACTGGAGATGTAACCACTTAAAAGATGGGCGATTACTTGCTATCGTCTACATTTGTACTTTTTAAACAGAAAACACATTTCATTTTTTGATATTTACTGAAAATAAAGTAGCGAACAATACAGCCAATACCAAGTAGGTTGCTGTTATCGATTGGTAGGGACGCACAATAATATCAGCACGTCATCTCTATCGGCCGATAATGGCTTTAAATTGAACTGTCAGAATCAACCTACATGCTTTTTTTTAATGTGCACAATGAATGAATATTACATACACTGAAAAGTATTTCATGTCTCCATCTGCTGGTGGGCCATCATGACAAGAGTATGCATGCATAATATGGTGTAAATTCCATTGCAGAAGAGACTTGTTGATGATACCTAAAATTAGGTGGGGAAAAAAGTCAATATATCGATATCGGTGTCAGTTATCAGTCAAATGAGTTGTTATGTATTGGCATATTGGATATTGGCAAAAAATCCAATATTGTGCATCCCTAATCAATGGTCATTTACCAGAAACTTTCAGCCTTGGCGATCTCCCTCCAGGCAGCCACCACCATATTTAAGTTTCTATAGTGAAATGAGGAGGGACCGTATAGATAACTTCTTATTTCAGCTTCACGAATTAGCTTTTTTCTCGTCCATTACAATGCTTCTAAAGCGAGCGACAGGAATAATATTAATAGGGCAACCAACAGAAGTTCAGCTCAAAATGGCACACTGAAGACCAGTCATTACCGAATACCTGAAACCCTGTATGTAGGGGGTCAAACTTGGGTTAAGTACACATTAAGTATGTTGCTCTCCTGTGTGAAAGAGGTATTGAATGTCTCTCCTTCCTCTACAGATGATTAGTGGATGTGTTTTCACACAGCTGCTACAACTCGGTTGCCTGCTAGTCCACAGGGACAGGCACTTAAGACTTATTTAGATATAGTGGTGTTCTACTCCACTTGGACACCTGGGATGAGCCGGGTTTCACTATATGAACCATAAACATACTGCACTTACAGCTCTGGGAATTGTTCACACATAAAAAAATCTCACACCGAGCTGTCTGGACCTTCTCAGCTGTCCCTGAAACATGAATATCTACTAGTACTTCTTATTTTCAGTCCTTGTGTTGGCTTGTGTCGTCAAATTCAGGCTCAGTCATCAGTTCCTGTTTGCTTTTTGTTTCACCTACACTGGCATGTGCAGACTGTTGAACCGGCTGTCCTTGTTGAGGAGTCAAGGACAGCCAGGACACATAATCAACTGCATTTCCACTATGGCCTGTCACCTAAGCCGTCTGCGTCAGCCAGACAACTGTAAAGATATGTTTAACCAGAGCAGCAGCCGCAAAGAGCAGTGAGAGACATACTGAAACTTCACAGAGACATACCAGTGCAAGCCCTGCTCCGCTCCTACAGTGGATCTTTATAGCAGTGACATTAATACCCCATTTGAAGCACCATAACACACGCTCAAATGATTTATTGAGGTTCCCCAGTAAGACCAAGACTGTTAAAATATAGAACAAATGTTGTGTCAGGAAAACAGAGTTAAACTTTCTTCAGTGTCAAAAATATCACAAACATAAACAAGGACCCTCTACCAGGTGTTTCCCTAGCCTGTCCTCGCTTTGTTAAGCAAGCATGTTGTTAAAATGCTGACTGTTGGCATGAGCTATGAGGCAGTATAGGAGCACTATTGTGAACCTGAACACGATACACTGATAAGACACCCTATAGGTGGTGGAAACATGAGCACAAACTGCACGTTAACCTGAAAAGGGTAAAGTAGGGATCATGGGCATGACATGAAACTATATCATGATCCATGGGCTTCTATGCAAACTGCAGTGTATGTGTGTAAATGTGTGTGTGAGTGTCTGTCTGACCTTGGGGCTTCCGCGGACAGAACACAGCAGCTTGGTGGTGTATCCCACAGTGGCAGCGCGGTCACTGAGGGGTGTGGTGAACTTGGGGGCCTCGCTGAAGTTGTGTTCTGGGTACTCAGGAGGCTTGTAGACAATACCTGCGAACACATGGTACAATGATAAGATCTCAATGTTGACTTGCATTGTAAATAAAATTACAATAACTGACTGCACTTAAGGAGATAGAAAATCAGTGGTGGCACATCAAACACAAACACAACCATCGTGTGCTGTCATGTTATATTTTTCAGAATACAGAACCAGACCACTCTTCCCTGGGTGTTTTTGTGTGAAGTGTGACGTGCGTGTGTGCAGGCCTCCAGACTGTGACCATGGCGACACATTCCTCACACCAATCAGTCCTTAGATGCTGCTCTTTAAGTATCACTGTGTGTCCTGTCATTCTCTTTATCAGAGGTAGGATTGCACAACCCACCACCTTATCACCACCCTGTCCCTCAGAATGATACAGGAGATTCAACTGGGAGGTTTAATTTTCCATGTGTCGGCTTTACTCCAACAGCATCTAGACCTTGGGGAGTTCAACCTATCTCCTCACTTCATGGGGCTCTGATTAACGAGGATGCATCACGTCGATGGGTCCTTCAAATCACGTGTTGGTAATTATTTCCAAACAGCCACACTAGAAGGCAGTATGAGAAGGCGGCCTATAAAAAGTGCAATAATGATTTGAAACCTGCAATGATGGCAAACATTTACAGACCGTCTCTCCAAAAGGATTTATAGTGTTGTACTTGATTGTTCCCATAAAAAGTAACAGAAATAGTTGCTTACTTTCTCACTGTTTAATCACGACATGAAGAGGGGGTGAATGTCAAATCGTTGGTTTTGGAAAGTTACTGAAATGGTCAGACATAGCTACTACTACATCACCAAATGACATCCTCTGCAGGGAAGGAGGTACAGGTAAATACTGTGTAAACACTAGGGGTGTAACAATCCATCGATCTGGATCAATATATTGATTCAATAATTAACGATCGAATATCATTAATGCAAAGTGAAAATCTTATCACCATCTTTAAGATTAAACACTCAGAAAAAAGGACAAAGTTGGCTGGAAACCTATCAAAAAAACAAACAAACAAACAAAAAAAACATGGTACTGACCTTTGCGCTAGCCTAGCACGGGTGCGAACACCTTAACGCAGGGATACTCAACTTGCTTTGCCTGGGGGCCATTTTGCAAAATGACAAGAGACCAAAAGCCAGTCTTGGCAGCGTTTCTAAGATTTAAGGCATGCGGTGGGTCCTCCTACAGCACTTGTTCTATTTTGATGCTTTTTTGTGCACTCTAGCACCTTATGTATGTTGAAGTACAAAAACAATTCCCTGTGTCAATAACTGATTTTATTATGAATTAGAAAATTTCTTTGGGGGCCTTCAGCACCCTATCAGGACCTAGATTCAGCCCACTGGCAAGTTGAGTATCACTGCCTCAATGTGTCAGATGCCTGCTCACCAGCTTTATTCTGCACAAGCTACACAAAAACACACTAAAACTCTCTGAACACGAGAAATGTGGCACTTTGCAGTGAACAACAGGAAGTATATTTTCATTCTTTTTGTTAAAAATAATAGACTGTTTTTCATTTAAATGTCTGGAAGAGCTCAGTAAGCTACTACAATAAGATATCAATCGCTGGCCGTTGAATTGAATCTCACAGGAAGGGCAACATTTGCTCTGCCAGTTGTCTTGATGATGTCAGGGCCTCTTAAAAGATATTTCAGCAGTAGCCGAGCACTCGCCAAGAGAGCAGCCCACTTTTGATTAAAGCAGTGCCAAGGCCATTTCCACTCCTTAAGTCTTCACTTTAAAACACACCCAAACACACACTCAAGACTCTCACACACTTACAGCAGCTCATTAATCTATAAGGACCCACTTGTGCTGCAGCCCTGCCTCTGCACTGTTCATCATATCAACAAACTGACCTTCGATGAATAAAGAGATGAATCAAGAAGGTCACCTGTCTTCTGGATGTGGGCCACCCCCTTGGTGACGGCCGCTTTCTCACTGATGCCCACTTTGTTCTCAGCGAACACTCTGAAGGAGTACGAGTTGCCCATGATGAGGTCTGTGACGGTGGCAGTGAGCCTGTGGTAGTGCTCCAGCACAGAGAACCACACCTGCAGGTGGAGAAACAGACAGATAGATAACTATACTATGATGTGACCTTATGGATTGGTTATTACCAGTGGGCTACCAACCGACCCTTCATTAGCCTGATATCTTCAGGTTTGCAGTTAGATCCATTTTACAGCCACTGTGACCTAACGTTACCCAATCCATTCTCCTGATCCTTTCACTGCCTCTTTTTTTCTTGAACCTATTTCTTCTCTCTCTTTCTGCCTGTCCACTTCAGACATCTGCTGAGGACTCCCTATCCCATCATGACTGTATAATTGTCTGTACTCACTGCACCATCATGTACAAAAGAAAGACAGAGAGAGCGTGATACAATATGTATATCCTTGCCTACGAATGTAGCATGGGCTGTATTATAGTGCTCCCTAGCAGCACTACCATCTAATATCTCTGCCAGATCCCTCTCAGGACCATGAGTCACAACTTTAAAAAGACCTATTAGCAATTTGATAGACTGTTAAGTAAACCCCAGGGAAAAGAGAAGCAGCAATTTAAAGCCTAGTTCACACGTACATGGGTATTTTCGGAAACAGGGCTTTTCCTCCTTTGCCCCCCCCCCCCAAAGAATAAATAATAAAAACAACTCAGAGGTCAGAATCAACATAATTTTGATGACATCCGTCACTGCATGAATTGTCATTTTGTTTGTGATGCCTCACAAAAAGGAAGTTATGACACATGTGTTGCAAGCTAATTCACAAAGCACGCGCAGAGGTTGAAATGCTCCACTAACTGCGCTGCCAAGCAGATTGTGTCTCGGTGCTCCGGTGTTATTTGCATGTATTGAAATGAGGTAATATGCATATATTACCTTTCTTTCTTTTACCTTTCTATGCAAATGAGCCTCATTGATAAACAACGTCTAATTCACTAACACCAGTTCTAATAGCCACACGCAGTTTGAGTGAAGTAAATAACGTCTTTAGAAAGCTGGTGCAAACTGGGCGCTCCTCTGTGGAAGCCTCTCACCCAGACTTTCCAGTGATCATAGCAGCAGTGATCGTCTGTTAAATCAGTCTGTAAATAATATTTTGACATTATTATAATCATTATTACTTTAAAGGCATCCGAAGATATTGATGCGTTGAACAGGTGACAGTCTGCGGTCATTCTCAAAACGCACTTCTGTCACGCACTTCAAAAGCAACTTTCAGTAATTTATTTTACGAAACGGGAGAAACAAACATGAACAAAAACGGTTCCATAATTCATATTAAATTCAAAAGATAACAAAAAAACAGCTACAAGTGAGAGGGAATAGTGATAAAGTGGTCAAACTTGGTCAAATCCACAGCCTCAACCCATCCGACACTGTTAGACTGACTCACCAGCAGACATCACTACATGAGGGTATACAGTATTCAGTACTTTGCCAAACAAAGTCTGCCATTGTTCTGCCACGGTGTTCTTGGCACAAAGCCAGCATTTATACTTTGCCATGTGTGACTTATTGCAACTAGGGGCAAATCAGAGGCAAACTGCACTCAGCTGCCAAACTTTGTGGGCATGTTCGCGCTGGTATATCATTAGCGCAATATCCCTTGTGAATAGGATGTTAAGACGGAGCAAACTGCGGGTGCAAGTGAAGTGCAATTCAAGGTGTTCAGTTCATTCTTTGTGAATTCGGCCCTCAGTGTTTCCTGTCTGCATGTCAACACTGAAAACAGAGTATATGAACATCCTTACCCTAGAAGGAGTTTCACAAAAAGTTTGTTTTCAGTGACCTAAAACACAGTTTGCGTGTGGACAAGAGGCCAAAACACATAGAAAAGAATATGTTAAAAAAAAATAAAGACAAGAAAAAATACTTGTGTACATCAGACTAAGCCTAATCCAGATCATCTGATTAAAGACCATTTCAACCATATTTTGAGAGGAAAAAAGGGCTTAGGGAGGAATTTATGTTAAAATCAAGTTAAATGCAGATCAACGTCCAAGTCTAATCTCACAGTATGTATATGTAAGTTAAATCGTTCCCAGTATTGTTACCAGTTCAGGTAAATTTTCTACACTTTAAGTAGAAACAGACCAGTGTTCTTGCTTTACGTTATGATTATGTAGTAAATGTTAATGCACAATGTAATGGTTATAGAAAAATGACACCATTAGCATTAAGACTGCTTCCCTATAATTCTGAGTATGATCTTCCGACTCAATTTTACAGCTCAAAGGAAGTGCCTCAACTAATGTGCAACCAAAACAGGAAGAGGACAGCGCGGTCACTGTCCCCAGTTACCAAATAGTATCAGTGTAAGATCTTTGCAGTTTCTATCCCCAGTAGCAGAACTGCTACTAGCTGCTTTTTAAATCTCCCAGTGGTTGAGTCAGCGCTGTCACTACCTCCGCTGCTGACTTCAAGGTGAGAACACACTCGGAATAAAGGCGCAACATTCCCACATAACAGGCAACAGGCCTGATCACGTATGACACATCTGTCTAGTGTTGAGGTCGCACCATCAGCATTACCCGGAAAATTCAGACACTGATAAATTATTATAAATCAAAATCTACATCAAAGGCATCTATGGCGGGATTCCCACTGACTCTTACACTGAGTATGAATCTGGTTTATGTCTGCAACTTCACACAGTCTGACAATATGATCGTCCATACCCCGGTCTTCTTGTCGGCCTTCTGGATGGTGTATCCAGTGATCTCCGTGTTGCCATTATCCTTGGGAGGGGTCCATTCCAGAGCAGCGTTGAAGCCCCAGGTGTCAACCAGCTTCACACTGGTAGGACAGCCAGGCCGCTCTGAGGAGACACATTACTGTAAGTATTTATAAAATAATAACTGGTGCGTTCCTGAAAGCATGAATGGTGTCTGCTCCCAAGATCAAAAGCTAACCATGTACTTGTATGTTAATGCCTCCATCATGAGGCCCCACACTTTAACAGCAGCAGCTGACAGCAGGGTCAGACATATACATCATTGTTAGAGGGGTGATGTATGTTGGCTAGTGCTTTGAATGTCTACTGGAGCAAGTCACGAAGTCGCAGAACCAACAAGTCAACTGCACAACCTGCTGAGCAGACTCAACAGGGAGGCCAGAAATAAGTCCCTATTCACACCTCTCACACACACACACGTACATGTGCGTCCATGTGTGTTGTGTGTGTGTGTGTGTGTGTGTGTGTGTGTGTGTGTAAACGTAAGCATGTGTGACTCACCCACAATCTGGAGGGTGATGTTGGCTTTGTCTTCAAAGCTGTCTACTTTAACCGTCATCTCGTAAACACCAGAGTCCTCCCTCTCGGCGGTGCGTATAAACAGGATGCTGTCCTTGTCACTGTTCCTGATGTTGACCCTCTTTGTATCCAACGGCTGACCATCCTTAAGCCAGGACACCTCAGGTTTGGGCTTTCCCTAAGGAGTTGGAAAAAGAGATAAGACGACGAGAAGATTCAAGTGTGATGTCATGTTATTAACAGACTATACAGAAGGTGTGTGTGTGTGCTGGCTTACAAGAAAGGGGATGACCACGTTGACCTGCTCTCCGACCTGTTTGACATAGCGGGATCTGAGAGCGCGGGGCAAGCGGATCCTGGGACGGTCTGAAAAACAAGACAAGTCAGACATGTTCATCTTCTGTCTCCTCCATCATCGAGGGATGGGTATTAATGTCATTGGTATCAATAAAATCTTACTGATTCTGCTCATCGATCTGATTCTTTATCAGTTCCCTTTTTGATCCTTGATCAATTTTCATTGGGGAAAAGGAGTCCTTAACAGGTTTTTAGCATTATTATATATTATTATACCATGGGATATTCACACTCTGGGAAGCAGTGACACTGCTCAACGACACTATAATGCTGGTGTTTCCACTCTGCATGAGGCCCCTAGCACCTAATTTGGATGTGAGTATCTGTTCAATGTACAGTTAAAGGAGAAGTCCGGTATTTTGCACTTTGAGCCCCATTTCTAAACTTTATGTTTATGATGAAATAGAGTGGTTAAGACCAAAAATTTGACAATTGCTCATTTTCGGAGAATTTGGCTTTCCCCTGCCTGGCTTAACAGTGCTTTCGCTATTCATCTCGATTGTGGAACTATTTTTTCAGCTGCTGTAAACTTCAGCTTGATCGTTTGTTTGACCCTGAAGTGTTAAACACTTCAGCCCACTTGATGGCCATAATGCTCCTTTACGTGGGTGTCACCAACAGACAGGAAACCATTGCAATGTAATGGGACACAGAATAGAAGCAGAAGAAGAAGAAGGTTGGCGTTGTGTTCAAAGGCATTGTACTGCAAAGGTTGTTTACAAGCCAGTAATAATGGGCAAGTTTTGTGCGGTCAGCGACTGCGAGAGAATTCTCTGCGAAGAGGAGATGTCATCGACTTCCCTTCCTCCAGGAGTGCACACAGCACTGTCGAGCCGGCACTTTCGCTGAGCTAAAAGACTACAATGACTACAACCTTGTCGTAAACAACCACCTTTCTGTTTCCGGTGGCGGATTACTACTAACGGACAATGAGGCTTCCTATAGAAAACCAATGGATTAGACAAAATGTCAAATAAATCATCATGAAAACCACAGTTTGCTACGATGTCAGAACGTCAACGAACACCACTGACCACTCGGTGAGTTTCATAGCTTTGAAAACAAACATTTAGGGTGGTTTAAGGACAGATTTACACATGACCATAGACAGCATTGTTAAGCCAGGCAGGGGAAAGCCAAATTCTCCAAAACGGAGCAATCGTCAAAATTTTGGTCTTAGCCCCTCTATTTCATCATAAACAACCCAGAAATGGGGCTCAAAGTGCAAAATACCGGACTTCTCCTTTAAATGTTGCTGCGCAAGTGTGAGGTCTGCATGGGGGAACAGATGCTGAGAGTCTGCCCACACAGAAACACACATAGTGACCGGACTGACTGTAAGCATCACGTGGCTAGTGTTACTAACGGTTGCTAACGGGTTTAACTACAGACTCTAGCCGTTCTGGTCTTGGAGTGAGTCTGTGGGTCTTTTAAATGGCTCAGTGACAGATGTTAGCCAGTGCTGCTATGCTAGCTTGTGTTAACTGGGCAAATGTTGAACTGCCCAGGAGGAAAGCAGCGCTGTGTCCAGCTCCAGTGCTGTGTCTAACCTATGTAATGGCAGCAACAGAAAGTTTGCTGATTATTCTTATGTTATATTTGAATTTATGGTTTGATAGGCTAACTGAAGCCTGGTTGTTCAATAAACAAATGTCAAATATCAATTGTTTTCTGTCGTTGGCCAATTGACATTCCCACTCTCATGTTAGATTGTTTCTGGCGAGTACATATACTCTGTAATAATTTAATGCAAGCACTTGAAAATGGAAGTTACTTAAAATACCAATCTCTACTTACTTTAACAGTCATTACAAGCGGCACTGCTGTCATCTTTATTCGTAAAATGAAGCCACGCTTTGGACCGTTTCTTCATTTCCGCTATAGTCCTCATTGCAACTTTCCATGCAGGAGTTTGACCTCATTGTTTTTCAGTGCTCAGCTTTCAGAAAAACACCGGCATCAATAAAAGGAACTGAAAACTTGGAGCCATACAATTCTGATGGATCAGACAATTTGTTCCAGATTCCCATTCCTATCATCATCTGTCTTCTGTTTTGCTTTACTGAGCTGTTGCATATGCTGGTAAATTTGATATACCAGGAAGTGACAACTGGATACCTCAATAAGTAAATCATCCACTTGACAACATTAGCTAGCATTACCAGTGTACAAACTGTGTAAAATACACTTCCCGTTTGCGTCTTCGAAGTGGGGTCATATACGTTCATACTGACAGGTCTAAATAGAGCAGCCACTGAGAGTCAAAGCTGACAAAAGTGAAGGAGCTAAAATTAGCTCCAAACTGATGACAAAAACAAAAAACTCTATCTATCTATCTATCTATCTATCTATCTGTCTTGATAGAAAACTTGATATAAATGTTTGATGACAGGAAATTAATCCTCAACTATTTTGACAATCAATTTATTGTTTCAGTCAATTTTGAAGCAAAAATGCTAAACTTTGACAATCAATTTATTGTTTCAGTCAATTTTGAAGCAAAAATGCTAAACTTTCACTAGTTTCAGCTTTTGAATTGTGACAATTTGCTGCTTTCTTTTCCCATATAAATAAAAGATTAAATAACTTTTAGTTTTGGTCTCTGGATCAGACAAAACAAGCAAATTTAAGACATCAATGTGAGCGCTAAAAAATTAAAAAAAGCTATTTGTTTTACTATTTTCTAATATCTTAGAGACTAGAGGATTCATCTGAAATAATTGGTAGTTGCAGCCACAGTAACAACAACAAAAATGAATTTTACCATCTTATTGGACCCTTTGCCTTTTCTGATAAAAATACAAATAAATAAATTGACATCAGTGTTTCCAATGATATTACCATGATAAAATATTTGAAATTCAATCACAAAACAACACTAAACTCACAAGTCCACCATCTATGTGGTTATTAAAGTGAAAAATAACTTCATTGCCAGTAGCAGAAAGTTTCTGTGGACAAAAGGAAAAGTACAGTATCTGGGCAGAGAGAGGCAAAAGAGGAAGACCCTACATCCAGCAGCTCTAAAAATAGTTATGGTGACGAGAAACTTGGATGAACCCTGACACGTGTTCCCTCCTGTCATGCACAAAGAAGCAGCAGAAAGATGTCATCGCTTTCATCTGACTGAGGTGGTCAAACAGTGCACCTAGAAACACTGAAGTACAACAGACTGGAAACTGTAGACACCCAAATCAATTCCGCTAACTGCTGGTGTGCTCAAGCTGCAGATAAAATGAAATGGATGAAATTGCACCGTGGTTGGGACTTGAGTCATTTACTTATCAACCACACTGGATGGCTGGGTGCTAAGTATCAGGAACAGCATCCCTCCCATGTTTCTGCATAAGCAGTAAATGTCTGAAAAGCTCTCTGGGCTTACAGGACACATAAAACCAAGCTGCTGCCCTCCATCACCTGCTACAGCTTGCTCCTTCTCATCCACTCAAAATGTCTCAAACCCCCATCCACCTCCTGCCCGTCTCTTTGCTCCACTTCTAAAAAGGTTTCTTTCCCGTGTGTCTCATCCTCCTCGTCCTAACATTTGTCACCATATCATTGAGGCAGAGGCTGAGATCCGCCCCCTGGATCCATCATTCCCCCCTGAGGATCAGGTCTGCCTCCAAATTTGGCTCAAACAGTAATCCCTGCTAATCAGTACACTTCCCAGCAATGCCCAGAAGTGTTGTTGGCATTACAGCATCCAGCAGCCAGCCAGTCCTCCTGCAAACAATATATAATCTGTCTTTGTCTCTGGATAAAGTGTCTTTGTGGGGGGCTTTCAGCATACGCAGGACAGTTTGTCTTTATCAGAGGCTTGTACATGCTGATGGGTGTGTGGTCAGGACAGCGTGTGACTGACACACAGCTGAATTTACCCCCCCCCCCCAACAAGCCACGCAGAATCCATCAATTAGGCTCATGTGTCGCTCCCCTCAGTTGACAATTCTGGTGGCATGACTGCAATTTCTTCATTTAAGTTTCCTGTTTCCTGTTTACGCTTAGAGACAGTAAGATGTCCTTCTGAAAGTGGATAACTGGGGCATGTCAACTCAGGTCTGCTCTACGTCAATGTGACTCAGTGTGAGAGCCCTGATGGAAATTCAAGACTCGAGTAATGACACCAACTTCAGTTTAAACACGCAAAGAGGAGACTGGCAGTGCCACTGTTTGGGACATTTTTACCCTTTATTAGAGACAGTAGCAGAGAGATGACAAGTAATTAAGATCCATGTTTGTACTGAAGCCATCTGCTGCACATCTTAACACAAACCAGTATAAGTGGCAAATATTTCTAATCACATAGTAGTTACTTGGAGGTGAATTTTAAAAAGTGCACAATGAGAACTTTATATTACAGGACAGTTTATTTATTGTAAGACATTAAGTGATCTGCATGCCAGATGACAGGACAGCTAGAGAGCCACTGACATAAATTTAGGTGAGACAGTGACTTCAACCCTCACTGGGATGAAGTCAATAAAGAATATGGCTGCCAGATGGCTCATTAGCCAAACGCTTTCCTTTGCCTGACTCAGTCTTCCATTAAATCATCTCAACACGGATGCAGCAGAGGAAGAAGTTTTAGAATCAGACAGTTAACCACTGCAGCAGCTATGTTTGAGATTATATGGTGCAGCGGTACAGCAGATCCTGAACACTAGAAGAGAAAGTACTTTTCATCCTGGTCTGAATCCAGTGGGGTTTTTTTTTACATGTGGAGGTTCTTTATATGTACGTACATTTTCATAGCTAAAAATTTGGCAGTTAAAAGACTGTACAAAGTATATTATGCATACTGGCGTATAAATATATAAATGTATCATTCTTAGGAATTGGGACAAATCATGTCTTAACAGCTAAAAAGAAAAAAAACCTTACACACTAGTTTCATTTCTGTGGTGAAACATTATTTTTCAAGGATTTGTGTGTGAAAAAAACAAAAAACGATTTATACAACATTTTCGTTTTTTTTTTTTAACTTTAAACTTGCTCTGTGCCAGAAAACATCTTTGTCCCAGACAAGAATTCACAACTTAAATTTAAAATGTGTTAAAAGCCTTCAAATAATCTGATATCTGATAACATTGGTTTAAAAATGTACTGCTTTAATTATCTACAAGCATTATAAGAACTCTTAGCAACTTTGAAAAATAAAATGGCTATTCACTACAACTGCTGTGAAATTACTTCATATATATATATATATATATATATATATATATATATATATATATATATATGTCAACTTCATTAAGACATCAAGTCTGTCAGATCTTACCTCTGACATCCATATGTATGCTATTCAACACATTAGTACAGAGCAGTTTTTTTCTGCTACTCAGACAGTAGGTTACATCCCTTGGAGTATGTAGTCCATTTTATCCAGTATTTTATATTATGTTCAAATGCTAGTCTTAAGGAGAATGTCAGTTTCTCTATACAGTGCATTACACTGACTATTGCAATCCTATGCAGGATCTTCCTGAGTAATGGCTTTCTTGCTGGCAACCAGAAGTACTTTGTAAAGGTATTTATCCTGGGTCATGAGTTTGTCTGAGATTTTGCCCAGGTATAATGTGACATAAGAGCACTCAACTTCCAAAAACACCCCTTATTTCTCTGGCAATCTCTTGTCAATATAAACGGATTAGAGGGCAGCTCAAAATACATGAAAGTGTTCTGCCACTGATTTACCACGCTGCTTTTAGCATTCATCCTGTCCTCAAGGACCCTGCTGTATAAATTTAAACTTTGGAGATGAAGTTGCAAAATATCTTTATGTTCTTCCAGCAGAACTCCTGCCAGGATCTTGAGTTGGCTGACGCAGCCTGACCCTCCCAAATATCATTCCAGTCATCAACAGATATCTCAAGTCCTGATTCCTGGACAGCAGGACAACTTGTGGAGTTTTGTAATCTAATATATAGTTGTGATACAATATGTTTGCTTTCTTCTCGCTGATTTTAATAAGCGCTAAGTAAATAAACTTTATCATTACTGATTATTCTTGTAAGCTTTACACAGCTTTAAGTCTTTTAAGGTGCTACCAGCAATAAACAAAATGTCAATCGACTGCTATTCATATAGTAAAAAGAAAAGTACAAGTAGAAAATCTGTGACTGCTTTCCCGTCTTATTTGTGGTGTCAAACCTGCAGTAACGACTGAAGATGTGTGTACAAGTGTAAGTATGACTTACAGCTAATGAAAGGTCTTGTCAGCACCTTTGGGATTTATATACACATGCATCTGTGCAGTCCATCTTAAGCCCCTGGCAGTTAATACTACCTCAACCGCCGTGCTTGCAACATGAGCATTTTATGGATAGGTCATAAGTTACAACCCTCAGAGAGCTCCTGATAAAGAGGTTGGAGACTGACATTTTAAACGACGTCACCACAATCAGTCAGAACCTCAAAATCAATGTCATCTTTTATAAGGACGTTTTGTTTGGACCTCAGGAATTGTGCGGGCACTTTTGTAGGGAAATCCAACAACATATTCGGACTGTGTAGGTAGTCTGTTGTTGTATTTAAGGAATAAGATTGGTTGTTACTCACCGCCAATCTCGCGGATGTTCACAGGCTGTGCAAGTGTGCAAGGTTCACTGCGGCCACCGGCGTTTACAGCCACCACGCGCACATGCAGCAGGTCACCGGTTGTTAGATTCTTGATGCAGCAACGGTTCCCTGGAGTCAGCTGCTCTTGAGCTGCAACCCAGTCTGTGGCTGCAGGTTAACACAAGGTTTGTGTTAATATGCAGCTTTTAGTGCAGTTTTAACTTTGAAGTACATGTCATAATAGCTTCAATCAATTCAATTCAATTCAGACTTTATTAAGGAAACAAGTGAGGGTCCATAGTGCAATAAAAAAAGAAAAAAATAAATAAAATAAAATACAAAAAAATAAATTAAATTAAAAATATATATAAAATAAAATAAAATAAAATAAAACTGAATTAAATTAATTAAAAAAACATATAAAATAAAATAAAACTAAATAAAATAAAAAAAATATACAAATAAAATAAAATAAAGACATCTACAAAAGTCAGTCCACAATGATTATACATTAACATACAGGATGGCACACCAGTTGTTCCGCATTCTAGACAGGAACTTGACGGAACTCAGTTTGGGGTTGATCAAGGCTAAAACAATACTGTTTACAGAATCAGAAAACCCATATACATAAGATTCCTTATAACAGTAAAGCAGGTGGGCACACCAACGCTCAATGAGGTCACTACATATCTTTTAATTTTTTTTTTTTTTTTTACATAAACATTCCTCCTTAAACTTTTTTCCATTTGTAACGTGTAAAACATCCCTTAATGGGACATGTTAAGTGGTTTATTGCCTGTCGACACACGTTTACAAACAACCTGCCCATAAGGAGGACCCTTTGGCCGCCATGATGAAATCTCAGACGGCATGCTGTCATCTGAGCAAACGAGCGCTTCTAAAAGTGGGGTGAGGAGATACAGTGACAGCCAGTGAAATGCTGCCTGCCGTATACGGCCTGGGCACAGCTATGAGCCTATCTGCCCTCTGACACTCGGTGGACAGGTGCAGCCTCACACATACACATGCACACACACACACAGACTTACTTCCATCCTTGCGGTACTCGATGGTGTATCCATCCAAGCCGCAGTCTCCAATGGTCTCTGGTGTCTTCCATTCAATGGTGAGGGAGGTGTCGTTCACATCTTCCACAGTTATGTCCAGAGGAGCGCTGGTGGGCACTGAAGGAGGTTCAGACAGTGCAGAATAATTAAGTGTTAAAGCTGACGGTAAAATGATCTTAAAAATACCGACATACCCTCCAGTCTACAACATAATGTTATGATTATCATCTCCATTAATCATTTAAGGAAAAATTTCCTTCACAATTTCCTAAAGCTAGAGGTAATGTCTCTGAATGTGTTGTTTTGTCCAACTAAAGGTAAAAAAAACACATCAAAAATATTAAATCTATGGGACAAAAAAATCAGCAATTTTTGGTATTTTTGCTTTAATCTGCAACTATTGTCATTATCAAATTGTGGCTTCAAGTCATTTTAAAAGCCAAAATGTCAAATATTTGCAGCTTCCACATTCTATAAAGTAAGGGTTTGATGCTTTACTTTGTTTTACATGATAGTAAACGGAGTATCTTCAGGTTATAAGAGAAATGCTTCATTTGTCCCCATCATAACATCTGTCATCGTCCTTCACTAGGTGTTCAAAGCAGGACCAAGCTACAGTACCAGCAGAGCCTAAGTTGGTGTTACCTGCGGGAGGCGGGGGTGTGGGGGCCTTTGGCGGCTCCTCAACTACGACAGCTTCTGCTGGAGCAGCTAGCATCAAACAAGCAGGGGGTTAATGTCATTTTTAGGGACAAACACCAGCAATGAGGACCTGATCAATATTTAGAGCATCTTTTCAATGTGATCAGTGCAAATATTTTCACTGGAAAAATATATCAGGAGGCTCAAAGTTTTGTCAAGAAGCCACTAGTCCTCACAGCTGGTGGAAAGCATGATAGATGGCATCTGCTCGATGAGATTTTCAATAAAGCAGTCATCATTGTTTGCAGTGTATTACGTGGTTGAGCAGTAATGTTGTTGTCTCTGTGGTGGTTTATGTTTACCGTCTGCGTGAGCATCTGCAGCGGGAGCAGCAGCATCGTCTTCAGCAGCGGGAGCGGCAGCTAGCGTTAAAATGCCATTAGGAAAGCCAATTAGTGACTTACATCATGGCATTACTCATGCAGGGAATCAATCAGTTTCAAGCTAATTTGATAAAGAAACACTCCACTGAAGCACGCAGTAGGACAGAGCAATGGGGACGAAACTTTCCGTATTCACAATGACAAGAACAGATGGTTTTATGACACCAAAACTGACATATAATGGAGATCCTGTCAGACATTTGTACACAGTAGAAGAGAAATCTCATGGGTTGGTTAAAAAGACACAAAGATGATGAAGTTTACAGACAGAAATACTAAACACAACAGATTATGATGAACAAGAAACATACACACCATGTGGAGTGCACAGTGGGACACAGACACACACACGTCATGCATTACAGCTTGTGCGTGCTGGACGCCTGTGGTGTGTGTTTACCCTCAGTGGGAGTCGTCGAGTTGGCTCCTTCTTCTGTGGCTGCGGCATCAGCTGAAGTTACATGTTGAGGTTAGCAGGCAAAATCAACACCAGTCACTTGGCTACAAATGGTTTGTGCAGGAAGCAGGGACTTTATAAATGGCTAATTAAATATAAATATACTGAAATTAATGGCCAGGAAGTGTCCATTAATACTAATAATAATAATGGGATTTACCATCAGCTGCAAGTGTATTAGATGTTAGAAGCACGTTGGCAGGTGAAGAGATCAGTGGATACAGGAGAAAAGATGGATAAAAGGCATTTCACTTATAGTTATTGGTGTTTTTCTCAACACAAATTTCAGGAAAGTGCAATGATGGTCTTCTGTGGTTTTAATATTGTTGTAATTTGCAAAGCCTCAACCACTCATGACCAGCGTTGAGTCAACACACTCAGTTTAATACTGTATCTTCGCATGCAAGACATTAGAGGATATTCAAGCTCCACCGCTGAGTGCTATATTTCAACAGGCAACAGTTTGAGTTTGAGAGTGATGAAGGTCACAGTTGCTGCAGCAGGCAGATACTTTGTGGCTGCTGGTGTCTCATTTGCTGCATGTGCAGTGAGTTGGCAGGAGCTGAACATCAGTCAGAGGACTAGTATAGATTGTCAATGCAGTGTTTGCACCATGCACTCACCTGTTATATCCGTCTCCATTAAAACTAAGTAGGCTAACAGATACACTAATACTTAAGGCTGGAAAAATGTGTATCTACCGAAGGAATTTTTTGTTTGGTTAGCTCTTATTATTTTTCAGTTATTTTATTATGCTGTTGTAACTGACATGTCAGTGTCACAAAAAATGTTTTAATAAAGATTTAAGTAAAAGAAACAAAAACAACTAAGTAGGCTAAGTTAGCAAGTCGCTGACAGGTGTTTTGTTATTTAGCCTGTTGTTAGTTTTAGCTAAGTGTACCTAATAAACTAGCACCAAAGTTTATGTGCCCCCAAATACAACTAAAATCAACAATAAACGCAGCAGTCATTACCTTCAAGTAACTTTAAGTTTTCCAGTCGGTTACACGTCAAACCTGTTAGCTAGCCTCACCTAGCTAACGTTAGTAAAGTTAGCTTGACCGTTAGCACTCCATTCCATGCTCACGAGGGATATTCGCGGTTGCTATGGCGCCTGTAGTCCCAGGATACCTGGACCGGCCGCGGCGGTGTACTCTGCTGGGGCGGCGGGAGCTGCCTCTGGCTCGTGTGCAGGAGCAGCCTCTGCAGGTGGAGCCGGTGCAGGCTCCGGGGCGGGCTCAGGTGCCTTGTCGGCAGCCTTCTTGGCTGGGGACTTCTTGATGGGTGCAGGCTTGCTCGGCATCGTGCTGACAGATGGTCAGGCCTCTGGATGGAGGAGCCAGGGGGGATCTTATATAGCGAGAGGGTTGGTGGGCATGGAGACAACTCCACCCATCCCCTGACTGTAATAAAGCCCCCCTCCCCACTTCAGTGTCATCCTCATGTCCGTCAGATGGAGGATCATTTCCACCAGTGGGATAAAAAAAAAGATCCTGTCAATTATTAAAATGAGAAACATCCTCAAAATATTGACTTAATATCTTAATAATAACAATCAATACTAAGTCAGTATCTTGAGATAAGTATTTATTTAGAGGTATGTATAGGCCTACTATGTCATTACTTTAAGAAAATTTCTCATTATCTAACATACCAACTTTTTATTTTAAGAAACAAACTCATTGTTTTGAGAAGAGTAAATTATTATTTTTGAGATAATAAGTCATTATTTTGAGATAAGTGATTATTTTGAGATAATACGTTTTTTATTTCAGAAAATCAAGTCATTATTTTTGAGATAAGTCAATATTTCTTTTATTTTGATATAATAATCTATGATAATAATTCATTATTTTAAGTCATTATTTTGAGATGTCTTTTTTTTTAAAAGTAAGTCATTACTTTGAGATAAGTAAGTATTAATTTAGTTGTAAGTAGGCTATGTCAATCAATCAATCAATCAATTTTATTTATAAAGCCCAATATCACAAATCACAATTTGCCTCACAGGGCTTGACAGCATATGACATCCCTCTGTCCTTAGGACCCTCACAGCGGTTAAGGAAAAACTCCACAAAAAACCCTTTAACAGGGAAAAACACGGTAGAAACCTCAGGAAGAGCAACTGAGGAGGAATCCCTCTTCCAGGACGGACAGACGTGCAATAGATGTCGTACAGGACAGATCAGCATAATATCTGTCATTATTTTGAGAAAATGCCTCATTATTTCAACATACCAGCTGTTCATTTTATGGTAAAAACCCATTATTTTATATATAACTAAGTATTTATTTAGAGGTATGTAGGCTATGTCAATATTGTAAGAAAATTTCTCATTATTTTCATATATCAACTTTTTATTTTGAGACATAAACTCGTTTATTTTTGACAGAAATATTTCTTTAAAAAAAAAAGTTAAAATTATTAAAGATAAGATTATTGAGATAAGTGTGTAATTATTTGAAATTACTAAGTCATTATTGCAAGATAATTATTTTTGAGAAATTTTCTCATTATTTTGAGACACTAAGTCTTAATTTTAAGATACTAATTTATTATTTTGACATGAGTAAGCCATTATTTTTGAGATACTAAATCAGTATTTTGGGATCTTCATATTGAGGTCAGTAGGCCATGTCATTATTTTGAAATATAAACTCATTATTTTTGCCATAAGTAAGGCGTCATTTTTGAGATCCTAAGTCACTTTTTTAGATGAGTAAGTTATTATTTTGAGATACTAACTCATTACTTTAAGATAACTAACTCATTATTTGATACAATAAATCATTATTTTGAGACAGTTTCTCATTACATAAGATACTATCTTATTACTTTGAGATACAAACTCATTAATTTGACATAAGTCATTACTTTGAGATAATTAGTCATAGTTTGGAGATAAGTCCTTATTTCAATCAAGTTTCTCATTATATTGATTTAACCTATGCAGGGAGGAGAAACCCTGCCTTGTTTTCATAATAAACATGATTTTTCATGTGTACAAGAAATTACATCTACATTGAAGTATTGCAAAATAACATTTTTGCTTTGACAAAAGGCCCCACATACAGATAAAATGTTTATACAGCCTCCTAAAGTGTTCAGGAGTATACAGGAATATTAGCGCCCCACAGTGGATACCATCATGTAAGCACAGCCAACACAGGAAGTGATGTGAAGAATGGCATGACTTTATTGTGTTCATTGCTCAATGTTAGACATATGGGATTTGATGTGGTTATAGAGACATGCCATACAACCATTATTAGGCCCCCTTTTAAGCCAAGTGCTCTTCCCCACTGGAGGAGGACAATAAACCCATCGAGGACGCCCGTTTTCTGCATACAGGGGCCATGCCTTCTCTTAGATCTCTACAGGTTCTTTTTTAGTGATTGTTGTCGCAGATGCACTGACTATTTACAGTGTTTACAATAGTGATGTCATGTACAAAAGAGAAAGAAACCTTTACAAATATTTGCATAAGAAAAAACAAATGCCTGCTCTTAAAAGCAACGTGAAAAGAGGAAGATATCCAGTTAATAAAAATCCCTCCTATGACAAGGTTGAGTGTGGTAGGTCCAATGAAACGAAACTTTGGGAACACACCAGGGATACATGCATCGACACTACATCTCCAGAAAATCTGTTCTCACACTGCTTCTGACTCTCAGGCAACTACACAAAGATGTCAAGTCTTTCACACTTTAAGTTTAAAATGGTGTCAAAGCACATGCAGGCAGCCCGGGCGTGATTCTCATCTACTGCAGAATTAACTGACACACACATCATCTTAACAGCTTATCACCATGACAACAAGCCAAAGATCAAAACCGATAACCCATCGAGGTGAGACATTAAAGTGACATCAGAGTAGGTGAGAGGAAGTGATGATGTTTCCTCTGAATCGAGGCCTCCGCATGGTAGATTAAAGCACCTCGAAAGCAGCTTTAGGCCAAATCGTGTTTCAGGCACAGATAGACTTAGGCATCATGTCTCTACTTTACACCAGCACCCTGTTTGGAAAGTAGAGGAACGTCTGGACAGAGTATGGCAGTCTGAGGTACTTCAGGGTCAAAGGGGGGCACAGGGCTGAGAGGTTTAAGAATATCTCCACTACCTACAGTTTCCTCCTCTAAACACGTCTTTATATACCTTCTTCCTTCATGACAAGAACAGTCAAGGTGTGAGCAATAAATACTCTCTGTACTCTAGTACTCCGACATATATTATGTGCAAACGAACGAAGGAAAAGAATAGGAGGAAGCCACTCAAAATGAGTTTCAACCTTTCTTACCCGCAGCCCTTACTCTTTCAGTAACTCTTAACACAAATGTGTGAGAAGGAAACCGTTTGAAAAAAAGGTGTTATCAAAGATATAAAGAGCAAATGCAATGAGAAAGGAAATGATTTAGTTTGTACAGATTCTTATCACTTCTTTCTTTTTAAATGATGCTTTCCACTTCCCCTTGAGGGATGTTGAATGAGAAATGATCGAGCGAACAGTGGACGACAGAAGTGTAACACCGCAGTTCGTGATGGCGTGTTAGGTATACGTAGGTGATTGCTGCTGTATACAGATGACTGTTGAAGATGACTCAGTATAAAATCCTACAAAATCAAGATTTTTCAAAGCTGTATCCTCATCTATCACAAGAGAATTTCGTGTTTTAAAACCCATATCTAAATACAGAACATACGCAAGCATAGCCAGAAATGGTAGGCCGTTTGGGCAGACTAGATAAACGAGCATTTTTTTTTGTCCTGTGTGTGTTAACAATACAGTATGTTGGTTGAGTAGGGTCAGTTTCTGTGGTTATGATGTCAGTATATTACTGGAGACATACCAATGGTGACGTTTTCTTTACAGGCTGACCCTAAAACTGATTTTCATTCATTATTCACCCATGCATGTTACTCTTGCAGCTTCGGGGTTCTGATATTCGATCCGTGAATGACACAATGGCTGAACTGAAAAGAAACAAAAACATTCAAGGCCATTTTTATAGTTGTGTTATAGAGTATGTGTTATATATTCTACTGAGCACCAAGTCAGAAAGCACACCAGGAGAGCACTGAGGCAGGAGTAGATGCTGCCATCTAGAGGAATTGCTAATGCACTGCATGATTCCTGTTTGATACACAGTCACCGACACAGCCTGCTAAAACCCAATTACCACAAGTAGAAAATAAAGTGCATTTTTTGGCTGTCGTCGAGTGATGATCCTACTTTTAGGAAATCAGAGTGAATTTCTTTGTAAAATGAAGCCTTCAAAGAAAACCAGGAACAATAAGCACCAATAGTTCGAAGGTGAGAGTTGTAGCAGTTAAAAAGAAAAACATGGGTCTTGATCAGTAGGATTATAGGTAATATTTTGCATCATACTATTCCGGTTACCATGCACTTGCAGATTCAACAACAACCAATCTGGAACTCATTGAGGGCAGAGAAGAGACAAGTCGATGTCTTTCCCTGACGTGATCATCACAGCTTCCTGTGAGAGCAGTATCTTTCTGATAGCAGGGCAGAGCAAGCCCTTCGTCCATAATCACTCTCTCTATAGATCCTTTACATTTAGCTTCGTAGCTGCTCACTGAGCACACAGTTAAGTTATTTATTGAGTCTTTAAAGTCTCACTGGGACTGCACCCGCTGTGTCAGCCGTGATGAAGAGTCTTTAGTTCCATAGCTTGACTGACAGTCGCATGTTGTTCTCAGAGTGTCGCCTGCAGAGAGGGATCCAGACAGCCTTCCCGCTCTGGAGACTCTATGTAGTTGGCCGACTCCTGGAGCTTCAGCAGCATGGCCATCTGGGTAGCAGGAGGAGACGGAGACGCAGATTAACAGACGTGTTTTGTTTTTACAGGGTTAGATTTAGCTTGGCACAGATGAAAATATCTCCTAAAATACATCTTGAGCATTATGGTGACTACGAATTGCTTCTCTTTTGCATAAAGGTATACTGCGCAGGACTTTCCTATAAACAAAGTATAGACTTCACACACAAAAAGTAATCCCTCTCAATTATAATTTCTGAACTACTAGGAGTGTGTGGTGGTGTATTTATCTGCAGAGACTCTATGGTCACGTACCCCCACGGCACTCAGGTGAGGTTGGGTCTTTAACAAACAGAGGGAGCAACCAGGTGCTAGACAGTAAACAGCAGGCTTCCAAGTGACACAGCGCCAAAAAAATGCTAATACAGCGAGGCGATACGCTCAACAAGAGTGAATCCGGGGTTGGCTTTTACTTTCTCTTTCTTATTTTGTTGTGTTTGGGACGTTTCTGGGCTGCAACCTCTGGGAAGTGGTGTGTAGACCCCAGCCAATAACAGCGTGCAGGTGAGGTCAGGACTTTAAAGAAAGTTAGTGCCCAGGGGTCTCATTTATAAACATTGAGTATGCCCAAAACAAGGCCCACGCAAAAGTTGTCATCTACAAAAAATAGACTTGATCGGAGAAACTTTGAGAGACTCTGTGAGGTGGAAGCCTGATTGTAGAAACTGCTGAATATATTTTGGAGCATGCCATTTTTGGCTTTTGTCCGCACGTACATTTTTGATATGGATCCTATGCATTGTTTTATCATTGAGACCCCAGGTGCCAGACTGTAAGCAGCAAATTTAGTCAGGTCAAATGGGTTGGCTTCCATTTTCCTTGGCTTATGAAATGTCAGAGATGACATCAAAAATTTCCGGAGCCCAAGAGGACCACTTCCAATTAGATGTATTGTCCAAAGAATACTCCACAGTAAGAAAAAAAAAAAAAAAAAAAAAAAAACTACTGTAAATCTAAATTAAACTGAGAAAAGTGGTAAATCCTCACATTTGAGAGGCTGCTAACAGCTAATGTTTGGTAGAATATTTTCTAAACCTGCTGCAAATAACCATCAAGGGCGCAAAATTTGCATCTGTGCAGTTTTTCAATTCAATACAGCATTCAGACTGCAGCCACAATTCATCTGATGCTAAATAAGATCTGATGCATTATTCCTGTGGTGCATGTTGAGCAAGTCTGGAAAACAATAGAACGGAAGTTTTCAGCTGCATCACTTCTGTTTTTTAACCTACGCAAAACCTTAGCTTTCTCCTTGTAGGTAAGATCTTTATTTTACTCTTAGCGCCTACAAAGAGGCTGCAAATCCTTAAAACATGTCCCCTTAGTCTGTAATCAAAAATATTTCCCAAATAATTTCCCCCTCATACCTACGCATCATCCTCTCTACTCCTAACTAGTCCCCCTTGATTCTCACCAGTGGGTCTGACTCCAGTGTGCTGGGTGGAGGTGTATCTTTGGGGGGCTTCTTCTCCTCGCTGGGTGGACCTATGCTGGGGGGAGGTAGGTGAAAGAGCTTGGACTGGTCCTGCTGTGCATTGGGCCAGGGGAGAGTCCCTCTCACCCACTCCACAGGATCCTCCCATACTGCCTTCTGCCCGTGCACCTGAGAGAACAGATATAAAGTACATTGTAAAAAAACGTGAAAAAATAAATGAATAAATGTGGTTTTTAGCACTAATGTTAAACTTTGGAGGATGTCTGTATGTATGCTCACCTTGATGCCGTCTTTGGCTCCCTCCTGCAGGTATGGTATGATGGAGTGGTTCCACAGGTCAATGAACCACTGTCTGAACTCTGCCACTGATACTGGGCATGACAGGAAGAAGCAGGGACCTGCAGGAGGCAACATTTCATGTTAACCCCTGTTCCAGATATAATTAATCCCCCCCTTGTCCTTGTTTGCTGCTTTAACCGACCCTGTGTCCACTCTCTCTCACCTATGAGGAAGTCTGAAGTGCTGTGTTTCTCCAGGAACGTGTGGAGGTGGTACCAGAGCTGAGGGATCCAGTCCAGTACATGGAGGAGAGCCTGGTGGCGTGCGGAGTCCTGCTCCTTCTCCTGGTAGGCCTCCACAGCTTTACGGTGCAGGTACCTCAGCAGGAACCCGTTAGCAGGTTCAACATTGTTGGAGAATATTACCATCCTGCGGCCACATGCAAGAAATGTTACTTTACTCCATTAGGTTACTTTATTTGTATTTGATCGTGTATCAAAGTTAGAGGACGCATTGTAAACATTTCCTGGCTTTATGCTCACCTGAAGCTGAGGTGCAGACTGTGGTTAGACGTCATCTTCACAGGCTGATTGGTTGTCCCGATGATGTAAGGACTGAAACACCAACAGAGTAATTATGTACTTTCATCAAATCTTATTAAAACTCTTCATTAAAGTATGGCAACATTTTAAAGTGACTCACCATTTGTGATACTTGCAGGTGAGAGCTCCGTTAACAAGCTCAGTGATGGCTGCTGAGTCGCTAATGTCATCTATAATAACAACCAGCGGCAGTTCTCCTCCACTCTCTCTGTCGATCTGATTTGCTAGATCAGACAGATACAACTGCAACTCCTGTAAAAAGCAAAGGTGGGTGAATTTAAATCTCAAGTGTGAAGAAATCAACACATTTCTGACAAAAATCCTGAGTCTTGTGTTACCTTCTGTGACTGACGATGCATGTTGAAGGTTACAGCGGCGCTGCGGCCGAGGACACAGGTCTCGTGGTCGGCCTCGGACAAGTCAGACCGGCTGCGCTGCAGGAGGTAGTGGGCTAGACGTTGAGCCAGGTAAGTCTTTCCTGTCCCGCTGGGCCCAGACAGAACTAGACGCCTGTGTTTCAGCAGCAAGCTGATGTAGTGCAGCATCATTGGCTTAGGAATCAGAGTCTCAAACACCAGTGAGTCAACACATTTTTCTCTGAGACCTAAAGAGAGATAGACACAGGAGAGAAAGGGAGGAGAAGCAATTGGGGTTATATAGTACCTGATATTAAATACTTGTAAATATGGTGTGTGAAAATCATAAAAGTGTTGGTGTTTTTGCTCCTTTATTTACAAATCACATGTACTATACCAACAACATAACTTTTTAAATTTCCTACCATTTAGACACAGACTGGTTTGTTTATTTCTGCATGGTAGAAAAATTCTTGCTCGAGTGAGGCAATCCATCACAATTAAGATTTCATTGCCTTTATATTTTCATTACAAAGCAATTCAGTGGTGAGCAAGACTGTTTCGGTGCATTCACAGGCACTCTGACATTCAACACTGCAGGGTTGGCTGCTACACAGGATCATCTTTACGCAAGAATCTTTGACTTAAGAGTCGTTCCCACGATGCCAATCTCCAATTATTGTTTGTTAGGACATCCTTAATCACAACTAATTACAACTGCATTACTGGGAAATTTTAAAAATGAGGGCAATTATATACAATTATACACAATTTTAAGCAAAACTTCTAGTATGGTTTAGGACTAATAGTTCATGTGTTCATACCGCACCGTCACAGTGGGGTGCACACAGACGCATGCAGAACACACAGTATGGAGAATTCTGCGTGTAATACGGAACCAAAGTTCACAAGCATGAGTTCTGCCCAGAAACTTTAGCGACGCTGAGCTTAGCTCAACAAGCTAATTGGCATGATTGGCGAGAGCAAATTAAATACCGGGGCTGGAAGACACGCCTCAGACTCCTGGTCAGCTACAACAGCAATAGTTGTGTTTAAGATGAGGAGCGTGTGTCGGTGTTGCTCAGCTGTTGTAGGGTGAAAGGTAACACATCCAACATGCTAACACTTATTCAAAGGCGTCAACCAGATGTGCCGATCACCCAGATGATAAATGTTTGGGTGCTCTGAATGTTTAAATAAAGACAACTAGTTGTAATTTATTTTCTATTTTCAATTTCATATCGTAAGAGATGGTTTTCAGTTTAATAGTCTGTTGTGACCTGTTGCCTTTTGGGAAAGTGTTTGTTATTCTGTTTTCCGGGACTTTGTTTTGGAGGTTTCTGTTTGTGTTCCTTGTTTCATGTTCTTCATTCGTGTTAAATCTGCTTCCTGTTTTAATTTGTAGACTCTCTCCTCATATGTCGCGTCTGGTTTTACTTCCAGTCTTTGTGTGTTTTCCCGCCTGTTTTCTGTCACACCTGTCTTGTTAGTTCTTCCCTGTTCCAAGGGTCTTCCCTTTGCACCTGTTCTGTATTAGCAAAGAGCATGGATACCAAGAGACGAAGCTCAATAGAACGCCCAGTAGCGACAAATTCCCCCATGGTTTCGTCCTACCGCCGCCATTTTGGACCGTCAGCAGACCGCAGCAGACCCGCTTGCATACAAAAACACACAGACAAACTGAAGTATATTGCTATTAATTATGCTTACAATGCTACTCACCTCGTGATAGCTTGGTCACAGCTGCTTTTTCACGTTTTTGTAAAGCAAAATATAGACTTTAAAAAAACAAAACGAGTAAAAACGGCCGAGATGGCATCTCTACATATTACATCCACTTATGAGAAGATTAACTTAATTACTCCTTCAAAATCACCCCATAAGCCAATCTACCAAAAAAAATAAAATAATAATAAAAAAATCAATATTTTAACTACAAACACATTAATGGCGGCGTCACATAGTCAGGAATAAAGATTTATTTACAGTTTGTACAGTAAGGGGACAGTAATAATAATAATAATATATAAGCTATTTTAATATGATAAATTTTAATGCTAAAGCAGTAATCAGTTCTGATATAAATGGTCCAAGAGGCCATATATAGGCCTATATATACATATATCTTCCCACGAAAACTGGCATACAGTATTAAATTGATATTAAAACACTTTAAAACCTACACCTCTGTCGGGATACTTCGGGAAACGGTGGAAGGCCAGGTGCGGAGTGTTCCACTGATAGTTGTTGCAGTTAATTGCACTACACTGTTTTCTTTTACTTTTTTTCTGCTCTCTCCTTGACATCTTGCATGTTGTCTGGGCGCAACAGTCCAAGCTCAACAGTCCAAAATGGCGTTAGCGCCCCTAGTGGCTGTTGGCAGAAATTCAACGGAGCTTAGCCTCTTGGTATCCATGCTCTTTGGTATTAGTCTTGTTTGCTGCACCCTAGTGTTCCCCTCCACACCCTTGTTGTTAGCCAATCTCCATTTCCCTCCTTTTGCCCGTGTCCTCCTACTCCAGCTGTGTCTCGTTCTTGTGATTAGTTTTCTGAGTATATATACCTGTGTGTTTCCCTTTGCTCCTTGTCAGTTCGTCCTGTGTACTTGGTGTCGTTCCCTGCTTAGTGTTCTGTTTGGATTTTTTTTTTTTACCTGAGTCCATCGTATTATCTTGTTTTTTTTTGTTTTTTCAGTTTAGTTTTGGTTCTGCTTTCAGTTACCTGCTTGCTCTGGATGTTTTTTATCAGCAGCATCAAAGCTCGCTTTTTGTTAAAACGTCAAGCTGCCTGTTACTCTGCATTTGGGTCCTCCCTGAACTGATTTATCACAGTTCAGTCATACAGTGTAACACAAATATGTTTGAAATGTTTCTTGTTTTTATTGTAAAAATAGTTTACCAATGTTGTCAGTGCACAAAATATTACCTCAGTCCCCAGCAAGAGGATTTTGTCTGTTTTGCCACTCGCATTACTGTTTGTTCAAAAGAAATGAAAAGAAACGTATCCTACTCACACTGAACCGTGACTTTTGTGTACTGTTACACCTCTACTACGGTTTCTACTATCAATCACGACACTCACTAACCTTTCAAAGTGACAAGTATTTGCGCTGAACCATTGCTGAGGCAGCGATAAGGTGAGGCTTGAGGTTTTTCCCCTCCTATCACCCTCTGCACTCCCTGGGTCAGCTGGTACATGTGCAGCGAATCACAGGACAGACCCAGGCTGGCAGTCGGGTCCACTTGCGTAAGGTAGTCCTGGTGAAAACGAGAACAAAAATAAGTCTGGACTGATGTATCAAATCACAACAATACTATTTATCAGACCACAAATTGTCCACGCAATGAGAAAGGACAAGCACTGACTTACCTTCAAGGTCTTGGCTATGAGAGAGTCGAGACAGGACCAGTCGGTTCTCGCACCGACCAGCACCGAGCCAAGGTAGAACTCCTGCTGCTGCTTACTGTCCTGCAGAGACAGAGAGAGGAAAGAGTATCTCCCAGCTGCTCTATTTAAGGCTGTTGACATTATTGGATATTGTGTCTATTAAAGATGTTCTATGTTTACCTCTGCTTGATCTGAAATGTGGACAAGCACTCGTGCGCACACCTCATCCCGCTGGGAAGACACACTTAACGAGTCAACTGAAGACGCGTCTGAAAGAGTGAAGAAGAGAAAAATGGATTAAAGGAGTGCTGAAATATAACTTTTATGTATATATTGAAATTCAATGTTTGTCTCTTACCTGGATCTTTACAATCATTCAGACTGAGGCTGAAGGACTTGGTGAGGGACATGCTCATCGGCTGCCTCAGTGAGGGCCCCAGGAGAGAGGCCAGGCCTGAAGGCTGGGAAGTGGAAGAGGTCGGACCGGAGCCTGTTTTTAAATGGTCATTCTCCGCCTTCAGGTTCTCCACCGTTGACTAGGACATAGGAAGGTAAAAAAACTTTCAAGTCAAGTTATATGAACACACAAACACACTTTTACTGAACAATGACATTCAGGCAAAACCAACCTGCATGCTGTTCATGGCTTCTCGGAGCTGCTCCAGCTGATGTGCAGAGCTTAAGGCCTCCAGTCGGATGTCTGTCAGTTCTCTCTCTTTCACCCAGAGTTCTGAGCGCAGGTCTGATACCGCAGTTTCCTCATTGTCACCCTCTTCTGTAGTCTCCATGATCCTGAAGGGGACAAGATGCACTCCTCAGGGTTGGACACCTATAAAGGCTAAACTGGCTTTCTCACAATTGAGCTACTGTAAGAGCTGGATGAAGGTGTTAATGTACTTACACAGAAGAGGTGGCAGAGGCCAAGGTTTTGAGGGATGAAGGCTGGTTTTCGCTGTCATCTCCTCCTTCATGGAGCATCTTTGGGGAGTTGGGAGCCGAGGAGTCGGGGGTGGCGATCTCCTCGATGTCTGAGTATGTTTTGGAGCCTTTCTTAATGCTGAATGCCTTGTTGAAGGAGCTCCTCAGCTACACAGGTGGAGAGGAGCAGGGAGAAGGAGGTAAAGACAAACGACTGAACCAATATTCTGCATATGGGTTACTGCATTTAATAGTGAGAGACGTCATAAAAAAAGAAGGAGGTGTTAGGATTGTTAATCTGACACATGCTAAACATTAAAGGGTAACTTTGGTATTTTCAGTCTCGACCCTATTTTCCCATATTTTTGTGTTAAGTGACTAACAACACTTTTTGAAACTGGTCCAGTATTGAGTGAGAGCGCTGCAGCCGGCAGCAGCAAAACAGGCTGCAATGTAACCAGTCAGGGAAATGAGCACTGTCCACTAAAAGTGACTGTTTTACCACTGACAAGTGCAGATCATTACTATCGAACTCAGTGGTTCCCAACTGGTCCAGCCACGGGGTCCAGAGTTCTCCTTCGTCATTAGTTCAAGGTCCACACAGTTTAATATATTCAGCATCATACTTGCCGTTTGGCCATGACATCGAGCCAGTTTCCTGTCTCTGTTAAGCGGCTGTCCACTAGTCACTCACTCTACAGCGGAAATCAGCACTTCAAAATAAAAGCCGTGTGTCAGAAATTCACTGGACTTAAAAATAAACTGTATTTTTTACTTGACATGTTTGCAGTCCATTCAGAATCAATGGACGACTCGCTTTTGGACCGCAACCCACCAGTTTGGAACCAGTGATCTTAGTGTGTGATAGCATCATGGATATGACCCTACAGAGCTAGACCTTTCTGTTAAAGAGTAAGATCTTTTTGGTTTAACAAATAGCCCCAATATTACTATCATCAAACCCACCAGACTCCACTTAAAACTCACAACTCACGTCTTTCCACTGATTCAACAATCACCAACTCTAGTTTGGTTGAAATAAACTTTTATTTCACACAGTTAAAAGTGAAAATATGCTGTTTCTATAGGCCAAAATTGCTGTTTATTTAAATGGAGTCTGGTGGGTTTTGCCAAAGTGATTTCAAGGCTGTTTATGGTTAAAATAAAAGGATCTTACTCTTTAACACAAAGGTCTTTCTCCATAAGGATCCATCCATAATGTTGTCACACATTTCACAACAACAATCTGAGCCTGTCAGTGGTAAAAACAAATACTTTTAGTGGATGTCTCGCTCAATACTGGACCAATTTCAAAAACTGTTGTTCCCATTTGTCACTTAAACACAAAAACCACAGGAAAACGGGCTGAAAAATACCATGGTTACCCTAAGGAATGGCTTATCATCTTGGGAAATGCTTATTTGCATTTCTTGCTTTGAGTGAGATGAGAAGGTGGATACCACTCTCATGTTTGTCTGTTAAATGTGAAGCTGGAGCCAACAGGCATTAGTTTAGCCTAGCTTCTCTAAAGCTCACTAACACACTTCCTGGTGTCTTGTCATAAACGTGACCCTGCTAGGCAACCAGCAGAGACTCCGAAAGTTACTGTACCCGTCCAAGAAGAAGTAACACAACCTGTTGTTTCTACAGATCAAACCCCTTAGTCTTTATGCTACGCTAACAGGCAGCTGATGGTAGCTTCAAATTTATCAGACAGACACAAGAGTGGTATCTGCTTTTGCCAAGAAAACAAAAAAGCATACTTCCCAAAATGAGAAACTATTCCTTAAAGCTTTCAGTCATTTTCTGCAAATAGGTCAAAGTTATAGTCAGTCTGTTGGGTCAGAAAGGGTTACATGGAAAGGCTGTAAAAAAAAAAAAGATTAATGGAAGAGGAAACACACAATAAAGCAGGGTGTAAATGAGGAGAAACATAATATGCCAATGCAAATTAATTAACTGATGAGAACGCCACTTTTCATGGACATCATGTCTGCTGATTGCCACTCTAAGTGAATTACAGCCAATCAGCAGTCTAGGAGGTCAATGAGCAGAGATGGAGAGTACTTGAGGATTGCGTTGCAGTTTTAGACGGTCTGTAATGCTGTGTGACAAAAAATTATCGAGGCTTTATAGGAACACAATGAGTGCACTCACCTCAAAGACCTAAAACAGAAAAATAACACAACACAGAGGAGGGAGAGACTCGTCATACTTACTACTATGTAATTATCACTACGGAGAATGAGCTGAGCACATACAAACACAAGGTTATCAGAGTGAAACACTGCCTGTCATGCAGCACGTGCTCTTACCCAGCTCTTTTTCTTCTTCTTCTTGGCATCTTGGTCCTTCAAACTGCCCACGCTCGACATGCTGGTCAGGCTGTTGAGACTGGAGATGCTCTCACATGAGTTCTGACGTCGAATCCGCATGTCTGGTAAACAAGAAAATCCCGACATCAAAACACACAAAAGTGCAGAGAGACAATCAGATGTGCAGAGAAGACAGAAGAAAACAGAAAGATCAACTGATCCATCTCCAAACCTTTCATATTATCTGGGGTGTTTAAGGCTCCTTGTATGACAGCCTGGGCTTCTTCATTCTTGAGCTTCAGAGCCTCGATGGTCTCCCTCAGCTCCACCAGCTCTGAGTCCTGCACAAATAAATAACAAGTGTCAGTGAGATGGGTTGGGACAGAGCAGTCTGCAAAACTTAGAGCTGTGTGACTAAGGCTGGGTATTGAACTATACTTTTATGGCATCAACTGAACTGCTTCATACTATTGTGTATCAAAATATACCTTGTCATTCGATGCCAAATTTCAAAACCTAAAGAATAAATCTCATCAGAGCCAATAAGCATGCAGCATGTTTATGCCAGGACCTATCAGTGCTAGTGATTGGCTATCTAATGCTCCACATCATAGAGGCATACAGGAAAAACACTACATTGCACCGAAGTATGTGTGTGTTGTTGTATTTTAAGAGGCTTGACTGCAGTGTGTGTTGCAGAGATAAAAAATGTCTAAGAAGAGATCAGAAATGAGTCTCCATTTTGTCATTCTCGATGCCAGTAGCACACAATACAATATATGCAACAAGACATTGTTGCAAGACTGGCAACGAGACAGATTTGATGAAACACTTGAATGTATATGAGTACATTTAAAAGCAGAAAGTTGCTCCATGTACGACTGCAAGAAATGGTAAATAGATTTGCATTTGTATCGCACCTTTCTAGCTGTCTAGTGGTGGCCGACGCAACAACACAAGGTGCCACCTGCTCATTAGACGCACTCACACGACGATGGCACATCAGTGGCCCTTTGACATGCTGACTGGGGAAACCAGGGATAGAACCACCGATCTTCCAATAATGGACGACCTGCTTTACTCCCTAAGCCTCAGAGGAAGAACGAACCGCAGCCATTTTCCTCTCAGCATTCAAGACTGCCTAACATTACAGTGCCAGACCTGGCTCTTGACTCGACTCTGGGGGAGTTTCCTCCTCCACAGTCTCCTACTAAGCAGTGAGATGAACGTGCAGAGCCCAATGGAAGTGGGTCGATGTCTCTCTGAACTCTGCATCCAGGTGAGAATTTAACGTCAAAACGTCTTCAAAACTGCTTTGAATGGGAAAATGCCAAGGTGCTAAAACATTAAACTAAAGAAAGGTAACTTAAGTCTAACCACACTGTGGTGAATAGGTTTATATTTTTGGTTTTGACACTGCTTTGAGTGCGTAAAAAAGCCAAGAAGCTGAAAAATGTAAGATCTGCACCATAATGTGTAATGTAATTTTGTTTTTGTTAAAATGGATTTTATAAAATTGGTATCAAAAAAGTGTTGTTTGGGAACTGGTATCAAAGTCGAGGTATCAAAATCACTACTGAATTTTTTTTAAACAATACCTAGCCCTATGTGTGACAGCTATATATAATATCTATATATACCAGTTTTATTATATTTTTATAAATTGCTCTTTTGCACACTAACACATTTCTCTTGTGCTCGGACCATGCTAATGTAGCATTGTACTTACTTAGATCATTCTAAAAACACCAATTTTTATTTGATTTTTGTCTGTTTTTTAATATCTAAAATAAAATCTGATAAATTCCTATATTTTGGGGGAGGAGCAGTATTTCTGATGTTTTAGTAAAGCACTATAACTCAACCCCACAGTATGAACTCATACACCTGGCGGGCATGTTCACAGTTCAAAAGGACAAAGAGTCCGGAACAACAGAGCCTTTCTGTGCTGCTCATTGTGGGATAAAGTCGATCCCACTCTAAACTCTAAATAGAGCCGCCCATCTCCTCAAGGTTAAAGAGCCTGTGCTCCAGGCTGAGCTGCACAAACAACAAAGATTTTTTCTGGAGCGGTCTAGACGGGTCTTTCAGTGGGAGCAGCAAGGCATGAAGCACTAAGAGAGACTCCTCACATTTGTGCACACACTGAACGTCGCCTCGGGCACTGATCAATTTATTCACAGCAAAACGGATACAAAGGCTGAAGAATGCAGGAATGTGAATGTTTGGTGTGAGTGCACGTGTGAGCTGTTTGCACTTCTCACTCGGCCTAAAGCGAAGGCTGTTCTTCATTGATCCTCTGTCCTCTTCTCACACTAAGTCACCCTGTGGGACGGCAGCCTGGGCCTCTAACCTACATTCTCCTCACTGCAGGCTGTGATCAAAGTCACCTCGCCCCGTGTAAGCACAACGCTGCCTGCTCTTAGCTGGCTGCTCATAATACGGGCACAATGGTGGGATGCAGCTGGAATTCAGGTTTGTGTTTGAAAGTGTGACGTTACCTTCTGTTCGTGGCTTATTGACAGACTCTGCAGCCGGGTCGTCATCAGCTGCAGACTTTGCTCAAAGGCCGCCACCAGATTTGCCTGCTTGGAAAAAGTCAAAAACAATGACAAAATAAACAAATATAAATGTTATCAATGCAGTTGTCTGTGACAGGAAATTATTATTAAATATTTATATCATTCACAGCATCATTTACATGTAGACACAGACAGGGAGACCTTATACAGGAACAGATTCAATAGATTTCCTCTGCCCCTTCATCCCTTCTGTTCGAGGTGCTATAAAGCTGAATAACACACAAAGGCTGAACAGGATGTCTCCTGTGGAAAATTCTCCTCCTCCCTAATCTCCGCCTCACACACACCCACTTCAGCCTGGAGCAGGAAAATTAGTTTCCCCTCTCCTTCATAGAACGTATTAACACAGTAAAATAATGTATACAGCCGAGTCATTAATCCAGCACATAATCATGTTGTGACCCGTGCACCTGTTTTGCCTATTCACTGCCCTCGCATAATAAGGTCATGCAGTATAAAAAATGACACATGATCGATGTGTGCTGCATGAAGCCGTGCATAATGGCTGTGCTTGTATTGCTGCACGCGGACAAATGGAAACGCTGACAGGGTGGTCGTACAGAAACAACCTTGTAGAGTGGAGAGAAAGGGCAAGGCACCTGTGCTTGTGTGTGTGTGTGTGTGTGTGTGTGTGTGCCGAGGCTAAGTGGCTTGGCGAGAGGTTCAGGAGGAGGTTAGTATTATTGGGGCCCCACACGGATAAGAAATGTGCTGAGACTGCACAGAAATGATCTATGACTGACACACCTCAGCCTCTCTCTGTGTGTATCTATCCTGTTTTATCTGAAGGGTAAATGTCTTGCCTTGTGTGAGAATGTGAGAGTTTGTGAAGGAGGGAAGGGAGAGGACTGGAGTGGCTGGCAATGCTCAAATCTTAAATGTCCCGAACACAGAAAATAAGAAAACACAGGCAGAGGGCAGAGTCTCTGTAGATTAAATACACCGTCACACACTTCTAGTAGGTCGTAAGTGATGATTGAGAGGGATTACTTCTGTCTGAGTTTACACATTGTTTTTTCTTTTTAGGAAAATCCTGCATAGTATATCTTTTAAAACAGATAATGAAAATACAGTGTTGTCTTTTTTTTTTTTTTTTTTAAATAAAAGACCAAATATTTTCCTTAAACTGCTGCACTATTAAATACTGCTGGACGACCAACAATAAAAAAGACTGGAAAACAGGCTGCAAACGCACCGACCTCAAAAAACAGATAAGATTTTAATCAATCATCGGCATATTTCATGTCGCAAGATATGATGCCATTTCAAAAGTTGAAAATCCCGATTTTTAAAGGATTGTTGTCCTACCTGTGATACAATAAAAAATATTATTTTCTTGGGGTGCCAAGTAACTCGGGTTCAATTCCAGCTTGTGGCCCCTAGCTGCATGTCATCCCCTCTCTCTTTTTCCCCTTCACACTTAATACTGTCCTATCAATTAAAGGCGAAAAATAATCTTTAAAAAAATAAAATTCTTGACAAAATGTCATGTAAAGTACGTTCAGTATGTTTAAGTGTAATTTTAAGAATTTTAAGCATTTATCTTATGATTATGGCTGGAGTAACTGTAACATATATTTTCATATCATCTCATGCCTAATGGAGACTATTTTCAGCTGGGGATCTGGTACAGTGAGTATTTTTAGCAGCTGTGTGGTGCACATGGCAAAAAATACAGTGCTACAGTGCTTAAGTTCATCATAATAATGGAACATGTCACCCAGTGCACAGTGTGGCCCACTGATGTGTTTTTAATAATTTCTGTACAACAATGGAGCTCTGCATCACAGAGGAAGGTATAATAGGCTTTGGGCACACAGGTAGTAGTTGTTGGTTGGATAAATTCATTGTTATTGGTCTTTGGATGGAATTAGTTGGCAATAACAAAAATATAGAATACGACCAGACTCTTCTTTCGAAGATCTGGATCCACTGACTTGCAGAAACAGCAAGAGCTGAACTCCCAGCAGCAATCATTTGGTACACTAATATAATCTGAACAAAGTATGTACTATGAAATTCTTTTTTTTCCACATCTAGCAGTAGGAAACAAAACAACATGGTTGAAGGCACCCTGACATTGCTCTGTCTTTGCCTGCTCCCACTTGTTCAACACATGCAGTGTCTATATGGTATCAGTTACCTCTGCCTCGGGGTAGATGTCATTAGGGTGGAGAGTTCATCAAGATGAGTGACAAGTATTAGGGTGTAAAATTAGAGGGAGGGGCTACTACAAATCTGTTGCCTCAAGGTGGAAGGCTGTTTTTGTTAAAGCATAAGAACCTTTTTGTTTAACTAGCAACAGCCCCAACACTGCAGTTGTCAAACCCACCAGACTCTGTTTCAATAAACAGGAACTGTATTGTCGTACAACACACTTCATTCAAAGTCAACAGAAACAAAATAACACTAACAAAAGCTGCCTTGGTTCTTCTTTACACTGTTCCAACAATCAGTAACTTTGGTTTGGTTGAAATAAACCCTTAATTCACCCAGTTAGACGTGATAATATGCTGACTCTATACACGCTTAAATATCTGTTTATTTTAATGGGTTTGGTGATAGTGATTTTGGGGCTGTTTCTGGTTAAACAAAAAGGATTTTACTCTTTAACAGAACGTTGTATCTCAGTAGGGGTCCTCTACACAGTGTTGTCAGACACTTAAAACAACAATCAGTGCCTGTTAGTGGCAAAACAAGCATTTTAATGGATGTAAATTAAGGGTGGAAACATGCCCGCTTACATTCCAGCCTATTTTGTTCTCACTAAATACTGGACCAATTTAAATTGTTGTTCCCATTAGTCATTAAGACACAAAAATATGTTTTTTGAAACTACTACTACAAAAAAAATAAGTGGGTGTGCAAGTGGGTGCTTCCATTTATTAATGATTCGTAAGTTAGACAAACAGTACATACGTTTGCTGTCAGCTGTGTCGTCAGGTTAGACACCTTCTCCTGTGACGATTCCAGCTCCCTCCTCAGCTTCCGGATTTGCTGTCGGGAAAAACAGGCATGTTACATCCTTTAAAAAAACAAGCTTACTAAAGCTGAATATGGCTGATGTCACACAAGTGACTTGAAGTGGATGCTCTTCATGAAATGAATGACGGACTTGTTCAACCACAGAAAACAAAGATGAGGGTGATGGATGAAAGGACAGACATGAGACAGAAGAGAAGAAAGAGCGGGAAAGAACACGCTTACCTCTCCCTGAATCCTTTCCTCAGCCTTTGGAAGCAGAGGGAATAAAAGTCAAGAGGTTAGGTAAGACAAAAGAGAGGAGAAGAAAAGAGAGGAGACTAAAAAGGCAGGGACCGAGGGAGAAAGTCTTGTCTCTCTTTAAAGTGTGAAATGAGAGGATAGCATCACACAAACCACCACACACACACACTCACACACACATAAACACAGCTCACACCACATCACAAACTGAAGTGTAGCTACCTGAGTCTGCATGCTGCCCACACTCACCGAGGAGTAGCTAGACGAGGCGTTGGACGCCAGGGAGAGTACCGACCCATGAACTGAGAAGAGAAACAAAATAAACACATTAGAAGCCAAGTTGCACAACGACGCCGACCAGAACGCCGTATAACAGATGTCATAATAATCCAGTGGGCTCACCCTCATCTTGCTCCTTGTCCCTGAAGGATCCGGAGCGAACCATTCCCATGCTGCGGGGGCGTTCAGCCAGCGACAGTGTGCTGCCCAGCGGAGACGCTCCGTACAGCTCCAGAGAGGCATCGTGCGTTGGGATGCTGTTGGATCGAGTCATCCTCGGAGGTCCACCGACAGGGCTGGGTACTGAGAAGAGAGCAGAGGGGTTGAGTTAGTGATGTTGTATACTACTACTACTACTACTAGTGATGATAGTGTACTACTTTTCTCGTCAGTGCTCTTTCAAGTGTGTGTACGTGTTTGAACTCACCCATACTGTTCTTAGAGGTGCGGGGCAGGGAGGTGGGTGAGGACAGCAGTGGAAGAGTGAGCGAGTCCGTCATACTGAGAATGGTATGAGAGTGTCTCCTCTCTCCTTTCTCCTTCCCTTCCTCCTCAACCTGAGAGGCACCGCTGAAACTGCAGACAGAGGACAACAGCAGTGTAACTAATGGTGATTAAAGAAATCTAAGTGCAGTGTTTAAGTGTGAAGGACATTTAGAAACATCATGTTTAAAACTATCTGACAGAGAGCACACAAAAAAGTCGCCAAAGAAGAAAGAGCATTTTGCTGTGATGGTTGTGTACTCAATCTGCTGGTCCTTGTGTGTTAAATTGGATGAGGGTTAATGTACATTACTTTTGACAATCATAACTTCTTCTATAAAGACATATTAAATGTATATAATTTTAAACGCTAAATGAAGGGGAGTTAAAATAAAATGTTACCCAGTGGAAACACAATGTTTCCAGTGGGAAACAATAAGATGTATTTTGAGTTACTTTGGACAGGGATGATGAGGATTAACACTGTCTGTAATCCGTCATTCACTGAGGATCTTATCAATGGCATCTCTGTGTGAGTGCAGTTCAAGGACTGTGCCAAAAGTGTGTCAAACTGTCAGCGCCTGACAGTGTGTTGTATAAGAGCATGCATGTATGTGTGTGTGCGTGCGTGTGTGTGTGTGTGTGTGTGTGTGTGTGTCCACTTACCTTAAACCTTTCTTTGGCAGTGTGTTTCTGTCTCTCTGAGAGCTGTGGAGATTAAACAATGACATTATTTAACCACTGCTGCAGGGAGTTATTAAACCTCCAGAACAGGCAGAGGGCACAAAGAAGCACAGTACGACTGGCAGACAGCTGGTGTCAGCCAGTAATTACGACTTCAGTCACTGCGGCCCAAATAACACTGATAATAGGCCTGTAGTAATAATAGCCAAGAAACCCCTCACTCAGTCTGTGTGTGTGTGTGTGTGTGTGTGTGTGTGTGTGTGTGTGTGTGTGTGTGCACGCGCATGTAGTTGCCTTTACTTGTTGTTTCAGAATCAGAAATACTGAGTTTAAATTTTTAACCTCTCTCATTTAACCATATTCTTTAATTTGGACAATGTTTGGCATCTCATACAAAATCTTTTAGCGTCTGACTACTATGGGATGTTTGATGGAGGTGAGGCATGCTCTTGCAGTTGACCAGGATTTTTGTTTTGTCTCTGGATTTTTGATTAAAATCACAAATTCAGTCTCTTTCAGCCAGGTTTAGTTTAGTCTGTTGTCTAAAGCACTGGTTCCCAACCTGGAGGACCCGATCCCAAAGCTTCCTGGGGGGTCATGAGACCTTCTTGATTTTAAGGGGTGTAAGTAAGCTTAAACATATATATACAGTGGGCCTTTATCTCATTATTTCATTCATTTCTATGACGAAAATTAAATAAAATTGTTAATTGTTAAACTAAAAGTTTAGATTATTATTTAAGGTATGAACTTCACAAAAATCACACTGGATAAGGGCACAGTTAAGACCTGAACCCAACCTATATTCACTCATCTTGTCCTGCATTAAAAAAGTATGTGGTTAAGACAACCAAAGAGCTAAAAAGAAAATGACTGAATTGATCAGAGAATAATCCAATTTAGTATGTGTGATTGCTAAAAAAACAAACAAACAAAAACATAATACAGACAGGTAATTGTATAAAAAATCTCTCAAAATATTAGGACTACTCATCTCTGATACGGTTTTCACTGAAATATCCCAAAAATTCATCTAAATCTCTTGTTTACATCAAGTTCCTGCAGTTTTTGCATCCAGTATTTGGGTTAATTGTACAGTTTATCAGTTGCTCTGCACTGTTACTGTTATGCACTGAATATATATGTCACTTTAAACAATATTAGAGAAAGGGTCTCTTAAGGAAAAAGGCTGGGAACAACTGATCTAAAATAATATTCCAAAAATATTCTGAGTTTATCTTGACAAGACTGTTTTCATTCTGTGGCTTGTTACTATCTCGTCTTTGAAGGTTGTTTCTCGCTCTTCATAAGTGTTTCTGCAGCTAAACATGGCTCCATAACTCTTCCACTATGTGTGGTATTTTGACTAAATCACCTCCCCTGTGCCCACTCAGTAAGAGGACAGAGATGCATGATTGTAGTGTGGAATAGAGAGAATAACATATTAAAGAACTGCCCTGATCCCTCAATGAATAATGTTGGTGCAGTTCCTCAGCTGACCAGTAGGTGGAGTTACATAGCAGCATTACAAAATATGAATGACAGCATGATCACTGGTGTGATGTGTATGGCTTTGAAATAAATGCACAGTTGAATCTCACCTGTCCGTGAGAGACATCGAGACTTTACTTCCAGAGCTCCAGCTGGCAGGAGGGCCTCTATCTTCCTGTCTATCTTTGTGTCGGGATTCCAAGGTGGTATAGCCTCTCACTAAAGTCTCCCTCTCCTTCTCCTTCTCCATCCCCTGGGGCTCTGGGGCCAGACTCATCTGGAGTGGCAGGGACTCCATGCTGCGATGCAGCCCAGACAGACGAGGGTAGAGCAGAGGTGAGGTGCTCCCTCCGCTCCCTTGAACCCCGAGAGAAGAGACCTGCCTGGGACCCAAGCCAGTCCCTGAGTTTGAGAAGCAGGCTGAGGAGTTCACATTGAGTAGAGGGGCAGGGCTGGGGGTCAGGCAGGGGCCAGGGGAGCTGCCTGCTGAGCTGGCCAGGTCCTGGAGTTTGGAGTATGGGGGAATTTTGGGTGGCAGGGAGTCCTGAACCCCCACCTCTAGGCTGTTTGAATTCAGCTTGTCAAGGTGGGCCATAGATGGAGGCTTTGCCAGGCTGCGTATCCCAGATAGCCTAAAGACAGAGACAGACAGTGGTGAAGCAAATGTATATTCACACTTTGTTCTGTGAGTTAAAAATTACTAGGAAATTGCACCATATGTGTTTTGTGGTCGTATCTCAAGTCCAGTACCTGTGTGTGTTGGGTGAGGGCAGATCCATGCCCTTACCACTGCTGGGAGGTCTCAGGCCCTGCAGCTTCCCTCCGTTCTCTGAGGGCGTCTGAGCAGGGCTGCCCTTCAGAGACCCACCTCCACACTCAGAGTCAGATACCACAGCTTTAGCTTTGGCCCTCTCTTTCTCTTTCTCTCTGTCTGTCTGATTGACAGGACTGGGACTCGGGATCCCACGACCACCTGCTTTACTCAACCCAGAGCTGAGCCCTGAGGCGGGCTCTTTGAGCCTGGAGCCCTGGGCCGGTTTGATCAGCCCAGAGCTGGTGTCCATCGTAGTGCTCACTGGGCGAGCTGAGCTTGGCCGAGTTAGAGTCAGGGTGCTTGTCTTTGCTGGGCGAGGCAGAGAGCGGTACTGGAGAGATGTCCTGGCATTCGGAGATAGAAAACCACTCTGGTCGCTGCTTGAAACATCTAGACTTGTCTTACGTCCTCCTCCACCACCACCACCTCCACCAGCCCCTGGTTTGACAGGAATACCCGACGATTTGGGAATCTTCCCCACAGTTGTAGAGCCACAGGGCATACTGGGATTGTTTGTGCCATTATTGGTGGCAGTTGCAGGCTTCTTGAAGCCAAAGTTTCCACCAGTTGAGGGCCTGACGAGGCCGGACGGAGGTTTACGTTGCTCACCAGCACCGGTGCCATTTCTGTGGTCTTTACCAGCATCAGAAGAAGAGCGCTGAAGGCCGGCGGTCTTCACTGCTAGCCGGGACTTATCCATTGGCTTCCCATCTGACTTGACTGTACCTAGAGAGATGGAGGATGGGAAAGAGAGAAGAGTCACTGATGAGTAGCTTGAACAGTCTGTGGTGGTGAGTGAGACTAACCAAGCCTTATTAGGACATGGTATCTTATCTGACCACCTACCAGGTCTGACTGTCTGCTGATAAAACCCAATCCCTGTCTGAGCAGACAAACAGTGTGTAGACCAGACTCTCAGCCAGCTTCACCCTCACACACACACTGTTATCATGTGGTTACTCCTCTTTTCCATCCTGATGAACTAAAAGAGTTTTCTCTGGCTTTCCACTAAGTGCACGTCTGTGTGTCACAGCTGCAGAGCGCTGAGATTAACATGTGCAGCATGGCTGTGGAAAACTGGTGTTCACGTTCACCAAGCGTGTCTGCGGGCAAAAAAGTGCAAGAAACACCCAGTTTCCCCACTCCTGAAGCCTCCTCTGGGAGAACGGAGGTTGAAGGAAAATTATGTGATTTTGCTCCCATCTGTATATTTCCCAGTTGGCAAATTAATTGGACTTGTTTGGAAGTTATTATGAGGAAAAAACTATTAGACACGTGCACCGCCCACACAAGTGCGAGCCCACACTACCCATGCTCTTAATTTGTATCTAATGGGAGTTGTTATGGGAGGTTTATATACAAGGCATTAACAGAGTCAAAGAACTGCTGTTGAATGGGACCCACCGGCGTGCTGCCTTGGGACATCTGGAGTCACTTAAGGGTATTGAAAAAGCCCACAAAATACACACACGCACACATAGGGCCAGACATATATATATATACCACACACACTCACAGCTCTCAGTGATTGGGTCTTATAGGAATGTGACACTGACAACACATTACGCTCGGAGCTCTTTTGTAAATGTGAAAATTGGGTTTACATGTCAAGTCATAAACTCAATCCATCGTATAACCGCAACACGGCACGTTCCAGGAGCATTAGGCTGCAGGAACACACACTGCCAACAGGGCAGTGAGACGCAAACACACACACACACACACACACACTCACACACACATACAGTGACAGAATCCAGACCCTTGTATTAATTCTGACATAAATGAAGCCTGATTTACTGACACCGACTGGTTATGGAGACAGTGGTGCTCACGGCTCGACACGGCAGCGTGTAGACACAGTGAATCACCACGTCTCGGTGCAAGAGGCCTCTGCGTGTCTGAGGAGATCTGAAGACACAAGCAGACAGAGAAATCTTTTCCATAACATTTCTAGCACTGCTGTCTCTGGATGTTCATTTATATTCTGCTGCCCTAAGTCTTCTTCTATTTAAGGCCACTGTAATAGAAGGGAGAGCAGTATGGAATGATGTACACACAAACACACTCATACTCTTGTCTATCATTCCCGGTGGTTTCCCAGGGAGATGAGCCGCCTCGCTCCTCGGCTCCACGTTCTCCCATCAACAAGTGTGTGCTTTTATTTGTGGTTGTTAGGATAAAGTATCGGTGTTTATTTGTGTGTATGTGAGAGGTATGTAAACATCTGTTGCAGAAAAGTGTATCTGCAGGTGTGTGTCTGTGTGAGTGCATGTGACTGTGCAGAGAGATATACATGATACATCAGCACTGACAGAATGATGAATACCTGCACTGTGTCCCACGCCCAAACTACATGCTGATTCAAACAGGTATGCAGCACATTCACACGAAGCGAGTCACAAAACCCAGTTGATGTTTGTCTGTACTGTTAATGGACACTATTGTCCCATAATGCAATGCACAAGGGAAATAGAGGCGGTGCTCACAGCTGGAAAAAATTATAACAAAATGTGAACTTTGGTTCCAAAGCTCCGCCATCATCTGAAAAAACCCAACCAAATAAACACCAAGTAAAAGTGAATGTAAACATAAGTTGTAGAGGTAGGTGATGAGGTGGGTGTACTCTCCTATACTTTCCAATGGCTTTTTGGCTGATAGGTGAGTATACTGTAAACAGCCAGAAAAAGAGGTGTGTATAACGTGTCTACCTGCGTATACCCACCACTACACCACTGCTTCAGGTCGAATAGCTTGTGAAAAAGTTGTGCAACAGGTAAAAAGTGTATTTATTTAAAGGCCCAGTGTGTAAAATGGGTTGAAAACAGTGACATCAGCGGTCAAATTCTAGATTGCAGGGCTCACTCGCTCACCCCTCCCGTCGGGTAAATGACGGTGGCCTCGTAGGGACAAAAAGCCTTGCGCACGAGTTTTTCAGGAGTAGGTCTATCTAGCGACGAGGTGAATGTTTATTTAGAAATCTAAACCATGTTACGATATTGTAATGAATCCCTCACGAGCAGGAGACCAGAGTAGCGTTCGGGAAAAAGGCCAGTTTATTTGAGCACTCGAGAAACTCCGGTAACACTCCACTCCGTCCCAAACTCTGACTCTTCTAGCGTAACAGACACACTTCATAACTTTACACACATACTCGTTTGCCATGCTAAGTGGGGACCCCCCCTCCCCTCTCTGCTCCGCCAATCTCCAGCCCGCACACTGACTGACAGCGTAGCCGGTAAACAGAGCTCAGCTGTTTATTTAGCCTAGCAATATCTCCGGACTATAGTAGCTGCAATGGACGACTTTGAACGCGATTTTGAAGAGTTTCTTGTAGCGGACACAGACCCAGAGCCATACCTGTTTGAGCCGGAGCACACAGATGAGGAACTCCATGTGTTTGATGCTGAGCGGGCGAGAAGAGAGGCTGAATGCACAGAATGGGATTCGGTGCTACTGCTACCATCGTTGGGGAGATATATCATCAGGAGGAAAGTGCCGCATAGAGTGCATCACAAGGAGTGAAGCTGCGTCTTCTTTTCCTCGCAGATGACGGTTCGGGTTCATTCTCTCCTCTTGCGTGGTAAGTGTGGTCCATTCGCAAACTTTATAACTAAAAAAACTTTTCACTACTCTCTATCGACGAACTACTAACACTCTCTGCTGTTTCTTCCTCCTTCTTCCTTCCTCCTGCTGTCTTCGTTGGTTCATTTATACACGCGAAACGCCTTCTCTGGCTGGCTGGATTGTCGACTTGGTCTGCCGGCCCTTGATATATATATATATATATATAAAAGCATAATTATAAGGCTACGAAAACCAAATGAATTTTATTTTATAGCGATCATACACTTGTATAAACATATTAATGGGTAGAATATTCAGATTCAGATTCAGATTGACAATAAACCATGCCAAATATTACACACTGGCCCTTTAATTTACAGTTATGGGCAAGGGTAGAAATGAACTGGCAACAGGTGAGAACAAAAATAATCAGGTGCCTGAGCTGACCGCGTTGACGCTTATCAGCTTCTGCCTGATACAACTCCATCACGCAGCAAAGGACGTTCGACAAAACATCATTCAGGAGCTGAAGATGCAGCTGACTGATTGCAAAGAGACAGTTCCTACGGATATACAGTACAGGCCAAAAGTTTGGACACACCTTCTCATTCAATGCGTTTTCTTTATTTTCATGACTATTTACATTGTAGATTCTCACTGAAGGCATCAAAACTATGAATGAACACATGTGGAGTTATGTACTTAACAAAAAAAGGTGAAATAACTGAAAACATGTTTTATATTCTAGTTTCTTCAAAATAGCCACCCTTTGCTCTGATTACTGCTTTGCACACTCTTGGCATTCTCTCCATGAGCTTCAAGAGGTAGTCACCTGAAATGGTTTTCCAACAGTCTTGAAGGAGTTCCCAGAGGTGTTTAGCACTTGTTGGCCCCTTTGCCTTCACTCTGCGGTCCAGCTCACCCCAAACCATCTGGATTGGGTTCAGGTCCGGTGACTGTGGAGGCCAGGTCATCTGCCGCAGCACTCCATCACTCTCCTTCTTGGTCAAATAGCCCTTACACAGCCTGGAGGTGTGTTTGGGGTCATTGTCCTGTTGAAAAATAAATGATTGTCCAACTAAACGCAAACCGGATGGGATGGCATGTCGCTGCAGGATGCTGTGGTAGCCATGCTGGTTCAGTGTGCCTTCAATTTTGAATAAATCCCCAACAGTATCACCAGCAAAACACCCCCACACCATCACACCTCCTCCTCCATGCTTCACAGTGGGAACCAGGCATGTGGAATCCATCCGTTCACCTTTTCTGCGTCTCACAAAGACACGGCGGTTGGAACCAAAGATCTCAAATTTGGACTCATCAGACCAAAGCACAGATTTCCACTGGTCTAATGTCCATTCCTTGTGTTTCTTGGCCCAAACAAATCTCTTCTGCTTGTTGCCTCTCCTTAGCAGTGGTTTCCTAGCAGCTATTTGACCATGAAGGCCTGATTGGCGCAGTCTCCTCTTAACAGTTGTTCTAGAGATGGGTCTGCTGCTAGAACTCTGTGTGGCATTCATCTGGTCTCTGATCTGAGCTGCTGTTAACTTGCGATTTCTGAGGCTGGTGACTCGGATGAACTTATCCTCAGAAGCAGAGGTGACTCTTGGTCTTCCTTTCCTGGGTCGGTCCTCATGTGTGCCAGTTTCGTTGTAGCGCTTGATGGTTTTTGCGACTCCACTTGGGGACACATTTAAAGTTTTTGCAATTTTCCGGACTGACTGACCTTCATTTCTTAAAGTAATGATGGCCACTCGTTTTTCTTTAGTTAGCTGATTGGTTCTTGCCATAATATGAATTTTAACAGTTGTCCAATAGGGCTGTCGGCTGTGTATTAACCTGACTTCTGCACAACACAACTGATGGTCCCAACCCCATTGATAAAGCAAGAAATTCCACTAATTAACCCTGATAAGGCACACCTGTGAAGTGGAAACCATTTCAGGTGACTACCTCTTGAAGCTCATGGAGAGAATGCCAAGAGTGTGCAAAGCAGTAATCAGAGCAAAGGGTGGCTATTTTGAAGAAACTAGAATATAAAACATGTTTTCAGTTATTTCACCTTTTTTTGTTAAGTACATAACTCCACGTGTTCATTCATAGTTTTGATGCCTTCAGTGAGAATCTACAATGTAAATAGTCATGAAAATAAAGAAAACGCATTGAATGAGAAGGTGTGTCCAAACTTTTGGCCTGTACTGTAGATATGGACATGTGATAACCGCAAAATCGGTTATCTTTGTGTCACTTTGCATCACCTCACCAAGTAGGATTTAACTGAGCGAGTGCTTTGCATATCTGGATGAATCAGTACATTATGCAAAATGGCTTCAAGGTAAAATGGTGTGTTAATTCACAGGTCAGGTCACAGGACTTAGATTAACGGCCGGGTTGGGTCCAGATTTTACTTGGAGATAATTACAGGTAACAGTTCAGTTCTGGTGCTGAGCTTTGTGGGTGTGGTTTGCAAATCTTGACCTGTGCAGGACTCTGATGTCCATCTTTAAGTAAATAAAGTACATAACATATAAATACATAATCACATAAGTTAATTTTAAGTCAGTGAGTTAAGGAATTTGAGGCAAAGTGTGTGGAGTAAAAACTGTGTAGCATTTACTGTTAATTGAATCATTTTCTGTTAGTACAAAACAATAAAATTGGTGCTGAAACATTCGATCAGAAAATTAATCATCAACAATTTTTTACAAATGAGTAATTGTATAGGTTATTTATCAAGGAAAAATGCCAAATGTTTGTTGGTTTCAGCATTTTAAAATGTGATGTTTTGCTGTTTTTATTTCTTTTATATCACTGTAAATTGCATATTTTTGGCTTTTGGCTGCTGGTCAGAAAAACAACCAGTTTGACGTAGTTACCCTGTGCTCCTGAAACTTGTAATGAATGTTTTTTTGCTTATCTTACATTTTATAACATAACGCTGAAAACACACCAAGCAGTGGTGAAGCGCAGCCTGCTGCAAGATACCACGCAATGTCTATGGAAAGCTAGCCTGGTTCCAGACCATAGACCCCACCCACTCAACTGAGTAGGCTTGCATTACTGGTCTGGCATACTTCAATGAATTTGCGATTTATCTCGTCCAAACGCTGGACGGACCAATGAACGCCGGGGGTCTAGTGATTAGCCAATCAGCGCCACGCTGATGTCAAGCTGTACGCCGGTGGGTAACTGGTGAGGATAGCAACAATGGCGACTGCTACAGATCCTACAGACCACATTAACGATGCTATCGAGGTATTTCGCCACTACTTGCGTTAATGGAGGACCAAATTAAGGAAGCTGCTAAACTGGATTTAACGGCGATGCAGCTGGGCGTGCACGACGACGGAGACATTTTAAACGGGCAATGCTCGCTTGTTTTCGGCACCCCCGAGGTATGGATACTAATGACGTCAGATTCTGGGTGAGTCGTTGATCTCTACTGATTGGTTAGGGAAAAAATCAAATTCCCGCCCCTTGTAAATCGCCTTCAGTGGAAGCCATGTCAGACTGAAGGTTCTGGGAGCTTCAGTCTGACACTCAGGCTAATGGAAAGCTGCAGCGGTCGCTCTGAGCTCAGTCAGCTGCAGACATTGAATTCTGTGGTGGCAAAAAAATACCCACAGCCAATCAATAAACAGAGTTCTGACGCTTGTGACATATTGACCTATGTTACAAACAATTTCTTTCTGCCTGAAACACATGAACACACCTCCCAGCCACAGGACAATGTAATTATTACAATCAGTTAAGTTCAGATAAAATAGTTGTAAAATGACAAAATGACAATGAAAATAATCTTTAGTAAATACTACACAGACGTGTTGTACACAAGCGCTTTGTCTATTCTTGGAAATGTTGTTTCTTCAAAGATCTCACACTCTCTGTGTCTCCAACAATACCGCAAACATGCAGACAAACACAGACTTACAAACATTCACATACAATCCTGCCAAACCTCAGCAACACACTGATCTTCAGCCTGAGCAGCAGAGACCTCTCTAACTATCTAAGAATGTCTGACGCTTATTCGGTTAAATTGATGAGCTCCTCCACGCTGATGAGCTGCAACAAGTCTGCTTTCACTTGACTCCATCATCTGATGAATTACCGCCTAAAAGTCAGTGACAGATTGAATAGCCCTGATAGCAGATTCGTATTGTTCACATCAATAACAATAACAGCCTGGCACACGGATCACAGGCTGGTTCAACACACAGATATGTTTGGCATATCTGTCACTTCAACAGCTGGCAACACAAACACAGGACAGTCCCACAGAAAGAGGACTGTTTATATAGACATTGCAAATCTAGACTGGCACACAACTAATATCCTGTTGTTTTGGTTGTCTATATTCTAAGTGTGTGTGTGTATGTGTGTGTGTGTGTGTGTGTGTGTGCTTACGTAAACAGCACACAGATGGTGTGCTTAAAAGGCAGCTGCACAATCCGCACTATTGTGCTCTTTGTGTGTTGGTAAGAGTGTGTGTGCGTGTTAAGTGTGATGGGTGACACTCTGTAAGGCTGGCACAATCTCAGACGTATCTGCACACACACACACACACACACACACACACACACACACACACACACACACACTGTCTCTGGTCCAGTTGTTTTGAGTACAAGGCCTTTATTTAAGTGCTATAAATTCTCTCTGTCCGGCACAAAAATAAAGCTTGCATAGGAAAGGCTGGACCAATAGGAAGAAAAAAAAACACTGTTGGTCAGTGTGTGTCTGCGTCTGTGTGTGTGTGTGTGGTTGGCTGGCAGGAAGGGAGTGGGTGGTGATGGGCGTTTGATACATGGCACCACTTTCTAAAGGCCCAGAGGGTGGGCTGCTGCAGCTGTGGATGAATGTGTGGGACAAAGACAGAGTGTGTGTCTGTGACTGTGTGCGTGGGTGTGAGACTGCCAGAGAGAAGGGAATATTAAAAGGCAGCCAATGTGTCAGTCTGCTCAGGTTATGAAACCATTTCAAGTGTAGCTATATTTATTACACCTCACTGTGTGCATGCATGTGTGTGTGTGTGTTTCGCCTCTCACCTGCCACTTTCAGCCCACTCTGAGAGGTGTGTGTGATTGGAGAGGTGACTCCCACAGGTGGGTTTCGTCCTTTCTTCAACACATTTCCTTGACCCAAGGTCTGAGGTTTCTTCAGTTCGCCCTTCCCTCCTTCCGGCCCCTCCCCCTGTGTCCGCGTCTTTTTCCATTTATTGGCCGATTCGGACTTGAGACTTCCTGTATCGTAGACGCCGCCGCCCTGGCTCTTGCGGCTGGGTTTGGTATCATCAGAGTCCCAGGACAGACCGCTCTCCACCAGAGATCTCTTCTCTGCATCTGTCCGCATCTAGAAGGAAAAAGAATGCCACATGCTTAGACGAACTGTGTCGAGAAAATGTTAAGGAAGTAAGTATGTGTGATCTGACTTATAGAACATGGAGACATTAATTATCCGTATGTCTCTGGTATGTTGTTTGCTGTATAGGCATGGAATTATCTTTGGTGGTTTTGACCACCTAACCAGTAGAGTTAAAAAACAAAACTAAGCATCATGGCAACAAAGTGCCTCGAAAGAATGAGAGAGAATCAAAGCTTTTCTGAACTCACATAAAATTTGTATATGGCTTTTATTGTGAGGTTAGTGAAATGCAAAGACTCCATGCATTGGAATCGGAGCTCTCGTTTAAGATTTAGCTTTCTCACTGACATTTTGTTCAACACTGAGAAAGCTAAGAGTTTTATATGGATCTCAGCATCAATCACCTCTTCTACTGAGTTTTTTTCTACTTTGCAATTTTTAAAGTAGTTTTACTAAGACTTAAAGGAGCGGTTCAGCCCCAAATCAAAAATGCATTTTTCCCCTCTTACCTGTAGTGCTATTTATCAGTCTAGATTGTTTTGGTGTGAGTTGCTGAGCACTGGAGATTGCGGCGGTAAAAACATCTGCCGTCTCTCGAATATAATGGAAGTACATGGCACTCAGCTTGTGGTGCTTAAAGCACCAAAAATACACTTGAAAGAACTCAACAGCAACGTTTCTTTCCAGAAATCATGACCAGGTTGCTCAAGATAATCCACAGACCTTGTTGTGAGCAGTTTCATGTAGGAACTATTTTCTTTGTACCAAATTACACCCACCAAACATATCACCACGTAGAAGGAAAAGTGCATCTACTCATGGACAAGAGTCTTGTGTTTGTGACAGCACGAGATGTAAACATTAGCCGTTTTTAGATAGGCATTGTGCAAATTTGCAGGAAAGCCCAATCAGTGTTTTTTCAGCATTGGCAGTATTAAAATAAAATCGGGGAGTACGGCAAAATGCCGCCTACCTACTTTTGTTGATACAGAATGCGCCTTTTTTGGGAAAATGGGGGCATGAGCAAGTAACAAAACATGTTGCTCAGTGTGTGACGTAAACAGTGACGTGGGAGGGAAACCGCAGCTGGTCAGTCCTTGGGGAGCTCCTTCAGGAGCTCTGTGCTTTCTCTTGTAAGTCGGCCCGTTCTTCACCGTCCCTGTCATTTGACGGTTAATGGCCTCTTCGTTTGCGAGGGCAAGGAGGGTGCACAATTCCTTGTCTCCCCAGTTGCTCATCTTTACAGTGTCTGTCAGGTTTGCATTTCCGTCTTGCTACTAGCTGCTCGCTAATTCCTGCTATCAGCTGTTTCCTGTTTATCCACCGCCAGTGGGTCGCACGTGCAGCGTCATCAACAGCTCCTCCCACAAGTCTTCAACAGCCTAAATGCTCACAGCTTTCTGGCAAAATGGCCCTACATTTCCAGAAAATCTGGCAGTGTAAAAGGGGCTATTAATGAAGTCCTCCTCGGCTGTAACTTTAGCTAGCTCAGTGGGGCTAGGTGAGCTAGCAGTAGATGCACGCTTCCTTCTGCTTCCTTCCACTAAACGGCTCACAACAAGGTCTGTGGATTATCTTGAGTAGCCAGATCCTGCTTTCTGGAAAGAGACGTTGCTATTGAGTTCTTTCAAGTGTATTTTTTTTAGCACTTTGAGCACCACAAGTCGAGTGCCATCTAGTTCTTCTTTATTAGAGAGAAGGCAGACATCTTTACGGCTGATATCTACAACACTCGTCAACCCACACCAAAACAATCTAGCCTGATCAACAGCACTACAGGTGAGGAATAATGACTTATAGAAGTGCTATGAATGAAATCCCAACAGCTATTAGGCTCGTGTGTCAACAGATGTATCTCTGTGGCAAATGAACAAACTCTTCGCACTGATGAGAACCATGTGATTTGGCTGAAATTAAAAAAAGGAAATAGGAGCTTGTGTTGGGTCTGTTTTATCAACCTACATTTGGACATGTTGGCCACTTTTTTGACCATTAGGAAAATGGTAAAGTTAATAGCTGCAGACACTTCTTGCAGTTCTGGTGGACATTAAAACTCAAGCACATGCAGTGTAATACAAGTAAGCAATGTATATCTGCGTGCCAATAAAAAGATTATAATCAAATCAAATCCAATTTTAAGAACTGTACCCATTCATGTTACCTTCCGAATCAAATACTACAACATTTTGTTACTAAAAAAACTGGCTTCTCTTTGATGATTCTGAGTCATTTCCTAACATCCTTTAACATAATCCACTGTACAAAGTTAGTTTGGGACACTGGGAGGAATGAGCCAATGGAACAACCCACTGGATCATTCCTGCAAAAACATTGTGTATCCCTTAAATCTGTATTTAATGTTCTTGAGTGGCCACAAATTGAAAAAAATGTCATTTGATGAGGTGTGCGGACTCAGCCGGATCCTCAGACTCTGTCTCATATTGATGCCTTCTGAGCAGAAAAACATGTCTAACCCAGTCAGCTCAAAAACACTCTCTGATGTCTCGTCTCATCTCATATGTTGTCTAAATCCTATTGTATGCTCTATTTGAACACTTCAAAAGAAACAACAGAGGGAGAAAACACACACACACACACACACACACACACACACACACACACACACACACACACACACTGACCTACACAGAGGAATCAGACAACACGGCCTAAACATAATCCAATAAGAAAGAATGTCAAATGTTAAACTAAGGAAATATGAGGTCATTCGTGAGTCATGTGCTGTGACTCAATCAGGATACTTCCGTTAGTGCACTTCCTCGTACACTACTTGTGTGACAGTGTTGTCTCCACTGGTTGTTGTGCGCTTATCGAAAATGACAAGCACCACATTTGACTGCTTCTTCTTCATTTTAATGGCAAATTGCAACCAGGCGGACCTTTATTGCCAACTTTTAACTGTGATTGTCGACCACCAAAATATCTGCCCACTTGATTGCTTGTTCACCAGAGCAACTGCTGCAGCTTCCTCAGCTGCCATTTTCAAGTTTGGTGATCTCTCCCCTTCTGCTAAGTAGCCAAGATGGCGACCATTAAGGATCAGAAGTGTCCAGTGTTCCACATGGAACTTTTATACCGTTATAAGTACACCATTAAACCCTGATCACACAGAACGTGTTTTTTGCAGGTTGCAAAACGTGGGGTGTGCCACAGGTTTTTTTAAAATTAAATGCCACTTTTTTATTGTTGCCAGGCAACCACGGACACACCTCCTGTGTAATAAATCTACCGTTTATTCATTTATTTTAGTTATTTAAGTAATTAGTATCTAGCTCCTAAAATGTACTTGCTGTAGCTCTGGTTGAGGGTGAGAGGCCGTCAGTAAATAGTTTGTTGGGCAGAGGGAAACGGAGATCTGTGTGGGTACATGAGACCCTGAATAAGAGGGTGGATCATGGGGAGTACCACCAGTTGGTCCAGAAGTTTCTCCTCGATGATGGCTATTTCCAGGCATATTTTAGGGTGACAGGGGGGCAGTTTGACAACTGCTGTCTATCGTCAGGCCATATAGCTCTGGGTATCCAGCAACAGCTACCACCAGATGACAAAGAGATGACATGGGGTGTTTTTCCACTTTGAGTTGAAGTTTTTTCAACTCGAAGAGTTCAGAGCACACTGGCAAAAACGCCAGGCACCTGAAGTCCAGAAACGCGAGGCACATTGCGAGCAGAAAGCTTCATTCTCATTTAAAGTGATTACAAAAAGACCCCTCCAGCTGCTAAAATGCTTTCTCTGTAATCAGGGAATTACAGTGCACTGCATTTTGCCATACTTGTCAGCGTAAACAAATTATAGAATACTTTACTTACTATGTAAAACTATCTATTCCCTTTCCAAAGCCAGGCTCGATTCTTTGGGTTTGGGGGAACTGAGCATACAACTGATTAAATGAGGCTTGGATTAAATTGCACGAGTTGTGTGAGAGTTTGTAAACGGATGTTTTGATGTAGTTTTTTGGTGTTGCTAAATGTGGATCCCAGTCAATCTATAAACCAATATGCTTGCCATTTTCGATAAAGGCATGTGAGGAAAAAAAGTGTTCTTTGCAAATTCAAGGTAACTGACAAATTCATTTAAATATGGTCATTTGTGGGTGAAGTATTAGTTTAATGCACTTAAAATAGCAAGTGTAAGTACATATGCATGTGAACTGACACATAGCAAAAGTCCTCTGAGTGTGTTGTGGTAAAAACATGTGGAAGTGTACTAAAGACAAAAGATTTGAGGGAACGCAAAACAGTTCCTAGAGCTACTCAGTCTACAAGTCAGCTTTAATTAGATTTAGATGCTTCCAGAAATACACACAATGCACAACATGTTTAGTTTTCACAGAGGCAGATTACTCTCCCCCCTGTAGGAGACTGACAGTTACACAATGTGTCAGACAGTGTGTGTTTGTGTGTGTGTGTGTGTGTGTGTGTGTGTGTGTGTGTGTGCGTGTGTGTGTGTGAGTTCAGGACATTGCACTCAGCAGTTCTCATGAGGACTCATATGCTGAATTCCTTTTTTATTAAAACCAATAGACCCCATGGGCAGGTTCACATCACATGAGGAGGAGGTACGAGTGAGTGAGTGAGTGAGTGAGTGAGTGAGTGAGTGAGTAAGCGTGTGTGTGTGTGCAAGTGTCCTGTCTGACCAGACCTTGTTGATAGAACATTGTCATTTCCTCACAAACATTCCCTGATTATTGAAACAGCAGGGATGAGATACACATCTGTCCATGTAGGCAGTGGCAAAACATGATAACGACACAAACACACACGCTGATAAGCACACACACACCCACATTGTAAAAAGGTATTGGGAAAACAAGGTGTAATAACTTGATTATCTGGTCCACCTCCATGTGGAAATGAGGAAATCTGGGTCTTTGTACCACCTACATGCACCACTTTCTAGCTTTGATTCTCTCTCTGTCATGTCTTCTTTGTGCCCCCGTCTCTCCTCCACCCTCACATCCTTGTTGAGCACGTTATGCAATACGTGGGAGAAATGAGGAGCAAATGTAAAGCCCGAGCTGCCTTTGAGGGGATTAAAATCAACAGGAGCAAAAAGGGAAAAGGTGGAGTGATAAAACGGAGACAAAGAAATGGCTTCGGGACACAAAGACAAAGAGGAAACTGATAATCAGCTGAGAATGTCGAGGGAACAGGGCGCCATGTGTACGAGACAATGTGGGGTGCATGGTGAGGTGAATGGTTGGTTGCCATGGTAATGATGCCATAGGGGGGTAATGGTTGCTATGACTCCTGCAACTAGGCGTGGAGGGAGGTGCCCCGGTTCTTGCGGCTCGCTGGCCCGGATGCAGGACTGCAGATGGCCCTGTGCGTGTGTGTGTGTGTGTGTGTGTGTGTCTGTGCATGTGTGAATGCGTGTGTGTGTGTGTGTGTGTGTGTGTGCGCAGATGGCCGTTCTAGACCTGTCCTTCAATATACAGTAGAAGACAAAGACCCGCGCTCACAGTCTCAGCATCCCTGCACTTTCGGTTGCCATGGTTACATTGATTCCCTCTTGCTCGCTGTCTCTCTCTCTCTAAGATCCCACTACATCCGTCACATAAACCAAATTGCGGAGGTGTGACCTACATCAGACGCTCGAGGAAAACACACTATACACACACACACACACACACACACTGTCTGGAACCCATACAGCTACAGATGGAACTTAAAGAACCTCAAGCAGAGCTGCAGACGGGATTTTAGAAGCACTGAGGTCATGAGTCCCAAATCCTCCCATCCCCACATCAGTTTTTTAACACCATATCTCACGTATACACGAGTACGCTTCAACGTATTGTTACCACAAGGATAATAAATCAGGACAGTTGTTTCAGCCCGGCTAATTATACTACTGAACTGGGCCAAAACTACAGGCTCTGGATCAGGTGTGCAATCACAATAAAGTTCAATACGGCCACACTAGTTTTTAGACATTCCTCTCTAAAACCTCCAAAACAAGCCTGATTACTATTAAAAATTCAGCTTTTAATGCAGCTTTAAAACCTCTACAAAAGCCCAAAAGGGAGCCTTGTGGAACAGTGCAGCTATACAGCATGCAGTGTGTTTGTGTGTGTTGCAGCGAACATTGATCGCTGCAGATGTGATAAATATTATGGGTGTGTGTAGAATACTTAATCAGGCTTTGTCTCTGATGCTGTCTGTCGTGTGTATTCATGTATGTCCTCTGTTCTCTGACAGAGGATCTAACACACCATTCAGCACCTCATCAATACCTCCCTGGAATAACAATTTAATCAATACTACAGTAACCAACACACTGCTAATCCGTCTGTGTCAGAAGGCTGTGTATGTTCGTGTGTGTGTGACTTACCACTATGGCCGAGTTTCTGCGGGAGCCGATGGGAGTGGTGGGCAGAGAGTTGAGTGTGGGACTGGTGTTGAACTCTTCAGAGCTGAGGTTGTCTGAGCCATCGCTCAAACCGCTGCTGATGGAACTGCTCTCGTCCCAACTAGAAGAAACAGAGACAAAGAAGATGTGTCAGATTATCTTTTTTTTTCCTTTATAATATAGGAAATAATGTGAGGAAAAAAACATTAAGCAGTTATGATGATGTATGTGATGATATGATAAGAGGTCAGGCGTTCAGATCAGCTCTGATCTGAGTGTGTGTGGGTGTGTGGATGTTTGGATGACAGGCAGGCAACGACATGGCCAAACACAAGCATGATCCTGAATGTATTAACCTGTGGGACCTCGATCTGATGACTAAAGTCCAGTTCAGACCAAAGAGAAAGCAACAAGACGAAACCATTTTAGAGCGTTGAAGAGAAAAGTTGTAGCGTGTGAACTGGCCGGTCTGAGCTCGACTCAAGCCGGCTGATGGTGTCACCTGCAACTCAGCTGGTCAAATCGCCGGCGGCTGGTTTTAAAACAGAAAGCACATCACCTGTTTCTACAGCCAACTGGCTTGTGGTAAAGTCCACTGGTCAATTCAAAATGACCGTAGACTGCGTGTTCACTTCCTGCGGCAGATGCTCCATCCCTGCCGATCACGACACTCATTGATGTTCATGATCTGAGCCGACACCATACAGCGCTGCATCCGGGTATAATCAGGCTGATATTGTATAGTGTGAACCCGGCATAACAAAATTCCTCTCATCTGAGATCAAACGTGTAATTTCGTCAGCCTTACAACAGCTTGTCTGTGTTAAATGTGGGACTGCTGGTGTACTGCAGTGATGAGGTTAAATTCAGGCAGTAGAAATGTTCTCCTAATTTCAGGGGTGAACAAATCTGGCCAAGTGGTCAGAGTCTCCTAACTGGTAAATCTGAGTTAAAGCCCCAGTGCCATCAAGCATCCACCTTTCAGAAAGCATCATCGATCAAGACATCAAATCTTCTCCAGCTCCTAGGCCGTACAGACGCTAATTCTGCTTCCCTGCAAAGAACGATCAGGTATCACATACCACCACATGCTCTCATATCCAAGAATATCTGACAAATCCAAAACAATACATGCCAATTACCTTGATATCTACTTTTTACATTGCATGAACTATGAAAGCTCCAGCAGCTCAGTTACATCAGCGGCTGGCTCACTTGGCTCCATGTCTCCCCGTTTGTCTTTTGATTAAATATTCATGGACCTCATTTAGAACACTGCCTGCTCTATATACTTAACTTTCATACTGCATGGGCTGCAAACACTTGGCAAACTGAAATTTGGAGCGCTCTCGACATCATCTCAACCCACACACGCACGTAAAAATAGCACTGAAGAACATATACACTGATGCATGCGCCCACGAGTGTATGCGGGAGGGGAGTCAGTGCCAGGACTGTGAAGTCGGTCCTCTTGGCACACATCTGCTTCACAGTTTTCCTTGTACCCCCCGCAAGAGAAACCGCTTTGATAATCGTAACATAAACAGGTATCTCTGTATACCTAACACAATAGTATGAATCGACATCATACTTCAAGCAAAATGACACTCAGCGCATTCAAGGACCTGTTCCACAATCCAGTGTTGTGCTTTCTATGGTCCCACTTGTCCTCAACCTTCATCTCGGTCTTGTCTACTTCTGCCAACATTATTCATCATTTCTGATATTTGACAGGCAGAAACTCATATATGTTATTGTGTTAACTAGATTAGACTGAAGTCAGGGTCTCCTGTGCGATCTACCCAGGAACCCAGGTACAAGCTTGCTGCTAGAATCTGAACCCCAACCAGGCGAGATCACATTGCTGAAGGCGTCTGATACATTTGTGGCTTTTAAGACGTTTTAAACATTTGTGTTTAATGTGGATTTTCATTAAGTTTCTGTTTATGTGCATTTTGTTATTTCATTTTATATTATTTTCCTCCCGTGCTTTCCTTTTACCATTTCATCACACTTTATTTATGTCTGTTTTTCTTACTGTTTTACTTTTCTTTCATTTCAATCTTGTGGAGAACTTTGTTGACTTCAAATACAACTTAAACTATTAGTATTTTCTAGATTGCCTTTCAACAAACCATGTGGCCGAACATATAACATTTCGTTAGTTTTCCAGTTTTCCAAAGGTGAATCGTGCTCTTTATTTTCTATCTAGTGGCTGCAGTGCATAACCGTTTGTCAGTGGAGAAGAAGGGATGCTACGATGAGGCAGTTTTCCCACCTGTTCATTAACTTGTGACGACACTGGTTTTACAGATTGCACCAATAATTTTACACGAAAACATATTTGTCCATGACGCTCAGTATCTGTAGAGCGCATACTTTGATTTTTAGTGTTAGCTCTTTAGATCTTCCCTTTCCTTCAAACAAAACAGGAACAGTAAGCATGGCTGTGGCCAAGCCTGATTTTCTTGCCAACGTTTTCTTGTTCTTTTGGGCTGTGGCTCGGGGTTGGCAGCAGCTCCCTCCTTTTCTTTATCTCCCTCTTCTTTCCAACCAAGGATGACCGCTTCTTCCTCCATCATCCTCTTGGCTTCCTCAACATCCAGGTTGTAGTCATCTCCGTAGTGCAGGTCCTTAAATGTTGCCTTGTGCATTTCTGCTACTGACAGAGCTGACTGCGGTCTCACCATCTGCACTTGAAGTGTAAGTGTAGACCACGTGACCGCAGTCGGAACTCTGTGCTGCGACTCTGCTGCCATACGAAGCAGACACTTTGAGTTTATGATTGTAGCATTGGTCATCTGGCTAAGTATCAGTAACTAGTGGGGTAACAATCCATCGATTTGGATCAATATATCGATTCAGTGATCGACGATCCAATATCATCGAATCGAAATCATTTCGTAGTAGACTTTGTGATGTCAGCAAATATTGTATCGTTGTCCAAAGAATCCGTATAATATAGTATTGGGATGAAACTCGTGATTTCTAGCCTACAAACTAGAGTCTTATTTGATGAATGTGGTTATGATACAAAGATGAATCAAACGGGTTTTATTTCTATTTTTACAGAAAGCAAGAGACGGTAGGGGTGGTGGGCAAGTAAACTAATCAGTGTATGCCTGAACACAACATGGAACACTGGTAACACCGACTGCAGCAGCAAATCTATGGAGAAATCGGCATTTTTGTTTTTCTTTGACAATAGATTTCTCATTCATTTTGGTGAATGGCATAAGTAAAGCAATTCAATTAGGATTTTTCCTTTAACACATCAATTGCGGTTGATGTTTGACCATTGCCTATCCAGTGATAAAAGATATCTACAGTAATATGACCAATCAAGCATGTAAAAACTCGATTACTACAGTGACTTGTTGGAATGAGGAAGGGGGAGAAGAAGGCACATCTGTGAGGTGTGTTGGGGTTAGTGGGTGAACATCCGCATGTGCTTGTATACATCAAGTAGGTCATGTTTAGGAAGTAAGGGGGTTGGGGTTGTCATCTCATCAGAGTCAATAGGTTTGACTGATATCGTACCATACTGTAAAACAAGTTAAGTGGGTGGGGCTCGCCTAATGAGGTCATGTATACTGTGGCACGGGGGAGAGAAAGCGGTGTTGGCCTTCCGGTTGGGTGCCTGTGTGGGTCACACTGCACCCTGAGGGGACTTGAGGGGGGGGATCAGGGGGAGATGGGTGAAGTGAAAGCCCTCGCTGTCTAGCCTGTGGATATGTAGACGCACAAAAAAAGAGCAGACAAGATTTTTACGTCTGAAGTGGCTGTCATGCTGCCTTGTCTATATGCCAGAGTGGGATTAAGGGCAAATTTAAGATTGGGCCAGACACATTCAGAGTGCCGACCTACACTTTCTGTCTACATGTGAAAGACTAAGGAATTTAAACATTGTAAAACTAGTTAAAAAATGGATTCTGGTGCATTTTTAATTACTCTAGTGTTATTTTTACCAGAGAGAAAGACAAAAAAAAAGACATTTCTTGTGATTCCAGCTTTGATATTTTGCATTTTGCATCACTGAATATTTGCAATGAAACTCACAAAGACCTGCACTAAAAACACATGGAATTATCCTACCTTCTTTTATGACAAAATATGCAGTTTTATGGCTCAGTTAGAGATTTAACAACTTTGTAAAAAGGATGTTGCTCTTCCATAAAAGCTGATGTTGGATTCCTGATTTATACCTAATTTCTATTTAGTCCTTATTACACAAACGCCCAAAGGAACTAATAAATTTTGAAGTCATCCAGTCATCCATTTGAACACAACACTCAATACTCATTTCGAGGAGTCAACTCGTCATAACACAGCTGTGGTTTACTATCAGCACGTCTCTGAAGCAACACCTTTCTCCTCATATCCTGTTATTCACTTCAAAGCTATCTGTGTGTCCAGCGGAGCTTTTGTGAATGATATACTCTCCCTCTCTCTGATGAATAATTCAGATCTGATAGGAAACAGAGCAAACACAGTGTCTGCTGGAGTTGGTGTCACTCAGCCTGCAGATGTGAAAACAGGAAACCGCGGAGGAGAGCAATGAGGTCAGGGGTCAAACATCACAGACAGCTCCAGCGAAATGAGTGAGTAAAACATAAAACAGACAATGTTATCTCGCTTATCAGTGAGATCCTCTCAGACTGGATGTGAAAAAGAAATTATATGAGTCAAATATTTGAATAAAAATCCCTCATCTACCAGACCAGGAAGAGACGCTTCATTAAAGGCTGCTTAGATGAGACCAACAGACACCTCAGAGACTCAGAGAGTAAATAAGGGTTGAGACGATAAGGCCGCCAAAAGGAACATAAGGCATCATACAGTTTGTCTGTGTGTATGTGTGTGAATTTGTGTGACTGCCTTGGCAATGACTTGATCTGCCTTCAGCTTTGATCTGCAGAAATTATGATCAATCAGACTTCAATGACCCACGCTGCTCAGCTCTGTGAGTGGGAAATCTTCAAGTTCCAAAAGATCTTAGAAAGTATTCGCTAACGGTTTTAAGCTTCATCTGTCCAAGTCAGTCTAAAGGTTTCTGGCTAAAAAGGAACTTTCTTATTTCCCAAGCTAAAACCTGATATCCTCAATCATTGTCTGCCAATATACTGTCATGACGCCCGGCTCTTCTTCGCCATCTACAGTCCTCCATCGACTCCACTGTGAGAGACAAAAGGAAGCTTTGAAAAGAGGGCGATGAAACACGAGGATACTCCAAAGAAGAGCGTGAAGTGGCGTGTGGGGAGAGAAGAAAGAGCTGAAAACGGCGAGCACAAAAAGAGAGAGCTTATAGTGGGAAGAGAAGTGCTGTCAATGACACACGGAAAGCCTCCTCAACATCTCAAGAGGATCGTCTCTCTCAACTCTCCCTCAAAACTTTCATTAACTTGCCTCCTCTACCTCAATCCACTCCATCCTTCCTCCCTTTAACAGCGGCTTCTGAAATCTCCTGTCATAATCTCCCCTCGCTCCGCCTCGTCTTTTTTATTCTTAAGCAGCAGCTGCAGAGACCGGGGATAATATTAGCACCCAATTCATCTACATAACCCCTCTCATAGATTAGCTAGTGTTTCGTGGCAAGTACCATTTTAGTAAAGCTGCTTCCTTGTCACATCTGTATTCATTTTAATCAGCCAAACCTACATTTTATCTTCCTCTAAAAAGCCAAATGACACCAGCCAGCTACAGTGCTTAAACACACACATTTCTGTACGTGGGTATCAAAGTACAGAGTGCAAACAATGACCATAAACCACGTCTGTATGTCCTAACTGTGGATGTTAAATTTCATAGGTTTATTGTGACTTCAGACCTGATCTGAAGCTGGAGAGCACAGCTGGAGGGAAAAGATCAGGGCGCTGAAAAATGAAACCCAATGACTGTAATTTCATGAGCGAAATGAATATCAACGCTGATTCAATTCAGGCTGCAATAAATGTCAATTAATCTGAGATGCGCTTGATTAAACTCATTCTTCACCTCCACCTGACCGATGATGTCTTTCTGCGCACCATGTGCAAAACGCAGCATCCAACTGAGCTGAGAATGTGCCACATGGACACACTGCACTCTGTCATCCTGAGCCAGCGGCACACAAGTGGTTTCCTACTCTAAGAAAAGCCACAACGAATCCAGAGCAAACTCCGAATGCGTCATGTCTCAGAAATTGAGAGTGCTTAACGCAAGCTGCAGAATATTTCAAATGGTTTGAATGTTTCATTTCAATTTTCCGGATTGATAAAGGTCATGGTGGTCAATACAAACAACATCCTCCTTTCACAGAGACATGATTTCTTTGCTCCTCATAGTCTGCGGAGAGGACCGGCACACCCACACAAACACTGAGCCTCACAAACTATCAAGAGAACAGTTGAATAGCTGCTGCTGAGCTTAATAGTCAGCTTTTATTAACAGGCTTCTGTGTTCCTCCACTATTCAGACTATGGAGCTAATTGCTCTGATCTCAGTGTGAATGGTCTTTTTTTGCTGCTCATTATAAGAGCTTGACATTCCCACTCCCCCTGTCTCCTCCTCTCCTTTCCTCTCCTCTCCTTTCCTCTCCTCTTCTGGCTTTTTAGAGGTTTGAAGGATGGCAGAAAGAAAGTGAGAGAAATAACACACCAGATCCAGGAGGAAGAAAAAGCCACTGCAGAGACAAAGCAGATTTGCCTGCGGTTTGTGGAAGCAGTGCTTGCTGGGAGTTGGAGTCCTGCCAGCCTCAGGGAGCAGACTTAACAGTATTGGCTGATAAGCTGTTCCATCTAAACAAACATTTGTTAAAACTGCATGGAGGACATTTGGAGGAATGTGATGCTGAGGCTCCCCTGCATTGGGGCGAATAGAATTAAACAAAACAAATGAAGTCATGTTTGACTTTGCTGCATGGTCAAGAGATGGACAGTGACTGTGGAGACAGGAGGAGACAGACTTACTGCCCTACACAGAGAGGATTATTAAGAAAGCAATTAAGTAATTACCTGATCAATAGTCAATGTACATTATACAGAATGTTAGTGCACTTATGCAAAGCCTTCCTCTAAACAACAGATCAATGACAAGGAGGAGCAAAATGCCATTATCAATCTTGTTATCTAATTATAGCTCACTTTGAAACAAAATCTGAATACTCCATCAGACCAGCAAGGGGAAATGATTACAGATGTTCTGTAATGTCACCTTTATGGTTCCCTGTGGAGTTTTAGACTTGTAGTAGCGCTACGAAACTGTCCTTCTATCCCTGTTTTGCTCATCCTGAGCACGCATGCACGATACACAGTCCTACAAATGGTGTCACACTATTCCACGGATCAACAGGTGCCACAAGCTATGGAATAAAAATACTGGCATGTCAAATGTTCTATGAGAAATGAAATGCATCTGACATGTTTTTCAGACCTTAAGGAAACACAAAAAGTGTTTTGATGAGTTGCACTCAATGTAAACTTAACTGTTTCTTGTTTAGGAGAAAAATTGATAGTGTAGCCACGTGATGGATGCCATGTTGCTATTGCATCAGTTGGCACAAATTCAACCGATCCCCATGACCTTGCACGACCTTGCAATTTTGTCCAATCACCACAACTTTTCCACAAATTCAACTAGCTATCGTAGTTTCACCAATCATAGCAGTCCCCTGCATAATGTCACCAAACTCACTTCCTTGTTTCGGGTTGTAAAGGTGCAGATATGTGTGACATTTAACACACAAAAATTACTGCTAAAAAATTTTGCAAGACAATTCCATGATGTTTTGCATGAAAGCAGGGGTTAACTGTTTTGCACCATGTGCAACATTGTGATGGAACACAAACATAAGTCAACAACAACCCAGAGAATGGCTAAAATACATGGACAAGTGACAAGACAAATCACCACAACAGAGGCTGCTGCATCAGCATCTATTGCAAGTGCTGAAAGAACCGAGTTGACTTAGATTAAATATGCGTGGTTAGTGGTAACGTTAGTGTGGTATAAATCACAAACTCAGAACAGTGCGTTTTTATTGTCTCTGGAACAAGTTGCTATTTAATGAATAAAACAAAAAAATTGCAACTACATTTACAACTTTCACTTGCTCCTGGAATTTCATTGCAAAAGACCCCTAAAAAAAAATCACAACTTTGAAGAAAAGCTGCTGTGAAATCAGTCATTTTAGGCCACAAAAATCCCCCCAAAAACACCCTGGAGGGACTGTATAGGACACCTTTAAGCCAGCACCAGTGCTCATGCAATCTGGCTGATCAGGACCTGGCAGGACAGAGCGCATAAGATGAGAATATAAAGAATGGCTGGAAACCATTAGAACTAATAGTAGAGGACACGGTGTGTAAAAAGGATGCAATGATACAGGCACATCAATACAGAGAAAGGCTCTAGATCTTGTACAGTACAAATATAATGGTGAGATGAATAAATGGTTTCAACTCTTTGTGCCCTCAATACTTCTCATTCAGGGTGATATCTGGACACAAAGTTTCTCTCACTTGCGTAAAAGCATGGAAAGTGTTTCTACAGTCCTACAATGGACAGGAACTTTCCATTCCTATTAAAATCCACAGTGTCACATGGCAGAACCCAAAATGGCTAAATCAGACGGGTTCCTGGTTGTAGTGATGCCTTTTCAGGCGAATGGAAAGTAGGGCACTGCCAGACTGGCACTGGGCAGTCGGCTCAGAAACCGGAGGGGGCACGCATGAAAGGGCTGCTGAAGTCATTAGATTCTCTAAATATGTGCAACTGTGACCAGTGCTTGAGATGACAGTCAGGTGAGAGGCATTGCCTGTGCTTGTGTGTCTCTCTGTACAATTCAGTATCGGCAGATGTCGATCTCAGATCTGCTTGAAGAGGAAGAAAACAGCAGGACACTTGGCCTCAAAGATGTGTGAGGGACACCGAGAAGGCACATCTGCCGATACACAAAAAAACATCTCGGCAACGATGGCACATTCTACCTTACAGCAGGTGTAAGGACACATGAATTATGTTATTTATCATGCTCACAAAGTTTGACAGGCAAAGTCTCAAGAAAAAAAAAAGATGAACTCAGAGGTCAACCGTAAAAAGAAAACCAGAAATTCAACAGCGACATTATGACTCTCTGTCTGCTTCAACATCCTGTACAGGTTTCAGTCTGGAGATGTAAAACAGGATGTAACAGAGGTGGCAGTTATCTAACAAATACACACACTCACACAACAGAAAACATAATGACTCATTGACAGAGGGGAAGAGATGCATGACCAGCCACACCTATGGTCATGTGATGCTTCGTCTCCACAACACAGTCACAGCAACACTGACCATCCCAGAGTCTTAAAAATACTCCTGAGTTGATAAATTGTACAATAAAAATCACGCTGACTTTGTGCATGAGCTCGCATCAAAAACGTGCGGCCGGGCTTCCACCTGATGAGATCGAAAGAGAGGGGTGAGTGTGGTGTGCGTGCACAGATGGCTAACAATATGGGTCCCTGGACCACTTCAGCAGCTTATCACCAGGAAACAAACACACACTCGTACACAGATCTGTGATTCACCCTGGTGGCTTATAAGCATGAAGCAGGCTGTCTGAGCAAAATTGTTACTGGAGAGTAGAAATATTCTTCGTGGCTGGATAAGAATTCTATAGGTCACATTGATTTTTTTTTTTTTTTTTTTTTTAAAGATGCATAGGATTATCTATCACTGCGGCACCATATAGGGCCATGGAGCAATTCTCTCCGCAGACCCTGTTATATCTTGAAAGCTTCAAACTCTGACACACACAGTAAAGACTGTGAACACCCAGCCACTGCAGACTGTAGCTGCAATCATGGTATACCTATCTGCAATTGTACTTCAGATGCAGGCAGATTGATTCTAAATGTCATCTCTGCTGCTTATTTCCATATTTCCATCGGCCATCTGCTGCACTCTGGAGCCACGGTATGCTCTTATAAGAGAATCACAGCTATACCTGGTGCGCTGACCTCCACTCTCACCCATAAATAACCACTTTTTAATGAGGACATGTAGTTGTCTGAGCACTCGGGGCACTTGTAGAGTAATTAGCAACAAATCTGTCGTTAAAAATGGCTTTTAATTAGACGCCCAATACAGGTTCTCTGCTGAGTTGTATTGTTAAACACTTACAGTAAATCACTGACAAGAAGACCCAATTAAAAACTAGATTGTGCAAGCAGCCTGCCGTTGGGTACACACTCAACAGAGAAATTAATTTCCTCTGCAGTGTTATTTATTATTTCCTCTCCATCCCATTTCCATGATGTGGAATGGAACAATGTGTGATGGCTGCTCGGACAGTCCTTTCATACACACACACACACACACGCACACAGCAGTATTTGGGCATTACAGGGGATTACAGAAAAGGCTGGAGTTAATGAGCTCGTAATTACTGTTAATTCCATCTGCCACCAGGATCAGAGCAGGCCAAAGGCTACAGCCAGTGGTCCTGTGAGTGTGTAAACGTGTGTGTGTGAGTGTGAGTCCATGGAGGGAAATAAGAGGTCACATCCCTAAATGGCCATCACCGAGGAGAAACCCTGTTGTGCCTTTGACAGGCATATCCCTGACAGCGATGGCCTGGGGGTTTAGGACACGAACGCACACACACACTCACACAAACATGCACATCCAATGCACTAAATTGCAGTTGTCCCCTGGAGTGGAGCTTGAATTAGCTGTCAGATGTGTGTGATGTTAGTAGCTGGTGGAAACGGCAGCTTTGCTCAAGTCACTGCTCCACTGAGGGTTACGCTAAAGCCAGCCAGGCTGCGTTTTACTGGCTTTAAGGTGTGGGTCTGTGTGTGTAAGAATATTGAGGTACATCATTCTTCCAAGGTTTCCTCGCAAGGACGGGGACACATTCTGCAAATGCTTGGGGCTTTTTAGATGGAAAGTTAAAGCACTGAAAAGGCACTCAGACACATCAGGAATCCTGGTCAGTAAAATGTTATTTTCTGAGCGTGGGGGAGGGTGGGGATAGATGGGTGAAAACTGTACAGCTTAAGAAAAATTGCTTGAGCAAAATTCTCCCCCGACAGCAAATTTATCTCTGAATCTCATCTCTCTCGCTGACCTCCCCGGGGTGGATGGACGAAGTTTGCTCAGAGTTCAACACATCGCAGCTGAGAGTCGACTTGGCTCTGAGCTACTTCATCCCCGTGAAATGAAACAGGACATTCAAAACGGTGGAAGGCTCCAGGCTTCAGGCTTCAGGCTTCAGGCTTCAGGCTTCATATAAGGAACTTCTGAGTGGTGAAATACTCCTGGAACCAAAAATTGTGTGAATGTTGGTCACGCTGACGCCAACTGGGTCATCTTGATCTTCTCATATTGTAAGCCCCAAAAAGGAAAACAGTAGGAGCAGGGAGAAGTGTGCAGATGGTTCCATGAGAGGAACCAGACACATACGCTTCGTCTTTGTGTTTGTCTTCTTTTCACTCAGCTCAAATAGGGTTAAAGTCAAAAGGTTACTGCCCCCCAGTCTACACAAGGCTGATGCAGGGCTTTGAAAGCAGTCACAATACAAACTAAATATGAATAGGAGAAAACAGTTTAAAGGGTCAGTTCACCCCAACACCAAAACTGCATATTTTTCTTTTTACCTGTAGTGCTGTTTATCAATCTAGATTGTTTTGGTGTGAGTTGACGAGTGTTGAAGATATCAGCCATAGAGATGTCTGGCTTTTCTGGAGTATAACAGAACTAGATGGCACTCGGCTTGTGGTGCTCAAAGTGCCCAAAAAATACATCTGAAAAACTCACGTACAAACACTAATGTCCAGAAATCCTTTCCAGAGATTGTGACACCATTACTCAAGATAATCCACTTTCCAGGGTTCCTACACATTTGGAATTTCAAAATTCCAAACTTTTCCATACCCTAATTTCCAGACTTCTTGGCATTTTTTCAGAATATCTGACATCTGAGTAAATATATCAGTGTATTATATTCCACATCATATTTAATTATTGTTAATAGGCGATTGTAGCCAAGTACCATAATGGCATGCAAATAAAAACTCATTGAATAAAAAGTTCAATGTCTGGGCTGAGGCAAAAAGGTTGGGACTCTGGGTGCAAGCGATGCAGTAACGAGAGGTCGGTGTTTTTTCCTTTCATGTGGCTCAGAATCGCCTTCTCCCCCATGTTGGCAGTGTCAAACGATTTCACACAAAGCTTGCATCTAGCTCTGTGTGTGAATTGGGAATCCTTGGCCAACCAGTATTTATATACAGTATTGTCAAGCCATCCATCCAAAAACTTGCATCTACCCATTGTGAACCACGTGAAATTCATCTTCTTGTCGAAGGTGCAGTGTTGGAGTGAAACTTGATACCTGGGGGGCTGGAGGAGGGTCATGGGGCAGCGGACTGGACATACCACTTGTCAATCAGGTAAAAGGGGCGGTATGTTTTCTGAGACGTTTGCTCTCACACAAACTGTGCTTGGCCCGGCATAAAACACGATCCGGAGTGATTAAATTATTTTTGGAAATACCTAATTTTCTATTTTAGAAAACAGTATTTTAGCACAGTGGTAATAGTCTGGAAAAATACATATTTTTCCATACTTTATTTTTCATTTTCCATACTTTTTAATACCTGGAAATTGATCAAATTTATTTCCATACTTTTCCATACTTTCCATACTTGCGTAGGAACCCTGACTTTCGACCGAAATACACCCACCAGCTGTGTCACCGTACCAGAGGAAGCATCTACTGCTAGCTCAGCTAGCACCCCTGAACCAGCTGACCTTACAGCTCAGCCAAGGAAGACACCATTTGTACACTTTTTTTACACAGAGATCGTGTAATAGGGCCGCTACAAAGTCCATTCTTTATGCTGCCTTTGCATTTTTACCTAGAACCAAACAACATCATTGGCATCATTTCGCTCCTGTGTGGGATTTTAGACAGCATCCCAGCATCATGGAATGTGACATATAACATATGTGTTGGCAGCTCTTTATAAACAATAACAATGGCATTACATGGCAATAACAGCCATTTACCACCTCTGTTACACGGTGTTCGATCTCATTCTCTGCTTTGAGGGTAAGGAGCTCCCAGACCTCATTGTTTTCACAATTTGTGGACATTTTTGGCTGCTGTCCTTCTTCTTTGAGTTAGCCGCTAACTACTAACGGCTAACAGCTGCTTTTTATATCTCCCGCGGTGGGCCGCATACATAACACGTTGTCAAAATGTCACACCCTGAACGCCAACGCTCCTGTCCTGCCCACTTTATAGTTTATGCAGACATCATTTCTGCACTGTTACTACCTCTGTTCTTGGCTCAGAGGCGAGACAACTCCATCCACCCATTCTGCGATACACTGTCACAAGCACAAGCCTCTCATCCATGAGAAGATGCACGCTTCCTTCTTCAAGGTGATGTGGGTGTAACTTGGTAGGGACAAAACAGTTGCTATATAAAACTGCTCACAACAAGGGGTGTGGATTATCTTGAGTAACTGGCTCATGATTTCTGGAAAGAGACATTGCTGTTGACTTTTTTAGATGTATTTTTTTTAGCGCTTTGTGCACCACAAGCCGCTTGCCATCCAGCTCAATTATATTCTAGAGAAGGCAAACATCTCTATAGCTGATATATATCCAACACTCTGCAACTCACACCAATCTAGACTGATAAAAAGCACTACTAGCATAGAGATGACAAAGAAATTTAGATTATGGTGGAATGTAACAAATTGGTAATATTGTGAAAAGTCCACATGCTGGGATACATTTAGTGGCCGCATAGACCACCACAATCTACAGGGCTGCCTCCATTTAAAGGTACAATATTACGACCACCTTCACCATCGCTTTGTTTCTTGTTTTGTGCAATTTTGCCATCTATTGGCTGTATCTCTGCCATCTTACAGGACATAAGTTTGAGGGCAGTGACGCTTCTAACATCTGAAGCGGACGTATCTATTTTCGTAACTAAAGGGAGTAGAAATGAGCCTTAAGAGGAAAAATGTGTTGATTTTGGGGCCAACTATCCCTTTAATAATCTTTCCACAAAGTGTCTATAAATGTAAAGGGCATGAGAAATTAGGTCAAAGCGTGTTAGATTTCCAAAGACATTAAATTTGTCTCTGTATGTTAAGAGGTGACCAGCAGAGCTCTTATATGACCCAATAACCCTTGACCCTCAAACTTCCCTGAGTTTCTTCCAAAACCCTTTTCTTCTCTACAAGAGTGCAGGAAGCAGAAGAGGGACAGCACTCCTGGGACAAGGTGGAACAGCCTTTTAAATCACCTCCATAAGTAGTTCAGTCTGGGGTGCAGTGTGGAGCGCTTCCCAGCCACAACTCAACGGCTAAGAACTGGGGAGGAGCTAAGAAGAAGAACCCCGGGACGCAGAGGCCCAGTACAGGGGTTCGGATCCTGGGGTAGAATTACCTCTGGCCTCCTTCCAGAGTTGTCAATGACAACAACACAATGTGAAATACAATACAGCTAACCTGGTGGGTTTTGGGAGGGGAACATGCCGCACAAGCCCAAGTTTAATTACTGACATTAACTGTGAAATCTAATAATGATAGGATGGTGATCAGTTACAGTAACAAGGATGCTGTCAGTGTTTGCAGCAATATCAAATGCATCCCAATAGGGAACTATCTCCCTCTAACACACACACACACACACACACACACACGCATATGCATACACATATAGCAGATGGAGGAACTATGATATCAGCGTGACGTTCATGGGCAGTGGCTCGAGATGGCAAATGCCTCAGTCACAACAACTGGTACAGATCCATGAATAACATTTCAGAGGGCACCCTCTCCCCAGGCTAAGAATTATCTTTCCCTCCCCTGCCTTCAACATTATGGTCAGTTCTTTATTTTCTGATGACGACAGTTAATCAGCTAATGCCACCACTTGATTATGTGTTAATCTCCCAGATTAGCAGAGACAACAGCAGTTCATTTCCACATTGCTGTGAGAGTTAAATGTGCTGACTGGATAGGATGAGCGGATTGTGGGACTGATGGTGCTTAAGAGCTGCATCTCTTAAGTCAGTTTTGCGGTAAATAAAGAGACGATATGTTGAGATGGACAGAAAGTAAAAGACTGAGAGAAAGACAGAGAAAGCAAAAAGTGAGATTGCTTTTGTTTAAATCAAATCAAGCTGCACAAACAGGCTACAGATCGGGCAGAACACCGCTAAGCACCTGCCAAAGGTTGTCCAAACACCACCTGAACAAAAAGGAATGAAAGGCCCATTGACTGGGGCAGAGATCTCTTTCACTTCTGGCTGAGATAAAGCAGACAACTATTAAAACACACACATTACTCCCCTGCTGTGGAGGGGACGGACAGGTCACTATATGTGTGTGCGGTTTTGTGTGTATATGTGAACACATGTGGTGGTGACCGACGGGCCCCGGGGGCGCACCCTGCAGGAGCACGCACCCATCACCTGCTGTCACTCATAACACGTACTCTGGTCATGGCACTTAAAGTTGTTACAGTGACTTTGGGAAACATTCTTTGCCCTCGGGCTGCTCAAAACACACACTTCACATTCCAGCAAGTGTATTCTGGGGTCCCACTCCCTAATCCTCCGACATATGCAGACGCACATATTGCATACCATCGCACGAGTGCACAGACACACGAAAATAAAATGACGGATCCAGAGGTTTCAATAAAATGGAAATCTGCAGGCTCGAGCTTGTTGCCAATCGTCTTGCTTTCCATTTAACTGAAAGAGAACTCTGAAAGTTTCAATGCGGGACATTGTCTGAGCTTTTTACTCCTAGAAAACCAGCTTCACTATCATGTGAAAATGACATCCAGAGGTCATTACTCTCCACAGCCATTGAGGTCCGGCTTATAGCTTTGCTCCCTTGTCCCCTGCAAGCCTGTTAAGGTGCACTGTAGTCTGGCTGTAGGTCCTTCTACGGCTTTGATGTAACAGAGAAACTCACTAAACCACAGGGGCACCACCTCATGAAAATATGAGCCCTGTTTGTGAACACAGGCTCCTGTGTGTACAATAAAAAAGTGTGTCTTACAAGCACAGGTTACAAGCATCTGTTGTTTCGCTCTCAGATCTCCCTAATGACCTTGTAGGCTGGGCAAGTAAACCTGTTCACTCGATTGCAAAACATCAAGAGTCAGTGGCTGCATGAACTGACTTGTGTTTTTTATTTTTATCTTTTCATTTTGGCCTTCCATCAATGCTGACCTGACCTTTTTGGCCAACAAAAATTAAGCCATTTGTGAATAAATCTGAAAAAACTGGCAGCATGGATGCAAAACAGCCCAGGCATCAGAATAAAAGGTTGACATTGTGCGTTTCTGCAAACCATGGACATTCGTACATTTCATACATATCATATAAACATTCCTAGAGTGACGTAGTTCAGATTACACGTATATGTGTTTCTCAGAAGTTGAAGGAGGGGATGGTAGATGGCGTGACACCTAGGTCAAATGGCTGTCAAACCAAGACCAATGTTGGAGACCGGCATACAAGAGTGAGTATTTTTTAACTAAAGTTCAGGACATGTCCAGCCATGTTTACAGCAATGAAAGCATATGTTTAACGATGGTTTGTGCAATGTTCAGTCATGGTTGTGGCAACAAAAATGGACATTTTTAACAAGATGTTGGGATATTTCAGACTGTGTTTGTGGTGACAAAACCTGGGTATTTTTAACGTGACATTAAGAAATTTCCGGTTGTGTCTGTGGCAACAAAACTGCTTTTTTTAATGAGATGTCGCGACATTTTTGACCATGTTTGTGGTGACAAATCCAGGCATTTTTTATTGAGACTTTGGGACATTTCCAGCTGTGTTTGCACTGACACAACCGGGTATTATTGTTATTTTTTTAGGATTATTTTTTTGGCTTTTGACTTAATTTGACAGACAGTTGATGGAATCAAACCTGCGACTGCTGGGGCAAGGACATCGCCTTTGTACATGGGATGCCTGCTCCACTCACTGAGCTACTGGGCGCCCACAACCAGGTATTTTTATTTAGATGGTGGGATATTTCCAGTTGTGTTTGTGGTGACAAAACTGGGTATTTATAACAAGAAGTTGGGACATGTCCAACCATGTTTGTAGTGTAAACACGATCTTTTCCTGACCCTAACTAAGTGGTTTTTGTGCCTAAACCTAACCACACGTTAACCACAGCGTTCAACATATCAGCTACATATAAAATGCACAAATTTAACATATGAAACATTTTCCTGCTGATGGGGTTGTGGTAAACCTTCTGTAAAATATTCATACGCATAAAACTGTCATGTGGTCCGGTTGGTCAGCTGCTGGATGTTGTCTCCTCCACATGCCTAGTAGAAGAGATTTAAATGTTTTTGATTACTCTGCAGTTTCTATGTGAACAGGAATAAAAAAAACCATCCAAAAATATGCCTGTGTTGATGGAAAGCTTTCAACACTGAATTTGACTTTTCACATGTTTCTGCGCGTGTGTGGACATGTTTGTGTGCTTAAGATTAATATAAACTTGCTCATGAATCATGATTCATGAGGGCGTGAAGACGCAGTCAACAAGCCAATGACCCTTCCAACTCATCCAGGGTCTGAGTCAGCAAAGTGTGTTTCCAAAACAACTAGAAACCATCTTTAACCCTGCGCCCTTCACTCAAACACACCAGACAACATATGTGTGTTTGTGTGTGTGGATAACAAACAACTTTATTTACTAAAATGTCAAAGTTAGAGGACATTGGCGCTGACAGGTCTTTCCCAACAGTGCTGTGAATGTGCTGCTTTACTGCACTGCGCCATACAGATGGATATAATTATGATGTATTAATTAAAAACATTACGGTTTTCAGCTTTAATTACCGTGCTGGGTCTCCAGTGAAGCAGCTGATGGCAGGAAGCTATTAAAGCATTCAACCAATCAGAGCTGCTCTGACCAACACTTGCCACGCACAGCTAAGTGACATCAGCTGTGGCATGAGTCTGGTCTGCGTCACAGTGACCCACCGCCACTGCTCTATTTTTATTTAATTTAAAGAAAACTGAGAGGATTTGGGTGCGAAACACATTAATGAGTGATGTCATGTTGCAAATCAGTTATTTGGACTGAAGCTGTGTCGTTAATCACAAGTGGATCTCCACAGGGGTGGGCCATGCTGAGCAGGCTATTTGTGTAGTGTTCAGATGACAACACACAGGGACAGACAAGTTGATGTTGGACTGTTTTCAATATGACTAATGGAGTTGATCAAATCTCTGTGCTGCCTGGAACTGGTTAGCTAATGATGCATGTTCAATGTCTCATTGTGCAAACTCATATCTAGACTGTATGTGCGGAGACTCACACACTAACACCTCTGGCCTCCATCATAGTTTATCTGTCTTTTGACAGCCAGTCTGTTTAAGCGCGTGTGTCCAACTCAAACACAGATAGAAACAGGCTGCTTGGTCCTCTGGGACTTGAAACTGAAAATGTGTGTTTGTCAGTGATGGCGAAAGTGTCCGCTGGGTGTGTGTGTAATGCCCCGATACCAGACCAGTCTGCTCTAATGGGTTTACATAAAGGGTCGATGGATGCTATAGGGGTCAGTGGAGCAAAAAGAGCAAAGCTGACCCCCACCGTCCCCTTAAACCCTATACCCATCTCCTACAAACACACACACTGAATCAATAAGAGCATCTCAGCCCATATTGTCATCTCTACATTACCTCCATCTCTGTCACAAGCCTTTTAATGCAGCTCTATCACCACACCACCAACAGCCTACTCACACCAGCTGACCCACATTAGCCCACACATTAAGACATATACAATTAGATAACTCTCACACGGCGTGGGTAGAAAGCTGGTACCGGAGGAGGCTTGCTGCTCTTCGCCCAATCACAGCACATACACGGGAGAAGGCGTCTTTCAGAATGTAGGTCAGCCGTTCGGGAGAATGCGGTTCGGGTCCCGCAGCGGATCAATGCGAACACACCCACCCACTCACTCACTCACATGCATACCTGCCTCTGCCCACTGCCCTCCAAACACCAGCAAACCACTTGTCATCGCATGCAGCTTAAAACAATGGGCATGCCAGCCGAGCGTAAATCACAGAGACACTTAATGCGCGCAGGCACATTATGCGCGTACACACCCACATGGAGCATTCAAATCCACTGGCACTTTACTATTCTCATTAGATGATTAGCTGTAATGTGCTTCCTTTTATATAGATTCCTTTCAGGCTAAGGCAGGGACATGATCCAGCCTTTTGCCTCTAATATATATAATAAAAGACAGTGCTGATTCAACATATGGCTTTGCGCATTGAGGTCTGTGCCTATATGCTGTGTAGCCTATAGCTCCATCTATATGCTCACCAGCAGCGCAGTCTTTCCCCTGCGTCTAGACTGAGATGCATCCTACACCAGCAAATGTGAGCGCAAATAATGAAACGTGCCACCATGCAGCTGTTGGAGTTTTATCAATGAGACGTGCTGCTGCTGCTGCTGCTGCTGCTTTTTACGCACTGGCTCCGCCGGAGCTTCCACAACCCATTCACCACTATCTGATATCGCGTTACTAGGAGAATCAAAAGCAATGTCACCAGTGTGTCAATTAGCTTCTCTCGGTCACATGCACCCAGCCTCTGCTCTCATCTATTACCTTGACAGAAAGTGCATTGTCCTCCCCGCGCGCTGCGGAGCCGGGAGCTGCAGCATTTTCCCGTTCAGCACGCGCCCGCTCATTCTACAACCGTCCAGCTTTCACGCCGCTTTGTTCCCGTTTGGCATATCCCGGCTCTGAAGCAAGAGAGAGAGGAGAGAGAATCCTGCCCGGTGCTTTCCGCCTGCCGCTGATAACCAGGGAACCGCCTGTAAGAGTCAGCAGCGTTAACTGACTGACCCACTCCCGCAGTGCCTCCACTCACACACACTCTCTCACACACACACACACGCTCACACAGAGGGAGGGAGGGGAGGGAGGCGATGAGCAAGGGAGGGAGGGAGGCATGGATAGAAAGGCAACACCCCAAATTCCTCCTCCTCCGGCCCCCGTTTCACTGATCGCGACCAGCTGTGCCTTTCCCAAAAGCGCATAGAGGTTTTCACGCGCATTCAGCCGCAAGATTAAAAAAAACGCAGTCATCATCACATTCTGTGAAGGGACATGTCAAAGACATTTTCACACTCTTAAATCTCTAATCAACACACAGGAGACAGCCCGCTGACACCACTCAGTCAACCCTCTGATACAGAGTCCGGTGACGGCTGGCACTCATGCTCATTTGGTTTTACAGTCTGTGATTAGATCCTTTACTTCAGTAAAAGTAAGTACACTGCAAGTGAAAGCTTTCCATTCAACATTTCACAAAGGACAAAATATAAAGGGCTGCCACATGTATTATTCAAGATTGCCCTTTCCATATCAGGCAGAGGGTTTACTAATGGTTAATAATAATAATGTATTCATGCTTTATATCAATAATAAGACATTTGTAAGAACACACGTTGGGTTGCCAGGTTGTGACAAATGGCTTTGGGTGGGATACAGGCTATCCTCCTTCTGCATATCTTGCTTTTCCTTTTAGCTCCTTAATCCATATCATCTGGACGAGCTGCAGAGTATCTCCTCCAATATCCATTTATTAAAACTGCAGACCTGATGGCTTATTGCAAAACGAGTAAATCATTAATAATGGGTCATTTTAATGCTGCAGCAAGTGGAGGTGGAGCCAGTTTTAACTACTTAATATGGTTTGATACTTCAATCTGTAAAGATGTATTAGTTGTTAGAGTTTGGTCATTTGTTCGGTATGTAAAATCTTAATCTGCAGCACTTGTCAGCGACATGTTGTTGAGCAGAAAGTACAAAAAGCCCCTGTGAAATGTCGGAGCACAAGTATGAACTGTTATATAATGGATATGCTGAGGTAAAGTACTGTTAGGGCCCTGAAACACCATGGCATCAGTCAGCAGTCGGTCAATGTCCAGCCGTCAGTGAGCGTCTGTTGCTCTAGTTTGTGTGGTGTTGGCACTAGCCGGCTTTTGTTGGCCTTTTTTCGGCTGATACAGCTTGTTGAATCAGCTGTGGAGGCGGCGAGGCTTGTCTGTGAATAAAATCACTCTGATTGGCAGTTCAGTTCAGTGCACAAGAAGTGAAACAAAAGCAAGGATAACAAACAAATAACTTAAGTAAAGAGGACATGAGATCGAAACATTACTTATTTTTAGCCATTGGGCTTTTAAGCAAAAACGGTTCATAATTGTTTGTTATTGTTTGTTAGCATACAGTAAATAGACTTTCTTCTTTCAATATCGGGTTGTGTTGTTAACGTGCTAACTGGCTAACTAGCATCTTGAATCCGTCCCGTGGATGTATAAAGAGACTTGGATACAGCGTTGGAGGCAGGCTCACATTCATTCCAATGGAAGTTGCTCAGTGGCGCATGAAGCCGATATAGTTCAAATGCCACATATAAAATTATTTGGATGATCGGCACTGCTTCCACACGTTACCTATTTGCCTCACTGTGATCATCTGCTGCTGGTTTATTGGAGGTACCCAGCAACAGCCGGAAGAAGATCGGGGATGCAGCCTTTGTCAGTTACGCCCCAGCCTTTAACTAGCTCTGACTTTCCTGATATAGGTCTGACACTCTTTCTTTTTACACATTTACTTTCTATTTACACTGCTGCAACTCTTACTTGATTTTATGATTCATAGTTTCGCAATTCCATGATTTTATGAATCAGTTCTGTTTTATGTTCATTCTATTTTCATGTGAAGCACTCAATGCTCATACTCTCCTTATTGTAAAGCACTTGTGCTGCATTTCTTATATGAAAGGTGCTGTATAAATAAAGTTTATTATTATTATTGGGCCCTTTAACTTGAACAGGGATAAAATGTTTCACTTGTGTGGCTCTTTTAGACTCTCTAAATGTCATCAGACTGTATGTTAAAATCCCGATAGTCATTTTGTTAGGGTTGCGATGCTCAAAAAAAAAGACGTCTTTTTCGCCATGTAAGTCAATTGGAAAAAGTCTTTTTCGGCTACATGGCATCACATGACTGTTTAATTACACTGTTTTGCCACTACGAAAATTAGCTTCAAAGCCTTACAAGTCTCCTGGGAGCCTGGTCGGTCCTGTTGGTCTTCCAATTTCTCTTTTTGAATTACAAATACAGACTACTGCTGCCTGCTATTATGGAGAGTTATTTCTTCCCATGCTGGCGCAGAACATACATGCTAGTTGGCCGTTGGCTGCTGTCTTTGCAGTGTGTTCATGTGCAACCTTTTGGCCAAGATACAGGTAACACGAGGTGACGCAACAGTTCTTTAATGTTTGTTTGGTGTTTCTGGGCCTTAAAACTGCAGTACAGTGCCCGAGTAAGTGAATATACTTTCAACCTCTGTCCAGTGATTAAAAAAAAACTTTAAAAAATATGACTGCATTATGGAGAGGCCATAAGAAAACGCAGATATCTCTCTGAAAAAAAACAAAAAACCTTTGATTTCATAGGTATAAATATCGTTCAACAGTTGCCTGCTGTCTGGGAGACATGCTGGCTAATGGCCAAACCAACAGTGGCATAAATAAGCCTCAATCAGGATGTAATGAAGCAGCGAGGGTAAATGACTCCAGTGTTTCTATTGTAACAGAGTGTGTATTGGCTATTGGAGACCAGCAGAGGAATAGAGTGGGTATCATGTATCCACTCCCCCCCTGAGCTCTGCCCCCTCACATCCAGTGGTGTTTAAACACTTTAGGCACTGAGTGGACCCCAGTGAATAGATGTGCCTGTCTGCTGGGTCTGTTCAATAAATGAATGAAGGGTGAGACAGAGAGAGACAGACAGACAGACAGAGCAGGGGGGAGATGGAGATAATTAACACTGTCCTTTTGGTGGAGAAAGAAAGAGATACGAATAGAGAGATTGGAAAACAACCCAGAGAGAGAGAAAGAGATCATTAACACACTCTTTTTAAGTGCAGAGGGAACAAAGACAGGATTCTTCAGGCTACTGCTCACCCGTACCATCCAGGGCCAGGTGGGCACACAGTGTGTGTGTGTGTGTGTGCGTGTTTGGGGGTCTGATTGGCACACTGGCATGCTCAACTGCAGGTGTGTGGAGCCGCTGCCATCGTTGTTGCCTAGCGTTACTAATAAAGAGAAAGGAAAACAGTTTCTATGTGCACGCATACACACAAACACTCCCACATTCTCCCAATCCTCCTTAAGTCAGTGTGAGCCTTCGCTCTCATTTATGTCAGCTCTCATCCCAGTTTCTGGAAGGGGTAGTTGGACAGCGCTCCGGGTTTGTCTGGCCGGCTTTTACTTTGACCACTGACTCATGCCCAGACATGCCCCCTGTCTCCCTCTCTGTTTATTTGCCTCTGCGTCCTCATCAAAGAGCGTCTCTTTTTTCACTGCCACCCTCCTTTTCACTCAGTATCTAAGACCACAGTGCTTGTTTTCAGTGTCCATGTGTGTGTGTTGGTGCAGCAGGCCAGTATAATTAGGTGGTGATGTAACCCTGTAATGACAGTATACAGGCAGGGTCATCCATATGACCCTGGGAACCTGTCCCTCCTCTGCTGATGAAAGAAAGAAGCGACCTGGGAAAACTCATCCCCCTTATCAGACCAGGAACACACACACAGGCACACATGCAACACTTGCTAGGCCACAAACTGTACGTAAACAAACATAAAACAACCCCCTCCACACACACACACAAACACACACACACTTATATCAAATTAAAATACTCCTCTTCATGATCACACACAGTGTAGCTACTATCAACTTTAAATTTTCTCTGTCATCCTGGGACATCTTTTTTTTTGCTTCATCACTGGAAAACCTTCAACAGCTGCTGTCCTCACTCACTTCCTGTCTATACTCACACACACACACACACACACACACACACACACACTGGGGCCCTTAAAACAGACATTGAAAACGCTGCTGATCCTGTTTTAGTTTGAAAACTCAATTTCATTTTAGTCTGGACGGTCATACACTTTCGCTTCCTGATGTGTCAAGCCCAATCCGCATAGTTAGGTCTACATACCTTCTGTGATTTCATCCCTCTTGTGTGGGTACTCCTTCTTCATTGCTATGACTTTCTCTGGGCATAGATGATGCTCACGGTACCGCTCTAATATGTTGCCGTATTTGCTTTGCAACGACTCCCCTTCCGTTTTCTGCCACCTTGGCCGCCATACTCTCATTAACAGTTCCACCTGGTCATTGGTCCAAGCAAAGAAATCTCTGGTCATGTTTCTGCCATGACACACCAGGCCATTAGTCAGCTGTCAGTCAATGTTGGGGCATTGGTGAGCATCTGCCGCCCTAGTCGGCATGGTGTGTTCTGCACCGTTGCCCTTATCAGCCCTCATCAGCTTTTTTTTGGCTGATTCAGCATGTTGAATCATGGGTGATGGCAATTGGTGAATAAAATCACTCTGGCAGTTCAGCTCAATGCAGGAGATTGAGAAATGAAAGTGAGGAAAGTAAACAAAAACTAAAGTCACAAGGGAGTGAGACCAAACAAACTTGTTACATAAGGTAAGACTATTTTTCTTTAGCCATTGAGCTCTTTAGCAGAAACAGTTCCTGGTGGGTTGTGTTATTGTTAACTGGCACATGGTAAGTATGGTCTGCTCAATCAACATTGGATTGTGTTGTTAATGCGCTACCTGGCTGACTAGCGTCAAGACTGTCTTCTGGTTTCCCTTTTTGCATTAGGATTACAGACCACCGCCGTCTGCTGGTGTGGAGAGTTATTTCCTTTAATGCAGGCGCAGAACCTACAAGCTGCTAGGATGTCAGATGTAGTCTTTGTGGTATGCTTTTGTGCAATTTTTGGCCGAGACACAGTGACGTGAGGGGATGCCGCACAGGGCCTTCGTTGCCACTAGTTCTCGGAATTTAGTTTTATGTTTCCTCTGCCTTTATTTTTTGCCATCTCCACAGTATTTACCATAACTAAGCAACGAACCACAGACAATCTGCTTTATGTTTACACTGATAAATGCATGTCCAGTGTGCGTGAATGGTCATGTGATCTGTGTTTTCAGGTGTGTTCATATGGAGGTAGATTTATTCTGAAATGGTGCTAAAATGTTTGAGTGCACGGAGATTATTTTTGTATTAAAACACCATTTTAAAACAAAAACAAAAACATATTAGCGTGAATGTGGCCTAGGGGTTTGACGAACAATTAGAGTAAAGCAACCAGAAAATATTCTGATTTAAGAAGCTGGAATCAGAGAACTTTGCCTTTTTCTTCTCAAAAAAATACTGAAAACATGACCTCACAGGCACACACCCGGGGTTGAACATCAAAGTGTGCGTCCCCCTGTCTGAAAAGGTGCTCTTGTGGCTAATTGGGGGACCCTCCACATCTGAACCACCAAAAGCATCTAATTAGGCCTTTTCTTGGAGAGGACGCTATTCTCAAGGTCTGCTGAGGACAATGTAAAGTGGAACTGCTCAGAAAACTTGACTTCAAAGATGATTTGTCTTTCAAGAGACAGAGAGGAACAAGAATAACCGCTAACGTATTAAACAGTTCAAATACGGCTCAACAGGTTTCTGCAGCCAGTTCAGCTTATGTCTCCTGGGAAAATAATGAGGATGTGTTCACTGGTGGGAGCACTGGTTCAGACAGGGAGGGATGAGATTAGGAGGTGGCGTAATGAGGAGAACAGGAAGGGAGACCGATGGCAGGAGGGCAGAAAGAAAAGTGTGTGACTAATGTCGAAACAACTCCAGAGAATAACATGGTGGGAGTCAATGGGAGGGAAGCAAAGTTAATTCTTATGCGCATTACAAACCCCCGTCACACCCCACTGTTAACCCTCTAAGGCTCAGCTCTAATGTGCATGTCGAATGAATGTGTGTGTGTGTGTGTGTGTGTGTGTGTGCGCGTGTGTGTGTTTGTGTGTGTGTAGGATAGATTTGATCCAAAAGCTTGTCCTTAACCATGCAGTTTCATTTACCCCCTATAGAGGAACTAAGCATGTGCTTTAAAGGCTGTATAGATGTAGAGGGAGGGCATGAGTGAGGGAAAGGTGAGGGGAGTGTGTGTGTGTGTGTGTGTGTGTGTGTGTGTGTGTGTGTGGGCTGTCCCTTACTGTGGGAACAAGCCTTCAGGAATGAACCTGATCATTTCCTCAAACTCCTCTCCTGATGGGAGATAAAGGCACTCTAAATGCTGGAAACAATGTTTTGTGTTTACTTCTTATTTTATTTTTAACACACACACACACAAAAAATCTTCATTTGCCACTGCTGGTTTCTAAGGGTCCAGTCATTTATTTTATTTTATTTTAATTTGAATTTGAAATGTTTGAGATTTCTGCCACTACCGCTTCAATACAATAAGAGTGAAAAACAAATAAAAAGTCATGTTAAAGGGACAATTGACCCTTCACTAAGCCCCGCCCCTTTGTGATGTGGGAGTAAGCATGGAGCCCTGGAAAGCACTGAAAACAGTGATTCCAGAGAGAAGCAGACAGAGGGGTCTACAGTCTGTGTTTGAAGGATATATCCAGGATGTCAAACTGACTCAGCAGCAACAACAGGTTAAAAAGACAAAGATAGTTAGAAGCTAAAGCCGAACTATAGGCTACAGATCACAGTGTAAAAGTGAACCACCACATCACTGCTGATCGCCACAGAAGACAATGAATATAAGGGGAAACTCTGCTGATACGTTATGATTGGCCAGTCTGGGATTTAGCAAGGGGTCAGTTCACCCCAAAATCAAAACTAGGCCTAGATAGTTTTGTGATACAGTTGACCGGTGTAGTTTGATAAAAAGAAAACAGTTCCACCATGAAACCTTCTTAATTTCGGGGTAAAATGTCCCTTTAAGCATGGCAACATTACAGGCTTAGGTTCACACTGGCAATGCTAACATAATGATGTTTAGAAAGCGTAATGTTTACCATGTTATTCATCTTAGCTTAGCGTGTTAGCATGCTAACCTTTACGAATATGTACTACACACAAGGCATGTTGATGCTGATGGGATCTTCATTGGTTTTTCAGGTATTCCTTCATAAACTAAAGTATTTAAGTATTGTATCTCTTCTAAAACCATCCAATAGTTGAGATATTTTAGTCTGGAACAAAGTTATAAGCAGACTGACAGTGCCATCCCTGAAGCCACGCAGTTTGGCTACAAGTAGCTTTCTAGGGTCTGTATGTAGAAATACAAAAAGCTATCGAAATGTAAGATGGTGCAGTAGTAGATTTAGCGGTTCAACTGTCCTTTTATATATTCTATGTTTTATTGTGTTGTTGACAAAAGTCCTTTGTCTCGCCATGTTTCTTGTTGTAGTCTTCATACTCAGTAACTCAATAAATCTGACGCCTTCCTTCAAAGTCTTAAAAGCAAAGGTTTGTTGACTGAATGATGTCACTCTATATGGTTTATATCTGTGCTTGTTGGTTTAGCATCATGTTCACCATCAGTTGTTATTTTCAGGTCACTTCCTCCTTTTCATGTCCTCTTCAGGTCAGGTGTCAGTTTATCATAATAAAATAAAATAAAGTGAATTCAGTAAACGTCTGCAGGAAGAGCGGGATCACTCTCTTTCCTTAAAGGAAATGGGGTGAAATCGGTCATCAGGCAGAAGTCGTGACATTTTAACCTCTGTAAGTTAAGAGGAGTCCACTCACACACTCTCACACACACACTCCGTTTATTTCCTTTGCACAATCATATTGTTGACATGGTAACACATCCCTCTGAACTACGTGGGGGTCCTCCACATGCACACACACACATACGGCCACTATAAGCCCCCTCCAAACCCCCTTCCCTTTGCAGACCATGTCCCTGAGTTCTCTTATTCTTTTCCAACCCCTGCCATAAGAGGAAGCCAGAGATTAGCGGGGATTATGCCGTAGTGTCTCCATACAGACTTACCAGGCTTCAGAGGGTTGGGCGTCTAGGCAACAGTAACCGTGACATTAGGGGTGGGAATATCTGAGCACCTCATGATTTGATTCCGATTCAGGGGGCAATTGTAAAATAATTATCGATGCATCTGGATGCATCAACATTTTTTATATTTGTAATAATCCATAATTAAAATACACAGAAAAGTTTACTATGAGTCACTATCCAGTTGGTTCAGTTGTAAGGAAACGTACAGTCAGGTCTTTGTTACAGGCGATCATATGTTGAGAACTAGGTTTTAAATTCAGATTATTAAGAATCTATCCCCCCTCTCACCCTTACGTGGCAGCGGTTTTGGTGTTTGGATGGATGAAGTTGATTGACGTGGCCTTCAACAGAGAGAGCACATTGGGAACAGGAGATATATGCTGTAGAAGTTCAAGGAAAAGACAGCAAGGAAGCAGAGAAAAAAATGATTTTTCTCAAGTTTCCCAACCGTCTCTTTCATTCCAAGGCAGAATGTGGGAAAACTGGTCAGAGGGATGTAAGTGTAGTTTCCAAACTCCGATCCAGAACATGTGTTTGTTGCTCAACGCCAGTATGTTTCACAATAATGAAATGGCCTGTAGTCAAACTAAACAAATCCATGCGGAGTGACGGGAGGCATTCCTCTTACAATTGACTGTAAACTTGGACATTAACACTAGTGTGTGTGTGTGTGTGTGTGTGTGTGTGTGTGTGTGTGTGTGGACAGACAGAGGGAGACACAGGCAGAAAAAGAGTGACGAAAAGTACAGCAAATATTTTCTTAAGCAACAGTGAAAGTCGCCACTGATGGACTCACAAGGACAAGAAAGTCTCATTCCCTTTTTGTGCCTTGTTTGTCTGAACTAAAAGTAAACTATGTAGTGTAACGACAGTGAATTAAGAAGTTTAATAATGAAACCATATGGCTCAAACAGCCTGAGCAAACACAGGAGAATTAAAAAAAAAGGTACATAAGTACATTGTTCTCACTGAAAAAGGAGGCGTCAGGGGGTTTTCTAGGACTGCAAATCCCCCTGTAGACCCATATGTTACTCCCTGTTAAATCTTTTAATGTGTTTGTGTGTATGCCTCTATATGTGTGTATGAGTACGTGCGCGTGTGTGTGTATTTGTGTCACTTTAGCACACAAACAGATTAATGCCATTATTGTTTGTCAGCAGTGTTGTCCTGCTGTTACAGCTGGAGCTGATTACATCATCTCTGAGAAAAACACAGACTCAATCACCAAAATAAATGTTGGCATTGTATGTTTTTGCAAAGCACAGCTTTGTTACAGTTGCACTTTTCATATGTAGCAGATATGTTGAAAAATGTACGTTTTTAATTTTCAAATTTAGGCGGTGACAGTGCTGTGGTTAGGTTTAGGCAGAAAAATCATCAAAATCACTTAGTTAAGGCTAGAAAAACATCATATTTAGGCATAAAATACTCTTTTTTGTTTTGCTATGAACACGGCTAAACCTGTCCCGAACTGTTGTGAAAAATCGTCCACTTTTGTTGCAACAAAAATGGTTGAACATGTCCTGAACTCTCTTTAAAAAAATACCTGCTTCTGTCGCTACAAACACAGCTGGACATGTCCCAAACTGTTGTTAAAACACTCACTTCTGTTGCTACAAAAATGGCTGGACATGTCTTAAACTCTTATAAGAAAACACCCCCTTTTGCCACTTCAAAAATGGCTGGACATGTCTTAAACTCTTATAAGAAAACACCCCCTTTTGCCACTTCAAAAATGGCTGGATATGTCCTGAACCCTTGTTAAATAATAACTGCTTTTGTAGCTACAAAAATGTCTGGACATGTCCCAATCTGTCGTTAAAAAACACTTGCTTCTGTCCCTACAAAAATGGCTGAACATGTCTCGAACTCTCGCTAAAAACCATCCACTTTTGTTGCTGCAAAAAAGGTTAAAACATGTCCTGAACTCTTGTTGAAAGATACCTACTTTTGTTGCTACAAACACAGCTGTGTTCCAAACCGTGGTTAAAAACACCCACTTTTGTTGCTTAAAAAAATGGCTGGACATTACTCAAACTCATTTAAAAAAACAAACAAAACAAAAAAAAGCTACCGTAGCTATAAAAACGGCTGGACATGGCACAAACACACCCAAAAAAACACCCCCTTTTGCCACTACAAAAATGGCTGGATATGTCCTGTACCCTCGTTAAAAAAAAATACTGCCTTTTGTAGCTAAACAACAATGAAAACAAAAACAAGCAAACAAAAAAAAAACCACTTTTGTCACTACAATCTCAGCTGGACATGTCCTAAACTGTCATTAGAAAATACCTGCTTCTGTCACCACAAAAATGGCTGGACATGTCTCTGATGCTCATCGAATAATAACCACTTTTGTAGCTACAAAAACAATTGGACATGGCCCAGACTGTTGTTGAAAAACACCTGCTTCTGTTGCTACAGAAATGGTTGGACATGCCATGAACAGTTGTCAAAAAAACACCAGACTTGTCTCGAACTCTCACTAAATAATAACCGCTTTTGTAGCTACAGAAACGGCTGGACATGTTCCAAATTGTCGGTAAAAACCAGCTGCTTCTGTCGCTACAAAAAATGGCTGGACATGTCTCGAACTCTCATTCAATGATAACCACTTTTGTAACTACAAAAACGGCTGAACATGTCCCAACCTGCTGTCAAAAAATACCCGCTTTGGTTGCTACAAACACAGCTGAACATGTCCCGATCTCTCGTTTAAAAACACCCCCTTTTGCCCCTACAAAAACAAGTGGATATGCCCCAAACTGATGTGAAAAACCATTCCCTTTTGTTGGTCTCAAACATTAGTTTGCTGCTCGGCAGCCATCTTGCCTTGGTGTCACATCATCGACCGTCCCCTCCTACTCCTGGTGAGAATCTCAGCTGATATATAATCTGAACTCCGTCATGCACATGAAATGTAAAACTGTAACATATCCATGGTTTGCAAAGACATACAATGCCAACATTTTATTCTGGTGACTAGGCTGAAAACAGCCAGGCAGATAATCAAAATATTTAAATACAAATTCAGCCTCTAGACATGAACTAAATGTACTTATCCTACAGTGTAAGTATGGCTCTCACGTTTTGTTAACTCAAAATGAAACAGAGAAGCCTCTCAAACTGCACGTAGACCACAATACAGAATGTCTACGTAATCTCCATGTGACTGTTCAGACATGTGATCATCATGCTGAGTGGCTTTTATTAATTAAAAAATGCTGTGAGTGTGTGTGTGTGTGTGTGTTCTCCATGGGTGTTCTCTCGAGTGCTTTGCCCACACGTGCTGGAACAAAGAAAGAGCACACTCCTCCACTCAGTCAAGTTCCCCCCATAATGACAGGAAAAGTAATCGATTACACGCTGCACTGCGCAGATAGAGCCACAGGAGCGCCGTGCAGAGCCAGAGAGGCCCAGAGAGGAGCAGGTAGTGGATGACAAGAACAACACACGCCCCATCACCCCCCTGAGCCCCACCTCACTCTGTCTCTCATCAACTTTTCATGAGAATCCAACTGTCTCTGACACACAATGTCGGAGAGACAGAGAAAGACACGATGAGAGAGGGGGAAATATTGAAGCAGAAATTTTAATCTTAACTTTTGTGATATCAGTTGAGCAATTTTATCAAAATATTGACGTATCATATGGAAATGGCATGAAACCACTCACTGCAAGGTTAGTAGTAAATGGACTTAACATGCAAAATTACTGGTACAGTCTTTTAATGACAAGTCCTAAGACTAAACCACGAGGGTAAAAGTGACTTAGAAGAGAGGTTAAGTTACCAACAGTACTTTTTATATGCATTTTGGAGATATTTAACGCAAAAGCAAAGCATAAGCAGTCAAAGTTTTCAGCTGTGATCAGATATTTAGAGCAGATATTCCCGTATTTGAAGCTGCGGTGTAAACAGAAGTTAAAATGACCTAAAATGTCACCATTTCACCACAGTTTTATGTTTCAAAATCCTAAAATGTGTCTTTAAACCCCCCCCCTCCGAGTCATATCCTTTTGTAAGAAGACAAATTTCACCGTCTTTAACTCATTAGACGTGCAAATAAAAAGCATTTAATCTCCTGCGCGTCAGATTTTAGGGATTATATATGTGTCTTTCAACTGTATCTCACAGTTCAAATTGCAGTCTCCTCCACTATTTTTCACATGAGCCCATTCTGATCTCAGCCCAGTCACAAGACTGCGACTAGGTCGGGGGAAAGTGCTGTGCGTGTGACATGCTTGTGTTCTTTGGGAGGGGGTCTGTAACTGGACCGCTGCATGAGTCACAGTGTAAAGATCTGGCTCTTAACAAGAGGGAAGCCCAGGGTGTGTCTGCTGAGGATCACATCAAGAGGTCGCGTGTGTGTGTGTAAGGGAGAGAGAAAGTGAGAGTGAGTGAGGAAGTCAGAAAGCGGATCCATCACCTGTAACATAAATCAGATCCAGGTGTGGGAAAAGGAATTCAATAATCTGATGTGTCAGGCTGCATTAGGGTCTGTGTGTGTGCATATGTGTGTGTGTGTGTGTGTGTGTGTGTGTGTGTGTGTGAGGTGTTCTAGTTTTTGGCCAGTAGATGGGGTCAGAGTACAGCAGGATTGATCGAGCCTGACCTGACAGAAACAACCCAGCCCTTTCCACACCCACACACACATACACACACAGGAGTGTGGTGGTCAGTGGCTGCCCTGTCCCAGTGGAGTCAAGGGTTTAGAGGCAATGACAAGGTCCAGGAGTTACACCTAATTAGAAGTGTTTAACCATCGATACGGTCAGGTAGCCATCAGTTAAGGGCCGGATAATGACCTCCAGTGTTTGAATAGCAGCAAACGCTTAGAGGCAGGCATGAGGTTAAGTTACGACTGATGACATCAAAGCTTATTTCAGGCGTCTCTTGTGTTCAGAACAGTTTACTTCTCTGTTAAAGCGTTCCTCTTTCTGTTTCAGTTCCCTGTACTGTGCTGGAGTGACACTAAGGGCAACCGGCTCACTTCTGCTTTTCTAGAAAGCAGACAGCGATAAACCAAAACACTTAAACCAGGAAGCTTCAGGGAGCTTAGTGCGTGTCTGTGTGTGTGTGTTTATCCTGCTCCAAACAAATGTTTTCATAATTCAGACGTTTAGTGCAGTGAACCAGCTTGTCTCGCAGCGTAACCATGGAGACTGCGCGTTTACTAATGGGAGGTCGCCGAGGATGGGAGCTCTTCCATCCAGAAACAAAAACGTCTGCGCCCAGCAGGGCAGAAAATGACACACACTCATCCAATCGTCTGAACGTGTGTGTGTGTGTGTGTGTGTGTGTGTGTGTGTGTGTGTGTGCATGTTGAGCCCATTATCACCACTCAAACAACAACAATGGCAATCAATACCACTATCAAAGCCAGATGAGGCTCTGATGCGTACTGTATGTAGACTTAATACTTTGTGCAGCTTTGCATGAAATCACACACACTCATAGAGCCATTATCCTCCTATTCTTTGACCACAATATCTTCAAGGCACTACTAAATTCCTCCCTGTGTTCTTTCACACACTCAACAGCACTACAAAGACTAATAAGTGTTGATCTCAAGAGAAACAAGCAAATGACAAAGCACAGCATTTGCTCTGTTGTGATTTGTGGTGTTATATTTTCTCCAGACAGTGGACTGCTCATTTGTCTCTATTATGAAAATGGGACCTACTTCTTCGTGTCAATCACAGGCTGTGATGCAGACGAGGTGTTACAGCCGCAGTTCCTACCAGTTTATAATAAAGGTAAACAAACCACTTCATCCCGGAAACAAACGTGAAAGAATTTGGATTTGTCAACATAAACAGGTGGGATAATGACAAGATGGATAATGGAACTAAAGTGTCTTGAAGGGGAATTTATTTTCTGATGCTCTGGTAGAGGATCTTTGGAGGCAACACTCTGCTAATACGTACGGGGGCTGGAGCCTATCCTAGCTGACCTTGGGCGAGAGGCAGAGTACACCCTGGACAGGTCACCAGACTATCACAGGGCTGACACATAGAGACAGACAACCATTCACACTCACATTCACACCTACGGGCAATTTAGAGTCACCAATTAAGCTGCATGTCTTTGGACTGTGGGAGGAAGCCGGAGTACCCGGAGAAAACCCATGCTGACATGGGGAGAACATGCAAACTCCCTACCCTGAGTTCGAACCAGCTCGGCTCTGTTGTCATGAATGTTTTGTACACAAACCAACTAGCCATCAAGGCTGAGGAGTAGAGATGCATGTCCAAAAGAAGAAGAAACACACCTACTTAAAGTCTTATGAAAGACTTGGATATCAGCAGGTTTTTGGATATGCGCAAATATCGCAACACTGACCTTTTCAAGAGGGTGGCTGAAGGAATGAAAGAGGGAGGCTGTGTTCGTACAGTTGAGCAAGTCCACCGTGGAAAACTTTGAAAAAAAAAAAATCCTGTTTTGATGCAAAGCAAAATGGCACAAGCTGCTCCAGTCGTTTCACTTTCCCATATTTTGAGTTGATTTAAGTGAAGTTAGGGCTCTTTAAACAGAGTATGCACGGCTCATTTTCAATAGCCACGTAAACATTGTCTTTTTCGGAATAAGGGCAAACACTGGAATATTTTGTGCATGCAAATGTAGTCACTGTTTCCAAATCTACAACCTATACTGGACCACTCACTACTGTTAACACACTCAGGGGACTGACCACCTCACGCTGTTTCCCGGTGAGAATGACGTGTGTGAGTGAGAGTGTGGGGGGACACTGGGAGGGGTCTGGTTCCAGATGTAAGTGGTACTCTTCAGACAAGAAGAGGCCCGGGCTAGCAAAGAACAGGAAACGGATAACTGACTTCAGGGGTCCTGACTCAGTGTGTGTGTGTATGTGTGTGAGAAACAGAGTATAGGATCTGTGTGTCAGGCAGGTCACAGCACAGTCACGGTAACTTACCTTTGTATGGGAATGTGAGTCATGCCTATACAGTATAACTCAAGTGAGTCACCATGAGACCCTTAGTGAGTCAAAGCCTGCTCATCAATATGTTTATGGCCAAACTGCAATATTTCAAGACTCTGTCTCCTCACAGTTTAACAGAACAAAGAGACGAGGACGACACAATCCAAACAAAGACCATGTGTGTGTTTGTGATGCATTATTTATGTGGGGGAATCCTATGTATTATATATGCTGGGATGAGATACGGTAATGTAGGGTGACCTCTGTTTGACAGGGGCAGTGCCTTTATGTATAATGAATGAGTGTGTGTAATAAATTATGAGATAAGGGAGAGTAATCCGGCATGGTGGTACTTCATGTTGACTGGGTGGAGAGCAGCAGGGAGAAAGGGAACAGCAGCCATAGCCTGCCCTCTAGTGGTAAAGATAATTAGGTTGGAGCTGCAGCAGGCACCAGACCACAGCCTCAAAATCACCATGTAAATGATTCAATGAATGCTGACAATGTCATAAGACGTCGCTCTAGGCTCAGGGAATTTGTGAGGGGCATATTTCACTATCTTTGGGCGTTTTAATAGAATAAACAATTAGTTTTATTGGATAAATATTCAACAGATTAGTTGATGCTGAGAATAAGTGTTTGTTGCAGCCGTATAATCAACTTCTCTTTAAAACAAGGGAAGGATTCTTTAAAGGAATATTGTTTTGGATTACATTGCACACAATATTCCCTGTTACTTGAACCATAATCTAATGCATCTTTAAAAGTTATAAGGACATCATGATACATTTGTTTCAATATCTTAAAGGGACAGTTCACTACAAAATCAAAAATGCATATTTTCCCTAGTAATTGTAGTGCTATGTATCAGTCTAGATAGTTTTGATGTGAGGTGTAGAGTGTTGGAGATATCAGCCGTAGAGATGTCTGCCTTCTCTTAAATATAATGGAACTAGATGGCACTGAGCTTGTGGTGCTGAAAGCGGCAATAAAATACATTTGAAAAACTGGACAGCAATGTCTCTTTCCAGAAAACATGACCCAGTTACTCAAGATAATCCACAGACCTTGTTGTGAGCAGTTTGGTGTAAAGACGCAGAAGGAAGTGTGCATCTACTGCTAGCTCACCTAGCCTTACTGGGCTAGCTAAAGTTACAACTCAGCTGAGGAGGACTTCTTTAATGTTTACATCTGGGGCTGTCACAAACCCAAGCCTCTCGTCCATGAGTAGATACACTTTTCCTTCTACGTGGTGATACATTTCGCAGGTGTAGTTCTGTAGAGAGAAAATAGTCCCTATATAAATCTGCTCACAACAAAGTCTGTGGATGATCTTGAGTAACTGGGTCATAATTTCTGTGTTGCTCAAAGCACCAAAAAGAACATTTGAAAAACTGCATCCAAACACCAAACAGTGATCTATCTTTCCAGAAAACATGACCTGGTTACTCATGAGTAGACGCACGCTTCCTCCTCTGCGATGATACAGTTGGCAGATGTAGTTCAGTGGAAAGAAAACAGTTCCTACATGAAACTGCTCACAACAAGGTCTGTGGATTATCTTGAGTAACAAGGTCATGGTTTCTGAAAAGAGATGTTGTGCTGAGTTTTACAAATGTATTTTATGGCCGCTTTGAGCACCACAAGCTGAGTGCCATCTAGTTTCATTATATTGGAGAGAAGGCAGACATCTCTACAGCTGATATCTCAAACACTCAAAAACTCACACAAAAACAATCGACTGATAAATGGCACTAGAGGTGAGAGGGATTTGGGGTGAACTGTCCCTTTAATTATATAGATTACAATTTGCTCTGTAGCAGAAAGAGACAAACACATGAGCACAGCTGCATTTCCTTTTTTCCTTTGTTTGTAAGTTTATTGTTTTGGTCTATCATCAGTCTTTCTCAGTCTTTCTCCTTTGGCTCGCCAACAAATGTTGCCTTTTGTTTCGCCTCCTCACACAAAGCTCAGCATAAACCTGTATAACCACTAATTGAGGGCCATGACCAGATACACAATAACACTACAGGGACCTGAACTGTGTTGCAATTGATTTCCTGGTGACTAGGGGTGCATTTTTGTGGTTACCATGGAGATGTCAAGCTGTGGCCAGAAGTAGAGGAATTTTTCTTACTTTGGTTGGACGAGCTAGCCAGCTTTACACACACACACACACACACACACACACACACACACACACACACACACACACACATGCACACACAGACTCTCCCAGAATCCTAGTTTACAGTGAGATAATGTGTTTTTCTTCGCTGTACTTAGAGTTGGTCAGTGAAACATGAAGCTGTGTGAGTCAAAATTGTTGTGTCATATCTCCTCATGCAAGTTCTCCAAGACTAACCAAGGAAGTACAAGGAACACAGCTGAAGTCATTCTTCAACAGACTCTGTGTATCCATGTGAAAATCACTTAACGTAATTCTTCTCCATTGGTCATCAAGTCACAAGGTGATGTGTTGTCTTAGTGAGACAGATTGACGGAAACTCTGTCAGCGTGCTATGACCTGTCCGTCTGATTCATGAGTCAAAGAAAATCAGTGTTCACAAAGGCACATTACACAATCAATAACGCCTAGACAGACACCCAAACACTTTCACATTAACATGACTGGGATATTCCTCTGTAGTCCATTTTACAGCAGACGACAAATGAAGGTTAGAGACTCTTTTCCTTCAAACTGCTCAGTCTTTGCCTCGTGGAGACAGCCAGCTTTGTGTGTGTGTGAACTGAACAGACAGGTGTGTATGTGTGATGTCAAAAACAATACATTAGAAGATGTTCCAATTATAGGAGACTATGACGTTTCAAAGACTTCCACCACCTGTGTAACAACCACTACACAACACAACAAACATGCCGAAGCTAAAATAGCTCACGTTGTTTTCCAAAGTGATCTCAACATGAAACCTTTTGATCCAAGGAATCGATGGCTGGTTTTAAACAAAGCTCATTCTGCACTCGACAGCTCTGACTGATTCCACATTGGCTCAGCAGGAAGAGCTAGCATTTTTTCAAAGACATCTGCATTCTAGCTCTGCCAGGGGGCTCCGGTGAGCCAACGCTGCAAGGGGTCCTCCACATGGAAGCCTGTTGGCACAGCCAGCAGGCTCGCAGCTGAATTTGACAGGATGATCTCTGCAAGGGGGCTCGATGATTGTGACATCATACCCTGACTCTGCCAGAGGGCTATTCTCTGACTATGGCAGAGCCAGCTGCACCAGGGGGGCTACAGCTGCCAGTGTCAAGGCAGACACTGTGAGGGGGGCTTGTTGATGCATTACAGAGGAGCTGATCAAGGCTTTGTTGTGCTGGTAAACCACTAGAAACAGGCCTGACTGCAGCTGTGGGGTTGTAACAGTTGGCAGGTGGAAGGATTCACCTCACAAGCAACGCTAAGATCATTAATGAGACACAAGTGTCCTAGTTCCTGCAGGCTGCGGCACCATGAGGTCATTAAATATTCTTTACGCTACTCAGGTTAATGAAGCAGGAGTAAAAACTAATCATTTTCAAATAAAAGATAACACAACGTACCCATTCCCCAGATCGTCGATATCATCATCATCTTCATCATCCTCGATCGGGCTCTTTCTGCTGAGGTCGCTGTTGCTGAGGTAATCTCCCTTCAGAAGGGATGGGTCCGAGTCGTCCAGCGCCTCGATGAGTTGGATACGAGCCGTGTGGCTGATCCGGAGTGGGACGTCCGACTGGGTGTTACCTGTGGACGGAGCTTCGCCAGCCTGCAGACGGGGGCTGGCCTGACCCTGGCGCCATGACAACGGAGAGGAGCGATTTGACAGGCTGGAAATTGAGAACGCAGCGGCTTCATCGCTGTCGTAGCACACGTTCCCCTCCACACAGCTATGGAATGAAAGGGAGGATACATTTTAGGGTTTCTTGAAAAATATCACAGCAATGAGCTCCCCTAAAGAGCTGAAAAGGTCAGGTACAGTTTAAACACACAGGAATTAAGTGTCTATATTCCATTTCCTCTTTTTTGAAGGACCTGCTTCCTCCATCCAGACATCTTTCCTCTTGTCCCCACCCTGCATCCTCTTCTCTCAAAAGGACCTCGGGCTAAGGGATTATGCTGCGTTCACATGGAATTGGGCAGAAGGTAAACCGGGTATCATTTAAATGGACTAGAGCAGGACAGTAAAATAAGGTCAAGCCGGCACGAGGCGGGGTACACCCTGGACAGGTCACCAGACTATCACAGGGCCGACACATAGAGACAGACAACCATTCACGCTCACGTTCACACCTACAGGCAATTTAGAGTCACCAATTAACCTGAATGTCTTTGGACTGTGGGAGGAAGCCGGAGTACCCGGAGAAAACCCACACTGACACAGCAAACTCCACAGCAGTCATGTATGTATAGCAACATGGCATCACTATCGCATCATATCATCATGCCATTCAGTCGAACTGTTTGTTTTTTCAATGCTGTCCAGAGGGTGTTGTCCATCTGCTATTCCATGTGAACACAGCACTCGTTGGGTTCCAGGTGTCTGTGTATGAGTGCAGTGTGCTCCGTTGTATATTTGTATACATGCATAAGTAATATGTGTATTCATGTCATTTTTCTGTCAGCAAACGCCTTTATGTTCCTCTGCGCCCTGCTGCTTTATTCCGGTGCACATTTGTGTGAGTCTCTCTACAAATACCAGCCTCACTAATGTCATAATATCATGCATCCCCTGTGCTAAAGCAGCACATCACCGCTCAGTGCTTAGGGTGAGAATGATGTGCATTAGCATATTAGAAGTTCCTGGCTCTCAAACTGTGCGACAGTACGCTACATTAAAATTAATCTTGTCTGCAGGATACAGAATCATCTCCACAAAAACCATCAATGGAGACATTTTCAAATGACACGCTGAACCACTAACATCAAACTGGCAGGAAAGACGTGGAGAGAGGATGAGAGTGAGGATGCTCCCTGTCTTGTTAGAAATGGATTTTCACAGGCTTTCTGCTTGTTATGCAAACAGTATATATCAGGAGAAGTATGTGTAGACAAAACAGTTCACTTGCTCACCAACCCGTTTGTTTAATTCATGCAAATCTCACACTCTAAACACTCGTTTTTCACAGGAAATATGACATCTTGTTTGCACAGGAAACTTCCGCCGACAGGCTGGAGGCCTCAAAGCAGAATGTCTTTAGGGACAGCGGGGAGTGATTCAAGGTTATTACAGTACCATAAAAGTATGAATGGCAAAGGAAATGTATTCCAGCAGGGAACCATCTGCTGATTTGGTCTTCATGGAGGGAGCTCCCACTGAGGGACGGAGAGAGGATACATGGCAGGAGACGCACGGACAGGCAGACAGAGGGGAAGCTCTCAAGGACAAAATCGGAAGGCGCGCTGAATCAGTCAATGAAAGACAGGAAGCGGAGGGAGGGCGAGGACACACGAACGCTCACATACACTTAATCACAGCATTATTGCGTGTCTTGTTGTGTGCATGAATAGGACTCGTGAGTGTGCATTGGCAGGGTCGGCTTTGAAGTCGGCTTTGAGCTAATCCTGCTTCAGTTCTGTATTAACAAACGCAGAGAGAGAGCAGAGCAGGCGGAAAATGACAGACTAATGACAACTGGTCTATCAGGAATACTGATATTGATCTGAGAGCCCACAGGCAGTTAACCACCACACCCCAGCACACTGTTAGCAATGTCAATAAGAATCTGCCCATCTCAACTGCTGCTCTTTTTCACTTGTTTGTTTTCTTTGTCCTTTCTTTTTGTCTCTATCAAACAATACTATGTGGTCCTGTTTGTGTGTGTGTGTGTGTGTGTGTGTGTGTGTGTGGTGACTGACCTGTGGCTGAGCTGCACCCCTCTCAGGCTGGTCATGGTCTCCTCCAGGTTCTGTCGAAGGTCCAGAACATTTTGCACAGTCCTCTTCCTTTGGGACTCCGGGTCTGCAGGGGAGCATGCACATAAACACAAAGAGATATTTTTAGACATAAAATGCCATATTATGTTATAAGTGGATGACAAATGATGATGTTTCCTCTATTGGCTATTAAAAATATGCAGACTGACAATCATAACTGTTCAGTGGCCAAACCCTGAGACCAAAATCAAATCATCTAAGGCTGAAGCATAAATCTACTAAAGGGCCCAAGTTAAAAAACAAGTATCCTTAAGTATACCTAATTTAATTATACTTAGCTTGCTTCCATGAGCACATGATTAATGTGCTGGAAGTGTGCTATTTCTTATGCACTTACAATGTTTCTTAATGTACTAATGCTAAGTCATTAGTGCTCAAGACACACTGAATTACAATAAGTGTACTTAAGCTACAATTAAGTGTACTTAAGATGCACTTAAATTAAGTACACCTTTTATTAAGAATACTTTACTTTTAAAATATGTATTTTTTCTACTTTAAATATATCTCAACTAAGTTTTCAGACAAATGTTAATATACTTATAATATATCATAATATTTTATAATCAAATGTTTAAAAAATTAATCAAAATTTAATTCAAAAATAAAAAATGTGTTGACAATTTATCTTAATTATCATTTCTTTTAATATGTAATTACTTTCAAGAGCACTTAAAATATAATTTAAAGAAACTTCAAATATACACAAAGTTGGATTAAAGTATATTTTTAAGAAGTACAGCATTATGAGAAAAACTTGCCCTTAAAAATATTATAGTATAACTTAACAGTGTCTCAAAATAATACATCCAAGAAAGGCTGGGCGATACGGAGGAAATCAAATATCACAATATTTTTGGAACAAAAACACCTTGATATCGATATTGTGGGATTTTGCTTTCACAAAATATATACACAACAAGATTTTTGATAAATAATCATCAGTAATAAGTGGGTAAAGGCAAATAATAGAAAAGCTACAACAGTCCAATAGGATAAGGGAATTTAGAGCACTTTACTGTAATGCAGCCTTTAAAACCAGGAAAAGACAATGCTTATATTACGATATCTAGTCTCATATCACAATATCAATATGATATCAATATACTCTCCAGCCCAGTCAAGTACACTTGCTTTTATTTTAGTATTTCTTTAATAAATAAGACTTAATTATTCCCACGTCACAGAAATTCACATTATAGCAGCTCAAGAGTCAGAAGCAATAGAAGAAAACAAAAAATGATTGAGTGCCAAAATGCATAAAAAATATTACAAAAATACAAATTAGATTAAATAAAAATAAAATAATATAAAATCTGTATACACCTTTCACTTACACAGATACGATATGTTCATGATTGATAGTTGCACATACTAAGTTCATTGTTTGTACATTGAAAATAGCACACTTTTAGTACATTGCTAATAAGCACATTAGGTATACTTAGATTAGGTCTAGTCCAGTTTACTCTTTTTTCCTGGGGCTAACAGGCGGAGATGAGGAGAAGATGAGGAAAAGACCCGACAGAGGTAATAGTGGCAGCGTATGCACAGTTGTTTTTCCAGATGGCAGTGGAGCAAACTAAATTAAATATGATACCAGTCAGACAGAAAAAACAACAGAGGAGACCTTTAAGACCAGACACGTCTCATACTCCGATAGTATCCAGCCAGTGCACAGTCACATCACCTGCCATCTGTCTGCTCTTTTCCTCCTCTCCAACCCACCCTCAGTCAGTCTTAGTGCCCGCTCGCTGCACTGTGCCCCGTTGCCCCTCGCCCAAAATAAACCAAAAGCCTTTCTCACCAGGGAACACATTGGCATTTGTCTCACCCCTTTCCAGTTTGCTATAATCTGCTCAGATTGGGCTATATGGATTCATGCTGGGCCATTCAGCCAGACTGCCGTTTCATGTTTGTGTGTGTGTGTGTGCGTGTATGCGTGTGTGTGTGTGTGTGTGTGTGTGTGTGTACAGGCAACTCCCCCTGGGGGTTGGAAAATTGGATGCAATAAAACAACCAAAGTGATTCAACCACTTAGTTCTACGGACACCCTGTATCCTCAGGAAACATGTTTCAGTTTACCTTCTTTATAAAACCATGTCAATCTGAGAGCCTAATCTGGAGTTCTGCTGCCGCTTTTGTTGCTACTATCATAAAATCTTATCAGCTGCAAGCTCACACCCACCTCATCACATGTATCCTCACATAAACTGTAAACTAATCAAAACACCTAAGCTGCATCACATGACCTTGACCTTTGCTCTCTCTCCTACTCTGGGTGTTTACGTATGATGTCAATGGGGGGATGGTGGTGAAAGAGTTATGGTGGTAAGATATGGGACAGTCTATTCATCCCTGAGGTTCAGCTCAATAGGCCATTAGAACTGGCCAGATGAGCACAGCAAGAGATTTGCTATAACCAAAGTGAAAGAGAGGGTATGACAAAAATATTAAAGTAAAGTGTGTTACAAAGTCGTTCTTGTCAAGAAAATACACTATATCTAATGCTCATCATTTTCTAGTTTATATATCGCTGATTTTTATCTGGACTTCCTGTTTCCACATTTAGAAATCTGCTTCAAAATGTGCAAGATGTAACTTTACACAAAAGTGACAGCAAGTAAACAGGGTTGAGCTGTTGTGGTCAACGAATTCAGTCCATTACTTCTCAACGACATTCATGATCCAATGAATCCCAATTATGTTTGGATCCATTCATACATTCCCTCTAGTTTCACTAGCACATTGACATTTTTGGCTTTTAGTGAAATATCTTGACAACTATTGGAAATCTTTCCAGGGAAATCTGGTACATCCATCCATTTTCATCCGCTTATCCGGGGCCGAGTTGTGGGGGCAACAGGCCGAGAAAAACACCCCAGACGTCCCTCTCCCCAGCAATGCTTTCCAGCTGCTCCTGGGGGACCCCATGGCGTTCCCAGGCCAGATGAGATATGTAATCCCTCCAGTGTTCTGAGTTTGCCCCAGGGCCTCCTACCAGTGGGACGTGCCTGAAACAACTCAAGCGAAAGGCGCCCAGGAGGCACCCTGATCAGATGCCCGAACCACCTCAATTGACCCCTTTCGACGCGAAGGAACAGCAGCTCTACTCCAAGCTTCCTCGGGATGTCCGAGCTCCTTACCCTATCTCTAAACTCATTTTGGCCACTTGTATCCGCAATCTCAGTCACTACCCAGAGCTCATGACCATAGGTGAGGGTTGGGACAGACATTCATAAAACCAGAGAGTGATTCCTAACGAAGCTCAGCGCAAGTTCAATCAGGAAGACTTTCTTTATGCTATATCCATTCACAATTCTTTCTCTATCCAACTCCCACCACTTCCACCAATCTGCTGACTATGGGTGTTCCCTGTCCTGGTTAGCCAATCAAACTTTCCCGCGATCTCCTTCAGCCATTCATGTTGTTGCTGCCAACTTTTTATTCCTCTTCACATCTAGATCTTCAGCTCCCTCTTCATCTCATCACCACCAGTGTCTAGACTCCATAGAGGGGGATCCCTAATCTACTACATCTTTACCATCCTCCTGGAATAGATGACATCACAATGCTACAGACTTCGCATTTCTCATACTTAATGTGCACATGGAAATAAATAGTCTTTTCTCTCAGAATGAGTTGCTCCTGATTGAAATGACTTTGGAGATTCCCTGACTTTTCTTCTAGCGCTGCCATGAGGTTCACATTTATGGTTTTGAATGATATGTGTCAACAACTTTTGGATAGTTTCTGTGTTTGAAAATGAGTTAACACCTTCATGTCCCACTCTGGATGAACTGTAACAACTCCCCTCACTTTCCTCATCATCCGGTCAAAAATTCAGTTTGTCCAATAGTTCACTTTATGACCTGCAAAACTAAAGGTGCGTTCCATTTGCACTGGAAAGTCAGAATTTCAGAGTTCCTAGTCAGAAATTTCAACTGGAATGCCCCCTGAAATCAGATTTCTGACTTAGAAACCAGAGGAACCTACCCAACCTCAAAATCCAAGTTGGCTGCTCTTTTCATCAGCAATAGCGCTTATATTTTTTGTGTCTCATTTAATCAGTCTTGCACACAGTTCTGTCCATCTTCTATCTGTAGACATGTTAATACAGTGTTTGGATGCACAACATACAGTGCAGTGGGTTGTTATCAACTGGTATTGCTAACAATGGCTAACCTGGCTAGAACTGGCATTGTTACGAACATCTTGGTTCTTGGTTTTCCCAGCTCCTACCTCTGACTTCCGAAGTAAATTGAACGCAGCATAATGACATTCCCATCAGCCTCATCTGTACTTCTTGTTTAGTGTTAATTAGAAAATGATAGCAAGCTAGCCCGTTAAGCTAAGATGGTGAGCAATGGTAAACATCACACGTGGACAACATTAGCATGACAGCAGTGCCATTGTGAGAGCATGTTAGCATGCTGTCATTAGCATTTAGCTCAAACCCCAGCTGTGTCTTAAAACAGCCTCACAGAGACTCTTAATCATTCAAAATAAATCCCTTTTTATATACTGGGTCAGTATATACAACATATTGTATATACTGAAGAAATCCCCTAACACATATGTCCCTGAAAACACTTAACTCCTCCCACACACACCCCATTCACAACCACCCCTCCTATGAATCAGTCCAGCTGGCTAGTGAGGAGGTGACGGGGGAGAGACCTTTCTACTGAGTGAGGAGGGCAAATCATGCGCTGCCAGGGATGTCAATCTCAACAACAGCTGCAGACTAAACACTCACGCTCACATGCACAGTTACTTGCACAGTGTGTCTACTCACATGCACACACTCACCAACACACTGAGAAACACTCACACCAGCTCTGATTTATAAAGCTGGATTGATTTGTCCTGAAGAGAATGGCTTACTGGACAATTGATTAGGCAGCCCTGGGGACAGGCAGCTCAGTGGAGAGATGATGAAGTCATTGTGATCCAACCTTATGCCACTCACGCACACAGAAATAGACACATGCATTCACAAAGCAAATGTTTCGTAACGATATATATATATATATATATATATATATATATACATATATAAATAGAACTTTGCTCTGCTGGCATGAAAGGTAGTGATGCACAGAGTTTAAAGAGACACATTTCAGCTTTCAAATGGTGCATTTTTTGTAATGTGTTCATACAAGAGGTTTAGTGGGAACAAAAAACTCCTTAAACATGCAAATACAGACAAAACCTGACACATACTCAGCCACAAGCACACACACGCAGGCTTTAATTGGCTGATTTTAATTACCCTAAACGTGAGCTTTGTTTAACATCGGTGTCAAATTGATTAGATACGGTCTGCCTGATTGCGCATGTGCCTATGTGTATATGTGTGTGTGAGTCCGTAGAAGACTTCCTGTTCTGCCTCTGCCCTGGCCCTGGTGGTCCCAGCTGGCATGGGGAGGGGGTGTAGTGGTTGTGATGGGGGAATTAAGGATGCAAATATCCCTGTCAGCCCTGGCAGCTCCCCAGGGGTGCAGATGAATTACACTGATCTGGTTTAAACAGAGTGTGTGTTAGTGTGTGTGTAGAAGTGCCTGTGTGCATGTATCTGTTGGGACGGGTGTCCTCCACCTGCCTCGTCTCGATACACTTGTGAACACACACTCCAGCTCTGAAGAGGCTGTGAAACTAGCCGAGGAGCCTTTCATAATGGCCCACTCAGACTCTTTGAAATGAGAGTCAGCAAGTTAGAGTGAGAGTGTTATTGTAAGTGCGTGCGTGTACTGCATGTGCAGGACAACCTCTGCATCCTAATGTGGGTCTGCTCTCAGACAAAACAGAGAGACAGACAGACTCAAGGGAAATAAATACTAATTTAAAGGTGTAAAGGACGAAAGAAAAAGGTCTTTTTCATCACAATAAGAGTAAAGATGGCAAGACAACATAAATGTCCAATGGCAATAAAGAGAAACACAGCCTTTCTCTTTTACTGTGTGTGCTGTCAGATCACAAGCACATTAAACAGACTTCCTGCCTTTTGAATTTGCAGCAACATTAAGGAGTTTGTTTCTGAATCATCAAGACAGTGAGGCTTAGTTAGATGTCCACATGGTGCTGAAAACTGATGATACATAAATCTAGAAATGCATTAAAAATTACTCAGAATTGTCTCATGTGAATCCCATAAAAGGAAAACAACCAACGATGCATTAGTCTGGCTCTCATTACTTCCCCGCTCCCCGCCCCGTCTGCAGCTCTCAGCACTCATTTTCTCTTAGTGAAGATAAAAGATAGAAAATGAGCCATGGATATATTTTCTCTTTTTAAAAGCTAAATTATCTCCTGAAATATCTGGACACTGTAGTTTTTAGCAAACATAGCTCATAAAGACACAAATGGGTTTGCTGAGGACTAATATCAGCTGAGGATTAAAGGAATACCTCACGCCCTAAAATGACCATTTACATATCAATTACTCACCCCATGTTACATTGAATTTCTGAGGAAAACGTTGTTTTTCTCACATGCTTCCACCTTGAACGAAGAATCCAAAAACATAGAAAATTCTTGATGAATTGAAGTCATAGGGGTCCATGTTTAACAGCAGCAAATCTATATCAAAATTTCATCATGATACGATATTATATTGATTCTTTGGACAATACAATATTTGCTGATATTACATTGTCTGCCACAATACGATTTCGATTCAGTGTAATTTAGCAGCCTGCGATAGATATAAGACGATATCATCTGCCCATTCAACACAGTCTGTCACAGAGGAAGCTGCCACCCCTTTGTTTTTTTGCTTTTGGCCACAAAAGATAAAAACACCAAATAAATAATGTAAATAATACTAACAGTGCAGTAAAGTTTACTTTAACCTGACTGCACTAGCACACACAAAACAGAAGTAATGTTTTGATTTCAACCCAAACCACCATTTTTCCTAAAACTTCAGGACTATCTGACGTAAAGCCCTGAAGGCAAACTTCTCCCAACAGCCATAAAACATGGATTAAAACAACAGCACTGTTTAAAATAAGTATCAAATTCAGCTCAATAATAACTGTAAAAGTTAATGGGGCAAAACAGTTTTTCTTTTGATAGAGACTCATTATTAGCTTTAGCATGTTTACATTGCATATATTAACCTAGCGGTTAGCGGACTTTTCTTCCTCTTTTCATAGCTTAACAATTTACATGTAACGTTATTATTTTTTGTACTCACTGCTGGTTTAAGTCACTGTATCTCCCAACAGAACAGTAAGGTTGAATTTCAGCCTGCATGCACGTTTTTTCAGCATAACAGTGTTGTAACAGAGCAGCTAATGTTGCTGTAGTGAGAAGTTAGCAGGATGAGATGCCCGACCAGGCAGGTAACGTTACATCGTGTTTAATCTTGTAACAGCATTGTTTACATACACCATGTGCCCTGTCTGATGTCCTGTATTTTCTCTGAAGCCCAAAATATTTCCACATTACTCGTTTATTCCCAAGTAAATAACGCTATTGCCCATTGTCTTTCTCTTGGCTGCTCATCTTCCTGTCGCTGTTTGGCATTGGATTGTTGATCATTTAATTGATAAATCGATCCTGATCGATGGGTCATTACACTCCTAATCAAATATCCATTTACAAACTTTTACACAACTCATGCACTATAATCCAAGTGTCATTTATGCAGTCGTATGCTTAGTACCTTCCAAACAAACAGCCCTTTCCGACGGGAAACTGAACTAAAAGTGGAATTTATCAATGCCCTCTTCAAAGCCAGACTCCATTGACAAAAACATTAATTTTACCTCTCTAAACACGAGAGCTGCTGGTGTACTACTGCCTTGATCGGTAGTTTGTGTTACTGTATGACTTTGGTAAAACCTGCCTCTTTCAAAGCAACAAAGTCACACAACGACACAAACAAACTAACTGATGACCTAAATTCATCAAGAATTTTCTCTGTTTTTGGATTCTTCGTTCACTTGAGGCATCTCTTCACAAATTCAAGGTAACACAGGGTGTTACACAAATGTTCATTTGAGGGGTGAAGTATTTCTTTAACATACATTTAGTGTGTCAGTGAGTATTTTCAACAGAAGGACAGTACATATAGGTTTGATAAAAAAAAAAACCCACAGTGCCTGTGTTTACCCATAATAAAGGAACATGTCACCCAGTGCGACAGTGTGACTCATCTATGTGTTTTTAATAGTCCTTGGACAACAATGGACATCTGTGGTACAGTTAAAAAAAGCTCTATCAGACAATAGGCAATATTATTCATGCGATTTGTTGACAGTAAGAGAAATACAGAATATTGGCCATAAGCCTTATCTGTTGAAGTGTAGGAGGTAGAGACAGTATGTTTCATGATGCGAGTGTCTGATGGCTAGCAGAGCGAACGAAAAATACGAGAGTGAAACTGCTGTCCACTTGGTTTGCTCTCTTGGGTCACTTGACTCTGCTCTCCATTAGAAAGAGAAAATAAAACTCCCCAAAGACACACTAATGGCTCTGTCCTTGCAGCGGTAGTCTGCCATTGTGTGTGTATGTGTTTGTATGGTAACATCACATTCATCTTTGACAGCATGCTTCTGTGCTGCAACTGTAAAAGCGTGTTCGTGCATCTACCCGCACATGAATGTGCATCTTCGGTGCAGTTTTGCAGAATATGAATGTAGGGCTGAGTAATGGCTCCTGTTTCTATTCTTTCCTTCCTTCCCTCCGGAGTTCATTTGTCCCTGTCGCATCCACATGCGCACACATACGTTAGTGTCACCTCGGGCTACAGTGCCCTTATCGCATGATAGATGTGTGTGATCAAGCGTTGCTGCTGCTGCATCGTAAAAGGTCTGTACCTCCAGCGACGTGTGTAAGTCTTTACTATAGTCTTAAACTTCCGAAGTGTTTTCACGGCATTCCTGACAAGTGACATACAAGAATCACACAAACAGGATGTTAGTATAACCTGTGATTTTTGTCATTGTTTAGGTTTTTACATCAAACTCTGAGGATATTTCTTTAGGCATGTTGGGGCAAAGGTAGAGGATGTGATGACCCAGATATGCACCTGTCCCAATGTATGTATGAATCTGCTAAGCTACTAGTTCTTTGTATTTTATTTGAAAATACATCTTCCCTCTTTCTCCTCTCTGGCCACTGTCTCCACTCAGAGGAGCTCCTCAGCCATCCGCTGACCTCAGACAGTTTGCAAAACAGGAAGCATTACAACATACAGCCATTCCTGCACATCTGGACAGAGCGGACAAACACGCTTAAGCACCCAAATGTGCATCCATGCACTTGCACACACATATGCACAAGCATGCGTGTGCTGAAGTTCATCCGTTTCACCGGGATGTCGCAACAGGATATTAGACCCTTGAAGATCATAATCCGATATGTGACATGAATGAGCACGTCGGAGCACAATACTGCATCTGTGTGCGCTAAATTCGAACAGTTGTTGGTTAAAATGCAAAGAATGCTCACATGAGAAGATGCTGAGAGTTAGCCAGTGGTGGTTTGGGGCAGCTGACTGTGTTGAAATCCATTTAAAGTTGGATTCCATAACGGAGACAGAGGATGAGCAACACACTGTTTCAGACAACTCAGACATGTGGACAGACAGATGAAAATATTACTAATAGGTTCAAAATCCTCTGTCCAGCATTTAGCACAGTTAAATCCTTCAAACTTCTCTGTCTTATCCTCTCAGTCCAGATGTCCACCCCCCCACTTCCCCAAAACCTGGCTCTGAACATTGACCCAGACACGAACATGCAACATGTAAACACACTCCCCGTATCTCCTTAACCGCAGCCCTATCTGCTTAGAAGTCAGAGAGCTATCTGCTTACAGTGGAAGATGAGGAAGCTTTGAGTGACTTGAGAGAAGTTTACTTTCTTAGAAAAAGAAGGTCGAGACCTCACCAAGATAACACCAAAGGAACACATCACCTCTAGTCCTGCTGATTAGGCTTCAACACACAGAAACAAGTGTGTGTATGTGTGTATTCCTCTGTGTCGAGCTGCACTGGAAGAGATTAAAACACGTGTGAGGTGCTTTGAGGGTTAAAAGATAAAGAGGCACGATCTAAAACACACACACATCGCACATGAACACACATGGTATGCAGATGAGGCTGTCACAAAACCATCACCATCACCTGGAGGAAAAAACTGTTTGATGGAAACGTCACAAATCCAGAGCTCTCAGCAGTATCTCCTGTGCTTCCTGTGTACGCCTTAAGACTTGCATCTAAATCAGAGCCAATCTAAATACAGACAGATGCACACACACACACACACACACACACACACACACACACACAGGCACACAGCCACACATTCACACACATGCTGCATAAACCCAGCAACGAGCCTCGGCAGACCATAATGTGTGGCAATGTTTGGGTGTATTTTTGTTCAAGAGAGTTGTTTCCTGTGGAACTGTATTTTACGATGTGCTTAAACCGAGCAGCTGCAGCTCTGCTCTCACATGTCAGACAGACAGTCTGCTCTGTGTGTGCAGTGCCTGCGCTGTTAATAAGGTGATGGGTGAGACGGTTGAACTGATGACAGCAAGAGAGCAAGTAGCAACTGAAAGTTTACAAAATGATTTAATCCCTTGGTTGACTGATTAGTCTTTCAGTCAATATAATATAAGAGAATGGTGGAGGGTGACAGCTTCAAATGTCCGGTTTTGTCTGACCAACAGTGCAAAAGATATTCAGTTCATGATCACAGAAAATTAGAGAAACCAGAAAATATTTACATTTCGGAAATGTGAACCACATGCTGGTAAAATATGCAAGTGGCTGGTAAATTTGCTTTCCTCACTCGCAAAAAAGAAACCTAAGAAAAAAAACTACGGTAATGGATTGAGTGGCTGGTAGATTTTGGAATCCACCATCCACAGTGGCAGATGGTCAAAAAAGTCATTTCCAATCATGATATTCTGATATCTATGAATATGTATGAAGATATTGTACATTTTCTGGAAAATGAGAACCTAATATAGCCTAGATATTTTTAACACTGCACCAGGCCAACAATATCTTCCTTTACTGCCCAAAAAAAAGTGATTCCACTGTTTTCATTCTGCAGCAGTGCAGCGAAATGAATGACACAAGTGTCTGTGGTGAGTTCACATGTCTGTAACAACAGCAGGACAGTAGAGCGTCTGTTAGCTTAAAGGGATAGCGCACACCTGAGCACGGTGCACAGAGAGGCAGTTACAGCTGCAGGCTACAATGAGGCTAAAAACAGAGTTCAAATGACGTTTTTCCAAACTAATTTTTATGTCAGGGCTTCAGGACACTTGGATCACTACAAACCAGCAGCATGGAGATATTTTGTGGTTTCAATTATGTGTTTTTGGACATTTGAATCTGGGGCACCGTAAGCCTCCATTAGGTGGAGTTGTGTTGCTACCCCCTCTCACCTTGGATCTCCGCAAGTGTTCTGAGGACTCTAAAACTTCACCTGAGCCTCCATCGGCATATGGGTAAGTAGATAATGGCTGAATTTTCATTTTTGGGTGCACTATCCCTTTAACTGCTAAAGTCAGCTGAACAGGTGAAGTGAAGATAATGTTGCCGAGAGGCTACCGCTAACACACAGATAAGAGAACATCTGGTTGAAACAGATCAGAGATGCTGTTTTGGCTTTGTTATTCTCTGTAAAGTTTGCTGGAAGTCCCTGCAATGTGGAGTGAGCAACGTGCCAGGCTCAGTTTAAAATATTGCCTGTAAAATGCTGTAATGCTTGTCAGCAAGTAGTAAATTTGGCCATGTGTGCTCCAATTAATTTGGCTCAGCTTTAACACACCAGTCATGATTTTGTTTTAATGGAAACTCAACGTCTGGTATTTGCTCCTGGTGTTATCACCACCGTTTTGGAAGAAGGAAGTAACAGGTGCGACAGGCGAACCAGCTGTGAAAGTGACATATTATCTTTCTAAATAAGCGCTATGCAGTGGATCCAGAAAGTGATAAATATTCAAAAAAGCAGGCTAACTAAATATATAAAGAAAATTTGAAGTGTTAAATTTGAGAACGGAGTTCGGTTTGGCAGTAAGTGTTCAAATGTGTCACATGTAACCACTAAATAATGATGGCTTGTGATCAACCCTGAAGTATATTTATAGATAAACAAACAGGATCTGAGGAGGTGACCACAAGTAACGTCCCTGTTTGCTTCTCCTTGTTGGATCAGTTTCGGCCTTCACCACTGACCAACAGCACTGCCACTGTAGTAAGCTCACCACAGCACTGTCACAAGACTCGGTCGGATGCATGTGTGTGCGACTAATCCTGTGTCCTTACGGCAGCTAAATCATGCAGAAAGCTACGTCAGTAACAAAGGGGACTTTTATCTGAGACGTTACATGAGAGGAAAACACAAATAGAACAGAAATAGATGAATACTAAGCATTCCTCATCACAAGGCGACCCACATAACTCATCTTGTGTCTCTGTTTTTGGTAAGATTAGAAAGAAAATACATTAACAAAAGATAAAAAAAGAACAATAGTGGGACTGAAATACTTACATTCTCCTAAATGTAATGGTAAATAAAAAAAAATACATGTCTTTTTTCCTTATCAGTCTTGTTTATTCCATCATTATATTAAAGCTCAGCACTTGCACCAATGTTTTACCTGGTAGCAATTTAAGGGTAATTTCCCCATGACACTAATTGTAGGTAAGTTGAGTTTAAGTGTGAGAGCTCCAGTGACATCAATAAGCACTTAAATCTTTCAAACATCAATACAAACGTTAACAAATACACTCGTGCTATTGTTACACTGCTGGCTACAACAAAACAGCGTGTGTTATAAATAATATAATCCTAACAGAATAATAACTTGCTTGTTGTTTTTGATAAGTTGCGTGTGTGTGTGTGTGTGTTACGTAAGAGCTGATGAAACAAAAACACAGAGAGTACTAATATGATTTAGGAGGAGGATGTCAGGAAGCAGACAACACTAATGCAATGGCTCCTGCATTAAGTCCTTAGAGACTGACCACAAGGCATTGTAAACACACACACACACACTACTTACATTCAGCTTATAGCACTAATATATTGTTACTTTGAGGAACATTGAGAGCCGGATTTGCAGTATATTGCCTGTCGATGACTGAATGACGCTCTCAGCCGTTGTGCCAAATGTTTATAATTCATTAAAGTACAATTTTTGATAAGCGGAGCCTGCGAGTCCATTTTATTTATTGTTTTAGTTGTGTGGCTGTACTTTATTTGGTTGATTTATTTAGGAAATTTTATTTATTTATTTTACATTTAAATTCCAATGTCTGAAAAGTTTTTTCTTTGAAGGGCTTTATTTACATTATTATGCTGTTTTTACACTCAGCTTTGTTAAATAATCAATCCTGATTGGTCAGTTACAGCCTTCTAGAGTCTTTTCCCTATGGAGAACATTGTGATGGATGCAGTTCTGACGTTTAGCGGAAGCACTTAAACAATTTTAGATCAATAAATTTGTTTTTAATTCAAAATTTTGTGTCAAATATTGATTTTTTTTTCATTAGTAGCCATGTAATAGGCGCAATTATGTACAGTGAGCAGGTCACTATTGCGCAGTGTTTACCCTAGGATATTTTCCAGCAGTGGTGCTGAAGTGCGTTTTATTTTGCAAAGCTGGAAGATACTTGGCGTGTCTACACTGACACTGGAAGGGCTTTTGACACACACTGTACACAGTTATGGACGTCAAATTACATTTAATAAAATGTCTCCCAAACACAATATGCTGTTACAATCACTCCTGCACTCGGGGGCGGATGTAACATTTGACATCAAGTGTTTTAATCAATATTGTGACTCTAACATTGCTTGTAAAAACAACTGATGACTATTAACAAGTAGAACACAGATACAAGTGACCTACATAAAAACTGTATCTAAAAAGTTCAAGAGGTTTTTGAGTAATGACATCAAAACCAAAAACTGTTACGACTGCCCCCGGTTTCCCCTGATCAACACTGCATTTCTAGTCACAGAGACAAAATGACAAAAAGGTTTCGAGGTAAACTATGAGTGTAACAGACAGTGACTGTTCAGTGTGAGCTTTAGTTTGTCAGAACTGCCAGACCAGTGACGCTACTTCAGAGAAACGGTGTCATGTGTTTTTTGACATATGATCAGCCTTCAAACTACTTAGAACAAACATCCGCCGATAACAATCAGTGGACGATCGATCGGAGCACCCTTATCTGTGGGTGTATGCTATATAACCCTTGCTAGTCCCCGATTCTGGCTGCCAAAAGTAGAGATGGTGAGTTAATTGCATATGCGGGGATTTCCAGCAACAGCAGCGTTAATCATAGGGAAAAATTGTGGAAACACCGTTACGTAATAAAACCCTTCAGGATGATTCAAGACCTCCCCCTTTCCGGTGGGTTCCTGCGTCACCCTATCAGGGTTTATTTTGCAACAATGAGCTGCTCACAGTGCGTTATCTATTACACGTTATCATTATATCAGTGGTATAAAATGGTCTCAAAATGGCAATAACATCATTTATCGCAATAATTTGTAGGACAATATATCGTCCAACTAAAGTCGTTATTGTGACAGGCGAACACACACAACAATGGAGTCAAAACACACAATCATACATGCATCCATATGTGCGAAAACTCTTCTGTCTATGAATACTCCCGGTGACAACATCCCTGTCACACTAAAAAGATGTCCTCTGTCCTCCTCCTGAAACACTTGTACCAGAAATATCCTCTCTGCTGTCTGACTGGTGACAGAACACTGCTACCCGTCAACTCACATCAGAGTTGAAAGGGAGGAAGAGGAGGAGAGGGAGGGAGAATCGGAGGGATGCTTTATTCCTCACTTTCCTTGGGCGTTTGCATTTATTCGGCTTGTCACCGCCTCCTCGACGGGGAGGACGACTGCCCCAAATCCTTCAGTCAGCGAAGCCCAGGGTGGAACCAGCCGCTCCGGCCGCACCCGCATCACATTAGAGACTCAGCACTGCAATCACAATGGAGGGACCGAGGATGAAAAATACCCTGTCACTGCCAAACGGATGAATACAGGCGGAGTATAGACAGGAGAGGATATCAGTGACTGAATGTGGCACACATCGAATGTGTGTGTGTGTGTGTGTGTGTGTGTGTGTGTGTGAGCTTTGGACAGTTAAAGCTGCAGCTGCTTTGTTGTTATTTCCTGCAGCGCTGTTAAGTTCTCTTGAACAGGATTGTGTGTGTGTTTGCCTCTGTGTGTGTTTGTGTGTGTGTCTCCTTTTTTTAGGCTTTGTCGATTTCTCTGTAGGGTTTATTGTTCCGCAGACAGCTGACGAGGACGCATCGTCTCCCACGAGTAGCCATCAACCACACACCACACAAACATGCCCACACACACAATACAATGTCACACTAAAATAATAAGCACGTTGGTGGTAGTCAAGGCTACTTTTATGAGCATTCATGTGTCACTGGGTGTTATTTAGTTCTCTTCTGCCGAGCCTTCACGGTCACATGGATGTGACACAGTCCCCCAATTCCTACAACGGGCTCAGCCAACACCAAAACAGCACAACACCTCCAATCTTCTAACCTAAATCTACATTCTCTATCTGAAAATTCCCCCAAATATCTAAATCTCCATCCAAGCAGATGTCCTTTGGGTTTTAATCTGTAATTCATTTTAGCTTTGGTAGCTGGCCTTTTCCTGGGTGATAGATCTGTGATTAGTGAAGTGGGGGCTGAATCTTCTCATTATCTTTATGCATGGTCTAATCCGGGTGCTTGCTGGTGTCTTTAGACTGGATCCTCTCTAAACCAAGCCTGCCCCATGCTGGGAGAGGCCACTGCTTTAGGGAGCTTACCCTCTCGCATACACCTCATTATGGGTGCTGGATGGGACTGGGAGGTGTCATTAGTGGCACACATCTGAGGTTCAGTGCTTTAGATTACTCTGGCAGTATACGCTTTACAAGGTGCCGTTCGGGTCGGCTCGTTTTATTGGCAGAATTTTACAGAGTTTATCATTCCGGCATCTATGTCTAACCTTGATGCTAATACCGTTAACAAGATATCTTATAAAGCATGCTGCGTTTGGGAGAAGTCCAGAGCTGCTGTGGACACACAAGTCAAGTAATTCTCTGAATCCAATTAAAGAAAAGCTCTTCATCTCTCTGTGGTACAACATGTATGTCCGATTAAAGAAAAACGGATTATACTGAAACTAATCCTAACTCACCTCGCAAGATAAACATATAGGCCTAACCTTGAGATACCCTGGATTGTTATTTCTTGTTCTTTTCTTTATTGTGTGTGTGTGTGTGTGTGTGTGTCGGGGGAGGAATGTTATCCTTTTTAAAGCCTCACTGCAGTTTATTTTGGCACTTTTATGATATTTCATATTTTTCAGAGTAATTTCCTGACAGTGTTGATTAGCTACAAAGTTCGGCAAATATTTTTTGACAAATAATTTTGTACTTTAGGTTAAAAAAAAGGATGGTTGTTGCTAAAAGGGAAAGATGAAGTACTGTATGACTATAGTAGAAGCTGCAGGTTATACATAATCCTCCAAGCTCCTGCAGGTGAGTTGTCATGCCCCTTTGCGCCTGAGTAAAACCAATACACATTGTTGTGAGCTAGCTTGTCATCTCATTTTGTACTTTAGCCACACTGAAGATAAAATGAATGCAGGCCATTCGCTGAGCAGATGTGCTGTGGATTGAATCTTTTTACTGGATATACATACAGATATGGTGTACGGTTGTGTGAGTTGCAGGCAAAACAAGATAGTGAGCTTTCTTTTTGGAATTGTGTGGGATTGTTCCTTCAGTTTTTGGACCCAGCACAGTGCTGTGAAACTTTTTCACCAGGTTTGTGTAATATAGGTAAGTTAACATCTATAGAATACAGTAAGCTATGTAGGGTATAAGGGCGGGGACACATTTTTGTTGCGTTTTCTGTGCAAGATGCCTGGGATACATGCGAAAAAGAGGGGGCATCGCTGTTGAGACACACAAGCCTTTCCGAGCGCCTGTTTTTCAGAGATAAATAAAGTTCAAATCATGGAACACACTGCATACCACGTGACGAGGAACAATCAATCACAGCCATCACATATCTTTCCTGTCTTCTGTAAATAAAATTTCATGATAAATATGGAGAAGTTCAGGACTACCCAGAGCTTTACATCTGTCCCATGTACAATAGGCCTAAATAGGCTTAGCACACGCTTAAAAAACAACGGCTGGAAGAAGATCAACTCTGTACTTGGGATTTCTGGAAAGTAGGCTATGATACGATGCTGGTTGTGGTTGCTTAGGAACCTCAGATGCAACCTGCCACCACGTACTCCAAAGTTGGCACAGATTAGGCACAAGAGTCGCATCCAACCTATGGCATGTTTTCCAACAGTTAAAGATGCAGCATGAGCATCTGCTAGCCGGTACTGGCAAAATGAATGCCGACAGTGTGATTAGGACCCCAAAGTGGAGGCTGTGTTATGGCTAGTTTACTTTGGATAATTTTAAATTGACCGGAAATACTGATTTAAAATTAGGGTATTTCATTAACATGTTGTTGGCTTTAACCATGGCAATGGATTATGTCTGTCTATCAACCACACCCCTTTTCTCTGATTGAGGAAGAATGTTAACCGAAAAACAGGAAGTAACACTGGCCAGAGCCGGATTTAAATAAGTGTTTCAGCTCTGTTAAGACAGTCTTTTCATAGGCTGCCTATGCAGTAGAAAGATACTTTTGAAACAAATACACTGAAATTGATGCTATATGACCAGAGAATAGAGGCTGTGGTATTTGCTTTTGTCAAAGAGGTAGAAAACCTACAACTAGGAGACACAATGCCAACTGGCTGGCTGGTAACACTGATCTCATATTATAGTTGTGTTACAGTAAGTTTAAAAGTGTTTATAAAAACATTTGAGGCAAGAAATAGGCAACGTAGTGACAAAATCTTGGTTTATATTAAAACAACAGAGTGTAGTTTTTAGTGTTTGAGCTCAGTTTTTCCAGCCTCTGTTTTCAATGTGCAGGAAACAGTGTGGCGCCCACTTCCTGTTCACAAATTCTTGTTATTACAGCTAAACAGGGCATTAAAATATGTTTCTATAGATCATTGTAGGTGAGAAATAGGCAATGCAGTAACAATTCTTGGTCTATATTTGATCAGCATTGCCTAGTTTTAACATTTGGTCGGCGTTTCGTGTGAGTTTGAGAGAGAGCAGCAGGTCTGCCTTTCGATCCACTTTGATGTACTCTTTGTGTCCGTGGTGGCAGCACGGGTGGCATGCAATACAAAAATGTGGGCGTACAGCCAGAGAAACTCCAATGAATGACACCTTTTACATCATCTGGCAGAGTTTCACCGGAAAGGGAGCAGGGAGATCTAGGCACCGGTTAAATAGAGGATAGTTTACCACAGTTCATTTACAGAGACAACCCACATTATTATGATACAAAGCTGTTTGAAAATCAGCGAAGCACTCTTGTACGTGCACGGCTGATGGTCTTTGGTTGTACATCCCGATTAGACCTCAGTGACATTCTCCATTAACTTTGCCTACTACTGTAGGCTAATCTCAAAAGGACAGTGTCACAGTGCATGCTGCTTGCTGTCACACAACGTAACATGCTCGACACACAGGCCCATTTTTCACTCCTTGTAGCTAACGAAGCTAACATGTAGCTTCCACAACAACAGGCTATGACCGGGTTAAGGTTGATTTTCCATGGTATACCACACTGTACAATGACATGTCGCTGTCATGTATGCGGGAAGCAGATGGGGAGAAAGTGGGACTGTGTATGGGAAGGGGAGGAGTGGATCACTGGGAATGATCCATTGAACATCCATAATCTATCTTCCTATGACAGAGCACACGGAGCAGAAACCAATTAGCTGCGCGTCCCATCGGAAATGGAGAAGCAGATACGATAAAAGATGAGCCCACAGCCGCAAGCTACAGGGCAAGTTACAATTAACCTCCCCCTTACACACACACGAATGAGTGTACACACACAGCCGTCCTACACACCTGCTGTGGTGTCGATGATAAACTTGGGGCAGGTTGTGGTAGACTGTAATGACCTAAAGCAACACTCGGTCACTAGGGATGCCAGGTAGAAATTTAGGTCACTGGCTATTACCATTATTTTACTCTTTCTCTGTCTCCTCCTCATTTATCTCCCTCTGTGAATGAAGTCGTCCCCTTATATATAAATCTCAAGTCTTACCCTCTACTTTCTTCATGCCTGTTTGTTTTTTCCATCCTCCTCTCCCTCCTCCCTACCTGGCTGCCTGGCATAGGTGTGGCCAGCAACATTTCAACAAGGACTGGAACAAGGTCACACACAGATACACACTTCCCACACACTCACGCCGTGCAGAGTAAACACACACATAGGGCTGCTGGGGCAAGGTCACACAAGCTGTGATTCGGGGTTGTGCTGCGGGAGGTGAAAAGAGAAAGGGGAAATGAGGAGTCGGGAGGAAGACAGCGAGAGGTTTGATGATGGACGGAAAATTATTTCCTCGCATCAAGCCTGATGTAATGACCCACTACACCATTCTCTCCCTATCTTCCTCGCTCTCTGATGCTATCTGCTCCCGCTGAGAGGGAGGGATGGAGAGAGAATGAGCAATAGATAGAGACGGGACAAAAACACACAGAGAGAGTGTGTGTGTGTATAAATGAATAATGGATGCTAGGTGCAGATTTAGACCCCGGTTTGACCTATTAGTCACAAAATAAGTTGTCATTCTCGCAATACACCCCCATTAGCTGAAACTTATGCGTCCTGGTACATCCGCCCCCCTGATGTGTACGAGAGTGTGTTTTCATGTGAGGTACGTGTTTGAATGGCAGCACGCTAACTACCTGGCCATGCCACCCCCTTTAGATTCCCCTCCCTCCTCCCACACGTTGCCCCCGGTAACAGGAGGAAGAGGTGGGGGTATGGGGGGGGTGGATAGTGACCATCTGTCAGTGGCCCGGAGATCAATGGAACTGGAGGGGAGGTGGGAGGGAGGGGGGGTGAGGGAGTGGTGCAAGGCTAAATATGTGGCCCACTGTGACCGGAGCCTGACTCAATATGCAGCCGTTTTATTTACCGAGTGAAAACACACACCCCACGAGCCACACTCACACGGCCTTTAATAACGAATGGCTGATTTTTCGGCCCGAGCCAGGAGATGCTGAGGCTGTGGTGTTGATATGAAGCGCCCAATTTAGGCTCTAACTACCACACAGATACGTGCATACATGTGTGATTTCAGTTTCAAAAACAGGATGGTAGAGTTAGAGATAGAAAACCTGCAAGGCAGCGATATACTGAGAGGAGAAGGAGGGAGGCAACTGATAGGTTAATATATATCTAGCTCACTGTGGCAGTGGGTCAAATGAGACTAGGACAAAACACTCCAGTGCTGGCTAATGAATCAACAACAAAACAATGTCAGCCCTCTGGAACTGCTTACTTCAGCTGCTTCGTGGGAGCACACAGAGCTAGTAGACACACATCCACACATAAATACAACGTAAATCAATTTCACACATATACACGAGGCGCTTTTGACTGCTACAGTGATGTAAACACAGGGATTTTCGCCACCTACAGAGCGAGGGACCTCGTCTTCGTATAGTGAAAAACACGCTGACAGTATGCTCTGCTGCAATAGAGACTGAACTCATTTAAAATTCACTGTTGATGCCGGGGCTACAGCCAGACCTGGAGGGAACGGTTTGGGTGTAGAGAGGGGAGGATGTTTATCTTATTCGATGTCCACTAAATCAATAAGTAAGTGTTGTTAACATGTCGACATAAATGTACCCCGTCCTAAGTGGTGTCATGCTTGAATCTGTGTGTTTTTATGTAAAATAGAGATAAAAAAGCAGAAATTACCGAGCATTTGGCTGAAGAGCAGCTGCTCCAGGTCTCCCAGAACCGTCACCACCAACTCTGGATCCACCTTCAGAAAGCTCTTATCGTCTTCTCCTTCTAGCCCCTTCCTCTCTTTCTTCTCCTCTGTTGACAGGGCTGCAGATCTCACCTTCTCCCCTAGTTTCTTGCCATTAGTCCCAGTATTCCCAGCTCCATTGGAGTTAGCCTTAGTTGGGGGGTCTGCAGGGTCTGTATCTACACTCTGGCCTGCCTCAGAGGCCTTGCTGATGGGCTTGACCTCGGCATAAGGTCCCCGTGGTTTACCAGGGGCTGGGATTCGACTTGGCTTGCCCCCATTTGAAGTCGCGGACGGGGAGCAGAAAGGTTTGGGCTTTCCCTGGAAAAGAGACTGTTCGGACTTTGATAGGGTCCGTGAAAGTGGTGGTCTCCCACCCCCAGCCTGTCCTGCCTTAGTCTGGCCTGGCTTGTTGGTGCCAGTGCCAGGCCGGCTTGTATCGTCACTCCAGCGGGGAGACTGGTACAGGTGCAGCTTCTTCTCAGCATCAGTGAGCACACACAAGTTGTTTAGTGATCGCTGCTTGCGTAGCCTGGACGGATTGGGGATTGGGATAGGGATAGATCCAGAGGAGGGCCGGTAGACCTTGAGCTCTGACCCGGAGGGACGTGACGGTCCCTGGGGCAGAGCAGAGGGCTTGGCCGGGGGCTTCCTAGAGGCCATGGCCTGGGCTGAAGTTTCCTGGCAGGAGACAGCAGCAGACCTCAGGTCCAGTTCTCTGGGCTTGGCCGTCATGCTAATGTTAGCCACATTAGCCTCCAGCATCCCTCCTGCGGAGAGCCAAGCAACAGCATCAGTGACACACTCTGAGATACACACAAGCAGACTGAAAGAAATGGAGGGAGAAAAGGGGAGAAGGAAAGGTGTGAAAACGCAGAGACTGTCTGGTTCACCCTCCCTCTCTGCCTCCCTGTCGCCAGTGGGTCCAGACTCCCCGCCGTGTGAGACTGTGGGTTCACCCCTCTGTTGAAAATGACGAGTGGGTTAGTAGAGTGGCAGCAGCAGTCACCCTTACTCACTGCTGGTAATCCATAGATCTGCAGATCTGTGTCCAGTGCCTAAATCCACTTCCTCACAGCGTGTCTGCGGCTCTCTGTGCCACAATAGCGCAGCTAGAATAAAACACAGCAGCGACCAGCCTCTTTCTCTGTCTGCCTCTCTGCTTCTCCCTTGCTCTGTACTCCCTCCTGCTTGCCAGGCGAGCAGCAGCCGACTGACAGGAGAAACAGTCGCAGCGGCAACAGCAACACCCCCTCCCCTCCTCTTTCTCTCCTCCCCTCAACCTCTCCCTCACTCGGTGGTTTGCTCACTCTACCCCCGCTGGCTCATTCACCCTCCCTCTCTTTCTTACTCCTCTATCCTTCCCTCCTTCGTTCTTGTTGTCTCTCTTTCTCTCTCCTCCCACTGGCTGATTCACCCACCAATCCTCTATCTCTCTTTCTCGCAAACACGCACCGCAGATGCTGTGTTATGCTGAACACCAGAGAAGGAAGAAAGGAAAGAAAGAAAGACAGAAAGAAAGAACAACAGAGAAACATTTATATTGAGCTCAGCTGTCTGTGACTCAAATGATCTCGATGCCAAATATTGCAGCCAGAATAAAGACCCCCAACACACACACACACACACACACACACACACACATGCACATCAAATCATTCATAATCACATTAGCTGCTCTATTCATCCATTCACATTCAGATTTTCTTATGTGCCCTAATCGCAAGGGGCCCACCCATGATTAAGCTGATTCAAATTATCTGTAAAACAGCCGTGACTGCAGGATCAGCTCAGAAGAGGAGAACAGGACACACATTTACCAGCTCCTAATGCGCAGCCAGATAGGTCACTCACTAATTATGCTTCAATTAGTCGCCAACAGACCTCAAATCACCATCACACCCCCTCCCCACCTGCACCACATTACCTCTCTACGCATCTCCATTGCTCTTTTGTCATTTCCTCCTTTCCTTTCCTCCCGTCCTCCAGACCTACAGTATGTGGCCCAACCCCCCCTTCCAGTTAACAGAAGCACAGGCCATTAACTTTTGCAGGGTATAGATTCATCACAATCTCATCCATCCCTTCAGTGTTTTAAAACAAGCACACGTGCACATGTGTGGGTGTGTGAATGAGTTTTGATGTCACTATATTTTTGTCCGTCCTCCGCTGCATGAGTGTGAGTGTGTGTGTGCGTGGGTCTGTCTCTACGAGTGTGTCACATTGATGAGACAGGCTCGGAGAAGCCAAAGCTCTCATCCAGGGACTCGGTTAGCTCTGGCACGGTCAACTACGTCATCTCGTTGCTCTGGACATCCCATCTCAATCGGCACAGGAGACAGGAGGAGCTCCTCTTTATTATTTCATTTTTTCACTCGGTCGTCATCTCAGATCCTTCGCTTCAAATGCTTACAGAGTCTATTCCTGTAATTCCTCGAAGCACACAGAGCTGGGTGGAGATCCCATAAGAGAGGGATGTTAAAGGAACGCTTTGTCGCCCAAATGACAATTTGTGTAACAATTACTCACCCTGTGTTAGGGTGAATTTGTGAAGAAAACTTTGTTTTTCTCATGTGCTTCTGATGAAAAAAGAATCCAAAGACGGACAAGACTGTTGGTGAATTGAAGTCATAGGGGTCCGTGTGTAACAACAGCAAAACTATAGCAAATAATCCATTTACAAACTCCCACACTCTCGCAGTGTAATCCAAGTAATCCAGTCCAGTACTTCCAAAACAGACACAGCTGTCTGATGGGAAACTAAACTGTAAAACTTACCTATGCACTTTTCAAAGCCAGACTCCATTGACAAAACCAGTAATTTTACCTCACAGAACATGGGGGCTGCTGGTCTACCGCTGCCTCGATCAGGAAGTTTGTTTGTGTTATCATGTGACTTTTGAGTTTGATAGGGTAAGTTCGGATTCAGCAAAGTCACACAAATCCACTGATCAAGGCAGCGGCAGACCAGCAACTCCCGTGTTGAGCGAAGTAAAATTACAGTTTATGTCATGAAGTGAACAGAGCATGGATATGTTTCCCATTAGAAAAGAGCTGTCTCTGTTTGGGAAGCACAGATGTTTGCGGACTCCTATGACTTCAGTTCATTAAGTCTTCTCCTTTTTTGGGGTCATGCAAGGAAAGCAAAGTTTTCTTTACAAATTCAATGTAACACAGGGTGAGTAACTGATAAACAAATGATCATTTGGTGGGTGGAATATTCCTTTAACAGAGACAGAGAAATAGTTTGTTGTCGTCATTTCTCATCTGCCTTTATTCCCATTACAGGTAATCATGATGACAGTGCATGAAACGAACTTTTAGCCCATCATTAGTTATTAACAATCAATACAACTGTAGAATTTGTTTTTGTGTATTAATGCATCCTGTCTGCATACAGGTCTTTTAGCTCTGTGCTCTGGCTGTATACCATTAGTGCACTTTCTCCCAAGCAGCAGTGCCTGCAGCTGTGATGTTATCAGGTCTCAAACTGTTAGCAGTAGTATTCAAACAAGCTGGCTGTTGGGCTAATGCCCATTTTCTGTTACATTTGCATAAATCGGTTGACACTAAACCAGAGCGAAAACAAGCGCTGTCCTGTTTGCCCACATTCCACACTCAGTATTAGATAGGTGCTTTAAAACAGCTCATTTTCCAATAGCAACCAAACTGGCGCCAATTGAGCCCAAAAATGACGACAATACGCATTAAGGTACGTGCGCAGTGACAACCTAACATCCATCTGGCCTTGAATGAGTGTGTGTAATACAGGAGCTCAGCGGCAGACAAAAACACAGACATACATTGGCTGTTTTATTGTGTAAAGGCCAAAACCATTAATTAGAAGCAGCTAGCTTTAATAAAGGGCCAATGTTGAGGTGGTTATGCCACACCGAGGCCAGGGCTGCATGGTGACAGTTATGGGGGCTCTGGGGGCCGGTAGCAGGCCAGTAGGGGGGTAAGGGATGTAATTTAAGGCTAATAGGTGCTGCACGTCAGCTCTTATACCTCCCTGATGAGGGATTAAGGTGAGTCAAACGAGAGTGGCCGCGTACAAGGCGGGTCTGTGTGGCGCACAGATGCATGTGGGGCAAAGACACGCGTCAGTGCTCTTGAAAGCACGTATACACACAGGTAAAAGTGTGTGTTGGCAGCACACAGCTACTTGTTTGTTCCAGTACTCGTCTCTCTGGCTCCACAGTCTAATCACTTTAATATATGGCCGATGTAAACATATATTCTCTCACCCTCTTTCTGCTAAGTCTCTCTCCCTCTCCACACACACACACATACACACAGAGTACGCTGTCTGTGCAGGGTGTCTGACTGACCTGAGCAATCTGGCCTGACATCAGAGAAGCTGGCAGAGTGTGATGAGTGCCAGTGCTCAGTATTAGCCTACACATTCATCTCAAAGCAGACTCACACATTCAGTGCGTAACAGAAGTGTGTGTGTGTGTGTGTGTGTGTGTGTGTGTGTGTGTGTGTGTGTGTGTGTACACGTTTGTGGGCTGACCGCAGTGGTAGGTGGGAAATTTGCTGTGATGACGGGCAAACAGTTCCACACACACATAAAGACACTTTTAAGCAAAGGTTAGTAAAGGTAAAGGTAGGAGAGACAGGTAGACAGAGATACAGGTATGAATGGCTATATTGAAAACACAGATTTTAATAGAAGGAGACAGACGGACAGAGAGACAGACAGGCAGAGAGAAGCAGGGTGTTTCTGTACTTTGCATGAGCAAATTTGCCCTAGCATCTCTAAACAGGTAGGAACAGATTCGCCACTATATTTCTGCAGTGCAGTCATGTGAAGTAGCCAGTAGGACACACAAACACAGACACTGTGCGGCGCATTATATGCATGTTTACAAGGTTACACAAGGTCTCCAGCTTTGAAAGGAAAAGTACTGCGAAAGCAGACTGCCGCTTTGGATGCAACTAATTGTATCAGAGCGACTTAAACTATAAGAGGAACGATTCCCACTCGGCTAAGCAGATGGCCTGCATTCTCGCTTTCACCCACTCCCTGTTGTCGCCTACTCCCTCTTGGTTCCTCTTGTTTTGCCTTTTTATGTCGAAGTATAAGGGAAAAAATAGTTGTTCTAAAGATGAGACAAGCACGAACGGGGCGGAGAAGTGAGAGGAAAGTGAGTGTGACTGAGAATAGAAAATGAAGAAAAGGGGAGCGAGTCAGAACAGAGCAGACACCATGAAGGAAGCCTACTGGATGCTGCTCATGAGGAAAAAGAAGAATGTAAGAAAACTTTATAGCAGAAAACAAGGCAAAGAAGAAAGTGAGAGGAGAAGGAGGAGGAGGAGGAGGAGGAGGAGGAGAAGGAAGAGGAAGGATCGCTGTATGTGTGCCAGAGGAGCAGAGGAAGCCTGTAAGACAGAGAGGGGATATCCTGCCTCACCGCCTCGCCACTTCTGCTATGTTTGCTTGTGTCCACTAACACGCTAACGCATAGGGTCCACAGGACACACTGATGAATACCAGACCATGACACACATGTACACAAGGGAGAGGCTCACGCAGTGACACACACTCTGGTACAGCACCAACACAATACCATGGCTTTTAATGTCCTGTTTACGCACAAAAATACTGAGGCGACACTCTGATGCATACAGTGTATGGCTTCCTCGTCTGAGTCAAAAATGTAAGTGTGAATGAGAGGAGGGAGGTTCGGTGGTCTGATGATGCGCAGCATGAGTCACCGGCTTAAGCATTTGGACAATTCAGCCACTTCTATCCATGGTAATAGTGCGAGTGTATCACTCATACCAGCGCCTGATTCCGGAGGCGCAAATGTTAATCCAACAAAAACACCATTCTCTCTCTCACAGAGCGAATGTCACACACTCATCGTGAATCACGCGCAGCTGAGAGCTGCAAAACATCAACTGCCATCCGGCGGATGTTAAAGAAGAAGAAGAAGAATTTGTGTGTGTTTTAAAAGCTATCACTCTTTGTAGGCGCTCCCTCAGTGTTGACATTCTCAGCACACTTCCCAGGGGTATCCCACAATGCTGTGCTGCAGAGGCTGGTTGCTTAGTTACAGCGTGGTGTGCATACGGCAGCCATGGATATCGTCAGCGTGTGAGTGTGCGAGCTTGTGTAATTGTGCCTCTGTCGGCAGAAAAAAACCCTGCCGTTGCAAAAATCAGATGGGATAAAAAATCAAAAATTTGAATATAAAGATTTATAATGAAGTCAACATGAACACATGAATCTGTGGCATCAATCTTGACTCTAGAAGCATGTGTTAATATTCATGTGTGGTTGATTCTCCACAGGTTAATCATTTAAAAGATAGATGTCTTCAGGACTCTGTTCCTATGTGCATGTGTGTGTGTGTGTGTGTGGTCCCACAGAGAGGTTACACACGACTGACTCCATAACTCGACTCCCTGGGTCAGGAGTCACCCCAGGGGTCAAAAAGGATCTTGAGTGTGTGCACTCACTCACCCATTCCTCAATTCACCCGTGTCCCTCCTTTCTTTCCTCCTTTATCTCTCGCTCTATCTAATGCAGACATAGGAAGGAAGGAAATGTCCCTGGGGGGAGAGAGGAGGAGGAGGAGGAGACAGGAGGAGGTGGCAGCTCTGTCTTAGTGCATCGCCACACAACGGGTGGATGGCTCATTGTGTGAGACGAATGGGGGAATGAGAAGCCTCTGAGTGCGTCTGAGAATTTTTACGTACTCATTCACACATGTATATCCACATGTTCCTCTCTGCTCACGTATGGATTATGTGCATTCATGTGCACTCACTTTCCCACAGTCATGTGATGTCTTCGCCACAGCTGTAGTCAAGTGCGCCTAAACTGACACCAAGTCAGGATCAAGACCAGGGGGGATCAAGACCAAGGCAAGACTGAGACTTTGAGGGGTCGAGATCAAGACAAAGAGACAAATAATTCAGACAACAAAAAGTCCCTGCAGGTGTGGCCTTGACTGTACTTAAAATATGATCCAGAGTCCTCGCTGTCTGAGACTGAGAAAAGACAGAAGAAAGAGACCGTCGATTCTAAAACAAGACCTTAAAAAATGGCCATTATTGAGACAAAAACCAATCAGCACTACAACACTGCTTCCCCATCAAACTCCCAAACATAAAAAACTAGGCCATCCCTTCAGCTGTCCCCGGCACTGGACTACAGAACTCCTGACAGGCCACAGTTAGGGTCAAATCAAAAGTAAGCCATGACATTAAACCCTAAATAGTGATTACTGCCTCACTCCTGGTGATGAGTGAGGACATAATCTAGTCCACGCTTATGTCTGATCATCTTCCCAAAGCTACTAAACCACTCATCACTGTCCGACGCCAACTCGGCATATGTCCCTCTGATTAGATTGGCCCAAAGAGGATTACGCACTGTCTAAGAGTAGATGCAGCCAGGGTTATCAAAATGCTATCCACTTTGACACTATCCAGGGGCATTAAAGGGATGGCGAGCATGAAATTTATAAACTGCAAGCTGATTTCATGCCTTCATTACTAAAGATTTGCTGACTTCTTCTATTATAAAAGTGGATGGCACAAGGCAGGTTCAAAAAGTACTTCTCTATGTAAAGGGAGGTCTGCAGGACAAAGCTGCCCTTCAACATGATTGAAAAAATAAAAATAAACTGTGTCTCTACTTGTGCTCTTTTACACTGTATATGTTGTAGACTCATCTTTTATGTCTATTCCAACTGCATACAAGCTGTAAATCAGTATGTAATAGCCTTGAGTTTATAATAGAAAAGACTTTAAATAGTAAAAACTGCTGCCTTTACAGCTATTTCCGTTGGCTATAAAAAGTGCAACACTCTCTGGGGTGAATTCAGGAAGGGGTTGTGCAACGTTTGGGTCGCTAAGCCTGCACAGATAAGACAAAAAGAAACTGTAGTATTCTCAAAGCACCCACAAAGAGTGAAATGGACACGTAACCATGCTGCCAACCACATAGTGTCTGTGCTCCCAAGCTATGCACATATTTAAATGAGGTAATATGCATACATTTAGGGCTAAATTGGCCCCTTTCTATGCAAATGAGCCTCATTGCTAAAACAGTCCAGTTCTTAAAGATCAGCGCTTAGAGCCACACACAGGTACAGTGAAATTGTTAGTGTCTATAGGGAGCTGGTGGTAACTGAAGCACATTTATAAGGGGCTGTCATGCCGAGATTTTCCAGCGATGATTGAAAATCTTACAATTAAAACTGGAAATCAAATATATTATGATACATGCAATTCAACAGCATCAAAAACTACACACTCCAAATTGACCATAAAGTTGAATCAACACCTCTTTTTAACATTTTCAACAAAAACAGAATATTATAAAGTTATCTAACCTTCTTGAAAGGATGATTTATTGCCAGACTGTTGTATTAGACTGCTGTTCAGTTTTAGTTAAGTTTATACTGTATAATGAACTGGCAACTGAGCGTATGGTATATATAAAAACGTCATATCCCCCTTTAGAAGCCGAAAAAAGTTCATGCCCTCAACCATAGTTTGTTTGTCAACCCTTAAAATAAAATTTAAGAAAAGGATCCATGCTGAACTTTTTAGTGCAATAAAGGCCAGCATGATAGCATCAACAAACTCTTTTTGTTTATTTTTCCTACATAAATCGTGTTCATTCAACTTTGTTTAACTCTTATTACTCCCCTGATCATCCACGACCCACCTGCAGAGGCTCTGTAGCCCTGTTTCCACCAAACACTTTGGATGTGGTACCTTTGGATACAAAAGTAACCCTTCAGGTATGGTACAGAAACCCTAGCATTTCCACTGCAAACAGTACTCTTAAATGTGTGCAGGGCTGTTGTCACTCACTGCTCCATCCAGCACTCACTGTATTTCCTTATTATCGGTGACAAAGAAGGAAGGCTGCACCTCGTTTATCGTCTACAGAACGAAGTTGCATGCCAACATTTCCAGAAAAAAAAAATTAATAGATATAATTGAAGATCCACTCAATACTAAAAGTGTATGTCATATAAAAACCAAAGTGATGGTCAAGTTGTCATTTGGAATATTTAAGATGTGCTGATTGAGTCAACTCATGCTTTGAGTAACATTACAAGTTAGCCTTCCACCTTAAAAGTCACGGGCAGTCGGCCTGTTGAATCAAGTCATTTTTTTCTCAGACTCCAGCTGCTGCAAGAGGAAGCAAAACTGTCTTTTAATAGTTACAGTCTACTAATAAAACTTTCCACAGTGTGAACAGTGGTTACATGAGCCTCAAAACCAGCCACAGCTCAGCTCTGAGCAGAGAGACCGTCCTCTATTGACCGACTGCAGTGTTCACAGCTCCACCTTTTAGTACCAGATCTGTGCGCTAGGTACCCCAACAGAGGGGGGACCAAAAATGGGTACAGTGTGGAACAGTTCCATTGGTACCATCCACAACATTTCACAGTGGAAACGGCAAAAAAGCGCACCAAACCAAACTGAACTGTACTGGTCGGTGGAAACGGGCCTAAAGACTCTCCAGGGGGGACCCGTGAAATTGTTTGAGAACCACTGCATTAAGGCAAATGGGGCCATTATTAAATTCAGTATAACACAGTGCAAGTTGGCTCATGGCCACTGAATGCAATTTTTGGCTCGCCTTGGAAAACACATCATAAAATCTTTGCTCCAGGTTGTGCGACTGTTTCAAATGAACACATGCCAGTTTATTTTAACATAACGTGTCAGTGTCGCACCTGGCAAATACAACTGTTATTGTTTTCTACCTGTGAATGTCAGTGTAAGATGAAGGAGGATGTGGGATGCTGTGCTGTGTTTCATATCCTCATGAACAGAGTTCTCAGAGCAGATGTACACATGACCTCCCCAAGGTTTGGAGGCGCTTGTACAGTATGTGCATGTGTGTGTGTGTGTGTGTGTGTGTGTGTGTGTGTGTGTGTGTGTGTGTGTTTGGGAGAGAGAGAGAGAGAAAGAGAGAGACAGCTGACAGACTACGAGAGTGTCCGTAGGGAGCACCAGGCCATACCCTCACTGGGAAATGAAAAATGATACTCAGTCCACATCACATTTATCTTTCAAACACCAGCTGTGTACTGTCACACACGCACACATACACACACATGCTCAGACATGAACGCATGCTCAAATACACCTCTCCAGAGAGCCACAAGGTCAAGAGGTCTGCGGTCTAATTGAAAGACCACATGGTGCTACAGTCACATTAAATGTTCAGGTCTTCATTAGGGGCTCGAGTAGACGATGTACGAGCTGATTATATTACAGCTGATTCAATCTGAGTGAATGTAAGCGTATGGAAAAAATTTAATTTGTGGAAAACGTTTCTTTTACCGTAGACAAGAAAACCATGACCAAACCTGATTTGGCCTTTTGTTGTGTTCTCTACTGGAGCTCTCAGCTTTGAAATATTCAACCAACATTCAATCATCTTTTTATCACGGCGCACACATTTACTGTTTGTTATCTTTCCTCCTTAAACAAAAGGAAATCCATCAACCCCCTGACCTTATCAGGTCTCCTCTTTTCATCTCTCACCCCTCTCACTCTTCTTTTCCTTCCCTCCAAACTTTGGCTTCCTCCCTGTTCCCTTCCTTCCCTCTGCTTCCTAAATTACAGTCATTACGGTGTCAGCCCACCCTCCATGTAAATGCAGCTTCAGAGGAGTCTAAGACACTTGAGTTCTGTTTCTAACGCCTTCTAGGGACCAATTACAAGGCCACAACCATGGTCCCGAGACAGCCAGAGGCTTTTAAAGACAGGGGCTGGTCCACCAAGAGCTCCCATCCCCCCTCTCCACAACCAGCTGGCTGAAACCTTCAAAAAGCTTTTAAAAGGTTATTTGCAAACAGCTCCATTCTGGTGGTGACAGTTTTAGACAGGCCAGGGAACAGAATAGAAAATGATGAAGTCCAGGAAACTGTTAGTGAGATAAGATAAGATAAGATAAGATAAGATAAAATAAGATCATGTCATGTCATGTCATGTCATGTCATGGTAAATCATACTGTATTGTATCACATCGCATCGCATCGTATCATACCGTACCGTACCGTTTTATAAAATACAATATAATGTCAGATAATATGAACATATAAATAAGACAGGGAGAACATTTCATTGTACTAGCCAGGGCAAATCTTTGATCATAAAACTGGATAATTCTGAGGGGTGGAAATAACAAAAAATTAATTGACAAAAGTGAAGGGTGATGAAAATGCATGCGAGTTGAAAAACAGAGCAGTAAAACTGGATGTGAAATGAAAAGCAGGGGGACAAATAAATAACTGATTTGACTGATTTAAAGCCAATTTGATTAAAACAGTCGTATGATGAAAACAGAGCCACATCTCATCCATTTCCACATCTTATGTTCCTCATTCAAAACACACAATTGCCGTTTATCATGAAAAGAAAGTGGCTGCAAGAGCGGAAGTAACAAAAAGTGATGAAAATGCTACGAATTAATAATGGAAGTGATGAAATGTATGCAAACTGAAAAAAAAGTGTATCATTCACAACACCTAACTGACATTTACCTTTTACAACAACATTTTTGTTACTTCTGCCCAAAATATCACTTAAAAAAACACACCAAATCACAAACTGATTAAGTTTTTGGTTCTCAAAACCTTTGCCGTGTACATCTATTTGCCGCTCATCTAATAGCGGTGATCTTGCAGTCTGCCATTGGATCAGTGGGGCCGCCGGGAGCAGCTACTGTGATGTCACCTACTGGCTTGTGGACTCCTATTTTGAAGCCACAAGTTCAGCATTATGGATGCCTGTCGTTACCTTGTGTTTTTTTGGAGCCAGTGGTGAAGATATTTGGGCGAGAGGCTGAAGCTGTGGAGGAACAAGGGGCGGATGTGACTGAGAAGCCAAGGACACTATCAGCAGACAGCCTGTCAATCTGAGTAGCCAGCCCTTAATTATGCATAACTTTAAGCCTTAATAAAATGTAAATGGGTGACTTATATAAAAATTCATCCTTGTAGTAGTAGTTGTCATGAAGGGAGAAATTAGCTATAAAGAGAAAAAACGTTTTTTGTACCAGGCTGTAAACATGTTTATTCCTGCTGTAAAGTTGGGCATTTTAACATGGGGGTCTATGGGGATTGACTCTGTGTTGGAGCCAGCCTCAAGTAGCCATTTAAGGAACTGCAGTTTCTGGCACTTCTGCATTGGCTTCATTTGTCAGCCCTGGAGGTTGCTGCTTGGCACAGAGATGGTTGAAAAAGAGCCAAAAACTTGATCAGATAATCAGTGGACTTTTTTTTTTTTTTGACATTTTGGGTGGGAAAAAAAATGTTGCTGAAAGAGTAAAGTCAGTTGGGTGTTGAGAATGATGAATGGCAGACAAATTAATCTACTCATTTGATCATTTATCATTTTGTTTTTCATTTCACATCCATTCTTACCCCTTTATTTTTCAATTCACGCATATTTTGTCTCTTACATTATTAAATCCTAGCATTTTCATCACTTCATTTTTTTTCAATCACTTTTTGTTATTTCCACCCTTGTGGTCTCTTTCTTTAAATGATAAATGGCGTTTTTGTTTTGTAAATAATGAACCAAAGATGTGGAAAGTGATGAAACATGGCTCTGTTTTCATTATGACAGTTTTAATCAAATCAGCTTTAAATGAATCAAATCACTTGACACTTTCTTAATCGATTTTTTATTTCACATCCATGATTACTGCTCTATTTTTCAACTTACTTGCATTTTTATCAATTAAATTATTTCCACCCCTCATAGAAATCAGCACTGTAAACCCATTGTCATTGTTTCGTTTCAGATCCAACGTGCAGGATTACTGTCAAACAATGAAAAACCACCCTGATACGTTCTGACTACGCTGTCTGACTCATTGTTCAGATGTGTATAAGATAAGAGAGATTTTGGCCATTAAAGTGTAATACACACTTACTCTGGGCTGCACATTTCAAAGCCATGCAGCTGATCCCTCCTATCCAACTGACACCACATCAAAAAGAATGATTCACTAAGCCACTGATAAAGTCATATCTCTGAAGCACGGCCACATCCCTCGACTCACGCTGACCACGACAAAGCATGACTGGAGCTGTGGGTGCAGAGCAAACCGTTACTCAAAAGGACGGGGAGGGGGTCATGCTGGGACTGTGGCTTTTTAGGTCAATGAAGCTAGAAAGGACAAACTGCATAAGAGAGGGAAGGAGAGAAAGTGTGAGGGGAGGAAGGGTTCAAACTCTCGACAGCTCTTGGATGTAGCTGAAATCAATGTGCATATAATAATACTCCCTGGCAGCGAGTTGAGAAGTGGCCCATTTCATCCCATTACTGACCCACATCACCCCTGTCATCCTCCTTCATCTTAACATCCTGAGTCCATCTCTCTTTCCCATCTCTTCATCCAGGAACCACTGCAGTCAGCAGAGCCCCAGGCCAAGACACACACACACACACACGAAATTACACCACCTAACTTCAGACATGGCTCCTGAGGCCTGATGAGTAGGAGTGGGGCGGACATGGATTTAGACAGAGAATGGTTGTCCCTTGGTGTTCACTGGGTCTATTCAGGTTCCACAATTAGACCCAAAGGTCGGCTGCTGGCATGTCCCATCTGACGCCATTTATGACTCTGCTGCAGTAAATGCGTCTGGCTACCAGCAAGAAGGCATCTGACCTGCCAAAGGGGCTTTTGGCCTCTCGGAGCCTGATGCTAACTAGAGTCGATTGCCAGTTTTGCTGGTCCGGTGAGAGAGCTCAAATCGGTTTGATTTTATCCTAACCTGCTAAACTGGCATTTGTCATTATGCCACATTCTGGCACATTTAAAAGTAGCCTACGTTCGGACGCCTCCATAGCTTACTGGGTAGACCACATACCATTGAGGCTACAACCTTCCCGCAGACGCCCAGGTTCAAGACTTCCCTAGGTCCCTTTGCTGCAGGTCTCACAATAGAAATAAAAGTAGTCTATGTCAGCTGTGTCACAGCGCCAAATCCAACTTGTACTGCATTAGTAATAAGTGATGTGTTGACGTAATTGACATAATATTGTGTTTATAAACAAACTAATGTAGCCAATGGTGGCTGACAAGCTGTGTGCAATTTACTGCTGAGCTAAGACCAGCAACATGAGGCAGATCAAATTTCAGTAGAGATGGGAGGCGCGCGTAGCGTGTTGTTTACTAAAAATTTAATGTGGGGTGACAAGACGAGCCAAGACAAAGCTAAAGAAAGCTAAAACTTCACAAATATGGCAACATTTTTTTTAAATTTAAGCCGAAATGTATAAATTTATCATGCTGCTGAGTGAGGTGCAACACCCAGTGGTAAAATCTGGTATAGCAGTCAGGTGTTCAGCTGAACTAATGTCAAACCCTGATGCTAACTTGGCAGACAGAACTAAACTAGAAGTTTTATTCAGGTGTGTGTGTTTGTGTGTGTCTAACCTAGCATTAGGTCGTCACAGCAGACTTCTATGGATCCAGATGAGCAGTCACTGAGTTCGTCCACTGAAAAATCGCTGTCCTGAGCATGCAGCCTGTGGACACACGAACACAACTGTCACATGTCCGTTACTGTACATGCAAATTACTGATGTTAATATCACTGATTACAATCAAACACACAAGCTACTATGTATGGCAGTAGAAAGAAAAAGCTGGCTTTCCATAGTGTGTCACATTGATTTACTTAAATGCAAATCAAAAGGAACAGAAAATCAGATCAGATAATGCGTATAGCACTGCAGATATTTTCATCTTTGTGAAAGTAAAATAGGATCAAGAATTAAAGTTGTTGTCCTGAATTTTTCTATTTTAATATTTTTTAATATGACATTGTCAGAGACTTTGTGTGTGTGTGTGTGTGTGTGTGTGTGTGAGAGGGAGAGAACAGTACTCTGAGTCAGCCCAGAGGCTGTCAAGAGGACACTTAAACAATCAGCTCTGCTCCAGAAATCACCAAGTGTATATATGTGTGTGTGTATCCTTGCACACACGTGTATCGCTGGAAAAGATACAGAGGAATTAGAGTGAAATGGCACTCCTCTAGGGCTGGTCTTTAGAGTGGGAGGCAATCAATCATCAATCAAGTGTGTGTACATCAGTGGAGAGGGGGATCATAATGTGCCATGAGGAGAGAGAGTGATCTTGCAATAATGACAGGAGAATGGCTTTACAGTTGGTGTCTGTAATTGGGGCTTGTGATGGAAATCTTCATAAAGTGACAGTTGTGTGTGTGTGTGTGTATGTGTGTGTGTGTGTGTGTGTGTGTGTGTACCACCTACCTGTAGCTGAAGGGAGCCACAGTGGCCATGTTGACTCTGGGTGTGTGTGCCTCCGTAGACGCTGCCTCCTCGTCTAGGCTTTGATCCAGCGTATCGACAGCCACCTTGGACATTACTGGCATGGTAAATGTGAGCGGTGGCAGCGGCAGGGGACAGGGCGAGCAGGCTGGACTGCTGTCCTCAGGAGTCCCCATCTCCTCATCTGATTGGCTGGTGGAGTCACTGCGACCTCTGATGGCCTGCTCATAGCTTGTTTGCGGAAGACAGGAGCGGAGGTTACCGTTGTTTGACATGGTGGTCCGGGCTGGGTGGTTTTCTGGAGGCTCTTCCTCTCTTTGTGGCACGACCTCACTCGTTGCCTGGGATACAGTGTTGGAGTTGTCTCCTCCTCTGAACTGCAGCGGTGGACGCAGGTTGCTGGCTCCCCATGTTTGGTTCTTGTTGGTGAGAGTGTTTCTGTTGCGATTGCTGTCATGTGGAAACAGTGAGGGGATGAGAGGCGAGGTGGGTTTTCCTAGATCCAGTGTGTCTTTGGAGTGTGGCGATGGCACCCTACGCTGGGTTAAAGGGCTGCTGTAGGCAGAGCGTGACACCTGGGGAGCTGGGAGAGCTCCCGTCCGGTGGAAGAGCTGGCTTTTCAGGCCGACGTCTCTCTTTGGGTCCCTGGAGGAAGGCCCAGGGATGCTGGAGCCCCGTGGGCAAAGTAAAGGAGAGTGCCTGGGTGTGTGTGTGGGAGTGTGTGTGGGTGTGTGTTTAGGGGTCTGTGTTGAGGGCCTGGGTAGTTCACTAGCCCGGCGGCGGGGGTCTGCTTTGGGGGAGGAGGGCAACAGGCTGTGTGGGAGGGGGATTCCTGATGAGGCAGGAGCCCTGGGGGCCGACTTTACATTGACACCCCCACTCATACTGACCTGAACGGAGAAACACAAGAAGAGAGAGACACTTACAATGAGTCGAAACATCAAACCACTTTCACCGACAGTATCCCAAAGACTTCGTTTATCCATTTTAAGGGATAGTTTGCTGATTTTCAACCAGCTCTGTATCATAACAATGTGGGGCAGTATGTGCAAATGAACTGTGGTAAGCTTCCCTCTCTCAAACTACAGATTGTACTTTTCTTATGCTTGCCAGCACCGAGTATAGAAGTGGATCGAAAGAGAGACATGCCTCTCTCTCGCAAACTGAGAACACAGTCCAATCAAATGGTAAAACTAGGCAGCGCTGATCAAATCAAAACCAAGATTCTGTTACTGTTTCTCACCTAAAATTACATATTTTTACTTGCTGTTTAACTGTAATACGAGATTGTTAGTTATTAATTGGCCGCCATATTGCTTCCTGTGTTAAAATGGCCAAGCTCAAATTACATCACCCACCAGTGAGAGCATTTGTTGGTCCAGTGTGGTGTAGTGTGTTCTGGTAGTTTTTGGTTTTCTATCTCTTGAGCCAAAGTGAATACCACAGCTCCCTTTTCTCTGTTTTCTGTGCTCATGTAGCAACAATTTTAAAAGATTTTGCTTCTTTGCACTGCCTAGACAGCCCAGCTTTATGAAAAGACCATCTCTCCAACACTGAAATACTTCTCAAAGGCTTATTTATGCTTAATGTTGCATATATGCTGCAGTGTGCTGGGGAGGCAGCTTGACGGACAAAAAGACCAAGCCATTGGTTGGTGGTTAAAAGCTGGTTAAAAAAGCTGGCTCAGTGCTCGGCACAAGACTGGACCCACTAAGAACTGTGGTGGAGGGCGGCACACTGAACAAACTGAAAGCTATAATGGACAGTAGCAGACACCCTCTCCTCAGCCTCCTGGAGCGTCAGAGGAGCAGCTGCAGCAATTAGCTCAGTTAGTTTCAAGAGATCCTTCGTCCCCACGGCAATAAGACTGTTTAACACCTCCTAAATGCAGCCACACACATTAGGCACAGCTGGCTGGACAATTTTAGTTTAATTTGATTTTTAATTTCTATTTATGTACTTATTTTAACTTATATTATTTAATGTCTGTTTTAATACCCCAATGTTGTTGTTGATGAGGGGAAGTGTGGTTGTTGTTTTTGTCTTTCATGAGCTGCTGGACAGCTGAATTTTTCTGGACAAAGTTCTTTCTGTTCTTTTCTATTCTATATATACAAACAAAGATAGAGCTTTCTGTTCAGATTCTGCGTTCATGTCGTCCATATTTGTGCATGTTTTTTGATACAGACAAAATAGAGCTGTACCACCAGAAATCGTCGTGGCAATGTAACACACTTCAAGCAAGACCCAACCGTAGAACATGATGACGACATTTCAAAACTGTCAAACGACTGGATTGGTAATATAGTGAAAAGAATTCTCTGTCCACATGCTGCGATGTATTTAATGGCCTCACAGACCACTGCTGTCTGCAACGCAGCCTCCGTTACAAGGTGCATTATTATGACCATGCTCTCTAGTGCTGTTTAGTTAATGTGTCTATGCTAATATAAAAGACGCATGGGAGTATGTGGGCCGTGACGGTTACAACCTTTGTAATGTACATATCAATCTTTGTATGTAAAGAGAGTATTAATGAGCCTTTAGAAGTTAATTATTCTGTTAATCCCACTGCTGCTTGAGTCCTCACTAAGACCAAAAAGATCGCATTACTCCAGTTCTGAGGTCTTCACATCGGCACTGTTGGTTTATAAAGCAAGAATGGTTTGGGGGCCAACATTTTCTGCTCTGCTACACTATGAAACATCGAGACCTCTCAGGTCATCTGGTACAGGTCTGCTTTCTGTCCCCAGGGTCGAAACTAGACATGGGAAAGCAGCGTTCAGTTTTTATACACACATATCTGGAACAAACTCCCACAAAACAGCAGGTCTGCTGCAACTTTCAGTTCTTTTCAAATAAAGGCTGAAGATTTTTCTCATGCCGCAGCCTTTTATTAAATAAAAAAAAACATTCATCTCTTACACTGCACTGTAACTGTTACTCTGGTATGTTTTACCTTGTTTCTATTTTCTATTCTCTTGGCTCTTTAATAACTGTTTCTAACTGTATTTAAATGTCCTTTTATAGCACTTTGAATTGCCCTGTTGCTGAAATGTGCAATATAAACAAATTTCCCTGTGTTAAAGTTTAATCCAATCAGGTAAACCAGAATTTGCTGTTCTCACTAAGAGACAGTTAAACATCCACGGCATGTGAACATGTGAATCAAGCACATATGACAAACTGAGTCATGGTAAACCACGAGTTGAGCTTATTTTCGGCAAGTCACCGCAATCAAACGCCTGCTGGAAGTAAATAAACAAGATAACAAAACCAGCTTCACACACAGGAACATGCTCATGGCTAAAAGCTGCTTTTAGAGTGTTATGTTCTCAAATAACTGATTTTCCCCACATAATGAATTCAAATGCACACTCGCAAAGACGCCCACAGACACACATCACTGCCCAAACGCGCCGCTCTCTTACACATAAAAGCTTTAGAGGAGGTATAAGATTGTTCTCACCTGATTTGTTTTGATTCCAGACATTCACAGTCTCTGTCACCCTCTCTGAAACGCACAGCCCTCTAAGAGTCAGCTTGATATTCTCTCTGCCCTTCTGCTCTACGCCAACCGCAGTGAATGAACGTCAAGTGAAACATTTCGTGTAATGTTGTATAATCTTACTACCTCGTGATGCTCTGCTGGAGGGAAAGAGGACGGGCGGCAGGGAGGGAGGGGGAAAGAGAGAAAACAGCACATGTAGAGTGAGAAGGATCAGAGCATCTGAGAGAGACAGATACAGTGAGTTGCTATCTGTCAGGAAATGTCAGAATTTCACATGACAGTTTTTGGTATAATCTAACTTTATGTTTTCAACTTTTGGAGCCTATCCCAGCTGACATTGGGCGAGAGGCAGGGTACACCCTGGACAGGTCACCAGACTATCACAGGGCTGACACATAGAGACAGACAACCATTCACACTCACATTCACACCTACAGGCAATTTAGAGTCATCAGTTAACCTGCATGTCTTTGGACTGTGGGAGGAAGCCGGAGTACCCAGTGAAAACCCACGCTGACTCAGGGTGAACATGCAAACTTCACACCTGGGCTCAAACCAGGGACTTGCTGTGAGGCGACAATGCTAACCCTGAATGAATGCTAACCAAGGATGGTGTGAGGTCAAGTAGGCTCACTTAGATATAAAAATGTTTGTTTTCATTTTAACTTTATTTTTTCTCTAACAGGGTAAGCTCAGTATTTTATAGCCTATTTTCCCATGCTATTGTGTCAAACTGACCAATGGGAAACATTCATTTTTGAAACTGGTCCAGTATGGCTGCAATGTAAGTAAGTATTCAGGGCATGTTTGCGCCGTCAATTTATGTCCACTTTAAGTGCTTGTTTTTGCCACTGACATGAACAGATTATTATTTTAAGTGTCTGACATCTAATGAAAAGGATCCCTACAGAGATAGACATTTTGTTAAAGAGTAAGATCCTTTTGTTAACCAGAAACAGCCCCGATATCACTACTGCCAAACCCACTAGACTCCATTTTAATTAACAGTAATTTAGTCATTGTAAAACACACTTACTTTAAAGTTGCCAGAAACAAAATAAAACCCACAAACGTTGTCTTGGTTCATCTTTCCACTGTTCCAACAATCAACAACTCCAGTTTGGTTGATATAAACCTTTAATACAGCCAGATAGGTGTGAAAATATGCTGGCTCTATTCACATTAAAATGAGTGTTTATTTAAATGGAGTCTGGTGGGTTTGGTGATGGAGATTTTAGGGGCTGTTTCTGGTTGAACAAAAAGGATCTAACGCTTTAAGCAAAAGGTCTACCTCTGTAGGGATCCTTTCCATAATTTTGTCAGACACTTACAATAATCTGAGCCTCTCAATGGCAAAAACAAACACTTTTAAGTGTTTAAACTGCAGCCTGGACCAGTTTCAAAAATTATTCTTACCAAACTTACCCTTTACATTTTAAACAATTAGTTGTTATCAAGTGTGTTATTTAGTGTAGTTTCTCAATTCTGATTTGAGTTGGACATAAAGAGATGTAAATTATACTGTATTTTTATAAAATATTTGCTCATCAGTCGGCCCATAAAAAAATAACAGTCTGAGATTTTAACTGTGAAAAGTGCTTTTGCTAGACTTTCATGACTGTGTCACAAACAGAATGAACAAATCATGCTGCTGTCCAGATGTGCAGCAGCAGGTCAACAGCTGCTCTCACATTCAGCACAGACATAAACATATATATACACATACATGCACATACACAGTTTTACTTGTACTGCACGTTTGCTTTGGACCAGTGAAGTATAAGTAGATTTTATTATTATAATTATACACTAAAAAAAAAAAAAAAAAAAAAAAAACAGATTTAACGCTTAACCCGACTTGCCCTTTCTTAAATAGCAGACATTTTGCTGCCAGAAGACTTCTCGGGAAGCTGTCTTCAGTAAATCAGAGATGTGTCAAATTAAGCCGTCAAAGTCACGAGGATAAAATGTTGGATTATTTGACTGCGCATCTAATCGCAGTGTTGCTCACAGGGTAACACACACACACACACATTTTCCCAGCAGCCTGAGCAAAAGGTTTTTCATTTTACGAATCCCTGCAGTAGAGCTGCAGGATATGAGGAAAATAAGTGTTGCTGATATGCAAGAGATATATTACTACAAAAGATATTACTTGTGATAAATAAGCAAATATTAAAGTATACTCGGCTCTGCCTGTTTCTGCTGCTTTTAGTTCACCGCTAGAATACAACAAATTGCTACAAATTTTAGAAAATGAAAGGAAATTATTTGGCTGAACAAAGTGAACAATGAACTGAACACAAAAGGTACAAATAATAAAAAAGATGGTTACAGTCAAAATTGCAGCTTTCTACTGATGCTCTCTTTCAACTAGCTCAGTGCAATAGTGCAGTCCCTTACAATGTGTTTATAGCACAAGCTGACACTGCGATGACAATAAAATATATATTGTGCAGCACTTCTCTGCAGCAGAAAGAGGCTGACTGCTTTGGCTCAAAAACTCAAAACATACCCAAAAATAACCTTTAAGTTTCTAATGAAGCTTCTCTGTAGAAGACCTTCATTTCACCCTCTCATAATACCAGACATAGCGACACACAGAGAATGGAAAATGTGGGTATTTTGCCAAGGATTGGTGCTCCATCATAGCTGACTCAGTGCTAATGAAGACCTGCACAGCAGCGTACAGAAGCCGTGATGCAGCAGAAGGTAAACAGAGACAGATGTGATCATCCATCCTGCTTTTACCTCATTTCTCTTTGTAAATTCCTTCTCTTCCTCCTCGTTTCCCTATCTCTGTGTCTCTTGCTCTTTTTGTCAGGAGGGCCAGGTCACTAATAAGCATCAGAATTTCTGTCTGATACAATCCCCGCTTGGGTTTCCAGGAGCACAGGTGTGGTCTGGCTCTGTGTCTATCTGTATGGAAATTGGCTATTCTCTGGGGATCCAGCGGGGTCATACCGGTACTACTGCAGCCCACGTCGGGACATACCGAGGCTCAGCTGGTGGTGGGGATGTCTGCGTGTGCATAGATCTACAGAGAGAGACAATGAGACATTTCTCCCGACTGAAAGCAGCAGCTGTAAGCGAGTTAAAAACTGGCAAATCGATTTGAAGTCTGACTCCTTCTGGCATAAGGTGATATTTCACAGCACAAGCTTGTTAACATCTGTAGGGTATGTTCTTTGTGTCATGTGTTCAGACTATGCACAGGAGTCGAAGACATTATTACCCTGTTACATAACTGCATTTACAATAGTTAGATTGTTAGTTTGTTGACGCTTTTCACAGTAGGTGCTTGTGACTCGTCAGGCTACTAAAACTTATTTCAATACAGACAGTGTTTGTAAAACTCTACGGGGAGAAAAACATGTAAGAGATCAAATTTTTGATTTGGTTTCGGCCGGTTTAAGCCTGGTCCTAGGGCAAAAAGGAAAAACTACATGAGCTGTCAGGGTTGTCGATCTGTCGGTTATTTATTAAATTAAATGATTAATCAGATAGTCCCTAAAACATCATAAAAAAGTCCAAAATAAGATTTCCCGAGTCTGAGGTGATGCTATATTACATTAATAATATTAATTTTACAGTGACTATATAACAGCACTTTAATATAAAGCAATATTTTTACGAGCAGAAACAGACTATTCAGCATTTTCCTTTGAAAAATGCCTTAATGACTTAAACATCGATTAATATAACGACTAATCCCTCCAGTGGCTATGTGCTTAATGCTATAGATGTGAGCCTCTTGGCTGATTAAATAATATGCATTAGCATGTCTGTGTTATTCATAGGTACAGACAATACTTTTAATGTTTAAAGGAGTCAGCGATTCTGGAGAAAGACTGTTGTTTGAACTCAATACCCAAATAACTAGAGCCCATCCTGCGATAGGATCACTGTGATACAGCAATTCGCAGTTAAAGCAAATGTCAGCCAGATTCATAAATTGGTGAAGCCAATGGAAAGCCATCAGAACTACACACCTGTGAAGCTTTCTGACTTTATCTTGCACAGCTGTGATGTTATCGTTCTGTCAAAATCTGTGCTCAGACACACAAACATATAAACACCTGGCAGAATACTCATAACGGCTTTTATGGTAGTTGCTGCAACAACTGGTGTCACCTGGACCACGTTTTGCATTGATAACACACATATAGACTCATGAGGTGAAAATAAGACCAGCTGTTGTGACATTGTCAGGACTGGTAAATACTACACTCCTCCTATCAGTGCTCCTTCAAGACATCCTGTAATATCTCCGATGTTATTTAGGTTTCATAACTATCATGGTGTTACTCTGTTATTTGTAGGCGAGTATGCAGCTGAAGGAGAGTAGCTGGCAAAGTGTTGTCAGTCTTGGTCCGAGCCACTTTATTTTCCCTTTACAGCGCCAGAACACCAATATTTTTTTCCCAGCACACAGAACGAACAGCTGCAGACTGTGAGAAGATACTCGTTGAATCTGACATTGAGTGTCAGTGGTTCTCAAATGGTGTGCTGTGATGCCAATCCAGGTGTGCCGTGGGATTTTGTGATAACCACACACTATTATAGCAATATTCAACTGGGCCTATACAAAAAGTTATGAATGAATTTTCAATTGACCTTATCAGCATGTTGTGCGCAACCATTTTCTAATTAAGTGGTAACTCTAGCTAAAAAGTGAAATTGAATTTGATCTAATTTAATTTAAAAAACCTTCACTGGGAACCTAATTGTCACCGTTCGTGCGTGGGAATTATAAGTGTGTTGCACATGAAAAGCCCTGACTGCCAGCCAGTGTGAGGGATGATAACATTTAAAAGGAGACAGCCGTGAGTGGGACAATGGATCGCTTTATTGTACAGAGCAACTGACAACAAAGCACCAGCAAAGACGACCTACCACCAAAAAAAAAAAAAAAAATTCAGTAGACAGTATCACGAAAGCTACCTGTCTTATTTTGTCTTATTTTTATTTTCTTATGTCATATTAAGAGTGATAACACATGTTATACAAGCTATTGTGCACGGATATAAATACAGGTGTTAGATATTAGCTTGCCCTTTGGTGCGCCTTGGTGTGCCTTGGATTAGAATCACTGTAAGTGCACTTCATCATTAATTTTGTATAATGGCAAAAACACATGGATAATTTCTGTATTTTTGTTGCAAGTGAATGTAATGATCATCAGTTCAGCAAATTTTTGGCAAACTGCTGATAAAGAGCATTTGACTAGTCCTCAGTTATTCTGCTAGGGTGGTACTGACATCTGCTGGACACTGTGTGCAACAGCAGCAGGGACTTTCACTCTCACTGATCTTCCCTTCTGTCTAATTACCTAAGTATCCACATAGCTGAGCGGTAAACTACAGTACATGAGGTGACTGAAAGCACTTTTTCACCTCGGTCATAAATAACAGCAGGTCAGAAATGTACTTTGTGTAAGGAGGAAAAGAAGAAGGATAGCATGACAGCCAGCATTAGATGTTAGTTCCTAACTTCATTATCATATTACAGTATTTAAGCTCATGTGTCCCATGACATACTCCACCTGAATTCTGTTACTGTATCTCTGATCAAACAAACATGCAACCCCCCTCCGCTCTCTCTTCACACACTCACTCTTGTGATAAAAAAAACCCTCTGACTCATCACAAAATCAATACGTGAGGTGGTAACACAGGCCTCTCTGTCTGTGAACTGAAGGACATTAGCAGCGCCTTTGTGTTTGTGTGTGTGTCACCCAGTCTGGAAAGTCAACGATAAATGAATGTAATTACCTCCTTAATGACAACAACCAAAGCAACAGTGATAATGTGCTGTCATAAATCATCATACAGTATGCTGGTGACACACAGAGGTGCAGAGACACTTCAGTGAGCTGTTCCTAGAAAGACTCAGTTTCCTCAGAAGTCACAGCAGAGTAAAAATAACAACATCTGAAGCTCATACGCAACTTATTATAAAAATGTCATGTGCCAGATCTGCTGTCCCCCGAGTGTCCTACCTGTCAGTGGAGTGTCGCGTCCTTCAGTGTGCCGTTAGGCCGAGCAGCCAGAGCCGGCAGGACGGTGGTCACACTTCTCCGACGTCCTGGGAACAATGGGCTGTTTTTTCCTGGATCACAGTTGCATCCTCACCGCTGTCCTCCCATTGGTCAGCCGCGCCTCACCATTCAACGAGACAGGAAGCTGTGACAAACGGGAACGACATTTTTGTCCAATCAGAGGGCCGGAGCAACGAAGTGACTCATTTTCAAAGTCACTTTCTTGGATGAAATCAGTGTTCTCATCTTTTGGGGGAAAAAAAAAAAGTCATTTCAGACACGTGAAAAAAATGTGTGTTTGAACAATGAAGACTGTTTATGTTGTCATGAGTCAGTGACCCAGATGGAAATTTATATGGCTGACAGTGACCTGCCATGACACATATTCTGTCATCGCCAAAAATCACCTAGCATTTAGGTCATCTACAAACCTTGTATCTCCAGCTTGTCGACAGTGCAGGGACACGACTAATGTTTTGGTTTTCATTTCATCATGGCGTATCTTTGATTTCACACCAGCATTACTACAGTTTAAGGCAGGTTAGGTTTAGGACTGTTTGAGATATTTTAATGGTAATCAGAATGAACTTTGAGACTTAACAATAACCAAAACTGACGAAAAACTATAATTATAGCCTCACGATTGCATGACGTCACAAACAAGTTGTAGTTACAGTTTACATCCATGTCTGTCCACACCCATATGTGGCCATGACAGTTGACAATAGCTCAATTATGGATGTTTCTACACATTCTAAAAACGTGGATGCTTCACACATATCTTTAACCTGCCAGCACAGAAGATCTAAACAGTCAGCAGTCAAATGATTAGTTTAACTAATTCAACATCTGACCAAATGTCTCCCCTTCTGTTCCTTGGTTATGGCACTGAATAATGGCCAGAACATTATGATACCACACTGAAGCTGACCTTTTCAAAATGAAATGCCATCACTTCTTCACTTGACCTTTGACCTTTGATCATCAAATTCTAATCAGCTCAGCTTTGAGTCCAAGTGGATGTTTGTGCCAAATTTGAAGGAATTCCCACAAGGTGTTCTTGGGATATGGTAAATGGTAAATGGACCTGCATTTGTATGGCACCTTCCTAGTCATGCGACCACTCAAAGCACTTCTTTCACACGAGTCACATTCATACTCTGGTGGCCAAGGCTACCACACTACTCACACACTCACACACCAATGGAAGCGCCATTGGGAGCAATTTGGGATTCAGTATCTTGCTAAAGGATACTTCGACGTGCAGACTGGAGGAGCCGGGAATCAAACCGTTGATCTTCAGATTGGTGGACGACCCGCTCTACCTCTGAGCCACATCCACCCCATATCACGTTCACAAGAATGGAAAGGATAGATGGACAACCCAAAAACATTATGCCCCAGGCCATGGCTATCGGCGGCAGGGAGGCATAAAGACATGAACCCACATCAGTGACTTAGGGATAGGGACAATTTTACCGAAATATTACGCAGAGAGGATAAGGGTAGAACAGAGCAAGAAAATATCTGCTATTTGTTGGCAGGTTTTCTTACCGATTTTGTGTTTCTCACTCTTCATGTGGGATTCAACTACCTTGATTTCCATCATGCCGAGTATGAAGAACTTTACGTAAAATTCACCGAGCCTTGAACGCATGTACACGGGAGAACTTTTCCTTGTAGGATTTCTCCAAGACAGCAATTTCTGACAGAAATCTATTAATTTTAACCCAAACCACGACTTTGTTCTTACGTTAACGTAGAGATCCCTCTCTGGTAGAAAGCCCTCAAGGAAAATTTCCCACAACTGCCGTGAGCACTGCATTGTACCAGTTTCAGCCATGCTGCAAAAAAAAAAAAATCTTGGTAATTTAACCACAATTTTCCAAGTTTTTGTTGAGTTTGCACTTTTCCACATTGTCAAGCTATGCAAGAGGCATTCGGTGAATAATCTAAAAATAAAAACAGATGTTACAAAAATTCAGAACTTTAAAATACAATGTCAGAAAACCATGATTCATAAAATCCTACTTCCCATGTCTTAGCATTTTTAAGACTTTTGAAAGGGTGATTTAAGACATTTTAATACAAATTAAGGCCTTATTCAAAGATAGACTAATCTGGCATTGAATTCCTGTGTTAGACCTTGTCATACAATGGTTTCATTCACTGAGGATGACCACTGAAGTTACATGAAAGCTGGTGTTATGAGGTTTTTAATGAAACCTAATACAACCACATGGAGACGTCATCAGAGTTTCACAAGATTTCTATGAAGAGCGTGAATCACTCCCGACCTGCAAAAATGATGCATGTTTAACACACACACACACACACACACACTCATTACACTGCGCTCATTATAGCAGCAAAGAGAGACAAACACAAGCACCCACACAAACTAAACAGGAGAGAGACGGCCGACCACATAAACATCTCCATGTGTGCACCAACAGTTTCCCTCCATTCTGATTCACTGCTACAACTCCTCATGTCGTCCAACACTCTCTACTGATCTTAGACACACACTATAGTATGCTGCACTGAGTCATACAGCCCCTATACCGCTGACTCAGGCCGATCGCATCACGTCACCCCTGGTTACGGTACACTCCCTCCTCTATCACCCCCTCTCCCCCTCTCTTCATCCCACTTAAGCTCTGCCTTTCTCTCTGTTAACCTCTCTCTTCCACTCTAACGCCATCTCTCTGTTGCGCTGCTGACTGCGTGAACGTGTTTATCCCTTAAAACACAGTGTGAGTGTTTATCTGTTCACACAATTTGGCAGTCATAGTTAACACTTGCACAAATGAGAAAACACAGATACACAACAGTTACATGACAAATGCATAAACATAAACCTAAAATATGAACCAAGGCTGCACTCACCCTCTGCAAGCATCAGGACAGAAAGCAGCAAGTGAGTTTGTCTCCGATCTGTATGCTGCTGAGCGCGTCAGGCTCGCTCCCTGCCTTCCTTTGCTTCTGTCTACTTTTGGCTGGCTGGCCTCCGAGCTGCGAGCATGTGCATTTGTGTGTGTCTCTCTTGTCTGTCATTTCCACCCCTCTATCACGTCATGCCGCTCTGCTGCTGCCGCAGTACGCCTGCAGCCGTGTCTCCGCCCCTCTCTTTCTGTTTTTTCCTCCCCTCATCACAATCTCTATCGCTCAGTAATGGACCTGTTGGCTGCGCTCCCTCCCTCCCTCCCTCCCTCTTTCTGAGGTGAAATATAAGCCCAGCAAAAGCAAAGACAGGCCGGTCCATTAGCTGGATGAGTGTGGTTTGTGTGTGTGTGTCTGTGTGTGTGTGTGTAAGAGGGGTATACACACATGGTCCGTATAGTGTGAGTAATACATTGTAATTAAGCAGATGTAGCCACAAATGTGAAAAGCTGAAACCCATCATCTGGCTTTCGAAGTCTAATTGGTGGTCAGGAAAAAGCGGGACGAAAGAAGACAGAAAAAAATCAGGGTGTGCAAATGATAGACCCTCTGACGACAAATGAAAATGTGCACAAACACGCAGAGACACACGCGTACATCTGATGTCTAAATCTGTGTCTGCTGGCATGCTCAGTGCACATGCCTGCAGGAGAAAGCATCCTGAAGGAGGAACGGCCCATCCATCACTCCTCTGATTTGTCCCACACCTCTAATGAAAGACGACAGAGACAGAATGAGAAGGATACAAAGCAGGAGAGGGCAGGAGGGAGCGATGGAGAAATCAACAACCTCTCCTCTCCTCTCCAAATTCAGAGTAATGAAACACATCCCGGGTCTGACCTTGAACTTCTTCGGACCATCTACGTCTATCCATCCTCACACACCACACATGCTGCAAGAATCTCATCACATGCAGCCAGTCCAATGGAAACATCTGATCCAGTTTACAAACAGAGTGAAATGTTCAAATGTAACAGCAGTGAGACACAGAGCTGGGACCTCGCTGTTCGCAGACACGGAGGTGTGAAACTGATTTCATCACTCGTAGTAACCACCTGAAAAGCTCCAAAGATGTTTTTTTATTTGCTATTTCGACTACTGGACAACAGATTTTCTCGTGTGTACTCACACGAATAACAACAACCTGCTTACTTTGTGTTTTTTTGCTTTTCAATCCCTGCTCCCTCCCCAGGCACTGTCTGTCTTTCTCTGCATCTCAGTCTCTTACTCTCTGTCTCTATTTCTGTCTTCTCTCTGCTCTCATATTTCTGCTGTGCTGGCTTACAGTTTGACACACTGACATAAGGGACTGTGCTGAATATTTAATAAGGGTTGTGATACACAGCAGCATCCGACTCGTAAAATAGGTCTGTAACTGTGTCTTTTTTTTTTTTTTTTTTTTTTTTTTTTTTTACAGCGACCCCTCTGCAGCTTCACAGATTGTCAATACGTTATCTGTAAGAAGTTGTGTTCAGTAAGTCAGTGGTCTGAATGGTCCATGAGGGTCCTCAGAGTCAGAGCTCTCTGGCTGATCACGTATTGATCAGGCATTGACTAGCTGTGCTTACACTTGACTTATCTGCACTGAAAAGATATATAAATAATAAAACATATGTGCTGCTTCCCTGCAGTATGCTAATACACACATCAAGTGCTCAACCGTCCATGATAAATTGATAAATGCTATTAGGACACAGCCCACAGCCTAACAAGCACAGCACCTCCCCCACACATACAGAACACATGCACACTGTACACATGACCCCCCAACCACGTCCCTCCTCCTCTTCCTCCCCCTCACACAGTACAGTATGCCCTTCATGCTGTAGACCACAGTCACTTAATTGCTCACCTCCAAATACTCACATTAACGTCAAGGCCGCTCTTGTGTGTGTTTTCAGCTCCCAACTGGGGATTCAAATGTGTGAGAGTCACCCTGAAGTCAGCCCCCAGCACAGAACACACTCACATGATCTGTTGCTTTGTCTCAGTGGCTCATGAAACGGGAAGTGACTTGTAACAGAGGGATTATGGGTAGGAGTGTGCAAGCGTCTGTGACGTGTGTGTGTGTGTGTGTGTTATGGGCCGGGGGGTTAATGTCATAGCTAATCTACTGATGTCCCCCAAGGCATGTCCTCCCCCCTGAGAGACGCTGTTGTGACAAAGGGACACTTGTGTCACTGTCACCCGGAGGGACATCTGGAGGGATGGAGGGGGGGGGGTCTACTCTAACATGTTGACTGTCTGGAACACGGGGCCTCAGATGTGTCGCTTAAATGAGATGGGTAAAATAATCACACACACACACACACACACACACACACACAAAATACAGAAGTACTGAAACACAAAACACAGCAGGTTAATGTAGCCTGGAGGAAGTTACCAGTTCCCTGTGAATGTTTGTATCTCATTACCACACTGCTCCATCCACCAAGGTCACCAGCAAACTGGGGTTTGTCTGTTTACGAATGTGCCTTGTGAGACTGCAAATTTAACTCTAGATGGCGTCAGAGTGCCTCATCTTACAACACGCTGTCCCGGTCTAAAAGTGAGACTAAACATATTTCACATTACGAAGGCTGCATATCACAAGGCCAGAAAGAGTCTTAATGGTTTTGAGAGGAACCAGACAGAGCTGACCAATATATCTACATTCTACATTTGTCTACATTTGAACACATCATCATATAAGTAACCAATCTTCTTAAGTTGTTTAGAACAGTAGTTCTCAACCCTTTCCCAACACGTACCACCTCTGAAAATACTGTGCTCTCCAAATACAACAACTATGACCAGTGTTAACATACTGTAGTGTAGGCCTCCCCTACTCAGCTGTGGACAGTTCTCACAGAAGGCAGGTTTATCTCTACTCACAAGATTATTTATTGCTGTCTGCCACGGCCATGCTGTAAGGGGAGGCACTACAACTGGCACTTAGACTCCTCCACATAACTCTCACACCACAAAGCCAGCCCTCCACCAAATGCTGTGGAGACTTGCGCTAGGTTGCTCGTCATCCACCACAATTTCAAAAGGGCTGCTCAAACTACTCTCCCTCGATCTGCACTTCTGTTTGTAATAGTTTCCATTTGGAGCCACAACTGCGACTCATTTTACCTCGACGTATCTACGTGCGCTCTATGTTCACGATCGTGACAATGTAGCAGGCTGATAAAACAAAAATATTACAGGAAAGGCAAAACTTATTTTACATTTCAGGGATCTCATAGTTTAGATATTAAGTATTTTGATAGCATTATATACGTTTGATTTCATTTCTAAAAATATTTCAAAATATTTCGGAGGTGCCACCACTAGAGGGAGCTTGTGTAACACCAGGGGCACATGTTCCATAAGTCCCTTTTACACCGCCAGATTTTTGGCGGATGTTGGGCTGTTTTGCTGGCAAGCTGCAAGCGTTTAGACACACAGAGCCGGATTGGCGAGTTGATGCGAGGTGCCCGATTTTCCGCCTCGTGGGGTAGTCACATTGGCAGGACCCCTTTAGTTTAAACAGACCAAGGCGGCCTTCCGCAACAGGAGGGGCTGTTGAAGACTTGTGGGAGGAGCTGCTGATGACGCCACACGTGTGAGCCACTGGCGGTGGATAAACAGGAAACAGCTGATAGCAGGAATTAGTGAGCTGCTAGTAGCAAGAGGGAAACACAAACCTGACAGACACTGTAAAGATGAGCAACTGGGGAGACAAGGAATTAACGAAGAGGCCATTAACCGTCAGATGACGGGGACGGTGAAGAACGGGCTGACTTACGAGAGAATCGCCGAAGGACTGACCAGCAGCGGCTTCCCACTCACGTCACTGTTTACGTCACACGCTGAGCTACACGTTTTGTTACTTGCTCACACCTCCCATTGCCCCGAAAAAGGCGCATTCTGTATAAACAAAAGTAGGTAGGCGGCATTTTGCCGCACTCCCCGATTTTGTTTTTATACTGCCAATGCTGAAAAAAGACTGATTGGGCTTTCCTGCAAATTTGCACAATTCCTATTTAAAAAGGGCTTGAGTTTAAGATCCTCTGGTCTAGAACAGTGGTTCCCAACTGGTCAAGCAACACAGTCCAGATTTCTCCTTAGTCATTAGTTCAAGGTCCACACAGTCAAATACATTCAGGGTCATATTTGCTTTTAGCTATGTTGTCGAGCTAGTTTGTTGTCTCTGTCAAGTAGCTTTCTGTTAGTTACTCACTCTACAGTAGGACATGGCACTTCAAAATAAAAGCTCTGTGCCGTAGAGTCACTGTACTTAAAAATAAAGCATGTTTTTGACAAACTTGACATGTTTGTTTGGAAATTATTACATCAATCTTTCTTTAATAAAATTTGACTTTTGGACTTCACAACACTCTGGAGGTAATGAGAACATTTTGACCACAGAAAACAATCCTAATTCTATTTGATGCATCATAAAAATACATGTCTCATATGTGCTTTGAAGGAAAAAAAAATAGTTACGGTGATACACTCAAAGTGGCACGTTTACTGAGGCTGATATGTGCAAGATTAATGATGGCATCCATTCATCAGTGATGTCACCAGATAAATCGAGTCCTTGCCACACAAAGCCATGTGGTCGTTATTTTTGGTTCAGCATAATCTTTAATTAAATATTAAGCATAATAAAAAGTAGTGTCTTCCATTTATAAGTGTTTTGAACAGAGCAGGATGAAAATCCAATATTGTCATATATTTCAATATATTGTGCTATGACTAAATAATAGAAGACCTACTGAAGCTATATTTTATTTCATATTGTAATACTGATTTTAAATATCTGACCCAGTCCTGGTTGCGACCTGTTAGCAATATGAGGAAAGAATCTGTTGACCATCACCTTTAAAATGTTGCCCTTCAAAAGAAAATGTCGCTGCCTCAGGCTAAGCTAGACTCTTTCTGCATTTACAATACCTGTACTGACAAGTTAAACCAGCTCAGACTACTGGGAGTTAAAATTCCCACCCATACCCAATGACAGCACTGACAGTAAACACAAGAAACAGAGAGGAGACTGTCACAGATCTTCACAGGTAAGCACAGCTGCAACCTCCCTCTGACCATTACCTTTTCTTTCTTTTTTATTACTGTTATTTTTTTATGTGACTATTTGACATTATTTTTCTGTTAACCTTGCTAAAAATCTAAATTATACTTGGTCAAAGTTTCATCTCAATTGATATATGTAATACATGACATAACTTAACACTAGATTGTACTCACAAAAACTTTACATAAAGAAAGAAAAACAATTCCTAAATGTTTAGAATTGTAGGGGGAAAAGTAAGTTTGATATATCATCAACCCAAAGTTTAGTCAGAAGCAAAGTCGTCCATTATCCAAACTCATAAAGTCAAAAGCAACGTACTGTACAGTAGATAGAAAAGCTACTTTGCTAGCTCATGGTCAGATCTAAAAAGGTTAAATGTTGAGGAGCCACAAACATGACTCTCTTTTCCCTCCTGCCTGAGGGTCGCTCTCAAGACGAGCTGCATACCTCTTTAATAGCAGCCCTGCAATTTGACATGTTTCTAGTTACGACTTGTTTAAACACGGGGCTGTTATTTACATCCAGCATTTGCAATTTACCCTACACCTCACCATTGATCCATGTGTTGCAGATTGGATTAAGCGGTCTATATGATCTAATCAGTACCGACAGACATGGAGGAAAGAGAAGACAGTACCATGAGTACCACATGCGGTACATATTTCTTTGATTTGTTTAAAAAATATATAGTCATTAGAGTCCCTTCATTTCTCATTAATTTCAAATAATTCATATTTTATCTTCTTGTTTTGCTCTTTTAGGTGCTGTCTCAGAATGGAGAGCAGTGTCCGATCCAAAACAAGCTGGTTGGCTATTTTCACAAGACCTTCTCCACAGCAACAGAAATTCAATCAACCTATTTCTGAGCGTGGACATCAGACAAGACAAAGAGGAGCAAGACCAAACTTTAATCAAGTTCTACAAGAGAGACAATGTTCGGTGGACGTCGCCACTACGATGCAAACTTCTAGGTAGTGGCTGGTCAAATAAATAGTACTGCTTTAACGGGGTAGTTCAGATGTTTTTTTACATGGGGTTGTATAAAGCACTTACCCATGGTCAGTGTATTAATTGCAGTAGATGATGGTCAGCGGCCCCCCCAGTTTGGAGATGCAGGCAGGACTGCCACCACAGAAGCTAAGAAATATACCGCTAGCCACCTAAAAAAGTTCCACCAACAAAATAAATCTCGGTTTAGGTTGCCGTCAGAGAGCCCTTTCCGACAGGCAACTGACTGGAACCTGAAAGTTATCTATGCTCTCTTCAAGGCCACCAGACTGCATTGACAGAAACAGTAATTTTACCTCACTGAACACAGTAGTTGTTGGTCTATCGCTGCCTCGATTTGTTAGATTGTCAGTGTTTTTGTGTGACTTTGTGAATCCAAACCAGCCCTTTCAAACACCAAAGTCACACAATAACACAAACAAACTAACAGATCAAGGCAGCAGTAGACCAGCAGCTCCTGCGCCCTGCAAGGTAAAATTACTGTTTTTATCAATGGAGTCTGGTTTTGACGAGAGCATAGGTAAGTCTGTTTTAGTTCAAGCCAGTTTCAGAAAGGGCTGTCTGGCCACAAGGTAAAGCTGTGAAAATATTCTTAAGACATACACTTGAAGTGATATTGATTTTTTTTAGATGATAAGAATACATTTTTGCAGCTGCCCCCATCCACAGCAGTACATTGCTCAGCTTCCATGGCAGCACTCCTGCCTGCTTCTCCAAACTGGGTGCGCGCTGACTGTCATCTACTGTAGGCAATATACTGACTATGGATAAGCACCTCATACAACACCACTTCAAAAAATCTGAACTATCCCTTTAGCAAATAAAAATAAATACCATTGGTCAGCAAAGTGATTTACATAACAAAATGTCTTTCTTTACAGGTGATGTTGCATCAGGAAGTGGGGTCGACCGTCACATGATGTCAACAGTGATTTTCAAACTTATGAGTGGATTTCATATAAACTTAGGTCAGACACCAAAACAAACACAGCTACAATGCTGATTCAGACTACAGAAGTCACAAGCCTGCAGATCACTAAATATAAGTTTAAAAAAAGGAAATGTTTACGTTATTACAGAGAGATAACTTCTGCTGCTATCTACTGTTGCAACCAGTTAAACTGCAAGAACAGAATTCAAGGGAAATAAATCTGTCCGACCTCAGCTGAAAGATTAGCACGTCACTGAACTAAAAAAAAACTGATGAACGTATTTAAAATGTGTTTTTAAAATGAAACAAAAATCAGATTTAACAAAATCAACACCAAAACATTTTAAATGTAAAAAAATTTTTAAATGTAGAAACATAAATTGAATATTTCCTAACACTCCGTCAGTGCATTGAACTGAGTATGTCATTTAGTCTTTGAGTGGCGCAGTGACGTCATCACGATCGTACAATGTGATGTCACAGAAGGCAGAAGCTTTCTGCTATAAAAGAATGTTGTAGCTGTATCGTTTTTATTTTAGATTAATATTTATACAAGATTATGAAAACAATGTGTCATACATTTTATTGATTTTTTTCTGGACATTTTATTAACATTTATTTTCATTTTATTTATTTTTTGGACATTTTATAAATATTTTTCAGAGATTTTATCAATATTTTTTCGGACAGTTTTGTTAATATTTTTTTCTGACATTTTATAAAAAAATTTGACATTCTATAAATATTTGTGGGACATTTAATTTATTTTTTTTCAGACATTTTATTATTATTTTTTCTGATATTCTACTAATTTAATATTAATAGAAATATTAAGAAAATGTCTGAAAAATATTAATGAAATTTCCCCAAAATATTAAATAAGTTAAGTTATTCATAAGAAACTACTGACCATTTATGTGAAATGTATTATGAATAATTACAGTACGATTACAATAGTTTATCAGATATCATGTGAGTGAAGGATCCAATTCATAAATGACAACAACCACAAAATAAGAGATCTCATATCAAAGTCAGCACTGACTTACTATCTCTGCACAAATGTATTTTTCTTCCTTCTTTGTTTTCTTTCCTTCTTTCAATCACCTTGTGTTCTGAATCTTTTCTAATACTCTGTTGCAGAAAATGCAGCCATCACAAAAGTCTTCGAAGGTGAGCCTGATCATCTCGTCCCCTCAGTTTCAGAGTCACTCCTTGACAATAACATGTTCGCAGTCGCAGGCCGGATGATCGGCCATTCCTTCTTGCATCACGGCCCGAGTTTCCCTGGACTTAGCCCAGCCATAATTCACATCCTCTTTGGCGGTTCGTTGGAAACAACTCCTGTGACAATACGAGACTGCCCTGACCTCGACGTCCGAGACGCTGTGAAAATGGTGAGCACTGACTTTAACTATGATCAATACACAACATGAAAACATATGATCCCCTAAAAGGCTCTCTATATGTCACTTAATGCAGTGAACTCAGCATCATGAAACTGCAATGTAATTTATTCTGCGCATGCTGCATGAATAAAACATGTTTTGCCATTATGTTTTATCCAGCTTGATGGAGATGCCGAGTTAAACGAATTTGACGCCATCCATCAGCTCTGCCTGTCGTGGGACCTGCCAGCACCAAATGCCACCAACAGGAAATGGCTGTCTAAAAAGCTTCTCCTGCATGCTGTAATGTCAAAGTGTTTCTATTTATTCTATTTTAGCTTCTTAACTTATGTTAACTTCTCCACACTGGTGCCAACCACACTGAATGTCACTGTAACGTACAGCATCATTTCACCATGTCCTTAAAGAGTATTCCAAAGGGCACTGCCTACATCCTCATTTTAAGGA